>NC_139540.1:8340783-9633367 GCF_965153285.1 Podarcis tiliguerta | reverse complement strand
CAGGTTTCCCACTCCTGTTACAAGCATATGTCCATTTCTTCGTCCTGTTGCTACATCATCTCTTCTTCCATATCTATTTCATCCTTATTTACTTCTTGTCCGTTTTGTGTGCATCCATTGCCATGCCATTAAACCATCGCTACTTTGCGGGATGCGACATAAACCAAGTTTGGAGCCATAGGCAGCTGTAGCAGATGGACTTACAGCAGAAATGTGTAGGTTCGACTGAAGCTAGTATCTTCCCCACATGCAGTTTAGGACACTGCACTGAATATACATAAATGTGATCCTTCAAAAGTGACGGGAGTTTTAACATGTTTACCTTGTCTGATATTTATTTGAGGAACGGGGGTTTGAGATTACAAAAAAAAGAAAGAAGAGAAAGAGTTCAGTCTCGCATACTGGACGACACCCCAAAATACAGTTTGTGTGAATGACAATACAAAGGATGCACTGGTGAAAAAAGCAGGAGCTGTATAGCTGCTATATAGTCAGCCGTTCCTGCACTCTACCCCACAACCTGTCAGGTGGTAGAGGACCCCACCCCCACGGCAGGTTGCCCAGGAATGGATAAGACAAGGAAAAGTCCTTACCATCCGCTTTTTATTCAATATTCACAGAGAGAAGCTTTGGAATGCAAGCTCTTGGAATAATGATGTTGTCCCAACTGAGTCTCCACCCACTCAATTTCTCTCACTTCCTCAAGCGTCATCACTGCGGGTGCTGCAACATGCCCTCTGCCTTTGAGCTCTTTGCTCTCTTACTTTCAATGCTCACCAGGTTCTGGGAGATGGTGGGTCTGGAATGCTTTCTAAAGACACTGTGTCCGTCAGCTGTTGCCTTCCTGGTGCTGCTTCTTTCTCCTCTCCCGTTATTTCCCAGCTTTCCCCCTCATCTTCCTCTGAGTTGTGACCTCCCTCAAACCCCTGTTGTAATTCTGAACTGTCGTCTTCTTCCCTGGAAGGGTCAGGCTGGGGAGGTGGTCTCCACATTCCTCCTCTGCCCACTTCCTGACACAGCCCAAGGAATTATCACTCTCACATGTCAGATGTGAGGCACCCAATGAGATGTGACATTGTTCGTGGAGCCCAGTGGGTAAGTTCTCTGCTGAATGCACTGCCATGCAGTCCAAATCACAACCTGAACACGGGACATAAGATCAGAACACATAGGGCCAAATTAGATCCATTCCCCAAGGCCTACTGAAAAAAAACCACATGGATAAGCTGGTGTAGCCAACATGGTGTTGCCAAAAGTTGTTAAGACTCCATTAGCTCTGACCAGAGGAGGCTATGGTGAGGGATGATGGGAATTGTAGTCCGAAAACATCCAGAGGGCACCACATTGGTTTCCCTGAAATAAGAGTCTTTCTCCAAATTGCATGCCCTTTTCTTCACCAAGAGCAGAGTGTTTGAGCCCTTACTTACAGCAAGAGATGCTTGCATCTCTACTTTGGGTGTTTCCTGATAGCGGATATCTATTTTATTATTTAAGGAGACAGAAAAAGAATAAGACTTCCATAGATCACCTGTGTCTAATCAATACAGAAGAGTGATTCAATGCAGCTCAAGGATGCAGAGTTAGTGCTTTTTGTTTTGGAGAAAATGCTCAACGTTTGCCAGGCTGGGAGAAATAGGATCCCGAAATATCATTCTATCACTGTGGCTTCCACAGATTTTTTGGCTTGGTATTACTTCTCAGTGCTTCAACATGGCATCCATTGTATATTATATGAGACATAACCCTGTAGCGGGTGTGTTAATCTAAAAAACTGTGCCCAAGCTATGATTTTTTAAAATATATATTTCTGAAGTTATTGCTATTGCTTGCAAAAAAGGAAAGGGGGAGAAAAGTGAAATAATGCTTCACAGATAGGAAAAAAAGGAAGAAATCCACTATATATCTCCAATATACGTGTCCAAAATATGTCACAACCATAAAACACTTGCATTTCGGCAGGGACTGTGCATCTGAAAGACTCTTAGAGGTGGGATCTTTTCACTCACGTGTCAGATTAGATCCCATCCAAATAAAAACGTGGCATGCTCACTGGCACAGAGTCCCGGTTTAAAAGATTAAAAGATATAAGATAAAAGAGAACACATTTCTTCGGGTAATGATCTCAGGTCTTCAACAATTCACAGTGACAAAAGGAAGGAAAGCTGTCTTTGGGGAGGTTAAAATGCTGAACACTATTTAGAAAAACCGTTTAGAAAGCAGCACTGAAGAACAGCTGGCTCTGATTCACACCACCACATTTTCTGCATGTTGAGTGAACCCAACCCAATGGAGCCTGCTCTTCTGAATAGCTTCGCTGCAGGGCCTGTTGCTTGGCAAGTCTTAAAATCTGAACTTTCCGGGCGGTTGCTAAAATTGTCTTTTCCGTCTACAGTCTTCTTAAAGTGCATAACACGCACACATTTTAGCGTTTATCAAGTGCTGTCCACTGCCACGGACTCCTCTTGCTTTTTTTTTTTTTTGGTTCACCTCTTGCTCTAGGAAAAGTATCTTTTATCCCAGAAGGTAGTGGTCATGACCATCCATCTGCATGGATCTGCTTGCTGCGACTTCAGGCGTTCCTTACGAGTAGCGCCATGTGAAAGGAAGCTGCGCATGGCTCAGTACGTACCAAAACGTTTCCTGGCAAAAAGAAAAAGCCACCAGTCCAGTCAACAACCACGTGCGCCATCTGCCAAAGACTAAACATATGATAGAGTAGCAGCTGCGGGAGGTTCTGTTCTTGCCCAACATTAAATATAGATTGGAAAACAAGCATGTAGCGGTTTGGCGGTACCAGAAGGCTGGTCTCCCTTGGGAATTTTATCTAGATTTTCTGTCCAGGCTGCTCCTGCTCCTCCACCTGCTCCTCCACAGACTGCATGTCTTGCACATACACAATAAGTTCAGAGGCCTCTCCCCCCTGGGTGTAGACTGTCACTGTCCCGATCCCTTCCACCTCATCGGAGGAGACGACCAAATGGTGCTGCTCGCCCAGCTCGACGGAAGCTTGCTGCAATGTTTCCTGAATCATCACTGTGTGGTTGGCTGACTGCTCCTCTTCGGTCACCTGTGAGAAAAGGGGAGACGTTACAAAGGGTTTCTTTGGATGGCGGGGCTGCAACGTTGCTAAAACGAGAGCAAGGAAACCTAGGTGCGAATAAATGACCGAGCCCCGTATTTCATAAATTATTGTTACTAAAGGAGATTGCAGTATTTGCTTCAGATGAGCTCGTACAGCTGATGACCCACTAGGGAAGGGATGTGGGTCGGTGGAAGAGCCCTGCTTTGCATGCAGAAAGTCCCAGGAATACTGAACTACTGAAAGACCGAACGGATGTGCATTCATAACCAAAATATAAGGGTTTCAAAGCATGTACAGGCGTTTCATCGCTGGCAAGGGAACAGCAGAGCCGAGGCGGTGACAGAGGAGTTTGGTTTCCTTATGCACTTTCCCTTTGCTGAATTGCAGCCCATGAGTTTAAGCAGTTGGTAGCCAATCTGTGCCACAAGGGGAATACAGGCACATCAGCGCATTGATATCCACTCAATGGACTAGAAGCAATTCCATACTAAGGAGATGCATCTGAACAACAGTGTAGATTAGCCCAGCACCATGGCTCACTTGCCAGAAAGACTGGTCACCATTATCATCAATTTTTAATCCCACCCACCCAAGGACCATATTATCCTCAGAAGGACCACGAGAAAGACTGAAGGAGAGAACATGTCTGATCCAAAGTCGCCTAATGAGGTTCATGGCTGAGCAAGGTCACCAACGCATTATCCACTGTGTTATTTGCATCATCTGGAAAAATAAGTACGATTCCAGGAAGACATTCATGCTGAAGTGAGTGTGTTTGAATAATCACACCCCAACACCTGACACCTTCTGTCCCAGCAAATATTTATTCAGAGTGGTGTGCACTAAGACTGTCAGCCTTGCAATGGTTATCTTTGCTTTGAGCCACTGTAGGGGGACAGCAGAGCATGTAATTTATGCAGAGTATGGTCACCATCATTTTTTTTGTTGGAACCCTTTCTCTGTTCACCTCTTCCCATGGAGCAAGCTGGAGTTTTAGCCCCCATGTGGTCTCCCAGACCAATGGCTACTTTCCCAAGGGGAGCAAAAACGAACTGCATTTCATCTACAGCACACAGGTTCAAACAAGAAACATACTCCCTGAGTGTAAAAAAAAAAGGGACAATTTTCTCTCAACGGACAATTTTGGATTAAAAACGAGTAACTCGGAACATCTGAGCCCACTTTACTGTGGTTTTCCATTCACAGATCTGCAATTGCCAATGCACAGTCTTTAAAAATGAAAAGTTGGGGGAAGGAATCAATTCTACCCCAAATACAACATGCAGAGTACCTGCAAACTATATCCACTTAATGCCCATCAGGCCAGTAATGGAAATATCAGATGGCCCAAGGCTCCCTTCATTTCCAGCAAGTATGCTCTCTGAAATAATAATGGTACCAGCAATGAAGCATGAGAATGGGGGAGAGGTAGAACAAAAAGAAAGGGAGCCATCATCATCATTATTTTTTCCTAGAGGAAAGAAAAAATGCAATTGCGTTGTGCCAAAAGGTTTGTTATATGACGCAGCTGTGCTCAACAGAAGGACATTTTATGTGTACATTGATCAGTATATGCCAAGCTGGCTGCGCCGTTTAATTGATTTAGGCTGGCTTCTTCTTTTGTTTGGAGAATGAATATCTTTTATTCGGGTTTCGTTTCTGTTTAATTTCATCCGAAGGAGGAAAGACGACAACACAGGAGCTGGAGCTCTAGTGAAAAAGCCCAACGCAACAGCTTGCAGTGACAGGCGGCAACCGGTAAGCCATGCAGGCGAAGACACTCTACTGAAAACAACCATCCTTTACTCTTCCTTTGGATCCTCTGTTTCTAATAAGACTGTGAAACAGCACAGAGCTGGGAACTAGAATCACAGAATCATAGAGTTGGAAGAGACCACAAGGGCCATCGAGTCCAACCCCCTGCCAAGCAGGAAACACCATCAGAGCACTCCTGACATATGGTTGTCAAGCCTCTGCTTAAAGACCTCCAAAGAAGGAGACTCCACCACACTCCTTGGCAGCAAATTCCACTGTCGAACAGCTCTTACTGTCAGGAAGTTCTTCCTAATGTTTAGGTGGAATCTAGCTGGACCATGGGGGGAAAGAAAGGCACGCGGTAGCCCAAGTAAATAAAGATCATTGGGAGAAGAGGCAGAAGAAACCAATCATTAACGTGTTAGATTTGTGATAGGGCCAAGCTTAGCAGTCTCACTCAATTACATCATCATCATCATCATCATTATTTTATTTATTTATACCCCACCCATCTGGCTGGGTTTCCCCAGCCACTCTGGGCAGCTTCCAACAGAATATTAAAATACAATAGTCTATTAAACATTAAAAGCTTCCCTAAACAGGGCTGCCTTCAGATGTTTTCTGAAAGTCTGGTAGTTGTTTTTCTCTTTGACATCTGGTGGGTGTTCCATAGGGCGGGTGCCACCACCGAGAAGGCCCTCTGCCTGGTTCCCTGTAGCTTTGCTTCTCACAGTGAGGGAACCGCCAAAAGGCCCTCGGCGCTGGACCTCAGCTTCCGGGCAAAACGATAGGGGTGGAGATGCTCCTTCAGGTATACTGGGCCGAGGCCGTTTAGGGGTTTAAAGGTCAGCAACAACACTTTGAATTGTGCTTGAAAACGTACTGGGAGCCAATGTAGGTCTTTCAGGACCGGTGTTATGTGGTCTCGGCGGCCACCCCCAGTCACCAGTCTAGCTGCCGCATTTTGGATTAGTTGTAGTTTCCAGGTCACCTTCAAAGGTAGCCCCACATAGAGTACATTGCAGGCGCCACTATTGAGAAGGCCCTCTGCCTGGTTCCCTGTAACGGCTTCTCATAGCGAGGGAAGCAACAGAAGGCCCTCGGCGCTGGACCTCAGTGTCCGGGCAGTATTATTATTATTATTATTATTATTATTATTATTATTATTATTATTATTAAATTCTGTTGGTGCTGCTCTCCTGATGCATCACGGATAAAACTAGCTTGTTGTGCTGCCTGAACCCAGACTTGTGCCTCCAAACAAAGGGGGAACCGAGTTCTTGTTTTTCACTTATTGCCTGTGGGAAGGGGAATAACAGAACCACAGAATTGCAGGGCTGGAAGGAATCACGAGCGTCATCTAGTCCAGGGGTCAGCAACCTTTTTCAGCAGGGGGCCGGTCCACCGTCCCTCAGACCATGTGGTGTGCCAGACTATATTTTTTTTTTTTGGGGGGGGAGAACGAATTCCTATGCCCCACAAATAACCCAGAGATGCATTTGAAATAAAAGGACACCTTCTGCTCATGTAAAAACACGCTGATTCCCGGACTGTCTGCGGGCCGGATTGAGAAGGCGATTGGGCCGCATCCGGCTCCTGGGTCTTAGGTTGCCTACCCCTGATCTAGTCCAACTCCCTGCACTGAGGGAATCTTTTGCCCAACGTGGGGCTTGAACCCACAGCCCTGAGAATATGGGTCTCACGCTCTACCGACTGAGAAGGATGAGCTTGGGTTCAAATGGAACAGCAAGCCACGCTCTGGCTAATTTTGTGGTGTGGCGGCAGCAGGGAACTTCAGGAACGTCTGAGCAGCATGCGTTAACTCGCTGGCCCCAAACCACCCTTTGTTTTAAGCTGCCTTTTAATGCGAGGTGCGGACATTAGCAAGCATGTGAGGATAGTAAAGATAACCAGAATGTACCCGCAGGGTTGCCATATGTCCTCTTTTTCCAGGACACGTCCTCTTTTTCATGATGAGTCTTGTTATAGAGATGCATAATCAAAAGTTGCCAAATGTGTCCTCTTTTTTGCTCTTCAAAATATGGCAACCCGAGAAGGTGCAACTGGGAGCACGTTTCCCTGGCGCAGCACTTGTAAGGAAAGTTGGGAGAGAAGTGTGTGTGTGTGTGTGTGTGTGTGTGTGTGTGCAGGGGGAGAAAACCAGAGGATCAATGGGTCAATCAGAGGATCTCAGCGGGCTTCATGGAGTCTGTCAGCTGCCTACCAAGGTATTGGGCTATCCAAGGCAAGCATTAAGAACTGCGCAGATTACACATATATAACAATTTATACTGCTGGATCTAGACAGGTAGCCAAATGAAAACAGATATGGCCATTGAAATAGGTATGCAAACCCCTCTTTCACTGCTATGTTTGGATCCAAAGAGATTTGTCACTGGTGGTGGAATTTCAACGTCTTTTTAGATGAGAGGGGGAGGTTTAGTTTTCCAGGTGGTATCACAAAACAGGTTTGCAAACACCACACACGTTATTCCTAAGGCAACAAGCCTCGCTGCCCAGCATTCACCGAGACCTGCAAGCAAGTATATTGTAGCCTGAATGGGATTCGAAATTGGCTTTGTTTCCGTTGAAAGCTGCACATAATTTTAAATGCATCTGAGATGCGCAAATAAATAACAAGGAGAGGAAGATAAATAAAAATGCTGCTGACGCGAAAGTGAAATGAAACTAGAATCTCATTTGGCGCAAGGGCGACAAACGGAATGCTTATTCAATTTTATATTCTCCTGAAATGAAAATGGCCAATAAAGAAAGTTAACAGCCTCCCTACCTGACTTTATCCAGATGTTTTTCATTGGTTTTGTCATTCCAGGAAAAATGATTAACTGCTTTCACTTGTGGAGCTCCTTGTTCTTGTTCTCTCTCACTCTCTCTCTCTCGTAGACATCTATCTATATTCCTCTTAGCGTGACAAATTGCTGTGTTTCTCAGGTTGGCAACACTTCACGTCAGCTCAGCACTTACATGCCCTCTGCTTAGGTCCTATTTGATTGATCCATCTTTCCCAAAATTCTGCTTTTTTTCTTTATCCCTCTAATAAGGGAGTCAATGAGACAACAGCAGCGTCCAAGCCAACTGGAGATGCCCTTCCATTTTTCCCCCCTGGCAGCACCTACATTCTTTTCAACTGCTACCTGAAGCATCCTCCTTGCTCCCTGGCAAGAGCTTGATGCACAATCTATTTGTGTGTGACCACGCACACGCGTGGTGCTGGGTACTTGGAAGTGGTACCCAGAAATGGGAAGCACCCTGAAGATCCCACGGCTCACAAGAAGTCCCACCCCAGAGCCCAAAGAGAACCTCAAGATGGCAGTTTCTGCATGTGCTGTACACTGGTACCTCGGGTTACAGAGGCTTCAGGTTACAGATGCTTCAGGTTACAGACTCTGCTAACCCAGAAATAGTACCTTGGGTTAAGAACTTTGCTTCAGGATGAGAACAGAAATCGTACTCCGGTGGTGCAGCGGAAGCAGGAGGCCCCATTAGCTAAAGTGGTGCTTCAGGTTAAGAACAGTTTCAGGTTAAGAACAGACCTCCAGAACAAATTAAGTTCTTAACCCGAGGTACCACTGTATAGGGAAGTGAGGGACACGTGAGGCTCGTCCACCTGGAAAGGTAGCCCATTTAGGCTTTGTGGGATATCTTCAGGAGAAGAAAAGGCTAAGGAGTAAATCCTACACAAATCCAGAATGGAGTCCCTAAGGTGGTTGGATGGCGCCTTGTATGCTGCCTCCTGGCAACTCCTGCAGCCAAGCTGGTGCCAAACGTATTGCTCTGCTTTCCTTTGGGCCACATCAGCCAGGTCGAGAGGGGGACCTCCATACACACTGCCTAGGCTTGCACCCCAGGGAGGCCACTTCGGTGCTGCCAATGCAGCAGATTGACTTCACCCCTGGAGACACACTCCATTAGCTCTCAAGACAGACGAATGCCAACAACTTTCAATCTTTTCCCCCTGATATAAAATATCCAGCTAAGCCTTTATCAACAAGGAAGATGGTCCATCTTCTGGTTCATTTTAGGTGCCCCTGTTTGTACGTTTTATAGCTCTAGGATCTGTTGAATTTTTACTTATGTCAAGATCTAGCATGGTTAATGATGATTTTACAATATGACACCTGAACGAAGCAGCCTCCTTTCTTCTGTGTTACATTTATGAAAGTGATTTAAAAATGTGTGATGGTGGAACCTGGACACCATTTCTTTGGTTTCTTACACATAGCCCCTTACGACTAGATGTACCTGCTCACGTTTCAACAACGTATTTCAGAAAGCTGAGGATCAAGCAACAAAGAATAGTTGGGGCATTTATTTCACTCAACTTAATTGAGATTCTGTAGGGTTAGCCAATGAATTGTCCAAGTCCTCAGCTAGTTTGGTTGTCTCGGGCTGCCAAACCGATTCCCCGAGTCATCTACTGAGCAGAGACACCCTGGGGGACGTGGTGGAATACAAAGGAGACTACAAGGAAGAGTTGAGGAGTGGGAAGAAGCAGAAGCAGCCACGCAAATCTTGCAAATGGTTCTGGCCCACTTGAAACCCTGTACCATTGCTACTCAGTTACTAAAGTGTAAAATGACTCCTGGATGGTTAAATTTGACTATGGGGTATGGCACTCATCTCGCTTCAGGCTGAGGGAGCAGGCCTTTGTACGCAGACAGCTTTTCTGGGTCATGTGGCCATCATGACTAAACTGCTTCTGGCGCAACAGGACACCGTAATGAATGCCAGAGTGCACAGAAATGCTGTTTACCTTCCCGCCGCAGTGGTACCTATTTATCTACTTGCACTGGTGTGCTTTCGAACTGCTAGGCTGACAGTGTGAGGTAGGCGAGTCACCCCAACTCCTTGAAAAGGGGAGCCTCGTGCTGCTTGCAGTGGCTGCTAGAACTGGTGCCCCAGCCAACACAAGCAATATAAAATGAGCACTGCCAAAGGCAAGGGAGAGAATAAGAGGAAGACCATGCCAAGAGTATTTAGAGTGTAGCCATTTTCATCTGTCACAGAAGCAGTGCTTGTTGCTCAGCAGTTTGACTGAAACCGAAGGGGCTGGTGGGGGGGAGAGAGATCACACTACTCCATAGCTCTGAGGTGCCACAGGATTATGGCTCAGGCCTTTCAGCAATCTTTGAGCTTTATACTAGTCTAGCTTCTCAACATTTGATAAGGACTCCCTGGAATATGAATCCCTCCCACTCTTGATCTTCTGCATATATAAATATATTTGCTTTATCATATGCTTCTATCCCTCCCATTTTTTAACACAAAAATGATTAGCATAATGCCACCAACACAAAGATTTGAAACAAAAGCTGCAAAGGAAGTCATTTGGCAATCAACACAAGAATTTATCTCAAATGGTGTCTACATAGAATAAAAGCTAACAGTATATAACAAGGACTCAGTGCCTTATGCAAGTATCTGAAGACATACAATTTTATTGAAATGTGTTTTTATGAGCAAACCATGATCTTAAGGTTCTTTATGAATAATAAAAGCCCTAATTATAAAAACAGGGTGAGAAGGAAGCCTCATGCTTCCATTAGAAAGCCATTTTTTTCCTTCCTGACTCCAACAAAATCCTACAGATCAAATAAGTCCCCAGCAGAACCTCTGCAACCTCACTGCTTCCAATAGCTTGCAGATTGCTACCTCATTACAGGATGAAGCTCAGAAGTGGAACAGAATGCAGGTCAATTTTCTCAACTCTCTTGCCTAGAGGCCAATTTAAACAGCCACTTTCGCCACAATGTGGAAACCTATCTCTGGAAGAAATGTAGCTACTCTGAACCAAGCAAGCCAGGAGGCAAATGGCACATGGCTTCATGAGACTGCAATCACCTCAGTTTTCTTGTGGGGGATTGCAAGTTTGAGAGTGTGGCCCCCGTGTCAAAATCACTCCTGTACGTAGAATGCCAAAACGTGTGTGAGAGAATGATGCTCCAAGCTTTCCCCCACCTGCACCATGCAAGGACTTTGAATGCAGCGAATGCCTCCATCTTTTCACCCCCCATCCTGAGCTGGAACCGTCCCGGGAAAAGATTGCATGCTCACACAAGCTGCCAGTTGCTCAATGCACTAACATAATAGGCTCACAGTAAGCATTTTGATGTCATCTATCAAAACCAGCCCTTTATCTCCCCACAACTTTATATACAGGAAGAATGAAGTTGATTACATTCGGTTTTAGGTAGAGAATTCACACATTCCGTAATGCCAAATCCAGAAACAAATGTGGTTCAAGGTGGTGCTGCAAGGACAGCCCAGTATTGAGCTGTCTGGCTAAACAGCCGTCTCAAAAAGCTTAGAAATATTAACCGTATATTTGCATACAACAAATAGCCGGAAGTATCATTCCTTCTGTCTAATGCACACATGCACACACACACACACACACACACACAGAGAGAGAGAGAGAGAGAGAGAGAGAGAGAGAGAGAGAGAGAGAGGAAAGAGTTTTGACCTGTTTCACGACAGTAACAGTTCCTGGGGCCATGGCAACGACAGAGGCGACAGCAGCTGCGTCGTGGGGCTCCGAGCCCAGCTCTATGATCTGTTGCAGGATGTTCACAGCCGTGGGGTCAAGTCGTCCCCCTAATCGGAGAGAATGTCAATATGAGAACCGTTAACAGCAACACAAACTTGCCAATCTTCGCTTCTGTTCAAACTCATCTCCTTTTGCTTATGTTTCCGCCGCTGCACATCCCGCCATGCCATTGCGGCGAGAACTTCCCCCGCTCACCCCTCATTCAAATCCCTCTTCACATTCTTCCCTAGTTCCTTACAGAATCCTGTCTTGGAGACTGACCAGTTTATTAGGGCGTAAGCTCTTATTCCTCCAAAGCAAACTCAGTGCCACCAGCGGGGCTTGCTTCTAAGCATATGACCAGACCAGTGGTGAGGCGAGAAGACAGTAAGTCGTCAAATCCGACTGAACGGGCTGCACTGCTGTCACCTGACGGGATCAGGCCCAAACCTGGCAGCTATAGGCTGACATTTCCCGGACCGGGTCCTTTGTCCACCCCCCAACCCCACCTCACACTCTTCACCAGGCATTAGTGGGGTTCGGACTGCTCTGCTAGTTCCTTTTCAATGTTAGAACAGAAGCAACCCGCCTCTGTGCTGTCCCCAACTGCTTCAAGTCTTTGCAGGATTTGGGAAGAAGCTGTGCTGGTGGCATCAGGTTGCAGCCAATATGCGTTTCTTTCCCAGAGTCGCTCTGGACTTGGCAATTTTGATGAACCAAAACAATATGCTCGCTAGTGAAGCCACTTTTGTTGACAGCGTAATGCTGGTGTAATTCTGGAGCAGCAAGTACCACTTCAAATGCCATCTTGACCATGAATCTCTCTGGGTGCCTCTAGGTTAGCTACTCTTGTTGTTACTCTCAGACCTACATTTGCAACTCGTACTACCTTTAGGGAATCTTTTAATATTTCATGAATTACTGTATTTTAATATTTTTCTTTTTTCTTTTTTAAATGATATTTTATTGTTTTTACAATCCATAAACAAACAATAAAAACAAACAAGTACAGAGAAAGAAAAAACAAAAAACAAAAGCAACACATGCAAACAGTATAAAATACCATATAGAAAAACAAAATACAAATAAAAAATTAAAAATCAATCATTGTGTCTTTGCATTATTTAAACCTTTACCTGAGCCTGCGACTTCCCCAGACCTTCCCACTCTGTATTCTTGATCTTATAATCTGACAGTAAATTCTTTCCCTCTGACTTATCTTAATTCAACTTGATCTTAATATCTTAACATAATTGCATTTCCATATGTCTTAAAACATTAATCTTTCTTAATCATTAAGTTTTTATGCTAATATTCTTTTAAATTCAATCTGATGTCATCAAACATTCTTTATCTTATAATGTTTCTGTAAATAGTCTTTAAACTTCCTCCTATCTTCCTTCACCATCTCTTCTCCCTGGTCTCTGTATTTTAATATTTTTCTGGAAGCCGCCCACAGTGGCTGAGGAAACCCAGCCAGATGGACAGGGTATAAATAATAATTATTATTACCATGCAAGGATTACTGTGCTAATGTACGGGGACTCGTTTTGAACACTCAGCATTTATACACTGCTTTTGCAAAACATTTGTTTCTCCTTAAAGAGAATGTTTTACCATTCTCCGAGGTATATCGCAGGTCCTGTAGAGCAGCAACTGCGGCCTGAGTTCCTTGCATATCTTCAGCTTCCGTGATATGGAGATACTGCGTTTCTTCAGGAATTTCTGCTTTGGTCTGCAAAAAGAGCCAGCGATCGGTCATCAAAGGGAATTAGCTGGCAGAAGCACATCACAAAGATGCCAAACAGCTATTGCAGTGTGTAACTATCGACGAGGGACGAGGGACACGGGTAGTGCTGTGGTCTAAACCACAGAGCCTAGGGCTTGCCGATCAGAAGGTCGGCAGTTCGGATCCCCACGACAGGGTGAGCGCCCGTTGCTCGGTCCCTGCTCCCGCCAACCTAGCAGTTCGAAAGCACGTCAAAGTGCAAGTAGATAAATAGGTACTGCTCCGACGGGAAGGGAAACGGCGTTTCCGTGCGCTGCTCTGGTTTTGCCAGAAGCAGCTTAGTCATGCTGGCCACATGACCCAGAAAAACTGTCTGTGGACAAAGGTCTGTTCCCTTGGCCAGTAAAATGAGATGAGCACCGCAACCCCAGTGTCGTTCGCGACTGCACTTAACAGTCAGGGGTCCTTTACCTTTACCTTTAAAGGGCAGTGGGGTAAAAAGGATCCTTTTGCCAGATAGCATACATCTCTGCATGCCCAAGCAAGAGGCAGTGCTTTTTTTTCATCTCATAAGGCAGCTTATGTCGTCGTATTCTCATTTGATTCCAATTGCATCCCCCACCTTGACCTTTCTAGAGAAACCAGATATTTCAGGGCCAGCTGCCACTGCTTGGCTTTACCTCCCACTTTGTCTCCCCATCATACTCGACCAATCTGAGTCTATGTTTGTTCTTGAGGTGTCGGTTGAATTCCCACTTTGTACCATACACAAAGTTGCAAACTGGACACTTAATACCACCTGAAGGAGAAGAAAAAAACAAAGGGGGGGGGGGGGAGAACAAGATAAACTTCATCAGCACAATCTTTGCCTCTCGTTGATAAATTAAGGCATAAGCACGCTAGTAAGAAATCAGCACGCCAGGTTACCAGGTTGCAACTTTATCAAGTTTAATAGATGGTTACTTTCCAATTTGCACAAAGCAGATTTTGCACACCTTTAAACGGCAAAACGTTGTCAGTTATATAACTACTATGTTTTTACTACTGATGCTGAAAATACTTTTGTTTTTTGTTTTTGTTTTCCGGCAGCAGAGTATTTCACGTGAATTCTGCATGCGCGCACCCACGCGCAAATTGTTTTGCTAATTTTTAACTAGAAACACGAAAAATGAATCTACTACACACAGAGTTAAGAATTCGTTTTTAATCTATTTCCTATTTCCGTGCTCAAAATCTCTGGCAATTTGGACATACTAAAAAATAAATAAATTGTTCCTTGATTTTATTTATTTTTTGTCCTGATTCAGAAGAAGCCCTGAAATCTCGCTGTGATATATCAGGGTGGGAAGATGCACAGCATGGTGGGAAATGTTACTTTGCACTGAGCAGCAGAACAAAACATAGCCCTGAGTTATGGATGCTTGAGGAATTCCTTATTTGTGAATTCTGATACGGACACACCTGACCCACTCGTCTCAACCTACAGTGATTTGGGGGCACAGTAACCATTCAGACTTTGCATTTTTTTTCTGATTTTGCAGTGCAGTTTTTTTTAACTATATCTCTTGAAATGTGCATACGATGTCTATTTTAGGATTAATTACATTTAGAAATGGGCATTTGATTATTATGCAGATTTTAAAAAGAAATGCAGCAGTGGCCACTGATCCATTCATCCCTATTCTAAGGTAACTCTCCTTTTTAAATAAATAAATCACAAAATCTTATGGTATCTTACTGGAACAGCACAGTGAAATGGTCATTTGCAGCAAGCACTGATCAACAAGGAAGGTGAAAAACCTGGGAAACAGTTCCAGAGCTGTTTTGTAGGACCCTGGGCATGGGGTGAGGGGGAAAGGAACATACCGAAAAAGACTCAATACTGAAAAAGATATCAGAAATAAGAGCCTTTTCTGTTTCTCTGCTATCCTATCCCCCACTGTTAAGGGCTAATAATCACACCAGTGATACATCCGCTGGCTCACTGTGAAATTGGCTCAGCATGTGGGAGCTGCCATGACACGTCTTGTGATCTTTCCTGTGATCCTGATTGGGTGAGGGGCAGTCTATGAGTGAACTAAATAACTATCACATATATAAATGGTGTCTCTACATCCCAACTCCACATGCTTTCGTGCAGCGGCAAGCCACCCTAATCTCGCAGCAGTATGTTGGAGAATTTGCCACTGGCACATTGTTTATCAGTTGCAGAAATGTCTTTGCGCCAAACGCTTTCCGCCTCCAAGCCAAACTCTTTCAAGATGGGACTTCATCAACGTGGCGGAATGGAATAATTTCCTCTATTTCATTTCATAAAACCTCATTAAAGTGAGGTTCATTTGCTGACATTTATTAGTCTTCAAGGATTTCCTAAGTCCTGCCTATTATTATCTTTAACCGCTTTAGACAATGCAGGCTGCTTGATTTTATGCTAAACTGGAATAGCTTCTCTGTCAAATGTGTTAATATGCAACATTGCACGGCTCCCTAGTAAAGTACCTTTGGCACAGGATAGGAGAACGATACCATCAGTTACCAAATCTGAAATGAAATATTCATTTCGTATCACCCTCTTAATAAAAACTCAATTAGACGCAAGACCTTCCTCTATTTCTTTTAAATTAAAATTACTGTAACAATAACACCCTGCTAATTAAAATGGGCACCTTTGTCACTGCGACTTTAATTAAGGAACAACAAATGGAAGCATGCAGTTGAGCCAGTAGCAGAAAACTGTGCGACAGCTAATTGACACCGCAGCTAAAGAAAATTAATTTCCATCCAATTCATTAAATACTTTGGCAATACAGAGAGGGGGAAAGGTCACTGAATGACATACCTTATCTGCTTTTGACACCCGTGCATGTAGTCAAATCATATTGGAGTATTTCGTATTTCTGAAATGCCAAAGGAGCAATTCCACTGTTGGCCTCCCCACCATCCCCCTGGACACACACACACACACACACTCTATATTAATGCACTAACTGGTCGCTTGGAAGTGACATTTAGTTTCTATATTGCATTAATAAGGGGTCACAAAATGAAAAGAAGTCGCAGATAACAAGCAGCCAGAAAAGCCCCGAGGATCTGTGTGCTACTGATAGTATGGGAAAACGCTCGTTTTAGAAGGCTTCCTATCTGCAGCTTCCCACGGCGAACCTCCTTTGGCTTCTTACAGTCCTTGAGTTTAAGCTACAGCATCCGGACACCCACAGGGAAACTTACTGGAAAACACTTCCATTAAGTACTTTTCTTACTAGAACTCTACATGCAACTGCATGCCCTGGGCTATTTCCTTATCAATGGTTACAGCTCCAGATCCTTACAGTTTGCCTTTTAAAAATGCAGGAAAGTTTAAGCAACAAAATAATTAATAGGTTTAGCTTCACTGGGCAAATCTGCCTGAAGTTTACAACCTATATTCAGGACACAGTACCTTCTTTTTGGTGACAGGGAGGCCATGTGGTTGGCTGTCTTTGAAGGGTATTTTAGAGATAGCTGGGATGCCCAGGCCCTGTTGTTAGTTCATTTTATCTATAGTGGTCTCCTGTCATGGTGTGGCTGAATGCAGAGGAGTTGGAGGCCCCTACCCAGCTGGGGAACCCCCAAAGGAATCCCCAGGGGAAGAAGATTCAGAGCCAGGCGGTCGGTGGTGGAATGGCGATGAGTGGTCAGAGGGAGCAGACTGGGAGGAGGAAGGGTCGCAAGCAGGAGAGGTGACAGGGTTTGGTGAGCAGGACGAGGCTGTGGCAGAGGGCAATTCAGACTCCGAGGCAGAAGTGGAGGCTGGGAGGGAGGCCCGGAGACAGAGAGACAGGCTGCTGAAGAAGTAAGGGAGTCTCCCCCTCCTGCCGAGACCAGCTCCCTCTCCCCTGGTCTCACAGAATGCACAGAGAAGTGAGGAGGGCAGAGCAGAGGCAGGTTGTGCACAAACGCAATTTGTGACTGCTTGGGAAATACCTAGGAGAGGAGGAGACTTGGGAAGTGGTGGGAAGGCAGAGGCCTTCAGTCCGTGCAAATGCCTTCTTGGAGCAAGACCAACTGGGGAGAGGTTGCTGGGATCACTAGGCCTAAGCTGTTTAGGTTTCTTGCCTAAAGATTTATGGAAGTGAGAGGTGGACCATCAAGAAGGCTGATCGCCAAAGAATTGATGCTTTTGAATTCTGGTGCTGGAGGAGACTCTTGAGAGTCCCATGGACTGCAAGAAGATCAAACCCATCCATTCTGAAGGAAATCAGCCCTGAGTGCTCATTGGAAGGACAGATTCTGAAGCTGAGGCTCCAATACTTTGGCCACCTCATGAGAAGACTCCCTGGAAAAGACCCTGATGTTGGGAAAGACTGAGGGCACAAGGAGAATGGGACGACAGAGAATGAGATGGTTGGACAGTGTTCCCGAAGCTACCAGCATGAGTTTGACCAAGCTGCAGGAGGCAGTGGAAGACAGGAGTGCCTGGTGTGCTCTGGTCCATGGGGTCACGAAGAGTAGGACACTGTTGAACTGTCTCTTTAAATCTAAAGGTTCATCATTGTTTCACCCAATGTGTATACCTTTAAGGGGCCAGAGCAAGGGCCAGAGCAAACTAATGAGATCCAGCTTTGCAGCTGTGAGGCACAGCAGGTGCTGCTGAGTTGCATTGATTAAGCTGTGTTGGGAATTGGCTGCAGTATATAAGGAGCAGCACCTAGCCCTGCCATTCACCCTGGGGGATGGGTTGGTGGTTGGGTCATGTTTGTTTGTAGATGTATTTAGTGTCTAAGGAGTTTTTGTTTTTCTTATTAAAACCTTGTTTAAGTTATTTTTGAGTCCCTTCTGTTTAATGCAAGCTCTCCCCAGCAAGCTCTCTGCGCTACTATACTGCGAAAAGCCAACAGACACGACTAAACAACAACAATAAAGATTTAACTGCACTAACACCGAGGGGTTCCCCCCCCCTTTGATTGCTGACCTGCGCTTGCTTCCAGCTCCTAACATTTCCTTTCTCTTTAATTTCTAAAACAAGTTAATCTGGCTATTATATACAGTGGTACCTCGGGTTACATACGCTTCAGGTTACGTACGCTTCAGGTTACAGACTCCGCTAACCCAGAAATAATACCTCGGGTTAAGAACTTTGCTTCAGGATGAGAACAGAAATTGTGCTCCGGCAGCGCGGCAGCAGCAGGAGGCCCCATTAGCTAAAGTGGTGCTTCGGGTTAAGAACAGTTTCAGGTTAAGTACGGAGCTCCAGAACGAATTAAGTACTTAACCCGAGGTGTATCATTAACATTTGTGTATCATGGGGGGGGAACGTACAGTAAATCCAGCATGAATTCTGAAGGCATAAGATACGTTCCTGGCTTCCTGTGCAGACCCCCCATTTCCTAATGCAAAGTCGTGAAGGTTCATGAAGTGGAAACTCCCCCATTCCATCAAATGTATGCTTGGCCCTGTTTCTATACTTGCATTCTTTGCCACTGTTGCACAAATACGTTTGTCCATGGAAAAACAAACATGGCTGCCCACACAGCTGATGGTTAACATGCCAACAGGGATAGGAAGCAGCCTTATTCCAGGCCGGACCATCGGTCCATTAGCTCAGTACTGTCTACAGTGACAGACAGTGGCTCTTGAGGTTTCAGGTGGCAGATAACAGGAACTGGATCTGGGGCCATTGGAATGCAATGCACGTGCTTTTCAATGGATGTGCAACCCTCCTTTCAAAGTCCATGCTGCAATAAATGCATTTGTTTCTAAGGTACCGCAGACCTCTATCTTCATTGCGGTTTGGAGGACTCAAAGAAACTAACATCTGGGTGCACTCATTGCGATGCTTTTGTCCAGGGGTCGGCAAGGCTTACTGGGCATGGGCAGAATCACTACCATGGAGATCCTCTGTGGGCTGGTACGGTGCAGTGCGATGCTGGAAATCCGGTCTGTGCATGTCCGCGGGGCCGGAAATAGCTTCTGCGCATGCCCAGACGTCGAAAATCATGCCTGTGCAGAAGCGATTTCCCGCGTCTGGGCATGCGCAGAAGCAATTTCTGGAGCCGCAGAAGAGAGTCCCAGTGCAGCACTGATTTAGCGCAGTGCGCGGGGATTCGCCGAGCGGGTGGCTGGGTTCAGGGGCGGCTCGTGGGCCAGTTAAACGGCCTCTGTGGGCTGCTTCCAGCCCATGGGCCTTAGGGTGCCGACCCCTGCTTTTGTCCTCCAGTTCCCATATTTGCAACAGTGGAAGGGGGAGGGCAGACAGCATTTATTCTGAATGCATTTGGCTTGTGTCACTGTTTCTGTGTTGTTGGAACATGGGTTAGCACTTCCGATAAATGTGAATTCTTTGCAGACATTTATTTTTTTTAAACAGCTAAGAAAGAAGAAAAGAATAATTTGGAAATGCTTTTTAGAAATGTCACGCTTGGGAGAATGATGTTTTATTCATTATCTAGAGCGGCTGTGTTAGTCTGGCATCTATTCTACTGTAAAAAAAAAAAAGCAAATTTTGAAATCCCCGCAAGATGCTTTTTAAGGAGGGGGAGAGTTCTGCATTTTTTTGTTCAATATGGGGATAAACACTTGGGAACCATCAAAAATAAAACAAGGGAGTCAACTTCCACAAACAGCTCAGCATCTCCCAACAAAAGGCAATCAAATTTGGCTTCCTTTTAATTCCCCACTTGCAGTAGCGTTACACGCTTTTCAATGTCCTGAATCCTTGAATACATTTCATACTTAAGAAGCTACTGGACTGGGCTATCAGATTTCCAACTGCACAGCAGCAAAATGTCCCTTAAGAGTGAAGCGTGCACATTTCTTGCAGTTGAATCCATATACTATGTTGTTCGGCAAAACCCGTTTTTAATTAGATAGGGCCCGGAGTAGTGAAAGGAGTCCTCTCAAATTCCTCTCCCTCCCTGCTTCCTCTTTTATCTTCCCAGGCTCTAGTGAATATCAAAACAACAACAAAAACTCATATAGCAGGAAGGATTGAAAAATGCTCATGCGCCTACTCTGATGCTCAGCTAGTTATTTGGAAGTGAGCTGAGATGAAGCAGTGGAACTGAGAAATGTATGCAGGAACCAAGTACAAGAGAAGAATGCTTTGCGGGAGGAACGCTAAGCGTTTAACCAAGTAGGATTTGACCCACAGGGCGGTTTCACAAGTGACGCAGAGGAAAACTGGCTAGGTTAAGAATGTAAGAAGATGGCCTGCTGAATCAGGCCAAAGGCTCATCTCTAGGTCGGCTTCCCGTTCCCCGCAGTGAGAAGAATATCCTGAAGCAACGAGCAGAATGCTAGGTTTGCTTGCTCCATGAGGTGCAGTTCATCAAATCAAAGCTGTCATCCTGTGAAGCTGTTTCCGCAGAAACCAACAGGAGTTCCATGGGGTGGGTCTGACCATGTCCACCTGTGGACAGAGAGCTATTGAATCCAGGGGATTCTTCTGCGAGATGAAAGTGAGGTGCAGACTGATTTTTGCAGATCTCCCCTTTCTCCTGCTGTCCCCTGCACTGTTGCAAAATGTCCCCTGCCTCTCTTGAGCTGGTGAAGGGCGGGCGAGGGAGGAGAGCTGCAGAGGGAAGGGAGAATCAGCAAAAATGGCCTCCTCCCCCCCCCCCCCATTCTATAATAACAAATGCCTTCTGCTGAGCCAGAGACTGGTGGACAAGGAGGGACAACTGAATACAACCCCAGGTAAATATATTCAGGATTGGAGGTGCCAACTCTGATCACAGCTGCACAGACAGTTTTTAAAATGTAAAAAAAAAAAGCAGCGTGTAACTGGGGAAAAAATAACCTTTTCTCAAATACAGCAACAGCTTTCTTCCTTTAAAAGTGCCTTTGGCTTCATTCCCATTAAGAAAGAGCCAAGAACGCATTCTGTAGGAATTTAAACCTGGGCCGATCCACAAGAGGGTGTTGGCTTCCCTCCAGGTTTCATTCATGTGGATTTTCAATTCGTACACAAGGTGTGCTACAGGTTTTTTCTTTCAGGGAAGTGATGACAGTGCCTCACACACACACACAAACACACACACACAAAATCCCATCACTGTCCACCACTGAAAAGCTAAGCCTGCCACAGCATACTCTCTGCAAAAGAAATTTAATTGTGTCTTAATTCAAAGGAGTAATTTTTGTGCGCGACGGTTTCAAAATAAGACAGGTCACCTTGCTGGAGAAGGGCTTCGGCGGCAAGCTCTCCAGAGCCAGCATTAACATACTCTTCGTTGGGATGCTTCCTGTTATAATGTCTCTTCAGAGAACCAGATATGTTGCAGGAATAATGGCAGTGTGCACACCGGAAAGGCTGAGGAGAAAGGAAATGAATTAGCCGTATCTGTTTCCTGTCTTCAGAACTTTACAGAAGACCTACGCTTCTGGCTTAAGAAACAGCAAGATTCAAATCTATCTCAATACGTACGTTAGCAAGCTAATTTGTTCCATTAGGTAACGCTTCCAGAGCAACACATGCAAGCCAATGCCTTAGCAATGCCTTATCTCCAACTGTATTACATTTTTATGCCTTGCAAAGTTTCACAATAAGGCAGAAATTCATTGGCACCGAACAGCTCCGCGAAGTATTTATGTGTCGTGGCTGCTGAGTCCTGGTCTCCTCCATAAAAAGATGGATTGGCAAAGCAAGGTAGCATCACTCACTCTGAAGTTGCAAAAAAAACCACCCACAACTGCAGAATTTCCAGCTACTCAATAAATTACACTGCATTAAAATTAATGCCCTGTACTAATTTAGTGACATGCTTCTCCAGGCAGACAGGAGGAACACAGAGCTGATGCCTCATTCAGAAATGACTAGCAAAAGAAATTGATGTGGGGGACATGCAAAGGCTGTGCACAACTCTGCACATATAAATTGCAATTATCCCAAGTGGACATTCAGTGGAATTCCTCAGCCTCATGCACAAGAAGAGTATGGCGCAAGGACAATGCATCTGCTCAGCATTCAGGCTTTCTGCTCCCTATATCCACGTCCCTCGTGATGAAAAAATGTAAGACAAACACCCTCCACCCCTTTTTTGCATGTGACTGGGACAGGCAAATGAGCAAACAAACATGGCCGCCCCGGTTGCATCTTCTCTGGCCCTCCCTAGAGCAGTGGTGCGATCTTCACTGAGGTAGCATGTCCTCTAATTGGCTGGTGGACCGTTTCCTCTGTATGTTTGGTTGACTGCCTCCCTGCGATGAACAAGGCCTGAAGTAAGGAAGACGAGACCTCTCTGTTCCTGTCTCCTCAAATTATACACTATTTTTGTACAGTTTCTTGTTCTCAAGACTTTCTTCTCCAGACTCGGTCTGCACTATTTCAGTGACTTTCCTGGCAATGCTGAGGAGAAGTCAGTGACAATGGGAAGAGAACAATGTGATATGGTCTATTTACCGATCAGTATACTGGTTTCTACTGCAAAAAAAAATATCATTGTCTGGGAACTATGAAAGCTCAGAAATACTATTTTTCCCTGACCGAACAGAGGCGCACAGTCTCCAGAGCTGGTCCAGTTAGAATTGCATCGTGTGCTTCACAAAAAATTAATCACTTCACAAAAATCAATCAGTACAGATGTCCTACAAAGTTTCCTTTAGAGACCTCAAATAAATCCATGTAAATAGGTTTCCTGACTAGAATATTGAACATAACAAGGCATTAACATTCCTGAAACATGTTTCGGGTGCACAACAATGCTGAGAAGCAGTTGTTCATATTCCCATTTTAACAATGGGGAATTGAGGCTGAAAGGTAATTGGCGTAAGGAAGGCGTTTCAGTCGCTTCTCTTTACTAGGCCACATCAGAAAACAGTTCCTTCTGCATGTGGTCAGGACTCAGCAGTCCTATCAGAAAAATATAGTTGGCTCTGTGGAGTTTTCACATGCACAAAAGGGTTAAAAGACTGAGAAATGAGAACACTGCAACAATAAAATCTGTCTTTCAGTGTGTATCCTGCAAAATGTGTGTGGAAAGGAACTATCAATATCTTCAAAAGGCTATTTCTTACAGCCACAATACTGCCCATTATTGAAATATCATAGTTGCCTGCTTGGCTATTTAACAATAAAAACTGCTTTGACCTTTAAATGGTCTAAAGGTCATAAAAAATATATATTCGGACCGATTTTGTATTCCAGCTTAGATGCCTTAGCAACAACAATTCACAGAGCCACTTGCAATGTTACGGTGTGATACAGCTTTGGTTTTGGATGTGGGATGTTCTGGTCCAACTCCTCATTCAGGCAGGATAACAACAACAACAACATATTACTTATACCCTGCCCATATAGCTGGGTTGCCCCAGCCACTCTGGGCAGCTTCCAGCATAATAAAAGTACAGCAAAACTGCCAAATAACAAGGACTTCCTGATATAGGGCTGCCTCCAGATGTCTTTGGAAAGATGTGCAGTTGTTTATCTGTTTGATGTTTATCTGTAAGAAGCTTTCAAGGTACCTTTAGACACCTTTTACGGTGCGAATTACCTTGCAAAGTTACTGGGAGGCAAAACCAGCATTCGGAGAACCTTGAGATACCAAGGTAACTGGCATGTCTAGCCCTGACCTAAATGTTGGGGACCTTGAGGAGCTGGCAGGGCTCCTTGAATCCAATGCTGAGAATTCCCTTGAGGGGACCTCTGGGTTGATACCCAATAATGAACTTCTGGAACCACAAGGAGAAGGTGAAACAGCCCTAAGCCCTCAATAGCACTGGCACCAAACACTTTTAGGGCCAAAGAGCGATGGCTCAGTATCCATTTACAAGACCCGGTGTTGGTGGTCTACTTGAGAGTAAGTGGTCCCTGCTCATTGCCAACAGCTGTGGTTTGGATGTGGTTTAGGAGGCCTGAGTATATAAGGCCTCCCTTGCACGTCTTCCACTGGCGAGAAACAACACAGCTCTATGGCTTCTAGTCCCTGGTGGCAGAAGTTGCCTTAGTTGAACTCCCTGTGATGTTGACCTTGGACTGTTTCCTGGCCTTATCTCTGGATTAGGTTGGTGACTTGAATGACTCTCTGTGCTTGACCTCTGTTTGGAAGATGCTTCTTGGAAGCTTCTGCATCTGCAACCCTTCCCTGGTTGCTGAGTGCTTAGGTGAAAGGCATCTTTTTGTAACTGGGACCTTAGTACCTGAGGGCATCCCTGTGGAGAAGCACTGTAACCAGCGATGCAGCCAATTAGTGGGGAACGATAGATACTGCTTTGGTCCAGACTCCCTGCCTCAAGCCTTGAGAAGGTAAGGGCTGCATGTGATGGGTAAGGATGCTTAAGAAGAAACAGCGGAGTCTTCCAAGGTATGGGTTGTGAAAGTAGCTCTGTTCAGAAATGTACAGGCAGAGAATGGATTATGGAGACATAGCACAAGTGGTGGCACCAAGGCAAAAAATCAACGTGTAGCTTCCCAACAGTCTCTAAGCAGGCTAAGGTGCCTCTGTGATCAGTGCAGCATTTAACAAAACTGGTACCCAGTCCATCTTCCTTCATCCATCTTCCTCATGGGAAGTGTCTCTGTTTACTATCTAGCTGGACAGCCTAAGTAGGCCAAGTGCCAACTTGAACTGTTCCCACCCCCCCATCAGCGAATCTTTAAAAAATCAACTGTTTTGCATCTGCTTCGCTTCCATTTCTTTACTATAGGCATAGGCAAACTCAGCCCTCCAGAGGTTTTGGGACTACAACTACCATCATCCCTAGCTAACAGGACAAGTGGTCAGGGATGATGGGAATTGTAGTCTCAAAACATCTGGAGGGCCGAGTTTGCCTATGCCTGCCATACTATGTATGGTAAGTAGAAAGCAATTCCCAACTGAGTTTAATGAGTAGGAACCCATCGATCCGCTTGATCTTTCTGTACCATTTGACTATTTGTTATTCATTTCCCTCTGAACATTCTTCAAGCGGCACCAAATTCTATTTAAGGATATTTATGCCGAGAAATGTAAAACAACTGTCATTCTGAAGGGTAGGCTTTTCGATCATACTTGAACCAAAATTAAGCGGGAGGGTTTCATGCAATTTAAAAATATATATATAAGCATGCGTTTATTATTTATAATACTGCATTTTTAAGGACGTTGAGGGTGCTGGTAAAAAGAGAAAAGGAACACAGATGTAGTGAACACATAAATAAATACAGGAATGCAAAGAAGGTCATGGAGAGACCACACGCGGAACAAAGTGAGAGATTGTTAAGTACCTGCTTGGTGTCACAAAGCCCACGCATACATTTTAATCGCTGTTGTTCAATTTATCACTTGTGATAGCTCAAGGCCATATTTTAAAAAGAGGGTTTTGGAACCCTTTTCTACACCATGCAGTGACTGCTGAGGACAGATGCCAAATAGGCAGAGAAATATATTTGAGACTCTGAACTGTAGGCTATGTTCTATTCACACTAAAGTAAGAGCTTTCTGCATGTGTGTGTGTACACACACACACACACACATCCAGACAAGCAAAAGCACTACCACAGAGCCACAGCAGCAACATACCGTATTTTTCGCCCCATAGGACGCACCGGCCCATAGGACGCACCAAGTTTTTTGGGGGGGAAATAAAGAAAAAAAATTATTTCCCCCCCAGGTGCTTGTGGGGCCGGCAGCGGGGAGAAGCGCTCTTCTCCCCACCACCCGCCTGCAGACCAGGTCCGGGGACAGCGGGATGGCGGCATTCCGCCTCCCCGCTGTCCCCCGACCTTGTGGGGCTGGCGCTGCGGCCCTCCTGAAGCCTGGAGAGCGAGAGGGGTCGGTGCGCACCGACCCCTCTCGTTCTCCAGGCTTCAGCGAAAGCCTGCATTCGCCCCATAGGACGCACACACATTTCCCCTTCATTTTTGGAGGGGAAAAAAGTGTGTCCTATAGGGCGAAAAATACGGTACATTGAAATCACCATCATACCACTTTAACAGTCATTGCTCCTCTCCCTGCAAGGAATTCTGGGAGCTGTAGTTTAAGGGTGCTGAGGGTTGCAAAGAGACCCGACCCCCCCCCCCATCTTCCTCTTAGAGCTACAGCTGCAAGAGCTGCTTGACAACCAGTTCTTCTTTCTGGGAAACTGAGAGTTGCGTCTCTGCGAGGGGAATAGGGGTTTCTTAGCAAATCTCGGCAACCCTGGCAAATGACAGTTCCCAGGATTCTTCTGGGGAAGACATGGTTGGTACAACGCTGCTTTTTAGAAGGGTGCTGTGTATGTGTGGCCAAGGACCCATTCTAGCAGACCACAGCACTTGAGGGCGACCTGCAGGAGGGGTAGTGAGGGCTGTGGCTTGGGGAGAGTCTCAAGGGCTTGAGAGACAGGCCTGGAGGATATCGATAGGCTAGTGCCATTTATATGTGCGCACCATTCAGCCTACTACTACTACTAATTTATACCCTGCCCATCTGGTTGGGTTTCCCCAGCCACTCTGGGCAGCTCCCAACAGAACATTAAAAAGACAAACATTAAAAACACGATAAAAGATCAAACATCAAAAACAGGGCTGCTTTCAGATGTCTTCTAGAAGTCAGATACAGTGGTACCTCAGGTTACATATGCTTCAGGTTACATACGCTTCAGGTTACAGACTCCGCTAGCCCAGAAATATTACCCCGGGTTAAGAATTTTGTTTCAGGGTGAGAACAGAAATCGTGTTCCGGCGGCGCGGCAGCAGCAGGAGGCCCCATTAGCTAAAGTGGTGCTTCAGGTTAAGAACAGTTTCTGCTTAAGAACGGACCTCTGGAACGATTTAAGTACCACTGTAGTTGCTTATTTCCTTGACATCTGGGGGGAGGGCATTCCACAGGGCAGGTGCTACTACTAAGAAGGCCCTCTGCCTGGTTCCCTGTAGCTTCTCACAGTTAGGGAATTGCCAGAAGGCCCTTGGAGTTGGAGCAGAACAAGGGGGGTGGAGATGCTCTTTAAGGTATATTGGGCTGAGGCCATTTAGGGCTTTAAAGATGAGCACCAACATTTTGAATTGTACATTTTGAATTGAATAAGCGGGATATCAAATCCAAACTCTTCTTCTACTCGGAAATGTACTTTCTATTGTTTTATCTTACTCAGCCTAACACAATCCTCCACTCTCAGCCTTGCATCAGCCACTGCAGCACATTATGTCCCAGCCACTTAAATAGTTCGGTGCTGATAATCGGTTCAAATGACTTCAGAATTCGCCTTGTTCATGAAATTTCTGGCCAGGGATTCTTCGTTTGCATCTTTTTAAACATATGCCAGAATGGTGACCAGATGGAATATCTGCCTCAGAAACTATACAAAATGACCGTGTTTTATCATCTTCTATTCTGGGATGCACAGGGACGCGGGTGGCGCTGTGGGCTAAAGCCTCAGCGCCTAGGGCTTGCCGATCGAAAGGTCGGCGGTTCGAATCCCCACGGCGGGGTGCGCTCCCGCTGTTCGGTCCCAGCGCCTGCCAACCTAGCAGTTCGAAAGCACCCCTGGGTGCAAGTAGATAAATAGGGACCGCTTACTAGCGGGAAGGTAAACGGTGTTTCCGTGTGCGGCTCTGGCTCGCCAGAGCAGCAATGTCACGCTGGCCACGTGACCCGGAAGTGTCTTCGGACAGCACTGGCCCTCGGCCTCTTTGAGTGAGATGGGTGCACAACCCCAGAGTCTGTCAAGACTGGCCCGTACGGGCAGGGGTACCTTTACCTTTTTATTCTGGGATGCACACAAGAAATGCCAGCATGTTTCTGTTTAAGGTGGACATGTTTATTCTCTGAAATATATTGGTCTAATATCTTGAGAGCACGAGGCAGAACTACTGAAAAGAAAATAATTTACCTTATCCTTACTGACGTCCACAAAACCAATAAAATACAGATAGCATCATGTTATATATGGTAACTGTAGGTAGCTAGAATTCTTTCTGTAAATATCGGAGGGAAAGACGACTCCCAAAAATGCAAGCAATCCTGGATACATTAACACATCACAAACAATTTGTTCTTTTGAATGCCTGAAGAGGGCTAAAATACATCCTAATAATCAACGATAAAATGCATAACCATCATCATCATCATCTAGAATGTAGCGGCTTAGCCTTTGGGGGTTTGTTTCTGTTGTAAAATAGCAAGCCTATTGTTTTAATATCCCCAATCCACAGGTTGTTTTGAGCCACAGTTTCGAAAACTACAGGAGGGTCAAAGTTCAGCCCAGGGATCTGAGGCTCAGGGGCAGGGAAGTGAAACAAAACTTAAAGACTAAAGGCAGGGGAGAGAAGTGTACAGAAGAGGTATCTATCAAATCAGGAGAAATGGATAATCAGCTGAATATCAGGGCTTTAAAGCACCCCACACAGTTCTAGACATGCCTGTGCCAGTATGGTTTAACTGCAACCTGTGCAGGCAAAAACAGGTCACCAGCTGTCATCGCGATGCCAGGTGATTTGGAGGCGGGCAACCCCACCTGCCAAACTTGGCCCATGGGAGGGGGGGCGGGAGAAGATAGAAGTTATAAGGATCTCTCTGGCTCCAGCTTCCCATGCCGATCCAGGGACATCTAAATCTGGACCCTCTAACCTTGGGCATAGTTGCAGTATCTCAACCGCTGCCATGTGTTGCACCCGCAATAACTGCTTGGCGGCACAGCGGTTCACGCAGCCAAGTCAGCAGCAACCTCCTTACCTTGAACGAAGCATGCTGCTCCATGTGCCTCAGCAGCTGTGGCTTTTGTGCGGCGGTATAATCGCACACTGTGCACTTGAACTGTTTCCCTGAAACAGAAAACCAACCAATTCAGATACAAATGCGTTGTCTCATTTAAACAGAGGAAAACAGATATGAAGTAGCGACCGTCATGATTCAACCCTGCTATTCCTGAATTTCTGTTTCTATAATGCTGCTTTTATTTGTTTCCGAAGCTGTGATTTACCCGCCTTTATGATACGGTTTCACTGTTATGTTGAGTTTCCATTTACGCATCTTCCTTGGTGCGTGCTCGGCCAGTTGCCTTCAGATGGCAACCTCTGAAATCACTTGAATGTGTTCTATTGAGGGGATGAATTTGAGAGAATGAAGTGTCCTGAAGGAGAATCGCCACCTAAGGCAAAACCAGAACGATTTTGCCTCTCTTAAAGTCCACAGTTTCAAAGGTCTTTGGACAGTCTGAAAGGTTAATTAAATGTGACAAGGGAACATCAATGAGTCAGTTCTCCTGTAGGTTTTCATGGGTGGCAAATCAAGTTGGGGCAGCAGCGATAGGTCAGGAGGTGTTTTAATCCTTCCACCACAACATTTTCGTGATCTAAACTACCCTCCCCAAATGTGGTGGGGAATTCAGGCTAGGCAAATGGTGCTGTGGAAAAGGTTATCCCCCTCTTTCTCATAACCCCTTCCCTGTGGCTTCTTTAAGCTTCGCAACATTTTAAAATTGACAATAGGAGATCTCGATCACAGATGCCCTACACCACATCTAAGCTTTGCCCCAAGATATTCAAAAGTAAAGCCGGGAGCTTTAACAACTGTATAATTCCTGGTTTATGTACATTGGTATTGATACCTTAGATTCGCAGGACAACAAACAAACACAAGGGAGTAACAGCCTTTGAATCCTGATGGCATAGAAGAAACTTTAAATAAACCTGAGCATGTCGTAAGTGCTGCAAGCAATTCTCTTCCCGAATGCCCCTTTTAACATTTCACATCATTTATTTATTTGCTTGACTTAATGCTACACAAGTCTGGACTGCAGAACAGTTTACAGCATTTAAAGCATCTGTCGTGCCTCTTTTTAGATGCTAAATCGGTATCCCTTCTCTCTTCAACTCTCAGCTGTTTGCAAACTGTGGAAGCCTCTCAGTATGATGCGAGCATATTAAAACCTGCACAGAGGTCTGTTTTACTCCAGCTCCTCCTTCATTACCATGACAGAGAATTTCTGTTTGAAATCCTTTCAGCAACAGCTGTCAAAAACTTAAAAGGGAACCCCAAAGTGCAAGTTGAAAAGGCAAATCTATACTAACTTGTCAAGTTTTCTCCTCTAAATTTTAAGTTGTTGATGGATTTCCAGAGAAGCTTATGCATAAGGTTGACAGTTCCCATAAAACACGGTGGAGGGAAAAGGCTTGATGTTTAGAACGCTCACTGTCTAATTGAACTTAGAAGTCATGCTCTGTGCTTCATTAGTTACTGTGAACAGCAATAAACTCGGACAGAGATGCATTCTGTACTGATGTGCCACTCTTGGCAAGAGCAAGGAATAGAAAAATGTTGGACAGGGGACGGCTGAGTTTGCAGAAACAGCCTCCCAGGAACAGAAGTGGCTGGCCAGTTGATAGACAGGAAGTGCTAGGTGAATCTTTGGTCTAATCTAGCAATGCAACTCTAGACTATTCTTCATGCATATAATAAAACTTGGTGCAAAACACACTGCTTGCATTTAGGCATCTTTACAGAGCGTTGAAAAAGAAACAAAGGTGAGAGGTAACAGTGTGTGAGCAGATGGAATCTTAACACCTTGGTGTTTGGGGGGCTTTTTAGACGCGTCATTGGGCAGGTGGTGATATCAAGGGGCCAATTGATTCACTCCATGCACAGGGCTTCTGTGTGGCATGGTATAGCACAGGTCTTTCTCTCCCTTACCACCCACTTGTCAATCACTTGGCATCAGATGATGTTGGTTGGGACTTCAGAGTACCACTCCGGTCTTGGCAAAGCGCTCTGAAGCCCCACTGATTGGCTGAGGGTTGAAGCCAGGAGCTATGAGTTGACAAGCCGCCTTGAAGTTACTGCCTTCTTCAGGGATTGGATGCATGATCCGACATGCCTGGAGTCGCTGCCTATCTGCTAATAAGTGGCAACTTAAGCCCAGTGGAGTTCCCTGTGCCATGACCCCAGTGCAGCTGAATCCAGCACACTTGCTCTTTATTTCCAATGGGAAATCAGGAGTGCCCTTTAAGACTACCAGTTGTGCATCAACAGCCACAACTCTGTTTGCCCCGCACCTGATGTCATATATCACATCAGCTGTGGGGCAAGTGGGCATGGCTTGGGGGAAATAACCTTGCAGGCCAAATCTGAACCCGTGCCAGGCCTAATTAGCCTTGTGGGGCAGAACTCTCCCACCCCCGGCGCAAGTTTGTATAGGGTTTTCCATGAAAGCCACCCTAACTCCATGCAGCACCACTGCATTGCTCTGAGTCACTGCTAGCTTGCAATTTCAAATGAGCAATATGATGAAAACCATTGCGGAAGGGCTTTGGGTGGTGTCGGCCCTGATAGAGAGCTACTTGCCATCAGCGGTGTGGAGGAGCTTGTGGCTCTTCAGGGTGCCTTTGGATTTGAACTTCTTCCCGCACATATCGCACAGGTGGGTCTTCTCCGTGCTGTGGCGGTTCATGTGAGCTTTCAGGTTGCTCTTGCTGCGAGTGGCATATTCGCACAGGGAGCATTTGAACGGCTTGATGCCTGTGCAAAAAGAGAGAGAACAGAAATGAAGAAAGGGCTGTCTGGAGATGACTGGTAAAAAACTTTGCAGAGATACGAGGAATGGCCACTTGAAGGCGATGTTCTAGGACTACTTCGATGTCTAAAATCCCTGGTAGAGGACAAGGATCCTGAGTTCATGTTAGTAAAGGTAAAGGGACCCCTGACCATTTGGTCCAGTCATGGCCGACTCTGGGGTTGTGGCGCTCATCTCACTTTACTGGCCGAGGGAGCCGGCGTACAGCGATCCGGGTCATGTGGCCAGCATGACTAAGCCGCGAACCAGAGCAGTGCACGGAAACGGTGTTTACCTTCCCACCGGAGCGATACCTATTTATCTACTTGCACTTTGACATGCTTTCAAACTGCTAGGTCGGCAGGAGCAGGGGCCGAGCAATGGGAGCTCACCCCATCAAGGGGATTCGAACCACTGACCTTCTGATCGGCAAGTCCTAGGCTCTGTGGTTTAACCCACAGCGCCACCCGTGTCCCATTATTATTATAGCGGATTGCAATAAGCAAGTCTCCCCTATTCCTAGGCAGTAAGGGCAGGGAGTGCTGCTGCTGCTGCAGTCAAAAGGTTGGGATGCACAGAGGGATGAAGGATGCAAAGGAGCAGGAGAGTTTTCTTCTGCATTGATGGTGGAATATATGAGGCAGAGAGACCGCACTATGTGTACACACACAAACACAGCTAGGTCATAATAGCATTTTACTTTTCTATGCGGAAATAATTTCTGTAGCTTTGAGAATATCCAGGCTTGAAAACAGCAGCCTTTGCATGGATGACGGTAATAATTTAATTTACCCTTTTGTGCGTGGATATTATCAGGCAGGAATACTCGCTGGACTAACTTGTGATTCATTAATTCAAAAACAAAAGGGATTCGAAATATTAATTACGGAATAACTTTTGACTTATCTGCTGAGGCAGAAAATCGCTAAAACGGGTAGCTTTGAACTAGATGAGCCACAAACAACTGATTTACATAGACTTTGCTGTAGCTCCAATAGAAGATGCAGCAGGAGACTTCAAAAAGCTGAGAGCTCAGAGCTCTGCTTTCAGAGTACTAGAGCAACAAAGGGGGGCGAGGAGGAAATATACTGCTTGCCATTTATCATGTCAAAGATGCTATAAATGAGAAATGCAATAAATAAAGTTAGCAGTGGGAATTAATGTAGAAGCCCTATGGCAGCAGGGCCTGTGCAAGCCTATTTTTCCTTTTTTTTAAAAAAACAAACCATCAGATGGAATATCCTTCCAAGTGATGTTTAATTGCAGCATTAACTAAATTGGTCCTAGCAGATGCCCCTGTCCTGGTGAACACTCTGCATTCACCAAAGGTGTTCATGGTATGCTAAAAACCTATTCAGCCAGTGCAGTAGCTAAATGAATCTTTATCAGCCAATGGGGCTTAATTCTAGCTAAGTGTGTTTATATTGCAAATCTTACAAGTTGCACCCCTCTCCTGTTGCCACATCTGTGATACTGCAAAGGTGCTCCCTGAACTGCCTTCAGCAGTGTTTTCCAGACTTGGTTCTCCAGCTGTTTCTGGTCTACAACCTATCGGGACATCCCTCTGGGCCAGTCCTGCAAAACACTTCAACCCACATCCGTAGATGTTGAGCATGCATTAGCAGAGTTCAGCGAAAGCGAGATTGTGTCGGATATCTGAGCACAATTCAAAGTGTTGGTGCTGACCTTTAAAGCCCTAAACGGCCTCGGTCCAGTATACCTGAAGGAACGTCTCCACCTCCATCGTTCTGCCCGGACACTGAGGTCCAGCGCCGAGGGCCTTCTAACGGTTCCTTCGCTGCGAGAAGCCAAGTTATAGGGAAACAGGCAGAGGGCCTTCTTGGTAGTGGCACCTGCCCTGTGGAACACCCTCCCACCAGATGTCAAAGAGAAAAATAACTACCAAACTTTTAGAAGACATCTGAAGGCAGCCCTGTTTAGGGGAGCTTTTAATGTTTAATAGGTTATTGTCTTTTAGTGTTCTGTTGGAAGCCGCCCAGAGTGGCCGGGGAAACCCAGCCAGATGGGCGGGGTATAAATAAATTATTATTATTATTATTATTGCATCAGAGTCTTTATTTACAGCAAAGAAAACAAAAGCATCATGACGAGTGGTGAGCTGTGTCTTCTCACACAGGCAGTTCCCTCAGAAGAGAGACAGAGAACAAGGAGCGGAAGTATCTCAGACTGACTTCCGTTCCCATATGCAACAGTACAGAAAAGTAAACATAGGAGCATATGATCCAGCAATAGAGAATGAAAATACTAACACAACCCCCATCAGCCCTAGCTAGCAGGAGCAGTGGTCAGGGATGATGGGGACTGTAGTCCAAAAACAACTGGAGACCCAAGTCTGGGAAACACTGACCTAGAGTAAGCACTTTTCCATGGATGGTGACTGAGGGGCAGATCATGCATGCAAATTCATCACCTGATGACTGCAACATCAAGTGACGACTTGCATGCCTGAGTCATCACAGATCTCTGGTTAATTGGCAACCACCTGCTGCCTCTTCAAAGTGCAATACTTTTGAACAGAGTCAGTTTACATTTTCAGCTGCCGGTCCTTGCGTTAAGAAATTCTCGGTTGCATTCTACTCAGAATATACCCACTGAAGTTTAATGGCCCTAAGTTATGTTCATTAATTTCAATGGATCTTCTCTGAGTATGAATAACATTGGCTGCAACCTGAAGTGTGAACCAGTCCAAAGAGTGGAAGGCTTAACGAGCTGATGTTGACGAAAGTACTGGGAAAGCAGCAATTCTTCGCAAATGCCCACAGAACTGGGCTTCCAGGGTGAAGAACCAGGACTGTGAGCCTCAAAGGGAAATTCCAGACCATTGCATTTTCAGGTGCAATTCAAAAGCACCAGCAAATTCAGGTTGCTGATTGGGCAGTCATGTGCAACAAGCCTGCAAAGATTGGACTTTTTGTGATAAGCAAAGCGATGGAGAAAATGCACTGAGAAGCGTGGAGTGCCACTTGCTTTGATGCATCATCATCTAACCTCCTTAACATGTGTTGCAAATCAGAATGAAAGCTTGTTAAATAACCAACGTGCCGTATTTTCCCATGTATAACATGCCCCCACGTGTAAGATGACCCCTACTTTTTGGGACCGCAACAAAAAAATTTGAGGGGGGGATTGCCCAGAGTTGTTCAGCTTTGGGGGGGGGGGTTTCAACACCTGCCCGCAGCTGCAAATCGCACGCATCGCCCCTGCCACCAATTGCCTGATTGCTCGCAGCCACAAGCCCACCTGCCCACTTGATTCAACCACAGCCAATTGCACGCACACCTTGCCACTGACGCAAATCGACTGCCCAATTGCCGCAGCCACAGTCAATCGTCAGCAGGCCTTGCCACAGCAACCAATCACACGCCCAATCGCCACTGCCAATCTCCTGCTGGCTGCTGCCACCAATTGCACGTCCTGCTCTGCTTTCTGTTTATAAGACTATCCACAATTTTTGCCTATAATTTCTAAGGAAAAAATATCATCTTATACATGGAAAAGTACGGTAATCTGCCTGCAAGCAAATCGGGATGGATGCTCTATGCATTGGAAGGTCTGGAAGGGCCTGAGTTTCCTAGAAAATTCTCGTATGTATCAGCTTGGTAACAAGTGCCAAAATTATGTATCTCTGCAATCAGCCAAGCTTGTGCCAAACGTATTGCTTTGCTTACCTTTGGACCACATCAGCGAGGCTGAGGTGTGTGTGTGTGTGTGTGTGTGTGTGTGTGTGTTGTCTTCTGGGCAGCCCAGGAACTCTCTACATGCTGCCCAGGCTCGTGTCCTGTGGAGGTCACTTTGGTGCTGCTAACACAGCCGTTTGACTTCATCTCCGGAGAAGCACGCCATTGTCTCTCAAGACAGACGGATGCCAACAACAGCAACGCGATGAACAGCAGCTGTGAATTAACACCTTTCCCCCCAGCCACCGCCTTCCCGCCTGGGGAAAACACCAGCTGCATGACATGGTCCCTAACCTCAAAGACCCCTCACCCGAAACAGCTGCTAGTAAATTGTGTGATGGCATTCCATGCGTCTAGCTGGGCCATAACCGGAGCATCGGCGTGTCAGGAAGTGATCGCAATTTTTAAACAGATTAAGTGCCAGCTATGCTGCAGTTACCTTGATGGGCCCAGATGTGACGCTGAAGGTCTGATCCATTCTTCATGAAGTAAAAATTGCAATAGGGGCATTTCACGGCTCGCTTTCCTATCAGCCCTTTTAGCTGAACTCTCCTGCCAACAATCTCGGAGATGGTGTTCATGGAAACCTCTGGAGAGGGGAGGGGGGGAGAAAAAACACACATGGGGGGAAAGCTTTAGCCTTCGGGAAACACATGACAATAATGAGAAAACATAATATTTAGATTGCTCCTTGCCACATCCTTTCAATAGGCTTCCTTTTCCTTGTTTTCTCTTCTCTTTCTCCCTCTCTCCGCACCAGCCTTCCAGTGGGGTTGTGCAGTCTTAAAGAAACTGCTTCATTATTTTACAGCTTTTTCAAGGACTGGCCATTGCTTTTGTGTGCTGAGTTGCCTCCATGGTGACTTGCTATTTTTGTGACAAATTAAGAGGCTGGTTGCGCCATTATTGCAGAAATGGGTGTGTTTTTTCCCCCTTTCTGGCAGGGAGCACTCTCAGGCGGCCAATACCGAACCGGGCAGCTTCGCTAACCAAACATTTATTAGCTTCGGTGCTTTCTGAGAGGCGCATAACATTTGCTTAAGGTTTCACCTGGGATTTCCAGAGGAGCCCGAAATACCCAAGCAGGCAGGTCGTTAACAACACCAAAAGGCCTGAGAATACAAATGTGAGGCTATAATCAACTAGAAATAATGAAGTGATGGGACTATGTTGCTGAGTCCCAAGAGTGTGTAAAAGTCAAGCTAATTGCATGCCTTTTAAAAAGATGCATATGCTGAGTGTATATTGCAGAGTTAGAAGAGACCCCGAGGGTCATCTAGTCCAACCCCCTGCAATGTAGGAATCTCAACTGAAGCATCCATGACATAGATGGCCACCCAACCTCTGCTTAACCTACGGGACTGTCTCTCCTGATATGCCTCGCAGAGGACCTTAAGGTCCATAAATAGCAACACCCTAGAGGTCCCGGACACTAAGGAAGTTAGATTAGACTCGACCAAAGTCAGGGCCTTTTCAACATTGGTTCCGGCCTGGTGGAATGCTCTGTCTCATGAGACCAGGGCCCTGCAGGATCTGATTTCTTTCCGCAGGGCCTGTAAGACAGAGTTGTTCCGCCTGGCCTTTGGCTTGGAATCAACTTGATCCCCTCCCCCTCTTTTCTTTCTCCTTTCTCCTTCTGAGATGGAACTCCTAATTGGGGACTTCCCTGGCTTTTTTCTGGCCCATGTAGGACCAGTCTGGATAGTTGGCCTTGGTGAAGATTTGACGTTTTCATCCCCAAAAAAGTTTCTACTGAAATGAGGCTGCATTTTAATGTTATATTATAATCTTGTTTTTAAATTGTAATGTGTTAGCCGCCCTGAGCCCGGTCTCGGCTGGGGAGGGCGGGGTATAAATAAAATTTATTATTATTATTAAAAACCTCGAATGGAGATGACCCTGCAGGGTCATTGCTAGGGATCTTGGGGTCTGAGCTGAGAACCTCATGGGCCAAATCCGGATTGTGTGGTCAGGCCTCTCTTCAGAATAAAAAGGGGAACAGGGGTTGGGAATATCACCTCCTGTTACTGGCAGGCTGTATGAAGCCTCTGGATTGGCCAAGCGCCGGGCCTCAGCAGGGGTCTGTTTTTGGTTTTCGGCTGCTGAAGCAAAGGGAAATGGTCCAGGCAGGCAAGGCAAAGGCTAGAGCATGCAGATTGGGTGTAGAGCCCGGGCCAAGCAGAGTTCAAAATAAGGCAAGCAAGGTGAGGCGAGGCACCAGGAGTTTGCTGCTGCTGCTGTTGCTACTAATAGCCATGAGCTGCTCCAACTAAGGGACCACCTGTAGTATCAGGACTCTATAGGGTTGGACCGCTGTTTTCCACGTATGATAACCAGCATACACCAACACAGCTAAAATCTATTGCTTAGTCTGGAGCACGGCTCCACTATTACGCTACATTTAAGACCATTAATGCGGCTCGTCTTACCTGGGTGGTTTGTCTTTATGTGCGATTTTATAAGTCGGTCTTCGGTAAAAGATTTCTCGCACACAGGGCAGGAATAACTCTTTTTGTCCTTTGAAGGGGGGGAAGAGAGAGAGAGAGAGGAAAGTGTCTGTTATCAGTTCGCTGAGCTGATTGCTAAACTCATTACTCGCTGAGTAATATATGGCTCCCAACAAGGTGATAACTGGAAGCCTCGGATGCCAATTTCAGCTGGCGTTATGAAGAGCAAGAGCAGTTATCATGATGAGGTACACCAAAGGAAATACAGAAAATTAGGCTTCGTTACAAAATAGTTTATCTCAGAATGATTTACAGCTTTTGACTTGAAGCGTGCATGCATGTATGTCTCTGTAAACATGATCTACCTCTCCAGCTCACGTACAAGCTGCATATGTGATTCAATCTATGTAGGCAGGAAAAATGAGGTGGAATCACCATGGTAGAATGGGCCCATTTTGCTTGTTCGGTTTATAACCTGCCCATGTGCAGGTTCCGGAGCTGATTTTCTGACTGTGGTTTTGATTGCTTCTCCACTTAAAAGTAAAAACCATTCTCTGCACGTACACCCTTGTGCAAATTAATTGAAACAAAGCATGTTTTCTATCTTACTCGTAATCCTGTACTCAAAACAAACACGAAAAGTCAGTTGATCATTATGGTGTCGGAAGCCTGCAGCCAATAGAAGGAATGATGCGCTCGCCACAATATATTGCGGTTCTACGAAAGAGAGTTATTCCAGAGCTGGAAAATAGGTATCCTGACGGTACTGGGTTATTGCAGCAGGACCTAGCCCCCTGTCACACATCAAAAGTGGTGAAGAAATTCATGACAGAGCAGCAAATGCAGGTACTTGATTGGCCAGGGAATTCCCCGGACATAAATCCCATTGAGAATTTGTGGGCTATAAGTATGCAAATGTCACCTCCGTGCTGCAGACTGTATGACTATGGAGAAGCTCATTCAGGCACTGATTCAAGTGTGGTACAGGGATCCGAAAACAGTGACTGTTCGACACTAGTAGACTCCATGCCAAACTGTGTTCAAAGGCTGCTTATAAATAGCGGAGGACATATCCATTACTAATGTATGTATATGTGAGTTTTGTACATGTATATGTGAGTTTTGTACAATAAACTACATTGTTTGTTTCAATTACCGTAATTTGCACAAGGGTGTAGAAACCTTGTCCAACAGGGTGGAAAAGGTAAAGGGGCCCCTGACCATTAGGTCCAGTCATGGCCGACTCTGGGGTTGCGGCGCTCATCTTGCTTTATTGGCCGAGGGAGCCGGCGTACAGCTTCCGGGTCATGTGGCCAGCATGACTAAGCCGCTTCTGGCGAACCAGAGTAGCGCATGGAAACGCCGTTTACCTTCTCGCTGGAGCGGTACCTATTTATCTACTTGCACTTTTGACATGCTTTCGAATTGCTAGGTTGGCAGAAGCAGGGACTGAGCAACGGGAGCTCACCCCGTTGCGGGGATTCGAACCGCTGACCTTCTGATCAGCAAGTCCTAGGCTCTGTGGTTTAACCCACAGCGCCACCCGCATCCCTTCCAACAGGGTGAGAACAAGGCTAAAACATTTCTTGCAGGTGCACTACTAGAGCAATGCAATGGCAGACCAGTGATTCATAAGACCACTGCCATCCATGACTTGATCGTGGGTGGAGGAATTGACCTGGAAACTGAGCTTGTTCTTGCTGCTGCTTGTCCACCAGCGACGCAGGTTGTGTGAGTGCAGTGATTCGTAAAAAGTCATTGGTTTTCACCAGGTATTCTACTGGGGAGACACAGTTCTCTGAGTGCGTGTTCCAGAAGGTGGGCAATAGGGGCAGTACAAGATTCCTTTCGGTGTACCTGCTGCACCAAGCATTCCCTTCCCGAGCTGCTTCAGGCCGTGCCACATGTTCTCCTGGAGACACCTAGTTTGGTGGTCCTGGGTGATTTTAACATCCATGCCAACACAACGTTACGAGGGGCTGCTCAGAGCTCCTTGAAAGCATGCTCCCCCATGGGGCTGTCACTAAATAAATCTGGCCCTACACATAGCCATGGACGTGCCTTAGATCTGGGGTTTACCTTAGAACAAAAAAAGTGTCACAGTCAGATCACTGCTGCTCAGAGCTCCTTGAAAGCATGCTCCCCCATGGGGCTGTCCCTAAATAATTCTGGCCCTACACATAGCCATGGACGTGCCTTAGATCTGGGGTTTACCTTAGAACAAAAAAAGTGTCACAGTCAGATCACTTCCTGGCACAACTAGATTTCTCTGCGATCCTTCCCCTCCGCAGGGAAGTAGGACCGATTCGAGTGGTCCACCCCCACCACTTAATGGAGCCAAATGGCTTCAAGAGAGTGGTAGGGGATGCATTAGCCCATGTTGATGGCCTCTCAGCCGATTCCCCGGTGGCCTGCTGTAATGCAGAGTTAACCAGGACTATTGACTGTCTGGCTCCTAAGCTCCGTCTACAATTGCATGGAGCTCGGCAGCCCCGATAACGGCTTTTCTTCCCAAGCCTGTCCTTGGAAGCTTTTAACAGGCAGGTAAAAAATAATAATAGCCCTATTTACTCTGGCTTTGCGTGCTGTTACTTAGAAGCTCAAACTTCAGCTGGAACTTTGCATGCACCCTGGGACTATGTGTCTGTCCTGGCACTGCTCTGAGCAGTTAACGCGGTGCTTTTGCAAAGAAAAGAGAAAGCAGCCTTGGTTTAAGCAGGATGTTCTTGCACAGCTGTAACCATGCACAGGACTGAATGGTGGCAAGGACAGTTGAATCAGCTCCCGGAACCTTTGCAGTGTCTAAAGAAAGTGCCTAGCCTTTTCCAGACAGCAAGCATTTCCCACTGGTAATTAGATAAAAGTCTTAATTTGCATTTTGGGGGGAAGTGCCACTGCTTTGAGATGGGGGCTTGAGGGTCACCTTTTGTCCCAGGCCTGAGGTGTTTGTGCCCCTGATGTACAGGTGTGAACAGAGAAGATCTGTTGACAGTCCTTAAAGATGGATCGCATGCCACCTTCAGCCTGCGTGCTGGGCATTCCTCAGCGCAACAGTGCTGCTGTTGACACCACTTAATCTAGCAGACCCTTGGATTCTTGCCTTGTCTAAGGCACTGATGTTGTGAGTCTCTCGGAAGTGGATAAGTCACAGAGGACTGACAGCTCGCTCACAACGGACCTGTTACGCTGAAATGGCTTTCTTCGGGAAATTTTTACTAAGGAATTGAGTTCTGGGCCATTTCATTCTAATGTCATCTGAGAGAGCAAAAGGAAGCTAATGGCAATGGCTTCCAAGTCCCAAAACTATTCTTTCTATTTGTGTGTGTGAGAGAGACCATATATGTACAACAGGGCCCGGGTGGTTCAGGAACCGGAAAATAAAATACACAGAAGCTGAAGTATATTATAATTCCAGAGCTAATAATTCCGAAGCCAAGCTGATGAGTTTGAGACTCTAACTCAATTCTGAGCATATGGAGTTAGCTCAGCGAGGGCCCTTGGGAACCCTAACAGGCTGGAAGAGTCGTGCTGCTGCACTTCTGCAAATGCCAAAATCTGCTTCCTGGAAAAGCAAAATGCCAAGCGAGGCACAGAGACAAAAACGTGCGGGCCTCGCAGAGGAGTGACAGGATGCAAGTTGTGTCCACAAAGGGAACGCAGAAGATGTTCTACCATCATTTAAACTTCATTGCCTGTCAAGGAAAGGGTTCACGGCTGAGCTTTAACATGGGCGAGCGTAAAAAAATCTGGACTGGCTGCCGATCATTGTCAAAGTGTCTCTGTATTTGTAGTTCTTTCCACAACGCACAGCTGGTGTTTTGCACACAAACCCTCATCTGTGTAAAGCAGGATTACACACAAAGCAAGTGATGTCCCCTATTGGGTTTTTGCAGCAGCGTGGATTGGGAATGGTTCGGTGGTAGGCGGTGTTAAGATCACCCCATCATGGAATAAGTCCCTAGTGAGGTTCGGATTGACAAGGATAGTTCATCCCTCATTTGCTTCTACACCAAGGCGTTCCATGCTTCCATCAGAAGAATAGCTGCCCCAAAGGAAGAAGGAAAACAAGAACAATACACCAGGCAGCCTTGTCCTGTTGAGCTACAGGAATTCTATAAGCTGTGATCTGTGCTGTTGCATCTAGTGCAGCGTTCTAGCGGTTAAGGCGAAACAAAAGCTCAATTCACACATCTGTTTGAATGGCTGCTTGTGGCACAGCTCCACATGCTTGGTGGTTATAATTCTATGTTAAAATATTTCAAATGCTATGTCGTCATCTGATGCCCTTCTTCGTGGGCCTCCTCAAGAGATCTGGAGGGTGGCAACACGAGAACGGGCCTTGATTGATTTATTTTTTAGCTGTTCAAACAAACATGGTGTCCTTCTGGAGCAGCTCTCTGGTTTGAGAGTCGGGTGCACGATTTTATGTTAACTTCCTTCCTATCTGCAGGACTGTTTCCTTCACTGGAGACCATCTCCTTGCCTCTGTGGCTGCATGCTCAACCAAAAGGCACCCAGTTTTTTTAAAAAAAGAAAGAAAAGTTTAAATGCTACCATTTTCACAGTTCAATCTCCCCCCCCCCCAAAAAAAATGTCTATTTTGCTTAGATGTGCCCATGTGCTGTTTATCTCAACGGCAGCATCCTTAGACTATACCTGTCAACCTCACACAGGGAATTCCCAGCCAAAACTTAGCAGCAGCAGTATCAGTCATTTGGTGTGTTTTTTGCAGAATATTCCCACTGCTGCCTAGAGAACATGTTGCTACGCTAATCCTTCTGAGTTAACCCTGTCACTCTTCCAGCCGGACCTTATGAATTTCTTGGTCTGAGATTCTGCCTCCCTGAGCCCGTCCAGGTCATAAGCAGGGAATCCCAAAGAAAGCCTGCAAAGCAGAACAGGGGCTTCTCGGAGTGACCTTGTCATACGTGGTGACAGAGCCGCTTCTCGAGGACTCAGGTGGGGTCCCTTTCCAATAACTCCCTGTCACATTCTTGGCACTTGCCTTGTCCCTCGGCAAGGAAGAGAGCAGTATATGGCCTGCTTTACAGAATTTCGCCTTTCGGAAATGTCTTTCAAGACTTTCTGAAGGGCGTGAACAAAAGCAACATACTTTTAGACTGCCACAGCTGCTGACAATTGATAGCAGAGTGTTGCCAACGAAAATAACTTGGCAAACTTTATTACTTCCTTTAGGGCACAGGTGGCAGAGGGACTGAGAAACAACGACAAGCCCAAATCACACGAAAGGTGGCTTCGGATAGTTGTCTGTCATGGTACAATGCATTATACAACTTTACGCAGAGATACACCCCTATAGTAGGGATGCGGGTGGCGCCGTGGGTTAAACCACACAGCCTAGGACTTGCCGATCAGAAGGTTGGCGGTTCGAATCCCTGCGACGGGGTGAGCTCCCGTTGCTCAGTCCCAGCTCCTGCCAACCTAGCAGTTCGAAAGCATGTCAAAGTGCAAGTGGATAAATAGGTACCACTCTGGCGTGAAGGTAAACGGCATTTCCGTGCGCTGCTCTGGTTCACCAGAAGCGGCTTAGTCATGCTGGCCACATGACCCGGAAGCTGTACGCCGGCTCCCTCGGCCAATAAAGCGAGATGAGCGTCGCAACCCCAGAGTCGGTCACGACTGGACCTAATGGTCAGGGGTCCCTTTACCTTTTACAGCCCTATAGTACTCCAGTGGCAAAGTCGCCATCAGCCGCAATTGTGCATCAGCAAATATGCTCACCTGGTGAATTTGAATTAATTCGGAACCAGCTTTAAAAAGCAAACTCTTCATTTTTGTCCAACACATTTTGGTTTTTTGGTGGGGTGGGGTATAACACAGGATCTATCCCTGCACAGAAAATCGCAACTTTGCAGGGAATGTTAGATGTCAGGTTCACAAAGCAGGAACCTACATTTTTTGAAAGGCTAGTTCTTTGACACGTGAGTTTTCTATTTGCGGGAAATGTGTTCTCTTCTCTAGAAAGGAACACCCCATAATATGAGCCTCTGCTTGCTTTACAGAACTGAAACAGTTGGTTGATCGCCTCAGTCAGGGCAGGCACTTCCATTAGGCAAACTCAGGTGGTGGAAGAAACTTGAACCTCCTGCTTTCTGGCCTTTCTGGCAAAAACTTCCTTTTAAAAGCAGTTCATTGAAAGTTTAAAATTTCAACTAAACTCAAAAAGAATGATGTGGTGGTGCATGCACTCTCCTGGATGTCAGAGACTGGCTAGTGTAGCATCAAGGGCTTCCACACCTCCTCCTCCTCCTGCCTCCACCTCTTCTGCTCCATTGTCTTCCAGGACCAGAAGAGGGGTGAAGTGGGAGGAGCAGAAGGTGAAACACAGGCACAGTCCTCGCTTGCTTGTGTGCAGCTCGGTTAAGTCGAGGTCCATAGCGGGACCTCCCTGCTGCGCCAACTGCCTCATCAGGTGCACACCTAGGAGTAGCTGGGAGACGTAGGACTGATGGAACTGCCTTTCCATAACTTGCAAGCGTGCTTTTGACAATAGTTAATTCCTCACTCTGGGGATTCCTTGCCTGACAGGGCCATGACATTGAGCCACCTTTCCAGGAATACCTTGTTCTGAGGAAGGATCCCATTCTTCAAAACAACATAGGTGGATGAGGAAAGATTGCTAGCGCAAAAGCAAGTGTGGGGAGGGTGCGTATGCAGAACCACCTGCCTCGGGTGGTTCCCTGCCTTGCGCTGCCCCCGACTTTGGTGTCCCAAATGTACCACTTATTGGTACATTTGAGAACGTACTTGTCTACTTAGAATGGGAGATGAAACCTTTGAACACACAAAAATACACCTCTGTTTAGTGTCAGAGCACAATGGCCAGGCACGAACAACAGTGAGAGCTATTTATTCACTTTGGCAGGGATCCAAGCTGCTATTGAAGCCCCCAGAGGTGTCAAGCATTCCATTAAAACTCCGTTTTCTTCTCTTGCACTCCCAGTCCCATCTCCCCGCTCGTTGCCACAATTATTTCCCTACTGGCTCGCAATATTGTCCCCTTTGTTACTTACAAGTGTGAAACGGAGAAGCCTGGTAATGTCGAGCTGCTGGAAACTAATCTGAGTGCTGGAAATGTTTGTTCAAGGCTTTCTATACATTTCTGCCAACACATTTCACCTTGCGCTGCACACAATGTGTTACCTCACCCTTGGGATGTGTCGCAAAGTGGCAATTAATTAGGCCCACTTTTGACTGCATTTCCCTCCTTGCACGATGAAAGGGACAGAAAGTCAATAAGAGCTCTTGTAATGTGGAAGCAAACCAGAGTTTTATTATGTGATACACACACACACACACACAGTAATTTTATGTTGTGAACCTCCCTGAGATCTATGGGTATAGGGTGGCATACAAATTTTAATAATAGTCTTGCGGCCTTTTGTGCTTTTTCTGATTCTCAAAACACTTCCATGTGCAACATTACAAGATGAGCCCTTTCATAAGCCAAGCAGAGACAATTGTCTCAGGCAGCAGGTTTGGGGGACAGTGAACTGTCAGGCAACATCCCCCACCTCCTCCCAGCCCCCTCTTATTGTCCCCAGCTGCTCACCCTACTTCGTAAGGATTTCTGCCTTCTCCTGCCTTGCTCTAGGAAAGGGCCAAGAAGTCCTTCCTCAGAGGGAGGCATTCTGGGCAAGGTGGCTTGGAGAACATTTGCATCACACCTTCTGGAAATGCTCTTTCAACTTAGAACTTTTTTAAAGTTTAGAGCCTCTTTAGGTGTTGCAGCAAAGCCATAGTGGTAACAGAGGTCCTCTCTCATCATCGTCATCACCATCATAATTTATTATTTATACCCCACCCATCTGGCTGGGTTTCCCCAGCCACTCTGGGCAGCTTCCAACAAAATATTAAAATACAATAGTCCTTCAGTTATTAAAAGCTTTCCTAAACAGGGCTGCCTTCAGATGTCTCCTAAAAGTCTGGTAGTTGCTTTTTCCTTTGACATCTGGTGGGAGGGCGTTCCACAGGGTGGGCACCGCGACCAAGAAGGCCCTCTGCCTGTTGTTGTTGTTGTTTAGTCGTTCAGTCGTGTCCGACTCTTCGTGACCCCATGGACCAGAGCATGCCAGGCACTTCTGTCTTCCACTGCCACCCGCAGTTTGGTCAGATTCATGTTTGTAGCTTCGAGAACACTGTCTAACCATCTCGTAATGTTTATTCTTGCCATCTCATTTTTGACCACATCCAACTTACCCAGGTTCATGGTTCTTACATTCCAGGTTCCTATGCAATATTTTTCTTTACAGCATTGGACTTTCCTTTCGCTTCCATGCATATCCGCAACTGAGCGTCCTTTCGGCTTTGGCCCAGCCGTTTCATCAGCTCTGGATCTACTTGTACTTGTCCTCCGCTCTTCCCCAGTAGCATGTTGGACGCCTTCCAACCTGAGGGGCTCATCTTCCAGCGTCATAACTTTTATATACCTGGTGTCTTTGTCCATGGAGTTTTCTTGGCAGGGATACTGGAGTGGCTTGCCGATTCCTGCTCCAGGTGGATCACGTTTGGTCAAAACTCTCCACTATGACCTGTTCATCTAGGGTGCCCTGCTCGGCATAGTTCATAGCTTCTCTGAGTTCTTCAAGCCCCTTCGCCACGGCAAGGCAGTGATCCATGAAGGGGGCCCTCTGCCTGGTTCCCTGTAACTTGGCTTCTCGCAGTGAGGGAACCGCCAGAAGGCCCTCAGCACTGGACCTCAGTGTCTAGGCAGAATGATGGGAGTGGAGATACTCCTTCAGGTATACAGGACCGAGGCCGTTTATGGCTTTAAAGGTCAGCACCAACACTTTGAATTGTGCTCGGAAACGTACTGGGAGCCAGTGCAGGTCTTTCAAGACCGATGTTATGTGGTCTCGGTGGCCGCTCCCAGTCACCAATCTAGCTGCTGCATTCTGGATTAGTTGTAGTTTCTGGGTCACCTTCAAAGATAGCCCCTCGTAGAGCGCACTGCAGTAGTCGAAGCAGGCGATAACTAGAGCATGCACCACTCTGGCGAGACAGTCTGCGAGCAGGTAGGGTCTCAGCCTGCATACCAGATGGAGCTGGTAGACAGCTGCCCTGGACACAGAACTGACCAGCACCTCCATGGACAGCTGCAAGTCCAAAATGACTCTCAGGCTGCGCACCTGGTTCTTCAGGGGCACAGTTACCCCATTCAGGACCAGGGAGTCCTCCACACCTGCCCACCTCCTGTCCCCCCAAAACTTGTCTTGTCAGGATTCAACCTCAATCTGTTAGCTGCCATCCATTCTTGTAGTCTCAGTCACCTCGGCCAGAATGCCTCACTCTGAAGAAAGACCCCCTTGTCCTTTCCTAGGGTGAGCCAAGGAGGTTATGGAAGGCAAACAGAGGCAGCAGTTAGGTGGGTGAACGGGAAGAGGACAATGATGAACGGGAGCGGCAGTGACTCAAACAGCGCAACCTCTTGCACCTGCCCTGTGAAACAAGCACACTTGAACTTCTCTGTGTGTCACGGATTCTGTTAATGCACGAAAGGATTGGAAGACAAACTGCATCTGCCCTGCAGTTGTAGCAGGTTTTGCATTCGCATTAAGAACCGATTTTAAAACATAGCCCACTTAAGCTTCAGGCTGAAAAGTGCTTTCAGGTCCTCTTCCCACACAAGCACCTGTTTTCTACATTCCTCCCCCCATTGCAATTTCAAAGCAAAGGAATGGACCATCAGAAGGTGACTTTGGAGCTAAACACACGCTATCAGGAGAATGGCAGAGAGCATGTATTGCTGAGCTGTACTACTCCAGACCGCAGAGTAACATCATGCTTGAACGCCCTTTCACATTTAAAACAAACAAAGCCACCACCTAGAGCACACCAAGCTGGCATGTCAGGGAGAACATTTTCCCTGGCATGCCAGTCATCTTTGGGCACAGAGCTTTTCAGTAGGGTGGATGAGCCAAACACTAATTCCTTGCCTCGACCTGCAGACTGAATGGTACACTCCAAGAATCACTGTGACATGATTCTCTTGGCTGTCTTTTTCATCCCTCTGTCAATCAAAAAAACGCATTACGGTGGACTTGCAATTCACACCTGTCCAACTTGCTATTTCAGCTTCAGGCGGTTGATATTAAACATGCAGAAGGTGGAGAGCTTGAAAGCTCTTTTGCCACCAGGTTTTCCCAGAAGCGGAAAGAGTTTTTAAGGCATTGTTTCTCAAACTGGAATCAAGCTCTCATCATCCCTAGCTAGCAGAACCAGTGGTCAGGGATGTAGGGAGTTGTAGTCCAACAAGAGCTGGGGACCCAAGTTTGAGAAATCTCTCTGCCTTGCTTACCAAGCTCTGGCAAGATCTTGCAGGAACTTAGGCAGTCCTTCAAAATCTTGTGAGAGCCTCCCAGAGGCCCGTAAGGCGGGTGGAGTTAAGACTTGTTCAGTACATTGGCTCCGAAAGGTAAGATCGTTCAAGTGGGGGCGGTTTCAAGGGGATGGATTGACTATACGCATTTTTGCATACACTCGCCATCCCTGGAATGTAACCCCGGCACAATATGCAAGTCCATCAAAGCTTGTATCATTTCCCCCATTCTGAGCCTTATACTGTGTTAGATAGTGACCCCATGGAGAATTTCTGTTACCTGACGCCTGGGGTCTTGGTGTGCAGCTGGACTATGATTTCCCACCCAGAGAGATAGAGTACAAACGATTTACCTTCAAAAGGGAAAAAACCCTAGGGTGCCTTTAAAAAGCATCTCTGGACCAGGGCCTATAAATATATACGTTTCAAGGGAAAGCAACACGCTCCTTATGAAAGTGGATGCACAGCTTGATGGTTCATGCCAGCCAAAAGCAGGTGGGTTGGCAGGAGATCACATGCAATGCTTCCTTCCTCCCGATCAACTTCACTGGACTGGTCTTGTTGTGCGGATGCCTGGTTATTGTCTTCCAAAGCAACTACTCTATTCCAACTTAAAAATGGAAAGCATAATCTGGTGGTCAACAAAAGAGGTTTAAAGACTCTCTCAAGGCAAATCTTTAAAAAATGTAGTATAAACACCAACAACTGGGAAAACACTGGCCTGTGAGTGCTCCAGTTGGAGAGCAGAAGAAGAAGAAGAAGAAGAGTTTGGATTTGATATCCCGCCTTTCACTCCCCTTCAGGAGTCTCAAAGCGGCTAACATTCTCCTTTCCCTTCCTCCCCCACAACAAACACTCTGTGAGGTGAGTGGGGCTGAGAGACTTCAAAGAAGTGTGACTAGCTCAAGGTCACCCAGCAGCTGCACGTGGAGGAGTGGGGAAGCGAACCTGGTTCACCAGATTACGAGACTACCGCTCTTAACCACTACATCACACTGGCTCTCACCACAGCCTTTATCAAAGGTGTCATGGGCTTTGAAGACGCTCGAACTCAGGACGAAAGGGAGAAAGGTGCTAAGAGGAAGGCACGCTTGGCAAATCCACACCATGATCAACTCCCACCTGGAAACCAATGTCCCCACTGTGGAAGGACGTGTGGATCCAGAATTGGCCTCCACGGTCACTTACAGACTCACTGTTAAAGCCGTGTTTATGGAAGACAATCTTACTAGGCTACGAGTGATTGAAGAAGAGGAAGAGGAAGAGGAGGAGGAGTAGGAGGAGGAGAGGGAGACATGCAATGCTTCCTTCCTCCTTACGGGGTGGGCACCCGCTGACACAATGGCTAGGAACAACTTGCCTAGAAGAGTAGCTGTGCTTAGCCTAATGTGGTGACAATGACAAAGGAGTCCTTTAACAATCTGATGGAAGCATAAGCATTTGTAGTCAAGGGTCTACTACTTTAAGAGCTACATCTAATGCACTTGTCACAAAAAAACTCACGCCATAAAAATGTGTCCTCATTTAAGACAAGGGTGGGGGAACCTGTGGCCTTAAAGACGAAGACTGTTACCACATCTCCTTGCTGTCACGAGATACTAGATTTGGCAGGGCCAAAATGATGTGTGACAAACTCTGCCATAAACACCACTGTTGCTTTTTCAGCAGGGCCTAAGGGTAGGCAGAAGAGAAACCTGGTGTAAAAAAGGCAGCAACCTCCATTCCTAGTCACAGATGTTTGGCGGCTGTCTTCTCCCCCTCCTCTCCCTCGGGGCAGTTGCAGAAATCTTCCCTGCTATTTTCAGTCAATGTGCTAGATTATTAAATCGCGTACAAGCTGTGGGTAACTTTCTGGTGCACACGAACGCTCATGGGGGGGCCTAGCACCTTGTGCGAAATCAAATGTTGCGAATAGAGGTCAAGAAAAATGACCTTAAAAACAACCACAGGTCTTCTCTGAAAAACAAATTTAAAGGGAAAATTTTCCTCTTGCTCAAGTGAAATGATACTAATGAGACGGTGTGTATTTATAGACGGATCCCTTCCTTTGGCTTTGAGTCCCTCGCTGCCTTCTGAAAAGCCATCCTGCGGCTTCTGAAACCACAGCAGTTAGTCAAGAGTAGGAGGTGAAATATTCTGCTCTTCACCTATTTTTCCCCCCTAATAAGAAATTCTAACTGTTGGAGATATTGGCCCACAGCCCTCCTCCTGTCAGCATAAAAGAGATCTGAAAACATGAGGTGTATCACGTTTAACTCGTGCTTTTAAGAAAAATGCACAAACACAGCCTGGAAGCAAAGAAAAATGAATACTGAGAAAATTTCCCCTTGCTCTTCTGAAATTGTAATTCCCAAAGCTGCTCAGAAGGTGGAATCATGAGGCCCCTAGTTGATGAGGCTTAACTGTTGACTTTCTAATCTCCTGTATTCCAAGGCCTTGAGTTTCAGCTCGTAAAACGTAAAGCCTGCAGTTAAAGCAGAATAAAAAAGTCCCAAACTGGGGTCACCCCAGCTCCAAAATATAAGTTTGACTCTCAAAAGGGAGGGATCTGAAAGCGAAAAGGCAGTGTGCCATGGCGTACAGTCATGACAGTGCTTCTAGCTGATATTAAGGTCTCTAAGGCTCTGCATAAAGGTAAAGGGACCCCTGACCATTAGATTCAGTCGCAGACGAATCTGGGGTTGCAGCCCTCATCTCGCTTTATTGGCCGAGGGAGCCGGTGTACAGCTTCTGGGTCATGTGGCCAGCATGACTAAGCCACTTCTGGCGAACCAGAGCAGCGCACGGAAATGCCGTTTACCTTCCCGCCGGAGCGATACCTATTTATCTACTTGTACTTCGTGCTTTCGAACTGCTAGGTTGGCAGGAGCAGGGACCGAGCAACGGGAGTTCACCCCGTCGCGGGGATTCGAACCGCCGACCTTCTGACTGGCAAGTCCTAGGCTGTGTGGTTTAACCAACAGCGCCACCCGCGTCCCTGAGGTACCACTGTACTTCTTGGCAAAGCAAGCCAATGCAAACATGTTTCCCTTACATAATTGCTCAGAGTACATAAATACCTTGGTGGGGAATTGGCATTGTAAGGGTTGCACATGCATAACACTGCCCATACAATGCCACGTTCTAAGGACATTCTTTACCTCTTTAGCATGCAACAAGCCTGTCAAAATCCAGACTTTCTCGTGCCTAAAATGGGGCTTTGCATGGACAGTGCAAACCACAGAGAAACACATGTTTTGTTTCACACACAAGGCAGTACAGTAATAAGCAGGAAAGAGCTAGGTAGCCGAGAAACATCAGAATTGTACCTGTGTTCTGAAAAAAGAAAAAACATAGAGTGGGAAACAATGGGGTCATTTTCATGGATTGAAACTCTCTCCCTGTACAGAAACTCTCTCCCTTTAAAAAAACAAAACAAAAACTGCCCAGGATTCAAACTTACCAACTCCGTGTGCACTTTCAGATGGGCCTGGAGTTTGTATTTATCTGGGGTGGAATAATCACAGTCTTCTGTGGGACATTTCAGCAAAATGTTACTGTGCTTCTGGATGACGTGTCGTTTAAGGCAGTTTTTGGTGATGGATGAGTAGCTGCACTGAGAGCAGTAGTAGAGGTGCTCTCGCGTGTGAGTGCGGACGTGCATGTCGTAATGCACCTGGTACCAAAACAACTTGCCTGGGAAGAACAATTCAAAGCATGAAAGAGAGTAAATTAGATGCATTCAAGAGTGTTCCATTCAAGCCTTGCGTAATGAACAAAACGCTAGATGAAGTTAGGAGAAGCAGAGGCTCAAATCCCGACTCCATCTCGAGTAGCAGTGATGGTTTTTAGAACAGAGAGGGGCGGGAATCATAATTGGGACAGGCTTCTGTGTTTTGTGATGAGGCCGATGGTTCAAATGCGAATGGCTGCAAAATCCTGAGGCTTTGAAACAGGGTGCGCCATGAAGTTAATTCGTGAATCTAATGGCTGAAGAAGTGTGCCCATGTCACGGGAAAAGGTATGCACCATCATTTCTGCCTATACTTAGCTCGGATCAAGTAAAATAGTAGTTTATGCTTATGATAAACGACTTAGAAGCTAGTTAGGAACTTGAGCCCACGATGAAACCAGAACCCAGACGTAGTGCAACTTTCTGTTGCTAAACTGATGGCCGTCAACTTGTGATGGCTTTAAAAGAGCACTGGACAAAATTCATGGGTGATAAGTCTTTTGATGGCAGCTAGCCAAGATGGCTATGTTCTAGCTCCACTGTTGGAGGCAATATGCTTCTGAGTACCAGCTGCTGGCAACTGCAAGTTCTTGTGCTCAGGTCCTGTTTGAAGGATTTACAGAGGCATCTCGTTGACCACTGTGAGAAGAGGATGCTGGACTAGATGGGCCTTTGGCCTGATCCGGAAGGGCTCTGTATTCGATTATCAGCCAGGCATGTCCTTTTGTACAGTGGTGCCTCGCAAGACGAAAAGAATCCGTTCCGCGAGTCTCTTCGTCTTGCGGTTTTTTTCGTCTTGCGAAGCAAGCCCATTAGCGGCTTAGCGGATTAGCGCTATTAGCGTCTTAGCAGATCAGCTGATAAGCGGCTTAGCGGATCAACTGATAAGCAGCTTAGCGGATCAGCTGTTAAGCGGCTTAGCGGCTTCGGAAAAGGGGGGGAGGGGGAAAAAAACCCCGCAGGAACTCGCAAGACATTTTCATCTTGCGAAGCAAGCCCATAGCAAATTCGTTTTGCGAAGCACCTCCAAAACGAAAAACCCTTTCGTCTAGCGGGTTTTCCGTCTTGCGGGGCACCACTGTACTGCCCCTGGTATCAGGCAATTCGACCTAAGTTTATTAATCAGTTGGTTGCTTGTAGGGACTGGAATTCAGACGAAAACAAGGTAGCCTTCCTTATGTTTACCCAGGATGGGGATGGGCTAGAGATAGTAGCCAGGTTTTTGCAGCATGCAATAAGAATTTGTGAATGCTGTACAACACTAAATTAAGTGTTAGATGCAGGGCGTGGTGTCTTTTTTGATGAGTGTTGTTGTTTTTTGTATTGAACGCTACTGGAATCTTGTACACATGCCAATAAAGGTTTGAGAATCTGTATTAAATCACATAAAGACACTGTGTTAAGCTGTGTCTCTTATAGTTTACTCCACAGGTAGAGAATTTCTCTTTTCATACATATGGGCATAGCCCCTTCCTACTTGCCAATGTCACTTGTCCAGGGATTGTGAGTGAAACATCAAGCTGGGATGTAGCCTATGCATGGCCACCAAGCTCTAGCCCAGGGGTCAGCAACGTAAGGTCCATGGGCTGGAAGCAGCCTGCAGAGGTCGTTTGGCTGGCCCACAAGCCGCTGCCGAACTGCGCTGCCCACTCGTGTGCTGTGCTAAACCGGTGCAGCACAGGGACTCACTTCTGCGGCACTGGAAATCACGTCTGCGCATGTGCAGACGCCAAAAATTACAGGCGCGCACGCTCACGCGCATGCACCAACTAGCCCATGGAGGGATCTCTGTGAGACCAATCCGGCACAGGCAAGATAAACCTTGCCTACCCCTGCTCTAGCCAAATAAAAGACCCGGTAACATCAGGCACATGTCTTATACAACCAAATAAGTCATTTGAATAGCAACAGGCCAAAGCAGGGCATGTGATAAGACCTGAATCCTATAATAAAGATAATAAAGGAGTAGGGAAGCTTTTTCAATGCATTTCCTCTTTCCTCCCCTTGCTTCCAGGATCTAGCCTCCATCTCCTTGACTTGGTAGGGGCCTGAATCTAACACAAGCGGAGGGAAAGTGATTGATACAGCTGGACTTCCTGCATTGCACCTGCGTAAACAATACTCTTTCATGCCCATGATTTCACCTTTTAATAAAAATGCTAAAATTCCCTTTGATCCAGTTAATGTAGGCAGAACGCTGCCCGTGACACACATTTAATTGTTATTTCCTAAAAGAGAGCAACCTCAACGGGGCACAGTTAACGTGTGATCCTTTGCCAATTGCATCCCTGATGAAAAATCCTTCCGAAAGGTATTTCACTAATTGAATTGCTCTTAATGGATGCGGCCCCTATGAAACGCAATTTTCAGAAAGCATTTGAATCAGAAGACTTTATTAGCAGAACTGGCGACCCTAGAGTACTGCCTAGGGAAGCGCACAAGAGGAGTCTGAAATTTGCTGCAGCGGCTGTGGGAGGGGACGTTGAAACAGAGTCGGGCTGCCTCAGGAACGAAGGCAAGAGCGAGTGTGCAAAAGCTGCACAGTGGGCTCGTCACAAGATGTGTTAGAGTTGAGGGCAAACTGCAGCTGCAGGAATTGGGAAAGGGGGTGGAAGAGGCCCTCTGCTAGATAAGATGGAGTATGTAGATATGTGGGACGTGGGTGGCGCTGTGGGTTAAACCACAGAGAAGGATTTGCTGATCAGAAGGTGGTTCAAATCCCCACGATGGGGTGAGTTCCCGTTGCTCAGTCTCTGCTCCTGCCAACCTAGCACTTCGAAAGCACGTCAAAGTGCAAGTAGATAAATAGGTACTGCTCTGGTGGGAGGGAGAGCCAGTGTGGTGTAGTGGTTAAGAGCGGTAGACTCATAATCTGGGGAACCGGATTCATGTCTCCGCTCCTCCACATGCAGCTGCTGGGTGACCTTGGGCCAGTCACACTTCTTTGAAGTCTCTCAGCCCCAGTCACCTCATAGAGTGTTTGTTTTGGGGGAGGAAGGGAAAGGAGAATGTTAGCCGCTTTGAGACTCCTTAAAGAGAGTGAAAGGCGGGATATCAAATCCAAACTCTTCTTCTTCTGCTGCTGCTCTGGTTCGCCAGAAGCAGCTTAGTCATGCTGGCCACATGATCCGGAAGCTGTACACCAGCTTCCTTAGCCAATAAAGCAAGATGAGCGCTGCAACCCCAGAGTCGGCCACAACTGGACCTAATCTACCTTTAGGTAGATATGTACGAACAGGCAAACAATGACAGGAAGGACAGGGTGGGAGGGATAATAAAGCTGATCCAGCTTAGTGGAAGAGCACGTGCTGAGAATGTGTGAAGTCTCAGCATAGTAAGGTCTGGTCAAAGACTCATCTAGTCCAGCACTTTGTTCTCACAGAACCTTACCAGATGTCCATGGGAATCCTACACGGAGGATCTGAGCGTAACACACTCTTGAGGCTTACTATGGTCCAGGACCATGAACCTGACCCCACAAGATTGCGGGAAGGGGATTATGTGGCTACTTGCTTATGTTCTTATTTTCATTGTGTACTTTGTGGTTCTATTTGGTTGTTTTCCTGCTGCGGACTGTCCTGAGATCTTCAGATGAAGAGCTGTATATAAATTTAATACAGTGGTACCTCGGGTTAAGAACTTAATTCGTTCTGGAGGTCCGTTCTTAACCTGAAACTGTTCTTAACCTGAAGCACCACTTTAGCTAATGGGGCCTCCTGCTGCTGCTGCGTCGCTGCTGCACGATTTCTGTTCTCATCCTGAAGCAAAGTTCTTAACCCGAGGTACTATTTCTGGGTTAGCGGAGTCTGTAACCTGAAGCGTCTGTAACCCGAGGTACCACTGTACACAATAAGACTCGCTGAGGGCTCAACTTCCTAAGCAGCTTCCTAAACTGTTCGCCACAAGAACACACCCAAGGTGTCAAATCAAAATGCACAGGTATCAGGGCGACGGAAGTTCTTTGCCTGATAAGTTACTGCTAGTCAAGACATAAGTTGGAAAGGCCACTAAACTGGCATAGGGCAAATAAATACGAGAGGTCCTGAGATCCACTGCTCCTCTGTTGTGCTCAGTGAATCCCCCCAAACTCAGATAGTTTTTCTGGATCTTAATCTTGCTCTGCCCCTTTCCACCATGACCGGTTCTTGCCCATTCCACTGCATATATCTCTTTCTGTAAAATGATTGTCCGTGCTGCAATCTCCTTTCAGGTGTGCAGTTTATAGCCCTGCCTTATCCTTCCTGCTCTGACCTGTTCCAGCTCCTCTTTTCTAGCTTGTCAAACCTCTTTTTAGCTTCACTGTTCTCACTAGTTCTGCTGCCTGCCTCTTTCCCCGCTATTACACCTGGCACATAGCCCCTCTTGCTGGAAGAGAACAGTCTGCCCCATTTCACCTCCAGAGTGCACACAACTATTGATCTATTAACACAGAAGCGAACTTGGTTTTTGTTTTGTTTTTCTCAGCAGGAAGTGAAAAAAACAACAACCCTACAAAGCTTTCCACAAAACTACGTAAGCCAGGAAGTACATAAGCCTGGATTCCCTTGGTATATTTCCCCCCCCACCCCCCAGACTCTACATACTCCTCACCACAGTATTCACATTCCCAGTCTCCGTAGACTTTCCTGATCTTTTCACACAAGGCGGTATTCATCTGCCGCTTCTGCAAACTATCCAAAATCTGCATAAAGGCCGCAGCTCCGGTCCGATTCTCTGAAGGCAATGTGCAAGAATCTGAATTCTCGCTGATGGCGGTGTTGGATTCCGGATGGGACATTGGCGTGGGGGAGTCTGCCTTTTCAGCAGCTGACTTGTCAGCTTCCTGAGCGCCTAGACAGAGGGTTTGGCCCTCTTCTTCAGGGACAGGAGCACACTGCAGAACTTGCTCGTTCTGGTTTATACTGGGGCTCCCATCTCCAGAAATCTGCATTACTTCGCCTTTCGAATTTAATGAACGGTCAGGAGACAAGTCCTTTCCAGGGAGGGTCTCCGCTTCATCCAAAGCCAAAGGAGCACTTTTCTGTAGAAGGTCATCCGAAGCGCTAATTGGGCACGCATCTGGCGAGGCTAATTCTGCCGCAGGCTGGCACTGTGAATCTGTTCCGCTTGCAACTGGAGAGCTATCAGGTTCTACAGGAGGAGCAGGGAAAGTTTCCAAACTGCCACCGGGGTCCTCATCCTGGCTTCCCTCCGCCGCATTTGACTCGCCCGACTTCTTCGGTATACACGGCTCCTTCGAGTTTAAAAGCGAGAGCTCAGCTGCGGTCTGCGACAACTCCTCCCCAAGGGCTTCTTGCTGAATGTCCCCTCCTGGTTCCAGGAGGCAAAAGCTCCGGTTGATGGAGCTGTTAAAAACGGAAGCCTCCTGCAAGTCCCGATGCGCTTCCTTGATGTGCGAGCGGAGCCTGATGGAGCTGACGAACTTCTTTGAACACTCGCTGCAGACGTAGACAAACGGGTGCTTTCGGACGTGAAGCTCGAGCGCTTGGTACTTGGTGGCTCCGTGGCCGCACAGCTCGCAGGCGAAGGGCCTCTCGTCCCCGTGGACCACCATGTGCCTGTCGCGGTCCAGCTCGTTCTTGAACTTGCGCTCGCAGATGTGGCAGTCGTACAGCAGCTGCCTCTTCCCTTCGCGGGTCATCAGCCGGAGCTCGTCAAAGACGTCCTTCACTTTCTTGTCTTGCAAGTCGTGCGCTTCCTTGATATGCTTGATCAGGTTCTTGACGTCCGAGTACTTCTTCTTGCAGAAGCGGCAGTGCTGCTTGATCTTCTTGTGGACTCTTTCCACGTGCACCTTGAGGTGGCCTTTGCTCAGGCAGGTGAAGGGGCAGTAGTCGCAGCCGAACTTCTCCCCCGTGTGCTTCCGCAGGTGGACGTTCAGGTTGGCCTTGATGGCGCTGGCGTAGCTGCAGAACGAGCACTTGTAAGGCTTCTCGTTGGTGTGGATCCTCAGGTGGGCCTGGAGGGAGTGCTTGAACTTGAACACCTTGTTGCAGTACTCGCAGGTGAAGATCTTCAGCTGGGTTGCGCCCAACCTAAAGGGAAACGGGATTGAGACACAAATCGCTTACGCCACTAAGGCAGGCATGCAAACGTCGGCCAACTTTCAAGACCAGGTTGGTTGGGGCTGAGTGGATGACTGTTTCTCCTATCTCTGCCCTTCTATGCTTCCTGTTGGTCAGAAAGGGGAGGAGACAACTTTTCTCCCAGTTTTACTTGATTCCCCCACCCTGGTACTTTCCCAAATCCAAGGAATAAGTTGGTAGAAATGTCTTTTGCTGCTGTTCAGTAACTAGCTAGCCAACAGCCACTTTCAGGTTGAGCTCAACGTTTAATTCTTTTCTAACTTGGGGGTATTAAACAAACTCTTGACAACCCTAGAATCTGTATCTTAAAATTGCATGCTCAGTTCTGGACAGCCCCATGTCACCAGTGGAGAGGAAGGGGGCACGTTTCTCATGAAATCTCTCTGCCAGATTAGATTGTGGGAATTTATTATATTTTTTATTCATCAATTTTTATTTAATGTTTTCAGCATGAAATGCAAGAAAAACCAAACTAATCTAAAGAAGAAAAAATACCAGAAAGAAGAGAAAAAAGGGGGGAAAGAGCAAAAATACAATAAATATCAAGCACTTTATCGTAATTCTATCTTAGAATATGGGGATTTAGAAGGTCCTGACATGGAAGAGATACTCATAGACCAGAAGTGGGGAACATCCAGCTCTAATTTGACTCGCCAGGTCTCCCCATTTGGCCAATGAGGCTGTTCTGACCAAGCCATGCCCACCTGTCTTGTCAAGTGTGAGGCAGGTAAAGACACAGCTGGAATGACAAGAGGTCTGCCGATCAGTGGCACCTGCAAAGTCTCATGCACAGAACCAGCATCTGGCTGTCAGGACCTGCACAGCGCTGTCCCTTTGCCTGCACAGGTCGATTTCAAAGTGTGTGGGCAAAAATAGTTCGTGTGATGTCATCATGACATCAGGTGATTGACAGGTTGGTGGCCCAGCCCAACTGGCAGACTTGGGTCTGTGGGTGTAGGGAAGATAGGGATCTGGTCTACCAGATGGATCTAGGTTCTCATAACTGACATAGACAACACAGAAACCTGAGGAAGGGGCTGCGCTTGGGGATGGTTTTGCCCCCTTGATTGGCTCCCCATTCTGATTGGCCAGAAGTCCCGTATGAACCTTCCTGGGTCAGGTGGATCTGGCCCAAGCACCCTGCAACCGACTTGCGCCCTGTACTCCCCCTCTGGCCTCATGCTCCCTCCCTCCCATTTCTTCCTTGTTCCCTACCTGTTGGGCTACATCACCAGATACTGTCCTCATACAATCTTAAGTCATGCTAATCACCTGAAAAACTATGCCTCGTGGACCCCGTGACCAATACGAGGCAAGCAGCAAATTCCACTGGATGCATTTACTTAAAAAGCATACTTACACTGTGTAATGAAATCGACAATATTTATGTGTTAATTAAATTTCTACACCCTCCAGGATCATCTTTCTGGAAGCCTGGCTTCAGCTGGTTGGTTCCCTTCGGTCGCTTTAAGATTATGCAGTGTTTCTGCAAGGAGTGAAACAGAACTTGTTTTGAAAATGGAAGTTACCTGCTTGATTTCATCGGTTGCTCGTAAGGGGTTTGCTGAATGGCATATTCCTGGTAGCCCCTTCGCTGAGAGGAGTCTGGAGGTGCTGTCTCTGGGTTTGCTGGCTGTTCTGTTTCAGGAGCAGCGGCAGCCTCGACTGGAACTATTATTGTAGCTCCTACAAGCAAAATAAACACACACAATTCAGTTTAAAAAAAAGATCACCTGCACACTGATATTGTAAGTGTGTGCGCGTCCGCTCGCGTGTGCGCATTCACAATACAATAAGGCAGGCTTCCCCAGTTTAGTGCCCTCCAGATGTTCTGGGTCACAACTCCAGATATTTGGGCCTCAATTCCTAACCGCCCCAGTCAGTATGACTGAAGGTCAGGGTTGATGGGAGTTGTAGTCCAGCAACACCCAGAGGGCACTGGGTTAGGGAAGACTAGGGTAAATACTAAGAACATACACCAAACAGAAATACTGCCTGTTGAATATGATGTATAATCACCTGGTCTATGTTCAAAAGCAGGAAAATATTAGCAAGGAATTATTGTGCTCATATTTGTCCTTAAAACTGCTGCAGCAGCTGGGAAAAGCAAAATGCTTCTCTATTCCTTTCTTCCTCCTGCCAAGGTTTAGCCTCAGATAAGAGCAGAGTCCCTAACTCTGCATTTCCCTACTCTTGTGATGTCTGCAGCGTGGGTTTTATGGCTCCCTCTGTATAAATGCAGCATTTGGGCATCGTGACCAGTACGGTCCCAGCTTGGCGCATAATAGTTGTACAGTATTTCCAGGGGTGCTGTGGATCCATCAGTAATTTTTACACTGTTTTTCATGCTTTCTACCTGTGAGTTTTTTTCTGCTTCGCTCCATGACTGAGCACACGTTGGACGTTGCAGCCACTCTGCTGGAGTAGCAGCAAACTATCCCTGGTCCAGCATAATAGGAATACTGGATTGCTCTGTTTGTGCGTCTGACCTCTTCCGACTAGAAAATTGCAATCAGTCAGATCTGATGAAAAGAATTTGGCCCAAGTCTCATGCCAAAAAGGCGAAGAATGCCTCTCAACCTGATACTGAGTGTCACTGAAAAACGAGCGGATTGAGCAGCTAATATAAAAGTTATGCAAGCATTTCAGGACACCCTTCTCAATACCCCAGAAAAGAGAGACTACTAATGCTCTGTCTTTCCTCCCACTGTTCTTCCAGGAGGATCGAAAGCTTACATGGCATCTTCTATCAGGATTTTATTACAGAACATCTGAAGAAGAAAGGGGCAATTGTGAAGTGTATTCAGCTAGGATGAAAGGTTGACACCGAGTGTTAAGGCATAACAAAATCCCTGCAGCTTAAATAATGTGAACCTGCATTTCAGATGATCTACTGTAGTCAAAGCGGGCAGGGGAAATGCATGAGTTTATCTTATATATGCCAGCTGCAAACCTTATGAAATAAATCTCTCTTTTTCTGTCTGGTGAAACTCTCTGGGGAAATTCTGCATTATTTAAGTAATGTCTTTATGGGTTTGCGGAAAGAAAAAAGTTACAGTGCCCTAAACATCTCCATAGATCAGAAGTTTTCAACCTTTTTTGGGTCCCCAGCTCCCTTGACCAACTACTTTCTTTCTGCAACCCCCCTGTGGGGCTCAGGAGCCCAGTTATGTCACCCCTTGCCTGCAGAGTCAGCAGCCCCTCACCCCATTTAAACACCCTCCCTTGTGCAGGGTTCCTCTCTTCTCCCCTCTGCTTGGGAGTTTTCTGGGCAGCCGCTGCTGCCGCCCCTGTTCTCTGAGCTTTCCGTCCCCCTGCCTCAAAGAGAGGTGCCTCCTCACACTGCCCCACAGGGGCCTGGGAAGCACCCTCTGGACAGCCCTGGAGACACCATCCGCCTGGGGAGCTTGTAGCCAGGGCTGCTGGAACAATAGTTGTGCAATAATAATAATAATAATAATAAGAAAAAGAATTTATTTATACCCCGCACATCTGGCTGAGTGTCCCCAGGCACTCTGGGCAGCTCCCAGTCAAGTGTTAAAACAATACAGCATTAAATACTAAAAACTTCCCTAAACAGGGCTGCCTTCAGATGTCTTTTAAAGATAAGATAGCTGCTTATTTCCTTCACATCTGAAGTGAGGGCGTTCCACAGGGCGAGTGCCACTACCAAGAAGGCCCTCTGTCTGGTTCCCTGTAACCTCACTTCTCGCAATGAGGGAACCGCCAGAAGGCCCTTGGCGCTGGATCTCAGTGTCCGGGCTGAACGATGAGGGTGGAGACGCTCCTTCAGGTATACAGAACTGTGGCCGTTTAGGGCTTTAAAGGTCAGCACCAACACTTTGAATTGTGCTCTGAAATGTACTGGGAGCCAATGCAGATCTCTTTGGGAGGCAGAGGTGCAAGAGGGCATCAGAGGAAGGGAGGGAAGGAAAGAGGGACAGAGGTCAGTGTTGCCCACAGCACCCCTGACCATCATTCAAGGCACCTCAGGGTGCCACAGCACACTGGTTGAAAACCACTGCTATAGATGCATCGGAGAAATCAATGTGGGTGAGAGAGAAAGAAAGAGAGAGGCAATGATCTGTGCATGACAAAAGCTGCAAAAACATCCAGCTTCCACTGTTCTGGAACATCTAACATCAGAACAACAGCTTGAAATCCACCGCTGCACAAAACAAGGGGAGGGAAGAACTTGTTTATCTACATCTCAAAAGCCTAATGGTGTCTTGTGTTGCAGGAGAAAAGAGCAGGTGATGTGCTGGCCTTTCTCCCTGCCCCCTTCTACTTCCCAAAAGACTTTTGGTCAGAGTTTAAGACTGTGCTTGATTCAGGATTGAAATGAGATGTCAGCTTGTAAAATCTTTGCAGACTGCTGAGTTCTGGGGCTACGCATGGTTAACAAAAAATGTGTGTGCACTTTTGCAAGTAGACACATTGTGAAAAACTCTCACACAGCTTTGGAGCTCCTTAGAGAAATGGCAGCATGCAATAATAGTACATATCCTTAAGCAAAAAAAGAAAGAAACTGTAAATATTTATGTAACCTAATACCTTAAGACAAGGGGCCAAAGGAAATGGTCAAATTTGCACCACTGTTTAGGAAACATATAAAGTATCAACAGGAAACTTGATTGAAATCAATAATTTTAAACCAGTTTTCCCCCTTGCTGATTGAAATCATGATGTGAATCACCTACTCTGCCATGTCTTCAATATTTGTCCCCCTCTGCAATCTTGATAACCGCAAGAAAAATAAAATGAAATGAATTTAGAGATTCTCAAGATTCTGAACTGCAATTGCAGCAATGCAGATGCCTACAATTTAAGAGCTACATGGGGGGGGGTGAATCTTTATGATGAGATAAAGGGAATGATGAGGTCTGCTTCAGATTGCAAATGTTTGGAGCTGTTCATTTTATTTTAATGGCTTCCTGAAGTAAATGTTTTTAGGAGGGAACAGTTAACAGTTACCTGGAATTGCTTCGTGGGCTGTCAGAACTACACTTATAATAGGATTCTTAGCTCCTGAGAGCTGGTCTGCGTCCTTCGCTGAAAGGCTCTTCTCGGTTCTCTGAAGCCGTTGCCTCTTTGGTGTTCTTTCTCGCTCATCTTCCCTCCTGTCAAGGTCAACGTCACAATCATTACCTAAAGAGCAAACATCGGAAAAGAAGGTAAAAGGAGGAACATGCGGATTCTCATCTTGCGCGGCAAAGTTTCACCCTCAGCGGCTTCCCTGGGTGCTCCACTCTGTTCTTGTAAAAGGAACCAGCCTGCAAAATGTTTGCTACTGTCCCTCGTGCACTTTGACATGGGGGTAAGGGGAGATCTAAAATGCCAAAATCAGGAAGCAGGAGGGGAACAATTTTGCGACCTCAGAAAGCTTTGCATTCGAAGCCTGAGATCCAGGAGAGTGGGGGGCCTACAGTGCAAGAACTGAACGGGCACAGTGAAGTTACTTGCAAAGGTGGGAAATGGCATTTGAAATGGGGTTAACACACGTAACACTATGCGGAGGAAGTAGAACTTCACTACCGTTGGACAGTGTGAACGATACCGTGAGCAGAGACCAGGGTACTGGGTACAGTATATGATGGCCAGATGATAGGGTTGCCATAATAAAAATGACGAAGAATTGATGCTTTTGAATTATGGTGCTGGAGGAGACTCTTGAGAGTCCCATGGACTACAAGAAGATCAAACCTATCCATTCTGAAGGAAATCATCCCTGAGTGCTCACTGGAAGGACAGATCCTGAAGCTGAGGCTCCAAGACTTTGGCCACCTCAGGAGAAGAGAAGACTCCCTGGAAAAGACCCTGATGTTGGGAAAGATGGAAGACACAAGGAGAAGGGGATGACAGAGGACGAGATGGTTGGATAGTGTTCTCAAAGCTACAAACATGAGTCTGCGGGAGGCAGTGGAAGACAGGAGTGCCTGGCGTGCTCTGGTCCATGGGGTCACGAAGAGTCAGATACGACTAAACAACAAAACAACAACAATAAAAAAGACGTTTTTGGCCAAAGTTCTTGAGCAACCCTACCAGATGACAGCTGCAGGGGAAGGAGCCCCACAAAAGCCCTGTTAGTAGGTGCATTGCCCAGTTCCTCACAATCTGGACTTTTTGCTTTCTCCTCCTCTGCTTTCCATCTATATTTACAAGCTGTTTGTGGATGAACGGCAAGCCCATTCGACTTAGAATGACTAAAACAAATGTGGGGTTTTTTTTGAGAATTTTTTCCCCCTCGCAACAGCCTGATTGAGATGAATAGTCTTTACTCTGGTTCTGCATTCCTAAGGAACATTAAGCAATCAGTTTGAACAGCTGGCACTTTGATTTGGCAAACTAATAAACTGACCTCCTGTATCCAGATCTATGCGATTTAAATCCCAGTGTGGCATGCACAAGTAATTTAATGCTATGCTGCATCTGAATTTAGACTCCCATTTACGGGATGTTCACGTCTCTACTGTTGATGTTGACATATGAATCAGTATGTTCAACAGCATTTCGAGCTAGACTGTTGAAGCCATCAATATTTTCTGTTCAGCGTCCCTAATTGGTTCCTCCTCCGTGTGTCGTGAATTCGTAATTGGAGGGGGCTCCCTGGTGAATCTGCAGTACATGTTTTGGTCCTTTAATTGGCACACTTTGAACTTGCTCTTCATTGGAGCATTTGGGGTTTCGTTTTGTTTAAAATCTTTACTACCACTCCCCTGCAGGACAGTTGCCATTTTCGCAATATATATATATATAAATGGAGAGGGAACAATTATTTCTGTAACGTTTGAACCAGGTGTGCAATGATGACCGAAGTGGCTTGGTGTTACGTGGGCCATTTGATCTACCGTATTTTTCGCTCTATAAGACGCTCCAGACCATAAGACGCACCTAGTTTTTGGAGGAGGAAAACAAGGGGGGGAAATTCTGAATCTCAGAAGCCAGAACAACAAGAGGGATCACTGCACAGTGATCCCTCTTGCTGTTCTGGCATCTGGGATAGCTGCACAGCCTGCATTTGCTCCAAAAGACGCAAACACATTTCCCCTTACTTTTTAGGAGGGAAAAAGTGAGTCTTATAGAGCAAAAAATACGATAATTCCTGGCCAAGTGGGCATAATAAACTGGGCACCCAGGACACCGCTGTTGGTTTTAAGCTTCACCCTGGTCAGACAACCAACCATTTTTTCAGGTCCTGGAACCAGATAATATGGGTTGCCTTAAATAGGCATCTACAAGGGAGTTCTCTTTCGCCTCCTGAGCTGGAGAGTACCCTGTTCTGTTGGAATCTGAAGCCCTCTCAGGGAAACTGGCAATGAAAACGAGAGTCTCTTCTGGGTCAGATTGGGGTGGAGTGAGGCATGGAAAGCCAAAGCTCTTGACAGTTCCCAGTGGGCCTTTCTAGCCGAGTTTGGGAAGATACTGTCTCACCAAAGGCTTAGACGCATCTGAAGCCTTAAAAAGGTTGGTAGGCAGAATGTTAACAACATTATACAATCAAACCAACATCTCACAGCTTGGGAAATGCCCCTTGGGCATTGTCCAAAAGATCCAGTGCATGGATAGCCAATGGGTTGGCCTCCAGATGTTGATGGACTACAACTCCCATCAGTCAGCATGGCCAGCAGTCAGAGATGATGGGGGTTGTAGTCCAACATCTGGAGGCCAACCCATTGGCTATCCCAAGCTAGGCTGTATTTTATGTCAGTATCAAAAAGCAGGCATTGGGCAGTGGCAAGAATTAATTTCCTGCATGACATGGACTGGTTTATTTTTCTCATCACCTGCAGACAGAAAAGTTGTTTTCTTCTATAAAAGCAGAAACCAATTTCAGCTGGAAAAACCATGAGTAGTCTATGTAAGAAACTGTTATCAAGTTCACATTTTATGGTTTTAATGAGCTTGTGGGGTCAAGGACAGAGTTTCAGTAATGTACATAAAGATCACATTTAAAAGCATTTACTAATCCCAATTATGCTAGAATAGTATAATAGTACATGTCACAAATGAGGTGACCAGACGGCTTCCTTAAGCAATAAAACAAAGCAGAAAACAAAGAACGTTACCCCCCCCCCCCAAAGCTTCTTTCAAGACCTGCCAGCTTTATTTAGATCCCATAGCACCAGATACTACCCAATGCTACCTATAAATTAATCTCTGGGGAAAGCAACATAGGCAACCAACTTTAGTGGGAAATTTCCATATATACTCAAAATTATCTTGCAAGTACAAAGTCAACGTGGGTGCTTAACTAAAAATGAAAACAGCCCACAAATGCAAGAAGTTGCCTATATAAATGGTGTGACGTACTTACTTTGAGGGACACGGGTGGCGCTGTGGGTTAAACCACAGAGCCTAGGACTTGCCGATCATAAGGTCGGCGGTTCGAAACCCCACAACGGGGTGAGCGCCCATTGCTTGGTCCCTGCTCCTGCCCACCTAGCAGTTCGAAAGGACGCCAAAGTGCAAGTAGATAAATAGGTACCGCTCCAGTGGAAAGGTAAACAGCGTTTCCGTGTGCTGCTCTGGTTTGCCAGAAGTGGCTTAGTCATGCTGACCACATGACCCGGAAGCTGTCTGCGGACAAACGCTGGCTCCCTTGGCCAATAAAGCGAGATGAGCGCTGCAACCCCAGAGTCGGTCGCGACTGGACCTAATGGTCAGGGGTCCCTTTACCTTTACCTTACCTACTTTGAACCAAAATTCACCAGGTGCATTTTGCACATGGCTATCGGCCTCTTGCAACAAAATGAAGATGCCTGGGTGCCAAGATGGTGCCCGGCCTGGAGGCGCATGCCCGAGGATCCTCGGATCTTGACAGTTTTCACACATTAATATCCCATCCTGTAGAATTCTATCAGTTATATTCTTATCTGCACAATCCGAATGAATTTCAGGAACCAAAAATTTGAAGAATACAACTTTTGAGCTGTCTGGCCCCCAAATGGCGACTGTAACCCTGGTTTAAGGAGCAATTTGGCACCTAGCTTCTATATCTGAGCTTCTAACTCTGCTTTGAACCAAGGCGTATGCCCTGCCTAAGTGCTTCAAAGTCATCCATCAAATACAGTGAGTGTTACGGTTCCTTTCTGTAACCTTCCAATACCTCTCTACAGTTGTCAAGCCAAACTGTGTAAGACCATGGTTCTCCTGAATTTGCCCAGAGGCCCAATCAATCCTAAATGATCCTTAACGTTCAACAGCACCTTGCCTGGCTGGCAACAGGAGCCACAGTGGTAGACTTAGCGAATGGAAACACCAACTTTGTGTATGTCTGCTTTCCCCACGTGCAGACGTATTGTTCTTCTGTGGATCACAGCACATGCCTTCAGAAAAACACAAGAGAAAGCTCATCTACCTGCATCACCTTCCTCCTCCAAATCTTCGGGTTTGACGATAATGCAGATATGCTTCCGTAGCTGCCGGGAATTGGAGAATTTCCGGTTGCACTTCCGGCATTCCAGGTTGCCTGGCGGAACTTCCGCCAACTCCCCTCCTTCCTCGGGTCCCACTGGAGCAGCCTCGCTTGGAGCGCAGTTGCTGCTTTCTGCCAGTTCTTCATCAGCGTAAAATTTCTTTGTCGATCCTTTCGGCCTGCCTCTTTTCCTCTTCACTACGAGGAGCTCTGTTGGGAGGAATGTTAAGAAGAAGTCGTCAAACGGCTGTATGTGGCTCTTAATGAGCACCTACGCTGTTCTTTCAACTGGTAATGGGTGAGTTCATTCCAAGAGTAGTAGTAGTAATAACAACAACAACAACAACAACAACAACTTATTTATACCCCGCCCATCTGGCTGGGTCCCCCCAGCCACTCTGAGCAGCTTCCAACAAAACACTAAAATACAATAACCTATTAAACATTAAAAGCTTCCCTAAACAGGGCTGCCTTTAGATGTCTTCTAAAAGTTTGGTAGTTATTTTTCTCTTTGACATCTGGTGGGAGGGCGTTCCACAGGGCGGGCGCCACTACCGAGAAGGCCCTCTGCCTGGCTCCCTGTAACTTGGCTTCTCGCAGGGAGGGAACCGCCAGAAGACCCTCGGCGCTGGACCTCAGTGTCCGGGCAGAATGATGGAGGTGGAGACGCTCCTTCAGATATACAGGATCGAGGCCGTTTAGGGCTTTAAAGGTCAGCACCAACACTTTGAATTGTGCTCGGAAAGAGTGCCTAACCTCAAGGCTGTTCCTGCATTCAAGTATCCTAAGACTTAACATTTCAGGCTTCCTCAAACTCAGCCTTCCAGATTTCTTTTGGCCTACAACTCCCATGATCCCTAGCTAGCAGGACCAGTGGTCAGGGATGATGGGAATTGTAGTCTCAAAACATCTGAAGGGCCTGTAGGAAGCCTGTACTACAGGTTTGGTGTTTGGATTATGGGGTCGGCCAGCCCAAGCCCCAAGATTATACCCCAAAGGGCTGCCCTGTGTCCCAAGCACTTGCTGCTTCTAGCGGCAGCCAAGATACCATGTTTCTTCCTTGTGATATTGCATTTATGTGCAGGAGGTGCAGCTTTGCAAGGAGATAGGGGAGCTAAGTCTGGAGCACCAATGAGCCCTAGAGTCATAGAATCATATAATCTTCAAGCTGGAATGGACCCAAGGGTCATCAGGAATCTCAGCTGAAGCATCCATGTCAGATGGCCATTCAACCTCTGCTTAAAAATCTCCAAGGAAGGAGAGTCCTCCACCTTCCGAGGGAGTCTGTTCCACTGTTGAACATCTCTTAATGTCAGAAAGTTCATCCTGATGCTTATTCAGAACCTCATTTCTTATAACTGGAAGCCAACAGCTCGAGTCCTACTCTCCAGAACAGGAGAAATCAAGCTTGTTCCCTCTTCCACGTGACAGCCCTTGAGAGAAAAATATTAAGACAAGGAGCTCTCTGGAACTTCCGATTCTAAAGCTGTGCACGTTAAAAACTAAGCATTTGTTTTTGGGTCTGGATTTCTCTAAGCAGTTATTTCTAGGGTTTCATAGTGGGAAGAAAGTCTCCAAATGGAGGCCTTGCCTTGATTGTCCATGGTGGGGTTATTGGGGGAAATATTTTCCCCCAGAGTTTACTGCTTTTGTTCAGCCCATTTAACTCTGTCCCCTCCTTTTCCATTTGAGGTGTGAAGATGTAGGTTTTTAGGGCAGGGGTGCAGAAACCTTGACAGCCCGACAGCTGAAATCCTTTCTGGGCACCTTTTGAAGGTCACATGCCAGTGGTCAGCAAGGCCAATGCCAAAAATCTCCCTGTGTATTTGTTTCTACACATATCCCACCCCCCTTCTCTCTCTTCTCCATCCAGTCAAGGGGCATTAGCAGTTCACAGGCACATTCCAGCCAGATTTGGGGGGGGGGGGGGGGACAGGTTCAAAACAAGACCATTGTGGCTGTGCGGCCTGGAGACAGTTCCAAGGTCCAAGCAGAAAGGTCTGGAGGGCCACATTGGACCCCAGGGCCTCAGCCTCCCCATTCCTAGTATAGGAAAAGATTATGAAACCTAGTATAGGAAAAGATTATGAAACCTGCCTGCCTGTCGGCTGGGGAGAAACGGCTCTTTTGTCATCTAGACTTCGGGAGGCCAGCAAATGCCACTCAAAGCCATGCATAAGTGGAGAAAACACATTCTGCCTAGACTAATATCCAGAGAGATGACATTTCAAAAAGAAATTGAGAAATAAACTATGTCGAGAGAAAAATCTTTATACTGTTCTTTCTCCAATGCACATTTTTCATCCAAGTGCCATCTAATAATTATGTAATTTTGTAAATTCTCTAACAGGCATGCATTGGGAAAAGGGGGGGTGGGATTAAATGCTGTTGCTGCAGAAGAGCAAAACCGTGGCTACCGTGCTGGAAAAAAAACACCCTACATTTTCATTATTCCCTTGGGATGTGACTAACATGTGCTTGGATTTTTAGAGCACTGAGATTCATTAATTATTTGGTATAGATTCAGAATACATAGGGGAAAGTGTCGGAGGGGGGCAGGGAATGGAGCTACCGGGTACAGTCATAAGAAGCTATGCCGCTATTCACACATACACAAAAGGAAAAGCAAAGGTGCCATTTAAAAAAGTAAAAAAAAAACCCAACAACACAAAATCACTCTTATCACGATGGTGGTTGTAGGTGTAACATTTAGCTAGCTGATTTGCATCTAGGAATAGATTGCAAGCCTGCTGATTTTATCTTCGTAGAACCCTTGATAGTTTTGAGCGCTTCAAAAACAATAACTCTAATGAATGACAGTCGCACAAAGTCTTGATTCCCCCGAGGAGCAGGACTTCACAAAACGCACAGAAAGATCTGAAGATTATTTCCCCGCCATGGTTGGGGAGGTAGCTCAAGACGAGACATTACAATTCCATAGCAAAAACTACACATGCTCTTTAGCTTCCATCATATAACAAATTATACACCACTTGAAGGTAAGATTTTCAAGCAGTAAACGATTGGCCCATCACACAATGGCTTTTGGCATACAGGGAGATCACAACTCAAGTGAAATAATCCAAGACATGGAGGGGTCACTCAATCTCTATCTGTTGGATGTTCACTGGAGATCAGAACAGAGCCTACATGTCTTGTAAACCCCAAATGAATGTGTGGGGGTCAGAAGAGTAACACCACTCCCTTTAAAAAAGAATGCCAGAAAAGGGTAACAAAATTAGAAATATTATTGTCCGTACTATCATTACCATATCTGCAATTACCACAAATGCAAACAAATAGCCAGCTAATTCAGTGAGCAACAGAACTGAATTTAATCTATACATCAAGTCCTAGATATGTGCTGGGAGGTATTTCTAATTTATTAATTTGATTTATTATAGCCATCCTGGCTGACTTATAAACAAGACAATATTAAAAAAAATGCAATATAAAATAATTAAAGGGTGATATCCATTGTTAGTCACACCGAGAGTCCAACCACTGAAATAACAGAAATTAAGCTAAATGGGTTGGCTCCGAGTCTGAGTAACATTGGATATCACCCAAAATCAACAATAAGCAATAACAGATGCTTCTTCCAGTACACTGACCCCTGAGCCTTGCTATCATTTATACAATAATGCAGGTGTGTAAAAAACAAAAAACCCCAGATTGTCTGTGCCAAGAAAGAACTGCCTCTGGACTGAGCAGAACAGCTTTGCAAATGTGGGTCCTTCCCTCTTTTTCTAGGCCACAGATGGCTTAGCTGGTAACTTTTGTAAAATCCAGTTGCCAAACTGGGCTTAGGAAGCCTTCATAATGACGTTGAGCCTGGAATCCTTTATCATCAGGGGCAATGTTGTTCTTAAAAATGAGAAGTTGAAATTGTCACCCCATTTCGGTGGTGGAGTTGGCGTTGTCATCAGCAAAGTTGTTCAACCTTTGCTGCATGGTTTTATTTTTATTTTTTTTAAAAAAATTGCTTAATAGCCCCAGTGTTAATTTTCCATTATAAATTATGAATAGTCCTTGTTCTGTCTTTGCATAAAAAGAGAGCTATTATCTGAAATGAATCACGGGGAGAGGTTTTTAAAATTTTTTTGCAAATACCAACATAACATTCAGGCAATCAGCTCGTCAAATGACTGCAGTTTTATTCATTTTTTGTTGCATTGGTGGCTTTCCAAAGAAAAGCCTGAATTTTCCCTCTCATTGGTAGTTAGGCACAAAGTTGGGCACATTCAGCTTTCAAAAAGATGTGTCGGTTATCAAGTAAATGAGCCATGGCCACAACTCCTGCCACTTGAATGTGATAGCTACCATCACAAAGAAAGCCTCCACGTCGCTGCCGTTTATTTCTAGTAGTGATGTTCACAGGAGGACATCATGCCACATTGTGAGCCATGCTACACGTTACAGCTGCAGTGCTGTCTCCTTGCCAGATGGAAGTTTGTTTTTTCCCCTGTAATGGCAGCCTTGCAGCAGATATGGCACCAACATTATGGGAGCTGAAGTCTTGTCTGGAGACACCGACTTCTCATCTGGACACACAAAAACAATTCTAGACTTGCAGAAGGTAGCCTCCCATTCCTTCTCTTGCTTTGCTTGGCATTCAGCAACCCAGCTGCTACTATAACTGGCCACCAGGCAGGCAGGTTCATATGTGACACTCAGCCATGGAGTGCAAACGCACCAATGGCCAAACCTGGCCCTCCAGCTGTTTTTGGACTGCAACTCCCATCATCCCTAGCTAACAGGACCAGTGGTCAGGGATGATGGGAATTGTAGTTCCAAAAAAAAAGCTGGAGGGCCAAGTCTGGCCATCGCTGAGCTAGAGCATCTTCTGGAAAGATGCCAAACCACAGCATCTGGCCTCCCAACCACCTGATCTCTTTGTGGTTGTGATGCCACAACTTCAGCCGCAACTGCGAAGGGGACAAGGAGAGGTGATCAGGTGGCAGAGAGCTTGTAGTCTCCAGCAAGGAGTGTGGCACCTGCAAGAGCATCCCGAAGGGCATTTTCTGTGGCTGAGCCACCAGAGAAGGGAAAGGAAGAGGTGGCAGGAAAAGGAAAGTCCTGGGGTAGGGAGAGAAAGCAGGATAACTGGGTGTTGGGGGGTTGTGGGATGAATGTGAATGAAAGGTAATGGATTGGGGGGGTGCTTGTTCGTGAACAGGGGTGCGGAACAGTTAGTGCAGCTGTGTGAGGTTTCATGCACATACGCACACAAAGCTGAGTCTGTGAAGTTGCTTCATTAAGGCTTCTTTTCTTTTACGAAAAGGAAGGGGGATAGCTCAACATATGAAGTTGCAGACATTAAGCAAATATTATAATTCATGAAACAAACAAATCCTCTGGCAGACTCATGAAACCATCAAAGCTTTCCATGCCTTATGCAGAGACATTTAATCACTGCAGTTGGAAGCGTTCATGAATTAAGCAAAAGACTTTCCTGCTGTCATGAATTAAGCAGAGGATCTGGTCGTTTCTGAGGCTGAAGCAATTTTATAAATTTAACATAACGCAAAGAACAGCGGTAATAATTATTTGCATCCTTGCCGACTTCTGGCCGTACCTTCTCCGTTTTTATTTAGATTTGCTGGCGTCGTAAGAGGTCTGAGAGGAATAACGATGTCATCCACCTTAATCCCTTCTTCGGAATGCTTCTCGGAGACATGAGACAGCAGTTGTGACTGGTTCGGGGAAAATAAGTTACAGAGCTTGCACATAAAGATGGGTCTGTTTCCTGGAAAATAGAACATAAATTAAGGTGGGTTATTAACTTCTTTTCCCATTTTAACAGTTAATCTGAAAAAAGGAAACCCATGAAATTATTCAAGTCAAGATCTTTTTTGTTGTTAATTTGGTTTGATCGCTGAGAAGCAATACATAGCGGTTGCTATCCCCCCCCCCCAAAAAAAAGTACAAGCAGCCCAGAGTTTTTCACTGTCACTCTGCTTGCACTGATAGTTCCATAACAGTGGGAACTGGAGGCATGCAGGGTGCCCTGGATAGCCACCTACTGCCAATAGAAAGGAATAAAAAAGGTATCTAGATTAATGGCACATGGTGCACATGGTGTGCCTTGCAGGAGTGTGCTTTGTACTCTTCCTGTAGGCAAGCAGCACCTCTCAGAGCAGTTGAAATGGTGATGAACATCCCAGTACTGTATTTCACTACACCAAGCACGATTCATGAAATTTGAGTGGTGGACTCAAAATACAAGATGGGTGACACCTGGCTTGAGAGCAGTACATGTGAAAAGGATCTAGGAGTCTTGGTTGACCACAAACTTGACATGAGCCAACAGTGTGACGCGGCAGCTAAAAAAGCCAATGCAATTCTGGGCTGCATCAATAGGAGTATAGCATCTAGATCAAGGGAAGTAATAGTGCCACTGTATTCTGCTCTGGTCAGACCTCACCTGGAGTACTGTGTCCAGTTCTGGGCACCACAGTTCAAGAAGGACACTGACAAACTGGAACGTGTCCAGAGGAGGGCAACCAAAATGGTCAAAGGCTTGGAAACGATGCCTTATGAGGAACAGCTAAGGGAGCTGGGCATGTTTAGCCTGGAGAAGAGGAGGTTAAGGGGTGATATGATAGCCATGTTCAAATATATAAAAGGATGTCACATAGAGGAGGGAGAAAGGTTGTTTTCTGCTGCTCCAGAGAAGCGGACACGGAGCAATGGATCCAAACTACAAGAAAGAAGATTCCACCTAAACATTAGGAAGAACTTCCTGACAGTAAGAGCTGTTCGACAGTGGAATTTGCTGCCAAGGAGTGTGGTGGAGTCTCCTTCTTTGGAGGTCTTTAAGCAGAGGCTTGATAACCATATGTCAGGAGTGCTCTGATGGTGTTTCCTGCTTGGCAGGGGGTTGGACTCGATGGCCCTTGTGGTCTCTTCCAAATCTATGATTCTATGATTCATATAATGCTATGCCCACGGAACACATAAAAGTTGGTCATCTCATGCTACTGGATCATGAGCGTAATCTACGCTCTTTTGGCTCTTATGATGGCAAGGGGGGAAATATGCTTTCCGGACTGGCCCTACTGTTTGGCAGTGTATGGCACGTGTCTCAAGTGGCTGAATTTGGGCAACAAGAAAAACAAGCAGATTGTTAGTTAATTGATTAGGTTGCTACCTGATTATGACTGCCTGCTTGCACTACAGACGTCTGCTTTCCTTCTCCCTGTAGCTACATGGGTACCCAAAATCTGCTCCAGGAGGACCCCTCCCAACACCCTAAAATAGATTTTAGGAGCATGACTGCAGCCAGGAAAGAGGGCTGCTGCACAAGAACAAACCAGAGCACACAATACTGGATGTCACCCTTCATTATTATTGTATTTTTACTCCCAGGGTGATATGATCGTAGGATCATCTGCTTGGGTAGCAAAATAGCTCTGCTGGCCTTGGGATACTGCAGTGGTGGACTCAACCACTTTTCTACCTCAAACAACAAAATATATCGGTTTTACTTTCCATACTTGACATGCTGCACTCGCATGCAATCAGGCATCCTTAAAATTAAAGCATGATACTTTATTTGCATCAGCCATAGGCCATAGCAACAAAAGAACATTGCAATATACACAAAACAGAAATAAAAAGTTGATTATATAAAACACAGTCAAATAGTGGATCTTATTCTGATTGCCCCAGCTAAAAGCCCTGCAACCTTTGCTGTCACCTGCTCATCTGTGACAGTGGTTGGGCGACCCGGAATGGACAATAAAAGAGGGGTGATAATCTCATTCCTCAACAGTGGCGTAGCGTGGGTTGTCAGCACCCGGGGCAAGGCAAGTAATTTGCACCCTCTAACCCGTGGATTTGCGCCCCCTAACCCTAACCCCCAGATGTTGCGCCCGGTGCGGCCGGCCCCCCCTGCACCCCCCACGCTACACCACTGTTCCTCAAGTCTTTATAAAGAGTGCAAGCCAGAAGGGCATGCACCACCGATTCGGTGCTGTTATCTCCATAGGGACATAAGCGTTTTTCGTGTGGAATCTGGTAGAATCGTCCCTCAAGTACAGCTGAGGGCAATACATTCAACCTTGCAAGAGTAAAAGGGCATCTATATTTTGCGGTTGCCAGGTTATGCAGATAGGGCACCAGAGAATCAAAATGGGAAGGTGGATTCATGGCATGCCTTTCTCTGGTGTCATTACAGATAAGGAGTGAGCTGTACACAGCAAACAAGCAACGGGGAAATTGCTGCTGAGCTGCACACACCATTGTGAGGCCTGAGGAGGTCATGCTGATGATGCCTCTCCAGCTGCTGTTATTGGCTGTGGATATCGTGTGATGTCACAAAAGCACATGGAAGCTCAGTGGATATACAAAAGCTTGAAGAGGACACAGTGGACAACAGCTGTGTTATTCAGTACTTGGTGGTCTCCTTCCGCATGGAGGTGAAGTGGCAAATGGAAGGAAGCCATCATCCATCAATGAGATGCTGTGGAGCAACGAGTACGTAAGTGTACCTGCTGAGCAGGACTGCGGCTTAAAAGCGGCAGATATCCATGGTTGGAAGCTGCCGATGGACCTGGCAGAAGCTGTGATTAGCATGTGGAAGCCCGGGATGCCGCAGGGCTGAAGGAGGCTGAAGTTTGTGAACGTAAGCTGGTTGAAATTCACCTTCAGAAGACCACTGACAAAAGCTGTGTGGATATTTGTGGGTTGATGCTGAGGTAAGTATGAATGGAGAGTGTGGACATAGGTCACCTACCAGACACTGTATGCCTGGGAATTGCATGTTCAGATAGCGGTGTAGGCTGCCCTCCAGGTTCTGGGTGAATGAACCACTGGATATTCATGGATGGAAGCCAGCGGAGGTTGACAGACTGGGCAGTGGAGGTGGCTGGATGATAACCGTTGAATGAGGGCCAATCCCCTCACCGTATCTGTGTTTGCCTTTCATGGATGTCACAAGCCAACGAGGCTTTCCCTGAAAGCAGCAATGAAGGGGACAGCAGAGTACAAGCAAGCCATCTTCTACCTTCTAAATCAAGGTATTTCTAAATACATCTAAGTAACGTTCATGACATTCCCCTTTCCAGTACCAGGATGCGAGGCTGTGCAGATGCATCCCTAAGCAGTTGCCACGGGCTACAAACTTCCTGTGATGTCACAAATGGACAGGGTGGCGAGGCAGTTACTAGTGGGAGGTGGCTGGAAGAAGTGAGAAACCCCAGTAGAAGGTTTGGGGGAAGTTGGGGTAGGTAGGCAGGGCCAGCTGGATATGCATAGGTTGAATATAGGCTGACTCCCTTTTGCCAACGTTTTGTTCTCTTGGGGCTCCTGTACCTGTCTTGCCTAGATCGTGATACGGAGGGGGGGGGGCATGTCTTCTTCACCTCCTTCTTCGCTACAATATATCCATTTATTTCCAATTGTCAATGTCAAAAGGGACTAAAATCTATAAAATTCATAGAAAATCAACGTGCCAATTTGCTCAATTTCTCTAGGACTCCATGACACCTTCCCTGTCCTCCATAATCCCTCAAGCAAGGTGTCAAGACCCTAATCCTGTCAAATCACTCTGCCAAGCCTTTCCTCCGGGCAATGCCAGGTGGCAGACCATGCATACATGGACCATTGTCTTCTCATCACCGGTACTCAGGATGTGCTTATCTGTGCATATCTCCGGCTCTGCATATTCCCCCCTCCCTCCTCCATATGTTAATCCTGTGTAACCCAACCTCTTCTTAATATATTCATGATGTAATCTGTGTAACCCAACCTCTTCCTAATGTATTCATGATGTAACTGGGATGTATTTTGCACTGTATTATGGGACATGGAGGGAAGTTTCAAAAGTTCATGTCACCCCTTTCTCGGGGTTCAATCTCGCCTTGAACCTGTTGCGCAATAAACCTGGATCTTCTGCAGCTTGCTCCTGTCTCCGGCTGAGCTCATTTTCCTCCGCAGGGACCCGCGGACTTAGTCCGACGAGCTGGGTGGCAGAGCAGCCTCGCACCCAGATTTTACCGTAACGGTTCCTGCGTTTCTGCAGAGCACCAAAAACTGCAGAAAATGAAATGAAAAACAACAACCCTTCTGGCTGTCCCCGCGCCCACTGGACCCAGCGTATGCTCCTTTGCAACATCCAAAGCTGACGGTAGTCAGGAAGAGCCGCCCGCTCTCTCAAGCATAGACAAGAGAACATGTGGCCTTCCAGATGTGTATATTATTATTATTATTATTATTATTATTATTATTATTATTATTAAGGCCCCGATCTGACTGGGTTGCCCAAGCCAATCTGGCAGGCTTCCAACAAGTTATAAAACCACAGTAAAACACCAAACATTAAAAACTTCCCTGTACAGGGCTGCCTTAAGATGTCTTTGGGAAGTCATATAATTGTTGTTGTTTTATTAGAGTGTTTATTAATTTTCCAATAGAAACATCCAATTAGCATATCAAATCATAACCCAATAAAAATAAAAAAATAAAATTAAAAAAATTCAATTGTCAGGAAGACATATAATCGTTTATCTCTCTGAAATCTAACGGGAGGGCATTCCACAGGTGAGGCACCACTACCAAGGAGACCCTCTGCCTAGTTCCCTGTAACTTTACTTCTTGCAATAAGGGAAGCACCAGAAGGCACTCAAGAGTTGGACCTCAGTGTCCAGGTTGAATAATTGGAGAGGAGATCCTCCTTCAGGTATACAGGACCGAAGCCATTAAGCTCCATCATGATCCTTGGGCCATGCTGGGGTTTATCTGTCAGGACATGTGATCCTCATGCATGCTTTAAAGGCTTTTATTCTATTCTGTTTATTCTCAAGATAGTCATTTTCTTGCAGAAGATGAAGAAGAAAGCTTGCAGATCTGATCTACCTAGCTCGGATTTAGCAACACTTATCTTACATGTGCCAAGAAGTTTGGTGCTATAATGTACTGTGGTTTAGTTGAGCGAACTTCACGCTTGCAAACCGATTCCCTGCCCGTAAAGTCAGAATGATAATGAACAGCTTCTCATCTTGGTTGCAAGGATGAATGGAACTGGAGAGGGAAATCACACAGCACACTGTATAAATAATTACTAATAATAATAAGGCTGCCACCGATCCCCGTAGCAGCTGAACAAATATGCAACGGGTAATTGATAAATCAGTTGATAATTAGGCTGGGAATCAACAGGACAATAACAGAAACAGCCACTTAAGGGCAAAGAATCAAATAAACAATATTCCAAATTAAGCATGAATGGAATTGATGAGGAGGCTGTGGGTAATTAACTAGGAGGGGAAGTCAACAGAGCAATTAATTAGACAATGAATAAAATATGCAGAGAATCAAAGAAGCTGTTAATCGGCTAAGTATGCAGGTACACCATGAGCGGAACGACAGTGGAATTATTCGGCTTGCTGCACACAAACTTCTACCAACCTAAAATCTAATTTATTTCAGGACCAGTTTATTTGACACAAAAGCATTGCGAAAATAAAAAATAATCTACTGTTGTCATTGTATCAGTCAAAACGCACTCTCCTAGGGCTGCAATTCTAAACATTCTTAGTAAGGAGTAAGCACCACTGGATGCAGTGAGACTTACTATTGAGTAAACATGTAGGATCTCACTGTTAATTTCCTTACAATGCCCTGTTCTTGCAAGTGCTGCATTTCACAGCAGGAGGAAATAGACTGGGCTCCTTGCTACACACAAAGCTGTCCCTCGGTTCTCAAACTGCGGGGCAAAACCTCAGAGACTCCCTCTGCTACCCCAAGCAACACTCTGCCATCAGGGGTCAGACGAATGCTTAAGAGTGGTTGGCATGAAGACAGCACCTCATCCACTCCTTCTTCTTGGACCAAAATGGGGTGCCCTCCTTCTGCCTGGATGTATGATTCCTGTTTGGTCTCGGTTGCATTGTTGTGACCCACCCTCAGACCTAAGGATAATTAGAAGCATCACTAATAATAGATGGAGCCACACTTTCAGCCTTCCATCCATCGGACTCTCCAGACAATGGCAGAACTAACTCCCTTGGCCTTGCCACCAGCCCCACGCCCCCCCCCCCCTTGGTAAGGCAGCTGAGGACAAAGCAAAGGGCCTTTCCTTGAGGCTACTCACCTGGCACCTATTTTACAGAGCGGCTATTTGCACAGGCGTTGAACGAGAAATTGATTTACGCTGCTGCAGCTAAGATTTTATGGTTATTTTATAGCCGCTTTGTTACTTACTGTTTTACAGCTGCTTTGCTATTTCTTAACTCTTTTACTGATAGCTTTTAATTGCTTTTATTTATTTCTGCTGTTTTAAATACTGGGTGCCAGCTGTGATGTTATTTGGAGGGGGGGGGAAGTGTCAAGAGCAATAAAAAAAACATGGTGCCGGTGCAGTTAACTCTTTGTTCAAAGAAACCAAAGCAGCGCAGGCCTAGTGATCCTAAAAACTCTTCCCAGTAAGTCTTACCCCAATGAGACAGTTGCAAGGACTGAAGGCCTCTGCCTTCCCACCCCCTCTAAGGCTGCTCTGCTCTTTTCATTTTCTCTCTGCTCTGGCTGATAAAGGTTCCCTGCATCTGCAACATCAGAAACTGGGAATCTTTTCTACTCAAGGATGCTCCCCTGTGATGAAGAGCATTGAACTTTACTGGCCATGCAAACACTGCTGAAGAAAGCAATCTCAAAAAGGCACCCACACTTCGTTTTGGACATAATGCAGATTTTACTTAGCTGCAATTAATCGCCTGCCTTTTATCCAATCAATCAGCCAAAACTATTTAATCGACTAGCAACCCTGATTATTAAGCCAACAGCTTGCAAGTTAAGCGTGGCATCCAGCTGCCTGGTTTGAAAGAGCCTCCTTCTGCGTGCAAACAGCAACCTCTAGCAGCCGCTTGTAGCAGCTGCAACCCAGAGCTAAAGAACAGAGGTAGACTGGCAAATGTTATTTCAAGAAGGACTGATCCAAATAGAGGGGGAGGAAAGGAAGGGGGGGAATATTTTCAGCAGCATTGACAAAACATCTCCTTCAGAAGTCTTTCGCGATTTTTCTTTTTGAGGAGGTGGAACAAAAAGAGGACAGTTCAAAGAAAGAACTTGCAGCAGCGGTGTATTGGTAGTTACAAAAGTCATCCGCAAAGCACAAAAGGCTAGGATCAGGTGGAGGAAATGGCAGCAAATCCAAGAGATCAAACAGGAAAAGGCTATAGCAGAAACGCAAGAAGGAAAGAGTCATCATAAACGGAAGTTCTACATACGTAGGAATGGAAATTTGAAATTTCTAAACTTCTAAAGCTTGAGGTGCCAGGTACTCAAAAGGGTGCTGAGTAGGTCTTCCTGCTTTTGAAGCCTTGCATGCCTTTACTACATGCACAGAAGGCTTATGGAAAGAAAGGCATGGAAAGATAGAATCATAGAAATGTAGAGTTGGAAGGGACTACAAGGGCCATCTAGCCCAACCCCATGCAATGCAGGAATATTTTGCTCAACATGGGACTCAAACCCACGACTCTGAGATTAAGAGTTTCATGCTCTGCCAAGAGCTACCCCACAAAGTTACTCAGAAGAATGCCCCACTGACTTACCCGGGATTTACTCCCAGGTAACCATGTGTAGGACAGCATCTTAAATGGAATCTTGACTATTCGCCTGTGCAAGAACTCGTTTTAGTAGTGATGTACTATCTAGGAGTCCACATAATTTTGAGAACAACCCCCAGTGTGGCAACTCAGAAGTTAGGCACTGGGTTAGAACAAAAGGTTTAGATCATTGTTATACATGACGACCCACATCAACTTCAATGGCAAAGGCTAGCTAAAGCTTTTTCAAAATGCAAGGACATGAAGCATGGAACTCCTGAGTAAGCAAATGCATTGTTTTATACATTCTGGATGCCCCATGATCATATTATAAAACAGATGCGTTCTACGCTAAAAATCCAGTACTGCTAGTTTTTGCTTTTCCTTTCCAATGTATTTCTTATCAATAAAAAAAAAATCAGGTGGAGTGCGAGCAATTTTTTATTCTGCAAATGTGGCCAATAGGGCATAGGACCACTGGTCTAGGAAAAGTGGAAATGAGCTTCTTTTCTTTCTTCCCCTTTTGAACTTGTGGGGCATTGCAGAAGAACTATGTCAACCAACATTTGATGATCTCCTTCTACCGGTCAACAATAGAAAGTGTCCTTTCATACTGCATCACGGTGTGGTACGCTGGTTTGACATCATCTGATAGGAAGTGCCTACAGAGGGTGGTGAACACAGCACAAGATATTATGGGCTGTCCTGTGAATCCACTGGATGAAATAGCGGAAGAACGTTGCCTCAGGAGAGTGAGGAAAATTCTCAGGGATAATTCACACCCTGGCCGGCACATTCTTGATCTCCTGCCCTCAGGCAGAAGATATAGAAGCATGATTAGTCGCACCAACAGGGTAAAGAACAGCTTCTGTCTGTGGGATGCTGAATGAAAAGATAACAGGGCAACTGACTTTTGGGTTTGGTGGGTGGGTGTCAGTAAACAAGGGGAATTAAGACTAAGAGAGCTAAGTGGGGGTGTTTGCGTAATCTCACTGTATACGAGTTGTAAAAGTAAAGGGACCCCTGACTATTAGGTCCAGTCGTGGCCAACTCTGGGGTTGCGGCGCTCATCTCGCTTTATTGGCCTAGGGAGCCGGCATACAGCTTCCGGGTCATGTGGCCAGCATGACTAAGCCGCTTCTGGCAGAGCAGCGCATGGAAATGCCGTTTACCTTCCTGCCAGAGCGGTACCTACCGTATTTTTCGCCCTATAGGACGCACTTTTTCCCCTCCAAAAATGAAGGGGAAATCTGGGTGCGTCCTATGGGGCGAATGCAGGCTTCGCGGACCTCTCCGCAAACAGCAGGAGCGCTCCCGCTGCTGGCGGAGAGGTGCCTGCATGCTGAAGCCTCCGCGCGCTGAGCTCAGCGCGCCCAGGCTTCGCGGACCTCTCCGCTAGCAGCGGGAGCGCTCCCGCTGCTGGCGGAGAGGTGCCTGCATGCGGAAGCCTGCGCGCGCTGAGCTCAGCGCGCCCAGGCTTCGCGGACCTCTCCGCTAGCAGCGGGAGCGCTCCCGCTGCTGGCGGAGACGTGCCTGCATGCCGAAGCCTGCGCGGGCTGAGCTCAGCGCGCCCAGGCTTCGCGGACCTCTCCGCTAGCAGCGGGAACGCTCCCGCTGCTGGCGGAGAGGTGCCTGAATGCGGAAGCCTGCGCGCGCTGAGCTCAGCGCGCCCAGGCTTCGCGGACCTCTCCGCTAGCAGCGGGAGCGCTCCCGCTGCTGGCCGAGAGGTGCCTGCATGCCGAAGCCTGCGCGCGCTGAGCTCAGCGCGTCCAGGCTTCGCGGACCTCTCCGCTAGCAGCGGGAGCCAGCACTGGGCTCCCACGGCTTGCAGAGAGCTGCCTGTTTGGGGGCTGGGGTCGGGGGAAGCTCGGGCTTCCCCAACCCCGCGCCTGGGGGGGAAATAATTTTTTTCCTTTATTTCCCACCAAAAAAACTAGGTGCGCCTTATGGGACGGTGCGTCCTATAGGGCGAAAAATACGGTATTTATCTACTTGCACTTTGATGTGCTTTCAAACTGCTAGGTTGGCAGGAGCAGGGACAGCACAACGGGAGCTCACCCCATCGCGGGGATTCGAACCACCGACCTTCTGATCAGCAAGTCCTAGGCTCTGTGGTTTAACCCACAGCGCCACCCGTGTCCCTCAAAGTAGAGTTGTACAAGTGACAATAAAGTATTTCAATTCAATTAAAAGCAGGATTGGCAGCTTTGGTTGAGGTTTTCGATGGGACAGTTTGGGACAGATAAAAAGCAACGCTTCCTTCCCTCGGTGCCAGTTAAGCTTCTCTGTTCCATTGACGAGGTTTCCCGTTCCAAAGCCTCGGCGGCTGGATAGCTCAATAGGTGGAGCACGAGACTCTGAAACCCCAAGGGTCGTGGGTTCGAGACCCGCGTTTGGGCGAAATATAGGTGGGCGCAGCTGGAAGGGCGTGGCGCTTCCACCGTGAGAGAAGGAGATCGGGCAGCTTCGCTCTCCTCGAGTCCTTAAGAAAAAATCGCTTTCTCCGCCCTGAGGAACACAGCTAACCAGGCGCGTTTGCGCACCGAGATGACGAGCAGGCGCGCGCGCGCAAGCGCACAAGCAGACTTCCGGTCCCGACGCGGCCGACGCCATGTCCGCCCACCACTGAACCGGAAGTGCCGGTGACGACGACGCCCGCTCGGGACCCTCGCGCCACGTCCCGTCAGGCCCCGCGCGGGGGCGGAATCCCTCCGCCGACGCGATTTCCATATATTAAAAAAGGCCCCCCTCGGCGCCCGCACTCACCTGCCGACGGAGCTTCCATGGCCGGATATGAGGAGGGTGGGGGTGGTGGTAATAAAAACCGTAGAATTAAAAAAGAGAGGAAGAACTAGCACTTTCGTCCCCTCAGGAGAAGCGCCGCCGCCGCCGCCATACCCTGCTCTCAAATTCGAGGAGCGCTAACGTTTTGTTAAAAATAAATAAATACGTATCTATAGACGGGAGCGCATTATTAAGCTGCTGTTATTATTAAAACGGCGGCGTGCAGGCCGCGGCGGGGAAAAGGTTATGGCGAATCTGCCGCGTCCGACATGGCGGCTTCCTTCGTCTTCCTCGAGTGACGTAGCGAGAGGGAGGTGGGCGGCGGGGGGGTGAGACGCTCCCCCGTTGGGCAGGTCCGGGCACGCGCCCGGGCGGGCCTGAGCGGCCGTTGGACGGCGCGCGAGAGCTCCCGCTCCTCTGATTGGCCGGCCCCAGCTCTCCCACCCTGCTTAGGGCGCATGCGTCGCTCCTGGTCTGCGAGCTTTTTATTAGAGTCCTGGCTGCAGCAGTAGACATCACCCTAGGAAAATATGTACTTTTTAATTTATATTACGTTACGCAGGTTCATATTCAGGGTTGTGTCGCTGATTGGTTAATCTAGAATGTTGCTCCTCTCCCACCTTTAACCGGGCAGTTTCATTTTATTTTCAATTATTATTGCTGGTTCGATATATGTGGCCTGATCTAAGCTGAACAGAAGAATTGCTACCATAGAAATATATATTACGTACATCTGTCCGTCTTGCTGTACCAGATCTAAATCTCTTGCTGCCGTTCGTTAGTCTGCATGCTGCCACAGCCAGCTGTTTACTCACTCTAATTTTTATTAAATTTTCTGTTTTACAATTTAAAATACTCGTTGAAACAACCTTAAAATATCAGTGGCTTCTCTTTCCATGGTTCATTTTGCATATCATACATCCCTGCGTATTTTACAAAAATAAACCATTCTGTATTCCATCCATCAAAACTTATCCCCCCCCCCCCAAATGTCTCAGCAAATGAAACGGATTTGTAAAAATGTTACATGGAAAAAATACGAGAGATATTACACATAATTCTGTAAAACAAGAAAATCTTTAATAAAATAAAATAAATAAAAAAATTACACTGTGGAATTTATCTTGATGCTGACGTTTTCAGGTGTACACAATTTCCCCCTATATTCAATAAACGTTTTCCAATCTTCTCTAAACATATGTTCTTGTTCTCTTATTCTGTATGTTTAGTCTGCAACTAAAGAAGAATGGCAATTTATGACAGAATATGCACAGCTTGCAGATTTATCATATAGAATAAGGGCAGCTGATTTCTCTTAAGAGGGAGCATGAAAGGGAGTAACATCTCCCTAAAGCCATCACTGGCATCCTTTTCTGGCTCAATTCAAAGTACTGGTTACATACTCTTAAAAGCCCTTAACTCTGGGCCAGGTTACCTGTTCTCAGAGCCACCTCAGGTCATTCATAAAGCACCAAGGATGTGGCCTTTTCTAAGATGTCACATCTCTAGAACGCTCTTCTGTCAACAACAGCTTGCTTTTTATGTGTCTTTTAACAGAAATTGAAGGCGTTCCTTATTTTGTCAGGCTTTTAATAGGCAACACCTAGTTTCATTTCTGTGCTAACATCTTTTTACTGAAGAAGTGTGCATGCACACAAAAGCTTATACCAAGAACAAACTTTGTTGGTCTCTAAGGTGCTACTGGATAATTTTTTTATATATTTCGACTGCGTCAGACCAACACGGCTACCTACCTGAATCTTTTTACTGTTAGGTTTTCCCCCCTAAGTGTTAACTATATGGCATGTTCTTTGTTATTGCTTTTAGAAACGGTTTGCTAGACTTTCAGAGGTTACATAACGTGGTTTTATGAGTATGTTGTGCACCACCCTCTGGGCACTTTTAGCAGAAGAGCAGGCTGTAAGAATGGCTGCTGTGACACACCTGCAATATCTAAAAACAGAATATACTCCTTGCTCAAGGGGCAAACACATCATTAATAGCCAGCCATTTTTTATTTCACTATGATTCTACCCACCCCCTCAAGGGGTAAAGAACGGGGTTTTCCAATGTTATACACGGGGTGGGGAATCCATTCTCCAGCGTTTCTAAATTAGTATGACATCAGAGTCTTTGTGGCTCTCCCAGCATAGGTCAGGAGATTATGCTCCCAGGAGAGCAAAAAAAATTAGCGGTACTTGTATATTGGATTAATCAAGTGACAGTTCTGCTTGGCTGGAATCTTATTTATGCCCCATAAGAGGGGAAATAGGCTTGATTTCTGAGCAACGGGGTATAGTGAAAATTTTTCCTCATATTATGGTAGGGATTTCCCTGTAGCTTGCAGGGGAAATAGCCCTGTGTACAGCTTAGCAAATAACACTTCCAAATACAATAGCCTTGGCTCATTTTAATGTCTTGCATTAAAGCAGCCATCAGGGACTACGTGTATTAGAGGACACACTTTTGAAAGCAGTGGGAAGCATGCTTAGAATCATGCTGCAACACCTCGGCTTCCAGTCAGTCAATTCTCTGCAAACCAGCTTACAAGCAAAATCTGTGTTGCCTCGACAAAGTAAAAATAAGAGTATCAAACATCTTCAGAAGAGGTCAAGACGTTTTGAAAACTGAAGGCAAAATCCACATGACATCGCCTAGTGTTTAAGACATTCTTCCCTGTTAAGCAGTACTCAAAGTTCGTCATTTTAAGCATCTTCTTCACTACACTGCAGTACTACTGACCCTTTATATTCTATTAAGAACTGCTCCTCTGCAAAATGCAGGAGGAACGTTTTCAAGTTAGAATGCACTCGTGCTCAGGTTGGACATGCAAAAAAATCTGGAGAGAAATGGCAGATAATCTGGTTGGAGGCAAAGCAGAAACTCCCTTCTTCGATTAGAGCAGCATTTTGTTAATCATGTTCCAAAAGGAACGAAAATCTCCTGCTATTAGAAGTTTAGCAATAATAGCAGAACAGGACTCAATTTATATATAATGCAATAAAACTGCCGCCCCCACATACAAGCAAATGATCTTAAGAGTAAGATGAGAGGAAAACGAAAAGGAAAGATCAGCTGGGATGAGAAAGAGTGAACAGATTTATCTTAATGAGGTACTTGAGTGTAAAAACAGATGGATGTCAAGAGAAATGAATAGCTGCGTCTCCTGCCGTAAGCAGAATAAGGTCCTAATAAAAAGGCAGACATGGTGTTGTGTAGAAGAAATATGCACTGGAATTAAATATGTCAGGAATGCCATCTCCATCTGCCTTCCACGCTTCCTGAGCAAGAGTCCCACTCCTATTTCTGTTTGTTTTAAGGGATTTTGGGATATTTTCTAGGAATTTGGTCAATTTCCTATCTTCTTGGCAGACAGTAACCTTTATTTTCTCATGTAACCTTAAACGAGCAGTAGCTGAAATCAGTGTGCTAGGCTTTACTCCAGCATACTGACACTGGGTAGTGAAACTTGCTTCTAGGTAAACATGCTCAATCTTGCATTATAGGTCCCATTAATAGCTGTGTTTTCTTCCATTGGTTTGAATGGGGTTACTTACAACTAACATTCTGTTTTGTTTTAAAAAGAAATGAGCGATTTTGAGGAAGTACTGTACCACATTTCAGGAGAGGAAGTGTGATGCTTCCTCAAAAGCACGGGCCCTAATAAATCTGGGCCTGAAGAATCAGCCGGAGAAAAGTACAATGTGCCAAAATATATATAGTATGCACAACTTACAAGACAGTTGTGACTGTATGAACATTGCACACGAGAGCGAAACGTGTGCTATACATTCCACATTTCCCAGAGTGAAGAACCATTCCAATCGGCTTAGGTTGCAATACACGGATTAGGTGTAACTCAAAAGCCACAGAGAGGTTGGGGGAAATCAACTAAGACATTTCCCCTGTCTCTCTCCAGACAGATATCATCATACCAGGTGACCGAAGTAGTTTCTATGCCAAAACCAGGCCGAAACCCCAACTGAAATGGACCTAGAAAATCATTTTCCTCCAAGAGCACCCGGATCTGGTCCACGACTACCCGCTCAAGAAACTTGCCCAAGGGGATATTGGTAGCTGGCTGGTAATTACTTAGATATTCCAAATCCAGTGAGGGTTTCTCTTTTTGTTTTGTTTTAAATTTTATTTACTGATACTTATTTTACAGCTGCCTTCTTCAAGCAGACAGGGACCATCCCTTCTCACAGGGAGGCATTAATCTCCTACCTGGCCCAGCCAGCTGCTCCTTCCTCGCTAGTTTTTATCAGCCAAGATGTGCAAGGATTCAGAGTGCAAGTGATCACCTTGACCCATCCAAGCACCTGATCCACGTCCTTGAGCCTTACTAACTGAAACTCATCCAACACAACAGAACTAGACAGCATTCTGGGCACCTCTCAAGATTCGTCTGCTGAAACCGGAGTCAAGGTCCTGGCAGATGCAGGCAATTTTATCCTTAAAATGCTTTGCAAACAAGTCACAACAAGCTACCATTGGTAGAAAACTAGGAGAATTAAGAAACTCAGGATTTTAGTCTAACTGTGACTGGGGAGTAATGCGCCTACCCAGAAGGAAATAGTAGCAACAAATACTGTTATTGGTTTTTTAAAAAAATATGTTTTATTGAAAAAAATTCCAGAAGTAACAAAAATACATTCAGTGTTGCTGTTTTTAAATCGTACAATTCTACAAACAAATCAATTACAGCCAGTTTGAGACATTTTTTGTTGTAGACAATGTAACTCAGGTTTAATTTTATGTACTCCACCCAATATAAACATCGACACCTGGGCTCACTATCTTGTGAGGTAGATTAGGCTAAGCTAGTGGCCCAAGAAAGTTATTCTAGGGAGATTAACACCACCATCAGTTGTTTTCATATATTTAAGTACAAGAGAAGGCTCAAAAATAAACCAGTTTGCTTTTTGCAGAGCAGAATGCCACATGGGTATTCATGCATGCCCTTTTTCAGCTTCAGACCCTGCTAAACCATGCCAAATTCTCAGTACAACAAAACCAGCTTATAACTTGAATGTAAATAAGTGACCTACCAGTCTAAAATTTTACATCCAGAATATTTATTTATACATGTGATAGCTAGGCATTGTCCAGCAGAGAAACAAACTTCTAATATTCTCAAGTCTGTAATAAACAGGCAGTGCTTAAAGCCTTAAGGAGGTATATATCACTCTTATTTAGTTATCTTGGATCAGTCCAGGATCAATATAGCAGTCAATGAGGAAGTGGACTGAATTCAGCCACATAGGCGTTTAGCATCTCTGTGGGACTGGACAGCTCCTTGCATAAAGAATCCCCAAGAACAGTTTAAATAGGGTGGATCAGGGGCGCCCACCAACTCCCCGTTACAGGCAAGATGAAAGCTGGAAGGTTGGCGGGGTGGGAGAACAAAATCCAGGTGAGTGAGCAGCAACCCACCTGGCACAACTCAAGCAGCACTAGAGGCTAAAGATCTTGGGCCTTCGGTGTCAGACAGGATAAATATTGGGGTTCACAAATAGAATTGCATCCAGAGGGGCCCAGCTTTATTAATAATATTTTACAAAATGGGGTTATGCCTCTTCAAAACCATCTCCTTCTCATGACTGAGCTATACAATTCTGTCCCCATAACCACCTTGGGTCTCAGCCACAAAATGCCTATAGATTGTGCTCTCTGCCAGCCCGTACACCACTAGGAATCTGCTTGAAGTAGCAGAAATTAATTACTAATTTGATTTCTGTCCTGCTCTTCTTCCTCAAGAAGCTTAGGGTGGCAACGTTTTAATAAACGTGGGAATCCCACTTTTTTTTAAAAAAGCACCCTGCTTGGCAGCCCATAGTCAGCAGTTTTCATCCTCCCACCCGCCCCCCCATATATACACACATAAAGGTAAAGGGACCCCTGTCCATTAGGTCCAGTCACGGACGACTCTGGAGTTGCGGCGGTCATCTCGGTTTATTGGCCGAGGGAGCCAGTGTACAGCTTCCGGGTCATGTGGCCAGCATGACTAAGCCACTTCTGGCAAACCAGAGCAGCACACAGAAACACCGTTTACCTTCCCGCCGGAGTGGTACCTATTTATCTACTTGCACTTTGACGTGCTTTCGAACTGCTAGGTTGGCAGGAACAGGGACCGAGCAACGGGAGCTCACCCCATCGCGGAGATTCGAACCGCCGGCCTTCTGATTGGCAAGGCCTAGGCTCTGTGGTTTAACCCACAGCACCACCCGCGTCATATGCACACATTCACACAGTTAAAGGCAAAAACATTTCTACGGGCTTGTCATCTTATTTTGCATCTACTATCAGAGCTAATTATGTGTCACTACTTTTGCACTTGCTGCTGCACCAGGGTTCCGAAGCCTGGAAAACGCTGCCTCAGTCAAGCTGGCAAGGTCACCCAATGGCACCTTCTAGCCCTTGACAGCCAGAACAGACAGAAGCGTTGACTGTCTGGCATACTCTTCTGAGAAATGAGGTTTCTCTTTAATACAGCTGACAAGACTTAATAAGGCTGTGCATCAATGCACCACTGCTTAAGGGAGAACAACTTCTCCTTGCTTACTGCAACCTGTTGACACTTTCTGCCCCTCCTCCTATGCCGTCTGAAGCTATGTGTCAAAGGTGGCAAAACTTGTTCTGCCGGATGACAAACCTTCTGGGGAAATCACAGTTTACAGCTGCAAGGCTGTTTAAATCACATTGCTTGCTCCTGTATTTTACAAGAACCTCAGAATATAAAAGGGACCTTCATGCCACTGACTCCTTCAGACTAAAAGGCTTGCCAGCTTCAACGAGGAGCGACTTAAGGTCATAAATATATTCAGTACACCCTCTGCAAATGCTGCTGGCTTTGTGAAACTTAATGGTAGAAAACCCGAGTTCAGACAAAAACACACGAAGGGCAGGGCAAATCTTTTCAACCTGGCCACTGAATGAAGACTCACTGTGTTAAGTGAGTCTTCAACACTGCTATCACTACCATGGCAGGCCAAATAATATAGTTAGCGTGTTGTGACAACAATGCAGGCAGAGTATCTATAATTCCAGAACTCATCTAATGAAGCCAAGTCTCTGTTTAGCACAAGAAATAGCTTCTTCTCACAGCACACAATTAAAATGTGGAATTAGCTCCCGCAAGAGCTAATGATGACCACTTGGATGGCTTTGGAAAATCAGATGAATTCATGGAGGATGAGGCTATGCTAGCCATTATGGCTATACTCCACCTCCAGTGAGCCTTGTGATTTGCAGCAACTGGTATTCAAAGAGGAAAGAGCATTGTTGCTCTCAGGTTCCGCTTGTGGACTTCCCACCGGCATCTAGTTGGCCACTGTGAGAACAGGATTTTGGACTAGGTGGGCCTTTTGGCCTCATCCTGCACAGCTTTCCTTAGGCGCTTCTGATCTCTCCCAAGTAAATGAGCCAGTTTAATGCACCTGCATCCGGTTAGTTTAAAAGTTACATAAGGTGGCCTTAATTTTTATTACAACAGGAGCTATTGGACAGTTACTGTGGTATTCGAGGTGCGGTGTTAGCATGACCCCAATGAGAGGCAATGGGGTGTGGTATTTCCAGTAAGACCATAACCTGGATAAATGAAAGGCACCCACCTATCCAGCCTGCCTGCAGGTGAACAGAAAAATCAGCTTCAGGTTATGTCAACAGACAAGCTCAGGTTTCAGGGTTTAGGCCTCATTTTGAAACACAAGATAAGAGTACAAGCCAGAAATCAACTGTGATCTTATGCCAGCTATAATCAACTGTCAGAGGGAGGTTTTCCTGTTGTGGCTACCATGGAAAGCTAGTTACATATAAGAGAGGAAATAGTATACCTTTCTTGGGAGGAACTAATTTCTAAAATACGTATTTTTTACAAAAGATATTCACATGCATAATGATCTTAACACTGCACTGTTTCAAAACTCATTTCTTCTGCAATTTCTCCCTGGATGAGTATAGATCTGATAATTAAATCTCTCCACTCCATCCTCTTCAGAAGCCAATTTTATCCTCTTCCCCAGACTTGTAATGCCCATGGATCTTCAACCATAAGCCTCACATTGTGTTCTGCTGAGGTTACTGGCAAAGACATGTACACACAGGCCATCTCCCTAGTTTGCACAAAATCTTTCACTTCTCTGAAGTCAATAAGGGCACTTTGCATATATTCACAAAGAGACTGGGCTGATATTTTGAGTTGTCCCTGGGGTTAATGGGATAAGCAGAAGGAACACAGGCGAGATAATGCAGAGCTAGCAGCAGGATCACCAAGCCCCCAGTATGAATGGCCATGTTGTCTTTTAAGTTCATTATCTTTACTTCTTTTTAAGTACTATTAGAATGCTTAACTGGCATTACAAACTGGTAAGGAAGACAGTAGTTACTAAAAATTTATACCACCAGGGCAGGTCAAAGTCAAGACCTGCCTGGAAACAGCCTTTCTCTAGAATGAGAAATTAAGTTCGATGCAGTGCAGCAGTCCTGTGAAGATCACAAATGCACAAACACGGTCAATGAGAACAATGTGCATGCTCCACAACTTCTGAGATGGAAATCACCAGCAACCATCTACAACTCAACCTCAGCGTTCAGCTAACCAGTGCTGACTGCAGTCTATTTCAGCACAAATGGTTTGTAGATTTCAGGTAGAAACTTACATTTTAATAAAGAGATTCCACACTACTTAAGATGCTTTTAAAATGAGCTATTTGTCACTTGCAATACAGCATCATAGTGGCAAGCAACACTTCAATTATATTAGCTAACCAAAGTGTCCGTTTGGACTTGTTTTAGTTCCTGCTTGAGCATTACCTACAATATGGACTATTTTTTCCATCTTTGGAGAGAATAGACAGGCACACCAAGGACATGAACCAGAACTATATCAAGGTCACATTGAAAATCCACAGATATGGCATTCCACATACATTGACCATTGTGTTTAAGACCAACCTCCACTTTGCCTTTGTCAGACTGCATGCATCCCTCCTTATAGTAGAGTATTTGGAATTGGTTTACAGCAGATGAAAGGGAAATTTTGAAAATAGGCCTTCAGCGTAGATCTTGAAGCAAACCACTGGCACAAAAGGTTGCTAGGGCAAATACACACACAGTATTACACAAAACCGAAGACAAACTATTTTATGGATTACCACTTCCCAAGATAATTGGAGGTTGCATTTATTCAAATGAGGTGGGAATAAGCACAGTTGACGGTTGCCCTCTCCCGCAGTCCATCCGGTTTCATGGCTTGATTATTCGGGAAGGCAGATTTTCCAAATCAGTTGAAGTAAACACCCACCTCTCAGCCGTTCCATCTGTTAGAGCTGAGTGTAGGATGTTTACATGAACTAAGAATCAGGGATAACAATGTGAACACAACACTGATGCACTTCAAAGGAGTCCATACCTCAATATTTCAAGATACCAGGTACACTGAATGCAATGGAGACAATTAACATTACTTTCCAGCCTTAAATCCCCCTTGCTCAAGCCAGAACTTTCGTTTTAAGGGAGTTAAAATCTCAACTACAACACATTGCTTTTGAACATGTCTGTATAGTTGTTGTTAATGGCATGTTAAGTTTTTATTATTCAAAGAACAAGCAAAAAATTAAAAATAAGGGAATAAAAACCACAAGAGGCAATAAAAGCAAGCAGACAGTGGTCACACTATTCCATCATGATGCAAATAATATATCTTATTGACATTCCCCTAAGATCTCCCAGAAATTTGAATTTAAAGCACAGCTGAGGTGAAAATTAAAAGATTAATTGCTTGCACATTGCAGCAGGGATCCAAATAGCTACTTGAGATGCATCCAAGAGTTTGAGTAATCTCAGTAGGACTTTACTTTCATATCTCTAAACAGAGCATTCCTCTGCCATAATACAAATTGCTTTTAAAAAGTCCCCTAAATTTTGCTTGCCATTTGAGTCAGTGATCCTATGTTCATAAGAGCAAGTTTCAAAGCCCCTTAGACACAGAACCGTTTGCATACTTCATAGGATCCCAACCAGCTTATGACAGAAGGGTTATCACAAAGGCATTGTAAATAAAAAAAATTGTCCAGTAGCACCTCAGAGACCAACCAAGTTAGTTCTGGGTATAAGCTTTCGTGTGCATGCACACTTCTTCAGATACCATCAGATACCACTTCTTCAGATACATATCTGAAGAAGTGTGCATGAACACAAAAGCTTATACCCAGAACAAACTTAGTTGGTCTCTAAGGTGCTACTGGACAATTTTTATTTTATATTTTTATTTCGACTGCTTCAGACCAACACGGCTACCTACCTGAATCTACAAAGGCATTGTGTTTGCTTTCATGTGTGTACACAAACACCTTGAAGTAAGCTAAACTCATTGGTGGGTGAGGAGCTTGGTATATTGGTTTCGCCATGAATTTCTGCATAGTTAATAGATTCGGGTAGGTAGCCGTGTTGGTCTGATGCAGTCGAAATAAATTGAAAAATAAAAAAATTGTCCAGTAGCACCTTAGAGACCAACTAAGTTTGTTCTGGGTAGAAGTATGCATGCACACGAAAGCTTATACCCAGAACAAACTTAGTTGGTCTCTAAGGTGCTACTGGACAATTTTTTATTTTTTTAAAATTTCAACTGCATAATGTTCATATTTCAGGTTGATAAGGAATACCCCATCTAAAAAATGATCAGCAGTTGTTTTGTCTTCTTTTTTAAAAGCTTCCTCCAGTCACACATGGCTCATTTCACTTGCTTCAGTCATCTGGATTTTCCTTTTAGGCCTGCCCTGGGAACAATGGCCCTTAGAGCCTTACTGAGAAACTATCCGAATGAACCATGTTTTTGTTTGGGATTTGTGGAGCCTGCATCAGCGTAGGAGGCTGGGGAGAGTGACCTTGAGCAACCTTCCACGAAAGCTAACTGTATTAGAAACCTGTTTCTTCATATATGTCAAAAAAAGTATTATCTAGCCCAGGGTTCCCAAATCTTGGGTCTCCAGTTGTTTTTGGACTACAACTCCCATCATCCTTAACCACTGGTCCTGCTAGCTAGGGATGATGGGAGTTGTATTCCAAAAACAGCTGGAGACTCAAGTTTGGGAAAACCTGACCTAGCCCATTAACTGGTTATTATACAAATAAGGTGTGTAAATGCCACTTGACTGGGCAGATAATCTTTTCTACATATACTACCATGCCTTCCTCCAGCAGAGACATCCCATCTATGCAGTGGAACAGAGAAGGAGCCTGTGTGTTTCAGCAAGCTTAGTGCATCATGTTCCTGCAGCCCCCACCCCACTGAGACAACAGGTGTGTCAACGGCTCGTGGTTGTACGTAGCACAAGCGCAGTGTCTGATTTTGCAGACTCACAACAGCTCCAGTTTTAGAATTGCAGCCATTATTAACACCAGTACTCAATTGGCTCAGGTGACACTCCAATTCACAAAGGAGGTTTCGAAATGATCTGAGCCAGAGAGCAAATGGAATGGCAAGATTAACACTCTAGTGCTGCCACGAGGGAGGTGAAAATAAAGAAAAAACAAAACAGGATAACAATATGGCCACTTCAGCTGGTAAGAGCATATGTGAGAGTAAATAAATCCACTTCAATTGGTTTGCCAAGAATGAAACATATTTTTAGAACTGTTCTAAGAAGAGTATCTGAAAGGTAAGCATCATATTGATATTTAGACATCTGAAAGCGAGAACACTGAAGAATTCTTGTTTGTAGCAATAAAGTATACCCTCTCCCTACCATCACAACTTACAATCATGTCTAAATGCTTATTGTGAATACCCGGTAAGAAACAATCAACTATTTTAAAAACTGCTGATTGACACTCGAGAGGCTTTACTTCTGACAAACAAGAACAAAGCATTTTTCTTGGTTATAATATCCTAGTTGTTGGCCTGCTATACATAGTGGAGGAGTAAATATAAATGATGTAATCTAAAAAGGAGCCCGTAATGGCAGAAAGCCGCAGTCTGTCCTTTCAGTGCATTTTTGGCATTCAGGTGGGGAATAGCCTGCTCAAGCACATACACATGGATGTCACATATGACATCACAAGGATGTTGTGAAAAACAGGGTGCTTCCCGAGCATCCTGCATTTCTTGTCCCTTGCATTCCTGCCTTTTTAGACGGTTAACGTCAGATTTTATTACTCAGTTCCAAGCTTAACTTCCAGAGGCTTCACAAACATTACGCAAACAGAAGGATAACAAATATTCTAAGAGGCTTCTGATAGGATGCAGGGCAGTATATACCGGCAAATGATTAAAATGGATAATAAGGTAAAGGTAAAGGACCCCTGACCTTTAGGTCCAGTCGCGGACGACTCTGGTCATGGCGCTCATCTCGCTTTATTGGCTGAGGGAGCCAGCGTACAGCTTCCGGGTCATGTGGCCAGCATGACTAAGCCGCTTCTGGCAAACGAGAGCAGCGCACGGAAACACTGTTTACCTTCCCACCGGAGCAGTACCTACCGTATTTTTCGCCCTATAGGACGCACCGGCCCATAGGACGCACCTAGATTTTGAGGGGGGGGGAATAAAGGGGGGGATTTTTTTTTTTTCCCAGGCGCGGGGCTGGGGCGGGGGAAGCCCGAGCTTCCCCCGACCCCAGCTCCCAGAACAGGAAGCTCTCCGCAAGCCCAAGCTTCCCCCTCCCCCAGCCCCCAGAACAGGACCCAGAGCCATACCGAAGCTGCTCGAGCTTCCCCCTCCCCCAGCCTCCAAACCAGGTCGGGAGACAGCGGGATGGCGCTCTGCGCCTCCCCACTGTCCCCCAAGTTTGCGGGGCTGGCGACAGGGAGGAGCAGGCTTCTCCCCCCCGCCAGCCTTCTAACCAAGTCGGGGGACAGCGGGAAAGGCACACTGCGCCTCCCCGCTGTCCCCCGAGTTTGCGGGGCTGGCGATGGGGAGGATCAGGCTTCTTCCCCCCCCCCCCGCCAGCCTTCTAACAAAGTCGGGGGACAGCGGGATAGCGGCGTTCCGCCTCCCCACTGTCCCCCAGCTTGTGAGTCTGGCGGTGGGTCTCTCCTGAAGCCTGGAGAGCGAGAGGGGTCGGTGCGCACCAACCCCTCTTGCTCTCCAGGCTTCAGCGAAAGCCTGTATTCGCCCCATAGGATGCACACACATTTCCCCTTCATTTTTGGAGGGGGAAAAGTACGTCCTATAGGGCGAAAAATACGGTATTTATCTACTTGCACTTTGACGTGCTTTCAAACTGCTAGGTTGGCAGGAGCAGGGACCGAACAACGGGAGCTCACCCCTTCGCGGGGATTCAAACCGCCAACCTTCTGATCGACAAGCTCTAGGCTCTGTGGTTTAGACCACAGTGCCACCCGCGTCCCATTAAAATGGATAGATAAAATATTACTAAATAATATGTATACTGCACCCCTTTGTATACGTGTGTTTGTGCAAAAGGGCAGGTTCTAAGGCAGAGAATGCAGAGAAGGTTTAGGAAAAATGAGGGAGGGGGGAAATGGGCAAGAACGCATGCTTTGAATACAGAAGACCCCATGTTCAAATCCCTGGCATCTATTTAAAAAGTGTTAAGACAACCCCTCCATGCCTGTCAGCTTAAAATAATGTATCGTTATAATGGATCTTTTTCTTCCACCGTTGTTTATGAATAGCCGGTGGCAGCAAACATCTGACTGAAAGCTAAAGCTTACAGCTTCCAGTCGGGGATGTTTACAGCTACAGACTACTTACTGTGCATCTGGAGCAAGGAAGCCACCTTTGAAAAGAAAAAGAAAAGTTAATTTAAAAAAACATAACAAAACGCCACCACATTTCCGTATCTCCTTTGAACCATTTCATGGCACCAATTATGACAGCACTGCAATCCATCACCCTTGATAACACAGCTGCCATATGTTGAGAAAGCACAGCAGTTAAGCGCTCAGAGACTAACGTTTAAGTTATGCAGAAAGGATCTCACTCAAAATATTTATGTAAGCAAAAGTGGGATTTTGTTTTTTAAAAGAGGATTCGGCACCTCCAATACAGCTGACAAGCTTCTGTTGAAACGTTAGGAAACAGGTTTTAAAGCTTTCTCCAGTAGGAAGCAAGATGGGGCCAAAACCCCTGGCAGAATCTTGAATTCCAGCTCTCGCTGATTATCCTAAGATTCACCTCTATATAGGGAAGTCTGGGAGCGAATGAACAAGTAGGAACCGAGAAACAAGAAGGAAGCAAGGACCACTTGCAAAGCTGTGGGAGGGATTTTAACAGGTGTGAAGCTCCGCTCACCTAACAACCGTGTGGTTGCCAGCAGCTTCACCTGTCAAATTTGGCCCATGAGGCTGATCCTGATTAGGACTTGGCCCACAAACCCAAAAAGGTTCCCCATCCCTAAAATAAAACCATCATTAATTGTGCAAAAAAAAAAAATGCATCCCCCCCCCAGTCAAATCTTTCAGTTAAATTCCATGGACCATTGGAAAAAGCTCTTATTATTTCATAAAGCACAAGTGTTGGGAGGGACCCTGAGAGTTATCTAGTCCTTATTGGTGCCGGGGTACAGGGAGCTGGACCTCGCCGGGCTTCTGCACCAACTTGGAAAATGCCAGGCGGCTGCGTTCTTCCCCACAAGCGACCCTCGGGATGATTCATCACTCTTCTTTCCCAATGCGCTTCTGTGACATATATCCGAAGATAAAAAGGTAAAGGTACCCCTGCCCATACGGGCCAGTCTTGACAGACTCTAGGGTTGTGCGCCCATCTCACTCAAAGAGGCCAAGGGCCAGCGCTGTCCGAAGACACTTCCGGGTCACGTGGCCAGTGTGACATCGCTGCTCTGGCGAGCCAGAGCCGCACACGGAAACGCTGTTTACCTTCCCGCTAGTAAGTGGTCCCTATTTATCTACTTGCACCCGGGAGTGCTTTCGAGCTGCTAGGTTGGCAGGCGCTGGGACCGAACAACGGGAGCGCACCCCGCCACGGGGATTCGAACCGCCGACCTTTTGATCGGCAAGCCCTAGGCGCTGAGGCTTTAACCCACAGCGCCACCCACGTCCCTATATCCGAAGATATCCACACCTCCAATACCTAGCTTCTGCTTGGACTCTGCTTATGTATTGCGTGCATATATCCGAAGATATATACACGCAATACATAAGCAGAGTCCAAGCAGAAGCTAGGTATTGGAGGTGTGGATTTCTAAGCTACTTCATTATGTACAAAACAGAACAAAAGAAATCATAGCTCCCCTCTCCTTCATCTCTGAGACAGCAGAAAAGCAAAAGTGCAACATAACGGAAAAGTGTAACTGAACTTCCCTTTTCGTGACTCCAACAGTATGGAATGTCAACACAGACATGAGATGAAAACAATCACACATCCTGCAATGGGAGGAATGAAATCCCAACAGTCCTATCCCTTGTAATGCAGGATTCTCAACTAGATCATGGATGAGAGATGGCCACCTAAACTCTGCTTTTAAAACCTTCAATGAAGGACAGTCTATCACATCTCAAGGGAGATGGTTCTACAACTGAACAGCTCTTACTGTCAGAAACTTCTTTCTGGTGTTTAGTCGGAATCTCCTTTATTCTAACTTGAACCCATTGGTTCAGGTACTAGTCTCCAGAGCAGCAGCTTGCTCCATCTTCCATGTGGCAGTCCTTGAGATATTCAATGGGTATCGTATCTCCTCTCGGTCTCCTCTTTAACTATGCAATCAGCTGATCCAAGACTAAACCAGAGATGAGAAACCCATGGCCCTCTAGATGTCATCCAACAATTCCTCCCATCATCCCTGACCACTGGAAATGCTGGTGGTAGGTAGCAGTCCAGCAACATCTGAAGGCCACAGGCTTCTCATCTCCAGGCTAAACAACCCAACCCATGTGCTCTCAGATACAAACACTCCACATTCCTTAAATCAAACAAAGGTCCTGAATTTTTCAATAAAAAAATAACAACTCTGGATACTGGAAATGGAAAATTTATTCTGATCACAAAAAGTGACACAATCCATTCATCAATGCTCCCCCACCAAATTCGAGGTGACACTTCAGAGGGAGGGAAGGATCAGAAGGGGATCATCAGCATCTTGGCTCACAGTCACTGGCAGTAGTATGATCAAAGGCGCTAGCAAGAGGCATCCAGCTGAACAGGTGTCAGGCAGGCAAATGAACCTTGCAAAAGACCAGGTGGGAACCAGCTGTTAATGCTGCATGCCGTATTTCAATAAGCATTCCGTCATTTGTTATTAGATTAGTTTGGCATGTTTGATTTAAATGACAGTCCTATAACTTGTATCCTTTTTAAAATTATCATTGCTAAACCTGTCAGGTAGAAGGTTCCTGTTAAATAATAGGAAATGACAACAGCAGTTCATTAAAAAAAATACTCAAGTTTACAGAGGAACCATCCAAGGGTTATTGAGTTGGGGGTAGGGGGTGAGAGAAAAGGTAAGGTGCTCAGGGAAAATTCGGGTCAACTCTTTAGGCTGTACTCAACAACCCTTGGATATACGTTATAGGACTGCCATTTAAATCAAACAAGCCAAACTAACCCCAAAATCACTGGGCCATTTCTTCAACAGTGCAAAAAACTGAGATAGTACAAGTTATCCACAAGGAGACACCTACATAAAGAAACCCGGCAGTTAAGCATTTTCTAGGTGAGTGAACACATCTGCATGAACAGCAGGCTCGCAAAGAAACACAGATGTGTACATTAAAAAAAATTGAATGAGGAGACCAGAAGCAAATCATTTGCCATGTCTTCATATTTATAGATCGCTGGTGGTACACAAGTAGTTCTTGGTCAAGGTTAGACTGAGGAAACTACATGCAGTCTATTAAACTGACCTTTTATTTTATATATTCTTAGGACCAAGTGTAAAAAAAACAACCCAGTAATTATTTCCAAGAACACACTCTGCCAGTAATTCCACAACTAGAAATCTGGAAAGAAATGCGGTATTTCACGGAGAGGTAAGCACATGGTATTTGACTAATTTGGCTGCTCTTAAAACTTTCTATGAGAAGCCACTATTAGAACTTTCTCCTTTCAAACAAAGAAAGAATTTGCAGCAAACAGTAGATCATGCAAGAAGCAGTTGCCATCACATCTTGCAATCCTTTTTCATCATTAGGCCTGCCATCCTTGCACTCTTACACAAGAGGTAAATCCCACTATACCTAAGAGGACTTACTTCTGAGATATTTTTATTGTTAACACAGTCATCTTGTCTCAGCTGCACTCAACAACATGTGGAAAAGCAAGCTTATGTGTGTGTGTGTGTGTGTGTAAAATTGGGAGTCAGGTGTGTAAATTTCATTAAAGGTCTCCCAAGCACCCCAGCGTCAACAATTCAAGTGCCTGGAGGCGGTTGGAGGTTGGATGGCGGCTAACAGATTGAGGTTAGCCTGACAAGACAGAAGTACTGTTTTTGGGGGACAGGAGGCGGGCAGGTGTGGAGGATTCCCTGGTCCTGAATGGGGTAACTGTGCCCCTGAAGGACCAGGTACGCAGCCTGGGAGTCATTTTGAACTCGCACTTCTCCATGGAGGCACAGGTCAAATCTGTGTCCAGGGCAGCTGTTTACTAGCTCCATCTGGTACACAGGCTGAGACCCTATCTTCCTGTGGACTGCCTCGCCAGAGTGGTGCATGCTCTGGTTATCTCCCGCTTGGACTACTGCAATGCGCTCTACGTGGGGCAACCTTTGAAGGTGACCCGGAAACTACAACTAATCCAGAACGCGGCAGCTAGACTGGTGACTGGGAGCAGCCGCCGAGACCACATAACAGCGGTCTTGAAAGACCTACATTGGCTCCCAGTACGTTTCCGAGCACAATTCAAAGTGTTGGTGCTGACCTTTAAAGCCCTAAACGGCCTTGGTCCAATGTATCTGAAGGAGCGTCTCCACCCCCATCGTTCTGCCCAGACACTGAGGTCCAGCTCCAAGGGCCTTCTGGCGGTTCCCTCACTGCGAGAAGCGAAGTTACAGGGAACCAGGCAGAGGGCCTTCTTGGTAGTGGTGCCCTCCCTGTGGAACGCCCTCCCACCAGATGTCAAAGAGAAAAACAACTACTAGACTTTTAGAAGACATCTGAAGGCAGTCCTGTTTAGGGAAGCTTTTAATGTTTGATGTATTACAGTATTTTAATATTTTTGAGGGAAGCCGCCCAGAGTGGCTGGGGAAGCCCAACCAGATGGGCGGGGTATAAATAATAAATTGTTGTTGTTGTTGTTGTTACTCAAAAGCATTTTTTCTTTGGTTTCCTTTTTATTTTTCCTAACAGGTAACTCAAGAAGCAGCTCTACTCATGGAACAGACTTCTGTGGGCACAACAGATTATCCTCCCCTGTGCTGGGAGACCCTCCGATCAGATTTTGGAAGCACACAGACAAAGAAGAAGAAACAGAAGTCCCAGGGTGTAAGCAAGTCTTAGCTCAGGCAGCTCTCTGGAAAGAGGCCCCCGGCTGCAATCCTGTGCACACTTTCTTTAGAGAAAGTCCCAGTGAACTTAGTGGCCCTTCCTTTGCGGTAAGCAGATATATTATTACACATTCTTCTTCCCATGTTATCTGTGGTAAACCATGTGTAAACTAATTAAATCTTTAGATAAAGTGTACATTAAAAAAGTAGGGAAAGTTCCTGCACTAACAGATTACAAACTGAAAATCTGGATAAAAATATTACACCCATTCATTAAATAGCTTTTTAAAATAACTTTTTGAAACTGACCTTTTGCCACCAAAAGCAGATGCAGCAGACAATCACAGAGGTGTGATGGGGCCCCTTATTTTTGAGAGTGAAAATATGTAATTTCAAAGACTTAATTATTTTTAATTACATAGTAGGCGATAATGTGGCGTTCCAGAAATTAGATTTCTGCAAGAAAAATATGAGACTATTTTGAGAACAGTTTGGGGCAACAAAATCTAAATGCAGAATGCAAGAGTAAAATGAAATAGAAGTTACAGCTACCTATTCAAAAAGCAAAGACTCCTTCTCACATTAACTTCAGTGGTTGGACTGGATGACACTCTAGTGTCCCTTACAACTCTAAAAGGTAAAGGTACCCCTGCCCATACGGGCCAGTCTTGACAGACTCTAGGGTTGTGCGCCCATCTCACTCAAGAGGCCAGGGCCCAGCGCTGTCCGGAGACACTTCCGGGTCACGTGGCCAGCGTGACATCGCTGCTCTGGTGAGCCAGAGCCGCACACGGAAACGCCGTTTACCTTCCCGCTAGTAAGCAGTCCCTATTTATCTACTTGCACCCGGGAGTGCTTTCGAACTGCTAGGTTGGCAGGCGCTGGGACCGAGCAACGGGAGCGCACCCCGCCGCGGGGATTCGAACCGCCGACCTTTCGATCGGCAAGCCCTAGGCGCTGAGGCTTTTACCCACAGCGCCACCATTCTGTAATTCTCTGACTACAGTTTCTTCTTCCCAGTCTGAGAATAGTGGCAGATACACCAGGTTCAATCAAAGCAAGGGGTTATGGAGGCTGGTCTGTTTGAAGGGGGCGCACCGCACTGCCATTTTTTGGCCAGGACTGCCCACACATTCCTTTTCAAAGAGGAAATAAGTCCAAGATACTGGTAGATCTCCCAACAGTAAACTAACACTCCACTGTTGTTGTTCTTATACAAATCTTACAACAGCAGGAACACTTGGAACAGCAGAGCAGGTGCAAGCCTGCCATTGTGATGAACGCCTAATTTAGAAAAGAAAAAGTTAAGATACACTTGGGAGCAATTTTATGCTGGCTCCTTGCAAGTAGTCTTGCTCCTGAATGGGGTTTGGATCTGCTATAATTTTATGTCAGCTTAATTTACGCCAGCTTCTTTTGTATAGGATTACTCCCTTGAATGTATGAAATGGTTTAACCTTAGTGTGTATCTTTTGAAAACTGCAAATAATAGCTACTGCCTCCTCCACCCGAGACTTCAGTAGGTGATGACGTGAAGTTTGATCCATTCCACCCAGCACGGTTTCAGCAAAAATTGCTCTTCCGGAACTGCTATTTTAATCAGAAAGCAACATTCCTTCCCAATGCAAATAAGCACTTGTCTATCAACCATATTTATTGGGACAGGACACGGAATAAACTTTGCTTCATCATCTGCTACAGTTCTTTCAGGGGCCACGGGCTGTTATTTGCGGTTTTTAAAAGATACACCTGTCATTGAGAAGTGTTTTTAATGTCACATATAGCTTGGGACTTTATAAACATTGACGAGCGCTCACAAAGCCAGAAGCCAAAACACTTATCCTATGTTCCAGCATTTCTGATTTCCCGATAACAACTTCAGGCGTGTGGGTTATTATCTGAAGCATTTAAATCTGAATCAACAGCTGCTAAGAGTGATTCAGAAAGCACTTCTGCTCTTTTGTATTTGATGGTAACATTTGAGAGAGGGGAAACAACCCCCTTCTTTAGACATTTCTTGGCCCAACTGCTACGTAGAACTTTCATTTATACAGGCACGTTTCGTATTTCAAGTATGCAGACAATCTTTAACAGAAGTACAAAAACAAAGTTATTTGGCAATTTGAAGACTGAATTTCCTCTCATCAATGACCAAAGCAAGTTTTAGGACCTCTCTTATTAAGGACTTGGCTTTCAAAGGATGCAAGTTTCCTAAACGGTGCTACTGAACACTCAGAGTGAAAAGCTGCTTTATTCATAGGAGCACCCGGTTTGATGTTTATATAAACGATACAAAATCTTAGTAGCATTTTCCCCTACTGGTTTCCAGTTGCAACTACTTGTTTCAGATGAGTGTCCCCTTCCATGGCATCATAAAGTGATGTACAGAGTTTGTAGAAGAATATCAAGGTCCAACAAGGCAGCGACAAAGGCAGCCTGAAGGCAGAGGAGAAACCCACCTTTTGAGATGTGTGAAGATAAACAAAAGGAGGGTGAGTTGGTTTGGGATGGTTAAGGATGGTTGAAGCAGTGCTGAAGGAAGAAAAGACCAGGAAGGCCACAGAAAATAAAAGAAAATCAACTAAGTAGCATATCCCGCTAAGAGAAGAAAAGCAATTGTGGAAATAAAAGTGAGACCTGGTGTCAGCTACAATAAAATGAATAAAAGAGCACTCTGTTATTTGGGGAAAAAATGCTATGGGAACTGGCCACAACACAGGATGACATTTGAGACACAAGGTTTTGGACCACAGAGTGGTCTGAGTAATTGTATCTCTGTTTGAGATTTACAGATTTTCTTGGGAGATAAGTCAATGTGAATAAGCAATAGATGCCCAACGTTATTAGGATTCCTATAATAAAATAGTTTAACAACTGCATAACAAGAATGCCACTCTCTATCTGAGAAATCACCAACAGGCAACCCACCTGCCAAATCTGGTCCCGAAGGCAATTTCAACATAGCCACTGGAAGTCTTACCAAATTTTAATCAATTTAAAATGATAGAATTGTAGAGTTGGAAAGGATCCAATGGTCTTCTAGCTGCACCAACTTACACAATTTCAATCACAAAGAGAAGAAAAACAATGTCAAGTTATAACTAAAGGAACGAATATCCCTTTGGGGTACAATTTCTAAACTTTTATACACTTGCACATTTGATAACATCAGGGTTGTAGGTTCGATCCCTTTATGAGACAGCTGCATATTCCCGCATTGCAGGGGGTTAGATTGGTCAGCCTTTCTCAACCTGTGGGTCCCCAGATGCTGTTGAACTACAACTCCCATCACCCCTAGCTAGCAAGGCCAGAGCTCAGGGATGATGGGAGTATATTTGGGGACCCACAGGTTGAGAACCACTGGATTAGATGATCCTCAGGGTCCCTTCCAATTCTGCATTTCTATGATATGAGCTCTGTAACTGTGATGGCCAACTATGACGCCTGACTACATGCAAAGAGACATGTTTGCAGAACAAAACTAAACCCCCAAGCTCACAAAACATGGCAGAAGAACATAATAGGCCTAGATTTTACAGAAGCTGGACATCCCTTATCAAGATTTATCACTCTAGATTAATCCCTACTAGGGCAGATTATAGCAATAAAAACCAAGATGCACAGTGGCTGGCAATCAAGAGGTCTGCAAGATAAAGCCAGGAATAATCTGTTACCTGTAGAGCATATATATATCCTGCAGGGCACCTTGACATCCAAGTTGCTGTGCAGAAATTGGGAAGCACTGTACTACCCTAATCCAAGTGTGGCAAAAAGCAACCTTTTGGAGCCTTACTCATCTTTCCTTGCACCATCTCAGTGGCTTGCTGGAAGGAAGAAGAGCATGCTAGGACAGATGACAGCAATCGTTCTGATGACGCCAAAACACACTCATATTCAAACTGTCCTAGAAGATGAGTCAACTATGCTGCAGTTACCGGATATTGATCAGGTCTGCAGCTGAACTATTGCCTCTTAAACTGTACATTCTGGCAAGCAAGGAGGCAGTCCTTTAGGCATTAATATAACTCAGGCTGAAGTGCAAAGTTCCGGTAATTCAACATGAAAGACTGCTTCTGTGAGCGTTCCAAAGAGATCAATACATATTCAACCATGAGAGGCCATTTACATGATAAAGATGTTAGGAACATCATTATGCCCAAGCATGCCAATTAAGAAGCAACTTCCAAGTAGGGATACAAATCATGATCATCTGTTTCTGGCTTTCAACAGCCGGCATTCATCCCACTCATGCAAAATCTCAATCAAGGTTCTATTCTGCCAGTTAGCAGACAGAAATTCAAAGGCCTCAAAAGGGTGAGCAGGGCTTTTCCTGTATCTTTTAAAGGACCACAATTGCTTTTAGCCATTAAAACCCTAGCTTACAAATTTTAACTCGAAGTGGCAATTGTAAGTTATTTTAATATACTGTTATTCTGTTAGCCCCAATTGATTATATTTTGCCAGAGTAAAAAAAATAATGCTAGCAGCTTGTTATGACACGTAGTTGCAGGAATACCTTTTCTCCTAAAAGTCTGTTATCAGTAGACTCACAGTGATGCTCTGTCTGTAAAACCACCCTGTGAGAGAGGCAAGGCTAAGAAACAGTACAAAGTCACCCAGTGTATTGCATGACTGGGTGAGGATTTCAACATGGGTCTTCTTAGTCCAAGCCAAGCACTCTAACCCTTAATTGCTTCTTACAGAAAGCTGAAGCTGGACTCTTAGTACAATTTCTTTTCTTAGCGTATCAAAAGGAACAACCTCCACCCAGTTGTAAAACACAACCTTTGGGCATAAAAGGCCCTGGGTTCAAATCGTGCCATCTTCATTAAAAGTCCAGATAGCAAGGCTGGAAAAGAGAGAGATGCTGCTGCCACATGGACCCACCATTTGACAACATGCAGCAATGTCATATGCTCATACATTTAAATGGTCTTAATATTGTTCAGCCTTTCAAGAACAGAGGTGGCCATTTCTGGCACTAACTGTTATATGACTTTTTCAGTGGAGTGGTTCCAACTCTGTCAAGTTGATTTCGAAGGTTCTCTGTTCGCCTTCCTCCTACTGTACCCCTATTAATTTTAGAGGACAAACTTTTTCGTTACCCCACCCCAAGTGAAGTGACCCCCCAAACCACCCTCTGAACTTACCAACATACTGTTAGGGCGGTTTTCTTGAATCTTGGAGTTTTCTAATGCAACTTGCCACAAGCCAACATCCAGTAGTCTGCATCCTACAGAACAGAAATACATTCTTCAGTGCCGGTTGCCTGTCTTTAAAGTACCCACACAAATACAGTGGTACCTCAGGTTACATACGCTTCAGGTTACAGACTCCGCTAACCCAGAAATAGTACCTCGGGTTAAGAACTTTGCTTCAGGATGAGAACAGAAATCGTGCTCCAGCAGCGCAGCGGCAGCAGGAGGCCCCATTAGCTAAAGTGGTGCTTCAGGTTAAGAACTGTTTCAGGTTAAGAACGGACCTCCGGAACGAATTAAGTACTTAACCCAAGGTACCACTGTATATTTGTGCACATCACAAGATACAGCAAATCAAAAAGTGTAAAATTGCATCATCTGTCTCGCTTCTGTCAGGCCACCTGCTAAAGATGTATTACCCACCTACCAGTTGTTGAAAATGTCCCTAGGCCAAACCCCAGGTAGTTTCACATCTTTTTTAAAATAATAAGACTAGATAAATAGCTCAGTTGGTTAGAGTGCTGTGCTGATAATGCCAAGGTTGCAGGTTCGATTCCCGTATGGGACAGCTGCACATTTCTTCTTTGCAGGAGATTTTTGACTAAATGGTCCTCAGGATCCCTTCCACATCTATAATTCTATGCAAATATGTAATTTATTTCTGCAACATTTTATACCCAGTCTTTCCTCAACAAGTCCAAAGCAGCTAAGTTAAAACAATAACATGATCGCAGTTACAATTTCCCAATTCAGTATAATAAAGCAGCCATAAAAGCACTAAAATTTAAAAATAGAAAGCGCCCTCCTATTTAAAAAATGTTGATTTAACTGCAGCAATTAAAACCACTTCAAAAAGAGAACAATTATTTATTCTGGAAAAGGAAGGCTTTGACCATCCTATGAGAAGCCATTAGAGAGGAAAGGAGATGAGCATTCCTCAGGAAGAAAACCCAGGACTGGAAACAACCAGGGGGAAAGCTCTCTCTGTGGTCCCAGCTGGGTACAATTCTCGGGATAATGGGACACATAGGATGGCCTCAGACAACTATCTCAATGGGCAGGCAGGTTCATAACTTGCTTAGGATGGGGGCGTCTTGGGAGAACATCCCATTTTATTTTACTCTTAATGCTGGAGTCTAACCATCAACTATCTAAATGTTAGACAATAAAAGCAAGCAAAGAATCCACCGGTGAGCAGGCTTCCTTGCAGGCAGCTGTATCAAGCTCTCCTGTTTAAAATCTGGTCTTTTCCTTTTAAAATCTAGGCACCGTGTTACTCTAGAGTAGCCGTTCACCAACCTGGTGACCTCCAGATGTTTTGGATTACAGCCCCCAGATGACCGAATCAGTCTTAAATTTGTTTTCGTACCTTCCAGAGCGTATCTGGGCACAATTAAAAGCATGGCCAATGTTTCTGTTGTTGTTTTAAAGGAACTGTAAAACTAAATCCGAACTTAATACAAACATAAAGTAGCCTTGAATTTACGGCCTTCTTAAAATGTGTGAAATCTGTTTTACTTTGTAAACAAACAATTGGAAGGAAAACATCCTTCTCAGTCATCATACAAGCAACATTATCATTTTATAACATCGAGAGGGAAATAAATATTTTAAGAGGTTTAATAAAGGACACCCACAGAGATGACCTTAAAAGGAATTCCAGGAAGACTCGTTTGCAAACACAAATAAATAATGGGTTTGTTTTGCTTTTTAAAAACCTGCTTTAAAATGTAGAAAAGTTTTGATTTTGAGGTTAATGAAGTTAATTATTCTGCTCTTTAAAAATGGGAAGGTCAAACAGCATTGTTTTGGGGAAACCAAAAATAGCTTTCCTGAATGTAAACAATGTGCAAAGGAAAAAGCCCAGTAGCACAAGTTCAGATCCTTGAGTCTAGTGAGCTGCTCACATGTCTGTGTGTCTGTTGCACCCCTTACTAGCCCTGTACAACCTTCTCACTTCCCTTTCAGACAGCTGATCTGTTGACAAAAGGGGGGGGGAGAGAAAAAGAAAGCTAGTCTGTGTATAATTCAATTTGTGCATATTATGTTACACAGCTTAAGAAACAACTACATTTATTATTAATATTTAACTGTGAGGTATGTAAGTAGCTAAGATTTGCATGTTTAGCATTTGCATTTCTCCTCCTATTCATATGCTTAGCAATAGTGCAGTTCCTGCTTGCAGAATAGATCTGTGTGCCTTTTAATCCTAAACACAAGGTGGGCAGTAGAACAGTCTAGGTCTCAGACACTTGGAGGCTCAATGCTGGGCCTCTTATATTGAAGGTGTAGCAGGTCAATCTATATACAATCTACTGCAGGGGTCAGCAACCTTTTTCAGCCCACCTATCTCAGAGCTTGTGGTGGGCTGGACTATATTTTGGAAAAAAAAAAATGAACGAATTGCTATGCCCCACAAATAACCCAGAGATGCATTTTAAATAAAAGGACACCTTCTACTCATGTAATAACACGCTGATTCCCAGACCGTCCGTGGGCCAGATTGAGAAGGCGATTGGGCCGCATCCAGCCCCTCGGGCCTTAGATTGCCTACCCCTGATGTAGTCTTTTTTTAAAAAAAACTGAGATAGGGGAGCCAACTATTTTTTCCCATGGCTTCTCAATTCCTCTTCTGCCACCGTGTTTGCTGTCATGCCAACAACGGCTTCTGTAATATTATGCACCAAATGCTTTGCCACAACATGATACATGACACCACCATACCTAACCACCAGCCTACTCAAAAGGTCACATGAATCGGGACAGCAAAGTTCCACCATGCAATTCTGTGGCAATGCCACACAAATCCCACCAGGAAAACTTGTAAGCAAAGCAGCAGAGAAGATGGCAAAAGTCGTAGCAGGTAAAGGGGAAGGTCTCGATGGATAGCTTGGTCTGTACAGCACGAGACTGTTAATCATGGGGTCATGGGTTCAAAAAGGCTCCTGCATTGCAGCAGGTTGGACTAGATGACCCTCATGGTCTATACAATTCTGTGATTCTATGGAAAAGCTAAAAGAGAAAAAGGCCATTTGCAAATTACAAAAAGTTTTGAAAGGCAAAGACGCATTTCAGCTTAACTCTAAATTGTATTTTGGCATGTTTTATTTTGTGTTCTTATCCCCCAGTGCTAGTTTCACTTATTCTCTACCTTAGTCGTCTTCAGGTACTGTTCGGAGGAATTTCCTCATAAGCTAATCAGGACTCATAAAGGTAAAGGGACCCCTGACCGTTAGGTCCAGTTGCGGACGACTCTGGGGTTGCGGCACTCATCTCGCTTTACTGGCTGAGGGAGCCGGCGTACAGCTTCTAGGTCATGCGGCCAACATGACTAAGCCGTTTCTGGCAAACCAGAGCAGCTCACAGAAACACCGTTTACTTTCCCACTGGAGCAGTACCTATTTATCTGCTTGCACTGTGTGCTTTCAAACTGCTCGGTTGACAGGAGGAGGGACCGAGCAACGGGAACTCACCCCATTCCGGGAATTCAAACCGCCAACCTTCCAATCGGCAAGCCCTAGGCTCTGTGGTTTAACCCACAGCGCCAGCCTTGAATCAGGACTCATACTTAGTCATAAACTTTAATTTCAGTGGGTTCACTCAGTGTAAAATTTAGTTGAATATCACCCTTAAAAAACAATAATTGTCAACTCAACCACTCCTTTCCTTCTTGCATCTTTCATTCAGATTCTGTTCTTTTAAAACACAATGAAGTTTCCCAGCGACCTTACTCCTAGGGGATTCAAAAAAACGCCTCAGAGGAAATTTCGGACATGGAACAGAAATGCTGTCTGGGTCACTGATCATTAATAGTTTGTTTTCCTTTTATCTTTCTAACTTTCACTTCAGTGTAAACTCAATTACCATTACTTGGGAACAAGATTTACCACAGATTCTGCTGCAATATGGGCACACAGATTGCAAAGAACAAGGCCCAATGTTGTAAAATTACAAGGAATTCTGGGCACTACTTCACTCTTTCTTCAAATGTCTCCCTCAAAAACTATTTATTCCATGAAGCCCTTGCACACCCCTCTCCGGTCCTCCTTTTATTATCTCCACTCCTAGCATCAGACTGCAAGCTCCTTGGGACAGAGCCCTGTATCTTTTTTGCTTACGTTCCAGAGCTCCATGTCCCAAATAAATAAACTTCTATGCAGTATTGCTAAGGTATTAAGTCACGTCTTGGAGGTTTTCCAGTTATGCTCGTGTGCAACATTGGGGCCAAACTTGTGCTTCTCCAAAAGGGAATCAGCTTACAGTCGATTGTGAGTTGTGCCACATGCCAGCACAGGATGAAAAATCTGGCAGGAACATACAAACTTGAAAACTTTAAGGTGGTTTAGCCTTCACAGTCAAGGAGAAAGCTTGAAGATGCACAAGTAATTGCTTAGAAAACAGAGAAAAGCCAAAGAGACATTAGGGGGTCTGCTGTATAACTAGCTTTGAATTATATGGCTTTTAATTTGTATGAGCTCCATCACCTATAACACAACTCATTCCTTCCTTCACACCACCTCTGTCCTTACCCCAATGTCCAATTTTTGCAGCAGCTAGGCCCCCAGATGAAAACCAATTACAAATATATCACGATTTCACAAAGCTAGTGATGTGAAGCTACACCACTCACCCATGAACTAAAAGGCCAAATTCCACCTCAGCTCTTACGAACTCTCAAAGCGATTTTGAGCTATACGGTCTTATTTTGTCATCTGCAAAATCTGAAAAATATACCTCATACGATTATGATGAGCAAGGCTTTCTAAAGCACTTCGCACAGTGCAAGTTCTGCATAAACAACTTTTTAACCACGTGCATCGTCCAACCTGCATGCAGTATTTGAGTTATGGCAGACAAGATGTCGAGTGCCCTGTTGTACAAAACAAATGCATTAGTATTGGCATTTTAAAAATTCCACCAGAGACAAGCAGGAACCTCACTTAAGGATAAAGACACGTGCAGATCACGAGCAGGTTGTGCTAGGATGATCACATGCAACACTTGCTCATTCTCCTTCAAACTTTAAGAACTAACACTAACTGCAGGGCGGAAGACAGTCATGCATTTTGTTCCCAGAGTGCTGCACTTTAGAGGCTGTACAAATAGTTCTCACTCTCCCATCTGTCAAGAGCTATTGACCAACTAGATGGGAGAATGAGCACATCACAAATGCTGTTTTGTGTTAAACAAGGCAGTACTATGAAGTGCAAGCATGCAACCATGGCCCTCAGCCCTAGAGAACACGTTGAACAATCCCTTTTAAAAAAACAAAACCCCAGCAGAAGTGTAACTGGCGGGAATGGTAACACAACGAAGAGAGGAACAACAACAGCAAACGATACAGGTTGCGGCTAAGCAACCCAGAATAAATTATTGCAAAGTTGCACAACCCATGCCTCTCCTCCCACATCTATGGAAACATGGCATTGCCCCTGCAATTTATCCTAGCATTTGAGAGATAAAGGCTGCAATTAAATATGTACCTAACACTAAGACTTGTCAACTTCCACATGAGAGCTGGCCCAATTTATTAACTCCCACTAAAAGCAAAAGATTAGAAAAGTTGTGGGCCAAGTGGTTAGGGAACTCACGCAGAGTTGAAGAATATTCAAGAAGTGAAGTCACCCCTTTTGTTGAACCCTCTTATCTCCCAAATGCCTCATCCAATTTACCTCAAGTATTCCAGAAACATTCTAGCACCAAGATAAATATTACACAAGGTTTCAGGCAGCAAGTGGGGGGTGAGCAGGGGAGGGGGAAATAGATGGAAATTGGGACAGAAAGAATTTCTGACCACAAGAACCTATCAACTTTGATCGCATTCATATAAATTTAAGAGACAGAGAACTAGAAAATTGCAGAAGGACTTCAAAGAAGGTTCACAACACATTAAGCTCTGCCCCCACATTCTTCAATTTTCCCTAAAAAGAATTAAGATAGACTTTAAAGTCGGGTAGAAATACCTCCTAGAGTTCACGTTTTCTTTCTCCAAAGTAAACACCTGGTTACTGCTTGGAATGTTGTCACTACAGTGGTACCTCGCAAGACGAATGCCTCGGAAGACGAAAAACTCGCAAGACGAAATAGTTTTTTGTTTTCTGAGTTGCTTCGCAAGATGGATTTCCCTATGGGCTTGCTTCGCAAGACGAAAACGTCTTGCGCCTTTTTTTAAAAACCGCCAATGCATTCCTATGGGAAACTGTCAATACACAGTGGTGCTTTGCAAGACGAAAAAATTCACAAGACAAAAAAACTCGCAGAACGAATTAATTTCGTCTTGCGAGGCACCACTGTAATCTTAAATTGCTTAGAAACATTGATCTATATAGAATTGAGTTTAGAAACTCCAGCAGCATGGGGCAGAAAAAATTATGGGGCTTCATTTTCCTATGCAGAAATTCCGTTTTTGTAAGCTCGTTTGCAGAAAATGAATGGATGCCAGTTGCAAATACAATACCAAGCTTGGAATGTAATACTTTTTTGCTTTTTCTAATAAATACAAGCAAACTGATCGTGCTAAATTAGATCACACCCCAGCATGTGAGAATATTTTCTTATGCTAACTGAATTTTTCCGTCCTGATGCAAAAAAAAATCTCAATTCAGCCCCCCCCCCCCCCCCCGGGAAAACGCACATCACTGTTCTTTAATATATTACTGCCTCTTGAAGAAAGCTTGAGTTGTTGCATTTTTAAGAGGACTGTGAGATGTGCCCAGGACAGGGTAGATTTCGAAGGCAGGCATTGAGAAAGACGCTTGGCAGCAACTCCCTGGTAACTGTCAACTGGAGGAACTGCTTGAACACTGCAACAGAAAGTGGCAAATTTCTAGGACTTAAAGCACTCTGACATCTTTCTCCTTTTCAGCTTAGAAGAAACTGTTTGCCGCTTTCCCTTCTATTGCCATCTGTCCCACTGACCACCTTCCCCAAGTTTTCTTCAGATTCCTTCTGTGATGTTGGTGTTCCACAATTTTTTCCAGAAATGGGCATGTTTATTTTACTTGCATTTAATAACCAGAAACTGCCAAGTTTTCCTAATGCTGCATTTGCAGTTGGAAGCCATTCATTGTTACTAATGAACTTATGAAACGGAAAAGTTTTGGACTCTCGTTTGAAAGAAGCCGATTTGAGGATTCATTCACACAAGAATTAACTCCGAGAAACGCCAGTATTTGGAATTTGCTCGTGGAAGTGCCACAATAAAGGATTCCCCAGAGCAGCTGAAATTACAGCTCTGTGAAGTACTTTGAAGTGCTCTGGGGGCTATTTTACTGTGAAACATGTGCAAACATACTTCATGCAGTGAAGTGGCCACACCTGAGGGGCAGGAAGAGAGGGAGAAAGAATTCTCTCCACTCCCCACAGAGGAGATGGTTGCTAAGGCCACTGCTTCATCCACCAACAGAGAGGAGGCCATTGACATAAACACTGCACCTTATATTTCACGAGGGCTTATGCTCTGTCTTCTCCTGGAAACCAATACAAGAAACAGTAGATGAGAGACTGTACAGTACAAATTCTTCTCCATTTGCCCTCCCTTCTCCACAACTGCACGGCAGTATTTATTCTTAAGATATGAACAGGTATTTTACTCCAGTACAACTATTGTTTTAATATGGTGATGTATGTAGATGTTACCTGAGAACAACCTGAAAGCTGAACTTTCCTCCTCATACCACACACTGTTCTAGAAACACTGTACCACTGTGCATGGATACCACTTTCAAAAGGTTTCACTTCCGCATGTATATAATCTAAGCCAGAAGTGAGGAACCTCCAGCCCTCAGGCCAATCCTGGCCCGCCAGGAATCCAACCTGAACTGCCAGGCTACTTCCCCAAAACTATGTCCACTCACCCATCAGCTGACATCACTCATGATGTCACCTAATAGGCACTAGATACTTGTTAAATCCTGCATTGGCTGGGTACGTGTGCACAGCCAAACTGAGAAGGAATGAACCTCTACTTATCAGCTGAGGAGCAGGGTTCAATCCTGCTCAGTTTGGCCGGTTTCCATGCAAACACCTTCTTGTTTCAAGGAAATGGGCTTCTTCTACATCATTTAGGCAGTTTTCCATGAAAGCCTGTATTTGATCCCCTGCCAAAATAGCAGGACCCTCCCATTTTGAGCAGGAGATTCCAAACAGCATCCTTCCGGATTCAGAAAGAGAAGTGCATCAAAATCAGCTAAAATGCAGGATTTTTTCTTCTTTTTTTAACCACTGTTTTAGCAAGGGATTCTATGCAACTCTCTGCTAAAATGAAGGAACAACCCCTCCCTTTTAGCAGCCCACAAGGTGCTTTTAAGTCCCAATTCTGGGAGTTCAAAGTACAGTGGTACCTCGGGTTAAGTTCTTAATTCGTTCTGGAGTCCGTTCTTAACCTGAAACTGTTCTTAACCTGAAGCTTTAGCTAATGGAGCCTCCCGCTGCCGCCATGCAATTTCTGTTCTCATCCTGAAGCAAAGTTCTTAACCAGAGGTACTATTTCTGGGTTAGCGGAGTCTGTAACCTGAAGCATATGTAACCCGAGGTACCACTGCACTTCGGCACAAGACGTCACTGTGATGCCTTGCGAGTCACACATTGGCAGCCTTGCACACCTGCCAGGTTTGGTCAAAGAGGCTGATCCTGATAACGGTCTGGCCCACATAGACAAAACAGTTTCCCTACCCTGATCTAGACTGTACCCAAACTCCCATTTCCCACACAACATAACTGTAACTGCTGCAATCTGCTCCCAACTCAATAACGTCCAACACATAGGATAAAGGAACAGCACATAATGTTCAGTATGAGGGAAATCCCATTCTCAGGGCTGCTTGGGAGGCTGTAGGTGGAATAGGATGGAAAACTCTATTACATAACTACTTCCTCATACTCGTGATGCACGTACAAGTATCCAGACAGGCACTACCACTGAGAATATGTCTCACAGCAACACTATCTTTACTCCCAACAATTTAACTATCTCCTCAGATTTGACATATATGACATATATGAAGAGCTGTGTATTGTACTGTAAGAGATTGTGTACTTGTTCCAGATCTCATGAGCAAAAAAGTGCAAAAAAAAAAAAGGCGAATGTGAATAAAACATCAAGGTTTTGAGAAAAGATGCTTGCCTCACTTGCTATAGAGAACACAAACATATTTAGGCTGGTGACCTCCGCAAATCCACTAAGGTCATAAGATCTGGAATGATCTGCTGAGTTACTGCTTCTTGCCCACACTTCAAGATGTGGAAGGCAGCTATGAAATTGGTGACATATTTTCCAGGAGCACATTAACACACCACAGACGGAGCTTAATTTTTAACCCAGTTTGTAAAAAGGCCCAATGGAATCTCCACTTTTTGCTTTCAATACCCCTTCTGAGGTTATGCCCTCCCTCATGTGGTATGTTATTAGAGCAAGTGAATTCAACTCCGCTGTGTTCAGTACAAACTGTTTGGGAAGGGAAAAGAGAAAGCAGGGCCATCTCTCAGCCTCTCCACAATTTCTTACAAACAGCTACGGCAGCCCCAAAAAAAGAAAAGGTGAGCAGCCTTCGAAGAGCCCCACCCATATGAAGATAATTATAGCAAAACCAAAATAATTCTAGTCCTTGGGAACTGTGGGGCCGAGAGCGGGAGGAATCAGGCCAGAAAACTGAGATTTTATATAGCAGCTAATTGAGCTAATTGTGTCCATTTTTATTCAAATCAACAAACTGGATAAGCCTCCTGAGGAAAGCAGCTGGGAGGAAGAATTCTCTACCCTGATGTCAAAATGTTAAGAAGTTCGCTTTTCATTACTCTGTGGAGGTTTGCCCTCACCAGCATTCTTTACTGCTGTTCTGCAAAACGAGACAGGGTGGGATAGCATTGAGTAAGCATGCTGACAAGTCTGGCAGGTTCAATTAAGACTGTGCTGTGATGAGCTATCGGGCTGATTGCAGAGAAGTCACCCTATGACTACAGCAATTTACATCTGTTCTCGTTCTAGAGGTTTCACACTTATTTCAAACTATCATCTACTAAGGTATACATGTGATTTCTTCATTTAGCCCTGTAAAAAAACAACAACGATATAAATAGAATGGTTTCCTGATACAAAGCAGCAACTGCTTATATAGTGAACAGGCAACATCCACATCTTAGATGCACAACTGTCAATCACCGCAGGCCTGGGTACAGCACATTGAAATGGAGTAATTTCAATGAACCACAATTTTTATTTAAAAAAATCCTGAGCAGCAATGCTGCATCAGCAGTCACTCAGATTCCCCCTAAGAAGTGTACTGTCAGCAGAAAGTTTCAGAAAGCAGAACCCAAGTTTCCAGCTCAGGAGCAACCTCCTGTTGCTATACGCTACAGCTCCGAGACTTCTCTTGTCTCATTCTTGCTTCCTCACACAAACTCCCTTTCCTTCAATCCAACGCTGCTTGCAATGCCCATGAAGAAACAATTCTGCTGTTTTAGTCCCAGTCCCTCCCTATCAGACATCATGGGATATATATATATATATATATATATATATATATATATGTAGTCCTTACAACATTATCTATCAACAATCTTAAAGAAGTGGCAAGCCTAGCTAAGGAAAGCAGATAAACAAGGAAGTGAAGAGTATTACACAAAACTGTCACTTGATATCCGTCTTTTATAGAAACTATTTTGCTGGGAAGCTTGAGGGAAACACTCCGGATATCCCCTACCCCACTTCCTCAATTCTGCAGAGAAAGGGAAAGCTCTGCCAGCTGCTGGGTTGTCTTCCTTTCCCCAAACACCCAGTTGCCCCCTAAAGGACGACTAAAGTGTCAAACAGCAATCACCAAGACAGGGTGCTCCAAAAAGATAACCAAAGGAATCAGAGCTGCCTTCCTATGCAGTACAGCTGCCCTAACAGGGAAGACCTCTCAGGGCAAAAACGCCAGAACTCTTTTGCATCTTGTATCACCAACTCTTCCAACCCATCTGTGACATTCCTCCCTAAAGGAATCTTGACAGCAAAGCAGGGAAACATCTTTATCTCCCCTCCGCATCACCCAATGTAATCAGAAAAGGACCCTGCGGGGCATGCAGAGGTCATAGCATGCATGCATGCATGCGTGTGTGTGTGTGCAAGCTTGCCCATAGCATATAGAACAGAGACCCTTTTTCAAACAGCACCTTTCCTTTTTGTACCAGTTCACTTTTCAGCAAGCCCCCCCCCCCCGCCCCACTTCACATTCCCTTGACATCCTCAAAGCCCAGAAACACAGCAAGGAGGAAGCTTGTCAACTTAGGTGGGGGCAGTAGTATGGGAGGGGGAGTGGAGAGACACAAGCACAGGACTGTTGGTGCTTCTCTGGGACACTTGGGATAGATATGGGGGCACTCTAGCATGTTGCCCCCCCCAAAAAAAAACCAGAAAAGAGCAGAGAGACTTATTTGAGGAGACGAATATAGGTGCGTTTCAATGTGGGGCTGTCGTTTTCTTTCAGAGAAGTGCCGAAAAAGTGGGGGGGGGGGGAGCTTCCTGCTTTTGACCCCATAAGCAAGAGGGGAGCACAAACACCTCCATAGGTCTCAGAAACACACAGACCACAAGGAGGACTAGCACCTTAGGGTGGTTATGTGTGCGTGGGGGGGGGGGAGGGACACATTACATGAGGGGAAGCAGAGACTTCCTCATTTAAGTCTAGGGGCTCCTGAGGGCAGGAGAAGCAGCACAGGGGTCACCCCTACGTGGGGAGGGGCGCTGTTGCTGTTTTTTGCAGAAGTGACAGGAAAAAGAGGGGGGAGGGCAATTTCTGCTTTTGACCCTATTGGGGGGGGGAGAGAACTATAGGAAACATAGGGGGCAGCCAGAAGCACCTAAGACTGTGAGGAGGACTGGCACCCTATGTATGTTGATTTGTGGGGGGGACACACATTACATGAGGGGAACCAGAGGCTTCCCCCCACGTCACCCCTATAAGTTCAGGGGCTCCTGAGGAGAAGCAATGAGAAAAGGGTACGGGGGGCACCTCTTCTATGCCCCCCCACAAAGCCCCCCCAAATGTGAGGAAGGGGGCGTGGCCACGGGGAACAGCGCACCCCACTCCTCCTCCTCCCCCCCCGCCCGTACCTGCTGTGGGGGTTGGGGTGCGGGGGGGGCTCTCGCTCTCTCCCCTCCCGCCCAATCCGCCCCCCCTCCCTCCGCCGCTCCGGCCGCCGCTGCCGCCGCTTCTCCTCGCCTTTAGTTTGACCTTTTTCCGTGCCTCAGCTTTCTCCCCGCCCTCCGGGTCTCTGACGTCAGCGCCCTAGCAACCAATCCCCGCGCCGCCTTCCCTTCCTTCCTTCGCCCTCCCCCTTCCGCGCGCACGCTTCGCCCCGCCCCCTCCTCCCGAGCTCTCGCGCTCGCACGCCGGTGAGAGAGAGAAGGGGCGTGACGGAATGGGGGAGGGCCGTTCGGGTGAGCCCACGTGGGCGCGCGGGAGCCAATCGGAAAGGCGGGCTGGCGATAGGCGCGCTGGGGCGGCCGCGGCTCCTGGTTCTGGCCGCGCAGGGGCAAGAAGAGAAGGGGGCGTGGCGTGGGAAGGGCTTCCCTGATTGGAGGAGCGGGAGATGGGAGGTGAGAGCGGGGCGGGGCTCGAGGTCCCGGGAAGGAAATAAGGAGCTCCCTGTTAGATGAATAGGATTGGGTCGTTGTTTCTTCTTTCTGTCCGTGCGTGGTTTTTTTTTTTGCTCTCCGATTTTGACAGTGAGGCGCGCGCTTTGCTGGAGAAGAGAAGCTGCATATGCATGCATTTTCAGAGTAATGCAAAAAATAAGAGTACTAGTCTAGATAGATGGATAGGTGGAGACATGCGTTTGCAGAGTAATGCGGAAATAATAGCACTTGCAAGAAAAGTGCACGCATGCATTTTCAGAATAGGGCAAACATAGCACTCGCAAGACAGGTGCAGACATGCGTTTGTAGATGAATGCAAAAATAACAGTTCTTGCGAAAAGAAACGCATGCGCTTGCTTTGAGCTGTGCAAAACCGGCGCTGCTTGCTTGCACATTCGATGCGCGATTTGCACAGCGCTGTAAAACAGCATATCTGCGGCTTAGGCACATAGGCGCCTGCTCGTCTTGCTTAGCGCGCTGACAACACTCCCGCGTGCTTTGCAGAATGCGGAAAAGTTTGCAACATTCTCAGGGATGTTTGGCAACTTTCTTAAGGGCGTTGAGTATGTGATGTTGCGTTAAGGTCGTCTGGTGCCTCAAGTATTGAAGCTAATTCCCGTGAGGGGTGGGGGGAGGCGGGGTATAAATAATAATTCAGTAATGCTACAGTGCTAAGCGTGCCTACCCATAAATAAATTATATTGAATTCATTGGTGCATACACTCTGGAGAGTGGGATTAGGATGGCAGCCTAAATTGGTTAAAATTAAATTTGTTGCCATGACGCATACCCTGAAGATCAAAAGCGTTATGCTCTGCCATGCTGGGATCATAGAGTTGGAAGGGATCTGAGGGTCATCTAGTCCAACCTCCTGCAATGCAAGAATCTCAGCTAAAGCATCCATGACAGATGGTCATCCGACCTCTGGTTAAAAACCTCCCACGAAGGAGAGTCCACAATCCCCCAAGGGAGACTATTCCACGTTCTAACAGCTCTTACTGTCAGAAAGTTTTTATGAACGTTTAGTCTGAATCTCCTTTCTTGCAACTTGAAGCCACTGGTTCGAGTTCTACCGTCCAGAGTAGGATAAAGCAAACTTGCTCCATATTCCATGTAGCAGCCTTTGAGATATTTGAAGATGGCTATCATATCTCCTCTCAGTCTCCTCTTTTCCAGGCTAAACATACCCAGCTCCTTCAGCCGTTCTTCTTAAGACTTGCCTTTTCCAGACCCTTGATCATCTTGGTTGCCCTCCTCTGCACACCTTCCAGCTTGTCATACACAACAGTGAACACCACCAGGCAGTATCGCTACTGCTCCACCATTTCTGCCCATGCATTCTTATGTTCCCTTGTGAGAACACCGGGAAAGATCTTGTTATGTACTGAGTTGAATAGAATCCAAACTGCAGCAGTCTGATTGGTCCTAGAACAATAGGATCCAAAAGGCAGCAGTCTGATTGGTCCTAGAACAATATGATTCAAAATGCAGCAGTATGATTGGTTGGCAGGAACCACCCAATCATGCTCCAGATAGAAGTGAATCCACAACCTGATTGGCTTACAGTAGAATTCCGGAATTAGCCAATCATGTGCAGCCCATTGTGTAAATAATGTATATAAAGCAGATACTTTGAGGGGACTTTCATTCATTCCTCCTCACCACTATGAGCTGAATGAAGAGCATGAAATCACTTTGCAACTCTGAGTATATTTCAGATCTGTTATGCCAGTGTACTGCCTCAAATTTAATCACTTCACCCCTGCGATTTTCTGGCAGGAGGTACTGCAAATGGAATTTTTTTTCTGGAATCAAATAACAGTAATGCACACTAAATAAGAGTTATATTCCATTGCTTTCCCAGAAGTGCCTTTTATGTCGTGTGAAAGGTCAACCATAATGCAGAAATTCACAGTCAGGGAAACACCAGGACAATGGAATAAACTGCCATGTGAATCGGCCACAGGCTGCACCTCTAGCTCAACATGTCCTGCCCAGGCTTCACCCACACTAAACCATTTTTCTGTGGATTCCACACTTGTCTCCCACTCTGGCCCTGCCCAAAGTCAAAACAGCCTTCACATCCAAAGCGGACTTTATAACTCACATGGTGGGCAGCATACATCTTTCAAAGTTGATCCTGAAGCCCATCTCTGAAGTCTACAGTTGGCAAGTGGCAAACTGCATATTCACCTACCTTTCCACAGGTCTTCCCCCTGTTCGCTTCTATAGGGCCCTGGGAGGGGGCATGAATTAATACAGTGGGAATTTAGGTCTCGTAGGACCTGACCTTTGCTTGAATCATGCGTTGGTTTTGATCCCGTATAATTCTGATGGCTTGAGGAGGATCAGTCGTTGGATATGCCAACCTGCAAGGCACACACCCAACTTTTGCAACTCCATGCATCGTGATTTTTTCTTTCTTCCTGGCTTCTAAATTATGCACAGCTTCTGATTTTCTCATGTAGCTTCACCTCACTCAAATCAAAGGTATGCAAATGGCTGTTTCCCTTTGGCTGCTTGCATTCATTAATAATGAAATAAACAAGCACGGTTACATGTGCAAAACAAATCTTTTCCTAGAGGGGCAGGCTGCATTCTGCCTACAGTATTATTGGGACGGCTGGAGCGCATGGGTTCTGTCTTCCCCATTGCAAGAGCTATTTAGGGAGGCATCCAATTATTAATGGGAGCGATTGATTTTCCCTGAAGCAAGGAGCCCCTTGCTACGCTATTTGGCTGGCTAACCAGACCAAGTGCATTATTTCTCCAGAATTCAAAGAGGCAAAGATGTGATTCTCAGAGGAGAAATGTGCATTTTGTATTACTCTTTTTTTTTAAAAAAATAATATTTATTAAAAGTTTAGTAGTTACAGAAAGAAAAAAGGAACAAAAAAAAACAATAAAAAATTAACAAACAATACATCAAAAATAAAAAGAAAAACAAAAAATACACCAAAACAACAAGAAAAACAAAAACATTTAAAAACACATCCAATTTCCATATCTTTACCTTTCATTTACTTGTTTCATCGACCTCCTCACACCTCCCTTTTTTATAATCTAGTTCAATTTAGCTATTTCAGCAAATCCTTTCCATCTTTCTCAATCTTTTTTTGTTCTATAATTTATCTTAACACAATCTAACTTTAAGTTTCCACTTTAGCCCATTAACAATCAGTTTTTGCTTAATTCTTTATAACATTTCTGCTAAAACCATGTAACTTCATTCCAGCATTCTTCTAACATTCATTAATTTTGCAGTATTTCTGTAAATATACTTTAAATTTCTTCCAATCTTCTTCCACCAACTCTTCTCCCTGGTCTCGGATTCTGCCAGTCATTTCCACCAATTCCATGTAGTCCATCAGCTTCATCTGCCATTCTTCCCGGGTGGGTAGATCTTGTGTCTTCTTGTATTACTCACATTAGTGGAAAGAGAAGGCTTGCCAAAAGCAGCCAGATGAGGTTTGGAGGTTACTCAGTGGCATAGCGTGGGGGGTGCGGGGGGGGGGGCTGGCCGCACCGGGCGCAACATCGGGGGGGGGGGCGCTCGCACTCGCAGCTCTCTGCCCCTACCTGGCTCACTCACTCACTCTCACTGCAGTGCTGGCTGTGCGAATCCGATCCGAGCCGCCGGGTCGCCGCCCACTGTGGAGGGGAGGGTGCCAGGTGTGCGGTGCGGTGCGGAGAGAGAGTGAGGGACTATCTGGGGGAGGGACAGTGCAGCGGGGGGGGGGGGCGCAAATTACTTGCCTTGCCCCGGGTGCTGACAACCCACGCTACGCCACTGAGGTTACTGAGCTCTAGGCCTAACAACAATTCTCTCCCATTCAGTCATTCAGTCATTTGGATTTGCAAAGGAGTTTACAAGAACAAAATAAGGTTTGTTATTTATATATACGGTATATCTGACATATATATCCCACCTTTCTCCTCCAAGGAGCTTAAGGTTGCGTATGTGGTTCTCCACCTTCCTCATTTAATCCCCAACAACAACCCTGCAAAGTAGGCTAGGCTGAGAGGCAGCGACTGGCACAAGGTCACCCCCAGCAAACTTTCTGACTGGTTGGGGATTCGAACCCAGGTCTCTCCCAAGTCCCTCTTCAAACAATCTATGACCACTACATTTTTTCGCTATAACAGTGGTACCTCGGTTTTCGAACGTAATCCATTCCGGAAGACTGTCAAGCTCCGAAACCGAGGTACAAAGCGCAGCCTGCAAATTTACTGTATTTTTCGCTCTATAAGACGCCCCAGACCACAAGACGCACCTAGTTTTTGGAGGAGGAAAACAAGAAAAAAAATATTCTGAATCTCAGAAGCCAGAACAGCAAGAGGGATTGCTGCTTTCACTGCGCAGCAATCCCTTTTGCTGGTCTGGCTTCTGGGATAGCTGTGCAGCTTGCATTCGCTCCATAAGACGCAAACACATTTCCCCTTACTTTTTAGGAGGGAAAAAGTGAGTCTTATAGAGCAAAAAATACGGTAATAGAGAAAATTGAGGGGGGGAAACATACACACTCGGTGGAAGCCGTTCAACTTCCGAAGCATGTTCAAAAACAGAAGCATTTACTTCCGGGTTTACGGCGTTCGAGTTCCGAAATGTTCGTTGACTGAGACGTTCAAAAGCTGAGGTACTACTGTATTTGCATTTTCAAATGCATGCTTTCCCTTAGTATATGCATTTCTGTACACATGACTTGGCTTACTTGACTGGAGAACTGCATTGCAGAATTCGGAGACCCGTGAATTTCAAAGCACGTCTCTGTTTAGGTTTGCATATTGCTTTGGAAAAGTGAATGAGGCAGATAAGCCTCATTCATGCAAACCGAAGTGCAAACATGCAAACCAGAGTGAATTTCTTGTCCATCCCTGCCTGCAAAACAACTCCCCAGAAGTATTCGATGTAGGAGGAACTAAGTTTCCACCAAGACTTGAAACACAGTGCAGAAGATCTCCCAGCCTGCCTTCCTCAACTGCAAGCCTATCATTATTGTTTATTAAACTGATGTGCCCCTCTTCATCTAAGGAGCACAGGGGGGTTTACAGTATAAAAACACATAAATACAGAACAAACAAAACAGTAACCCCCCTGCCCTCAGCACAGCTTAAAAGCCCATAGATTGTTTAATTAACCAAAGGCCTGGGGAGAAGAGGAATGTTTTCGCCTAGCACCTAAAGATATATAATGAAGGTGCCAGGCAGACCTCCCTGGGGAGAGCATTCCACAGGCAGGGAGCCACTGCAGAAAAGGCCCTTTCTCATGTTGCCGCCCTCTGGACCTCTTGCGAAGGAGGCACACGAAGAAGGGTCTCAGGTGATGGTCTCTGGGTCCAGGTCAGTTGATATGGAGAGAGGAGAAGAAGAAGAGTTTGGGTTTGATATCCCGCTTTATCACTACCTAAAGGAGTCTCAAAGCGGCTAGCATTCTCCTTTCCCTTCCTCCCCCACAACAAACACTCTGAGAGGTGAGTGGGGCTGAGAGACTTCAAAGAAGTGTGACTAGCCCAAGGTCACCCAGCAGCTGCATGTGGAGGAGCGGAGACGCGAACCCGGTTCACCAGATTACAAGTCTACCGTTCTTAACCACTACACCACACTGGAGGTCCTTGTGGTATTGCAGTCCTAAGCCTACATCACTGGGGAGCAGCGCTGGGATCTTCCTCCTTCCCTATATGAAAAGGCTGTTTAAAATAATGTTTGTAAAAAAAACAAAACCCAGAAGCTTTTCTTTTGGGAATTATAGGGATAGAACTACCTAAACTGTATAGAAACCTATTCATGTGTACAGTGGCAAGAATGTTCCTCGCACAAAAGTGGAAAGAAGCAGAAGTCTCAGCATAGGAAGAATGGATACAAAAACTTATGGAATATGCAGAAATGGTGAAACTTACAGGAAGAATAAGAGATCAAGATAACAAACTTTTTATAAAAGGATGGAAACGGTTTATTGAATATTTACAGATAAATTGTAAACAGATATGAACTGGCAGGATTATTGTAATAACCTGCAGTTTCATAAGAGTATATATTTAAAGAGGATGACCAAGTGAGCTAATTAAATTAATTTGGATATGCGGAAGATATTAAAAAATAAATTTAAGTCAAGTTTTGAAATGTCAAAATGGTTGTAAAATCAGTGAAATGTATAAACCTGAAAAGTATAAATAAAAAATGGAAAAGAAAAAATGGGATTTTTCCCTCTTCTATTATTCAGCCAATACTCCAGACAGACTAGCACTGCTAATCAACCTTTGACTGGCAGAAATAAGTAAAATGTAAAGTGGGGGAGGGAGATAGAATCATAGAAAATGTAGAGTTGAAAGGGACGCGGAGGGTCGTTTAGTGCAACCCCCTGCAATGCAAGAACCTTTTTGCCCAGTGCGGGACTCAAACCCACAACCCTGAGATTAAGAGTCTTGCGCTCTGCCAACTGAGTGCCTGTCAAACTTTGGTACATTTGGCCTCGCAAGAAGAAAGGGGATAAGATTCTCCTGTGAGACCCAGGTTCTGCACTCCCCCCCCCCCATTTCTTCACAATGTCTGTCTTTGCATTAATCCTGCTTGCTTGCATAAAGCTTAATTGGAGGTTAGACTGCATCCGGTCTTCCTCGAAAATTTATTCTGATTTTGTTGGTCATGCAGCAATCAGCATTCATCCTGATTTGTTTTTCCAGGATGGGGAGGGGCTGTACACCTTCCTGCTCTCCATCCATTCATCCCACACTTTTTAGTTCATTCACCTGTCGCTTCCCTAGGGCAGGGGTGGGAAAGCATTTGGGTCAGTCTTATGAGGCTTAGCCTTAACAGGATTGGGCTAAATTTGATAGATGGGCAGGACCACCCACCTGATGTCGTGATGGCATCAGGCACAAGGGTTTTGCCTTCATTAAACTGACAGATAAGCTATGGTTTTCCCATTAGTGATGTATGGAAGTGAGAGCTGGACCATAAAGAAGGCTGATTGCCGAAGAATTGAAGCTTTTGAATTATGGTGCTGGAGGAGACTCTTGAGAGTCCCATGGACTGCAAGAAGATCAAACCTCTCCATTCTTAAGGAAATCAGCCCTGAGTGCTCACTGCGAGGACAGATCCTGAAGCTGAGGCTCCAATACTTTGGCCACCTCATGAGAAGAGAAGACTCCCTGGAAAAGACCCTGATGTTGGGGAAGATGGAGGGCACAAGGAGAAGGGGACGACAGAGGACAAGATGGTTGGACAGTGTTCTCTAAGCTATGAACATGAGTTTGACCAAACTGCAGGAGGCAGTGGAAGACAGGAGTGCCTGGAGTTCTCTGGTCCATGGGGTCATGAAGAGTTGGACACAACTAAACAACAACAACAACAAATTGACAGATAGCTCAGTTGGTTAGAGCATGGTACTGATAACGCCAAGGTTGCAGGTTCAATCCCCGTATGGGACAGCTGCATATTCCTGCATTGCAGGAATAGATTATTCTGCTCTAAAATTCTACGATTCGTTTAGCAGGGGATGCTGATGCAAACCATCCTGAATTCCTTGCTTTGCTGTAGCAGGCTTTCCATGCAAATCCCATTCCTGTGTCGAATCCTGTTGAACTGAGCAAGATTTCACCCCCAGCTCATCAGCCGACCAGCAGAGGGTTAAATCCTACTTCTTTGCTCGTGGAAACAGGCAAACACAGCTAATACAGGATTTAACCCCGCTCCCCTGCACCATCACATGGTATCACAAGTAACACCATCTGATTGGCAAGTGGGTGTGGTTTGGAGAAAATGCCATTGTGGGCTCTCTCAGACCCCTGGGGTGGGAGGCCAGCTGGCAGGCCCCAGCTGTGCCGTCTCCATCCATCAGCCCGTGCTCCAACGTAAATCAGCGACCCAGGCTTCAAACCCAAGACATGCTATCAGCAGAGAGAACTGCACACACAGAATAGGCGTGAGGCTTGTGGAAGCATACTACAACTACAGATTTAGTAATCATAAATCAGGACAAAGAAACATGTCGGCTCTCTCTCGTGTCGTCTCAGAGAGAGCAGCAAAAGCAAAAGCCATACACAAACGGAAGTTCCCAGCATACTGTGCTGGAATGTAAACAGACATGTGACACGTAACAATCCCATGTCTGTTCCTTAAGGTAGAATGGAATTCTAACAGGACTAAGTTGCAGACGGGTCGAAGGTCGCCTATCCCTGTGCTCAGGGACATATCTGCCACGGATGCTTTAGTTGAGATTCGGGCATGGCAAGGTTGGATTTGATTACCCTTGGGATCCCTTCCAACTCTGCAGTTCTATTCTAGGAGTGCCTTGATCCACTTCAGTTTTGCAGACCTAAATTTCAGGTACACGCTTAAACCCCTGTTGTGAAATATAGATGCTCTTGATGTAACCTCAGCCGATTACTTGTTATAAAATAAAGGACTGCGCTTTAGAAAGGAATGTGCTCTTTTTTTCTCCACAAGAAGATCTGAGCTCATGAAGGAAAAGTTATGGGTCTCTCCCCGTGTGGTTACAGACATTGTAAAAATGGTATTTAAATTGTCCATTTGGTTTGACAGGCCAGGAAAAAATATATATATAAAAAATTAAAATCTGCTAGATAAAACCTCCTGCCATTTTCAGATATATCCTAAGAAAAATAGGACTCTTGGATCATTGATATTCCACTAAAAATGAGAACGAGTGCAGAGATTTCCCCTGTTCGCTTTGGTGTCCCTTTCTGTCATTTTTGTAGAGCTGTAAGTTACTAAAGTCCTCTGTTCATGCGGTTTAGAGATAACCATCTATCAGCATGGCCATTAGGAAACTCGATTTTTATCACTGAGATTCTTTTTTTTAAGAAAATAAAATAAAATAATACCTGCTTGCAGTTCACTCTTTTTCTAAAGTATTGTTCCTGGTTTGTGGGGTGGTCCGTTTGGATGATGCCCCAAGTTCCTTCCAGTTCTTGGGGTCCTGTACCCAGTGATTGTTTGAACCTAAGATGGTCAGACAAGTTTCTTTGTAAACAGACCATGACCTTAGCTCCTCCTCAGAATGAGCTAGGTTGCAAGAGCTACACTTAAAGAAGACCTTCTTCTTCTTCTTCTTCTTCTTCTTCTTCTTCTTCTTCTTCTTCTTCTTCTTCTTCTTCTTCTTCTTCTGCGATTACCCGTAGCCGAGTAAGATTGTCTTTCATAAACACAGTTTTAAAAGTGAGTCCATAAGTGACTGTGGAGGCCAATTCTGGATCCACACGTCCTTCCACAGTGGGGACATAGGTTTTCAGGCAGGAGCTGATCATGGTGAGGGTTTGCCAAGCGTGCCTTCCTCTTAGCACATTTCTCCCTTTCATCCTGAGTTCGAGCATCTTCAAAGCCCATAACACCTTTGGTAAAGGCTGTTCTCCAATTGGAGCGCTCACAGTGTTTCCCAGTTGTCGGTGTTTATACTACATTTTTAAATATTTGCCTTGAGAGAGTCTTTAAACCTCTTTTGTTGACCACCAGAATTATGCTTTCCATTTGGAATAGAGTAGTTGCTTTGGAAGAGGATAATCAGGCATCCGCACAACACGACCAGTCCAACGAAGTTGATGTTGAAGAATCATTGCTTTGACACTGGTGATCTTTGCATCTTCCAGTACACTGGCATTAATGTCCCCCTGGTTAATGGGATGGGGGCATTTCCTTCACCCCTTTCTCCTAGCTGCCATGAAGGAGAACAGTAGCCAGGGGAAAATGTGTGAGTGGAAGCAGGCAGGAAGCTGGAAACACAGAAACATGCCTGCTCTGTTCTGGATCCAAAGTTGCAACTAATAGAGAAGCAATCCAATTTGGGGTGCTAACTAACAGTGTTAGAAACAGATAGGAAAGCTAGGAACTAAATGGGATCTTAAACATAGGTCATGGGTGCTGCAACAGAATGTCTAGGGGTGCTATTTTATAACAAGAATACAAAACTGGAAATGAATGAACTGCAGCTAAAATCTCATATTGATTTTTCACATGGTCTAGTCCACTTCTGAAGACTGAAAAAACAAAAACAAAGCCATACTTCTCCAGCCCTAATATTCTTATGTGGGTCCCTTCTCCAGTCTTCAGAGAGTGGCTGGGAGGCAGAAAAGGTCCTTTCATTCTAGCAGTTGCAGTTTTAATCTGAAATCTTAGGCACGGTACTGAGCCCAAAGCTCAGAAACTGCTCGCACTAATGAAATTCCCTGTCGCAAAATGCGCCTAGAACAACGGGAGTTTCAGTTCCGGGTGCTAAGGTTGTACACATATGTGTCTAAATAAAACCCTAAGGCCCTGAGCAATGAAAAGACAACAGATCACACATGGGTGAAGGGGAATGGGGGGTATAGGGGAATTTGAAATATTATTTATAATATAAAAGCTTTAATATAAAATTTCTAACTGTCTTGTATTTGTATACAGCAAAGAGAAGTTTAGAGTAATTAGGTATATTTTAATTTAGTTAAATATGTAATAGGTTTATGTTAGAAAATGAATATGGATGTTGAATTTGATGTTTGTAATTTAAAATAAAAAATTAAAAAAGAAAAGAAAAGACAACAGTGCCCCCATATGTAACTAATAGAATCATAGACCTGGAAGGGACCCTATCACTAGTCCAACCCCCTGCAATGCAGGAATATGTAGGTGTCCCCGCAACCTTGGTGTTGTCAAAATCACGCTCTAACCAACTGAGCTATCCAGGCTATAAAAACAATACTAAACTGGAAAATAAAATTTAAAAGCAAAAATAAATAAAACATAGATTTATTGCAACACATTCTTTTGATCTGCATTAGCAGCTGGACCCTGATTTAGGTGGGGATCAGTAATAAAAGAGAACAGGAAAAAATATTATTATTACTATTATTATTACTATTATTATTATTATTATTATTATACTGCCATTCATGGCAGAGTGGTTCACAACAGAAAAATACAAATTGAGAATACAAAATACATAAAATCAAGAGAGAGGAGTGTGACAAAATCTAGCAAAGATCAGGTTTCCCCACGATGACTACTTTGGTGCTTAAAAAACAAATAAATCAAAAATCAGATGATGATGATGATGATGATTTTTAAAAGTCTGATTTTTGTTCCTCTGCGTTGCTGGTTCCCAAGCACTTACTTAGTCCCACTTATTGGATAATCCCGCACTGGTGTGTGTGTGTGTGTGTGTGTGTGTGTGTGTGTGTGTGAAGGCCACCCTGGAGCAACAGGTAAGAGCGCTAGTGGCTGGTGCATTGCATTTAACTTAGGATATCAGAAATTTCAGTGGGTGGGGTCTCTAGCAAGAGTTCCCCATTCTGTTTTGCAAACGTTATCCCACTGCCCTTGAATAAAACAACAGCCTTGTTTTGTCAGCCTCTGAGATTTATTCATTAAGTTTGCCACTAGGCTGTGCTATAACTCTATATATTCAGCGCACTCAAAGACCCATTCGCTGTGCATTATTCAGTGGAACGAACATGACTGATGCAGGCGCAAGTTGTCGAATGTCATAAGAAGATGCTCAATAATTAATGCCAAGGTAACTCTCCGAGTTTGTCTGCTCCTTTCACACTAGGCTAGCAGATAGCACACCCGGTTATCTGTTCCAAAGTCACTCTGCGCAGAAAACGCTACACATCTTGGCAAAAACGCACTGTTTCACTTTGGTATTTAGCGTATAGCTCTGGAGACCTATATAAGGCACCATAAGCTCTAAACCTTATAACAGATCCATTCAACTCAATCTCAAGGAAAGAGTGGGGGAAATGGGGCCTTCCAGATGTTCAGGGCAGATGGGAATTGTAGTACAAGAACATCTGGAAAGCCACATGTTTCCCAACTGATGTTGTCCAAGATTGATATGACTTGGTTCAGGATACAAGCCTTGGTTATACAAGGTTCTCACAGAAAGAAGGTGTTCCACCAATGAACTTGTCATGGGGACAGCCTGGCATAGACAGGGGTGCTGAATCCTAAAATTCAAGGTGGGGAACTGGAACCAGCTGATGGGATGGATCTTTATCTCCTCCACTCCCAGGTTTGGCAAGTGTGTGAGACTGACTATCTGTCAACTGCATGATGCCACAGTGACACCAGATGATCAACAGAAGTATAGTGTCCAGATCAAGGGAGGTAATAGTCCTACTCTATTCTGCCTTGGTCAGACCATACCTGGAATACTGTGTCCAGTGCTGGGTACCACATTTTAAGAAAGATGTTGACAAGCTGGAACATATGCATATGAGGGCGACCAAGATGATCAAGGGTCTGGAAACCCATCCTTATGAGGAATGGTTGAAGGATCTGGGTATGTTTAGCCTGGAAAAGAGGAGAATGAGAGGAGATGTGATAGCCATCTTCAAATATCTCAAGGGCTGTTGCATGGAGGATGAAACAAGCTTATTTTCTCGTGCTCTGAAAGGTAAGACCCAAACCAATGGCTTCAAGTTACAAGAAAGGAGGTTCCGACTAAACATCAGGAAGAAGTTTCTGACAGTAAGAGCTGTTTGACAGTAGAATGGTCTTCCTCAGTAGGTTGTGGAGTCTCCTTCACTGTAGGTTTTTAAGCAGAGGTTGGATGGCCATCTGTCATGGATACTTTAGTTGAAATTCTAGTTCATGGGTAGGCAAACTAAGGCCCGGGGGCTGGATCCGGCCCCATCACCTTCTAAATCTGGCCCGCGGACGGTCCGGGAATCAGTGTGTTTTTACATGAGTAGAAAGTGTCCTTTTATTGAAAATGCATCTCTGGGTTATTTGTGGGGCATAGGAATTCGTTCTTCTCTTTCTTTAGATATACAGTCATACCTTGTGTTGCGTTTGCTTCAGGTTGAGCGTTTTCAGGTTGTGTCCCGTGGCGACCCAGAAGTACCGGAAAGGGTTACTTCCGGGTTCCGCCACTTGCGCAGATGTGCAAAATGACGTCACACGCATGCGCAGAAGTAGCAAATCGTGACCCACGCATGCGCAGATGTGGGTTGTGTTCTGCTCATGTTGCGAATGGGCCACCGGAACGGATCCTGTTCGCAATCAGAGGAGCCACTGTATATTCTGGCCCCCCAAAAGGTCTGACGGACAATGGACTGGTCCCCTGCTGAAAAAGTTTGCTGAACCCTGGTCTAGGATAACCCTCAGGTCCCTTCCAACTCTACAATTTTATGAATCTGTGGCCCGTTTTTGCATAGTGCTGTACACCTAAGCCCACCAAGTTGATCTGACCATTGATGCTGACAAATATCTGCACACAAGGCATTGCAGAGTGTTTTGCAAGGGCTACGGATCAGCAGTAGCTGCAAACCCTCTTCGGCCTAGGTGTGTCTTTACCTGTTCTTGTAGGGCAGGTGAGTGTGGCTTGGGGCTGGCAGGCATAATTACACCCCCAACTCTACTAGAGCTTCTCAGCTGGAATAACTCAACTGTAGGCTTGCTCTGTAAAGGAGTTTAAATTTAGCTGATGCCTTGACGCGTAGCTGTGAGCAGAAATAAGCCAGAGCCTTCTGAATAATCCTTACAAGAGCACCTGAAATGATAGGTCTTTATTTGTGTGAGCGCAGCTTTAGAAAAATATGATATTGATATGGAATAATCAGCATCTATAAAAATGCCATCCGTTTCATTCATGGTTTTTAATTTCTTCTATTTCCCCCCACCAACCCCCGTTAAATGACTGATATTATTTGATTTAGAAGTTGCTCTTTTATTTCCTCGCGAGCTGGCTGCCCGCCAGCTTTTAAAATAGATAGCGCTTGATATATTAGAAGCTTTTTAATTAATTACTTGGATGTTTCTTAACAAGCTTATGCATTGTAACGTGCGTATAAAGGACACTGTGATACAAAGAAGGCTCCAAATGACGGCATGGGTCTTCTTCCTCCTCTTCCTCAGAGACGATCCTGTGGACCCACCTCACTCCAAGGTCTATGCTCCCCCTCAAATTCCTGCATTTCCTACTAATCTTCTCCGTCAATTAATGAGGTGGGGAGGGTGGAACTGCATTCAAAGGAGAGAGAGAATTTTGACAAAATTCTTACGGCAGCAATACAGGGTTGTTGTTTTTTTGGTCTTATGTTATTTTGAAGTGGCTGGGAGGCATTTCTTAACATCCTTTCCTTCCTTCTACATACATCTACATACATACTTTGGGACGTGGGTGGCGCTGTGGTCTAAACCACTGAGCCTCTTGGACTTGCCGATCAGAAGGTTGGCAGTTCAAATCTCCGCAACGGGGTGAGCTCCTGTTGCTCTGTCCCATCTCCTGCCAACCTAACAGTTCGAAAGTATGCCAGTGCAAGTAGATAATTAGGTATCACTGTGGCGGGAAGGTAAATTGTGTTCACGTGTGCTCTGGCTTTCGTCATGGTGTTCTGTTGCACCAGAAGCACTTTAGTCCTGCTGGCCACATGGCCCAGAAAGTTGTCTGCGGACAAACGCCGGCTCCCTCGGCCTGAAAGCAAGATGAACACTGCAACTGCTCATCTTGCTTTACTGGCCGAGGGAGCCGACGTTTGTCCACAGACAGTTTTTCCGGATCATGTGGCCAGCATGACTAGGCCACTTCTGGCGAAACCAGAGCAGCACACGGAAACGCCGTTTACCTTTCCACCTATTTATCTACTTGCACTTTTTGGTGTGCTTTCGAACTGCTAGGTTGGCAAAATGCTGGGACAGAGCAACGGGAGCTCACCCCGTTGCGGGGATTCAAACCACCAACCTTCCAATCGGCAAGTCCAAGAGGCTCAGTAGTTTAGACCACAATGCCACCCAGATCCAATAGGAATGATAGAAATGACTAATTCCCCGACTCTTGAAAATGCAAGAGCTGTCGGCCAACGGGGTTTTTAAAAACCCCATCTCCCAATTTGCTCCGTATTCCATTTAGCCCAGGGGTGGGGAACATCAAGACTGGAGAACTCACTGCAGCCCTCACAGTCTCTGCTCTGCACTTTGCTCAAGTGCTTTTGCCTGGCTGGCTGGAATGTGCCTTATATTGCAATAATTCTTCTTTCTTGTCTGATGGGCGATGGAGAGGTGGTTGCACATGTACAAACCATTTTCTTTTGCACAGTCACATTACCTGCTGGAACATGGGATGTGAGGAGATTTCACCCCTCCCATATCTAAGAATCTCCTGAGCAGTCTGCTGATTCTGCAGAGAGGAGGAGGCGTGTTCTGATATCTACATATTCTGCTCCAGCACCACAGTCAGAGAGTGAGTCAGTCAGTGTGTGAGTCGGTCAGTGAGAGAGTCAGGGAGTGAGTCAGTCAGTGTGTCGAAAAGACTGAGTGTTATCTCTGTGTAGATAAGGTCGCTGCAGAAAGCAGCTGAAACACTCCAGCATCTCCATTTGTGTATATAGTTTGTATAGTGCAGTAGCTGTTAGTGAATAAAAGAAGATATTCTTCAGTGCTGTTGTCCGAGTGATTTATGCTCTGCTGTACTCTGCTGTACAACGACTGCCTTCTTGTTGGAGTGATTTGCGGTGCTCACAGCTCTGAGTTGTGAGTCCACAGCACTTAGACCTGTTCCTGTGAGAAAGGTGGTCTTCTAGAAGTGCTACTCAGCTCGCCTAGCCCAGTCGGGGCTGAAGTGGATGAGTCCAGTTGGTGACACTGGCTCAAGGGCGATGCTGACAGGATGATGTGCAGAAGTAAAAGCCACGTCCATTATTCTGTCCATGTCCACTGCTGCTTGTAGCATGTGGCTTCTGAGAGCTTCCCTAGGAGGGAATGCAGGCCCCATGCTGGAAAAAGTTCCTTCAGCCCCTGATCTAGTCTGGCAAAGCGATCTGGAGAATTCAATTTTTGGAATCTGGATTGAGTTTGGATTGGGGGGGCGGGGTTGCTTACGCGCCGAAATGGCTACCTTTACTTTTTGTGTAACTTTCCAGTGACACACTCCAGTCCAGAACTGCATGCTCCAACATGCAATATGGAAATCTCTTTTCTGCGGGAGGAAGTTTGTCCTGCTGCTGTCCAGACAAATGCAGTTAAATTTAAGTTCTGGGGACATCAAATTTGGCAACAACTGGGAATAAATTTGCTTTCAAACCCTGAGGAGCTATATTAATCTTAAGGCACAGCTTGCTCGACAATTAATTTAAGAGATTCTCCACCGCCAGTTACGTCGACTGCTAACTTTCTCTCTCCTTTTTTGGAGCAGGATATTTGTGGATTTGGCAATGCTCTCCCTTCTGTGTGCTCTTTGTGGGAAACAGAATTATGCCTGGCTAATTCAGACATCCTATTCCCAGCAGGTAACACATGGCAACATATTAAGGATGGCTTTGCACATATTCCTTTGGAATGTATGGCTTTCTCTAGAGGACGGGTCCTCCTTTAGTGGCATATTACCAAGAACTATGTTATTAGAAGTGCTTAGCACTCTGAAGCACAACATTTGAGCTTCCATCTGAATGCCCTCTGGAGAGCACCTCACATTTAGAAATCACAGACTTAGATGTGTTAACGTAAAGGTAAAGGGACCCCTGACCATTAGGTCCAGTCATGACCGACTCTGGGGTTGCGGCACTCATCTTGCTTTATTGGCTGAGGGAGCCGGCGTCCAGCTTCCGGGTCATGTGGCCAGGATGACTAAGCTGCTTCTGGCGAACCAGAGCAGTGCATGGAAACACCGTTTACCTTCCCGCCAGAGCAGTACCTATTTATCTACTTGCACTTTGAAGTGCTCTCGAACTTCTAGGTTGGCAGGAGCAGGGACTGAGCAACGGGAGGTCACCCCGTCTCAGGGATTCGAACTGCCGACCTTCTGATCGGCATGTCCTAGGCTCTGTGGTTTAACCCACAGCGCCACCCGCATCCCTAGATGTGTTAAAGGTGCATGTAATTTAAGATTTGGGGAATGGCAAAGTGCGGCTCATTCCCCATTCTAGCTGCAACCACATGCTTTCATAACTCTGTTATGCCGTTTTAAGAGTCATGGCTTCTTACCCCCAAAAGAATTGTGGGAACTGTAGTTAGTTAAGGGTGCTGAGAATTCTTAGGAGATCTCTATTCCCCTCTCAGAGCTACACTTTCCAGAGTTCCCTGGGAAGAGGGATTGATTGTTAAATCACTCTAGCCCTGAGAGGGGAATATGGGTATCCTAGCAACTCTTGCACCCTTAGCGTATCTGAAATGCCGTATTCCCTCATAAACCTGCCTGGGCTCTGAGATCTTCAGAGGAGCCTCTTCTCTCAGTCTTGCCACCCTCACAGGCATGCTTAGTAGGGATTGAAGTGAAGGGCGTGAGGCAGGAGTTGGTAATGCAGGTCAGGTGAGCTGTGCATAAGCAAGCTGCCAGCTAGCTCTGTCGAGGCTCCTTTTATTAACACAATATACAAAACCAGTCAGATACATTTTGGACTGTGACCTTTACACGTCTTCCAATCCCGAGATCGAGGGGTGGTACAAAGTTATTTTGGCACCTGTTTCCACTGCGTCATTTCCCCCTTGAACAATATATGACGAAGGGGACAAAGGTCACAGACAGAGCACGACAGACCACTAAGAGAGCAAAGGTTAGATAGAGGGCATGATGTTCAGACAGTTGTGGCTTTGTCTGCGGGTGGAAGTGTGCTCCACACCTGGCGGTCATTCCTTCAGGGATGCAGGAGAGGGCCTTCTCAGTGGCTGCTCCTAGACTTTGGAACTCCCTTCCTCAAGATGCTAGACTGGCTCCCTCCTTGATGTCCTTCTGCCAGTGGGTGAAGACTTTCTGATTCCAACAGGCTTTTGGGAACTGACTGTTTTCTGGCCCCACGTCTCTCCAGCACCTGCTGCTGTCTCAGCGTCTAGACTGTTCTCTGTCACAGCCTCTCCCTGCTCACCAAACCCTGTTGCCTCTTCCGCTTCTGATGCCTCCTCCTCCCAGTCTTCTCTCTCCTCTCCCTCTGACCACTCATCGTCGTTCCACCACCAACTCCCTGGCTCTGAGCCTTCTTCCCCTGGGGCTCCCTAGCGACTTCCTCAGCTGGTGTTTCCCACCGCTACTCTGCATCCAGCCAGTCCATGACACTGGGGACAACATTTGCCCACCTGCAGTCTTCAGGGACCTCACCTGTTCTCCAAGAATTCTCAAAGATAATAGACAAAAGGTTTAACAGTTTCCCTTTTCGTAAAGCAAAGCATTTTGTGCCATTTGTACATGGGCCTCTTTAATCGTGACAATGGCCACTCAGCGTGCAAAACCAATGAGCTGGCTGGAATTAACCATGTTCCCAAAGAGTAATCAGATGTGGTCTGACTTATCATTGAGACTCCATAATGAGAAAGTGCTGGGTTGGGGTTTTGTTTACACCTCGATTTTGCCTGGGGGCTTTTAGCCTTTAGCGCAACATCACAATGCTTAGGAATCCAACTCTAAACAGCTGTTTTCAATTAGCAGTTGGGAGGGGGGAACCACCCATAATCATCTCTAGCCATTTTTTTTTAAAATGATGGTGTTTTGAATATCCTTGATTGAACCCTCAGAAGTAAGCATTTCGGAAGGATGGATCTTTTAAACAACAACAACAACACCCTTTTCTTAAGGCGAAGACACTCCCCCCCCCCCACCCAGTATCTTAAAAATCACTGTATGTGAGAACATAAAGAGAACCATGCTGGATCAGGCCAAAGGCCCATCTAGTCCAGAATGCTGTTCTCACAATGGTCCAGCCCCCTGAGAAGAACCACAGGCAAAACCTGGACACAGCAGCACTCTCCCTAGCTGGTATTGCAATGCATTCTGCCTCTGACTGTAGCACAGCAGTACCGCCATTGCAGCACAATGGACAGCTCCTAAAAAGCAAGCATTCTCCAGCAAAGCATGCTTCTGCTTCTAGTCCACCTGTGATGGCCTGGGAATCTGATTCAGAGGCTGAACCGGAGGAATCCCAGCCTGCACAGGAGTCCCCACCTCCAGGGCCGGCTGAACTGGGGCAGGGGCTTGAACCTGAAGGGCCCTCACCTGTGCCGGATCCTCAGGAGCAGACACCAGCTGAATCCGCTCTGGCTCCTAAGGTGATGGAGGACCCATTGCCTGCAGGTGCTCCTCTCCCAGCCCTGTCAGGGGAAGGTGAGGTTGCCTCTGGGTCCAGTAACCCTCCAGCCTCTCCTGAGCTGCAGAGGCTCAGGGAACTAGCTTCTCTCAGGAGGAGTGCTCACCTTAAGGCCAGGAGAGGCGAGTCACCTGTGGGCCAAGACCACCCTAGGCCTCAGAGGAGATAAAGGCCAGTCAGCCCAGTCCCAGGTTGTGGGAGCAACATCGCTGGAAACCTGTTCCTGCCAACACCCTGACCTGCTCTTCCGGAGTTCCTGACCATGCCCGGCTCCTTTCCTTGGACCCCACTTCGCCCTTGATGGACAGCCTCCAGACCCTCGATCCAGGACCGGACTCAGACCACGCTGCACGGTAGCCCCCCCGGGACCAGCACACCCTTCTTAACCCTTGCTTGAAGGTTCTTACTGGACCTAACCACCACTACCCACCTTTAAGATGGGTGCTTCATCTCCTCTTGATCTCAGAGTATTTATTTATTTGAAGTAGTCTGACCCGTCCTTTACCTCCCCCCTCCACACACAAAAAGGTTTCTGGAATGGCTTGCAAGATCAATAGTAAGGTGTGTTAGGACGCCAAATGGTACGACACAAAAGGAAAAGATGATTGGGAGGGAAGAGGAGAAAAGCAAACTCTTCTTTGCAACAAAGAAAGGTAAGTTTTCTTTCTGGCCAGGGGCAAGAAGGTGGTTCCTTGTAGCTTGCTCCTTCTTTGGGAAATGGATGAGGCCAAATTTGTTCCCCCTCATTGTGACATTCTTCTGAGGAAGTAAGGGGAACAGCACCCCAGTAGCACTCAGTCCTGCTGGATGATAGCACAGGGCTTCCGCTATGCTGAGAGTTAGTAGCAAGTCCTCTTTCTCCAAGGAGGAGGGAAAGGAATGAAACTGTATGTGTTATTTTTGCTCAGCCGTGAACTTTTTATAGCCTCGAATCCTACCTTTAGGCACAAAGCTGAGAAATAGAGTAACTTGTAATTATCAGGGCTCTGAATATGCAGAAGGGGCTCATCATGCAGCGGAACGAATGAGCTGGTTGTGACTGCCTTGTTCTCTGTCCGGGAGAGCTGAAAAGAATAAAGTGAGTTACCAATGACTAGCAGTGGCAGAAAGGTCCATATAGTTAAAGCCATGGTTTCCCCAGTAGTGATGTATGGAAGTGAGAGCTGGACCATAAAGAAGGCTGATCGCTGAAGAATGGATGCTTTTGAATTAATGTGCTGGAGGAGACTCTTGAGAGTCCCATGGACTGCAAGGAGATCAAACCTATCCATTCTGAAGAGAATGAGCCCTGAGTGCTCATTGGAAGGACAGATCCTGAAGCTGAGGCTCCAACACTTTGTCCATCTCATGAGAAGAGAAGACCCCCTGGAAAAGACCCTGATATTGGGAAAGATGGAGGGCACAAGGAGAAGGGGAGGACAGAGGACGAGATGGTTGGACAGTGTTTTCGAAGCTACCAGCATGAGTTTGACCAAACTGCGGGAGGCAATGGAAGACTTACCCTTCCTTCTGGGTAAGTCCGTTTAGGTGTCCAGCAAGCCTACCCACAATACACCTACTTTATTTATTTGTTGAAGTTCTATACTGCCCTTCATCTGAGGATCACAGGGCGCCATAGGGTATAAAAAGATGGTGAGGATTCACTCTCTCCCCCCTATCTCTCCCTCCCTCTCTCTCTATATATCTTTCTGGTACCCAGAACTTGCTGAAGTCAAAGAAGTCTGCTGTCCCATCAGAATAAGATCTTCACACTAAAACAATTAATTAACGTTCATTAGATTAAAATATTACTTTAATAAATTGTATAAGTTAATTATTGGCATTAATCACATCAGCACCATTAAACAGTTATTACTAAGTGCCTTTATTGCATCCAGGATGTTAATTAAATGGAAAGTGATAAGAGATCTTGCTGCCTGTTTCAGAACTACACAGAATTATTATCTGCTCTGTGTGAGGTTTATTTTTTTTAAAAAAAAATATGCATAGGTTGAAAGTTGTTTTTTTAAAAAAAACGAAACAAAAAAGAAACCTAACCCTCATTGATTTCAACGGGACAGATTTAAGCACATGTTTAATTTTCCCACTGAAATCGATGAGTCTTAAAATGCTTGTGTCTGGTTTTATTGTGCTCCATTTCTTTCAAGAGAAAGACAGGCAAATGAAATGTGCACTCGCAAAGCCCACTCTTTGTGAAGATGCTGCGGCTGGATTTAAAGGTCCTCTACCCTTTTCCCCTCTTTCCTTGTGTAGGAAGCAAAAAGGTGTCCTGGCCCCCAAACCCAGGGACTGTCAAGACTGGTGTGCAGCAGGGATTTGTAGCACTGAGCTGCTACTGCCCAGCCAAGCCCTTCAGCAGATTGGGATGGTAAGCCCACAAACCATAGCTGTATCTGTTGCCATTCTGCCCAGCCGGGCCCTGACACACCTTCCTGCTGCTGACGCTATTCCGCGCCCACTGCTAGCAACCACCTGCTCAATCCCATGCCTAAGAGAGAAGGCTAGGAGTTGCGAACCTCAAGCCTGGGGTGGCCAAGCCTCTATCTTTACCTTTCCCACCCCGACCTGGCCACAGTGATCCATGCGACAGTCACCTCCGGGCTTGACTACTGTAATTCGCTCTACACGGGGCTGCCCTTGAAGCTGTCCCAGAAACTCCAGCGGGTGCAGAATGCAGCAGTGAGGCTCCTCACAGGGTTTCTGCCATGGGAGCATATTCACCCAGTGCTTTTCCAGCTGCACTGGCTCCCGGTGGAGTACAGGGTCAAATTTAAGGTGCTGGTTTTGACCTTTTAAAGCCCTTCACAGCCTAGGACCCCCATACCTACGGGACCGCCTCTCCCGGTATGCCCCACGGAGGACCTTAAGGTCCATAAACAGCAACACCCTAGAGGTCCCGGGCCCTAAGGAAGTTAGTTTAGCCTCAACCAGAGCCAGGGGCTTCTCAACACTGGCTCCAGCCTGGTGGAACGCTCTGTCTCATGAGACCAGGACCCTGCGGGATCTGATTTCTTTCCACAGGGCTTGTAAGACAGAGTTGTTCCACCTGGTCTTTGGCTTAGAATCAGTTTGATTCCCTCCCCCTCTTTATTTTTCCTTTCTCCTCCTGTGAAGAGGCTGCATCCTAATGTTTTAATGTTGTATTTTAAATTGTAATTTAATCAACATGTTTTTATTATTGGTTGTTAGCTGACTTGAGCCCGGTCTTGGCTGGGGAGGGCGGGGTATAAATAAAATTTCTTCTTCTTCTTCTTCTTCTTCTTCTTCTTCTTCTTCTTCTTCTTCTTCTTCTTCTTCTTCTCTGGGTCTCAATATTCTTCCCAAGCCACACTCTAGACTAGCCCTTGCTTCACACCCTCCTTGAGTGTTTGTGCTTGGCCAGAGTGCATCATTGAACTCTGAACATGCCAGTGTGGTGTAGTGGTTAAGAGCAGTGGACTCGTAATCTGGTGAACCGGGTTCGCATCTCCGCTCCTCCACATGCAGCTGTTGGGTGACCTTGGACTAGTCACACTTCTCTGAAGTCTCTCAGCCTCATTTACCTCACAGAGTGTTTGTTGTGAGGGAGGAAGGGAAAGGAGAATGTTAGCTGCTTTGAGACTCCTTAGGGTGGTGATAAAGCAGGATATCAGATCCAAACTCCTCTTCCTCTTCTTCTTCTTCTTCCTTGCCTGGATGGAGAATAGAGAGGGGGACGTGTAAGTAAAAACTAGCCTCCTGTAGAAAGGTGAAATGTCCAACTGTTGCTCAGCCCACTTTTGCTTCTGGCCCTTCCCACCAACGCCATTTGGCCCCTGAAAGTTTGCACAGAAGAAAATGTGGCCCTCGGGTTGAAGGTTTTCCCTCTCCCCACTTCTCACACCAAACCAGGCCCAAGTGCAGGCCTGCATAGAGTGCATTGCAGTAGTCCAGACTTGAGGTCACCAAAACATGAACTATAGTGAGCAGGCTCTCCCAGCCTAGGAACAGCCATAGCTGGCGAGCCAGACGACGCTGGTTTTTACCAGCGTCGTCTGGCTCGCCAGCTATGGCTGTTCCTAGGCTGGGAAAGCACTATGTTGCCCTTGTTTTCATGAGTTAAATTCTGCAAGGTATTGATGTGTCCCTCTGTTAGAAAGCTGTGATTCAAGACACCTCTTTTCCTGAGTTGCTTCCTAGTTTATCTGTGCCATTTCCCCCTTTTCCAGCAGAGGTGTAGAACTGCTAGCAACGTTGCATTTCTGCTTCATGCCTCCTGCACATTCATTCCGGTTTTGATTCTCAAAGCCAGTGATGTTTTAATAAGCAGGAAGAGCATCACTTGATTTCCAGGTAACAACAGATGGAGCTTACAGCCCTGGCAATTCAGGTGAAAGCTCCTGGATCGGCTGGAGGATTTGAGAGCAGTTTTGGAATGGAAATTGCGGAGGTGGAAGGAAGGCAGCATGAGAAGACGTCACTTCGTCACTTCTCTTAATGATAACGACACTTTAAAGGGGAAAATTGCCAGCAGCCTTGTCCTTACCCAGGCATCTGAGCCTTGTCGAAAGAGGCAGCATTAAACAGGCAGACTTTTATTTCCCTTCCCTTTATTTACTGGGGGTTGTTTGTTTGGAAATTGTAGCATTGGAAGAGATCACAAGGGTCATCTAGATCAACTGTCCATCAGTGCAGGGAATCAACTGCCCATCCAGCCTCTGCTTAAAAGCTTCTAACAAAAGAGTGTGCTAAGGATGTCAGAGGAATCTGTTGCACAATGGGCTTTGATTTTCTTCCATCCACCCCTTTTAACCCCCATCACAGCACAAGACGCTTGCCACAAATTCTTTTTGCCTTAGTCTTCCGGAACACAAGTTTTCTTTTGAACAGGTGGACCTTGTACGTAGATTGCCCTGCAAAGGTCGGTACTTGCATAGTCATTGTTTTCTCAGAGTAGTTCCATTGACAGTAGTGGATGCAAGCTAGTCACGTTCATTGATTTCAATGGTTCTACTCTGACGAGAACTAATATTGGACACAACCCATTGTGGAAAGATAACTGCCTAGGTAGGAGAAGTGATCAACATTTTCCAACGGTACACCATTGAGTTGGATGTGTGGCGCCTCAGAGGGGTTATATTGTACTTGTTGGTGCAGCACTTTGGTTTTATGGATGTTGAGTGATAGGCCAAGCTTCTGCAAAGATATTTAGAATGGTTTGGAGGTCATCCTCTGAGCGTGCGCACACTACGTTGTCATTAGCATACTGAAGCTCTATGATGGAAGTTACGGTAACCTTACTCTTTGCATACACGTATACATGTATGGTGTGTATGTATCTTTAAGGTAAAGGGACCAATGACCATTAGGTCCAATCATGGCCGACTCTGGGGTTGCGGTGCTCATCTTGCTTTATTGGCCAAGGGAGCCGGTGTACAGCTTCTGGGTCATGTGGCCAGCATGACTAAGCCGCTTCTGGCGAACCAGAGCAGCGTACGGAAACGCCGTTTACCTTCCTGCAGGAGTGGTACCTATTTATCTACTTGAACTTTGACGTGCTTTCAAACTGCTAGATTGGCAGGAGCAGGGACCGAGCAACGGGAGCTCACCCCGTTGTGGGGATTCGAACCACCGACCTTCTGATTGGCAAGCCCTAGGCTCTGTGGTTTAACCCACAGCGCCACCCGTGTCCCTCCAGTATGTATCTTTACCCTTCTTTAATAATAATAATAATAATAAATCAAGGCATCAATTGCAATGGGGCAAAAGGGCAGCTGCCCCCAACTCTAGATGAAGCATACCCCACAGATTCAAAGCTTTCACTTTTTACCCTTCTTTAAAAAATGAAAGGTTGAATCTGTGGGGTATGCTTCATCTAGAGTTGGGGGCAGCTGCCCTTTTGCCCCCCTGCAATTGATGCCTTTTGAAACTCTTCTCCTCCTACAAGAAAGGAGATTCCGACCAAACATCAAGAAAAACTTTCTGGCAGTAAGAGCCGTCTGATAGTGGAATGGCCTCCCTCGGGAGGTTGTGGACTCGCCTTCCTTGGGGCTTTTAAAGCAGAGGTTGGATGGCCATCTGTCCTGCATGTTTCATTTGAGATTCCTGCATTGCAGGGGGTTGGACTAGGGGACCAGCTCTACAATTCTATCATTCTGAGCTCCAGCCCCCAAAACTGTAAGATGGCACTCTGCGCACAGATGAAAAAAGAGAGACAGAGATCTTTCGAGCTTTGGAGAAAGCTACTGGACAGAGCAGGGACACGGGTGGCACTGTGGTCTAAACCACTGAGCCTCTTGGGCTTGCCGATTGGAAGGTCGGTGGTTCGAATCCCCACAACGGGATGAGCTCCCATTGTTCAGTCCCAGCTCCTGCCCACCTAGCAGTTCGAAAGCATGTCAAAGTGCAAGTAGAGAAATACGTACCGCTCCGGCAGGAAGGTAAACAGTGTTTCCGTGAGCTGCTCTGGTTCGCCAGAAGCGGCTTAGTCATGCTGGCCACATGACCCGGAAGCTGGAAGCCGGCTCCCTCGGCCAATAAAGCGAGATGAGCGCCGCAACCCCAGAGTCAGTCACGACTGGACCTAATGGTCAGGGGTCCCTTTACCTTAAAGATACATGCACACCATACATACACACCATACGTCACGACTGGACCTAACGGTCAGGGGTCCTTTACCTTTACTGGGCAGAGCAGATTTCCCCTACTTACAATTTTAAGGTTTCATTGGAACTGGCAGAAAAGGAAAGGATGCTATTTGTCCAGTCTAGGCCTATTTCAGGAGCTTTTCCACAGAGAAGTAATTGCCATTCTCAGAGGTATGTCCCCTCCCTCCAACTCATTTATTTGTCTGTATCTTGCTGGAGAAAGGAAAGAGATGACTAAGAGAACATGCACTGTGAGATGAATCCTACTGAAAAATTGTTAGAGAGAGAGATGTTTTTCTAAAAAAAGGAAGAATCTGGAAGGAAGGCGTTCAAGTAATGTATTCCCTGTGAGGGGAAGTGTCAGTCCTCACCTCGACAAGATCAAAAGCCATGTCAGAGATTTATATATCAAAGTGGAAATCGACTTGTGTCCTGAAAAGGAGGGGAAGGTGGGTGGGGAAGCAGGAATGGCAACAACTCCGGAGCCTTCCAAATAAGTCTTCCAGCAAAGCTAGCCGCCATCCCCACATACCACGGATGGATCAAGAAGCAGCCCATCATCACGCGAAGCGACTTCAATTGCAGCCATCACGGCTCTGCTGTCAGTTTTGAGTCACGTGCAGAGCCACTCCGGGAAGAATACGATGAAAGGAAAGTTCTCGCACCAAGCCGGTGAAACAGCAGCTTTCGAGAAGAACCAGCCGTCTGTCAGCCACAGGCCCTTCCTTCCATGCGGCATGGAGATGGGGATGTTTTGGTCCTCTTGGGAAAGACAGGGTGGCATCTATGTAACCATAATGCAAAAAACATGAATGCACACATCTAATTCTTGGAGGAAATGGGATGCCCGGAGCAGTTGTTTATGGCCTGAAGGCACTTGCACACTCAAAGCGGTTATTCCAGTTGCATCAGTCGGGTTGCAAGCTAAGGGTAGACTTGTTCGGAGTTTTAGGGAATGAAATAGGGAATGCCTGGGGACAGATGGCAGGGGAAGGGCCTGCTGCCTTCTAGCCTGAAAATACGTTCTTTAATTAAGCTCTGCTGAGCTTGCTCCAGTGAGCTAGTGGTGGCAGCCAGCAGAGCTGGAGGAAGACGCTTTGCTGCCTGTGGTTTAGAACATCCTTCCGCTCCAATTCCATGCACAGAAGTTGGCCAGATGGGCAGTTGAGTACAGTGGTACCTCCGGTTAAGAACTTAATTCGTTCTGCACAATTTCTGTTCTCATCCTGTAGCAAAGTTCTTAACCCAAGGTACTATTTCTGGGTTAGCGGAGTCTGTAACCTGAAGCATCTGTAACCCATGGTACCACTGTATTACTCCATGAATGGCAGCAGCAAGGGAATTATGGTGTTACAGCACAGGCCTTGTGGAGCACACTGGTGGAGGAACGGGAGTGCGGAGGGCGCAGACCACCCCTGGCACCACTATTCCAGTAGAGTGCCATTGCGGTGGGCCCACCCTGGATACACGCTGTGCACCCCTCACCACACATCAGGCATCATGCCCCCACTGGTGGCGCACCACGCCCCCGCCTGCACTCCGCTCCCGGTAGCGGAGCATGCAGCTTCGCCACTGGTAGAGCACACACCATTGTCCCCCAATACAAGGAAGGGTAGAGCCTTGGGAGGATGCTACCAGATGCGCCACCTGATCCAGACATCTCATTTTGCCTAATGGTAGAGCCGGCCCCTGTAACCAGAAAAGGATCAAAATTAAGTAAACTAGAGGAGAAGTGGTGAGCCCTGAGGCAGGGAGGGGGGTTGGGCCTCCATCAAGGTCGTGTCCCGATTTGCTTCACTGGGATGTTGGAAGGTATCCAAGTTCCCCATCTCTGCTAGACCAATCATACCTTCGGTCGGATCAAATATGGCTGCTTTCTTCCAGCCTATTATTTCCTCATCCTCTTCCCTCTGGGCCAGTGGTTCTTGGATCATTTTTCTCTGGGCCACACTTTCAAAATAAATAAATGAATTGCAAAACAAAAAGAAACAACTCCTAGCGGTGCTTGATTTGGAAAAGAGATCTATCCATATTCTGCCTAATAATAATAATAATAATAATAATAATAATAATAATAAATACGAGACTTCCGGAGGCGGCGCGACCGGTAATGGCTGCCTTCTCCGAGTAAGGAGAAGGGAGCTCCGCTGTAAACGGGTCGTCCGCTACGGCGAAGCGGAGACCCATTCAGGAAAACCACAGGTGGCAGAAGCCTGTGGTCTCGGGACCCGGCGGGCGCCAGAAGCAGCCCCCAAAACGTTGAAGGGACCCCGTAAGGGGCTCCGGATCGCGGAGGGGGTAGCGGCGCTGTGGGTCGTTGCGCAAACAGCGAAGTGAAGCCGCGTTGCTGTTGCCGGTCAGCGCTGTCCTTTCTTCCTGCAACTTTTCTGAATTTTGGAAACTACAACCCGTGAGTAAATTTGGACATTGAAAACTTTCTGAAACTTTTGTCAACTTTCTGAAACTTTTTGAGAACTTTCTGAAACTTTTAAAACTTTTTTAAAAAAAAAGTTGAAATTTGGCTGAAAACGGAGTGAGGATAAGCAGGAAGCCCATCTCCCGCTATACTGAACTTTAAGCAAAGAGCAGGAGGAGTGGAGACAAAAAGTTATGCGTTAACTAAATGCTGGCACCCTGTTAAAGCAGTTTTCTGAGTGAAAGACTTTGAGCTATTGACTTTTGCTGGTCATATTGGGAGTGCATTGATACTCTTCTTCTGTGGAACCAGTGGATTACAAAATAAATAAGAATCTCTGGTGCTGGAGCTGCCTGGAAGAGCACCAGTTTGCAACTTTGGATACATTGAATTCAGGTTTTGAAACATTCTGAGTTGGAACTGGATACTTTGAAACTGTTGCAGTCAAGGCACTGTAAGAAACACTGTTTTGCTTTAAGTTTTACTCTGCTAAAAATAATACATTGTGGAGGCGATGGACATGGATTTAAATTTACAAGTTTAACTTGGATTTGATCTTTTCCCTGAAGACGTACTAAGCTCCCTCTAGAGGATTTTGGATTTACAGCAGTGACTTTGTCCTACTTTCCCTTTCCCGGCCTCTGTTTGACTATTGTATCTGGGACTCTGCTTTCTCATGGGAACAACTTGGATTGACCTTGGATTACAGATAACTTTGGAATGAGTGGCGCAAGGAGAAGAGGAAGGACTAAACAAACAACTCTAACTTTATCTGCAGCCTCACAGCGCAGATCTTCTGTGCCGGCCTTGCCTTCCACTTTGCCTCCAGACATAGAGGCGGCCTCCCTAATACAGGCAGGGGAGGGAGAGACAGAGGAGCTGCACCTGGGAGATATGGCTTCAGGGACAAGTAGCTCTGTCTTGGAGAAAATTTTGGAGAAACTGGAGGCTCTGGACAAGAAGGCTGATTTGCATACAGCTAAAATTGAACAGAACACAGAAAGTTTGAATAAGCTGACTGGACAAGTTGCACGGAATGCCCAGTCTATTGGAGAATTAAAGGAGGCTGTAGGTGAAAATCGTAAACTGGCTGAAGATACTAGTCAAAGACTGGAAGAACTTGAGAAAGAAGTAAGACCACTCAGCAAACAAGTTGGAGAACATCAGATTTACTTTTCGATGACAGAACTGCGAAACAGGGAGACCAACTTGAGGATACGGTCAATACCAGAGGTGGAAGAAGATAATTTTATTGAATTTCTAACTAAGGAATTTGCCAAGTTTTGGAAGTTAGAGGAAAAAGACTTCAAAATCGTATCTGCTTTCAGGCTTGGCAGAGTCAGAAGGACAGAGAAGCCCAGAGATTGTTTGATAACACTGAGATCAAAGGAGGAAAGGGACAAGATTTTGGGCCTGCACTACGAAAAGTCACTAGACATTTTGGGCAAGAGAATTGAAATCTACAAGGACATTCCTAAGCAGTTGCTGGACCTTAGATCTAACTACACGGAATTGGCAAGACTGTTGAGAAGCAACGCAATTATCTTCAGGTGGGAGTTCCCACAAGGATTATCCTTTACCTACAGAGGGAGAAAGATCAAAATCAAAACAGTGGAAGATAGAGACAAGTTTTTGGGAGCACACGGAGAAGACCTCCACAAAGGACTTGGATTGCCAGCGCCAGAACTTCCAGGGGAGCCCGCCCCCTCGGATCCTCAAGGACCGGAGAACAAGGTACCACCCCAGAAAGAATAACCAGACCTATCCAGGATGTCTCTGCAGCTTTTGAGCTGGAACATAAATGGCTGTAACAGTCCCGAAAAAAGGTCTAAAATTTTTCATATTTTAAAAAAGGAACAATTGGACATTATATGCTTACAAGAAACACATGTGATTAGGCTCCATAGAAAGGTGTTAATAAATAAAAGGCTTGGTCAAGAATTTATATCATCGGATACAGTTAAAAAGAGAGGTGTGGTGATCTATGCAAAAGAGAGCCTTTCACCAAAATTTCTCTTTAAAGATGAAAGTGGAAGAATCCTCGCAATAGAAGTACAGTATCAAGGAGAAAAAATTTTGATATTAGGAATTTATGCTCCAAATGAAGGAAAATCGGATTTTTATAAGAAGTTGCACGAGACCATGCTGGATTATCTGGATTACAACAACGTCATCATGATGGGGGACATGAACGGGGTAGTATCAACAAATATGGATAAGTCACAGAACCAGAACATTACTAAAGAGGGAAGACTACCTAAGACCTTTTTTGAAATGACTGACAATATGGACTGGGTTGACATCTGGAGAGTTAGAAACCCCTTGGGAAGAGAAGGAACATTCTTTTCTGAAGCTCAACTGACTTGGACACGAATCGACCAAATATGGATAACTAGAAGTCTGGCACCTAAGGTGAGGAAGGTGAAAATCTGCCCTAAAACATGCTCCGACCATAACGCCTTGAGAATGGATATGACATTGATCCCAACCGGCTCCTTTAGATGGAAGATGAATGATGGCCTGTTTAGAGACCAAAGAATTGTAAAGAAGGCCCAAAAAACTTTAAAGGACTATTTTGAGATTAACTTGAACACTACGGTGGAAAAAAGAACTATCTGGGATGCAAGTAAAGCTGTGATGAGAGGGTTCTTGATTCAACAGAATTCTTTAAAGAAAAGACTGCAAAATGAAAAGAAAGATAAAATTCTGGAAAGTATCAAAGAGTTGGAGAAGAAGTTAAGATCTAACCCGAAGTCCCAACTGATTCTGAGAGAAATTAAACTTTATCAGGCACAATATTCCAAACTGATAAATCAGGAAATAGAATGGAAGATTAAAACAATGAAACAAAAAACTTTTGAATCGGCAAATAAATGTGGGAAACTGCTAGCCTGGCAGCTGAAAAGGAGACAAAGATTAAATACAGTAACAAACTTAGAGGTTGAAGGAAGGAACATTCAGAACCCGGGAGAGATTAGAAAGTGCTTCCAGAGGTATTTTAAAAAGCTATACACTCAAGGGCCACAAGATGAAATAGAGATTACACAATTTTTGGAGAGAAATGGATTAGCAAAGCTGTCAGAAGAAAATAGAACAATTTTGAATGGCAAAATAACACGACAAGAGATTGAACAGGCCATCCAGAGTCTGAAACAGGGCAAATCACCAGGGCCAGATGGACTGACCTCTAACTACTATAAGACATTGAAGGATTATTTGATACAACCTTTGTTGGAGGTCAGTAATGAAATAATGGAGGGGAAGAAGGCGCCTGAATCGTGGAAAGAAGCATTTATCACATTGATTCCAAAGTCAGAAACTGAAAAGACACAACTCAAGAACTACCGTCCCATCTCCCTTTTAAATGTGGATTACAAAATATTTGCAGATGTTTTGGCACGAAGATTTAAGAAAGTTTTAAGTGAGATAATCCATAAAGACCAGGCAGGCTTTCTCCCGGGCAGACATATGTTTACTAACACAAGGAACATCATAGACATATTGGAACTTTTACAAACAAACATAAACACTAAAGCAGTTTTAATTTTTATAGACGCGGAGAAAGCCTTCGACAACATATCTTGGAAATTTATGAAGGGGAATTTAAAAGAAATGGGAGTGGGACGGGGGTTTGAAAACGGGATTGAGGCAATATATTCAGAACAAAAGGCTAAACTGATAGTTAACAATGTGGTTACAGAAGAGTTTAAAATTGAAAAAGGTACACGACAAGGCTGCCCGATTTCCCCATTACTGTTTATTTCGGTTCTGGAAGTGCTCCTGAATATGATTAGGGGGGACAGGTTGGTGGAAGGGATTCAGGTCGGAGCGAAACAATATAAACTTAAAGCTTTTGCAGATGACCTAGTTCTGACATTACAGGAGCCGGAGTCTAGTTTGAAAAGAGTACTACAACTGATTCAAAACTTTGGTCGAGTGGCAGGATTTAAGTTAAACAAGCAAAAAACTAAAGTTTTGGGGAAAAACTTGACAGATACTGAGTTGGAACAGCTTCAGAAAGAGACAGAACTAAATGTGGTTAAAAAAGTTAAATACCTAGGGGTAAACATAACAGCAAAAAATCTGAGTTTATTTAAAGATAATTATGAAAAATGTTGGTCAGAGATTAAGAGAGACTTGGATAGTTGGTCAAGACTAAAACTTTCTTTGTTGGGCCGAATAGCTGCCATCAAGATGAATGTATTGCCAAAAATGTTATTTTTGTTTCAGACACTGCAGATTGTAGACAAGACAGAGTGCTTCCGGAAGTGGCAGAAAGATATTTCTAAATTTGTCTGGCAGGGCAAAAAGCCCAGAATCAAATTTAAAATATTAACAGATGCGAAAGAAAGAGGGGGCTTTGCCCTGCCAGATTTAAAGTTGTATTATGAAGCTGCAGCTTTCTGCTGGTTAAAAGATTGGTTACTTCTTGAAGATACGGATGTCTTGGATTTGGAAGGTTTTAATAACGCGTTTGGATGGCATGCATATTTATGGTATGATAAAGCTAAGATAAATAAGGCCTTCAAGAACCATATTGTCAGAAAATCAGTTTTTAATGTCTGGACAAAATATAAAGACTTACTGGAGAATAAAACTCCGAGGTGGCTGTCACCCCTGGAGGCTAAGGCTCGGAAAAGAGCCAATATGGAGGCCAACTGGCCAAAATATTGGGAGATAATAGAAAAGGATGGTGACAACTGGAAATTGCAGAGTTTAGAAAAGATGAGAGACAAAGTGCGAGACTGGTTACAATATGCTCAGATTAAAGAAGTGTTTAAAAATGACAAAAAGCTAGGATTCCAAGTGGAAAAGTCAAAGTTAGAAACTGAACTGTTAGAACCTAAGACTAAGGTACTTTCAAGAATGTATAACTTGCTGCTGAAATGGAACACACATGACGAAATGGTAAAATCAACAATGATAAAATGGGCGCAGGACATTGGGTATAATATTATGTTTGAAGATTGGGAAAGGTTGTGGACCTCTGGGCTGAACTTCACTGCATGTAATGCGTTGAAGGAAAATGTGATGAAAATGATGTATAGATGGTACATGACCCCTGTTAAACTGGCTAAAATATACCATTCGTCTGATAGCAAATGTTGGAAATGTAAGGAAAATGAAGGAACATTTTTTCACCTCTGGTGGACCTGCCCTAGAGTGAAGGCCTTTTGGGAGAAGATATATAATGAATTAAAAAAGGTGTTTAAATACACCTTTACTAAGAAACCAGAGGCCTTTCTCCTGGGTATTGTAGGCCAGAGTGTGTTAAAAAAGGACAGAACATTCTTTATGTACGCAACAACAGCAGCAAGAATATTAATTGCCAAGAATTGGAAAACTCAGGAGCTACCCACTGTGGAAGAATGGCAGATGCAACTGATGGACTATATGCAATTAGCCGAGATGACCGGCAGAATTCGAGACCAGGGAGAAGAAAGGATGGAAGAAGACTGGAGGGAATTTAAGATTTATTTACAAAAATATTGTAATTTGGCTGAGTGTTGAATTGGATGCCAGTGCAGATAATTGTCTACCATTAAATTAGATTTAAGGCTGAATTATATGTCAAACCAAATTAAGATTAGTAATTAAGATGAGTTAAATGATAATTTGTTTGAAATAAATTTAATAATGATGTAAGTGTATGCGGGAGGTGTGGGGGAGTCCCATGTAATAATTGAGAGATGTTAAATGGACAATGATAAGTTGTGCTTATCTAATATATGCTTTATTTGAAAACTTCAATAAATATATATTAAAAAAAAAAAAATAATAATAATAAATACTATGCTACACTTAAATGTCTAAATGTTTATTGGATTGTCCTTGAAGCTTCCTGCCACACTTGCCATCTTTTCCTGCCACTTCCTTTGAGAAGCACAGCTCTGGACACTAAATTCCTTTCCAAAACCAAGGAGAACCTCAAAGAGGCAAAATGAGCTGGAGATTCTCCCTTCTCTTTGAGATTGGTGTGATGAAGGTGATTTCTATCACCTGTCAGGGGTTGCTTATCACTCTGAAAAATGCCTTTCATCCTGTCACCTTTACACTAACTTGGGAGAAAGGGAAAAGTGGAGCTATTTACAAAGCTTTGCTGACTCTCAAAATCTCTCCTTTTTTTCCCGGTGGCAGGGAGAGGGTTGCTATTCTGTTATTATATCCAGGGCAAATGCCGATGGTTTGTTTGCCAGCCTCCAATGGGTGTTTTAAAGGTGACCCGGAAAGCGAAACGACATTTATATTGCTTTGTTTTGCTCTCCTTTATTTTTTAAAAGAAGGTCTCAAAAGGGTTTTTTCAAAAAAAACCCAACACAAATATAAATAAATAAAATGGAGAAAAAGTGAGAAATGTCAGGCTCTGACTAGAAACAGAGAGGTATTGTTGCCTGTTCTAGAAAATTGAAAAGTGCAAAAATAGGGAAGGCAATGAATTTGGCTGAAAGTTCTGTGGTTAAATGTTTTGCTAGCATTCAAGTTTCTCAGTCTCCCAGGCACTGAAACACAACAAATTCTGTCCTGTTGACTTCAATAGCCCAGAGGCAGACAATTTTACCTGGCTCCCTGTATTCCTGCAAAGTTTCTGTTTAAAACATGGATTGAGAACCTCTGACCCATCCAATCTCTCTGTCTGGATCCTCAAAATTCTCCCCAGACCAAACCTCTTGCTGGCTTTGCTTTGCACTCAATTTTTTGTGGATTTTTTTGCCCAACTGAAATGTATTCTTGAACTCTGGTGATGCCTCCCGCAGGGGTATATGTGTGTGCATGTGTAGAAAATGTAGCCTATTGTACAAAGGCAAAGTTTAGATTCATTGCTCTGCTCACTTTCAGACCCTCCAAGAGTCCCTATTACAGAAGCTGTCCCGGTTTCTGATTTGATTTTTTTGATTTGATCCCAAGAGGTCCTGCTTTTCCTTAGGACATCCCTATTTTCATCGGAGAAATGGAGGAGGGTATGGAGTTATGCGACCCCTGAGCCAAGGAGATAAGTAGCTATTCAACCTTTAGAAGACATTGGAAGGCAGCCCGGTATAGGGAAGCTTTTTTAAATGTTTAATGTTTTATTACGCTTTTATATACAGTGGTGCCCTGCAAGACGGAAAACCCGCAAGACGAAAGGGTTTTCCGTTTTCAGAGGCGCTTCGCAAGATGAATTTCCCTATGGGCTTGCTTCGCAAGACGAAAATTGACGAAAATTTTTGAGTTTTTTTCCTACTCCCCAACCCCTTTTTCTGAAGCGCTAAGCTGCTAAAAGCCTTTTAGCAGCTAAACCGCTAATCCCTTAAGCCTTTAATAGGCGTTAATAGCCCTTAAACTGCCAATAGCGCTAATAGCGCTAATCCGCTAATGGGCTTGCTTCGCAAGACGAAAACACCGCAAGACGAAAAGACTCGCGGAACGGATTCTTTTCGTCTTGCGAGGCACCACTGTATGTTGGAAGCTGCCCAGAGTGACTGGGCAAACCAGTCAGATGGGTAGGATAGAAATAATAAGATCGTGATGATGATGGAATAGGACATGGGTAGGCAAACTAAGGCCCAGGGGCCAGATCCGGCCCAGTCGCCTTCTAAATCTGGCCCGTGGATGGTCTGGGAATCAGCGTGTTTTTACATGAGTAGAACGTGTCCTTTTATTTAAAATGCACCTCTGGGTTATTTGTGGGGCCTGTCTGGTGTTTTCACGTGAGTAGAATGGGTGCTTTTATTTAAAATGCACCTCTGGGTTATTTGTGGGGCATAGGAATTCATTCATTTCCCCCCAAAATATAGTCCGGACCCCCACAAGATCCGAGGGACAGTGGACTGGCCCCCTGCTGAAAAAGTTTGCTGACCCCTGGAATAGGATGTCCCTGTTTTCATTGGAGAAATGTTGGAGGATATGCCTCTTGCCCTGCCCACCACTAGGTGTGACCAGTGCTATTTTTTCTAGAAAAAGAGGTGCCAGAACTCACCATGAACACCTCCCTCATTCTCTTAGAATGGAAATGATTCCCACCGGAGAGGTGCCAGAACTGAATTCCAGTGAGTTCTGGCTGAAAAAATGCCCTGGGTGTGGCCCCTGGAAGATCACCCAGAGCAGACCCTTGGACTAACAAAAGCCCCCCCCCCCCACTCCCGTCATCCCTCATCATCACTCCTCGATTTGTCTCGCATTTCTGGTCCTGGCTCCTTGGTCATTCTCTGGACCAGTTCTTCATTATGGTCCCAGCTTCTGATTTGCTCTTTGATGCTGTCTCCTGGTTGCCTTTGTATCTGTGCTAGTCCCGTGAGTTACCTGAGAGGTGAGGTCCAAGTCTGGTCCGTGGTCAAAGGTGCAACGTGGAGGCAATCCATAGTAGCTGAAGCTGGGTGCAGGGCAGGGAGTTGGGTGAAGTCAGGAACAGGCTTGCAAGCAAGGAGCCAGGGCAGGTCAGGAAAGCAGGGCAGGGTTCAGGCAGGAACTAGCAACCAACAATGTCACTCACGCAACTTCGGACTGGGGCTGGCTGGCTTTTATCTGCCCTGAGGCATAGGGCAGCCCCGATCCTCTGGTGACTCGCCTCTCCTGGCCTGGAGGCGAGCACTCCTCCTGCGGGAACTTAGTTCCCTCCGCCTCTCTGCCCTGAGCCTCTGCAGCTCAGGAGAGGCTGGAGGGTTCACCGGACCCAGGGGCAACCTCAGCTTCCTCTGATGGGGCTGAGAGTGAAGCACCTGCAGGCAATGGGTCCTCCATCACCTTAAGAGCCAGAGCAGACTCAACTGATGCCTGCACCTGAGGACCCAGCACAGGTGAGGACCCTTCAGGCTCATGCCCCAGCCCTGGCTCAGCTGGTTCTGGAGGCGGGGAATCCTGTGCAGGCTGGGATCCGTCAGGTTCAGCATCTGAGTCCGAATCCCAGGCCATCACAGTACCCTGATTGCCCTTTTGTCCTTGTTCCCAGTTCCTGGTTCATGACTGTCTTCAAATGGCTGCTCCTGGCCCAGCCCTGACACCTAAAGCAGGGTTCTTCCATCTTGCACTGCAAGATGTTGCTGGACTCTGACTCCCATCACCCCCAGCCAGCTTCACCAGTGGTCAGGAATGATAGGAGTTGTGGCCCACAAAAATCTAGGGACCCAAGGATGAAGACTGACCTGAGGCAAAGCCACCATTGGGTAGACCTCTCTGTTCAGATGCGTTTTTAGAGTTCCTGGCAGAGAAAAGAGGTAGCAGTCAAATACGATATTCTCAGAAATATGTATAGCATGCAAAGTGATGCATATTCCTGGGAGGTAAATTGAGAGCCAGGTCATTGGTACCTTACAGGGCACCTGTCAATGGAGGGCTAGCACAGTTCAGTGTCAAGGAAAGGACATCTTGGAGATCCATTGGGTCTGAATTGCCCTCAGATATGTCAAGTAGAAATTATCATACAGGTGTGTAGGCTGTCAGCCAGGCACCAATCTGTGGCTGATGGAGCGTTTTTTAAAAAGTCTTCTATTGATCGACAAGCTTTTCCAGGAGGTTACGACCTTTTCGTTTCCATACAAGGCTGACGGACATCACACTTAGACCTGGGGGATCATTGCCTCTACATTATCCTGAATATGTAAGGTGATGTTCAAGGGAATGTTAGCACACAGCGAAGAATGGACCAGAATCCTGATGAGCAGTCCTCGAACAGAAGAGGTTTAACCTCTGCCGGTTGATCAGACAGAGAGTATTCTGGTTCCAAAATCTTCTTCATGCCTTCATAATGATGCACATTGGCAGCAAAGTTCCAGGAAGGACACAGACTTGTACATGTTCCACGGGAAGAATGGCATGCACACATACACACACACACCCGTGCTAATTGCTGAAAAGCAGGTACCTGGAAGATTATTTCAGAGAAGGCCTGGTGAATGGAATGCGATAGAGGCTTGCTGGTGTCAGCTGAAACAAACTGCACAGTGTAATTGTGTCCCCAAAGGTAGGTAGAAAATATAAGGCACTCTTTAGAGCACCTGAAGCAGCCATCAGAGCTGTTGCTGTTGTCCTCTTCAGTGCGAATGAAAATACCAGATGATAAAGCGTTTATGTCCACTCTTTTTGATCTAAGATGTTCCACACCTTGAGCGATGCTGGGAATCTCCACATCATTTAAAAAACTGAAACAAAAATTTAATATTTATACATAGAAAATATAGCAAGGCAAAATTCTAGAATAAGATCAGTTAAAATATCAATTTACATACAGTGGTGCCTCGCAAGACAAAAAGAATCCGTTCCGTGAGTCTTTTCGTCTTGCGGTTTTTTCGTCTTGCGAAGCAAGCCCATTAGCGGATTAGCGCTATTAGCGCTATTGGCAGTTTAAGGGCTATTAACGGCTATTAAAGGCCTAAGGGATTAGTGGATTAGCTGCTAAAAGGCTATTAGCAGCTTAGTGCTTTAGAAAAAGGGGTTGGGGAGCGGAAAAAAAACTCGTCATTTTCGTCATTTTCGTCTTGCGAAGCAAGCCCATAGGGAAATTTGTCTTGCGAAGCACCTCCAAAACAGAAAACCCTTTCGTCTTGCGGGTTTTCCGTCTTGCGAGGCATTCGTCTTGCGGGGCACCACTGTATCAATAAACACTGCCAAAACAATAACCTGTACAATTAACCTGTACTTACCTCAAACTTCTATTATTAGTAAGGTGTTCCACAGGGCAGGGACTTCCACACAAAATTATTGATCCATGGTAAAGGCCAATTGAACCACAGGGGCATAGGGGTTGCCAAAAGCACCCCGTCAGAAGATTCCATTGAACCATCACCTGCCCCAGTTAACACGGCCTTGGGTCAGATTTTCACTCCCTTCCACATGCCATTCATAAGACAGAAACAGTGGCAAGTTTTAAGCTCCTCCTAAAGAGTGTGCAGTGCGACCACTTGCACATTGCCAAAATAGGGGGCAGGAAAGGACCCAGGACTGTATGCGCTTTTCATGTGCAATGTTTTAAACAGTGAGCGAAAAGGATAGTTTGGAGCAACATTTGCAGGGATGTGACCTAGGAGGAAAGCAGCAAGCTGGAGAGAGAGAGAGAGCAATGTTTGATTTCTGTTTGAATCCAAGGCTGCAGCTACGGGGGAAACAAGACCTTTTTGGGGTGTTAATGCTGTGAACCCCTCCATTGCAGGCTCAAGTTGTACAAAATAATAATAATAATAATAATAATAATAATAATAATAATAATAATAATAGTTCTTTTATTGGGTTTTATAAACAAGAATAAAGTTATACAAAGAAGTATACAGTGGTGCCCCGCAAGACGAATGCCTTGCAAGACGGAAAACCCGCTAGACGAAAGGGTTTTCCGTTTTTCGATGCGCTTCGCAGGACGAATTTCCCTATGGGCTTGCTTCGCAAGACGAAAATGTCTTGCGAGTCTTGAGATTTTTTTCCGCTCCCCACCCCCTTTTTCTAAGCCGCTAAACCGCTAATAGCCTTTTAGCAGCTAATCCGCTAATCCCTTAAGCCTTTAATAGCCGCTAATAGCCGCTAAACCGCTAATAGCGCTAATCCGCTAAACCGCTAATAGGGTTGCTTCGCAAGACGAAAATGTCTTGCGAGTCTTGAGATTTTTTCCCGCTCCCCACCCCCTTTTTCTAAGCCGCTAAACCGCTAATAGCCTTTTAGCAGCTAATCCGCTAATCCCTTAAGCCTTTAATAGCCGCTAATAACCGCTAAACCGCTAATAGCGCTAATCCGCTAAACCGCTAATAGGGTTGCTTCGCAAGACGAAAATGTCTTGCGAGTCTTGAGATTTTTTCCCGCTCCCCACCCCCTTTTTCTAAGCCGCTAAACCGCTAATAGCCTTTTAGCAGCTAATCCGCTAATCCCTTAAGCCTTTAATAGCCGCTAATAGCCGCTAAACCGCTAATAGCGCTAATCCGCTAAACCGCTAATAGGGTTGCTTCGCAAGACGAAAATGTCTTGCGAGTCTTGAGATTTTTCCCCGCTCCCCACCCCCTTTTTCTAAGCCGCTAAACCGCTAATAGCCTTTTAGCAGCTAATCCGCTAATCCCTTAAGCCTTTAATAGCCGCTAAACGCCGCTAAACCGCTAATAGCGCTAATCCGCTAAACCGCTAATAGGGTTGCTTCGCAAGACGAAAATGTCTTGCGAGTCTTGAGATTTTTTCCGCTCCCCACCCCCTTTTTCTAAGCCGCTAAACCGCTAATAGCCTTTTAGCAGCTAATCCACTAATCCCTTAAACCTTTAATAGCCGCTAATAGCCGCTAATAGCGCTAATCCGCTAAGGTGCTAATAGGGTTGCTTCGCAAGACGAAAAAACCGCTAGACGAAGAGACTCGCGGAACGAATTAATTTTGTCTTGTGAGGCACCACTGTACCAAGTTTTCTCATGCCATTTGCATATCACAAGAATAGCATAACAAATGTGGAAAAATATCTATGACATATGTCTCATTATTAGTGGTCAATGTATAAGTTCTTGGTTTATGAATTGGTTTAAACAATTAGTGAGGAGGAGGAGGACGGGAGGAACGGGGCGAGTGGGAACAGGTGGTTATGCTTCTATTATTTACTTAGTGTGTGTGAGGAGTTCTGTCAATGCTACTTGTATGGGTTCTCTTACTATTAACTTCTTGTATTTCCTTGGTGGTGAGAGAGGCTGGAGTGGCTTAGGGTGTAGTTGGTTGTCTTTGGTTGGCTGTAGTGGGATTTTGTGTGTGTGAGAGAGTGGGGTGTGAGTGTGTATTTTTGAATCAGGTTAGCCAGATTGATTCGTATGCTGTCGGTGGTTTCTTCTTGTTGTCTTGTTGCGCTGTGTATGTGATAAAGGGGATCCAAACTAGGGTGAAGGCATCTTCATCTATTTGTCCCTGTGTCAGTTTCAGCTTATTAGTTTTTCTAATAAGGCTGTTTCCCATATTATTATGATATATGTGTAAAATGCCATATATCACAAAGACACCTCAGTCTCCGTTATGCCTCATTCCCAAAAGGAAACATGAACTCTGAGTAAGGTCATCAATCCCCTGGAGATTGGGGTGTCGTGCAACAATATATCTAATTGTTTCAGGGTCCCTCATTGGAAGTGGTTCATAAATTAAATCTTCTTCTTCACCATTTTGGAATTCTCTGATTTTGATTTTTACCACCCTGAATAATTGGGTGTCATCCTTGAGTTCAACCACCTCACAGTTCCTGGGGGATTAAAACATAGCCGAGTTTCTACTAAAAGTGTCAGATTAAAATTATGGGGACTGCACCATGAATGCCCAGAAACAATTTATGCCTTTGATTTCCTCATTTCCCTTAGAACCACTCTCCCCCGCCTCTCACACCCATCCCTTCTCCCCCCCCCCCCATGGCAATGGCTGCTAGGAACTCCTGCCAAAAGCGTTAATGAATTTTGCATTGAGTTCTGACTCTTGGCATTTAGGGCTTAATAATAAAAAAAACCCTTCTTTGCCTTTATCTGGGGGATTTTGTTTCCTGCTAATTGGTGTCAACATCAATCAAGATCACGGGCTCAAACACCGCTGGTTTCAAGGCCCCCCCCTTTTTTTTGCTAATTTCCCTTTTAGCCCCTTCAATAACTTGGTGGTTACTTTGGGCCATTTGCACAGGAATGTGTCAATAAAAATCCCTTCTGCCCTAAACCTTGCAAATCAGAAAGTGTATATGTGTGTGTGTGTGAGAGAGAGAGAGAGAGAGAGAGAACATTAACATATTGGTAAATGCTAATGCTGAAACGAGACTTGTTTTATTTTAAGTCATTTGCTCCTGCAGGGGTAGATAATGTTGCTCCATAGGGAGAAAAGTGTTACAGAAGTTGGGTGCCACTCTCACTCCCTGCCGAGTGATAGAAAGATTCCTGGGGGGGTTCCAGGCATTAACCAAGGGTTTGTGCTCCTTTAAGAAACAAGATTTATTCACATGTTTACACCTTCAGTCTGCACAGAGGGAGTCCAGATCTTACAGCATGGCCATCTCAAGCAGGAACTCCAGCAGTTGTGGCACTGGAGTCAACAGTATCTCGCCCAGACAGCCTTCAGCCAGCCTGCCTAAGATGGATCTCAGTTTTAATTTTCTGCCTTCTACTTCCCAGCACACCTTGTTCTAAAGCAGGGTTTCCCAAACTTGGGTTCCCAGCTGTTTTTGGACTACAACTCCCACCATCCCTAGCTAGCAGGACCAGTTGTCAGGGATGATGGGAATTGTAGTCCCAAAACAGCTGGCAACCCCAGTTTGGGAAATCCTGATCTAGATCAGTGTTTCTCAACCTTTATTCCAACTGTGGCCCCCCGTACGAGTGGTAGAAAGGTAGCTATTTCAATATTTTGTTTGTAAATAGAACATGTTTTATTTATATATTTTTATAATTTATACAAAATGCAATCACATAAAAAATTATACTTTAAGTATTTCTCGTTCCATGTGCTTGATGACCAGAAACAATATATATATATATATATATGCAGGTTTTGGTGTCCTCGGGTGTCTTCCCGTGTAAAAGTTGGGGTGTCTAGGCGACGTTTCGACGAGGTCTCACTCGTCATCTTCAGGCTGGTGCTTTCGGCTTCTTGTTACTGGAACAGAGCAGGATCTCAGTGTTTGAGTTCCTATAAATACTGTTGAGGAGGTGTGGTGTATAGCCTCCAATGTTCTGGGCAGAGAGGAGGTTCCCAGGCTAGTGTGCCTTTTCTTCTTTTGTTCCTTAATTACTTGAGGGATATCTTGAGTGATTTCTTGAGTGATTTCCTGAATCCCACTTAGGTGGGTCATTAGGTGTGGATTAGTTGCTAAAGCCTTCGTGTCTTGAACTCTTGAACTTTGTGAAGAGTTTTTCTGAGAAGATGGCTGTACTGCACTTGGTTGTGCTCTGGCTTGGCTTCGTGTATAGGGGCGAGCTGTGGTTTTGTGGCCTGTGCCAGCCAGATCTGTGTAGGGATTGCAGGGGGGTGCAGCATCCGGAGGTGCCACCCTGGTTTGGCTACTGGATGGTGTCTGTAATTTATCTGTGGAGAGGGTCTGGGTTTGGGTCTGGTGTGGTTGATTGGTGATGGCGTTCTGTGTGCCTCTGGATCTGGTGTCAGATTTTGTGGGGAGGGCTAATTTCCAGATGTCTGGCAAGCGGGATGTGTCGTCACGCTTGTTCATGTTGTGAGGGTGTTTCTCTATCTCGATGGCTTCCATGATTATTCTCTTGTGGTGATGTTCCATGTTAAAGAGCAATTTGGAATCTGCAAAATTAATTTCGTGTCCTGTTTCTTTCATGTGTTGGAAAAGAGAGGAAGTTTTTTCTTCTTTTTTGACGGCATTCTTGTGTTCTGCGATACGTGCATTTATTCGTCTGTTTGTTTGTCCAATGTACGTGGCTGGGCAGACTTTGCAGGGTATTTCATAGACCCCTTGGTTTTCCAACTGAATTTTATCCTTGGGGTTTCTGAGGATATTGGCTATTTTTTGGTTGGTGCAAAAGGCTGTTTTGATATTGTGTTTATGGAGGATTTTGCTAATTTTATCTGTAGTGCCCTTGATATAAGGAAGGAGGGCTATGCCATTGTTTTCTTCTGTGTCTTGGTTTTTGGGGGGTGTTTCTTTTTGGATTAGCTTCGTAACCCTGTTTTGCTGGTATCCATTGGCAATTAACACATTTGAGAGATTCTGTAACTCAGTTGTCAAGTGGTCTTCGTCAGCCAGGCGTTTGGTTCTGGAGATGAGAGTCTTGGCTACGGAGTTTATTTGTGCAGGGTGGTGGTGTGATTGTGCATGTAAGTAGCGGTTGGTGTGTGTTTTTTTCCGGTAGATAGTGTGTCCTAGGGAGCCATCAGGTTTTTTGTAGATTAGGACGTCAAGGAAGGGAAGTTGGTTGTTGGCTTCTATTTCCATAGTGAATTGTATTTTGGGGTGTAGGCTGTTGAGATGTGTGAGGAAGCTATCCAGTTTTTCCTTCCCGTGTGGCCAAATTACAAAGGTGTCGTCAACATATCTGAGCCAAAGTTTGGGTTTGTGTTCTGACTTGTCTAAAGCATTGGTTTCAAAGTGTTCCATGTACAGGTTAGCGATGACCGGTGAGAGGGGTGATCCCATAGGTGCTCCTTCTATCTGTTTGTATCTTTGTCCATTGTGGATGAAGTACGTGTTGGTTAGGCAGTGGTTGGTCAGGTCCAAGATGTATTCGGGGGGATTGTATTTGTTTTGAATCTTGGGAACTGTAGTTTGCCCTGCACAAAACTGCAACTTCCATCACCCTTGACGAACTGCAGATCCCAGGATTCTTTTAGGGCAGCCTGTGGGGTTGAGAAAGGGCTTTAAAGGTCAGCACCAACACTTTAAATGGTGCTCGGAAACGTCCTGAGAGCCAATGTAGGTCTTTCAGGACCGGTGTTATATGGTCTTGGCGGCCACTCCCAGTCACCAGTCTAGCTGCTGCATTCTGGATTAGTTGTAGTTTCTGGGTCACCTTCAAAGTTTGCCCCACGTAGAGCGCATTGCAGTAGTCCAAGTGGGAGATAACTAGAGCAAGCACCACTCTAGCGAGACAGTCTGTGGGCAGGTAGGGTCTCAGCCTGCATACCAGTTGGAGCTGGTAGACAGCTGCCCTGGCCACAGAATTGACCTGCGCCTCCATGGACATCTGTGAGTCCAAAATGACTCCCAGGCTGCACACCTGGTCCTTCAGGGGCACAGTTACCCCATTCAGCACCAGGGAGTCCTCCACACCTGCCCGCCCCCGTCCCCCATGGGCTCGATCCAGAAGGTTCTTCTTATGTTCTATTGAGGGAATCCCATTAGTGATGTATGGAAGTGAGAGCTGGACCATAAAGAAGGCTGATCGCCGAAGAATTGATGCTTTTGAATTATGGTGCTGGAGGAGACTCTTGAGAGTCCCATGGACTGCAAGAAGATCCAACCTAGCCATTCTGAAGGAAATGAGCCCTGAGTGCTCACTGGAAGGACAGATCCTGAAGCTGAGGCGCCAATACTTTTGCCACCTCATGAGAAGAGAAGACTCCTTGGAAAACACCCTGATGCTGGGAAAGATTGAGGGCACAAGGAGAAGGGGATGACAGAGGACGAGATGGTGGGACAGTGTTCTCGAAGCTACCAGCATGAGTTTGTCCAAACTGTGGGAGGCAGTGGAAGACAGGAGTGCCTGGTGTGCTCTGGTCAATGAGGTCACGAAGAGTCGGACATGATTAAACGACTAAACAACAACAACAGAGTTGGAAGGGACCCAAAGGATCACCTAATCTGAACCCTTTCAATGCAGGAATTAAAGAAATTGTGATGGCCCATTGCTGAAATTTGGATCCTGGCCTTTAAGAAGCACATTCATAACGTTTTTGAACATCACTCAAGCCAACAGCAAATCAGCTGCTGCGTGTTGACAGTTTTGTAGGCAAAATGGGCCCACGGGGAAGTAAAAGGGAGGTGTCATCATGTTTAGGGGAACCCTGAGGTTTGCAGAAGTACAAAAAAGTGCAGTGAGGACTGAGCATGCTCAGTGGACATGAAATGTGGAGCGTTTGTTGAGGGTAGAGCTATGTGTGCAGGTGTGTAATGGAGTGCGCTGGAAAAGTGTGTGGATGGCTGGCTGGAAATCTAGGCATTCCACACTCCTCTTTTGTTGCAGGTCTCACATTTTTGTGTGTCTGTGTCAGACCCTCCAAGTGTCTCTATTTTCCAGGGACATCCCTGATTTAGAGTTTCTGATTTGATCTTGAAATGTCCCACTTTTCCTTAGGATGTCCCTATTTTCATTGGAGAAATGTTGGAGGGTATGGAATTATCCAACCCCCAAGCTGTTTGAAGGCAGCCCTGTATAGGGAAGTTTTTTTTTAATGTTTAATGTTTTATTATGTTTTTATATATGTTGGAAGCTGCCCAGAGTGGCTAGGGCAACCCAGTAAGAGGTATAAATGGTAAAATCATCATTATGGAACAGGCTGTCCCTATTTTCCATTGGAGAAATGTTGGAGGGTATGCTGTGTATTACCATCTATCTGTCTAATCTAATCAATATCAGTGTTTCAGCTATTCCTCATAAGGAAGATCCTTATCAATCCCCTGATATCTTTAGTTGACTTTCCTTATTTCTACATGGATAGCAAAAAGCTAGGTTTCCATATGGCCTGGTGATAGGGAGCAATGTTGGTGACGGCGATTGCAGTTCCCCAGCATAATTCCAAGGCTTCACGTTATCATGACATTTGCTTGGAAGCAGTCTAAAACTATGACAGGAGCCTGGAGAATAACTTCAGCAACGTTAAAACAAGCTCCAAGTGTGAATTCAGAATCTAATGTATGCTATAATCCTTTGGGCAATAAGTGCCAGAGGGAGCCTATTAACATTGGAAAGCTACAGAGCTATTTTTGGTTGGTGGGATCACATTTGGGGCTGTCAAATTACCAACACAGGATACATGGGGAGAAAAAGAATCTGACAGTTGCAGCATTCAACACACATGCACGGACAGAGAAAAGATGCACAAGCTCACAGGGCTGTTTGCAGGGTCTAGTACAGAGGTGGGGAACTTGTGGCCTTCCAGATGTTACTGGACTCCAGCTCCCATCATCCTTGACCAATGGCCATTCTGGCCCGATGGGAGTTGGAGGCGCTGTGGGTTAAACCACAGAGCCTAGAACTTGCTGATCAGAAGGTCAGTGGTTCGAATCCCCGCGACGGGGTGAGCTCCCGTTGCTTGGTCCCTGCAGTTCGAAAGCACATCAAAGTGCAAGTAGATAAATAGGTACCGCTCCGGCGGAAAAGTAAACGGTGTTTCCATGCGTTGCTCTGGTTCGCCAGAAACGGCTTAGTGATGCTGGCCACATGACCCGAAGCTGTATGCCGGCTCCCTCAGCCAATAAAGCGAGATGAGCACCGCAACCCCAGAGTCAGTCACGACTGGACCTAATGGTCAGGGGTCCCTTTACCTTTAACTTCTGGAGGGCCACAGGTTCCCTATCCCTTTCTCTGAAGGTTCCTTGATTTAAAATCCAAGCCGGAGAAGAACATTTGGGGCTATAATGCTTGCTTTGTCCTTGAGAAGAGCACTGTGAAATTCCAGGGAATCCAGACTTCATCAAAACCACTAGATAGAATCTCAACTAACTCTGTAATCATTACTCAATGGCATGAGAAGGTATCCGGGCTAGTTTAGCTGCAGGTCAGCACAGACATTGTTTTTGGAGTCAAGGGTGGAGTGGAAAGGAAAACAGTGGAACTGGCAGGCTGCTGTGGCTCCCCCTGTTCCTAAGCTGTCTCCTGCTCCCTCAAACCTGTTGCTTGCTCAACCTATGCCCCCCTTCTTTCTCTGACCTGTCTTCTGTATCCCACCACCATTCTCCTGGCTCAGAGCCTTCCTCCTCTGATGCTTCCCTGGGGGTCTTCAGCTGTAGCTTCCCACCACTCCTCTTCCTCTAGCCAGTCCTTGACAGGAGGTCTACAAGGGACCTGAAAGTCAATAATGAGGATGCTGGCTGAATCTCTCCTGGAAGAATAATCTACCTCCACTGCGAGAGGCATTGGGACTCTGAATACCAGTTGTTAGGAACTGCAGGAGGGGAGAGTGCTGATGTCTCAGCCGGCCCATGCACGAAGCAGTTTGAAGCAAGCTGCTTTGAGGTGTCACTCAGAGAGGAGGAGAATTCATCTCCCAAAGTGGTGAGATGAGTGATAGGAAGATTGGGAGGGGGGGCTGTACCTGCTGCTGCCTCATTGCCACCTTTACTCCCCCCACCATCAGGATGTTAGGATATTGATGTTCCGTTCCACCTTAACAGATGTGTGGAGTTGTTGTATGTCACATGTCTGTTTACAGTCCAGCACAGCTTGCTGGGAATTTCCGTTGTGTGCATAGCTTTTGTGTTTGCTGTTTGCTTGGTCACGAAGGGGAGAAGACATGTTTTCCCCTTTGTCCTGATGCTGAATAAAATGCTTGTAAATACGCTTTACCTGCCACTTCTGTTGCGTGTTATTCACTCTGCTGATTAGAGCCTGCTCAAGTTTCTGAAGGCTTCTGAAGCTGTGAGTCGCTGCTTGATGCTGAGCCAAGGACCAGAGATCGCCCGGCTGCTGGCCGGTGGGCTGGAGCCAGCTGGGGGCTTGTGAATTGCCCCCGTTTTCTTGGACGCATTCCAGCACAGGACTCCCCCATCACAGGCAGAGCCTATGGGCCACTGCCACCTCCTGCCCTTTGCCCCTGTCAGGCACTCACTGTTGCCAGCTGCTTACTCCTTAGTCCTGGTGGCTGCAGCAGTCCACTCACAGGCGGTGGCAGTGGCGCACTGCTCTACTCGCCCCTAGGCAAGCACGGTCCTCCTGCTTGTCCTCTTTGCAGCAATCTGGGGATGAGTAGAGGAGTGTGCCACAGGTAGGGTTGAGGAGCAGAAGGTGGCGAGCACTCAGCAGCTGTGAGCACCCAGCAGTGGCAAGTATCAGGTGCTGGGTGGAAGGGAGGGTCCAGGGTTTTGCTTCTAGTGGCAGAATGTCTTGAGCCACCCCTGGCTGCTGAGCTCAGGTCCTGTGCATGAGCTTCCCAGGAGAAGCATCTCCTTGGCCACTGTGAGAGCAGGATGCTAGACTAGATGGGCCATCAACATGATCCATCAAGATCTACTTAAGTTCCTATGGCTTGCGTTGGTTGTGTCAGCGATGAGGCTCTTGTAGATTTCAGGATCACAAGGCCAAAGCTAGAGAAAACCATGTTGATTGCGGTGTTTGAGCAACCCCCCTCCTCCTCTGGGATCAGGAATAGGATACTTGTGTACACTGGTAAGGAAGCTGAACGCTAAAAGAATATCTCCCGGAGAATTACATTATACATTTATGTGCTGGCCTGAGGGTAACCCTACCATTTGTATTATAGAGCTGCTTATAAAACAGTTCCGATTTGAGCTGTCAGATTTTGAAGTCCAGCTAAGCCGCTTTATCCCAGATGAACCGTGAATACGAGGCATCCTTTTAATAGAAATGGAGGCACAAGGGTACCATTAGGCCTTTGTTCGAGTGCACTGACATAAGAAGAATGGACAAACAGAAGAAAAGAAAAGTTTACCAGGAACTAAATAATTGAAAACTTCTTCTCCTTGGAGAAAGTTCTTAATGGAATTGTCCAAGACATTGCTACCGCTCTGAGGTTTATGGTAAGAAAGAGACGGAGGTGGTAAAAATACCTCAAGACAGATAGGCGAAGGTGATCAGGATTGATGCAAATGAAAGTGGAGGGTTTTTTTATCTTTTGTTTTTTTGACAATTTCATCAGGCTTCTTTGTCTTGGGGTTTCAAGCTATTACAAGTCCGCCTCCCTACCGCAAATGGACTAAGAGTGAGAAGTTGGTATGTGATGGTTGGGGGAGGAGAAGGGAAAGAGAAGAGAAAGTAGCTGAACATAAAAAGAGTCCTGCTGTATTAGGCCACTAGTTCAGCTGGTCAAGCATCCCCTTCCCACAGTGGACAGGGAAACTCGCAAGCCCCTCTTGCGGTTTCCAGCAACAGGTATTTGGAAGTCCACACTGGATTGACTGCCACGTTCAGCCATGGGCTCTCTTTAAATCCCTGGGGCATATTGCAGATATTAATCCTGTGCAGCATGAAGCAAACAGATGCATAAAAACTGGCTCCTTTTGGAATAAAACAGTGTCCAGACCCATTAGCTTGTTCAAAACTTTACTTGCAGAATTCTATTCAAAACAGAACAAAAACATCAAAGGCACATCCAAATAATTCCATAAAATAAGATGTGCTTAACTAAGCATAGGCTCAGCATCTTCTTGGAAATATTATATAATTCCAAACAGACCTAGAATCAAAGGTCTCTTTCTCTCTCCTTTCAGCCTCCATTAGCCTGGAGCTGTTTTCTCTCCCTTCAGGAGAGCCTTTTACACATCCTTACTCCTACTAAGCCTGGGAACAAAAGACAAAAGTCAACTCCCTATACAATGGTGATTTGCAATTCAATACCTTTCCATGTGATCTAAGGTTAAACACGCACATGAGCGCTGGCAGAGAACAACAACAGTTAATTATCAAGCCATCCATGAGCTTAGAGAGCCTGTCTTGCTCTTCTTTAGCTTCAATGGAATCTTCCAGTTAAACCATTTCAGCAATACAAACAGGCACTCGCCATTTCAGTGTGAATTACATAATTATGCTTAACAGGGCGAGGAACTTAGCAAATATAGCAGGCCCAGTCAGGTTCCCCCAGAAGTGGCCTGCCCCCAGGCCTACTCAAAATTAGCTGATTATGTGAGCGGGCAGAATATACTTTCCCAGGGAGCAAGCTCAGTCCAGGGACATCCTTTGCTGCCCAGGAAGAGGCCTAGAGGGTGGGGCCTCAAATCGCAATGGGTGGGTGGAGCTTCAGTCCACAACGATGCCCACCTGAGAGGTGAGCAGACTTGGCGGTGCAGACTGCCTATGGCAGGGGAGATAGTGGAGTGTGCATTGGATAGTAGAGAAAACGATTTAGATTTTCTTCTTCAAGTGGGACCTTCCTATCTCAAATTTAAAAGTACATATATAATATTGGGTTTATTTCATTTGTTTGTTTGTTTGTTTGTTTATTAAATTTGTACACTTCCCTTCATTTGAAAATCATAGGGAGAGGGGATTTTTATTGGTTGGCTGTTTTTGTTGTTCTTGTTTTTATAATGTCTTTTATATTGCATTTTTAGATTGCGAACAGCCAAACTTGAAGAACCAATAGTCTGTCCCAGTGTAAGGCAGCTTATACTGTTGGAAGGAAGGAAGGAAGGAAGGAAGGAAGGAAGGTTAGGAAAGAAAGGGTACGCAAGCCTTTGGTGGTAGTCTTTATATCTCCTTCCCAAATTAAATGACATAAAAGACTGTACTGTCTAAATTTAGACTGCCATCTCCTTAGAGCAGGGGAGCTGTCACGTTGCTGCTTTGTAAAGTGGCGTATATGTTGATGGGAAGAAGGAAAGAAAAATTCAGCCCAGTGAGTAAATTGACCAGCTCTGCATCTTGATGGAACATCCTTAAGCGTCTGATTATTCAGAAATAGATTCTTGCTACAAGAAGAAAGGTGGGAGACGGCGTGCTCAGATTCTCAGCGGAGTCTGACAGCAGTGGAAGGAGAAACATCCAGGTGCCACAACTGAGTCATCTCCCAATGACATTTCAAAGGTGGAGCCAGAGAAAATCATGTCTGAATATTCAGCGTGTCACTTTTGACAAAAAATATTCTTGTCAACTTTGTTACATAATCATTATCTCCAAGGGATAGATGGTAGGGAGAGGGTGATTTTAGTAGAATGCTGCGGTGGGATTGTAAGCTCCTTTACTCAGGCCAATGGACTCTGTCCAAGTGAAAATAGAATTGTATCTAGGGCTGAAATTGAAGTTTGGGGCGGGCGAGTGTGGCTGCGCTCTCTCGAGTCTGAGAAAATCTATCTCTGGCTCTATCCGTGCTATACATTTAAAGCGGTAAAAAAGGTAAAGGGACCCCTGACCATTAGGTCCAGTCGTGACCGACTCTGGGGTTGCGGCGCTCATCTCGCTTTATTGGCCAAGGGAGCCGGCGTACAGATTCCGGGTCATGTGGCCAGCATGACTAAGCTGCTTCTGGAGAACCAGAGTAGCACACAGAAACGCCGTTTCCTTCCCGCCAGAGCGGTACCTATTTATCTACTTGCACTTGACGTGCTTTCAAACTGCTAGGTTGGCAGGAGCAGGGACCGAGCAATGGGAGCTCACACCGTTGCGGGGATTCGAACCGCCGACCTTCTGATCGGCAAGCCCTAGGCTCTGTGGTTTAACCCACAGCGCCACCCCTGTCCCTATTTAAAGTGGTAACCTACCCTTTTAAACAGTCACGGCTGAGAGTTTTCCGGAGTCCCCTATTCAGAGGCGGTTTTAGGGTAGCATGACCAGTTCGGCCTCCCTGGGCACCTCTCAGCAGGGGGTGCCATTACAACGCTATAGAATGGAGCTCAAGAGGTGGGGGTGCTGAATTTAAGCACCACACTGTGTGCCTGAAATTTGAGAGCCCAAAGTCAACCACTGCCCCATTCTACCCACAAAGCTACAGTACTCATAGCAATTTAACAGCCAATCCTCCCTCTCAGGGAACTTTGGGAACTGTACCTTTGGGGGGCGGGTATGGACCTTATAAGAACCACAAGCACACTTAACAAACTACAGGATTCTTTGGTGGAAGTTGTAATTGTTAAAAGTGGCATGATACTGCTTTAAATCTTTAGCTCAGGTGGGGCCATGGTTCTGAAATTATGAGCAGAGAAGCTAGTCCAATCCAAACTGGGTTTTGTTTTTCCCTCCCCAAGATGTATTCCGAGACATCTTGAGCATTATGAGGAGTGGCTGATGGAGCTGGGTATGTTTAGCCTGGAAAAGAGGAGACCAAGAGATGATAGGATGTTGTTTAGTCATTTAGTTGTGTCCGACTCTTGGTGACCCCATGGACCAGAGCACGCCAGGCACTCCTGTCTTCCATGGCCTCCCACAGTTTGGTCAAATTCATGCTGGTAGCTTCGAGAACACTGTCCAACCATCTCGTCCTCTGTCGTCCCCTTCTCCTTGTGTCCTCCATCTTTCCCAACATCAGGGTCTTTTCCAGGGAGTCTTCTCTTCTCATGAGGTGGCCAAAGTATTGAAGCCTCAGCTTGAGGATCTGTCCTTCCAGTGAGCACTCAGGGCTGATTTGCTTCAGAATGGATAGGTTTGATCTTCTGGCAGTCCATGGGACTCTCAAGAATCTCCTCCAACACCATAATTCAAAAGCATCAGTTCTTCTGCGATTAGCCTTCTGATAGGATAAAGGTAAAGGTAAAGGTACCCCTGCCCGTACGGGCCAGTCTTGACAGACTCTAGGGTTGTGCGGCCATCTCACTCAAGAGGCCAGGGGCCAGCGCTGTCCGGAGACACTTCCGGGTCACGTGGCCAGCGTGACATCGCTGCTCTGGCGAGCCAGAGCCGCACACGGAAACGCCGTTTACCTTCCCGCTAGTAAGCGGTCCCTATTTATCTACTTGCACCCAGGAGTGCTTTCGAACTGCTAGGTTGGCAGGCGCTGGGACCGAGCAACGGGAGCGCACCCCGCCGCGGGGATTCGAACCGCCGACCTTTCGATCGGCAAGCCCTAGGCGCTGAGGCTTTTACCCACAGCGCCACCCGCGTCTGATAGGATAGCCATCTTCAAATATCTCAAGGGCCATCACATAGAAAGGGAACAAGCTTGTTTTCTCCTGCTCTGGAGGGTAGAACCTGAACTAATGGCTTCAGGTTACAAGAAAAGAGATTCCGACTAAACATCAGGAAGAAGTTTCTGACAGTAAGAGCTGTTTGACAGTAGTATGTCCTCCTCCAGTAGGTTGTGAAGTCTCCTTCACTGGAGGTTTTTAAGCAGATGTTGGATGCCCATCTGTCATGGATGCTTTATTTGAGATTCTAGTTGGTCTAGGAATGGTCTCCCTGTTGGGATACTGCCAGGGAGACAAAGTCCATCATAACTCCACATCGTCTCCGGACGCCCATCGATCTCCCGTAGACACGCAGTATCAGCAATTAGCGACACGAGCTCCAGAAATAACTTCCGACATTCCAGAGCTGTGCACGCTCTATCAGCAGATAACACACAGTGAAAGATGCAGTCAGGAGAGCATTATTTAGAAGTTTATTTCTGTGTTGATCAGAACAAAGAAAAACATGACTGCCTGCTGCAGAGTTTCTGGCAGAGAGAGAGAAACGAAAGTAAAGACACAACATAAACATCCTATGAAACAGGAAATGCACAGACTCTGTGACTCAAAGCCTGCTCCCTTTTAAGGTGGAACAGAAATATCCTAACACTCCCTCAGGAGGTTGTAGATTCTCCTTCCTTGGAGATTTTTAAGCAGAGGTTGGATGCCCATCTGTCATGGATGCTTTAGCTGAGATTCCTGCATTGCAGGGGGTTGAACTAGAGGACTCTATGGCTCTATGTCATCCAGTGAATTCTGGGCCAGCTCATCCTGGTCCCTGCAATTGTGGGTTTGGGGACTATTCGCCAGGCTTTGCTGATAGGGATGCTGACAGTGGTCTTTCTGCTTGCCCCCATGAACAGTAGCTGGAAGGGAAATGTTTGCACCAAAGGAGTGACACAACCATCTCTCCAGCAGTGGCAGGCAGCCACCTGAACCATGTGAAGTGAGTGCAGGGATGCCACTACTCAATCAAAACTGCCCGCAGGTTTGGATTGCAGCCTAACTCCACTTTGCTATGTATCGTTTCTATTTATTTATTGAGAGCGTTTCTGTACTGCCCAATTTAAACATTCCGGATTGGTTTACAATTGCTCATAAAGCACAGGAAAGCAGCATTAATCAATAAAACCGTTGACGACAGTAAAAGGCAGAGCCATAAACAACTACCACAGAAGATGATAGATGATAGATAGATAGATAGATAGATAGATGATAGATAGATAGGTGATAGATAGATTATAGATAGATATAGATCGATCGATAGATAGATGATAGATGATAGATGATGATAGGTGATAGGTGATAGGTGATAGATGATAGATAGTGTCTACTTCCCATAGTGCACCATTCATGAATTCAGTCCCAGGTACCCAAATATGGAGAGGGAATGTCTTTTGCTCGTTTGGGGTTGGTAGTAGGAGATTGGAGCCCTCTTGTTTCAGAGCATGATGATGCATGAGGAAGACCGGATAAGTTGATTGTCTTCTGTTCATACACTCGATGTATGTAGGTGCCTGGAACTCCTAGGGTCTCTCACTATTAGTAGATAACAGTATCTTCATAGCCCTATAATACATGCATCTTTAATTACTCTTGCACACATTTATGGCCCAGTCAAGGGTCCCAGATACACATACTGGTGTCTTCTGAGATGTACACTTTGCATACTTATTGAGGGGGAAAGCTGTACAACACCGTCGTTTCCCATAGAAGTCCTAATGTGTACAGCTGCCCTAATCCCTCTCAAAATAAGCTCTGTGTCAACATATTTACAGTGTTTGCTGCTATTCAAATGCAAATATCTACCGCAGCTCTCCCTCCTAGCCATTGTTTGTTTGAACTGCCACGACTTTTGTCACTTGCCTTTCAATACATTCGTTCCCATTTGGGAACCAAGTGCCTTTTGAAAGAACAATATGAAGCCGGAACTTCAGAAGCCAGCCTTTGTATCGGGGCTCTGGAAATGAATTTCCTCGAGGCTGATGACTTTGCGGTGTGACACACAAGCGCAGGATCACAGGCTTCAGATGGGACCGGGAGTACAGCGTAGCACGAATGTGATGACCTACAGAATATTAAGTGCTTCGCACCCAGGCAAGGTTTGCTCTCTGAAAAGAAGTTTTGAATCTGTGTTAAATATTAACAGTTCATCAGGGAGTACATGGAAAGCTATTCATCCCCATAAAGTCATTTCGTCTGAATATCCAGAACACAATAAAACCGCTTTGACCTTTTTAAGGTTCAGCTGGGGCCTCTGTTGCACTAACATTTATTGGCATTTTATAGCTCCTATTTATACAGCATGTTCCATTTACAAAAGCGTTTAACAGTCTTTATTGTGTTCGTATCAGTCCTGGGAAGCAGATCGCTGTGATCCCAGTTTTGCGGGTGGGAAACTGAGGCTGAGCATCAGAGGCCCTTGACTGAGATCTTAAAATGAAAGTGATGAAACTTGAACCCACATTTCACAAATCCGAGGTGTGCTAGTTGATGCATCGTACCAAATCGACTGGAAGTAGGAATCAATTTCTAATTCTGTTGATCATTGTTCCAGGTGCAAGAGGCTTCCAGAGGGGTGTGGATTCTGCTTATTTAATGTGTTTAATTAATGTGTTTCATAGATAGTGTTGTATGCAACCCCAAAATTCAGGCAGCGAGAGACTACAGGGTTTCCTTCACTTACCCAGGTTCAGTTTCATTGGGATGAAGATCAATGGAGACTGTGGTGTCTTTAGTATATTTGCTTTTATTCACACATATGTACAACCTGAGCATAGGATGGAGGGGATTAAGAAAAGGTAAAGGTGAAGGAGCCCAGGACGGTTAAGTCCAGTCAAAGGCGACTATGGGATGCAGTGCTCATCTCGCTTCAGGTCAAGGGAGCAGGTGTTTGTCCACAGAAAGCTTTCCATGTGGCCAACAAGATTGAACTGCTTCTGGTGCAGGTGGTGTTGTGGTCTAAACCACAACCCTACCAATTGGAAGGTTGGCGGTTCAAATCTGTACTCTGTCCCAGTTCCTGACAACCTAGCAGTTCGAAAGCACACTAGTACAAGTAGATAAGTAGGTACCGCTCCTTATTCAGTCACACTGGATTCTTTAGATGCTTCCCACCAGTGGCGTAGCTAGCTGCTTGGGCACCCAGGGTGGCGCAAATGCCCTGCACCCGGGGGCGGGTCAAGCCGGGGCAGAGCACACTGCACGGAACCTCCATGGAGTCTGCAAACCCCACATTGCCGTTTCAGGCAGTGTAGAGCCTGCAGGTGCCCAAGCCACTGCAACACTCCCCAGGAGAGATGTGTGGCTCGGGTGCACTGCAGGTCACCCACCTTGATGACACCCGGGGTGGACCACACCCACCACACACCCCTTTCTACCCCACCACCTCCCACTTTTCTTTCTTGTTGGAATCGTCTGCATTTGTGCCTTCAATATTTCACACTTAAGAAACCACCGCCCATCTTGGACTCCTTTCTCTTTGAGTATTTTTTACCATGAGTATTTCTTACTTACTCAGTTGCTCCTTCAGCTTTTTGAAATTAGCCTTCTTACAGTCCAGAGTGCATTGTCTGACTGCATTCAGCTTTCCCTTGCCTCTGTATCATGGAACCCAAGAGGACACGATCACTTCCTCCCACGGTTCTGAGTACTTCCGCTTCATCATGTGACAAATGTCCAAGATAGATGATCCCCTTGTTGCTTCTTCCACTTCCTGGCAAATGAAATTATCAGCGAGGCAAGAGGAATTTGTTGGACCTTACATTCTTGGCAGAGTTTGAGTTCCAACATACTGTATATTGGGGTAGTTGAAGTCTCCAATGACTACTGTATCTCTGCTTTTTGAATGTTTGGTAGATGTTTGGGCTGCCCCAAGTTATAGCGTTGGGTCCAGCACAAAGCAGGCATGTTTCTGTCTCTGCAGCTTCCAGCATCAGCCAAAAACTCACATGAGGTGAGTGTCAGCAGGCTATTGATGGCTCTTCTTACTCTACTTTTCTCCATCGTCTCCATCTTGGCTGGCAGTTCAGATATTCATGATGCAAACAAGGATGTACTTCCTATAGATTTGGTGAGAAGATTAGACGATGAAAGCTCTTGACTAAATCAGTCACGTCCAGTGTACTGAACAAGTTCTTAAATAAAAAAACAAAACAAGAAAAGGGGATGAGGTGGGTGTGAGAGATATCTCAAATCTCTCTTTATATATAGAATACCAGGCATTCTCCTAATAGACTCCTTGCATTGGCTTAGAGTGACTGCGTTGATGCCTCTTCATATATCTGAATCTCCCCACTCCCTCCCTCCCATTCCTTGCAGCATTAGCAGAAATATCAGATACAGATCATTAATCACAACGCCTGTACTGTCCTTGAATTATTTAATGCAATATTTGAGGAGCTGTGAATTATTTAAGGCAGTATGCGAAAGGTCCTCTCCGATAGACATGCAGCGATTATTAAGAGCCATTGCTAAGTCTGATTTATTTTGCCACAATCCCGTACCAGTGCTGAATGTTTCATAAACAGAACCTGCCCCTTTAGGTTGCTAAGCCACTGGTGGAGGAAGCAGCAGGAGGAGACACTCCTGTAGAATATCGTGGGATGTTTGCAACTTCAGGATGTTGAGTCTTCAGCTTTTCTCCGCAGGATTGCAGAAAATGTTAACAGCAACCTTGACTCTGTTTGGCAGCTTGGGAAATGTTATGGGATGATGATGAACAGGAAGTGTGCCATTTCCCAGAGGTATTTAGGAGCAATTCTTGCAGGATGCTTCAATGTCAGAGACCAGGCAGAGGAGTACAGCTCTGATAAGGAATAGTGGGAGCCTCCCCTTCCCCTTCCCCCTGCTCCTGACCAGGATCCTGAAGCTGCCCAGAAGCAATGGAGCAGTATAGATTTGGAACAGTGGTTTGCAGAGGGGCATAGTTCTGAAGACAAAAGTTGGGAAGAACTGGGGGGGTGAACAGCAAAGTGAAGAAGAACTGGAAGAGAAAGAGCTAACAGACTCTCTCTCTCTCGAAAGTGTCCAGCCTATCAGTCCAAGGTCATGTAGAGTGGATAAGGGGCCTACACAAAAAGCAAGGTGATTGCAAGACAGAAGTGACCAGGGGGGAAGTGGGTGGAAACCTTAACTGGGAACACCTTCATTCCGAGAATGGCTGCTTTGTTCTTTTGCTGTGATCATTAAAGACTCTTTAAATGGTAAGCGACACTTTTCGCTTTGTCCTGCTTATCTACGGTCAAAGGGGGCGGGGGAGGAAGCCGACTCCCCAAAGCCTGACATTCAAGCAAGAATGTCTGAGGAACCTGGTATTTGTGAATTCCAATATGGGCAGATGTAGTTCACATATTCCGGACTAAGGTGCAGATCAGCATACAGCTATCCTCCATAACCTTTCACTTTTTTGAAAAGTTGTGATGCAGTTCTTGGTTCATAAAATGTCTGTGTGCATGTTTGTATTAGGATATTTCCATTGCTCCTTTAAAGGGAATAGGCTGTTATGTGTCACAAGCCTGCGTACTTCCTGCTCACAGAGAGTTTCTGTTTTGTATATAGCTGTTGTTCTTGCTGTTTCCTCAACATGGACGCAAGCAGTCATGTTTTTCTTTTGTTCTGACCAATGTTGAATAAAGCTGTAAAATATGCTCTCCTGGGTGAATCTTCTGTTGTGGAAACTCTGTGAAAAGGGCGTGCATGAGTCTTGGAATGTGTCCCTGACAGAAGGTAGATCATGGGAGAATTTGAGATCAGGGTGCTTTAGATAAAAGGGTGGTGGTCACTGTTGGGTTTTCTTAATATTGATGTGGTCAATGGTGCTACTCAGAGGTGTGTGTTTGTAATTATAACCTGCATGGCAGCACATCTGTGAGCTCTTGACAATTCAACACACCTGTAGCATCTTAACAATTTAACTAATTAGCAGGGGGGAGTTTACCTGCTGCACCGAATGCAGCGATGTGATCGGGTAATTGATCATTTTGAGAACTGTATTTCAGTTGACCAAATGCTTTGTATGGTACTGGCTGGTGTAGAGTGGTGAGTTGCAGTTGTTTATTATTTAAAATAAAGATAAGCAAAGATATTATGGGCAAGCTTTTATTCCATCGCCCCAGTTGCTGCGCAAACTCGGTTGGCGAAGAAAGTCCAACAGTCACAGCCCCGTGTCTCCAATTACAGGCCTTTCTGCAACTATCCTCTCCCCCCGATCCTGGAAATCCATTTTGCTGTGCATTCATAATGTCTTGTGCTCATTATGGTATCGGGGTGAACATACGCAATCTGACTTTCAATACTGTTTGTGCCCTTCAAGGAGACACCCTATTTTGTGTCCCACTGGTGCATTTCCTGTAGTTCCTGCTGAAGTCCTGCAACTTTGTATACTGCAAATGTTCCAGTTCTTCTTGTTGTTGTCTAGCTATAGAACAAGTGAGCCCTTCCAGTTGGCAATAATGGGGTAACGCTGGGGAACAGTGCCATAGCGTGGGTTGCCAGTGCCCGGGGCCATGCAGAGAGATGAATGGGAAGGGGAGGGAAACCAATGGAGTACGCATGCTTATTCAACCACCTCATAGCATCCATGTCACCCAGAAGATCGCAGCCTTAGAGATAAGAAAAGAAGAATCATAGAATCATAGAATCATAGAGTTGGAAGAGACCACAAGGCCATCGAGTCCAACCCCCTGCCAAGCAGGAAACACCATCAGAGCACTCCTGACATATGGTTGTCAAGCCTCTGCTTAAAGACCTCCAAAGAAGGAGACTCCACCACACTCCTTGGCAGCAAATTCCACTGTCGAACAGCTCTTACTGTCAGGAAGTTCTTCCTAATGTTTAGGTGGAATCTTCTTTCTTGTAGTTTGGATCCATTGCTCCGTGTCCGCTTCTCTGGAGCAGCAGAAAACAACCTTTCTCCCTCCTCTATGTGACATCCTTTTATATATTTGAACATGGCTATCATATCACCCCTTAACCTCCTCTTCTCCAGGCTAAACATGCCCAGCTCCCTTAGCCGTTCCTCATAAGGCATCGTTTCCAGGCCTTTGACCATTTGGGTTGCCCTCCTCTGGACACGTTCCAGTTTGTCAATGTCCTTCTTGAACTGTGGTGCCCAGAACTGGACACAGTACTCCAGGTGAGGTCTGACCAGAGCAGAATACAGTGGCACTATTACTTCCCTTGATCTAGATGCTATACTCCTATTGATGCAGCCCAGAATTGCATTAGCTTTTTTAGCTGCCGCGTCACACTGTTGGCTCATTCTCTGGATAGGTCACTTCCTGGTTTGCATGTAGAAGCTAAACCACTTTGAAATTGTGGCTATGAATTCTTCCTCCCAGCGAATGCTGAGAATTGTAGGGGAGATGCCTAACTTCTCTCAACATCATCCAGAAACTTTGGGGGAAGCCAGGACAGTTTAAAGTAGCATGATACCACTTTAACTACATTGTGTGAATGTGGCATTACATCCTTTATGGGAAATTTTCATTTGACCTTCTCAAACGTAATTAATACAGTCTGGCTCATCGTTTTTCTCTTCTAATGACTCTCTCATCCTGCTGTTACATCCCCACCCCCATCCATCCAAACCAGTTTCAGGAATGAGAGGGAGGCATCATTTAAAAACCAGACAACAGGTTCAAGCTATTCTTTTGCTTAACGTCGTCTGACTTTTATGGGAGATGAAAATGTTGTTCCTTTGACATCTTTTCTCATCTCTGCAGCTCTTTGAAACTCTTGATCAGGATTATTTTTTTTTAAGTTTAAGGCTACAACTTTCAAGTTCTGAAAACGAAAAGAGGAGAAAGAAACTGTTCCAGCCATGTATATTAATCCAGAGTCTGCGATCTTCACCGTAAAATTATTTCTTGGATGTTACCAGCATCCACGACTAAGGAAAGTGATCAGATTTAATGAAAGAGGTCCCCCCCCCTTAATTGTTTTCTTTGAGAGAAAAAAGTGATTTATTTTACAATTCAAGTTCCTCTTTTTCCCCTGCCCCAACATCTTTTGAAGTGTGCGAAATAAAAAGAAATGTAGATATGAATCTAGACCTGCACTGTGGCTTTTAATTGTGTGTGGTGGTAGCACCAATGGTCTGCCTATTTTTGCAATCTATCCTGAAATCCCGGAACATTTCAGTGCTCTAGAGAACTGATGGGAAGGGTATAAATAATACAAATTATTATTATTATTAACCTAATAGATCTAGTCACTGTCCTATGTAGTCCCGCATCCTGTTTTCACAGTGGCAGATACCTATGGGAAGCCCATTCCTTAATATGCTTTTTTGAATGTTATTTTCAGGAACATACACATTTTATGTACACTTTATGCATTTTTGTATACACCACTTGGCTAGAAAACTTCATTGCAAAACTCAAAGAGACATGTGAATTCTGAAGGATGGCTGCATTTCAGTTCAGGCATTGCTTTGGAAAGTGTAATTTGGGCAAATTTGCCTCTAACTCCAAACCAAATCAAATTCCTCCCATCTCTATGTGCATAGAATCATAGAATGGTATCTAGTCCAATGCAGAAATATGTAGCTGTCCGCATACAGGGATCAAACCTGCAACCCTGGCGTTATCAGCACCATGTTCTAACCAACCGAGCAGTTCCTAAATAGTTGGAACAACCTTGAAGGCCAATAGAGACTTGGACTGTGAACACTGTTGGGTGATAACGCCGAAGCCAGTGCCTTCGCCCCCCCCCCCAATGCAGTGTCGCCCGGGATTCATCACTCCAGTGTCCTGTCACGCTAATGTGACCCATATCCAAGGACATGAGCACATGACTAGCAGAGTCCAAACAGAAGCTGAGCCTTGAGGTGTAACATCTAAGCCTAATTTATTGCGCACAAAATCAAACGTAGCATAACAAAGAAAACATGGCCTCTCTGTCTTTCTTCCTCAGAGAGAGAACTGCAAAAACAATACAGTAGAACCTTGGGTTGCGGACGTAATCTGTGATGGAGGCACGTCCGCAACCTGCAGCATTTGCATCCTGAAACTCTGCATCTGTGCAGGCGCCAGCACGATTTGGCGCCAGCACGATTTGGCGGCAGCACGATTTGGCGCTTCTGCGCATGTGTGAAGCACGATTTAGCGCTTCTGCGCATGCACGAGCGGCGAAACCCTGAAGTAACCCGTTCCGGTACTTCCTGGTTTCCTGCGGTCCACAACCTGAAAACACGTAACTTGAAGCGTCTGTAACATGAGTGTAATGGTTCTAGGGGTTGCTCATGCGTAAGTTGCCGCCACTCCTGGCTAGGTTACCTGGTCGAACCCTTTCTGTCTGGACAGCCTCAAGCTTCGTGGCTGCCTCAGTCACTGGCAGAATCTGTCAGTGGGCGTTTCTTGAACCTCTTCCAGCATAGAAGCTGTTTGACGCCCAGTCTTCTCCTACTCTGCCTGCGCGGAAGTCTTTTGCGCAGGGAGGGTGTGGGCAGCAGAGTGCCCGTGCCCTCTCCGCTGGTCTCTGGCCAGGAGTCCTGGAGCCACCTCTCCGATTCCCCCATCTGCCCCCCTTCTCCACTGGTGTTACACTGATTTCCTTCCCCAGCGGATGGGCTGTCTCTCTCCCTACTGGGACCCTCTCCGCCATCCCTCTGGAGCCTTCTCTCCGCCTCCAGCTCCGATGGCAGTTCCCTGACAATGAGGTATGACTGTAGCTATAGAGAACGGAACAGCGTATCTCAATTTCCGCTCACAAGACTCCAACAATCAGTGCTGGAATGTAGACAGAGACATGTGACATGTAACAATCCTACACATCTGCAGCATGGGAGGAATGGAATTCCCAACAATGGAACAATTTTGAAGGCCAATAGAGACCAGGACTGTGTACACACTCCCACATACTCTGCGTCCAGTGTGTTCCCACCACTGACTTTGGAAGCAGGGCACACACACACGACATTTGCCACAGTTTGTAGCTGTCCTTTATCTATTCCCGCTTCTTATAAAATACAGTGTTTTGATGCATTTCCCCACATGCCAGCTTTGATCTGCACTGAAGAAAAGAACAACCTAGCTGAATTTTAAGCTGGCAGTGTGCACACAGTTCTTTTTAAGGAGTGGTCTTGTGAATTGGCTGGGACAACTGTCCCTTTGAAAGAAACTTCCTGAGAACCTCCTGGACCCATCACTGCACCGCTATGCGCTGTGTACATGTGCACATAACTGGCATAGAATTGCAAAATGTTTTCACAGATTGCAATTCTTTGGTCCTACCTCCTACTGTTTTCACAGTTTGTGTATTTTGCTCCTACCATCTCTCTCCCCCCCCCCCATTATATATCACAAGAAGAAGAGAGGAGGGCATAAAGGAGGCAATTTATAAATGCTTTGTTTTAGATGCCTCGTTGTGTCTCTAATAATAATGCTTAGCATATCTATGGCAACGTGACACAACGAGGCAGCCAGACAAAGCTCTTTGGCAACAATGCATAACCACTGAGTGGCTGTCCCAGCTCTTCCTTGACCCTCCCTGCAAATGGTTCCAAAATTCCTCAAATTGCAGCTACATATGTTCAGACGGGAAAAGTGGGATTATTCAATTTCCATGCGGAATCAGCCCTGAGTTGTTCTGGGGTTCATTCTGTCTCCTAGTAGCAGCCCATAACAATGACTGAAAAGCTGCCATGCCACTTTCATCAAAAGGGGCATGAAAATGTTCACGAAAATGCCCCCAATCTTTTGGCCCAGCTGTACTTAAAAATACCTTTATCCATTCTTTAGATGTGGCATACAGATGTGACTTCTACCATCATAGCCAAATGATGCATACATAATTCTCAGCGACCAATTCTTGTAGTTTCCATAGCCCTGGTTTCTTCTACAGTCCATCATCTTCATTCCCCAAGTCTTCCATCCATCAGAGAGGACAACCAGTCCCAATGCACTATTGTTTCCAATAGGAAACAGCCTTCTCTTAGTTCCTCCCACCTGGGATTTGCAATTCATAGAACTGTAGGGAGGTCACTCCAATTGGCCCACTATTGCTCGTGAGTGATATGGCAAATGGTCATCTGTAGCACAGCCAGCCTATTTTTCTGTGATTTCATTTCTCTGTTTTGAAGTGTTGTAATATGCTTTTCAAAAACTTTTATTTATTTATGTATTTATTGAAGCAAAAATTATATACTGTTTGGTTGTAAATAGAACCTCTCAGCGGTTTACAAAAAAAAGAAAGAAAGAAATATTAACATAGTCAATAAATGGACAATTTTACTTTTGCAAACCCCTTTGAGATGTCTTTTAATGTGAGTGGTATGAAAATATTATTAAATAAATAATTGCGTAATTCTGCCAGATTGTTTTCCCTACCCTTTACTTGATAAATGGCAGCCCGGTTCTCAGAGATCAATTTTTCCTTCCATGAAATAGATAAAAATGGTCAGATTTGCCACTTCTGCTTATCCTTGCTCTTAATATTAAAAATGCATTAGAAAAATAAACCAGAATACACAGTTCGGAACTAAATTTTAGAACAGAAGGGTAGAAGAATACATGTTAAAAGCCAGCCTAAGAATAGCAGTGCATAACCACTCCAAACAGTCAAACAAAAACAAAAAAATCTTTTCAGAAAGCGATGCATTAACAAAAGTATGCAGCTGGAAATTTCACCTTGTCTGACCCTTGCTACATTAAAAAAAAAAAAAAAAGATTAGTCAATCAATACCAACTAAAGAGATTAAGTGCAAGAGAAGCAATTAATTGAAGTTAAATGAACTTTGACAACTTCCATATTAAAGTAAATCACTAATTAAGAAAATTACAACATGGTCTCTCTTGGTGAAATGAGACAGTTCCAGACCCCAGTGAGGGGGTAAGTTAGATTTTTTTAAAAAAAAATGTATGAAGACAGCAGAATGTGTCTGGGAGGAAAATTGCTAGATGGTCTGTAGCACTGGGAAGCATGATCCTTCCCCAAATATTGGCTGACTTTGTGTTCTGCTGTATCTTTAAATCATAAAGAAGGCTGATCGCCGAAGAATTGATGCTTTTGAATTATGGTGCTGGAGGAGACTCTTGAGAGACCCATGGACTCCAAGAAGATCAAACCTATCCATTCTTAAGGAAATCAGCCCTGAGTGCTCACTGGAAGTGTAGGGATAATCGCGGAGTGGGCAGTGGAGTCCGGAGGGATCACACTCCCCACCAGCAGGCAGTCACAGTCTGCCTGCACACGTGACCCTGGGGTGTGGGGTACACCCCCCCCTCAGACAAGCCACGGCTGTTGGAACATCGTTCCCTCTGTCTAACCTTTTGCGGTCTCAGTAGTCGGTGGTGTCCTGTCTGTAACCTTTGTCCCTGAGACCTTTTGTCTCCTTCGTCATACACTGTGCAAGGGGAAAATGACGCTGTGGAAACAGGTGCCAAAATAACTTTGTACCACCCCACGATCTTGGGACCGAAGATGTGTAAAGGTCACAGCCCAAAATGTATCTGCCTGGTTTGCATATTTGTCTCAATAAAAGGAGGCTCCACAGGGCTGGCCAGTGGCTTGCATGCAGCTCACCTGTGCGCAGCTCACCTGATGATCAACCCCCAGTCTTGTGCCTTCACTTCAGGAAGGACAGATCCTGAAGGTGAGGCTCCAATACTTTGGCCACCTCATGAGAAGAGAAGATTCCCTGGAAAAGACCCTGATATTGGGAAAGATGGAGGGCACAAGGAGAAGGGGATGACAGAGGACGATATTGTTGGACAGTATTCTTGAAGCTACCAGCATGAGTTTGACCAAACTGCAGGAGGCAGTGGAAGACAGGAGTGCCTGGCGTGCTCTGGTCCATGGGGTCATGAAGAGTCGGACATGACAAAATGACTAAACAACAACAACAACAACATCTTTAAATCAAGGGTAGGAACCTCAAGACTGGTGGTTGAAGTGTCCCTCCAGGTCTTACTATCTGGCCCTTGGAACAGTCCTCATGGCATGCCCTCTTTCCCAGGGTCATGATTCGGTGCTTCTGTGCATGCGCAAAGCACGATTTAGTGCTTCTGCGCATGTGCAAAGCACGATTTAGTGCTTCTGCGCATGTGCAAAGCATGATTTAGTGCTTCTGCGCATGTGCAAAGCACGATTTAGTGCTTCTGCAGATGCACAAGCATCAAAACCCGGAAGTAACCCATTCCGGTACTTCCAGGTTTGGCGCAGTGCGCAACCCAAAATCGCGCAACCTGAAGTGTCTGTAACCCGAGGTATGACTGTACTAGCCAGGGCTGACATGCTCTGAATGCATTGCAGGGCCGCCATATGGAGTTCTGGGCCTGGTAAAAAGACAGTGGCCATGCCAAACAAGCCAGGATCACGCCCACAACTGACTGTTTCCAAACGTATAGCCAACGTTCACTCATGGCTTCTCTTCCGCTTTTGTGTTTTGCAGCTTTGTTCTGAAACTTATTCCAAAACTCCAGTCAAGGCCCCTATGCATCATTTAAAAAGCCACGAGGAATTACGTGGGCTTCAAGCTGTGAGCAAGGACTCGCTAGCTCTCAGAACGCGGAGTAAATTTAGCCCTCAGCCTCCACTGAGAGCTCCAGTCTTTCGGAGACAAGCTATCCAAATCTGAAGCGGATCAGCCCACTTTTATGTCTCCCCTCCCTTTGCCTAATGCATTCTTTACAAGACGAGGGTCCGCTTTCATTCTGACCTCTGGTTGTTTTGTAAATGAGATGGTGGTGGAAGCATTGCCCTTGCTGGGGCTAATAAAAACAGCTTGCCCACCTGCAATTTTAAAGCAATATGGCAGAATACATTTGTTAGTGGGGTAAGGCAGCGAGACGGCGCCTTGTCATCTGCATCAAAGCCCACATTGCAAAATTGGAGAAGAAGAGGAGTGATGCTCCCTCTTAGGTAGGGGTCAGCAAAAATAAAACACACATTAACACACACACACACACACACAGAGATTTAAACCCTTTCATTACATGTCATTTCCAATTTTGTCTACAAGGGACTGGAGTCTTATCCTGCCTGTCTGAGACAGGATGTGATAAGAGGTGTGCACAGCTACCAGACACTGAAAAGGTATTGAAAGACCTACATTGGCTCCCAGTACATTTCTGAACACAATTCAAAGTATTGGTGCTGACCTTTAAAGCCCTAAATGGCCTCGGTCCAGTATACCTGGAGGAGCATAGAATCATAGAATCATAGACTCATAGAGTTGGAAGAGACCACAAGGGTCATCGAGTCCAACCCCCTGCCAAGCAGGAAACACCATCAGAGCACTCCTGACATATGGTTGTCAAGCCTCTGCGTCTCCACCCCCATCGTTCTGCCCGGACACTGAGGTCCAGCGCTGAGGGCCTTCTGGCGGTTCCCTCCCTGCAAGAAGCCAAGTTACAGGAAACCAGAGAGAGGGCCTTCTCGGTAGTGGCACCTGCCCTGTGGAACCCCCTCCCACCAGATGTCAAAGAGAACAATAACTACCAGACTTTTAGAAGACATCTGAAGGCAGCCCTGTTTAGGGAAGCTTTTAATGTTTGATGGATTACTGTATTTTAATATTTTGTTGGAAGCTGGGCAGAGTGGCTGGGGAAGGCCAGACAGATGGGCGGGGTATAAATTATATTATTATTATTATTATTATTATTATTATTATTATTATTATTATTATTTAAAAAATCCATAAATGACAGGGTAAAGTTAGATACGTCTTGTGCATTTCCCCCCAAATGCACACTGTGACTCTCAACCTCTAACCCTGTCTTGTAAGACCCTCCTTCTCCTGACCTCCCCTTGATCGCTCAAACCCCCTGCTTCTAGCATTCCCCAGCTCATCCCTTCCCCAGTGTCCCACCACCAGGATCCGGGATCTAAGTTGTCTTCTTCTGTGTCCTCCCTGGGGGGCTCTTGGGCGGGCGACTCCCACCACTCTTCCTCATCCAGCCGGTCTCAGACATTGGCTCCCAGTGAGGGTTTCCACACAAAGAAAAGAAGAAGAAGAAGAAGAAGGAGAAGAGGAGGAGTTTGGATTTGATATCCCACTTTATCACTACCCTAAGGAGTCTCAAAGCAGCTAACATTCTCCTTTCCCTTCCTCCCCCACAACAAACACTCTGTGAGGTAACTGGGGCTGAGAGACCTCAGAGAAGTGTGACTAGCCCAAGGTCACCCAGCAGCTGCATGCGGAGGAGTGGGGAAGCGAACCTGGTTCACCAGATTACGAGAGTACCGCTCTTAACCACTACACCACACTGGCTCTCCTATTTAACCTGTTACATGTAGGTGTGAGTGTACAATGCCCCCCACCCCAATTTTCTCAGCATCTGTGTCTGTAGCAGAACTGATTTTGTGCCGCTGCCATGGTAGATGGCGCGGCTATTGTGAGGACTATCCTGCATTTTCATTGCCTAACGTAAAACGGCCAAAGCCTCTCGTCCTATTTTTGTCTTGTTTGATGACCCCACCCCCACCCCAGCGGAAGGGGTAGCAATTAAGCCATTTGCTCGCCTGCCGATAAATCTTCCTAGCGATAAATAGCTAATCACCTTTTGCTTTGCTCGTTAAATACTAATTCGGAATGCCTGTGCATGGTTAATGTGCGTAATGTTGAAATGTATAATTATTTGCCTTTGCTAACTCTGTGGCAGCAGAATTGATCCCCCTCCCCCTCATCTCGGTTTCCCTTTAATAGCCAACCGCATCCATCTATGACAGCCGCCTTCATTAAAGCAAAACTAAATGCTTGCCCGCGATTCTTAATTTTTATGTGTTGCCAAACAGGGGGAGGTTACACTGCAGCCCAAAGCAGCCCAGGGCTGTCCTCTGAGACCGGTTGCTAACGTTTCAATTTAAAGAGCTGCTTCCAAAACATTTCTTTGGAAAGTTGATAAAGGGAAGAAATGTTTGCTCACCAATGGGAGAATGTATGAGCTTTTCAGCTGCTTCTCCAACACAGCTCAAGGCAGCTTATGTGGTTCCCTCACATCTTCTTCAATCTCCACAACAACCCTGTGAGGTAGGTTAGGCTGAAAGGCAGTGACTGGTCCAAGGTCACCTGATGAGCTTTATGGCTGAGTGGGGATATGAACCCATATCCCAGTCTGACACTTTGGGGGTCCTGAAGTTTGAACTGTCATGGGGACCCCTTCGCAACCAGCAATGAGGTCTGGATAACCACTTCAGTGTTCCATGACAGATCACCTTTCCAACATCTGTGCTACCAACAAACTTTGGGAAGGGTTGAAAAATATACAACAACAAAAAATCTATCTGAGCTGTGTATCTCACATTGGGTCTACTTTGTTGTTGTTGTTGTTTAGTTGTTTAGTCATGCCCGACTCTTCGTGACCCCATGGACCAGAGCATGCCAGGCACTCCTGTCTTCCACTGCCTCCCGCAGTTTGGTCAAACTCATGCTGGTAGCTTCGAGAACACTATCCAACCATCTCGTCCTCTGTCGTCCCCTTCTCCTTGTGCCCTCAATCTTTCCCAACATCAGGGTCTTTTCCAGGGAGTCTTCTCTTCTCATGAGGTGGCCAAAGTATTGGAGCCTCAGCTTCAGGATCTGTCTTTCCAGTGAGCATTCAGGGCTGATTTCCTTCAGAATGAAGAGATTTGATCTTCTTGCAGTCAAGAGTCTCCTCCAGCACCATAATTCAAAAGCATCAATTCTTCAGTGATCTGCCTTCTTGATGGTCCAGCTCTCACTTCCATACATCACTACTGGGAAAACCATGGCTTTAACTATACGGACCTTTGTTGGCAAGGTGATGTCTCTGGTTTTTAAGATGCTGTCTAGGTTTGTCATTGCTTTTCTCCCAAGAAGCAGGCATCTTTTAATTTCGTGACTGCTGTCACCATCTACAGTGATCATGGAGCCCAAAGAAGTAAAATCTCTCACTGCCTACATTTCTTCCCCTTCTATTTGCCAGGAGGTGATGGGCCCAGTGGCCATGATCTTCGTTTTTTTGATGTTGAGCTTCAGACCATATTTTGCCCTCTCCTCTTTCACCCTCATTAAAATGTTCTTTAATTCCTCCTCACTTTCTGCCATCAAGGTTATGTCATCTGCGTATCTGAGGTTGTTGATATTTCTTCCGGCAATCTTAATTCCGGCTTGGGATTCATCCAGCCCAGCCTTTCGCATGATGAATTCTGCATATGTTAAATAAGCAGGGAGACAATATACAGCCTTGTCGTACTCCTTTCCCAATTTTGAACCAATCAGTTGTTCTAATCAATATGAACTAAAGTAGCTTCTGGAGCCCCTCTGGGATCAGGGTCCCTGAAGCTTAAGCTTCCTTAGTTCCATAGTAGATCTGCCCCTGCTGCCAAGTTTCTTTTAGGAATATGACCATGGCACCCATCCTGTTGCCCTCTGGGTTTTGGTGGACTACAGCTTCCATTATCCCTATTCATTGGCCATGTTGGGAAGAGGGTTGATGGCAGTTCAACAGCATCTGGAAGGGGAGCAGCTGTGGGGAAAGCTTTCCGCAGGGAGCAGAATAAACCAGATTTCTGATTTTGTAACAAGTCCAGATGGAGGGAGGCTCTGGGGCGCGAGACACGGACAATTCACTGAGCCTGAATATAACACACCTCACCAACCCTGCTGCCTACAAATTCTCTCGCGCTATAGGCCTGCTATGATATCTGACTTGCTGTTATTGCTGCGATGAAACTTAAGTAACTATAACAGCTATAAAGCTGATGTGATGGTTGCACTGGCTCCCCAAGAGGTCAGTGCAAGACATTAATAAGAAATGGTGCAGTCAAACAGAACAAAATTAGACTGGATCCCCCTTGTCTTTGTAGAGATAAAAAGTTGTTTTGTTTTATCTCTTCTCTTTCCCCTCTTCTCTTTCTTTCCTCCTCCTCCTCCAGTCTATCAGACTTCTTTTGCAGAATGACATGGGTTGTTACTTTAAAAGAGCTGGGAGGCGGTGAGAGAATTAAAAGCTGACTGAGCGGGCTTAACTTGCCATTTCTATGATAAATTCTTGGGAGCAAACAGCAATCCAAGTTGATGGGGGGCTGAGACTAGTTCTGAAGGACACAGGAAGTGGAACAGGCAGTTGCACGAATTTGGGTTTGGCAACAAACACTGAACTGATTGGCAGAACTAACCAGGCATGATGGGGATGCACCTTGTGTCTTACCATTAGGGATGGAGGAGAAATACATTTCTGTTTTCAATTAACAAGAAACTACCTAATTCACACTTCCCAAAACATTGCATAAACCAAAACACAATTTTCCTCCAAAATTCGCACTTCTCTGAATTTTGTGAGCTACCTGTGAAGAGGGATTGACTGTTAAACCACTCTAGGAACTGTATCTCTGCAAGGGAAATGGAGACCTCCTAACAACTCTCAGCACTTTTAGCAGCCTGGAAGTTCCAGAATTCTTTGAGGGGGAGCCATGACTGTTTAAAGTAGTATGATAATCCTTTAAATGTATCTTCGGTGATCACTCGTAGCCGGGTAAGATTGTCTTTCATAAACACGGTTTTAACAGTGAGTCTGTACGTGACTGTGGAGGCCAATTCTGGATCCACACGTCCTTCCACAGTGGGGACATTGGTTTCTGGGCGGGAGTTGATCACGGTGTGGATTTGCCAAGCGTGCCTTCCTCTTAGCACGTTTCTCCTTTGCGTCCTGAGTTCGAGTGGTTTCCAAGCCCATGACACCTTTGGTAAAGGCTGTTCTCCAATTGGAGCGCTCGCAGGCCAGTGTTTCCCAGTTGTCAGTGTGTATACTGCATTTTTTTTAGATTTGTCTTAAGACAGTCTTTAAACCCCTTTGGTTGACCTCCAGCTTTACGCTTTCCGTTTTTAAGTTGGGAATAAAATAGTTGCTTTGGAAGACGATCATGAGGCATCTGCACATCATGACCAGTCCAATGAAGCTGATGTTGAAGAATCATTGCTTCAGCACTGGTGATCTTTGCTTCTTCCGGTACACTGATATAGTTCGCCTGTCTTCCCAAGTGATGTGTAAAATTTTTTGGAGACATCATTGGTGGAATCTTTCAAGGAGTTGGAGATGGCATTTATAAGTGGTCCATGTTTCAGAAGCATATAGTAAGGTCGGCAGTACAATAGCTTTGTGAGCAAGCATTTTGGTTTCCCTGCGAATGTCCCGGTGTACAATGCAAATGTGGCCTGAGTCTGCTCTGAGTGGTGAGAATTTCAGGGGTGCAACATGTGCTCTGGTCTGGATTTATTTTAATTTTTTTTTTTTTTGAAGGAGGTCACAGTAGGGTTGTATGGAACTATTGGGATTTAGTTACTTTTCTCAGGATGACCCAATCACCAGGGAGCAGCTCACCTGATCGTATCATTCAACCCAAGGACATTGTCAGAACTGTTTCCTGTGCCCATGCTTCCTTGGATCAAAGACCTCTTGCAGCCAGAATCCCTGTGGTGGGAGAGAACCCCAAGAAATCATTTAGGCCTACTTCCAATCCCAAAACAATACAATCACTTCAATATGTCTTATTTGTTGTGTTTTTAATCAACACGCTCAGTTTATGCATGCAAGTGGTAAATACTACACAAAAGCAAAACATGTTTGATGGCATCAAGATTCTTTTCTTGCAGCATTTTTATCAATGGGTTGCGATTTAACACTTCTGCGCATGCGCGACCCCTGAAACCTGGAAGTAACCTGTTCTGGTACTTCCGGGTTTCAGTGGGTCCGTAACCCAAAAAAATGCAACCTGAAGCGTCTGTAACCCGAGGTATGACTGTACTGCTCCACTGTTCCTGGGCAGCTTCAGGATCCTGGTTAGGAGCAGGAAGAAGGGGAGGTACCCACCATTCCTAATCAGAGCTATAATCCGCAGTCTGGTCTCTGACATCTGATTCTGCTTGAGGTTTTCCAACAGGGATCTGGTTGGTCACTGTAAGAGCAGATGCTGAACTGGGTGTTCCCTTGATCTGATCCAGCAGCCTCTTCTTACGGTCCAATGTAATACAAGCAGAAAAAAATCCCAATGAATAGCACCTCCGAAACATCTCTTATCAGCAACCCAGGGTGCATTGTTCATTGAGAATACATCAAGATTCATTTGCAGGGAGATTAGATTATGTTGGCAATTGAAGGGACATTCATTGTGACTTGTTTGCGGGGAGGTAAGATAGGGCTTGCCGGTCAGAAGATCGGTGATTCGAATCCCCGTGACGGGGTGAGCTCCCGTTGCTCGGTCCCTGCTCCTGCCATCCTAGCAGTTCAAAAGCACATCAAAGTGCAAGTAGATAAATAGGTACCGCTCTGGTGGGAAGGTAAATGGCGTTTCTGTGTGCTCCTCTGGTTCACCAGAAGTGGCTTAGTCATGCTGGCCACATGACCCGGAAGCTGTACTCCGGCTCCCTCGGCCAATAAAGCAAGATGAGTGCCGCAACCCCGGAGTCATCCGTGACTGGACCTAATGGTCAGGGGTCCCTTTACCTCTACCTTTAAGGTGATGTTGCGTCAAAGCAAGTGGCACCCCACACTTCCCACTGCCCTGTCTCATCACTTTCTTTATCACGAACAGCCTGATCTTTCAGGGAAGTAGGTTTGCTGTGCAAGAGCTCCCCATCAACCTGAATTTGCCAATAGGTGACGGACCACTAGGTGCCTGGATTTTTGCACCTCTACATTGCTGCCATCTCGGTGCTGCTTCCTTCAGCCTTCCGCTGATAAATATTCAGGGCGAGAAGTCGGCGTTGGCTGCAAAGCCGGAAAGGAAAATGTCAATCTCTTCTCTTTTGTCAAGGAACTTGTAGAACGAGCTGCCTAAACCTGCCCTCTGCTTACTAAAATGGCTTCGGAAATCTCTAAATCCATTCATCCCAAGGATTATTGTCATCTGCTTTCCAGACAACACTCTCATTTCCTCCAGTGAAGAGAGGTTTCTTTTTGGTGGGTTTTTGTTTTTTGCTTGGATTTTTTTAAAAAATACCTTAGGCCATTAGCTGAGGTATTGATCTTGGCCTAATACTTAAGACTTCCTACTGCAAAGAGAGATACTATTTAATTGGAATAGCCACAGTAGCATTGGTTAAAAGGGAGAAAGAAGTCAGGAAAACGCCGCTGCTCCCCTGTAGATTTTCCCTCCCTCCAATTCTTTCCCTTTCTCTGAATTGTGTCGCAACTACTGAGGGACTATGTATCTGCACTCTATGTACAGTGGTACCACTGGATGCGAATGGGATCCGTTCTGGATCCCCGTTCGCATCCTGAAGCGAACGCATCCTGCGCCCGCGGGTCATGATTTGCCGCTTCTGCGCATGTGCGCGACATCATTTTGAGCATCTGCGCATGTGTGAGCAGTGAAACCCGGAAGTAACATGCTCCGTTACTTCCGGGTCGCCGTGGATCGCAACCCGAAAATACTCATACCGAAGCTACTTCAGCCCGAGGTATGACTGTATCATAGTTCCCAAATGCTCTCCCAGATTCAACTTCGGATTTGGGAGAAATCTGTCCCAGCTTGCATTTAGCGGTGAACCTACCAATTTGCCCCCGTCCCATGCACCAAAAAAGAGTTGCACTTCGAAATGCACACTCCCTGAATTTTGCAATGCAGTTCTTCAGCTGTATAGCGTGTACAAAAATGCACATGCAAAGAACAAATTCATGAAGTGTGCATAAAAACACACAGGTTAGTGAAAATAACAGACCAAGCTGCATCACACCGGGGCACATTGCCTTGCAAAAATGTGTATATTACATGTATGTGTATATTAGGCAAAACTGCATATGGATGTGTATATTAGGAGAGATTTGCACTAAAAATGCTCATGCGTTTTCATGAGGACTTTTTAAAATGCACACTGATTTGGAAATGTGGAGAACAGAATATATGACTGGGGGGAAATGAAGAAAAAAAACCCCTACACAAATGGGATTTTCCCATCCGCTGCCTCTCAGGGTTAAACCTTACTTGATCCTGGAAGGTCTGTGGTTGACATTAAAAAGAAAGGAAGAAATCTGCCTTTCATATTTGTTTGTTTAGAAGATCTTAAGATTTGCTTCCCTGCAAATTGAAATTACACGCAGCTTTAGAAAGAATTCAAAAACAGCACAAAACAAAGAACAAACCCAAATTAAAATGCAATGCAAACACAAGACAATAAAAACAAAAACAGAAAGACAGCAAGCAGCTTGCAACGGATAAAAATGAGCAGCTGCCCACAGCAAAATCCCATAAGAGACTCTTGTACATAGGAAAATGTTTACCTGGAATATATGTAAAATAAATTTAAAAATAGGTTCCAGGAGAATATGGAGGGGAAGTTGTTCCCAACCCAGGGTGCCACAGCTGACAGGGCCCTGTCTGAAGTTGGCAGTGGAAGTTTCAGCTCAGAAGAGCCTAGGTTCCACCCTTATCTTAACCAATAATGGCACTTAACCAATCTTAACCAATAATGGCACTATACAAATACTAGCAGGGAGTGCCCAGGAATTTTTAGACACCCAAAAATATAGTGATATTTAAGTGGGTAGTGTAATTTGTGGAGAGAGCAGATATAGAGATGTTTGTCTCCTTTTCTCATAACACTAGAACTCCAGTGAAGCTGAATGGTGGGAGACTCAGGACAGATGGATGAAAGTACTTCCTCATTTGGACGATGGTTTCAAAGACAGACTTGGTTCCCACAAGATGTAGCAATGGTCACCCATTTGGATGACTTTAAAAGAGGATTGGATAACTGAATGGTGAATGAGGTTGCCAATGGCTACTAGTCATGATGGCTCTATTCCACCTCCATTTTCAAGGAGAGAATGACTCAGTATACCAGTTACTGGGAATAACCAACTGGGATGTGCGCTGTTGCACTCATGTCCTGCATGGGAACTTTCCATGGGCATCCGGTTGGTCACTGTGTTAGGTAAAGGTAAAGGACCCCTGACCATTAGGTCCAGTCGTGGCCGACTCTGGGGTTGCGGCGCTCATCTCGCTTTATTGGCCAAGGGAGCTGGCGTACATGTGGTCATGTGGCCAGCATGACTAAGCCACTTCTGGTGAACCAAAGCAGCGCACAGAAACGCTGTTTACCTTCCCGCCGGAGGTATTTATCTACTTGCACTTTGATGTGCTTTTGTACTGCTAGGTTGGCAGGAGCAGGGACTGAGCAACGGGAGCTCACCCTGTCGTGGGGATTTGAACCGTTGACCTTCTGATCGGCAAATCCTAGGCTCTGTGGTTTAACCCACAGCGCCACCCTTAAGAGGAGGTTAAACTGGATAGGCCTTTGATGTGACACAGCAGAGCTCTTTTTATGAAAAAATATGTATAGTAGGCAAAACTGCAGACTACAGTTCAGATATCAGGAGAAATACACACTAAAATGGTGATGGATTTTATAAGGACTTTAAAAAAAGGTCATTAAGCTCATACAGAACTAAGGTGAACAGAACTGAAGGCTGTAAAAATGAGAAATCGAAAGAAAGTGAAACTGACAGAATTGTTCGTCACTACCCTGAAGAGAGACCTTTGGGATAACAATTCACACACGTTCCCTTCCAAGTGAAAGATCTTTGTCTTGCTTATGATCCCATTCAGCAAAAGATAAAGGATTTCTGTATTTTTAGAAACTATGTCAAAAGTAGTGCTCAGGGGTCATTTTTTTTTTTTTGGCTGATATTTTCAGCCAACCTGCACAATAGGAACGACAAAGGATGTTGTCTTACTCATGCTCTCACAAAGCTGTGCTCTGAAATCATTTCAAATAGCAGCAGGGCATTTTTTTTTTTGGGGGGTGGTGTCCCAGCATGGAATCTCGGTGATTCACAGAAGTCCAGCAGGAGACCATGAGCTGCCTTGTCAAAGGTCTTTTTCCAAAGCCAAAGCCGTAACTTTTTTTCTGCCAAAAGGCCAAATCCATTTTGGGGACAATAGGAACATCTGAAAGGATGGTAAATTTGCAATTTCCAGTCATCTGCACACAGTTTAAGGGAGGATCGGTGGAACTGACTCGATGACCGGTCATCTTATCTTTTTCTTTTCCCAGTTCCGGAACTGAATGAATTTATATATTTTAAAAAAATACTATCAAGGTACAGTGTTCAAATGTCCTTAGTTCACATATCATCTTCCAAACTATTTTGCATCTTTCCTTAGCCTTGTTCCTGCCCTGAAGATCAGGGGCAGGGCCATCCTAAGACTCCCCCCTCCCCAATTCCACATACAGGAGCTGCCCAGACTGACAATTGATATCCAAGGGCATGATGTCTCTGCACACGGACATTCCAAATTGGTATCACGACCAATTGCCATGGATAACATCCCTGAATCTGCTCAATCCCCTGCTTGGTAGTATAAGAGAAGGTCCATTCCCATGCCTAGGGACAGTGAATTTTGTGGGATGTAATCCACTGGAGCAGTCACATACAATATTCCTTGTTTGCCTAGAGTGGACACAGACAGGGGGAATGTTTTTTTTTTTTAAATGATATTTATTGGAAATTTAAAGTTACAAGAGAAAAAGAAAAAGAAAAACAGAAAAGGCGAAAAAACAGAATTAACAATACAACTCAATAAAAAGAGAGTAAAAAAAGAATACACCAACATCAAAAACAAAAACAAAAAAGTGAATTTAAAAACAAATCCAATAATTCCATATTCTTATCTTCATTAACTTATTTCCTTGACCTCCTCACACCTCCCTCTTTTGTATTCTAGTTATTAATTATCTCAGCAAATCCTTTCCATCTTTCGTTATATTCTGTCCTTTAATTATCTTAATTTATTTTGGCCTTATCTCACCATAAAAAGAAAAAACCCTAAAATTTAAAAAATTATTTGTACATAACTCCATATAACATTTCTACTAAAGTCTAATAGTTTCATTCCAAGATTTTCCTAACAGTCATTAAATTAACAATACTTCTCTAAATGAAAAAATTTTTCCTAAAAAATTCTGCCAAACTTCATCCACCGTCTCTTCTTCCTGGTCCCGAGTTCTGTCAGTCCTTTCTGTCTGTTCCATCTAGTCCATAAGGTGATCTTATGTCCGAGGCTCTTAACTCTTTTCCATGTCTCTTCTGGGGATCTTCTTCATACTTGTACCTGCACCAGACAGGGGGAATGTGTATCCAGGCAGTTGAACTTCCTGTTACACCTGGTCTGAAGCACCCCCCCTGCATGTGACCAGGTAGGTGGACGTGACCCTTGTAGACCCCACAAAAGGTCCAGTCACACAGCCATCTTCCTCTTTTGATGCTTTTTCTTCTCTTGTACTGCACTGCTGGCTCTCTGCCAGCAGCACATGGACCATCCTTACAAGGATGTAAACCACACTGTATCTGTAACTACAAGCTAAAGCCTGGCTTCAGGGATCCAACTGTGAACTGAATGTGAGTAAACTTGTTATACTTTTAAAAGAAGACTGTTGTGTCTTATTCTTTTTAGGAGGGATAAAAGGGGTCTTACCAGGAATATACTCCAATCTGAACGAAGACAGGTTTTCATATGAAAGATGGAGCAAGTTTATTTTCTCCTGCTCTGGAGGGTAGGACTCAAACCAATGGCTTCAAGTTACAAGAAAGGAGATTCTGACTCAACGTCAGGAAGAATTTTCTGACAGCAAGAGCTGTTTGACAGTGGAATGGACTCCTACAAGAGCTGATGGACTTTCCTTGGAGGTTTGTAAGCAAAGGTTGGATGGCCCTCTGTCATGGATGCTTTAGTTGAGATTCCTGCATTGCACAGGGTTGGACTAGATGACTCTCGGGGTCTCTTCCAACTCTACAGTTCTATGACTCGACTATTCTGTGAGATCATAGGAAGAGATCTGCTGAATTGAGATAAGGGCTCACCTTGTACAGCATCCCGTTCTCATAGCAGGAGTGGTACTATTACTTCCCTTGATCTGATGAGCCTGGATAGCTCAGTTGGTTAGACCATGGTGCTGATAACACCAAGGTTGCAGGTTCGATCCCTGCATATTCCTGCATTGCAGGGGGTTGGACTAGATGATCCTCAGGGTTCCTTCTAACTCTACAGTTCTATGATTCTATGGATACTATATTTCTGTTGGTGCAGCCTAGAACAGCACTTGCTTTTTTTGCTGCTGCATCACACTGTTGACCCAACATGAGTGGTCCACAAAGACTCCTAGATCTCATTCAGACTCCCTTGGGAGGTGGTGGACTCTCCTTCCTTGGAGGCCTTTAAGCAGAGGTTGGATGGTCACGGGTCATGGATGCCTTAGTTGAGATTCTTGCATTGCAAGGAGTTGGACTAGATGGCCCTCATGGTCCCTTCCAACTCTAAAATTCTATGTTTCTTCTCTGACCTCTGTCCAGGGAAGCAAGAAGCATGTTCAGAGTTCAAGGGCACTTTCTGGCTAGGCATGGACACTCACCGAGGGTCTAGGAGAGGGAGCTGGTGAGAGAGTTATTGTTTTTGAGGGTGTTGAGAACTAGGTTGAGCCACAGGACTGGACACAAAGATCTGGGGCACATTTTACTCTGGACCTCCCTATCTCTGCTGCACAACATGAGACTCACTGAGTTCTAGAGGAGAGGGCTATTGATAACTATGCTCTGCCTCCACATTTGAAGGCAGCAATGCTTCTGAATATCAGTTGCTGGAAACCGTATGAGGGGAGAGGCTCTTGTGCTCAGGTCCTTCTCATGGGTTGCCCACAGGCATCTGCTTGGCCACTGTGAGACCAGGCTACTGGACTTGATGGGCCATTGGCTTGATCTAGCAGGCTCTTCTTATGCTTTTAAGTTTATGTTCAGTGCAATGGGCTGTGGGCTGCCAGAGGCTGGCTTGCTAACCTATCTATTTTTGAATTCTCAGGCAACAAACGCAGAAGACTTACCAAGCATCTGGTGGGTCATTATATCACATGTGCCTCGCTGACTGCATTGAGCTCAGCAGGTCATACACAACGCAGGCCTGCCTTAGAACAAGTGTGAAAGGACTTGTTTAGAATAAATTTGGTGGGGGGTGTTGTCTCCACGGAAGGCCAGGAGGGCTGGGGGAATGAACAAAACAGCTCCCGTGTTTCGGTGCCAAACCGGAGTAGGGAGAATATAATTAAGGAAAGCTGGAGTGCATCCACCCACTCACTGTCTGTGCAATGCAGATGGCTCAGTGGTGCTGATAGAATGACCTGCTGGGGAAGACACAGGACACAGTGAAGTCTAGCAAGGCCTGACTTGGCTCCCCGCAGAGAACAGGTCTGCTTGATTTCCTCACCCAGCTTCATAGGTTCATATATTTAAAGCCAAAAAGTTTGTTCCAGTTTCTTCTTGTGTTTTCTTACTTAATCATCTGTCGGCTACAAGTCTGGCTTCAGTAAGCAGGGAAGAGGGAAGTACCTCAGGCTACACCCCATAAGGGGCACTGAGGGAGGAGTAAGGATTGCAGAGGGAAGCAAATTCAAGGGTGTTTGCAATTTAATTTGAAACCACTTAATCCGTATTTCCAGAACCGGTATATGCGAACCGCAACACAACTATCCTTTGAAATCTGCACTTCTCCAGATTTTGTGACGCAGATCTCCAGCTGAACACCGTGTTACAAAAATAATACATATATTAGTGAAAATAGATTATGTAAATATTATGGGAATTGCTTGCAGAAATGTGTATATTGGTCAAAACGGCATACAAACATGCGTTTGTTAGAAGAAAGATGCACAAAAAAGTGCAGAGGAATTTTCAGGAGGACTTCTGTTTGAAATTGCTGGAGAAATGTGGAAAACTGAATTTAAGTTTGGAAAAATGAGAAACTGAGAAAAGCCAAAGTAACCCTCTCTACAGAGGGGTGGCAAATAACTCCGGCTTTTTGTGGTAAGGAAAGTGAGGGTGAAATGTACCAGGAGGTGTGAGCTAACAATTTCTTGATGCAACATGTGTTTGAAGGACACTGACAAACTGGAACGTGTCCAGAGGAGGGCAACCAAAATGGTCAAAGGCCTGGAAACGATGCCTTATGTGGAACGGCTAAGGGAGCTGGGCATGTTTAGCCTGGAGAAGAGGAGGTTAAGGGGTGATATGATAGCCATGTTCAAATATAGAAAAGGATGTCACATAGAGGAGGGAGAAAGGTTGTTTTCTGCTGCTCCAGAGAAGCGGACACGGAGCAATGGATCCAAACTACAAGAAAGAAGATTCCACCTAAACATTAGGAAGAACTTCCTGACAGTAAGAGCTGTTTGACAGTGGAATTTGCTGCCAAGGAGTGTGGTGGAGTCTCCTTCGTTGGAGGTCTTTAAGCAGAGGCTTGACAACCATATGTGAGGAGTGCTCTGATGGTGTTTCCTGCTTGGCAGGGGGTTGGACTCGATGGCCCTTGTGGTCTCCTTCCAACTCTATGATTCTATGATTCTATGAACATCGCCTGAACTCCATAAAAACAAATCAGTGCATGCTCAGCAGTCAACCTCAGCTAACCTTCGTGCAAACATTATGCAAGCAAATGAGGATGGATGCCAAGGAAAGAGGTCAGCAGGATGCAAATCCAGCAAAAATGGGCTGTATTTAGCTAACTTGTAGACCAGGCATAGGCAAACTCGGCCCTCCAGATGTTTTTGGCCTACAACTTCCATGCTCCCTAGCTCACAGGACCAGTGGTCAGGGATGATGGGAACTAGTCCCAAAACATCTGGAGGGCTGAATTTGCCTATGCCTGTTGTAGACCCACTAAATTTAATGAACCGGATCAGTCCATTAATTTCAGTAGGTCTACTCTGAGTATGTCTCCTATTGGATACAACCCAAAATGTTTAGGATTGGAGTGTTAATGTGAAATACACGATTACTTTTCTTTCAGAAACTGAACATATGAAACAAATCATGCCCCATCTTAGGAACACGCAGTTCCTTTCCATGTGCTCCCCACAATATCCTCCCAAGAAACCAGAGGACAGGAGGGTGATCTTGTGCCCGGGTCCTGCTTGTGTGTGTCCCTCAGGCATCTGGTTGGCCTCTGTGTGAACAGGATGCTGGACTAGATGAGTCACTGCTCTGATCCAGCAAGTCTCTTCTCTTGTTCTTAAGTAAGTTCCCTTCTCTGAAAACAATGTCTCATTAGTAGCAATGAAGATAAATAAAAGAACAGTCTCTTCCAAAGACTTATACCAGATCCTGGGTTGTTGTTGTTGTTGTTGTTTAGTCATTTAGTCGTGTCCGACTCTTCGTGACCCCATGGACCAGAGTACTCCAGGCACTCCTGTCTTCCACTGCCTCCCGCAGTTTGGTCAAACTCATGCTGGTAGCTTCGAGAACAGTATCCAACCATCTCGTCCTCTGTCGTCCACTTCTCCTTGTGCCCTCCATCTTTCCCAACATCAGGGTCTTTTCCAGGGAGTCTTCTCTTCTCATGAGGTGGCCAAAGTACCGGAGCCTCAGCTTCACGATCTGTCCTTCCAGTGAGCATTCAGGGCTGATTTCCTTAAGAACAGATAGGTTTGATCTTCTTGCAGTCCATGGGACTCTCAAGAGTCTCCTCCAGCACCGTAATTCAAAAGCATCAATTCTTCGGCAATCAGCCTTCTTTACGGTCCAGATCCTGGGAAGGAATGCCAAAACCCTAGCTTGTTCAGATCTGGTATAGCTTGGGTTTCATGAGCATAGGGAGTGGTTTCCTTACTACAGAAGCACATTATTTCCCTTTGTAACTAAAGCGAAAGTCTGAGATATTCATAAACACAACAAGAGAAAGCCCACTTCAGAAAAGATCAATGGAACCCCCCTTCTTCCTCCCTGATAATCATCTACATTGCCCTCCTCTTACAGTTCACCGTATCGTGGAAGATCAAAGCACGGCATCTGAATTGGGCGCGGAAACCTTTGCCGCTTGCCGATAAACAAAATACAATTTGCAGATAACATTGCGGCGTCGATCAAAACAGACGCTTTTCCAATTAGATTTAAAAGAATTCTTAATTGTTATAGATCTAATCAGGGCTCTTGCATTTCACAGCCTCCAGCCTGTTTTACAGGGCCTTTATTTCCCCTGGGATTCGAAGTAACAGGCAGGTCTGAATAGGCAGCAGCGGGGGCGTCCCTGACAGGTGGGTGACAACAAAAGAGCAAATTGGTGTTCCCGCAGAGGCCCCGGGGAAAGTGACTGTGCACATTTAGGGGCTTATGTGTTTGGAACTGACATCAGAGCACACACGTTGGCACAAAACAGCAGTCTGTGTCCAGAGGTTGTTTTGAGCCAGAACTCTGCAGCGCCATGCTGCCATTTATATAGAGCTCACAGGAAACTGCCTTATACTGGTCCATCTAGAGCAGGGTTTCCCAAACTTGGGTCTCTGGCTGTTTTTGGACTACAGTTCCCACCATCCTGGACCACTGGTCCTGCTAGCTAGGGATGATGGGAGTTGTAGTCCAACAACAACTGGGGATCCAAGTTTGGGAAACTCTGATCTAGACCGATACTGTCTGCGTGAGGGACAAGGAACATTTATCAGCCCTAGGACCCAATTTCTTGTATGCGAACATTGAAGGCAGGGCATGCTTGTGGTGGGTTGGGCTAGATGCCAGTGTGGGTGGAGCGACAGGTGTGCCATGCATATGCGCTCTCTCTCACACACACACAAGCAAGAGACATTACCACAACTCAAGGGCATTTCTCCAGGCAATCTAAAGCACCAGAGTACATGGTGTTGGGCAAATGTGGGACATCGTAGAATTGTAGAGTTGGAAGTCTGCCTCCAGAGTCAAATGCAGTGTGCTTCTGAATTGCTGGAAGCCACAGGAGATGAGCAGGCTCATGTGCTAGGGTCCTCTTTGCAGGCTTCCCACTGGCATCCAGTTGGCCACTGTGAGAATAGGATGCTGGACTAGAGCATCCTGGTCCAGCAGGGCTGTTCTTATGACTTGAAGGGCACAGGGAGATCCCAAGAGATGGATGAACAGGGCCACATTTGGCTCTTGGGCCCGAGGTTCCCCATATCTTGTCAACACTGGCTGGCACAACTCTTCAGGAAGGAGTCTCCCAAGCCCTACATGGAGATGCTGGCCGCTGGATCTGTCCTTATGGGAAACATGTGTACTTCTGCTGAACTACAGCCATTTTTGGAGCATTCAGCCCTGGAAAAGGTAACGTTGCGTGCCAAGGCACCTGAGCCACAAAGTTCCCAGGAGAACAGTAAAACAGCCAGACACGAAGTATTTTGGTTTATGGGTTCAAACAGGCCACAACTTTATTGGTTACAGTGTGGTGTAGTGGTTAAGAGCGGTAGTCTCGTAATCTGGGGAACCGGGTTCGAGTCTCCACTCTTCCACATGCAGCTGCTGGGTGACCTTGGGCCAGTCACACTTCTTTGAAGTCTCTCAGCCCCACTCACCTCACAGAGTGTTTGAGGGAAAGGAGAATGTTAGCCGCTTTGAGACTCCTTAAAGGGAGTGAAAGGCGGGATATCAAATCCAAACTCTTCTCTTCTTCTTCTTCTTCTACAGATGTGAGCAGTTTTGGCTGAAGCATTGGGGTGAAGCCAGGCTATATCTTGACACCTGCCCATCTGCAGGGAGTCCACTTAAAGGAAAGCCACCAATAGGGCGTGCCCTATGACTTACATCAAATAGGGGCACCCTGTGGGGTCCCCGTATGGGTTGTGACATGGCCCTAGCCCACGTCCAGGCTTTGGACAGGCTTCACACCCTGGATCCCTTTAACTGGATACCCTAACTGAGGAGGGGCAGGTGAAGGCTACAACCTCCCCTCCATCCAAGCAAAGGCTTACCCAATGCCTAACCTCACAAAAGTTGTGATGATTGCTACTAGGCAGGCGAAAACCAAATGGCCAGTGCCAATTTACCAAGTGGAAAAATTCCCGCCTGGCCCCCACAATATGGCAACTGACAATTGTCCATAGCAAGGCCATATCAGAGCAACGCATGAAAAGATGGTGTGTGGGTTGGGTGAGCTTGCAATGGGGCAAGAAAGAGGGTGCCAGTTAATCTCCCATGGCCACACCCACACTGAAAGCTGATTGGCTGGGGCTGCTCCATGTCAGGAGCTTGTCCTACACTCGAGTAGGACCCTGGTAGAGTCACATGCCCGACTGGCATGTTCTCTCCCTCCTGGTCATTCGTTCGGGAGCTTCAAAAGCTTTCCAACAGATATCGGCACATTTAGGGATCCGCAGAGTCTTCGCAGCTTGCGTACAGACCCCAGCAACTCAGCATTTTGGCTAATCTACTTCATTTACATATAAACACGCACGGAGCACTACAACATGGCTCCCTCTCTCTCTAGCATCAGACAGCAAAGAGAAAGAACAAAGGACAATAGTCCCACTTCATGGAACACAGTAACACAAACATCCTGTCTCCGTCACTTCCCACCCTGTGGAGTCAAAACATATACCGTCATGTGAAAGACAACAATCGCATGACTGCAATCATGGAGCAGGAATTCTAACACTCCACAGGGGGCAGACCCCAGCAACAATAACGCTGCTGGCATGACGCAGAAGAGAGGCAGAGACCCTCCGACCTTAGGCCAGTATACTGTTGTGACCCGACTGCCCGGCCGCAATACCGCCCACCAGGAAAAGGTGAGCAGATTTGTCGTTAAGGAGAATGACTGCGGGGTTGGACTAGATGACCCTGTGGGTCCCTTCCAACTCTACAATTCTAGGTTTCTATGATTTTGAATGTGTCCAGAGTGCTTCGCTTCCTTTTCACCGCTGAGTAAAACAATAAGGGCTGGGGGAAATGAATCTAAGGTGAAAGCCATATGAATCACTTTCAGACAGAAAGAATGCAAAAAAGGAAGACAGGACAAGCTTATTCTCTAAAACTGGACAAGGATTTATTGCAGCTCAACACATTTTTGGAACACAAGTTCCTTCTTCAAGAGAAATCCTCTTCCTAGTGCTAGATAGACAACAATATCTGCGCAAGCCACTTAAGCTCTTTTTACATAATTTGAAGGTTTAAGATTTCTCCTAAAGAAGGAACATGTGTTCCAAAATGTGCTGGGCTGTAACAAATCCTTTTAGCTGGTGCTTCTGGGAACAAGATCCTCTTTCCCCCTTTCATCCTATTTTTTTGTATCTCACTCCTGTTGTTGTTTTTTGTTCCCCTGTAATTGAGACAGACATTTTTTCTTTTGAAAAAAATAAGCATTGTGTATTAAGGATGGAGGAGGATTTCATTCATTTTTAAAGTGGACCATCCTAATTCGTGCCTCCTGGGCTAACATAGGAGCTGGCTCCTAGGGGTCAGGGGGGGGGCTTCAGCCCCCACAATAAAATATTTGAGGGGGCTGTCTCCCCGCAAAGTCAATGGGCATTTCCATTCAAATGCTGTGCATGCCCTGTGTCATGTGATTGATTGTGTGGTGCACAATATTTTATTCAAGTTGGCACCCCTGTGGGCAAATGTGTGGATCAGAGAACAATTCTCCTTTTGATTATCCTTGCAGTTCTCCAAAGTTTGTGCTACAGATAGGCTCAAAAAATGTACCAAGATGCACCAAAATGTGAAATTTAGTATTCTAAAGAAAATCTAAAAAGTGTTCATTGAGGTTAACTAAGTATGGAAAACCCCTTCATGGATCACTGCCTTGCCGTGGCGAAGGGGCTTGAAGAACTCAGAGAAGCTATGAACTATGCCGAGCAGGGCACCCATGATGAACAGGTCATAGCGGAGAGTTTTGACCAAACGTGATCCACCTGGAGCAGGAATCGGCAAGCCACTCCAGTATTCCTGCCAAGAAAACTCCATGGACAAAGACAACAGGCATATAAACGTTATGACGCTGGAAGATGAGCCCCTCAGGTCGGAAGGCGTCCAACATGCTACTGAGGAAGAGCGGAGGACAAGCACAAGTAGATCCAGAGCTGATGAAGCGGCTGGGCCAAAGCCGAAAGGACTCTCAGTTGCGGATATGCATGGAAGCGAAAGGAAAGTCCAATGCTGTAAAGAAAAATATTGCATAGGAACCTGGAATGTAAGAACCATGAACCTGGGTAAGTTGGATGTGGTCAAAAATGAGATGGCAAGAATAAATATTGACATTCTGGGCATCAGTGAACTAAAATGGACGGGAATGGGCGAATTCAGTTCGGATGACCATCATATCTACTACTGTGGGCAAGAAACCCACAAAAGAAATGGAGTGGCCCTCATAGTCAACAAAAGAGTGGTGAAAGCTGTACTGGGATGCAATCTCAAAAATGATAGAATGATCTCGATACGAATCCAAGGCAGATCTTTTAACATAACAATAATCCAAGTTTATGCACCAACTACTGGTGCTGAAGAAACTGAAATTGACCAATTCTATGAAGACTTACAACACCTTATAGAAGTGACACCAAAGAAGGATGTTCTTCTCATTATAGGGGATTGGAATGCTAAAGTAGGGAATCAAGAGATAAAAGGAACAACTGGCAAATTTGGTCTTGGAATTCAAAACGAAGCAGGGCAAAGGCTAATAGAGTTCTGTCAAGAGAACAAGCTGGTCATCACAAACACTCTTTTCCAACAACACAAGAGACGACTCTACACATGGACATCACCAGATGGGCAGCATCGAAGTCAGATTGATTATATTCTCTGCAGCCAAAGATGGAGAAGCTCTATACAGTCAGCAAAAACAAGACCTGGAGCTAACTGTGGCTCAGATCATCAGCTTCTTATAGCAAAATTCAAGCTTAAACTGAAGAAAGTAGGAAAAACCACTGGGCCGGTAAGATACAATCTAAACCAAATCCCTTATGAATACACAGTGGAAGTGAGGAACAGGTTTAAGGATTTAGATTTGCTGGACAGAGTGCCTGAAGAACTATGGATGGAGGCTCGAAACATTATACAGGAGGCAACAACGAAAACCATCCCAATGAAAAGGAAATGCAAGAAAGCAAAGTGGCTGTCCAATGAGGCCTTACAAATAGCGGGGGAGAGAAGGCAAGCAAAATGCGAGGGAGATAGAGAAAGATACAGGAAATTGAATGCAGAATTCCAAAAAATAGCAAGGAGAGACAAGAAGGCCTTCTTAAATGAGCAATGCAAAGAAATAGAGGAAAACAACAGAATGGGAAGAACCAGAGATCTGTTCAAGAAAATTGGAAATATGAAAGGAACATTTCGTTCAAAGATTACCATAATAAAGGACAAAAGTGGTAAGGACCTAACAGAAGCAGAAGACATCAAGAAGAGGTGGCAAGAATACACAGAGGAATTATACCAGAAATATATGGATGCCTCGTATACCCCAGGTAGTGTGGTTGCTGACCTTGAGCCAGACATCCTAGAGAGTGAAGTCAAATGGGCCTTAGAAAGCATTACAAATAACAAGGCCAGTGGAAGTGATGGTATTCCAGCTGAACTATTTAAAATTTTAAAAGATGATGCTGTTAAGGTGCTACACTCAATATGCCAGCAAGTTTGGAAAACTCAGCAGTGGCCAGAGGATTGGAGAAGGTCAGTCTACATCCCAATCCCAAAGAAGGGCAGTGCTAAAGAATGCTCCAACTACCGCACAATTGCACTCATTTCACACGCTAGCAAGGTGATGCTTAAAATTCTTCAAGGAAGACTCAAGCAGTATGTGGACCGAGAACTCCCAGAAGTGCAAGCTGGATTTAGAAGAGGCAGAGGAACCAGAGACCAAATTGCAAACATGCGCTGGATTATGGAGAAAGCTAGAGAGTTCCAGAAAGACATCTACTTCTGCTTCATTGACTATGCAAAAGCCTTTGACTGTGTCGACCACAGCAAACTATGGCAAGTTCTTAAAGAAATGGGAGTGCCTGATCACCTCATCTGTCTCCTGAGAAATCTCTATGTGGGACAAGAAGCTACAGTTAGAACTGGATATGGAACAACTGATTGGTTCAAAATTGGGAAAGGAGTACGACAAGGCTGTATTTTGTCTCCCTGCTTATTTAACTTATATGCAGAATTCATCATGCGAAAGGCTGGGCTGGATGAATCCCTAGCCGGAATTAAGATTGCTGGAAGAAATATCAACAACCTCAGATATGCAGATGACACAACCTTGATGGCAGAAAGTGAGGAGGAATTAAAAAACCTTTTATTGAGGGTGAAAGAGGAGAGCGCAAAATATGGTCTGAAGCTCAACATCAAAAAAACGAAGATCATGGCCACTGGTCCCATCACCTCCTGGCAAATAGAAGGGGAGGAAATGGAGGCAGTGAGAGATTTTACTTTCTTGGGCTCCATGATCACTGCAGATGGTGACAGCAGCCACGAAATTAAGAGACGCCTGCTTCTTGGGAGGAAAGCAATGACAAACCTAGACAGCATTTTAAAAAGTAGAGACATCACCTTGCCAACAAAGGTCCGTATAGTAAAAGCTATGGTTTTCCCAGTAGTGATGTATGGACGTGAGAGCTGGACCAAAAAGAAGGCTGATCGCAGAATAATTGATGCTTTTGAATTATGGTGCTGGAGGAAACTCTTGAGAGTCCCATGGACTGCAAGAAGATCAAATGCATCCATTCTTAAGGAAATCTGCCCTGAGTGCTCACTGGAAGGACAGATCGTGAAGCTGAGGCTCCAATACTTTGGCCACCTCATGAGAAGAGAAGACTCACTGGAAAAGTCCCTGATGTTGGGAAAGATGGAGGGCAGAAGGAGAAGGGGACGACAGAGGACGAGATGGTTAGACAGTGTTCTCGAAGCTACAAACATGAATCTGACCAAACTGCGGGTGGCAGTGGAAGACAGGAGTGCCTGGCGTGCTCTGGTCCATGGGGTCATGAAGAGTCGGACACGACTGAACAACTAAACAACAACAAGAAGTATGGAAAAAGATAAAAAGGTAAAGGTACCCCTGCCCGTACGGGCCAGTCTTGACAGACTCTAGGGTTGTGCGCCCATCTCACTCAAAGAGGCCGGGGGCCAGCGCTGTCCGAAGACACTTCCGGGTCACGTGGCCAGCGTGACATCACTGCTCTGGCGAGCCAGAGCCGCACACGGAAACGCCGTTTACCTTCCCGCTAGTAAGCGGTCCCTATTTATCTACTTGCACCCAGGAGTGCTTTCGAACTGCTAGGTTGGCAGGCGCTGGGACCGAACAGCGGGAGCGCACCCCGCTGCGGGGATTCCAACCGCCGACCTTTCGATCGGCAAGTCCTAGGCACTGGGGCTTTAACCCACAGCGCCACCCGCATCCCTATGGAAAAAGATACTTGCCATTTAAAAATGCATTTTAATGTGATTTTTTTCAGACAGTTCTGTCATTCTGTAATTCACATGTACAGAATAGAGGCAGAACAGGCTTGTGAATGAATGGCTGCAAAATTGTAGAAGTACAGTTGTATCTCAGAAGTCAAACGGAATCCATTCCGGAAGTCCGTTCGACTCCCAAAATGTTCGGAAATCCAAGCACGGCTTCTGATTGGCTGCAGGAAGCTCCTGCAGCCAATCAGAAGCTACGGAAGCCCCATCGGACTTTTGGGTTCCAAAGAACGTTTGCAAACTGAAACACTCACTTCCGGGTTTGTGGCGTTAGGGAGTACCAAGGCATTAGGGATCCAAGGTACGACGGTATACTGATCTGCCCATCCCTGTTATGTATGAGAATGGGCCACAGTTCAGTGGTAGAGCATCTGTTTGCTTGCTGAACGTCCTAGGTTAAATCCCCACCATATCCAGGTGAGACTGTGGATGTCTGAAACCCTGAAGAACTGCTGCCATAATAATATAACAATAATGTATTATTTATACCCTGCCCATCTGGCTGGGTTTCCCCAGCCACTCTGGGCGGCTTCCAACTGAATATTAAAAACTTCCCTAAATAGGGCCGCCTTCAGTTGTTTTTTAAAAGTAAAATCGTTGTTTGTTGCCTTGACATCTGCTGGGAGGGCGTTCCACAGGGCAGGTGCCACTACTGAGAAGGCCCTCTGCCTTGTTCCCTGTAACCTCACTTCTCGCAGCGAGGGAACCGCCAGAAGGCCCTCAGCGCTGGACCTCGGAATCTGGGCTGGATGATGGGGGTCTAGTCAGTGTAAACAGTGCTGAGGTTGAAATGTTTTGAAAGGAAAAGTTTCTATAGTTCTTTAAAGATTTGTGACCTGTGTATGGGTGTGTGAGAGACTGGTCTTTCTCTGCTATGGAACCTAAAAAAACAGGGACACTCAGATACGACAAACTGGCTTAAGACATCTTCCTATGCTGTTCCTACAGCAGGGATGGGGGGGGGGAACTACTTAATATGGCCTTTCCGTCCAACAACGAGTAGTACATTTTCTTTGTTCATTGGTAAGTGATTCTTTCCATATCTTAAAACGGCAACTGTGCTATGGATTGGGTAATATGGAAATTTAATTCAGCTTAATTAAGTTTCAAGGGCAAGTGATTAATCAACAAGCCTGTTTCTGCCCCTTATATTGTTTTAATTCTGTTTATCTTTATAGAAAAATGAAAAATAACAGTAAAGGAAAGAGATTAAAAACAAATTATATATCCTCCGATGTCGCTGGGGAAGTCTGCAGACATTTTTGCAGCATTTTTTGGAGAAATGGTAGCGGGGCTGGCATGAATGGTTGGCATGGGGGGCTTCTCCTGGGGGTCCACACCCCAGCAAGGAACCCACTGAGATGAGTCTTCTGCACCTGCTGGACAAAGGAGGTTGGCTCACTGAGTGAGGGGAGCCACACAGAATATCTTGCTCAAGTGCCGAAAACTTGGCAAGCCACATTTGGAATCTTGAGGCAGCGATGTGGGCGCCAGTCACAAAATGGCTGCCTGTGTATGTGTGACAAACACAAACCCCTGTGTTGCAAAATATAAAAATCTTTATTCCGAAACAGTGAACTATTCTGGATACACTGTCCTCTTGAGACTTCCTTTTCAGATTTCTGAGAGACGTCTTCCTTTGAGACTTTTATAGGACATCTTCCTTTCAGAGACAGCTTGGCTTTCCTCACTATGCATTGACTTGTTTGACTCCTCATTTGACTCCTATACATACAACAACATACAGTCACTTGTATATTTTGTGAGATGGTTCCTGCTTGGCAGGGGGTTGGACTCGATGGCCCTTGTGGTCTCTTCCAACTCTATGATTCTATGATTCTATGAGATGTACTGTATGATACATACATTATTTTGAGGTGGCGTATTAGCATATTTTGAATGACATTGTAATTAATTATATATCCACTAACAGTTATTAGCCAGCGTGTTGCGTTTGCATTTGTGTATGTGTGAGACAGAACAAACAGGATATATTTTGAAGATATATTTACTGAGGACTTTCATGGGTATCATAATTGATGGGTGCAGTGCTGCCTGTGGGATCCATTTTGCTGACCCCTGGGGCAAACCAAGATGGAAAGGGATTTTTTAAAATAAAAAAACCCAGGCCTTTTCTCGTGTTAGGCAGGTGACATTTTAGCACAAAGGAACCGATGAAAGATCGGTTGCTGCCAGAGGTGGTGAGCGTTGGCCAAAGAGCCAGGAAATTGAGACAGAAAGTATCCACTAAAAGGCATGGGATGGTGGAAGGACGTCTAAACCTTTGGCAAGAGACGATGCGAGGATTTGATGCTGTCGGGCAGCTGTGGCAGGCTGAGGAAACTGGCTTAGAGGAAGGTGTTAATTGGAAGCAGAGAATTCACCCTCTCCTGGCTTGTCCAGGGGGCTCCTTGTGAAAGCAGTGCTTTCCTGCACTGCTACCTGCCTATAAAGCATATCTGACAGAATGCTTCCCCCAAACTTGGCTAGCATCTATTCTTGTCAGTTAACAGGCAAAGGAGACAGAGGGAGACGGTACTGCAGGCTGCTCACAGTGCTTGGGCCTCTTATCCTGCAGCACACTTAGCTTAATGGTTAATCCATCTTGGGGTTAACCACTATGGCCAAGGGTCAACAGAATGGCAACATGGCCAAGCAGTGATAAGCCTGGTCAGCAAATGTGCAGATGCTTGAGGTTGTATTCAGCTGCATCCTACTCAGAGAAGACCCACTGAAATCAATGAATGCAAGCTGTTATATCTTAACTTCAGTGGGTTTACACTGAGTAGGACTAGCATGGAATACCACCTTTGGTTTTGACATCCAGCCTGAAGGAATTTGCCTTCTCTCTCAGCACTGGGTTTCCCCCTTCTTACACATTATGCCTCCACCCATCTCCCCCATCCTTTCCATAAAATGTCAACATCACAATAATGGTGGAGGAAGTGGGAGAAATTCCAAGGGGAAATGATTATATCAGTGGTTGGCAACCAGAGTCAATTGGTGGTTTCCCGAAGACCTTGTTTGACCTGTGAGTGCTCATCACAAGAATCCACAGTACTCAACACCTGGATATCAGCCAGACCTCAAACCTCTTTAGTCCATTGCTTGAGCTTTCAGGCGCTCAGTTTCTTTGCTCACATGTAGCATTGTTTTTCTAGACGAGAACTAGGCAGCAGGCTTCCATCACTACCAAAAGCTGAGCTGGGTTTGGAAAAGAATTAAACGAATGGAAAATCCATCTATCAACAGCATGTTTAATGACCATGTTCAGGGGTCATCTAATGGGGAAAGGTGGTGTAAAAAAGAAAGTAAATAAATAAGTTTGAGTTTGTGAGCCTCCTCAAGGCATCTGGCGGGCTACTTATGCACTTAGATTTGGGGTGCTCCCATCACAGCCTTCCATGCACTTGGTAGTAACTTGGAGAGATCAGTGGCGTAGCGTGGGTTGTCAGCACCCGGGGCAAGGCAAGTAATTTGCGCCTCCCCCCCGCTGCACTGTCCCTCCCCCAGATAGTCCCTCGCTCTCTCTCCACACCGCACCGCACGCCTGGCACCCTCCCCTCCACAGTGGGTGGCGACCTGGCAGCTCGGATCGGATTCGCACAGCCAGCACTGCAGTGAGAGAGAGTGAGTGAGCCAGGTAGGGGCAGAGAGCTGTGAGTGCGAGTGCGCCCCCTCCAGATGTGGCGCCCGGTGCGGCCGGCCCCCCTTGCACCCCCCACGCTACGCCACTGGGAAACATTATATATGACATGGGTCACCAATCCTTTTAGGCCCATGCACGCATTTGGATTTTTGCTGTGGGCACCACCCTGTCTAGCAACAATTCCCTCCCTCCCACAGATCAACCCCTGGTCTTGGGCGAGAGAGAATGAGAGAGAGAGAGAGAGAGAGAGAGAGAGAGAGAGAGAGAGTGCAGATGCAAATACTTCACTTTCCCAAGGGATCTGAGTAAAAGTTGGCGATGACAGCATTAATCTGATCATTTAGTAGCACACTGTTGTGAAAGAGGCACTAGGAAAGAGCATCACTTTCCCAACTTCTTCCTCTGTGTATTTTACGGGGGGGGGGGAGTAACCGCAGTCACCACCTCATTGTGATGGCCTGAGACTCGGGCTCGGACTTGGAGCCAGAGGAGTCTCAGTCTGCACCGGATCCTTTGCCTCAGGCATCATCTGAACCAAGTCTGGGGCCTGATCCTGAAGAGTCCCAGTCTGCACAGGTTCCCCTGCAACAAACATCAGCTGGGCCGAGTCAGGGGCCTGAGCCTGCCCTGGCTCCAGATGTGGGGATTGCCTTCAGCTGGGCCATCACTTACAGCTGCTCCACTACCAGTTGGGTTAAGAGAGGCTGAGGTGGCCTCTGGGTCTAGTAACCCACCAACATCTCCCGAGCTGCAGAGACTGAGGTCCGAGAGAAGGAGAGACCTGAGTACTTGCAGGAGGAGTGCTCGCCTTCGGGCAAGACAGGTGAGTCACTGGGGGATCAAGACTGGCTGTTCCCCTGACAGAGATAAAAGGCTGCTGGACCCTGCCCCAGGTTGTGAGAGCAATGTTGCTGTTTGCCAGAACCTGACTGTAATCCTGTGCTTGACCTTGCCTGGTTTCCTGCCTCGTGTCCTGCCTTGGCCCTGTCGGACTGACTTCTTGTGGAACCGTTGGATTTGGGACCGGACCTGGACCGTGTGGGTCGGGTTACCCCTGGGCCCAGCACACTCATGACCAAGGGGGTGGTGGAACGCTCAAAGACTTCATGGGAGATATGGAAGGACCTCAATAGTATCATTGCACCCATAGGTGCCATGCTGCCAACTCCTTATATGTAAAGAAAATATGGGGTAAATAAAAAGTCGATTCCAGTGGAATTTCAGAAAACCTCAATATTCTAGGATGGAAATAATTGAGAGCCTCATTCAGAGGAGAGAGAGAGAGAGAGAGAGAGAGAGAGAGAAAGGAAGAATCTAATTGGATTTCCCACCGGGTTTTCTAAAAAGGCTGGATAATTCAAAGATGTCCTGGCGTTTCTGAGTATGGGTCCCGATAGAATCAGTGTCCTTGTGAGACCTGCCCATCATCACCAGTGCCTTCCCTAGTGCACATCCTAATGATAGTGATGGAGCTTCACGAGGGACTCCTGATGTTTGTTTGAAATTCTGGTGTCCTTGGGAAAGAATTTGCTTCCAGGAGTGGGGATTGGGGGGGAGGGATGTCCCCTTCATCTCTCTAAAAACAAACAAACGAGTTCGTCCAAAGTTGTCAGAGAAGTGGGCGCCTTCTGGGAGGTTTGGCTGGTGCACTAATGACTGAAACATTCTAGGCATTCTGAGCAACTGCATCCTTGCACCCATAAGTAACTGCACAACAAAGCAAGAGTCAACATTGTATGGAAGAAAGTCTTCAGATAACACTCTTCATGTACCTAAAGAGCGATTGAATAGAAGAGACCATATAACACCAGTCCTAAAAGATCTTCATTGGCTCCCAGTATGATTCTGGGCACAATTCAAAATGTTGCTGCTGACCTTTAAAGCCCTAAACAGCCTCCATCCTGTATACATGAAGGAGCATCTCCACCCCCATCATCCAGCCCAGACACTGAGGTCCAGTGCCGAGGGCCTTCTGGCAGTTCCCTCACTGCGAGAAGCAAAGTTACATGGAACCAGGCAGAGGGCCTTCTTGGTAGTGACACCTTCCCTGTGGAAGACCCTCCCAGCAGATGCCAAGGCAATAAACAACTATCTGACTTCTAGAAGACATCTGAAGGCAGCCCTGTTTATTTCCAAAACCCTGGTATTTCCAAAACCAGCTGGAAATACAAGCTTGGGAAACCCTGTTCTAAACCTATGTCTTAACTGAAATTTTATTTTATTTTATTTTATTTATACCCCGCCCTCCCCGGCCAGAGCTGGGCTCAGGGCGGCTAACACCAGCAAAATTACAGTAAAAACATAATAGAAAAAAAAAACCCAATTTAAAATACAGGTTAAAATGCAATTTAAAATGCAGCTTCATTTTAAAAATAGCCCATAGATCAAAACCACAAGGAAAGGGAAACATAAGGATCAGACTAAGTCCAAACCAAAGGCCAGGCGGAACAGCTCTGTCTTGCAGGCCCTGCGAAAAGATGCCAAGTCCCACAGGGCCCTAGTCTCTTGTGACAGAGCGTTCCACCAAGTTGGGGCCAGTACTGAAAAGGCCCTGGCCCTAGTTGAGACCAATCTAACCACCTTGTGGCTCGGGACCTCCAAAGTGTTGTTATTTGTGGACCTTAAGGTCCTCCGTGGGGCATACCAGGAGAGGCGGTCCCGTAGGTACGTGGGTCCTAGGCCACGTAGGGCTTTAAAGGTCTACAATGACTGGCAGTAGTTCTCCAGGATTTCAGGCAGGGGGTCTCTCCTGCCCCTACCCGGGGATGCTGGGAATTGAACTTTGAACCTTCTACATGGAAAGCAGATGTTCTACTGCTGAGCTTTAGCCCTATTGCTTGTCATAGAAAAGGTAAAGGGACCCCTGACCATTAGGTCCAGTCGTGACCGACTCTGGGGTTGCGGCGCTCATCTCGCTTTATTGGCCGAGGGAGCCGGTGTGCAGCTTCCGGGTCATGTGGCCAGCATGACTAAGCTGCTTCTGGCGAACCAGAGCAGTGCACGGAAACGCCGTTTACCTTCCTGCCGGAGCGATACCTATTTATCTACTTGCACTTTGACGTGCTTTCGAACTGCTAGGTTGGCAGGAGCTGGGACTGAACAACAGGAGCTCACCCCGTCGTGGGGATTCGAACCGCCAACCTTCTGATTGGCAAGTCCTAGGCTCTGTGGTTTAATCCACAGCGCCACCCGCGTCCCAGTGTTCCTTGTCATACTTCCTCCTAAAGATGAAGCCTGTAGGGGACAACCTATTCCTTCTGCAGTGTCCTGCCTGAATCTCTCCATAAACACTGTTTTATGGAAATGATACCCCAGTGCTACTTCAGTTCTGGAGGAAAGCCAAATCCTGCTTTCATTTCATTCTCTTTTTCATTTTATTTTGGGAGGAGGGGGCCCCAAGAAACTCAGTACTGAGATAGGGAGCCAAATAGATAGAGAAAGCAAAATATAATCGTTCGGTTCGGCATTCCTTCTTTTGTTCCGCACAAGCAGGAGCCATTCTTTATCAGGCACGGTTGTAAATAAAAGGAGTTCGGTGGCGAGGGAATTCTGGGTAAATGCATATTGATGAAAAGGCTTCATTGTTATACATTTTAATGAAGTGCTTTCTTGGCTCACTTCCTAAACTGCAGAGAGTGATGGGGTTAATCCTACCTGGGACATGAAGGCCAGCCGAAAGTCCCAAGTCAAATCTTGGCTGGATAGCCAAAGATACTTCAAGACTCAAGGTTTATAAATTAGCATGGAAAATCCATTGTCTGAGGAGCAAGAAGAATAGAAGAAGCACAATGGCTATGTTTTACTATGCCCCTGAAGACCAGTTTCCAGAAACCACAGACTGTTGCTGCAATCAGGTCCCGCTTCCAGGCTACCTGTGGGCATCAGGTTGGTCAGTGGTCAAACAGGATGCCAGACTATATGGGCCTTTGCCCTAAGGCAGCGGGGGCTCTTCTTGAGTTTATTATTTACTGAATTTATATTGCACCCTTCCTCCCAAACGACACCAGGGTGGCAAAGTTCTTACTTTGCTAGATCAGACCAAATATGCCTTAATTTAGAACCTTGTGGCCAGATGGTGATCCTTGGCTTCAGAAACAAAGGGGCCATCACCTTCTGGGCCATGTCCACCTGTACTTCTACAGTTCACTCCAGGAGACCAGCGTGACTACTTATACACCACCCCCAAAGAAGAAATGCATCAATACCCACTTCAAAGAGAGAGAGAGAGAGAGAGAGAGAGAGAGAGAGAGAGAGTGCAGACAGATTTGCATAAAAAATGCAGGTGCTACTTTATTTTTTAAAGAAACAGGTGAATTAAAAATCAATCACTAGAATTTAAATAGAAATACAATGCATATCGTCATCTGTGGTGGCTTCCAACATATATAAAAACATAATAAAACATTAAACTTAATAATAATAAAAAAATGTATTTATATCCCGCCCTCCCCAGCCGAAGCCGGGCTCAGGGCGGCTAACAACAATAAAACAGTAAAAAAAAACCTTCCCTATACAGGGCTGCCTTCAAAAGTCTTCTAAAGGTTGGCTCGGGGTTGCATAATTCCATATCTTCCAGCATTTCGTGGATGGAAATAGGGACATCTTAAGGAAAAGCAGGACATTCCGAGATCAAATCAGAAACCAGGACAGCTTCTGTAAATCTGGGACTGTCCTGGAAAATAGACAGGTTTTTTAAAATCAATTTTTATTATTATTTTCTCAACACAGTTTTATACAATACATCAAACCACATATATACTTTTAGCTCTGCCAAGCTTGTGACTTCCCTCCTTCCCTTCAACACATATCCCTTCTTCTTTTAAATCGTGTATTTTAATACTAAACCTCTTATCTATTGCATTGTAGGAGTTATTTCAATCCTGCCAGTGTTTTTAGAGTTTTACAATTATCCTTTAAGTACACCGTAACTTTACTCCAACTTTCTATGAATCTCTGATTGCCCTGATCCCGAATCCTGCCGGTCAGCTTGGCTAACTCCGCATAGTTCATCATTTTCGTCTGCTACTCCGCAATGGTAAGAACTTATTGTAATTTCCAATTTTGGGCCAACATGTTTGTTGCCGCTGCTGTGGCATACCTGAACAGTCTTTGGTCCGATTTCTTGATCTCTTTCCCCATCAAACCCAGCAAGAAGGCTTCTGTGTTTTGGGGAATGGTATATTTAAATATTTTCTTAAGTTCATTATAAATCATCTCCCAAAAATTCTTAACTTTATCACAAGTCCACCACATAGGGTTAAAGTCTCCATCAGCCTCTTTGCATTTCCAACATTTTTTATCCCTCATTTTTGCCAACTTTACAGGTGTTAGATGCCACCTATAAATCATCTTCATCAAAACAGAGACAGTTGGCACGTTTGGTATTATGATGAGAGCTGATCTGAAGAGCCAAACCATTTTGATTGGTTCAGGATGATGACATTGGGTTGCAACTATTAAGATTGCTGCGATCCTTTGATTGGTGAAATGAAATGACCCGTGTGCTCTAGAAGAATATAAAAAACATTGCTTTGGATGTGGTTCTTTGCAGCCTCCTCCTTATTTCTGAGGCTGCCCCTATGCACATTTGTATTCCAATAAAGGCCTATCTTTTCACTCGGGGCCTGCCTCCTTTCCTTCTGGGTTTCTGTGAGGGTAACCTCCAGTCCTGGAACCTCTTTTGAAATTTCTCCAAGACTTCCTTCTCTCCCTTCTTAGGGTCCTTTTATCTTTAAAACCTGACTCGTACTGGTATGCCCCTTCAGCGAGATGTGTGGAGCACATTGTGAGGAGCGCATTGATCCAGCTGACAGGACCTAGCCTCCCAGCCAGCTTTTACAGAGCCGGACTGCAATTTGAGTAACGAGGTGTTTTAAATAATATTGTGTCACTTTTGCATTTTCACATCCTCAGCCTCCAAATGAAAGCCCTTCTCTGCTTTGACAGCTGGGTACTTTCCTTTTCCTGTCTCTTATTATTATTATTTTTAACAAAAAGGCCCTGCCTGAAGGACACCAGGAGTCATAATGAATGGCGATGCTTTCGTGAGATTCGCGCAGATTATGTCTACATGGAATGGGGCTCTAATGTGATTAACTCTCCTATTTTCACGCCTGCCGTGCCATGTAATGGCCTGGTGGGTGGCTCTCCGATGGGATTAAAGCCAGCCAGACTGAAAATGCACTTGCCTGAAGAGGCCTCAATCACATTTCAGGGGCTACTTAAGGGATAGCTCTGCTAAGGACTCATTTCTTCCCCGGATTAGCAATACAAATGAAGTCGAGTGGGGGGCAAGGGGTGTTAAGTGGTGTTCTCTTTAATTTCTCTCCAGAAATACTCCTTTGAGTGCCTCTTGCCATTTCCCCATGTCTCTTTGGGTAGCTTGTTTTGCCGGAAAGCAGTGGGGGGTGTCATGGCCCCAAAACAAACCTTGGTTGGCCCTGAACTGCGGTGGACAAAGTCAGTCATAGCCCGCTATAGGAGTGGTTTTGTGGGGTGGGCAGTGAGAGCCTGTTTACCACTTTGTATGGGCTCAGTGCCGGATTTACGTATAAGTTAAACAAGCTGTGGGTTAAACCACAGAGCCTAGGACTTGCCGATCAGAAGGTTGGCAGTTCAAATCCCCACGACGGAGTGAGCTCCCGTTGCCCGGTCCCTGCTCCTGCCATCCTAGCAGTTCAAAAGTACATCAAAGTTCAAGTAGATAAATAGGTACCACACTGGTGGGAAGGTAAACGCGTTTCCGTGCGCTGCTCTGGTATGCCAGAAGCGGCTTAGTCCTGCTGGCCACATGACCTGGAAGCTGTACACCGGCTCCCTTGGCCAATAAAGCGAGATGAGCGCCGCAACCCCAGAGTTGGCCTCGACTGGACCTTATGGTCAGGGGTCCCTTTACCTTTACCTAAACGAGCTATAGCTTAGGGTCCCACTCTCTTGGGGGGCCCCAAAAAATTTAAAAGGAAAAAAACCCTGGATGTACATTTCCAAAATATAAGATAAAAAACAAATAAAATAAAACCTGCATACAGCAACAGTGTTTTGTGTTGTTTAGGCTCCTATGATGTAGGTCATGGGCCCCGCCTGCTAGCCTGCTCCTTAAATTATCACTGGTTTTGGCTCAAAAATTACTTTGACAAAATACATATTTTGTTATGTGCAAATGGCTTTAGATACCTAATAGGTCCATAAATTACCACATAGCATATATTCAACACAAAAAACAGCAACAATTTGTTGTTGACAAAGGATAGCTGGACATATAAAGGGCCCCATTCCCTTCAGTAGCTTAGGGCCTCATGAACCATAAATCCGGCCCTGTATGGGCTAGAAACATAAGCGGTTTTAAATAAGTGAATCCTGGGAGTGTGTGTCAGTTGTCGCATTCTACTGAAAATCTGTGCAAAACTTTGTGCATGTGGACTCTTAGCTTACCCATCTAGAAAAAAACAATGTAGCCCCTTGGTAATAGGGTAAAGGCAGCAAACTGCTTTTACTCAGTCTAGTGGAACATTCTCGTGTCACTTCTTAAGGGAGGCACAGAGTCTCTCCAGCAGGTGCTCTTTATTGTGGCTGAAATAAGAAGTGTGGTTTTTGTGTGTTAGTGCATGTGTGCATTGCTTTAAAGTCAAGGGAAGCTGTGCTGGGTTAACAGACTGACATTCAAGCCAAGGTGACTCTTTTGGATAGCACCAGCCATTAATCCACAGTCCGTATTTCCCAATCCCTGCTTGTCCTTCCTTTTAAAGTAAAGAAACAGTGACCTTGAAAAGGCCAAGAATGCCTTGGCTAAGCCAATAAATGTCATGAAGCAGCAGAAAAGAAGATTTCCAGGTGTGAGAGAAACAAACAATACCTGAACTCGTGGAGGGCTATGAAACTGTTAGTCCAGGGATATCAGTCTGGCTCCCATCTTAGCTACCAATCTCAGGATTATTCCTCTTGGCCACAGGTCCTGGCCCTACCACTAGGTAGTAAAAGGTAAAGGTACCCCTGCCCGTACGGGCCAGTCGTGTCCGACTCTAGGGTTGTGCGCTCATCTTAGTTAAGAGGCCGGGAGCCAGCGCTGTCCGCGGACACTTCTGGGTCACGTGGCCAGTGTGACGAAGCTGCTCTGGCGAGCCAGCACTAGTGCCGCACACGGAAATGCCGTTTACCTTCCCGCTAGTAAGCGGTACCTATTTATCTACTTGCACTTAGGGGTGCTTTTGAACTGCTAGGTGGGCAGGAGCTGGGACCGAAAGACGGGAGCTCACCCCGCCACGGGGATTCAAACCACCGACCATACGATCGGCAAGTCCTAGGCACTGAGGTTTTACCCACAGCGCCACCCGCGTCCCTACAGCGCCACCCACTTCCCTACCATTAGGTAGAGCGGCAGGCAAATACTGAGGGACTGGGGAGTGGTACTGAGGTGCTCTTTGTATGCCCTCTAAGGCATCTTGGTGCCCTCAGCTGTGGTGGAAAACGCTGTCCCATCACCAAGAATACACAGTGGTACCTCAAGTTACAAATGCTTCAGGTTACAAACTCCGCTAACCTGGAAGAGTTACCTCGAGTTGAGAACTTTGCCCCAGGATGAGAATGGAAATCATGTGCTGACAGTTTCATGTTAAGAATGGGCCTCCAGAACGTATTCAGTATGTAACTTAGAGGTACCATTGTATTAGAGAAGAGTGTGCATAAAAATGTACAGTGGTACCTCAGGTTAAGAACTTAATTTGTTTTGGAGGTCCGTTCTTAACCTGAAACTGTTCTTAACCTGAGATACCACTTTAGCTAATGGGGCCTCCCACAGCGGCCATGCGATTTCTGTTCTCATCCTGAAGCAAAGTTCTTAACCCGAGGTACTATTTCTAGGTTAGCAGAGTCTGTAACATGAAATGTCTGTAACCCAAGGTACCACTGTATATATTCCTGGGAAAACAATTTAAGGAAGCAGGGGTTTTTTTTGCAATGGGAGAGTCCATTTCCTGAAACTGAGCATGGCATCTTTATGCTACAAAGTGATCTGGTAAATATTGAAGCTCTAATATTGTACCTCTTCAGGACACTGAAGTGAGAACAAACAGAACAGGTTAATTTTGGTATCTAATTTAAATGGCAATCAGGAATGAGCAGCATTAATGATAAAAAGTAGACCACTGTGTATGGTCTACAGAAGTACTGTCCTCAACCCTGAGTGGCGGGACTTTGTTTGCAAAATCTGTTTTTTTTCCCCAGAGTGGTAGGTATGGAACAGTGTGAGCCATTGCTTTGTGTGGCGATACCCGCCCCCTCCCACAGATGGAATAAATAAAGACACCAGACACCAGAATTTAGATTAATGGGCGAAAAATGGCCACAACTTTATTGATTACAGGTAAGAGCGGTATTGGCCTTAGGCATTGGCCCTAACAGACTATCCGGTCTAACCGGGAAGGGTTAAGCACCGACAGGGGGAGCCCCCCATGATACACATCCCTAGGCGCTCCCCATGGGGTTACCGCTCGGGAGCGCGCTTTAGGCCCTAGCTTCCATAGGTTTCGGACGAGGCGACGCCCCCCGGAGTCCTTTAACGAACTACCCTTCAAGAATTGGGGGAGGTGATGGCGATCCTCCCCCCCGTCCTCATTTGCATAACAATACCCCGGCCAATGCCTAACCGCCAAAACCAAGGAGTTGTGAAGTTTTGCTACGAGGTAGGTGAAAAAACCAAGTGGCTTCCAAAATTCAGCCAATTAGCCAAATGGAAAAACTCCTACCAGGCCCCTTGCGGCGACCAGCCGAAGCCCATAGCAAAGTCCGAATGCAAAACTAGAGGGCGGGTGGGTGGGAAACCGCGGCTGCTGCAACGAAGGAAAAGGGGCGAGCAGAAGATGAATACTAATGGGAATCCCTGAGTCCCACGGGCTGGCACCAGCCCTGCGAGAATGTGGATGGGGGCGTGAGCCCGCAACCCCCCCCTCCTTAGTTCGGGAGTGGCTTATCCATAGTAACCCAAAGCTAGAGAATCTGCTTTTCATGCAGAAAATTCCAGGTTCAACTGCTGGTGTCTCCAGGTAGGACTGAGAATTCTCCCCATCCCGAAACCGCTGCTGCCCATCAGTGCATGCAATACTGAACCAGCTGGTACTATTTTGAAACAGAGACACTACCTCTATGGCGCTGTGAGTGACGATCTAACATTAGATGAGTTTTAGCAGGTGGTTTCTTTCAAACGATACCTTCTTGGGGTTTTAAGAAGGACTTTCAAAGAATCAAAGCTTTATACTACCTAATGCAATCAGTTCACCCAGGCATGTTCCCATCTGTAGCCTTCGTTTGATGTTTGAAACCCCTCCCCTTCCACTTTTCTCCTTAGAGCTACACGAGACCAAAGGGAGGCGGTGATGTCATTTCAAATTTTTTTTAATCGCTTAATGGGCATGTGATTGCTCCCCTCTTCCTCTTGCAAAGAGAAATTCTTCGCAGCTGTTCCAAGCACTTTTCAACACTCGACTCCTTGTCAGTCCTCTGTATGGGTTCAGGGGGATGGGCTGGGGTCATTGCACATCTGGATCGCAAGCACTGGAAAAGCTCTTTCAGACTGGATGATTTTTCTTATGCTAATCTAATGATTTGAAGCATGCGGCCCTAGCAGCATCGGGCCCAGATGGTCCCCTCTGAGAGAGGGAGAAAGAAACAGTGCCCCGCAAAAATACAGAACCAGTGATTCGCTGCTCACCCTGCCCCACACCTGGAAGAGAAGCGTGTGGATCCACAACAGCCTTTCCTCCCCAGCTGCCATGCAAATGATATGCAGATAATGTTAACGATGCATTCCTAGAAATGTAACTTTAGCTCATTTCATCTGGCTCGCTATCACCATGGCAGTTCTCTTAGAGATTGGAGGGTGATTGGATTCGGTCATGTGCTTTGTAAAAGCAAAAAAAAAACTGGTGTTGACAGGTGGGCTCTGCTTTCCTTTATACGCCGCCGACAAGCGATACTGAAAGTGGTGAGCCAGGCACATCATCCACCCAGGAGAAAAGCTCTGCATCTCACAACAGAACGACTTCGCTCTCATCAGCCATCTGTCACCACCTTCAGGTTCATTCTCTGCTCCTTTGGACCGGTAGATTTTGCAGTCTCCGAAGGCGGTGGCTACCTCAGCCAGCTCTGCAGTTTCCTCTTTTACTCGCCAAACTTTTTGTTTGAAGTTGCGGCTTCCCTGAACCCTCCTCCCTCCATCCACCCCAGATTTCAGTCGCAGGGAGAATTCTGTCTGAGAGCTTTAATTAAGCAGGGTTTTTGACGTGGCTCTGAGCCATGCTGGTCTCTTCAAAGACCCAAGTGTGCATCTCAAGCATCTGTAATGAGGTATGCAGGGCAGTGTTGCATCAGTTTCCAGCCCAAGGAGTGCTTACGACATCTCTCTCTCTGTCTCTCTCTGTCTCTCTCTCTCTCTGTGTGTGTGTGTGTGTGTGTGTGTGTGTGTGTGAAAAAAGAAATGGTCTCCACCTGGCTCTGCACCAGCTAGGACCTGAATTGTGGCACCCAGTTTCTCCAAAAGTAACATTACAAAGAGAAGTTGGAGGTTCCTCTTTGGTTGTACCTTCAGAGCACAAATCAAAAGAATCATGATTATTTTGGATGGTTCTGGCTGTTGTTGTTTAGTCGTTTAGTTGTGTCCGACTCTTCGTGACCCCATGGACCAGAGCACGCCAGGCACTCCTGTCTTCCACTGCCTCCCGCAGTTTGGTCAAACTCATGCTGGTAGCTTTGAGAACACTGTCCAACCATCTCATCCTCTGTCATCCCCTTCTCCTTGTGCCTTCAGTCTTTCCCAACATCAGGGTCTTTTCCAGGGAGTCTTCTCTTCTCATGAGGTGGCCAAAGTATTGGAGCCTCAGCTTCACAATCTGTCCTTCCAGTGAGCACTCTGGGCTGATTTCCTTCAGAATGGATCTTCTTGCAGTCCATGGGACTCTCAAGAGTCTCCTCCAGCACCATAATTCAAAAGCATCAATTCTTCATCGATCAGCCTTCTTGATGGTCCAGCTCTCACTTCCATACATCACTACTGGGAAAACCATGACTTTAACTATACAGACCTTTGTTGGCAAGGTGATGTCTCTGCTTTTTAAGATCCTGTCTAGGTTTGTCATTGCTTTTCTGGTTTTGGCTGTAGGCCAGTGGTAAACCTTCCTTCGGGTGCAGAGGGTCCAGGAACAATCCCCGGTATCTCCAGGTAGGGTTTTCCTACCTGGAGCTACAATTCCTAAAGTTACCTGTGAGGAAGGATTGGTTGTTAAGCCACTCTGGGAACTGCAACTCTGTGAGAAGAATAGAGAGGGAGTCTCTCAACAACTCTCTCAACAAATTGAAAGAGCTCCAAGAATTATTTGCAGGAAACTAAGAATACCTAAAAGAGACCAGAGAGACCAAAGAGACCTACCCAGAGAGCCAGTGTGGTGTAGTGGTTAAGAGTGGTAGTCTTGTAATCTGGGGAACCGGGTTCGCGTCTCCGCTCCTCCACATGCAGCTGCTGGGTGACCTTGGGCCAGTCACACTTCTTTGAAGTCTCTCAGCCCCACTCACCTCACAGAGTGTTTGTTGTGGGGGAAGAAGGGAAAGGAGATTGTTAGCCGCTTTGAGACTCCTGAAGGGGAGTGAAAGGCGGGATATCAAATCCAAACTCTTCTTCTTCTTCTAAAATGGTATCAAAGTGCTTTCAGTATGGGGTGTGAATGTGGCCTGTAACAGTGCAATGCATTTGAAAACCTCTCAGAAATGTCTGTTAGTTCATGTTCAGAAGATGGCTGCTAGACAGGACAGGCCTAGAAGCTGGGTGCTCATTCTAGATGCCCAAGTGAGTTCAGTAACACAAGTCTTTGTCACATGTGCTGTCCGCAGTGAGCTGGGAGTTGATTGTGGAGGAAGCACCTTCAACCTTTTCTCCAATGTTCTACAGGTGTTTGAGCACTAACTGCAATTTCCATCCGTTTACTTTAAAGTATGTATCTTTTTCAATTTCCTGTTTGATAGCATTGGCCCCAGATAAGAATCAGCCAAACACCAATTTACTTTGAGTTGAGCTTACGAAGCACTGTTAGCACTGTGAATGCTATAAACCAATTCTATAAGCACCATAAATAATAATAATAAAGGAAAGTGGTAAGCTGTTAAGAGGTCAATTTTTAAAATTGGATAAGTTTTTATTTGTTTCTAACTTAAAATAAAATTCGAAGGCAAAAATGGGATCCAGAGCAGGAGCAGGAACAAGAGTAGCTTGTTGTATAGAGGGAGTTCTGGGCCACGAACCCTAGAGTCTAGTAGTGATCAAGATGCACTGTAGGAGGCTGCAGAGACACAGGCTGAATCATCTGCAAAGACATAGACTGGGTATCTCACTCTCACCCAGATATTGGTTACCAGGGGCCCACTAAATCCAAGGCTGGTGGCCAGGAGTCCCCTGAAGCTGACCCCACAGCACCAGGGTCATTGAACCAGAGCCAGGAGCTTCGTATGTGCCATACTGCGTCCAAGGAATTGAGTGATTCCCAGCCTACCTTGGCAGGTGGAGCACTGGGGAAGCCCGGGAGCACAGAAGAAGTGCCTATGTGCAGAGCAGAGGACTGGACCTTTAAGGGCTGCAGTTCTCATGAAGGTTGATGGAGGCAGAGGCTCCAAAGGCCCCAGCCAACCTACAAGCTTTGCAGGACTAAGATGCTCACTTGGAGCTCTCTGTGGTGCTGACTAGACCAACTATGTTCTTATTGAATTAGACAAATGAATAGAGCAGTGGTTCTCAACCTGTGGGTCCCCAGATGTTGTTGGACTACAACTCCCATTACCCCTGACCACTGGTCATGCTGGCTAGGAATGATGGGAGTTGTAGTCCAACAGCATCTGGGGACCCACAGGTTGAGAATCACTGGAATAGAGGATGGGTGGTGTCCATGGCTATGTTCTCCTTCCACTATCAGAGGCAGTCTCTGAGTTTCTGGGAACGACAAGTAGGGAGGGTGCTATTGCACTCGGGTCCTGCTTGCGGGATTTCTATCAGCATCTGGATGGCCAGTGTGATGCCCTCCTGGGGAACACAGGATTGCAAGGCTATAGTTCCAGCACTGCAAGCAATGGGCTGAAGTAGCATGATGGATGGCAACTTGCAGATAGCATCTGTGTTTGAGTGGCGCCAGCACGCTGCATCTCTGAATAGGCACTGTTTGGTTCTGCTCTTTGGAAACTCTGAACTTTTCATGCAAGGTTGTACAAGAGGAAGAAATTGTGGCTGTTCCTTCTTTCAAAGACTTGGGTAATATTTGCTGGGTTATCTGTGCTTACTGATTATCACAGAGCCAGATTAAAAAAGAGAGATGGTGGTGTGTTGTTGTCTCCCCCCCTCCACACTTTTAGCAAAGGAAAGAAATCAAAACAAAACAAAACATTCCAGATACAAAGCCTTAAAAGGCAGATAGGTGGGGAGGAAGTCAATTTAGCCCTGAGGAACAGATTAGATAAAATAACCAATTGCGAGTAAAGCTTGTGTTTCATTCAGAGGAATCTTTAGAATAAAAATGTCATCAAAAAACTTGGCTTTTCTATAGCTGTTTATTATTCCCCTTCTCTCCAGACATGACTTTCAAAGTATGATTTAAAAGGCAAAGTGAAAGAAATGTATTTTGGGAAAGAGAGAGATTCTGCAGGCCCTTTCCCACTGTTCATAATTTCTCCATTTGATGCTTTCACCCCATCCCCAGGACACCATTAGTGATGATCACAGAGCCAGTGTGGTGTATCATAGAAGGGATCCCAGGGGTCAACGAGGCCAACTCCCTGTGTCGCAGGAATCTCAGATAGATCGTGGATGACAGATGGTCATCCAAGCTCTTCTTAAAAACCTCCAAGGAAGGAGAGTCGACCACCTCTCATAGAGTCTCTTCCACTGCCAGAAAGTTCTTCCTGATGTTGAGTTGGAATCTCCTCTCTTGTAACTTGAATCCATTGGTTTGGGTCCTACTTTGCAGAGCAGGAAGAAACAAGCTTGCTGCATCATCCACGTGACAGCCCTTGAGATATTTAAAGATGGCTATCGTATTTCCTCTCAGTCTCCTCTTTACCAGGTTAAACACACCCAACTCCTTCAACTGTTCCATATAAGGCTTGGCTTCGAGACCATTGATCATCTTGGTTTTCCTCCGCTGCACACATTTCAGCTTGTCAATATCTTTCTTAAACTGTGGTGCCCAGAACTGGACACAGTATTCCAGGTGTGGTCTGACCAAGGCAGAGTAGAGTGGGACTATTACTTATGAATTGATCTGATTATTATACACTGAGGTCCAGCACCGAGGGCCTTCTGGCCATTCCCTCGCTGCGAGAAGCCAAGTTACAGGAAACCAGGCAGAGGGTCTTCTCGGTAGTGGCACCCGCCCTGTGGAACGCCCTCCCACCAGATGTCAAAGACAAAAATAACTACCAGACTTTTAGAAGACATCTGAAGGCAGCCTTGTTTAGGGAAGCTTTTAATGTTTAATAGGTTATTGCATTTTAGTGTTCTGTTGGAAGCCGCCCAGTGGCTGGGGAAACCCAGCCAGATGGGCGGGGTACAAATAATAAATTATTATTATTATTATTATTATTATTATTACTTCCATTGATGCAGCCTAGAATAGCATTAGCTTTTTTTTTTTTTTTTTTTTTTGCTGCTGCTGCATTGCATAGTTAGGATGTAGCCATGGAATTGGGGGCAATTGGCAGGCTCCCAGCTGGCCCCAGCCCACCAGCCAGTGTGCTGGGCGATCTCCAGTCCTTGGATCAGCATGAAACTGCAACCCTGGCTTCAGAAGCCTTCAGAAGCTGGGCACGCACACTCAGCAGAGTAAACGCTACACAACAGAAGTGGCAGGAGACGGCTGTGTGAGCATATTTACAAGCAGTTTATTCAGCATACATCAGGACAAAGGAAAAACATGTCTTCTTCCCTTCGTGTCCAAGCAAGCAGCTAAAAGCGAAAGCCGTACATAAACGGAAGTTCACAGCAAGCTGTGCTGGAGTGTAAACAGGCATGTGACACACAACAGTCATGCCTGCACTTAAGGTGGAACAGGATATCCTAACAGACTCATGTTAAGCTTGTGGTCCTTCATTGGAAGTTTGTAAGCAGAGATGCCATGGGTGCTTTCATTGAGATTCCTGCATTGCAGAGGGTTGGGCTAGATGACCGCCGGGGAACCCTTCCAACTTGGTGATTCTAAGTCAGGGTAAATTCAGCCAGTGTAAAGTTACACCAAATCCAAACTCTGTTCTACAGTGGAGCTACTCTACTGGCTGAACCAACCTAAGCCTAGTAGAGGGAAAACAAGCCTTTAGAACTGTGTTTTAGGTGTACCAGCCTTTTTGCTGGCTTATCTTACATCCGGGTTGTCAGGTCACATGACCAAGTTGATTGGGTTTAGGATCCAGCCTAAGCCCCTGCCTCTCTGGTGCTGGAATACCCCTTCCCCAGAGCTTATGCTGTCTTAAGGTCTGCCAAGCTCAGCTCAGCCAGCTGGGTCCCGGTTGAACCAGGGTTGCGTGAAATATACTGTTTTACCTCCAGGTGAGCCAAAAATGAGAGAGTTAAGCCAGCATAACATGCTTGTGGTGGGAAACTTTCAGCTTAAGCCAGAAATTTGCCAGATATACAGTGGTACCTCAGGTTAAGTACTTAATTCATTCCGGAGGTCCGTTCCTAACCTGAAACTGTTCTTAACCTGAAGCACCACTTTAGCTAATGGGGCCTCCCACTGCCGCCGCGCCGCCGGAGCCCGATTTCTGTTCTCATCCTGAAGCAAAGTTCTTAACCTGAAGCACTATTTCTGGGTTAGCAGAGTCTGTAACCTGAAGCGTATGTAACCTGAAGTGTATGTAACCTGAGGTACCACTGTAATGCATTTCTCATATGGGACCCCACGAAGCTGGAATGACATGTGATATATAAAGTCCAGTTTTTAAAGCTGATAGCTTTTTAAGCTGCTCTTGGAGTGTGTGTGTGTGTGTGTGTGTATTGTAGGGGATAGTGCTCACGTTAGTGATGGAAACATATGGGCTATTAATGAAACCCACAAGTGCAGTCATCAAAATCATGGCTATCAAACCAGCATTGAAGGGGAGCACCACAAAAGATAAGAGATAGGACCCTTAGGAGGCTGGATAGCTCAGTTGGTAAAGCACAAGACTCTTAATCCCAGGGTTTGAGGTTCGAGCCCCACATTGGGTGAAATATTCCTGTATTTCAGGGGGTTGGACTAGATGACCATCGGGGTCCCTTCTAGCACAATTCTGTGATTCTCCCCCTCACTCTAATTTGTGCACTGGACTGTTTAATCCTGCTTGCCAATGTCTCTGCCCAGTGTTTTCCAATATTCAGCTTCCTTAGATGTTCTAGTGTTATGGGGGGACGGGACGTTCCTCTCTCCACTCTCTCCAAGCCATGCGTAATTCCACAAAGTTCTGCCATGTTGCTTCTTATTCTCCCTTTCTCTGAACCAAAAGCTTGGGCATTAAGAAAAGGGGTTGCAAAAATTCTAGTCCAAAATGACTGGAGGACGCCTGGTATGTGAAGCCTGCAATCAAAAACATATGATTAAAATGAACTAGCCTCATAGCCTGCTGCAAAATCCAATAGATATCCGATATCTTGCAACAATAGCAATGCAACTACGGACACTCGTTTAAAAGTCTGCTTAACTCCTCTTTGCATCGCCACCAGAGTCTTCTTTGTTTCGCGGGGGGTTTAAATGAGATTCTGTGTACTTTCAGGTCTCTTTCACTCCGCACAATCTGATGCCGCTTAGTTGCAACAAGACTGCTGACTTTCCTTGATCAGGAATGAAAAGAAATATTTATAGCTCTGTAGGTTATACTTTTCTGTTTCTCCCTCCCAGCCCGCACTCTCCACCCTCCCCTTTAGAAGCCGCACTCTCTGGGAATTTAATGGAGCCGTTTTTCAATCACTTACATCTCAACAGGTCATAAAGGAGAAAAACAACAGCATTAAGGGCCAACATGGATCCGCTATATTACGCCGACCCAGAATTCTATATCTTTATAAAGCAACAGCCGCCAAATGGGGGGGACCTGGCAAAGAATACATCTCAGCAGGCCTGTTATATTTCTCTCCTTTATTTTCCTTGGCTTCCGGAAATAGCCAGTTGGGTTAGTTATTATAGGCACAAACGAGAGCTGGGGGAGAAGGCTAGGAGGTCTTCCTAATGACAGATGCAAATGAAGGTGGAGGTGAATCAATCGGCCCTGAGGATGGCAAACTTTCCTCCCCAGCCGGAAAGAACATCAGCCGTGCTTGGATTCGCTTTGAAATATGGTGGCTGGCTAATAACATGGGATGCGGCGTCTGCAGCGAGCCAGATGGCTTTTTTGTGAACTACCTGCCTAACGTTCATTAGGGGATGTTTGCAAAGCGCACTTCGGAAAGAGATAAAAGGCAGCCCACTGGATGATGCAGTCCAGCGGCCGAAGGAACTGAAGTCTCTCGTTTTGACGTGTTGCTTTCTAGAAGGCCGGGAAACTCTTCTTTTCGAAGAAAACATACCCTTAGCATTTAGGGAAGGAATTATTGCAGTTTAACCGGCACTGAAGCAAAATATCGCTCCTCAGGGCTTTAACCAATCTTGCGGCAGGGGGCTCTGGCCTTGTATTGTGGGCAGAGACTTGGTTCTCCCCCCCCCCTTATTTTAGTGCATGGGTAGGCAAACTAAGGCCCGGGGGCCGGATCTGGGCCAATCACCTTCTAAATCCAGCCTGCGGACGGTGCAGGAATAAGGTGTTTTTACATAAGTGGAATGTGTCCTTTTATTTAAAATGCATCCCTGGGTTATTTGTGGGGCATAGGAATTTGTTCATTCCCCCCCCCCCAATATAGTTCGCCCCCCCCAAAGTCTGAGGGACAGTGGACCGGCCCCCTGCTGAAAAAGTTTGCAGACCCCTGCTTTAGTGCAATAACCCACAGTGAGAGTGTAAATATTATTAGTGGTACCTCGGGTTACATATTCTTTTCCATAGGCCACACCTCCTTACCCCCACCCCTCTAGCGTGTTTCTGCCTGGCTATAATATATCCTTGAACTCTTGCTTGTCTGGATGGAGAACAGAGAAGGACGTATGACTAGTGCAGACATTATCAGTGTTTATAAAAGAAAAGGTTCTGACCTCCTTTTTACTCCTTTGCCTAGTCCTCAGACCTTAGTTGGCACGAAAGAGTCTTTGAGAAAGAGTATTCTTGCAGAGTATTGCTGCTTTTATTCTTAAAAGGTCTTTTTCTCCAACCACGACCGACAGCTTTTTACACACACCAAACGCAACCAGCTTTCTACCATCCAACCAACCCACACCCAACACTAACATTGACCACTCTATATGTACAGGTACAATTTGGTGAAAGGTTGCATGAGTCATTGTAGGCCACTGACTCATGCTGAATTAGTTCTTTTAGCATTAAAGAAACAGTGACCAATTTTTAGCCGTGACAGGCATCCCCAGCTTCGGCCCTCCAGATGTTTTGGACTACAATTCCCATCATCCCTGACCACTCGTCCTGTTAGCTAGGGATCATAGGAGTTGTAGGCCAAAACATCTGGAGGGCCGTAGGTTGGGGATGCCTGGATTAGTGTAACATAATTTTTTTTGCTCCACCTGCTTTTCCTCTAGTCCTGCCTGCCACCCCCGGAAATTTGCCCAGAAGAGAATATGTACCGCAGGCTGACAGATTCCACTCCCACCCCCGCCAGATTATATCAGGACACCCATCAAGCCTTAAGAAAGGGAGAGGCCACCAATCCGAAGATATCAACAATGGCGCTTCTGTAGCTTGCTGTCAGGGAACTGCCATCGGAGCGGGAAGTGGAGAGGAGGCTCCCGGACGATGGTGGAGAGGGTCCTAGTAGAAGGAGGGATAGCCCACCCGCTGGGGAAGGTAATCAGCGTAACACCAGTGGGAAAGGGGAGGAGATGGAGGAATCGGAGAGGTGGCTCCAGGACTCTTCACAGGAGACCAGCGGAGAGGATACGAGTGCTCCGCTGCCCACACCCACCTTGTGCAGAAAACTTTCGCGCAGGCAACGGGGGAGGAGACTGGGCGTCAAACAGCTTCTATGCTGGAAGAGGTTTAAGAAACGCCCACTGACGGATTCTGCCAGAGACTGAGGCAGCCACGGAACTTGAGGCTGTCCTGACAGAAAGGGTTCAACCCTGCAACCTAGCCAGGAGAAAAGGCAACTTACGCACAAGCAATCCCTGGAACCATTACACTTGCATTGTGATTCGGAGTGTTGTGATTGGGGAGTGTTCATGCGCAAAGTCTAGGTACATTTCAAGCCAGTTGCCTGGCAGTTAATGCGCCTTGGACGGCAGGCGGGCAGGGAATGTCCGCGTGGAAGGGATGCATAGCAACCTTCTTGATGGAAAGCTGCATAAAGAGAAAGAATACACAAGCACTAAATCCTGAAATAGTTTTACTGCTCGGCTGTATTCCACTACCACTGACATTGCAACACGCCGTTTTCAGCCAGGCACTGAGATATAATTTAAGCCTGAGAATCAAAGCTGTCAGCATTTCATGGCCCAAGAGATGGCAGGGAGAAGGCGCTGTCTAAAATAGTTTCCATCCTCTCCTTCTCCGAATTGTATTTATGGTTTTTTTTTGTGTGTGTGTGTGTGTACGCACACAAAAGGAACATTAGGAAGTTGTACTTACTTTTGCGATCGTAGTTTGTTTCGGGAAAAGAATAAGAGCCGAGATCGGAAGCTAGGCAGAGCTCAAAATGGGGCAGGATGTCATTCACACTGCTTTGAGCCTCCCACCTTTGGCTGCCTGCAAATTATATATCCCTCAACATCACTCAGAGCCAAATAGAAAGACTAAGTTATTTTTATATTACCTGTTTCCACTGTGAGTCCAGCTCACAACCCTGGACTGCCCTTGAATGATGGCATTCTTAGCTGACTTGGGATACAGCTGATACAACATCTTCATGACTGGTGGGCACCAGCAGTGTTGCCATGGATACTGGGGTATGTGGGTGGTCCATGCTGCTCCATCCTTCGCTTTTCAGAGTTTTGTGGTCCCCTCCTCCTCCTGATCTGGGCTGGGTGAGTGACGGAGAGGGTAGGCACTTTGCCAGTGTTGCAATGACAATTCCGCTGCCGCAAGCATGAGCTTCTTGATCTCAGGTGTTGAGGGTTCGAGGCCCACCTTGGGCAAATGATTCCTGCATTCCAGGGGGTTGGACTAGGTGACCCTCTTGGTCCCTTTGAACTCTGCAATTCTATGATTCTATCATGGGGGGTGGGTGAGATTTTAGTTGGTGCTACTATTAAGCAATTGGGAGTCAGAAATACTTATCAAGCTCCTGGAAATCACCCAGAGATCTGCGAGTAGGAACCAATCTAATCTCTGCCTACCTCTAATGAAGGTAAAGGTAAAGGTAAAGGTACCCCTGCCCGTTATGGGCCAGTCTTGACAGACTCTAGGGTTGTGCGCCCATCTCACTCAAAGAGGCCGGGGGCCAGCGCTGTCCGAAGACACTTCCGGGTCACGTGGCCAGCGTGACAACGCTGCTCTGGCGAGCCAGAGCCGCACACGGAAACGCCGTTTACCTTCCCGCTAGTAAGCGGTCCCTATTTATCCACTTGCACTTTGATGTGCTTTTGAACTGCTAGGTTGGCAGGCGCTGGGACCGAATAACGGAAGCGCACCCCGCCACGGGGATTCGAACCGCCAACCTTTCGATCGGCAAGTCCTAGGCACTGAGGCTTTTACCCACAGCGCCACCCACGTCCCTCTAATGAAGGTAGTTTCCACTGAAATGAGGCTGCATTTTAATGTTTTAATGTTGTATTTTAATCTTGTTTTTTAAGCTGTATTTCAATCAATTGTTTTTATATTTGGTGTTAGCCACCCTGAACCCGGTCTTGGCTGGGGAGGGTGGGGTATAAATAAAATATTATTATTATTATTATTATTATTATTATTATTATTATTATTATTATTTGTTAGGTCTCCAGTTTTGGCATTCATTCAATATGGTTTTGGCATTTTTTTTAAAGAGTTGACCTCTTTCCTTCCTACTCGGACCTGCTTGGATTCAAATGCATTACTGGAAATTTCTGCAATTAAATTATTATGGTTATTATTAGGTTTATTACCCTCCCTGCACTGCAAGGTACCAAGGTGGGTTACAGCAATGTAAAATACAGCGGCTAACAAGGTAAAGGACCCCTGACAGATAAGTCCAGTCGCAGACGACTCTGGGGTTGCGACGCTCGTCCCGCTTTACAGGCCGAGGGAGCCGGCGTTTGGCGGCAGAAAGTTTTCCCAGGTCATGTGGCCAGCATGACTAAGCTGCTTCTGCTGCAATGGAACACCGAAACCAAAGCAGTGCACGGAAACGCCGTTTACCTTCCCACTGGAGTGGTACCTATTTATCTACTTGCACTTTGACACACTTTTGAACTGCTAGTTTGGCAGGAGCAGGGACCGAGCAACGGGAGCTCACCCCGTCGTGGGGATTCAAACCGCTGACCTTCTGATCGGCAAGACCAAGAGGCTCAGTGGTTTAGACCACAGCGCCAACTGCTGTAAAATATTCCGTTAAAACAGTTTAAAATGAATTGCAATCACAGCTAAAATATAGTCCGCATCTACTGAGATTAATAGGCCTAACTTAATCATGCTCATTCATTTCAATGAGTCTATACTGAGCAAAGCATAGCTGAACACCACCCATATATCTCAAGTGTCAAAGACCAGAGTAAAGAGATACGTTTTCACTAAGTACAATGAAGGTGGTTGGTGCACCTTCCTGGGGAGGGAATTTCACAACTTCGGGGATACTACAAAGAATGCTGTCTCCTGGGTCCCCCTCTGCCACAGGAGCCAACTCCTAGGCACCGAAGTCCCTTAGGCTCCCTCAATAAAATATTTGAGGGTCCCCCCAAGTTGATGGACATTGCCATTCAGATGGTGTGTGTGCACCACATCTTGTGATCCATCATGTGGGGTGAGGCTTACCTGGTCCTCCCAATATTTTATTCAAGTTTGCACCCCTGCCCCCTGCAATCTCTGAGGGTGGTGGAACTGCCAAGAGGGCTCCCTCTGCTGGCTGTAACGCCCAAGAGGTCCAGTAGAAAAGGAAGTGGCCTTTGACCTAAGTCATTTAGGGCTTTGCACAATAGCACAAGCACCTTGAATTGGGCCCAGAAATAAACCGGGAACTAGTTGATGTGGACTGGAGTCATCTGTCACGCTAGCACAGAAAACAGGCTGGGCTTTTTGCCATTAGAAAAAGTGTTGTGGGAATGCATTTAAAAGCATGGAACAAATGAATGATGAATGGGAAGATATAGAAACATCCGCCAGCAATTCAGAATGAATGCCGGAAAAAAGTCAGAGGTAATCTAACCTCCATGTAAGCTTTGTGAAAGCAAATCAGGTTGAATGGTCAAGAAAGAGGTTGGTCTCATTTTTTGACAGAATTACAAGCCTGGTAGATGAAGGGAACGCAGTGGATGTAGTCTACCTTGATTTCAGCAAGGCATTTGACAAGGTGCCCCATGATATTCTTGTAAAGAAGCTGGTAAAATGCGGTCTTGACTATGCTACCACTCAGTGGATTTGTAACTGGCTGACTGACCGGACCCAAAGGGTGCTCATCAATGGTTCCTCTTCATCCTGGAGAAGAGTGACTAGTGGGGTGCCACAGGGTTCTGTCTTGGGCCCGGTCTTATTCAACATCTTTATCAACGACTTGGATGATGGACTCAAGGGCATCCTGATCAAATTTGCAGATGACACCAAACTGGGAGGGGTGGCTAACACCCCAGAAGACAGGATCACACTTCAAAACGACCTTGACAGATTAGAGAACTGGGCCAAAACAAACAAGATGAATTTTAACAGGGAGAAATGTAAAGTATTGCACTTGGGCAAAAAAAATGAGAGGCACAAATACAAGATGGGTGACACCTGGCTTGAGAGCAGTACATGTGAAAAGGATCTAGGAGTCTTGGTTGACCACAAACTTAACATGAGCCAACAGTGTGACGCGGCAGCTAAAAAAGCCAATGCAATTCTGGGCTGCATCAATAGGAGTATAGCATCTAGATCAAGGGAAGTTATAGTGCCACTGTATTCTGCTCTGGTCAGACCTCACCTGGAGTACTGTGTCCAGTTCTGGGCACCACAGTTCAAGAAGGACACTGACAAACTAGAACGTGTACAGAGGAGGGCAACCAAAATGGTCAAAGGCCTGGAAGCAATGCCTTATGAGGATCGGCTAAGGGAGCTGGGCATGTTTAGCCTGGAGAAGAGGAGGTTAAGGGGTGATATGATAGCCATGTTCAAATATATAAAAGGATGTCACATAGAGGAGGGAGAAAGATTGTTTTCTGCTGCTCCAGAGAAGCGGACACGGAGCAATGGATCCAAACTACAAGAAAGAAGATTCCACCTAAACATTAGGAAGAACTTCCTGACAGTAAGAGCTGTTCGACAGTGGAATTTGCTGCCAAGGAGTGTGGTGGAGTCTCCTTCTTTGGAGGTCTTTAAGCAGAGGCTTGACAACCATATGTCAGGAGTGCTCTGATGGTGTTTCCTGCTTGGCAGGGGGTTGGACTCGATGACCCTTGTGGTCTCTTCCAACTCTATGATTCTATGATTCTATGAGGTCATCTGGAGGATCTGATGAACTTAACTCTCAAAAGTAGAAGGATGGTCACATAATGTCTTGCCCTAGAATATATTAACATATGCAATCGGTGCTGATTCTTGGTTTGGTGAAGGTGAGATTTTGTGTGTTGGTATGGAAAGAAGTGGAATGGAGGCAGTGAGAGATTTTACTTTCTTGGGCTCCATGATCACTGCAGATGGAGTTAGCAGTCACGAAATTAAAAGACATCTGCTTCTTGGGAGAAAAGCAATGACAAACCTAGACAGCATCTTAAAAAGCAGAGACATCACCTTGCCACCAAAGGTCTGTATAGTTAAAGCTCTGGTTTTCCCAGTAGTGATGTATGGAAGTGAGAGCTGGACCATAAAGAAGGCTGACTGCCGAAGAATTGATGCTTTTGAATTATGGTGCTGGAGGAGACTCTTGAGAGTCCCATGGACTGCAAGAAGATCAAACCTCTCCATTCTGAAGGAAATCAGCCCTGAGTGCTCACTGGAAGGACAGATCGTGAAGCTGAGGCTCCAATACTTTTGCCACCTCATGAGAAGAGACGACTCCCTGGAAAAGACCCTGATATTGGGAAAGATGGAGGGCACAAGGAGAAGGGGATGGCAGAGGACAAGATGGTTGGATAGTGTTCTCAAAGCTACCAGCATGAGTTTGACCAAACTGCGGGAGGCAGTGGAAGACAGGAGTGCCTGGCATGCTCTGGTCCATGGGGTCACAAAGAGTCAGACATGACTAAACGACTAAACAACAACAACAATGGAAAAAATGTGCCATATACAGATGAAATGGAGTCACTCTCCTTTTGACGAAGAAGCATTTAGTTGGTTGGCAGTGCTTAGATTGCAATGTTTTTGATCCTGCCCTCTAGCAGAGGTCCCAGGCTTTCTCCTAAAGCAAGTAGGAGTCTGTGTACACTATATATAGTCAATCCTTCTGGGAGTGTTTTCAGAGGCTGCAACATGCATTTAGCACATTCCCTGGAGAGCTCAACAACTGTTATTTACAGTTGTGTGTGCCTCTACGTAGCAAACTCCTCGCTTATCGCCAGCTCTCAGATGTCATCCTGACAGTATCAAAGTCCCGATGCAAAAACACCTTTCCTATTTGTGCTATCAAACTTTGGCAGGGAACTGGAAATTAGGGAAGCCAAATGAGGTCCCCACAAAAATAAAACGAACCACACACCATGCCGTGCCAGATGCTTCCTGGCAGTGTGACCTTGGCTCTTTCCTTGTTGTTACTGTCTAGCTGATGGATAGGGTGCCTCCGAGAGTGACTTCAGCACGTGGTCATTGGGGAAGGTCAGAAACGGCCAAGTTCAGTTTTGTGTCTAAAAACATCTAGAATCCAGACACGACACATGAGCTACCCTTGAAGAGGCACCTTGCTACATCATCAGGATGTTGCAAAACTACTTCATGGTTCTCAGGAGCACTCAGCTGAGAATCTTTCCTGCAATTTTTTTTTAATAATGCACCATCAAAACTGTATTTAAAAATTATCCAAAAGGAAAGGAAATTTCAGTGATTGCTGTAAGTGTCCTTTATTTCACTCAACAAACCAACCCCCTCGCAGCCTACTTAAAATGGCTCAATTTGGTCTCACCCTTTGTCTGAATGAGTTCTGTGTTTTTTACAGTGGTACCTCTGGTTGCAAATGGGATCTGTTCTGGAGGCCTGTTTGCAACATGAAAAGAGCGCAACCCGCAGCGACGCAACTGCGCATGCACGGGTTGCGATTCGGTGCTTCTGTGCATGTGCGTGATGTCATTTTGTGCTTCTGTGCATGCGTGAGTGGCGAAACCTGGAAGTAACCCTTCTGGGTCGCCATGGGACATAACCTGAAAGAACGTAACATGAAGCAAACGTAACATGAGATGTGACTGTATTTTATTTTATTTATTTCAAGAAGTTGTATACTGCTTAATCACAGCTGTCTCTAATCACTGTACACGGGACCCCAAATAATACTCACAGGTTCCACTACTCACCTGCTCTCTACTGTATGTGAAAATTCACTTATCCAAATGTAAAGCATTATGCTCAAAGTTTGCTATAGACCCTACAGATTTAGATATCTGAACAGCTGGAGTTTGCTCTCTTCCTTACTTGTTTGTGCTTTGCTGGTTGGCAGCAGTCATATTTGGGCAGAAACCATGTGGGGAGAGGGAGTGAATTAGGAAGAATCAAAGCTGTTCAATGTGTTACGAGCAAATCTGCTGGGATCAATCATACAGAAACTAGCGGGTACCCCTCCAACATTCCACCTTGCCCAAATCTTGCAGGATAAGGATACCCATACGACCCTGAAAGTGGCTAGGTTCCTGGTCGCGGTCCTTACCCAAAAGCGACGCCAAGGAGCACTACAAGCTAATTAAGGCGTAGGATGCCATTCTATTTTATAGTATTTTATTGTTATAGTGGTGTTTTAGCGGCTGTTTTTTTTTTTTCCTTCCCTTTTTTCTTTTTTTTTCTTTTTTCCCCACGTGCACAAGTTGTTATTTATGTTTTTTCTTGTATGGGCCCATGGCCGTAATAAATAAATTGTATTGTATCAAAGCGCAGGAGAGATTGTAAGCTCATTTTTTCCTTTGTCTTTCTTTTGCTGGTTGGCTGCCATTTCAGGAAGAAAGCATGGAGGGAGGGTCGGATTGGTCAGACCCCAGCTTAGAAATGCCACCACAGGAATCAATGAAAATCGTGGACTCGTTATGTGAATGCTTGTTTAATAAACGATTTTCTGGGAATACATTGTGTTTGGTAAGCGGGACTTGCATGTAAGACTAACAGATAAGCCAAACTGCAAAACAAGGAATCAGTTCAAAAGGCTGCTGAAATGATGATGATTCCGATGATCTCCAGTAAGTATCTGTTCAACAGGGAGAGAGCCTGTCTGACTTCAGCTGGAAGGGAGATCCACAAAGTTACACTTGGAGCTGTCTGTGGTCCTGAAATTTGTGGGCAGCTAGTTTCAGATCAGACACAGTGAAATACTTACATGATGGCAGCAGATTGTCAGGACCTGTGAATCTCCAGAGTTGGAACTGGAGGAGACCTCCCCATCAAAGGAGTATTCCACGAGAAGCATGAGCACAGACCAGGATCAGATAGAGAACAGGGAGAACGAATGAAACAATGCAGTGCTCACATGGTAGCAAGGTGCCTCTTAAGTTGGGCAGAAAACACCAGCATGTCAGGATCATAAGCCCACTAGCACACAAGGAACGTGTGCTAGTCAGATTATGTAAACCAAGGGTGCGAAACGTGTAGCCCTTCAGGTTTTGATGGGCTTCAGCTCCCACTAGACAGCATGGCCAATGGCGAGGGATGATGTTGTGGGTTGTGGCTCTGCAACATCCGACCTTCTGGACTGATTCTCTGACTTACTGCTGGGCTGCAGACACACTATAATTCTAAAGCACATTCCCTTCCTCAAAGAATCCCGAGAACTGTAGTTTATTTCTCACAGAGCTACAGTTCCCAGCACCCTTGACAAAATATGGTTCTCAGGATTATTTGGGGGGCAGCGGCATTGAACATATGGTGTGCAGCTTTTAGATAGCTTCTCTGCTTTATGCTGGGATGTGCAGCATGAAATTTGCAACATGGAGGAGAGGAGAGATGTGGGGCATCTTTCCCCCCCAAAAGCCGCGCGTTGGCTATAACACATAGTTCCAGCTTCAAATGAATGGCTCCTTAGGCCCCATGCAGAATAACAATACATTTTGAAGTTTTCATTTCATTAGGAGCCAGTGTGGTGTAGTGGTTAAGAGCGGTAGTCTCGTAATCTGGGGAACCGGGTTCGGGTCTCCGCTCCTCCACATGCAGCTGCTGGGTGACCTTGGGCCAGTCACACTTCTCTGAAGTCTCTCAGCCCCACTCACCTCACAGAGTGTTTGTTGTGGGGGAGGAAGGGAAAGGAGAATGTTAGCCGCTTTGAGACTCCTTAAAGGGAGTGAAAGGCAGGATATCAAATCCAAACTCTTCTTCTTCTTCTTCTTCATTTAAAGCCTATAAAAAATGAGGATAAATGCCTATTCCACATCACACATCAGCTGGAATGTTATTTTTAAAGTGAGCCAGCCTGTGGGTCATCTTCAACACCTTAGGGGGTTACACTATAGCATATTGTGGGAGGCATAATTAGTAGTTATGGAGCACATGGCGCAAATACCATGGCGACCAAGAGACAGGTTTGGTGCGGGGCAGGGAGGAACTGGTGAGGGGGAACAAGTAAAATGTGTCTTTGAGTTCCTCCGTATTCAGGAATTGTTGCTGCATGGAGGAACAGGGGCCTTGTAATTTTCAGCACCCTTAACGAACTGTAGTTCCCAGGATTCTTTGGGAGAAGCCATGCCTGTCGCGAATTCCTTGCTGCGCTTTTTAGAGAAACACTCAGAGTCCCAGGTTTTTCCAGTGCAGTCTTTTTAATGTGAGCTATATACAAGTATTTACAAAACAGTCCATACAGAGTACCTGCTCCTTAAGGCAAACAAATACTCTCAACCACAGCACCACCATACCACAGCACAACTACCACAGTTACTGTTAAACAGGCTTTCCTTTTAAAACAGGTGATAGCCAATCACGTTAACCACATTCCTGCTGAGTCACTCTGACCCAGCACTTCACAGAGTATTGCATCAGCCTGTTGAAGCCTGCAGACTTACTCAGTATCCTGCGAATCCCAACAATGCCTGCTTAAAGTTGTATGAAACTGTTTCAAATATATAGTGAATGTGTGGTTGCAGCCCCTTCACCCTTGCTGAAGGAAGGCTGTATCGTCACTATATCTATATATCTATATCTATTATCTAATAATAATAATAATAATAATAATAATAATAATAATAATAATTTATTATTTATACCCTGCCCCCCGCCAGCCACTCTGGGCAACCTCCAACAAAATATTAAAATACTGTAATACATCTATATCTATGATACCATTTTAAACAGTCATAGCTCCCCCTGCAAAGAATTATGGGGGCTGTAGTTTGTTAACTGTGCTGAGAGCTGTCAGGAGACCCTCCTGTCCCCCCACAGAGCTATAATTCCCAGAGTTCCCAGTGAAGAGGGATTGATTGTTACTCTGATAACTGTCCCTCCGGGAGGGGAACAGGAGACTCCTAAAAAGCTACAGTTCCCAGAATTCTCTGGGCAAAGCTATGGCTGCTTAAAGTCCTGTGATGCTACTGAACATGTATAGTGCATATGGGGCAGCTGTCCCTCCACCCATGCTGAAGTAGGATTCAGCTGCCAGTCTAGCTTCTGTGTCTGGAAGGGGAGAGGTCTTCCCTTTGCCTCCCCAGACAGTAAAAGGTCTTGTCTTGGCCGTGTCATTATCTAGTCCATACTACCACTCCTTCCTCCAAGTCATGATTGCTGGAGAGCGGGCAGACCTTTTCTTAAAGCCAGCCCTGTGTTCTCCCTCCTTCTTTTAAGCCACCCTTTCTCAACCTGTGGGTCCCCAGGTGTTGTTGAACTACAACTCCCATCACCCCTAGCTAGCAAGGCCAGAGCTCAGGGATGATAGGAGTTGTAGTCCAACAACATCTGGGAACCCAAAGGTTGAGAACCGCTGTTTTAAGCAGAAGTGGCTCGTTGTGTTGGGTGGAGCTGTTACTCTAACTTCCAGCAGGTTAGCCACTGTTGCTTGCTGGGAGGGAGAAGGTCAAGGCTGGGAGGCTGGGGCTATCATGGCGCCAATATGCCGGCAGCCATGCTAGTTTGGCTTCAAACAAATGGTGCCGACGTGACAGAAATCTCAAAGTGGTTGACAATGTGCATAAAAGCTATTAAAATCGGTAAACAACAATTAAAACTTTCAGACAGCCATAACAGGTACTGTATTAATAATAATAATAATAATAATAATAATAATAATAATAATAATAATTTATTTATACCCCACCCATCTGGCTGAATTTCCCCAGCCACTCTGGGTGGCTCCCAATTGAGTTTTAAAAACAATACAGCATTAAATATTAAAAACTTCCCTAAACAGGGCTGCCTTCAGATGTCTTTTAAAGATAGGATAGCTGCTTATTTCCTTCACATCTGAAGGGAGGGCATTCCACAGGGTGGGCGCTACTGCCAAGAAGGCCCTCTGCCTGGTTCCCTGTAACCTCACTTCTCACAATGAGGGAACCACCAGAAGGCACTCGGCACTGCATCTCAGTGTCTGGGCTGAACGATGGGGGTGGAGACGCTTCTTCAGGTATACAGGACCGAGGCCGTTTAGGGCTTTAAAGGTCAACACCAACACTTTGAATTGTGCTCGGAAACGTACTGGGAGCCAGTGTAGGTCTTTCAAGACCGGTGTTATATGGTCTCGGCGGCCGCTCCCAGTCACCAGTCTAGCTGCCGCATTCTGGATTAATTGCAGTTTCCAGGTCACCTTCAAAGGTAGCCCCACATAGAGCGCATTGCAGTAGTCCAAGCAGGAGATAACTAGAGCAAGGACAACAGCCAGAACTCAAACAAACAAACAAAACAACAAACAAGCTTGCTCAGTTAGGAAGCAGCAGGGAAAACACAAAGGCCCTCTGCACTCTGCAAAACCCACTCCATTGTCAATGCATATCTGATCACTATAGATCTAGAGCCCCAGCCCACAACGCAGATCACATGACACGGCACACACACACCATTTGAATGGCAATGCCCATTAACTTGGGGGGGGGGGCTCAAATATTTTATTGGGGGTGGGGCGAAGACCAGTCGGCCCTTAAGAGTTGGCTCCTAAGGTTGTGGGGATTAAATGAGGAGGGGGAGAGCCATGTACACCACCCTGTGGTCTTTTAGAGGACCCTATCAAGGCAATAAATAAATAACATTAATAGTAGACATTTTATAAGCTTGGCATTAATGAATTGCATAGCCTTATTCTTGGAGTGTTGTGGGTATCAAGGAGTTAACACTATGTGCTAAGTGGAAATGCTGACTTAGTGTCATGTGATGAGTCGGCATCATGAAACCTGAGGTGCTGGCACATTGGTTTTTAGCCAGCAAGTATAAAGAGGTATTGTTGACTTCTCCACACTGGCTTCTCACCTGTATGTAATCCCACTTCTGTGTGCTGATTCCTGGATGTAAGAAGACTGCTCTGTGATGATGTAAGGCAGCATCTGGAATAAAGCCCTACTTAAAACACAACTTCACTTCTGGGTGCTTCGTGTGGGGCTTCCATACATCGCAACACTAGTCCTCCATGTATGGTCTACACTGAATAATAATAATAATAATAAATTTTCTTTACCGTATTTTTCGCTCTATAGGACGCACTTTTTCCCCTTCAAAAATGAAGGGGAAATGTGTGTGCGTCCTATGGAGCGAAGACGCCATAGCCCTGCGACCCTCTCCCGGCTGGAGAGGTGATGCGCGGCTATGGCAGGAGCCTCTCCGCTGTGCCTTTCCGCTGCTCCCTGACCTGCTCTTTGGGGCTGGTGGTGGGCTTCCCCCCCGCCAGCCCCAAAGAGCAGGTCGAAAGGAACCTGAAGCCTGGAGAGCGAGAGGGGTCAGTGCACACCGACCCCTCTCGCTCTCCAGGCTTCCAAGGTAGCCGCCTGAACGCACCTTAAACGGCACCTTGTTTTAGAACGGGAAAACAAGAGGGGGAAAGTTCTCCCCCTCTCTGCGCAGCGCCTCCTGCCACTTCGCGGAAGGGGCACTGGGCAGAGAGGGGGAGAATTTTTTTCTTGTTCTCCCCCCTCTAAAACAAAGTGTGTCCTATTGTCCAGTGCGTCCTATGGTGCGAAAAATACGGTATACACCGCCCTCCCCGGCCAGAGCTGGGCTCAGGGCAGCTAACAACAGTAAAATTACAGTAAACACATAATAGGAAAAAAACCCTCCCCAATTTAAAATACAGCTTAAAATGGAATTTAAAATACAATCTCATCAAAACCATAAGGGGAGGGAAACATAAGGGTCAGACTGAGTCCAAACCAAAGTCCAGGCGGAACAGATGTCAAGTCCCGCAGGGCCCTAGTCTCTTGTGACAGAGCGTTCCACTGGATCAGGGCCATGGCCGCAAAAGCCCTGGCTCTGGTTGAGGCCAGCCTAACCTCCCTGTGGCCTGTAATCTCCAAGACGTTTTAATTTGAAGACCGTAAGGTCCTCCACGGGGCATACCAGGAGAGGTGGTCCCATAGGTCCTAGGCCGCATAGGGCTTTAAAGGTCAAAACCAGCACCTTAAACCTGGCCCTGTACTCCACCAGGAGCCAGTGCAGCTGGTATAGCACTGGATGAATGTCTTCCTGTGGCAAGGACCCCGTAAGGATATCCCGCTTTCTCACTACTACCTTGGGTGACTAGCCCAAGATCACCCAGCAGCTGCATGTGGAGGAGCGGGGAATCAAACCCGGTTCACCAGATTATGAGTCCACCGCTCTTATCCACTACACCACACTGGCCCGCTGGAGTTTCTGGGTCACCTTCAAGGGCAGCCCCGCGTTGAGTAGCAGCAGCTCTCCAGCGTTTCAGACAGGGGACCTTCTCATTCCTTTCTGGAGATGACGGGGATTAATCCTTGGACCCTTCTGCTTGCAAGGCAGATGCCCTTCCACTAAGCTGTGCTCCTTTAGCTCCAACATCACGTTCTTCTCTCTGTGTTTCTCTGGAACCATTTTGGGGGCTTGATCCACACACCCCACATCCCTGACTCTCATTTGCTCTCTTACTTCCCAGCCTGCCTCCTTCTATTTTATCCGTCTCCTCTCCAGCCTCCCTGTCCTTTCAGCTTGTTTTTAGCCTCGCAGGGGTCCTTCTCCCACTCTGGTGCATCCGCATCTCTCTTTGAAGCCAGTGGAAGCTTCATCTGCAAGAGATCCTGTTTCAAATTAACTCGCCGCAGATCAGAAAGGAAGTCATTGGTGTAGCTGAGCATCAAGGCCCAAGGCTGCTGGCATGCACCACCTCCCTCAAGCTGCAAGCTGGGAACCTTTCTTTTTCTACTTGATTACAGAGATTATATGATCCACCTTGCTGAGGGGTTGGCGAGAGGAAGCAGGGGGCGAATCGGCAAAATAAAATAAAGCGAGCCTGGAAGCAGACGTGAAGCATCTCTATTACACAGTGTGATCCAGCATTCCTTGAAAGGAAAGGAAGACTGGTGAAGGAGGAACAGGAGGAAGGGTTTAAAACAAAACTAAATCCACCAGGCAGACTCTTGATAGAGGAGGGGAACTTCAAGAGGCCTGTGGGCACAAATGCCTCAAGTTTCTTTCTTTTTTTTAAGCATGTGCTTGTGTAATTGGAACTTACTCGAGTCTCCTTCCCACCTCGCCAGAAATAAAAAAGGAATCTTTTTCTCTACGAAAGGAAGAAAGGAACTCAATGGCTTTGAAGACTGGAAAGGGCGCTTAGTTGCCTACCTACTGGGAAGGGGGAAAGGACACAGAGCCAACATGAAGAGTGTGCAAAGCATTGCCAAGCCAAGAGCACCTCACTCCACACTGCCAAGCCAATGAGGCTTTCGTTGTCTCATTTAACAAGGTGTTCTGCTAATCTGGAGGTTGCCTCTGTTTATCCAGCTTTGGCCAAGTGCGCCAGGGATTGCAGGGGCGAAATGCTACTTTGCATTGTAACCAGTGACTCAGGCTGCATCCACAGTAGCTTTTTTGTGTTTTCGCTGTCTATTTCTGCATTATATCGTAGCTGCCACAAGATGTAAAAGTGACATCCACAGGTGCAGCAAAAAAGGTGGAAGTGAAGTGCCCACTTCTGTGCTATTTGCTCCTGGAAAGAAAGAAAAAAATGTCTTCAAGCATGGAAACCGAGAAAATCATGTGATTTTTGTGCTATAAGTTTCCCCTATGCCTCTTCTGTAGATGGGACGCGGGTGGCGCTGTGGGTAAAACCCTCAGCACCTAGGGCTTGCCGATCGAAAGGTCGGCGGTTCGAATCCCCGCGGCGGGGTGCGCTCCCATCGTTCGGTCCCAGCGCCTGCCAACCTAGCAGTTCGAAAGCACCCCTGGGTGCAAGTAGATAAATAGGGACCGCTTACTAGCGGGAAGGTAAACGGTGTTTCCGTGTGCTGCACTGGCTCGCCAGATGCAGCTTTGTCACGCTGGCCACGTGACCCGGAAGTGTCTCCGGACAGCGCTGGCCCCCGGCCTCTTAAGTGAGATGGGCGCACAACCCTAGAGTCTGTCAAGACTGGCCCGAACGGGCAGGGGTACCTTTACCTTTACCTTTACCTTTACCTTATGCCTCTTCTGTAGTAGCCTTTCTGGGGAGGGTCCTTCAATAGATCCTTCCCCCATAGGTTGTTTCTGTTGGAAAAATGCCTCCCGGGGATGGCTGCCAACTTCTCAGGTCTTCGGAGTGTCTCTCTGGTGATCCTCCCTGGCTTTAAATCTCCCTCAGTCCAGAGAGACCGGTGATAGGCAGCCCTTCTCTCCTGAAAAGAGCACGCCAGTCTTCTGGCATATCATAGCAGAAGAAAGACTCAATCGTAGTTCTAAAACTACTTTATTTACAGTCTTACATACAGAGACTCCATCAGTACGTCTGTGCCCTCTGAACACCAGTACAAAACTGGGACACGTACAGAAGTGAAAATAAACTTCCATCAGTACTTAGCAGGAAGAGATAAATGAGACTTCCTTTCTCACACTCTCTCAGACACTCACATGATGTATACAAATCATAGTACCACTCACTGGTACAGCTGGAGCAGCTAGGATTGATAAAAATCCTAACTGTTTCTCCCTCCCCAGATGGGGCAAGATTTTCCTTTGCCTTGCGGACAACTGCATAGTTGATGTTCCCAGAGGCCTTGGCTGAGGGTTTGCTGGCCACCACCCCTGCTCTTGAGGAGACCAGCCTGGTGTGTGGTGCAACCCCGCACCCTGGCAGGAGGGCACACCTGTCTTATAACCAAGTGAGATGATTGTCCAGTATTGTCCAGACTGAGTGGCATTGTCATTCCAGGATTGAGATCTCTCTTAAAATGTTGGGTATTGAACTTGCATGCATATATAGCAGATGGTTTAAAAATGAGCCACAGAATTTAGATCCACTTGCCTTCATTCCAGTAGCCTTGCAGGATGGAGCTGGGTGCAGATGGGAGCATTCAGTAGCCTGTATTTCCTCCCATCCATTCATTACCAAACTCTATTTTTTATGCCATGGTCAACAGTCGGCTACTTCTTTGATGCAAATCTATTCTGCAGGGAATGACTATGCAGAGATCATCCTTCAAGAGAATATTATCAGCCTCCTAATCACACCCCAGAGAGAGGGGAAAACTGTCTCTGAAATCCTCAAGCATTTTAAAACATTCATAAGTTTTGCTTATTCACCAGTTAATTAGATTGTGTGGCTTTCCGCGTGGGAAAAGGAATTTTACTATTCACTGCTTGCCTCTAGGAAATAGTGATTCCAGACCCCAGGATGGTTTCCTTAGGCCTTGCAAATACACAGGGCGAGATGGTGCCTTTCCAAAGCAATTTTGGATTTGTCTACTTGCAACCAGACCTGACAGTCGTGGGGCGAGGCCAAACATAATGCACAAAAGGGGAGTTGGAGAGGATCTTTTACCTGTGCTACAGGCATGGCTTCTTCCCAATTTTGGCAATTTGCAGACAGATAGACAGACAAACCTGCAAATCCAAGAGCAGTTTAGCTGTGAGTCTCGGTTCTCCACTTGTGTTTCTGGTCAACTGTCCGTTCTTTTAAAGTAATTATTATAAAGCAGCAGAAGTAAATTAGTCTTTGTTGTTTTATTCATTAATCACACATAATATAGACAGGAACTGGTTGTAACAGTGCAAAGGGACTCTGGGTAGGAGGGGGAGGTTACTTGGAGGCATCAGAAGGTGCTAGCCAATCAGCACTGTGCACAGCTGTTTTGGACTGCAAAGATTAATAGTACTTCCCCCTACACACAGAGCTCTGCCTTGGAGAGAAGAAGCCCTGCTTCAGTTTTGTATGTTAATTCAGTGTGTTTTTGTAATTGGATCTATACCTGGCAGCTGGGGAGGAGGGAGGAGGGAGAAGGGAGAAGGGAGAAGGGAGAAAGGAGAAGGGAGAAGGGAGAAGGGAGAAGGGGTTTGGATTTGATATCCCGCTTTATCACTACCCAAAGGAGTCTCAAAGCAGCTAACATTCTCCTTTCCCTTCCTCCCCCACAACAAACACTCTGTGAGGTGAGTGGGGCTGGGAGACTTCAGAGAAGTGTGACTAGCCCAAGGTCACCCAGCAGCTGCATGTGGAGGAGCGGAGACGCGAACCCGGTTCCCCAGATTACGAGTCTACCGCTCTTAACCACTACACCACACTGGCTCTCCTTAGTGATTAAGAACCTGATAGTCAATCTGGGCAAGACTCAGCTAGGTGGCCAAATGGGCTGACTCTGTATAAGGCAGCTTCTTACACTCCTAAACCATATTCATGTATTAGAAGAATACTAGTCTATTTGGGGAAGGACCATTGCTCAGTTCTGCCTGCAGGAGTTTACAGATTCAATCCTTGGTATCTCCACTGATGGCTGGGAATGTCCCCTGCCTGAACTCCTTGAGAACCCTGCCAGTCAGTGTAGAAAATACTGAGCTACACGGACCAATGGTTTGGCTCAGCATAAAGAAACTTACTGTGTTCCCATGAGCAGGCTCATGCAATGTCAGGCTTTGGTGAATCAGATCCCTCATCTGGTGGCAGTAAATACGCAGATCAAACGAAAGGAGCGTTCTTACCAATTAGTTCTTTAATAATCACAGCGAGAGACAAAGGAATGCAGATCTCTATAAAAACGGCGTTGCTCCCAGTAAAGGTTTACCCCCTCTGTCCCCATTAGTCTACATCGCTCCTACCTTGGGTATCTGAGCTTGTTACTGTTGCGCTTTCTGTTCTATCACTTTCCAAGCCCGTCTAGTCTCAGGCAAAGGGGAGTGGAGTGGTCCAGGAATGCTGTCCAAGGACACTGAATCTGCCAGCTGTTTCTCTCCTGGTGTTTCCTCTTCTAGCTGTTCCTCATCCAGTATTTCCCAGCTTTTCCCCTCTGGGCTATGCCCCTCCGCAAACCACTGTTCTTTTTTTTATTACATATTTTTTATTAAGAACTTAAACAAAACATATTGTCTTAATACATATCATCCTTGATTCCCCCCATCCCCTCCATAAAATAACCCCTCCCCCCCCCGACAAAACTGTATAAATCCTTAATTTATCTGACTGGTTATTGTCAATAGAAAGTTTGTGAGTGCTTATTCAAAACCTGCCAAGGAGTCTAGTTCACTTGTTGTTTCTTTAAGTACTTTGCAAAAGGTTCCCATTCATCTTTAAAGTCACAGTTCTCCTTGTCCCATAATTTATGTGTCAATTTTGTCAATTCTGCGTAGTCCATCAGTTTCTCTTGCCATAGTTCTTTAGTGGGGGTTTCCTCGTTCTTCCATCCTTGTGCTATTAAGACTCTTGCCGCCGTTGTCGCATGCATGAAGATATTTTTCAGCTTCCTTGGCAGGTCTTTTCCTACAATCCCAAACAAAAATGCTTCAGGTTTCTTAACAAATGTTAGATGGAACATTTTCTTCAGTTAATTGTATATCATTTCCCAAAACATTTTAATTTCATTACAATCCCACCACATATGATAAAATGCCCCCTCCTTTTCTTTACACTTCCAACACATATTTGAACTGGTTATATACATTTTTCCGCAAATCACTGTTCTAAATCAATACTGTCCTCCTGCCCTTGGAAAGGTCCAGAAAAGTGTGTATGGGGGGGGGGGGAGGCAGCTCCCACCCTTCCTCCTCAGTCCAATCCTTGACATGCAGAAAGAGATGGTATTTTAGGTCTTTTTGGGTCATTAGCAATTGTGCCCAGAATCAGGCTAGGGTGTCATGGAGATTTTGGCCAAAGGATCACACTGGAATGAAATTTCCAACCTAGTAGGCTTCCATTCTCCAAACAGATTCAGTTTCACCTCTTCTTGGGGCAGCACCACATGTGAGAGGGCCATTGTCAAGGGGGAAATGCATCAGCAGGCCACTGGCTGCCATTTTTGATCTCCCATTGATCTCCCACAATGCCCCAGGGCACCTGATGTGATGTCACTCTTGGGCATTGTGGGAAATGAAGAAGAGAAGAAGAAGAGTTTGGACTTGATATCCCGCTTTATCATTACCCTAAGAAGTCTCAAAGTGGCTAACATTCTCCTTTCCCTTCCTCTCCCACAACAAACACTCTGTGAGGTGAGTGAGGCTGAGAGACTTCAGAGAAGCGTGGCTGGCCCAAGGTCACCCAGCAGCTGCATGTGGAGGAGCAGAGACGTGAACCCGGTTCACCCGATTACTAGTCCACCGCTCTTAGCCACTACACCACACTGGCTCTCAGTGTGGTGAGAGCTTATAGCTACTTGCGGCCCAGTGTGGTCAAGCCAAGGCAAATATAAGTGTCCATGGGACCTGCTGGGCCACGTGGACACTGCAGCTGACTGGGTATCCCAGGTGCTGGCACTCTCTACTGCAGGGGGTCAGGCTGGATGACCATTTGGGTCTCTCGCAACTCTACAATTCTGCGATTCTCTTATTCTGATTTTATAAAGTTCTGGTGCAATTGGACCAGTACAAGGGGGTGGGGAGAGCCTTCTGGGCTTGTTAAATTAGAATCTGAGCACTGCCTGTAAGTTTCCCACCAAAAGCCCTTAAGTAGCAAGAAAATACAGAAAAATTGAGTTTCTTTTAAAAGTCATTTATTTATTTATTTATTTATTTATTTTAAAGCAGAAGGCTTGGCCTTTTGATCCTCCATTGCAGAATTTTCTCTCTCCAAAAGCCCCTTTACAACTTCCTTAAGAACCCCCAAGCCGCAGCTTAGGAAAGGAACGGGAGAGAATGCAACACGGAGTCCTAGCCTTCTATATGACACCCAGAAGCCTTTCAAAACCTTCCGCACAAACATGCTAAAAGGATCAAATTAACATTTCACACAAGCCAGAACCTCTCCGAGCCGCAGAAAGCTTTTAATCCAGGACTGCATGTAAGGCGATAGCTTCTAATTACCAGTCTAGACGAAATCAGCAATGCTGAGTTTATTAAAGGGCAGCTATCAATACAAGCAAAGCTCCTGATAAGGGACCAAGGGCTAATTGAAAGATCCGGTTGGAATCAGTTGTTGTCTGTTCTCTCCTGGTTTTTGGCTGCTTCGGAAGCTTCCCCTCCCCCGCTACTCGGGATGCAAGCCGCTTCCTCGCTTTACAGATGTATAAAAGCTGTTTCTGCTTGACCAGACTTGCTGTTGAATCCTACTTCAACAAGGCTGAAGGGTCTGGGGCCCCACCTGCATGATCTATATTAAACAGTCTTGTCCCACTTTAAAGCAGCCATTGGCCCAGAGAATTCTGGGAACTGTAGTTTGCTAAGGGCGCCAAGAAGAGTCCCCTGTTCCCCTCCCAGAGCTACAGTTCCCGGAGGTGTTACCAGATTTTTTTCAATGACCCAGGGACACTTTTCAACTTCAATGGATTATGTATGGGGACTGATTTGTAAATCCGGGGACTGTTCCAGGGAAACAGGGACGTCTGGTAACCTTACTTTAAGTCAATTCCTCTTCACAGGGAACTCGGGGAACTGGGAAGGAAACCAGAGGTTCTCCTAAAATTCTGAGCACAGTTAAACTACAGCTTCTAGAATTCTCTGGGGGAACACGTCTGTTTAAAGTGTTATAAAGGTAAAGGGCACCCCTGACCATTAGGTCCAGTCGTGACCGACTCAGGGGTTGCGGCGCTCATCTCGCTTTATTGGCCAAGGGAGCCGGCGTACAGCTTCCGGGTCATGTGGCTAGCATGACTGAGCCGCTTCCAGCGAACCAGAGCAGCGCACGGAAACGCCGTTTACCTTCCCGCCGGAGCAGTACCTATTTATCTACTTGCACTTGACGTGCTTTTGAACTGCTAGGTTGGCAGGAGCAGGGACTGAGCAATGGGAGCTCACCCCATTGTGGGGATCCGAACCGCCGACCTTCTGATCAGCAAGTCCTAGGCTCCGTGGTTTAACTCACAGCGCCACCCGCGTCCCTCTTAAAGTGTTATAAAAATGCCTTAAAGGCATGGCGAGGATGTGGCTGTTGGTGAAGAAACAGTATCTACCTCTGAGGGCAGCGGGCTGGCCTAGGTGGTGCAGGGCAAGCTGCATGGCACACACAGCCCTGTCCGTCGTCTGCCTATGAGCACCCGCCGCCTGAGGCGCCTGCCTCTATCTGCCTAATGACAGGGCCGGTCCCAGCAGTCGGGCTGCCCATTCCATCACTGTCTGGGCAATTTGGGCAGGTCTTTAAATGAAAAAGGCTCAGCCCTGGAAGTAATTGTGCCATCAGCTCTGTCCAGGAGGTGTCTGCTGCTGCTCGCTTGCACACTGCCGACAAAACAGGCGGTTTTGCTAGACCCTTAGGCGATGTTATAGGGCAGCTCCGAGTCAAGGTGAAAATGCCATTCCTGTTTCTTTCATTAACCCTCCCAGGCCTGTCATTAAATATGGCAGGCTTAGCATTTTTCTCTTCAAATGAAAGAGCATCGCTTAATCCCGGGAGACTGGAAGGCCGGTTTTTTCCTTTCCTCGTTCTGCCTCTCCCCCCGTTTCTTTCTTTGCCGCTGCCTAAGTTTGATGAACAAGACAAGGTCAGCAATTTTCAGCTTATTGACAGAACTCTATTTATCTTTAGAAGTATTAAAATGGTATTTCGAGAGTGCCCAGAGCGGAAAAGTAGACTAAACTACAATATATATCACACACAAGCCTGCCTTATCAGAAGAGCTCTTTGTCTGCGAGGGAGGAGTGCTGTATGTGGGAGTCAAAGAAACAAAGAATTGGAAGGCACCCTGAGGATCATCTAGTCCAACCCCCTGCAATGCAGAAATATGCAGCTGTTCCATATGGAGGTCGAACCTGCAACCTTGGCGTTATCAGCACCATGCTCTAACCAACTGAGCTAAGCTGGGTGTTGGGGTGTGCATGTTTTCAGAACATAAGTCAGATACTGGTCCATCTAGATCAGTGGTTCTCAACCTGTGGGTCCCCAGATGTTGTTGGGCTACAACTCCCATCATCCCTGAGCTCTGGCCTTGCTGGCTAGGGGTGATGGGAGCTGTGGACTCACAGATTGAGAAAGGCTTATCTAGATCATGGTGTATTGTCTACACCAGGCTTCCTCAACCTTCGCCCTCCAGATCTTTTTGGCCTACAACTCCCATGATCCTTAGCTAGCAGGACAAGTGGTCAGGGATGATGGGAACTGTAGTCTCAAAACATCTGGAGGGCCAAGGCTGAGGAAGCCTGGTCTACACGGTGGCTCTCCAAGGTTTCAGGCAAGGAGTCCTCTCAGACCTACCAGGAGATTCTTGGGGGATTAAGCGTGGGATTTTCTGTATGCAAAGCAGTTGCTCTTCCACTGAGCTATGGCCCTCCCACCATTTTGCATGATTACAGAAGATTCTCATCAGGGTGTTTATTCAGTGCGGCAGGCAGAACTCTTAAGAGTGCTTCCATGGGTGATTTTATTATAGATTCAGCACTGCTTAGGTATGACAATTTTTTTTTAAGCATCCACATGACACCATCCTCGCTGAAATGCAATACTATAGCCCCCCCTATTTGAATCTGGATTTGCCATTTCTACTGTTTTAATCCACTTACTGGATTTTCTGTCAAAACCATAACTCCAGATCCAAGCCCTATCTCAGAAGTACGGCCGAGACTAGGGTCAGCTCCCTTCCTTCATACACAGGGAAGGGAGAATCATCCAATTTTGGTTTCTCTCCATTTCTCATCCTTCCAGCCTTCAACTCAGATCTGTACACTTCCACATCAGTTTGTGATCTTTTACTTTAAAAATAATCCCAATGAAAATTCATCAGCGTTTAGTGTGAATTTCTCCTTGTATAGAGGCATTTGCATGCTATTTTGCTGAACATAATACACATTTGGGCAATTATCCCAAATAGAATAAATTTGTGTGTGTTACATTCACTAACATATGATTTCTGTGCACAGCTTTCCCTGGTATATCCGTTCTTTTCTTTTTTTTTTTCGCTTTGCCTGGCTGGAGAGCTGAATTGCAAAATTCAGAAAAGTACAAATTTCAAAGGAATGCTGTGTTTCGGTTCGTGCATTGTTTTGGTAGGTGCAAATGGTAGTAGGTTCACCTTTAAAAGTGACCAGAATATACACTTTCTCTCCCATCAGTACTCATGCATTTTTCAGGTTCCATCTCAATACTTCACCCATAAATGTGTGGTATATTAGATAGCTCAACATCAAAAAGACTAAGATCATGGCCACTGGGCCCATCACCTCCTGGCAAATAGAAGGGGAAGAAATGGAGGCAGTGAGAGATTTTACTTTCTTGGGCTCCATGATCACTGCAGATGGTGACAGCAGTCACGAAATTGAAAGATGCCTGCTTCTTGGGAGAAAAGCAATGACAAACCTAGACAGCATCTTAAAAAGAAGAGACATCACCTTGCCAACAAAGGTCTGTATAGTTAAAGCTCTGGTTTTCCCAGTAGTGATGTATGGAAGTGAGAGCTGCACCATAAAGAAGGCTGATCGCCAAAGAATTGATGCTTTCAAATTATGGTGCTGGAGGAGACTCTTGAGAGTCCCATGGACTGCAAGAAGATCAAACCTATCCATTCTGAAGGAAATCAGCCCTGAGTGCTCACTGGAAGGACAGATCCTGAAGCTGAGGCTCTAATACTTTGGCCACCTCATGAGAAGAGAAGACTCCCTGGAAAAGACCCTGATGTTGGGAAAGATGGAGGGCCCAAGGAGAAGGGGACGACAGAGGACAAGATGGTTGGACAGTGTTCTCGAAGCTACCAGCATGAGTTTGACCAAACTGCGGGAGGCAGTGGAAGACTGGAGTGCTCTGGTCCATGGGGTCATGAAGAGCCGGACACAACTAAACAACAACAACAAATATTGGATAGAGTGTCAGCATGGGACTTGGGAGACCTGGGTTCAATTCCCCACTTGGCCATGAAGCTCCCTTGGGCCAGCCACTGTCTCTCAACCTAACCTACCTCACAGGGTTATTGTGAGAATATAATGAGGAGGGGGGGAACCATGTACAGTACATTGAGCGCCTTGGAGAAAATGGTGGGACGTAAATGCAATAGATATATAATAAATTTGGAACACACACACACAGAGGACAACCTTTAGCACAAATAGTCTGGCCCTCATATTCACTTTTCCTTCTGTAAGACAGGCAGTAACCGTGAATCAGCTCATCAGGTAGTGGGAGCGTATAATAAAGTGTTATGCAAAGAATGATTTCAAGATATATATGGCAGGGCAAAAAGCCTAGAATACAATATAAACTTCTAACAGATACAAGACAAAGAGGAGGCTTTGCCCTGCCGGATCTGAAACTATATTATGAGGCATCATGTCTTTGCTGGTTGAAAGAATGGATAAAATTAGAGAATAAGGAACTGTTAGATCTAGAAGGATACGATAATAGATTTGGTTGGCATGCGTATATGTGGAAGGATAAGAAAAAAGTACATAAAGGTTTTGGAGACCACATCTTCCGAGGCCCATTAATAGAAGTCTGGGATAGGTATAAAAACCTATTAGAACCTAAAACACCACACTGGTTATCACCATTAGAGGTTATGAGCGTTAAAAGAACTAATATGAGAGGCGATTGGGCGACATATAGCCAATTGCTAGTGAAAGAAGGAGGAAAATGGAAGATGAAACCATATGAACAAGTCAAAAAATATGTTTATGATTGGTTGCATTATTATCAGGTAAATGAAATGTTTAGGAAAGATGTAAGAGAAGGGGGTTATATAGATAAAGACTCGACATTTCAGTCCGAAATAGTCAACAAAGAGGTAAAAACCCTCTCAAAAATGTATAATTTGCTGTTAGAATGGAATTTGAAAGATGAAGAGGTAAAGTCGGTCATGATTCACTGGGCCAGAGACTTTGGCTATAATATACAATTGGTAGAGTGGGAAAAATTATGGAAAGAGAATTTAAAATTCACTGCATGTATGTCATTGAAAGAGAATGTGATGAAAATGTTTTACAGGTGGTACATAACACCGGTAAAACTGGCAAAAATGTATAAAACCTGTAATAAGTGTTGGAAATGCAAAGAAAATGTGGGTTCCTTCTACCATATGTGGTGGGAATGTAAGAGAGTGAAAGAATTTTGGGAACTGATATATAATGAACTGAAGAAGATTTTGAAGTACACTTTTATAAAGAAACCAGAGATCTTTCTGCTCGGTATTTTAGGAAAAGAAATTAAGAGAAAGGACAGTAAATTTGTTCAATATGCAGTGACTGCAGCAAGAATGCTACTGGCGCAGAAGTGGAAACAACAAGAAATACCGACACTCGAAGAATGGAGGTTTAAGTTGTTAGACTATGCTGAATTGGATAAGATGACTGGAAAGATTAGGTACATAAGAGACCAAAGGTTTACAGAAAACTGGGGGAAATTTGTTAAATATCTGGAGAGCCTAAGTGATGGACAAATAACGCTAGAAGGTTTTAAATGAGCACTGTGAATATTTGAGAGACATTGTCTAATGGAAGGTGAAGGACAAATATATCTAACGACAATGGGTAAAAAAAAGAAATGCGAAAACTTAATTACGGCTACGAAAGATTTGCGGAAAAGCTGAAGGAAGTCTAAATCAAGAATTAAGAGACTGAAACATGAAATGTGAAATATATTTTATTTGTTTGTTATATTTTGTTGTAAATTAATAAAAATTATTTATAAAAAAAAAAAAAAAGAAATCAGCCCTGAGTGCTCACTGGAAGGACAGATCCTGAAGCTGAGGCTCTAATACTTTGGCCACCTCATGAGAAGAGAAGACTCCCTGGAAAAGACCCTGATGTTGGGAAAGATGGAGGGCCCAAGGAGAAGGGGACGACAGAGGACAAGATGGTTGGACAGTGTTCTCGAAGCTACCAGCATGAGTTTGACCAAACTGCGGGAGGCAGTGGAAGACTGGAGTGCTCTGGTCCATGGGGTCATGAAGAGCCGGACACAACTAAACAACAACAACAAATATTGGATAGAGTGTCAGCATGGGACTTGGGAGACCTGGGTTCAATTCCCCACTTGGCCATGAAGCTCCCTTGGGCCAGCCACTGTCTCTCAACCTAACCTACCTCACAGGGTTATTGTGAGAATATAATGAGGAGGGGGGGAACCATGTACAGTACATTGAGCGCCTTGGAGAAAATGGTGGGACGTAAATGCAATAGATATATAATAAATTTGGAACACACACACACAGAGGACAACCTTTAGCACAAATAGTCTGGCCCTCATATTCACTTTTCCTTCTGTAAGACAGGCAGTAACCGTGAATCAGCTCATCAGGTAGTGGGAGCGTATAATAAAGTGTTATGCAAATGATCGATAATGAGGAAAAAACACTCGGATTTAGAGTTCTTCCCCTCAGCCAAATTCTGCAAGGAGATTGCAGGTACTTAAAGTGCATCAGACTGTAATTTTGTTCTATAAAAAGAAGTTCTTACAATAAAGTACCTGGTAATAACCCTTCTTGAGTTTTCTGGTGCCGCTGTGGGTTACGGAGGCACAAATACACACACACACACAGCAGCAGCAGCAGCATCATGCACAATATTGTTATAACCTTTTCTCGGCAGACGTGAACTGACATCAATTTACCATCCTCTTGACATCTTAAAGTTGTTTCTTTATAAGACTCGCATCCGTGTCAGTTTGTTTCCAGTTGATATTGTGAGGCTGCCTTCCTGCATTTGTTCTGACAATTTATTTTCAGGTTGACATCATGCCCATCTCTACAGACCTGAGCGGGCATCCGTCATAAGCCGGTTGATTCAAATTATAAGCGATGCGAGCCCATAAACTACATTAAGGCGCAAGGTTTGCTCAGTTACTGCCGTTCCTACGGTGGCATCCCGAGCCATTTGGCTTCTTATTGTATTATTCAATCTTCCATCTACCCCCCTTTTCCCCTCTCCCTTCCCTCCTCCTGGAACACAACTGCTCTTGCAGATAGCAGCCATTTCGCTCCAAAGCATTCCAGGAGAATTAACTGGGCATGCAGATGCAAAACTGATCCCATCAGGATGGAGTACAAACTCATCATATGGTTGGAACAAATAACTATACTGACAGGACCAAAATTAAGGTGGCAATCCTAAGCACAAATGCTAGAGCGAAGAGGAACTTCCTTCCAAATTACATGTGCTGCGCAAATGTGGTGGCCCAGTATACCTGAAGGAGCGTCTCCACCACCATCGTTCTGCCCGGACACTGAGGTCCAGCGCCGAGGGCCTTCTGGCAGTTCCCTCACTGCGAGAAGCAAAGCTACAGGGAACCAGGCAAAGGGCCTTCTCGGTAGTGGCACCCGCCCTGTGGAACGCCCTCCCACCAGATGTCAAAGAGAAAAACAACTACCTGACATTTAGAAGAAATATGAAGGCAGGCCTGTTTAGGGAAGTTTTTAATGTGTGACATTTTAATGTATTGTTAACCTCTGTTGGAAGCCACCCTGAGTGGCTGGGGAAACCCAGCCAGATGGGCAGGGTACAGTCATGACCGACTCTGGGGTTGCGGCACTCATCTTGCTTTATTGGCCAAGGGAGCCAGCGTACAGCTTCCAGGTCATGTGGCCAGCATGACTAAACCGCTTCTGGTGAACCAGAGCAGCGCACGGAAATGCCTTCCTGCCGGAGCGGTACCTATTTATCTACTTGCAGTTTAACATGCTTTCGAACTGCTAGGTTAGCAGGAGCAGGGACCGAGCAATGGGAGCTCACCCCATCGTGGAGATTCGAACCACCAACCTTCTGATCGGCAAGTCCTAGGCTCTGTGGTTTAACCACCCACGTCCCCTGGGTAGGTTAGAGTGAGAAAAGTGGCTGACCCAAAGGGAAGGGCCATAGCTCAGTGGTAGAGGATCTGCCTTGCATGTAGGAGGTCCAAAGTTCGATCCTTGACACCCCCAAGTTAGGTTGCCTGAAAACTGCTGCAAGTCAGTGTAGGGTAGGGAAGCTTTTTAGCCTAAAGGGCCGCATCACCATCTGTGCAAAGTTCCAGGGGCCACATGTCGGGGGAGGGGGAAGCACCAGAGGCAAAAGAGAGGGGAGCAATAAAGACAGAGATTGGATTCAAGTTACAAGAAAGAACTTTCCAACTAAACATCAGGAGGAGCCATTTGACAGTGGAACAGACTCCCACGGAAGGCGATGGACTCTCCTTCCTTGGAGGTTTTTAAGCAGAGGTTGGATGGTTCTACAACAAAAAGAAAATGGGTTCATTTTTCTACTCAATACACTTCATCCTTCAGGTTTAAATGCTGAATTAGATTATAGTTGCTTTCTTTAGTTGACTATTGGACAAACTTTAACCAACATATAATACAGTGGATGTTCGGGTTGTGAACACGATCCATGCGGGATGCACGTTCGCAACCTGCAGTGTTTGCAACCCACGTCTGTGCGTCTACGCATGCGCTGGTTGCGATTTGGTGCTTCTGCGCATGCGCGACCACCAAAACTCGGAAGTAACCTGTTCCGGTACTTCCAGGTTTCGGCGGTCCACAACCTGAAAAAAATGCAACCTGAAGTGGCTGTAACCCGATGTATGCCTGTATGCCTGTTGTAACAATTCTCTGTGTATAGTACATTACTGAGCAATGTTCCTTTAAGAGTGAATTAACACGAATTATCTGCACCTGTCGCCTTAGCTAGTGTTGCCCCCTTATATAGTACTCAGGCTCAGTGGCGTAGCGTGGGTTGTCAGCACCCGGGGCAAGGCAAGTAATTTGCGCCCCCCCCCCGCTGCACTGTCCCTCCCCCAGATAGTCCCTCGCTCTCTCTCCGCACTGCACCGCACGCCTGGCACCCTCCCCTCCACAGTCGGAGGCGACCTGGCGGCTCGGATCGATTTCGCACAGCCAGCACTGCAGCGAGAGAGAGTGAGTGAGCCAGGTAGGGGCAGAGAGCTGCGAGTGTGAGCGCGCCCCCCCCCAGATGTTGCGCCCAGTGCTGTTGGCCCCCCTGCACCCCCCACGCTACGCCACTGCTCAGACTTACAGGTTTACCACGACTGAGAATCTGTCACAAATAAGATCCATGTAGCTGTTATATACGGTAAAGGTATGTACATTTGTTATATCCTTGTATGGTTCTTTGGAATTTGTGCAGCTAATATATTACAAAGTGTCTATGTTTATATGATTTAGAACCACACACAGCTGATGAAGCCCCTTGGGGCGAAACAGGGGAATATCTAGGAATCCTTGTCTTGTCTGCCTGTGCCAGCATCTACCAGCGCCAGTTTCTTATGTCTACCAACCTTATTATCTTCATTAGACACTTACAAGACGATTTCATGGTTCTCTTCTAGGGAATACCTCAGATAGAAAAATACAAAAGAAGATGAAGAAATTAGGAATGAATGTACTATGTGACTGACAAAATAGGAATCACGTTTTTTACATACTGGACTCGGTGGTTAACTGAATAAGCTACATTTTAATATGTTATGTCACGTTGTTGATTTTGACATTATGAAAAACTGTATCTAATTTTGAGAAGCAGTTTCTAGTAAATAACTTTACAATTGTTATTATACAGCTTATTACGTTTACGTGTTTTTTCAAGTAGATTTGCGTAATATAGGAATTCTAGTGTTTTGATTTTAGTTTAGATTCCTGCATTGCAGGGGGTTGGACTAGATGACCCTCAGAGTCCCTTCCAAGTCTACGATTCTATGATTTTATGTTTGTGCTGTAGGCTAGTTTCTTCAGACTCCCATGCCCCTCTCCATCCATGGTCAGGGTTCAAAGACACTTCCCAGCCAGGCAGAAACACATTAGAAAAATCTATTAGAGATTTTGCTGTGCAAGTTGTTTTGTGACAGAAGGCTTTATTTGTTTGTTTATAAAAATGTTTGCATATGGCTAGTCATTAAAAAAAAATCAAAACAGTTTACAGCAAACATACATACGATCAAAACCATGTAAGAAACAAAAACAAAAACCAGAGAGCAACTATTAGAGAGAGAGATTTTCTTAATTGCCTGCATAAGCTTGACAACTAAGCATACGTTTTATGATCAGTTCCCTAAGAAATAGGAAAATAAGCCCTTGATAAAAGCACCGTTGCCAAAATGTGTCAGGCATACTGAACAATAAAATAATTTTCCTCCTTAGCATCTTTGAGATACGTCTATAATAATAATAATAATAATAATAATAATAATAATAATAATAATAATTTATTATTTGTACTCCGCCCATCTGGCTGGGTTTCCCCAGCCACTCTGGTCGGCTTCCAACAAAGATGAAAAATACACTAAAATGTCACATATTAAAAACTTCCCTGAACAGGGCTGCCTTCAGATGTCTTCTGAATGTCAGGTAGTTGTTTATCGCTTTGACATCTGGTGGGAGGGCGTTCCACAGGGTGGGCGCCACTACCGAGAAGGCCCTCTGCCTGGTTCCCTGTAACTTGGCCTCTCGCAGTGAGGGAACCGCCAGAAGGCCCTCGGAGCTGGACCTTTTGTTTGTCAGCAATGATGCTCCCCTTGTATTACAGGGCAGTCTTTTTCGGGAAGGAAAAGAAACCATGGTTAGTTTTTAATTCCGCTTTACTCACATAGCTTCTGAAATTAACGATTGAAATTAATGGGCCAAACATGGTCATGCTCCTTAATTTCAGTGTGTCTATTCTGAGTAAAACTTGGTTGGATCTCACCCCATGAGTAAGATAAGCCAAGCAGGCTGGGTTGTATCAACTATTAGTCCTTACCCAAAGCAGACCCACTGAAATAAATAAACACGACTAACTTAGGTCCATGCATTTCAATGGGTCTACTCTGAATGGGGCTTAGTTGTATACAACCCAATGTTATGATAATCCAGGGCTCTGAATTCCCATTATCAGGGGAAGAGGCTGAGGAGGGGATACAGAGGACACCCTAGACCAGGGAGAAGATTTGTCCAGCCCTCATCTCAAGAGGTTCCAGCACCAAAGGAACTCATGATGTCCGTGCCTCTCTGACTTGAAGAAGTTGCATTGCCTTAACATAAGAACATACAAGAGCCAGTAGTCCATCTAGTCTGGCACTGTGTTTCTCACAGTGTCCAACCACATGCTTTTGGACAACCCACAATAGCCTTCTGTCCTCCTGCAATTTCCAGCAACTGATATTCAGAACTATTTCTGCCTCCACATTTGGTGGAAGAGTAGGATGCAAAAAGGGAATCTTTCACAAATGACAACCGCGGTGCATTGGAAGCATATGAAATGGACCTCTGATGATGCTTCTATGTCTTCAGCTGGGGGTCAGAAAAACACACACACACACACCAAGCAACCCCACAGCTTCTAAAATTAACCAATATAGGCATGTGATTAAAAACTGCAGTAGAGGGATGCATTTCTTTCCAGCGTGGTTTCTGGATTGTATTGGATCTCCCCTTCGTATATTTTATTAAACCTCCAGTGGCCCATTTAAGTCTGGAGGAGTGCCTGGCACTTCGCAAGTCCTCCCAGATTAAATCAAGATTCTCTTTCAGACGCAGGCATGCTGTTGGACTCCGATTAAGAGAAAATTAAGCTCCTGGGGCCAGTGCAGGCAAGTGGAACCAACAGCATGTCAGTGAGTGCCAGAGATGCCTACATTTCAACCAAGCTCTGCTATATTTCCCTTGCATCAGGCACTCACACCTGCTGTTCCCCACTGAGCTTGTTGAGGTCCAGGAGAGCTTAAGAGAAAGAGCAATTGCATCTGTTGAGCACAGTCCTGTGTGCAGGGCAAGCCAGGAGCTTACAGTTTGATCCAGACCATATTTCCTTGGAAGCAAGTCCTTCCAATTTCACCCGACTTTCACCCGAGAAAAATATGCTTGCTGTTTCCAGCTGGGTGGCATGGCAAGAGACAAGCAAGAAGTCTACTCCTGGGAATCAGAGGCAGCATACATCTGAATTATCACTTTCTGGGGGTACAACCAGAGGAGAGGGCTATTTTTCTCATGCCCTTCTCGTGGGCTTGCCAAAGGCTGGGAAGTTTTCTGTGGGCTAGGATTTAATGTCATGTAGCATTCTGTGTACTAGTTGTTGTTTTTAATTACCTGAAGTTCAAGGATTAAAGTATCAGGTATGGAGGTCCACAGAAGCAACATAAGGTGGTATGAGGTCTAGTTACAACTTGTAAATACAGATATAATAATAATAATAATAATAATAATAATAATAATAATAATAATAATAATGTCAGGGGTTCAGGAGCAGAGTCACTGGAGGGGGAAGAAACAGAGAGCGAGGGGGAGGAGTCGGAAGGAAATGTCAGCGGCGACAGTAGTCCAAGATCTCTGAGTCTCTCCAGTGACTCGGAGGATTCACAGAAAGGGGCCCCCATGGTCAGGGCAAGGGGAGTGCCCAGGGGGACACCTCGGGAAGAAGGGGACTCAGAGAGTAGCAGCTGGAAATCCGGACCAGCGTCCCCCCCAGAGTGCAGTAGGGGGGAGGAGTCTAAGGCATCGGGATCAGGGAGCGCGCAGGCAGAGGGAGAACGTGAGGCAGGAGTGGCCACACCCTCGTCAGGGAGCGAGGAAACGGTCATCCGGAAAGTAAAACGCGCGCGCGCGCCAAGTTCAAATGTACAGGAGGGCGGCAAGGTGGGCAGCCCGGGTAAGGAGCCAGGTCCTAAAGCCCGCCGAAGAGAGGGGGAGGAGTCAGAGGGGTCTAGCTCCGCGTCGGAAGAGTCCAGGAGGAATGAGACCCCGGGGGGTAGTAAGACCCAGAGGAAGAGAGAGAGAAGGAAGAGGTGGAGTAAGATTAGAGTCTTGAACTGGTGCACGGGGGGTGGAGATCCAGACAGAGCATCGCCGGTCTAAAGTCCAGACGTAGGGCTGGGACGCTGAGACTTGTAAATGGAGACTATTCTTCAATAAAGACTTTGATACTGTACTATCGGCTAGCGTTGGTCCTTGGTGAGCTGGGACCCGGAGCCAGCCCTGACAGTATGCTCTGTCTCCGATTTTAAAGTTTTGGCACCGAGAACCTCGCCACGTGAGTCGGCGCAGCGAGGACAGAGGAGGGGTGCTTACAGAGCTCACAAAACTCAGGCAAGATGACGACGGAAGAGAAGATAAAAGCCCTGCAAGAAGCGGTGACACAACTCAGCACTGAGGTAATTGCATCCAGGAAGAGAGAGGAGGAGATGGTTACCTCCTGCCGGGATCTTCAGGCCAGGTTGGACGTGCTTTCCAAAGAGGGGCAAACGGGAGCCAAGGCAGAAGGCATAGGTTTGGGGAGAAGGGGAGGAAGCCTTGTATCGCATTTCGACGGGAGTTTGCAGCAGTACCCCAACTTCAGAGCAGACCTGCTGTTTGCGCTGGATTTACTTGACAAAGATTTTAGAGATGAGAGAGAGAGAGTGGGGTTTATCTTGTCCCATTTGCATGGGGAAGCCAAAACGTGGCTGCGGAATCTATGGAGGGACAATGATCCAGCGCTCCAAGATGCGAAGGCTTTTATTAAAGCAATGGACTCATGCTTTTTATCAAAGGTAGATGCCGATATTGCCAGGAGGGACATACATGGACTTAAACAAGGCAAAGCCAGCGTGCGGCAGTACCATACTCGATTTTTCGGACTGGTTCATGCCCTGGGGTGGGAAAAAGATTCTGCGCCAGTCAGAGACCTCTTTTGGGAGGGGTTGAATGCAGATGTAAAAGCGGAGATTGGAAGAGGGGAGAGACCAAGGAGCACCCAGCAGGTAGTCCAGAGGGCTCTGGAGATCGGGGTGCATCTGGAAGAACGTCCTTGCAACAGGGAAGAAGGGCGTTGGGGAAGGGCACCAGCCAGAGCACCTCCCTTCTTTCCCAGAGAAGCAGCGCGTGCGCACTCCACACCCTCGCAGGGAGGGGGAGAAGAGCCGATGGAGAGAGGAGGTGCCAGGGCTCAGTCAGCTAACAGAGCCCTAACACCGGGAGCAGCCAAAACGAAGCCTCCTAGAGGGAACAGGAAGTGCTACATCTGCGACAGTGCTCAACACATGGCGAAAGAGTGTCCCCAGAGGCTCCACAAGCACACTGCAGCCTCCGCAACAGTCGCTGAAGCAGCTCAATTGAAAACGCAGCAACAGTTAAACGACGGAGTCTGGCTGGAGGAAGAGGCACTGGGGTCCAGTCAGACAAGTCAATGAAACAATCCCCAGCACTTTTGCAACCCACAGACCCCCTCCCACCCAAACCAGTGGTGCAGCTTACAGCGTCTCTCCAACTGCCCAATGGACGCACTCTGGAGGTGCCGATCACCATTGACTCCGGCAGCAACGCTGACTTTATAGGACTGGAATTCATTCAGCAGCACAATATACCACTGCTACCAGCCACGCTGCCCCTGAACGTTGTCACGGTGGATGGCAGAGACTTGTTAGGGGGGCAGGTGGTGCAACAAACGCAACCAATGGTGATGCGGATTGGAAATCACCGAGAAGTCATCAGCTTTAATGTCACACACCTGTCGGACACGCCTGTAGTCCTCGGCATGAGTTGGCTGCACAGGCACAGCCCAGCATTGGCGTGGTACCAACGCCAACTGACCTTCGGCTCCTCCTATTGCGCGGAACATTGCATCCTTCCTAGCCCGGAAGAAGGAGGGGACGACCCGCAGCTACAATTAGGCACGCTGCAAGCAGTGCCTCGCAAGTATGCAGCGTTTTTGGAGGTTTTCTGCGAGAAAGAAGCGGACAAGCTGCCCCCCCACAGGCCCTATGACTGCAAGATTGACCTCCTGCCAGGAGCGACGCTGCCAGCCGGGAAACTGTATTCCATGTCTGAGGATGAGCTGCAGGAGCTCAAGGAGTTCATAGACCTCAACTTGAAGCGCGGTTTCATCCGGGAGTCGAAGGCAGCGGGGGGCAGTCCTGTATTCTTTGTGAAGAAGAGGGACACGCCCCAAAAAAGACTTGTGGTAGACTTCAGAATTTTAAATTCCAGAACCAAGCCCGCGGCCTTTCCCATGCCCAAGATAGATGACCTGCTGGCGACGGCGAGGAAAGGACGCGTTTTTACAAAGTTGGATCTGCGAGGGGCGTACAACCTGATTCGCATACGGGAAGGAGACGAGTGGAAGACTGCCATGTTCACGCCCCTGGGCACATATGAATACAGAGTTATGCCCTTCGGTTTACAAAATGGCGCCCACTGTTTTCAAGCTTTCATGCATCACGTCCTGGCGGGTCTCCTCTACAAGACATGCGTCTGCTTCTTGGACGACATCCTGATATTCTCAGAATCTGAGGAGGCCCACGAAGGTGACGTCAAGGAAGTTCTGCAGAGACTGCAGGAGCATCGGCTGTATGCCAAGCTGGAGAAGTGCCAGTTCGACAGGACGGAGGTGGATTTCCTGGGCTACAAGCTGTCAGACAAGGGGCTTGCCATGGACAGCGCCAAGGTTCGCGCAGTGTTGGACTGGAAGAGCCCGCGCAATCGGAAGGAGGTCCAGCGGTTTGTGGGGTTCGCCAACTTTTACCGCAAGTTCATCAAGGGGTTCGCGATGCAGACGGCGGCCATTACTGACACGCTCAGCTCTAAGAAGAAGAAGTTCATCTGGACGGAGCAAGCGGAGACGTCCTTTCAGAACCTTAAGCGTCTCTTCTCGTCCGAAGGGCAGCTACTGCATGTGAATCCCAGCAAACCGATGAGGGTTGAGACAGACGCCTCAGACAGAGCCGTGGGCGCCGTACTGTTGCAGGAGGACCCGCATGGGGACTGGAGACCGTGTGCCTTCTACTCTAGGAAGCTCAGCAAGTCGGAGCAAAACTACACCATCTGGGACAGGGAGTTGCTGGCCATTCATGCAGCATTCAAGGCGTGGCGACACTTCCTCGTCGGGGCCAAGCACACCGTGCAGGTCCGCACGGATCATAAGAACCTGGAGTACTGGCGCACGGCAAGATTCCTAAACCAGCGGCACATAAGATGGGCGGAATTTTTCGCGGATTTCGACTTCAGGATAGAATACATCCCAGGCGACAACAACATCATGGCGGATGCACTGTCCAGGAAGCCGCAATACCTCGAAGAGGCGGCACCAGCAGCGGCCAAGCACATTTTCGCTCCGAAAGCGTGGGCGTGCGCTGCAGCAACCGTGGACTTGGAGGCGGTCCGTCGAGCACTGCAGAGGGACCCCTTTGCACAAGCCAAGATGGAGGAGGTGCACAAGGGCACGGTGAAGGACGACGAGTTCCAAGTACGAGACGGATTGCTCATCCGCAGAGGGGCCCTCTACGTACCGGGAGACGACCTCCGGGCGAAAGTACTGCAGCAGTTACACGACGCACCCACCGCCGGGCACTTTGGCAAGGAGAAGACGGCAGAACTCGTTGCCAGAGATTTTTGGTGGCCCAAGATGCGGGGGGAAGTCGCGGAGTACGTCTCGAGGTGCGACACCTGCCAAAGGGCCAAGTCAGTCCACAAACCTCCGGCGGGACTGCTCGAACCGCTGCAGACTCCGAGCGAACCGTGGGAGAGGGTGGCCCTGGACTTTGTCACGGATTTACCCAGCTCAAGGGGTAAAACGGCAGTGCTAGTGGTGGTGGACATGTTCACTAAAATGGCCCACTTCATTCCGTGCGCGAAGGTCGCCACGGCAGAACAGACCGCCAAACTGTTCATAGACCACGTCTTCAGAGTGCATGGACTGCCACGGTCTATCTTGTCCGACAGGGGGCGCCAGTTCATTTCGAGCTTCTGGCAGAAGCTGATGGGTTTCCTGAACGTCAAGATCAACCTAGCGTCGGCGAGACACCCGCAGACCAATGGACAAGCGGAACGCGTCAACGCCGTCATGCAGCAGTACCTGAGATGCTACGCAAATCAACAGCCGACGACATGGGTGGACTACCTGCCGCTCGCTGAGTTCGCTTACAACAACACGAAGCACGTGTCCACAGGGGTGACGCCGTTCTTCGCCAACAACGGGAGGCATCCCAGAACCTTCCCGGGATTAGAGAGACTGGGGGAGGGGGAGCCACAGGCAGCGGAAGTCTTGGCGGCGGAATTGCAGGAAGTCCACGAGCAGCTTAGGAGGCAGTTAGAGCTGGCAAAGCACGCATACAAACTGCAGGCTGACAAGCACAGGAGGGTTGGTGAAGACATACAGGTGGGAGACTGGGTGTGGTTAGCGGCACACGCAGTGCCGACCAGATCCTTAGCTAAGAAGAAACTCGGACATAAGCAGCTAGGACCTTACCTAGTTGAGGCACAGATCAATCCGGTGGCCTTCCGGTTGACACTTCCGGAAGGATCCAGAATGCACCCAGTATTCCATAGGTCGGTGCTCACGCCCTACAAAGCACCTCACCGATTTCAGGCGCAGGGCACGGCACCAGATCAGTATAAGGAGATCCCCCCAAGGAGGGAGTCGCCAAGAAGGGAACCCATCAACCAGGTCACAGAGATTTTGGACTCGAGATGGGGGGAAGAGGGAGTAGAATATTTTCTCGCAAGGGAAGGTACCCCGGCCAGCGCCAACAGTTGGGTGCCGGACTATGCCCTGGACGAGCCTCTCCTCAAAGAGGAGTTTCATGCCTTGTTCCCACACAGGCCCATGCCAGCCGAGTATTTCGACGACTGGCTTTTCACACCCACGCTTTCTACCAGCACGTTCCAGGGATTCACCTCGGACGAAGAACCAGCATTAGACACACGTTCACCGGAGGGCTCGCCTTCGGGGTTTGCCTCAGACCGCTCGTTTTGGTGGGACAATCGAGGAGAGGAGAGGTGGCTGAGGGGCCCTTGGCAGGCAACGGACCCAGAGGGGAACGAGGGTGAGAGGGACATGGACGTGATGGGGGAGGACGTTGGGTTCGAGCATGGCGGCACGGAGATGGAAGCAGAGGAGAACGAGGTCGGCGAAGACATGGAGGACGAGCCGGATTTCTCTAACTGGATGCACGCCACGGGGAACGAACTGTATCCACCATTCACCCCCACAACGACGGAGCACCCAGCACCCCCGCCGGAGGAAGGGGAGGGGGGAAGGGGGGGCTTCGAGGGGGGGATGGATGTCAGGGGTTCAGGAGCAGAGTCACTGGAGGGGGAAGAAACAGAGAGCGAGGGGGAGGAGTCGGAAGGAAATGTCAGCGGCGACAGTAGTCCAAGATCTCTGAGTCTCTCCAGTGACTCGGAGGATTCACAGAAAGGGGCCCCCATGGTCAGGGCAAGGGGAGTGCCCAGGGGGACACCTCGGGAAGAAGGGGACTCAGAGAGTAGCAGCTGGAAATCCGGACCAGCGTCCCCCCCAGAGTGCAGTAGGGGGGAGGAGTCTAAGGCATCGGGATCAGGGAGCGCGCAGGCAGAGGGAGAACGTGAGGCAGGAGTGGCCACACCCTCGTCAGGGAGCGAGGAAACGGTCATCCGGAAAGTAAAACGCGCGCGCGCGCCAAGTTCAAATGTACAGGAGGGCGGCAAGGTGGGCAGCCCGGGTAAGGAGCCAGGTCCTAAAGCCCGCCGAAGAGAGGGGGAGGAGTCAGAGGGGTCTAGCTCCGCGTCGGAAGAGTCCAGGAGGAATGAGACCCCGGGGGGTAGTAAGACCCAGAGGAAGAGAGAGAGAAGGAAGAGGTGGAGTAAGATTAGAGTCTTGAACTGGTGCACGGGGGGTGGAGATCCAGACAGAGCATCGCCGGTCTAAAGTCCAGACGTAGGGCTGGGACGCTGAGACTTGTAAATGGAGACTATTCTTCAATAAAGACTTTGATACTGTACTATCGGCTAGCGTTGGTCCTTGGTGAGCTGGGACCCGGAGCCAGCCCTGACAAATAATAATAATATATTTATTATTTATACCAAGCCGATCTGGTTGGGTTTCCCCAGGCACTCTGGGTGGCTTCCAACAAAGTATTAAAATACATTGTTTATTAAGATAAATAAGTGAGTAAGCAATGAAAGATGGAAAGAATTTGCTGACTTAATTATTAACTGGAATACAAAAAGGGAGGTGGGAGGAGGTCGAGGAAATATGTTATTGAAGGATGGAATTGTGAAAAATGGAAGTGCTTCTTTTTTAAATGCTTTTGTTTTTTTTCTTCTGTTGGTGGGGTGGAGGTGTGGTTTTTATGTATTTTTTTTCTATCCTTGTTTTTTTCCTGTATATTACTGTATTTTGTCTTTTTCAATTTTTTTCTGTATTTGTTAAAATTGGAATAAATATCATTTTTTTTAAAAAAAACAAAGTATTAAAATACAGTTGTCTGTTAAACATTAAAAGCTTCCCTAAACAGGGCTGCCTTCAGATGTCTTCTAAAAGATAGCTGATGGCTCTTTGGGGTATTTACAAGATTGAGTCCCACACCACTATATGGTGCTGACGAGAAACAATTAAAAACAGACGGGCTGTGCCTGTCAGTGATTTTAATGTGTTGTATGGGGCTATATGTCTCAGAACTAACTTCAGATTGCTTTGATTGTCCAGTTAACAGTAACAGAGTAAGGCATCAAGTCATACAGAGGACAATCCTAACCAGTGCTATTTTCCTAGAAAAAAAGGTGCCAGAACTCACCACGAATGCTTCCCTTGTTCTCTTATAATGGCAATGGCACCCACCTGAGAGGTGCTGGAACTGAGTACTGGTGAGTTCCAGCTGAAGAAAAGCCCTGATCCCTGTTGTGATCCAGAACCACCATTCAAACAGATTGCTGGAGAACAGCAATGACTATTCCTGTTGTGAACAGGAATTTTCAACTCCGACAAGTATGAAAGATCAGACTATGAAAGACCTTTGTGTTGACGAGGCGATGAATCACAGAGTTGTAGAGTTGGAAGGGACCCCATGGGTGATCTAGTCCAACCCCCTGTAATGCAGGAAACTCAGCTAAAGCATCCATGATAGATGGCCACCCAACCTCTGCTTAAAAATCGCCAAGGAAGGAGAGTCCACAACCTCCCAATGAGAATTTGTTTGTCTCAAATTAGACCTAATATCAAGAAGATTACCCAGCAAAAGCAAGCTCACACCTCTCATTGAGTTTGTATACATATTTAAGGTGAAAGATTTACTGTATTTTTCGCTCCATAAGGCGCACCTACTTTTTTTTTTTGGGGGGGGGGAGAATTAAAGGGGAAAAAATATGCAGTTCTTGGGGGCTTTTGCGGGAGGTGGGGGAAGTGAGAGAGCCTTGCTCTGTCCCCACCTCCCGCAAAAGCCAGGGATAGCCATGTGAAGCCTCCCCGGGGCAGCAGGATGAAGGCTCCCCACTGCCCTGCAGAGGCTTTCCGGGCTACCCCAGAGCTGCTCTTTGGGGAAAGCCACCGCCAGCCCCAAAGAGCAGGTCGGGGAGCAGCGGGAAGGCTACGCGCAGCCTTCCCGCTGGTCCCCAAACATGTAGGGCTGGCGGTGGGCAAAGCTGAGCTTCCCCCACTGCCAGCCCTGAGGACCTTGTCGGGGCTGGCGGGGGAAGCCCGGGTCCCCCCCCCCCCAGCCCCAGGGACCACACATTTGCTCCATAAGATGCACAGACATTTCCCCTTAGATTTTAAGAGGGGAAAAGTGCATCTTATGGAGCGAAAAATACGGTATATGATCTGAAAAGAAACCAGGAAGCTATGTGTGTCACTAGTTCACTGACAGACATGGCAGAGGAGACTCAACATTGCAAACACCAGGCTCACATACTTAAAGTACCTATGAAGCCTCATTTATAATTATATTTTGGGAATGACGCATGTTCTTAAGTAGTTGTATTGCTTATACTTTCTGGATGTCCCATGATCAAATTATAAAGTGATTGTGTTTTATGTTATAAATCAAGCACAGCTAGGAGTTGTTTCTTTTTGTTTTCCAATGGATTTCTTATCAATAATAATAATAAAATGATTCTGAAAATGTGGCCCAGAAAAAAAAGTTTGAGAACCACTGCAGTAAAAAGGACACACAGTTTCACTTTGTCGATTGAGCAACAATAATGTAGGACTCCAAACCAAAATCTTAGAAACTCTGAAGTTGAATTTCACACCTTTTTTTCTGTGGACACTCAACAAACACAAGCCAGACAATCCATCTTCACTCATTGTCAAACGCAGCCATGTCTTCACCCTGAACAAAGAGTTAAGAATTGTTCAATTGTGCATGTGGTAAATGGGAGGGGAAACTGCTGTAAAGAATGGCCATTTTAATAGCAGGATACAGTTGGGTGCAGCCAAATAGTTCAGCAAGGCTCACGTTGAATATGTCACACAATGATGGGTGTATTTCTTCGCTATGATTTTTTGCCCACAAATCATACCAAGTACAGATTCATCCCCGAAGTTTTAGAATGGGTAAAGTTCCTGAATGGAATTGGCAATGGCCTGGAAGACTTTTTCTTCGGTGTGGTGCATCTCAGATACATGTAGCTGCAGCAAATTGCAAGCAGGTGGGTTTTCATGGCTGAAACGAGTCCTTGGTGAGATAATGAACCCAGGTAGGGAATGTAGATGGGTCACCAATAGAACTCTTTTGTGGGTTGGTTGGGATTATTGGCGTGATTTTTCTAGGTGATTTAAGTTCTGCATCCACTTCATATTCCACTTTCTTGCACTTTTCTATTGTGTTAAAGATCTCCTCACTAGCTTCCATTCCCTGTATTATTCCCAGCAAGTCTTCCACATTTCTAACTTAACATACTGATGAGCTTGGGTGACTGGCTCTAGCATAGAATAATATTTGCTTATGATCACAATTAGTGATGTATGGAAGTGAGAGCTGTACCATAAAGAAGGCTGATTGCCGAAGAATTGATGCCTTTGAATTATGGTGCTGGGGGAGACTCTTGAGAGTCCCATGGACTGCAAGAAGATCAAACCGATCCATTCTTAAGGAAATCAGCCCTGAGTGCTCACTGGAAGGACAGATCCTGAAGCTGAGGCTCCAATACTTTGGCCACCTCATGAGAAGAGAAGACTCCCTGGAAAAGACCCTGATATTGGGAAAGATGGAGGGCACAAGGAGAAGGGGACGGCAGAGGACGAGATGGTTGAACAGTGTTCTCGAATCTACCAGCATGAGTTTGACCAAACTGCGGGAGGCAGTGGAAGACAGGAGTGCCTGGTGTGCTCTGGTCCATGGGGTCACGAAGAGTCAGACACAACTAAACGACTAAACAGCAACAATGATCACAATAAAAGTTAATTTCCATGAAATTTGTCTTGGTGTTGTTTGTTCCCACTAATCGCTTGAATCGCAAACGCATGTAATGCTCTTCAAAGACATAGATGCTCTTGTATTTTTGAGTCCACCATGTTTCACATAGCAATGGTATGTTGGGTGTTAAGATTGCACCCTCGGACGTTCTCACATATATATATATCTATATAGATAGATAGATAGATAGATAGATAGATGATAGATAGATAGATAGATAGATAGATAGATAGATAGATAGATAGATGATAGATAGATATGTTGGCTTTAATTGTGCCAAATGCCTATCACTTCATGCTGTTCAGATAATTTACAGTAGGATAAAACCTACCGGATGAGCAGTGGGCAAATGTTGCCTTAGGATACATTGCCCTGATTTCTGCTTCACCCCCACCTTCTTTTCCTGACATGACAGAACGACCATTGTATACCTGCCCAACCAATTCATTGAGATCTAGTCCAAAATCAAAACCGGCAGATCAGATTGTGTTGGCTATTTCAACCACAGTTGAAATGAACCCAAGGAATTTCTCATACACGTATGCTTTACCACCAATTTCCGGTGATGTGACCCACAATACACAATAGCTGATATTCAAGAGTACAGCTTCTGTTTATTTTCCTCTATAGCTCCTTAAGTTCCTGTACAATGGATCAATTCCCCCCCCCCCATTCATGACAGAAAGGAAATTAGAAGCATCTTCACAGAAACCACTTTGCCATCTGCTTTGTGAGGGCTCTCATGCAGCTTCATTGAAGTCTTTGCATTTGGTGCAGACTTTCATAATGTACATGCTCTGTCTTCTTCTTCTTTGGCGATCACTCGTAGCTGAGTAAGATTGTGTTCCATAAACATGATTTTAACAGTGAGTCCGTAAGTGACTGTGGAGGCCAATTCTGGATCCACACGTCCTTCCACAGTGGGGACATTGGTTCCCGGATGGGAGTTGACCACGGTGAGGGTTTGCCAAGCGTGCCTTCCTCTTAGCATGCTTCTCCCTTGCATCCTGTGTTTGAGCATCTTCAAAGCCCATAACACCTTTGGTAAATAATAATAATAATAAATAATAAAATTTTATTTATATCCCGCCCTCCCCAGTCAAAGCCGGGCTCAGAGCGGCTAACAACAGTAAAAATAACACAGTTTACATAAAATTACAGTCAATTAATTGAGATACATTCTAAAATCAATTCAGAATCAAATTAATGGCAGCCATTGGGCTAGAATTCTATGAGGATTACAGAAGGAGAGAGGAGGTCAGACTGTGCCTTGGCCAAAGACCTGGTGGAACAGCTCTGTTTTGCAGACCCTGCGGAAAAATGTCAAGTCCTGCAGGACCCTGGTCTCTTGTGACAGAGCGTTCCACCAGATCGGGGCCACGGCCGAAAAAGCCCTGGCTCTGGTTGAGGCCAGCCTAACCTCCTTGTGGCCCAGGATCTCCAAGATGTTTTTATTTGAAGACCGTAAGGTCCTCTGTGGGACATACCAGGAGTGGTTTTGACTAAGCATCAGAGAGAACTTAATGAAAGTAAGAATTGGTTAATTGTGGAATTGAGTAGCTCGGAAGATGGTGGCTTCTCTTTCATTGAGGTTTTGTAAGGAGTAATTGGAAGGCCACTTGTCAGAGATTTTTTACCTGTGATTCCTGCATCACAGGTGTGTTAGGATATTTCCGTTCCACCTTAAAAGGGAGCAGGATGTTTGTGTCACAGGCTGCGTATTTCCTGTTCACGGGATGTTTCTGTTGTGTCTTTGCTTTCGTTTCTCTCTCTCTGCTGGAGACACTGAAGCAGGCAGTCATGTTTTCTCTTTGTTCTGACCAACGCTGAATAAAGTTGTAAATATGCTCTCCTGAGTGCGTCTTTCGCTGTGTTCATTATCTGCTGATAGAGCGTGCATCAGCTCTGGAATGTGGCAAGCTATTTCTGGAGCTCGTGTATCTAATTGCTGATACTGCGTATCTACGGGAGATCGATGGATGTCTGGAGACAACGTGGAGTCATGATGGACTTTGTCTCCCTGGCAGTATCCCAACAAGGTGTTTGGACAAAATAACCCTTGAGGTCCCTTCCAACTCTACAATTCTATGTTTCTGTTTTGGGCTGGGATTCAGTCACACGCTGGCAAATTCCGACTTCAAAGTTAAAGTTGATTTGGTTCTCGTGTGCAACAAACCTGCTCCTCCCCACCCCTCCAAAAATACAGACCTTTTGCAATAAAGAAAGTGTGGAACAACAATTGCTTGATGCAGTATCGTCTAACCTCCCCTCAAGCAAATCAAAACAAATGCTCAGTAAAGAGCCAACATCATCTAACCTCTCTGCAAACAGATCAGGATGAGTGCTTAATAAACAGGTTGTCTGGAATCAAGCCTAGTCTGTGTATTGCATTACCATCTTCTTACAAAAGAGTTTATTATACATCATGTCATGTATGGTATAAATGCCAAGGGCTGCTGTTTTGCTTGAATAATGGCAAACCCTGCTTTTAACTATTTGTCAAGATTATTGTAAATCCTAATGGTGACAGCTGCAGAAATGCAACTCCTGATCCATCTGGGCACCCGGGGAAATAAAAATGTACCTCACTAGACCGGGGTTGGGGAGGAAGCCACTAATAACTCATAAAATGCTTGATATATATTTTCCTGGCCCTGCCAATATTATGGGAAATTAATTTCTACTCACAATGCAGATCAGATATAAAAAAGATGGAAGGGAAATAAATTAATTTGGCTGACTGTACTCTGTAGTCTAATCTCAACATTAATCTCTTTTGTAATAGGGAGTGCTAGAAATGGACTTGGGTTTCAAAATTAATGTTATGGAGAAGAGAAGTTTTGTGGGGTTGACATTACCCTCCCACTCCAGAATGAAATGCATTTTAAGACCAGTGGGAATTTAGGCCCTAATTTTAAAATCACAGCACTGGTCTTCTATTGTCTTCAAGACACCACTCAAGACAAGGTGCTGGTAATCACCTGTAAAAGCCTTAAATCAGGGATTACCAACCTTTTTGGGCCACTCGGGACATTTGGAATTTTGAGGAAATGCCGTGAGTGCCAGTCACAAAATGGCTGCTATGGAGGAGTGGCATAACACAAAATGGCTGCTACACCTGGAACAGACATGACCACAAAATGGAACCCCCTCTCCCACACCTTCCACCCAATTAATGGTGAAAAGGGCACTTTCATCAGTCACTACTGCACTCCATCATGAAGAGAAGCTCTTTGCACCTCTTGTACCTCTCCTCTGTTCAGAAAAGGAGGAGTGTGTCCGATGCTGGTATCCAATGAATGTGGACATTTTTACAGAGAAGGAGAGGCATTCAGTGTAGGAGAGGTTGAGCCATTGCAATTTGGAACTGAGCGGGGGATACAAGTCTCTTTTACGCTGTGGATTTTTGAAGGGCTGTTTACTGAGACCTTTTGCTGACACCATAGGAAGAGTTGGCAAGCATACTGACACTCACAGATGCTTCATTGATTACCCCTGCCCTAAATGACCTCAGCCATACCTAAGTGACTTCATCCACACCTACATCTAAAAGCAACCAGGGGTACTTTCTCAGGTCACAGGTTTTCCACCAGATCTGGCCTGCAGAATCTACAGTCGCTTCCTTCCCCTGCCCCCATGTCCTTTGGAAATGTTTCTTCTTGGAAATGCAACAAAATGGAAAGGGCCATAGCTCAGTGACGGAACATCTCCCTTATATGCAGAAGTTACCAGGGTTAACCCAGCTTTAATCTCCAGGTAGGGCTGGGAACGTCCCTTGTTTGAAACCCTGGAGAGCTGCTGGCAGTCAGCGTAGGCAGTACTGAGACAGATGGACCAATATACTCTGACTTAGCATAAGGCAGCTCCCTAAGTTCCCCTGTCCTTCTCTGCAGGCAACAGAAATCTCCAGCCAGCCTTGGACTCGGACAGATTTTCAGCTGGGTCAATCCAGAGCAGTGGTTCCCAATTAGCTAAGTGCTGTGGAGCCTGTTTTTCAAAAGGCAAGTGTCAGGCGTCAGAGGATCCAACCCCCTACAGTAGGTTGCCGGGAATGGATAAGACACGGAAAGTTCTTACCAATTGCTTTTTATTCAATATTCACAGAGAGAAGCTTGGAAATGCAGCATCCTGGAATAACAGTGTTGCCCCGAGTGAGTCTCCACCCGCTCCCTCTCTCTCTTCATGTGTCATCACTACGGGTGCTGCAAAGTGAATTCTGCCTCTGAGCTCTTTGCTCTCCTACTTTCAAGGCTCGCTGGGTTCGGGGGGGGGGTCTGGAATGCTTTCTAAAGACACTGTGTCCATCAGCTGACCCCCTTCTTCTTCTTCTTCTTCTTCTTCTTCTTCTCCTCCTCCTCCTCCTCCTCCTCCTCCTCCTCCTCCTCCTCCTTCTCCTCCTCCTCCTCCTCCTCCTCCTCCTCCTCCTCCTCCTCTCACGTTATTTCCCAGTTTTCCCCCTCATCTGCGTCTGAGCTGTGACCTCCCTCAAATCCCTGTTGTAATTCTGAACTGTCTTCTTCTTTGGAAGAGTCAGGCTATGTAGGCGGTCTCCACCATTTCTCCTCTGCCCAGGCCCTGACATCAAGCTGTGGACCCACTGCTTTCGAAAAATTTGATATCTCCATGGCAGTTTTGTTATGCGAATGGTGCCACAGACCACAAATTGGGAACCACCAATCTAGACGCAAAGCCCATTGCGAGAAATTCAGTGGTTTTTGCAGAGGGGAGCACAACGCAGAGGAGGACGTAGATATCTGTGTCCAGCTAGTGACCAGGCAAAGCATCAACTTTGATTTGGAAATCGTTATCATTGGGTTGCCATACATCAGGGAAATTCCTGACATGTTCAGGTTTTCAGGTGTAAAAATGGCATCAGGGGGGAATGCGATGGAAAAAGCAATGTAAACAGTTCCAAAATCACTATTTTGGGGGGAGGTTTGAAACACAACCACCCTTCAAAATTCATGCTTCTCTGACATTTGCAATGGAGTTCTCCAACAGGCTAGTGTCTTCAAAAATGCACACATTTAAGGGAGAATTTGCATTATAAATGCATATACTGATTATAGCATACCAAAAGGCATGATATGGGGGTGGAAGAAGGTGTAAATTAGTCAAAACTGCATTTGAAAAATGTGTATTTTAGGAGAGATCCACATGCTGACAAATTTTCACACACAAAATGATGAGAAAATGAAAAACTGATTTGAAGAAAATGAGAAACCAAAATTGACAGGTTCACCACCCTTGTCTTCTCTACCTGCTCCTTTTCACACCAAAATTGCAAGGGGGTGAATTTGGAACTCCTTGGATACAAATAACATGCCCTACCCCTGAGCTAAGGCCCCTTTTTGGTCCAAGAATCTTCCCCCCTTTGATTTTCAAATTAATAGGAGAAGCCACCCCTTTGTCCCTTTCAAAGGGTATCATCCTGTGCACTGCAATGGAGCGTCAGTTTTGTACTGTTGTATTTTGAGCAGTCCTATGGCAGATCTTAAAACAGCAGCCTCTGGTGCAAGAGGAAAGTGCTTTGTGTGTGCGCTTCCATTGGCTGACGAAAAAATAAACAAGGTTTGAAAGAATGCATCTCACTCAAGCACTTTGCTCAGGCCGGAGTTAAGAGATCATCAGTATCTTTTATTATTGCTATTATTGTTATCATTATCGCACGCCGGGTAATCTTTCCCCTTTCCATTTGACAAAATAAAGCAGTAATGCCTCCCCTATTATTGACTCAAGAGTATCCGCCGCTGACGGAGGGAATTCGTTATTGTGAAGAATTCCTCCAGAGCACAGCTGTTAGGGACCCGGCCTTAAATTATGAAAGCAATTCTCCCCAGCAAAATGCATAAGTCACAAATATGCAGCCGATGCAAAATGAAATGGAGGCGGAGGAGCTGGAGGGGAGGAAGGAAAAGAGAGGGGGGACCACCCAAGATTTTAGCAGGCTTGCTTGTGTGGCAGGGCGGGGGGAGGAGAGAGAAAGAACCGCAGATAGTTGCTGCTAATGGGCACTGGGAGTCTCTTGGCTCTCTGCTTGCCAGCATCTCTGCTGATTTCTGTTGAAAAAGCAAGGGGAAGAGGGGAAGAAAGAGGAATGGCAAAGGCAGAATGGTAATCTGGAACATGGCAGAGAAGGGGAATAATTTCCTGTGCAAGGGCTGTATTCATTTTTGGGTAGCACCCAGGGACAACACACCAGGAGTGAGGCCAGTGGGAAAAATGGGCAGGGCAATTCCTTTAAAACTTATCTTGCATGCAGTAGGACAATATTCACACCCTAAATGGGTTGCCATATTTTGAAGAGCGAAAAAGAAAAGAAAAGGACACTATGACGACTCTCATTTTAAATACCCCTACTATATGTAAACAGGGACACGGGTGGCGCTGTGGGTTAAACCACAGAGCCTAGGACTTGCCGATCAGAAGGCCGGGGTTCGAATCCCCATGACGGGGTGAGCTCCCATTGCTCGGTCCCAGCTTCTGCCCACCTAGCAGTTCAAAAGCACGTCAAAGGGCAAGTAGATAAATAGGTACCGCTTCGGTGGGAAGGTAAACGGTGTTTCTGTGCATTGCTCTGGTTCGCCAGAAATGGCTTAATCATGCTGGCCACATGACCTTGGAAGCTGTACGCTGGCTCCCTCGGCCAGTAAAGTGAGATGAGCGCCGCAACCCCAGAGTCGGCCACAACTGGACCTAATGGTCAGGAGTCCCTTTACCTTTACAGTGGTACCTTGGGTTACATACGCTTCAGGTTACATGCGCTTCAGGTTACAGACTCCGCTAACCCAGAAATAGTGCTTCAAGTTAAGAACTTTGCTTCAGGATGAGAACAGAAATTGGGCTTCGGCGGCGCGGCAGCAGCGGGAGGCCCCATTAGCTAAAGTGGTGCTTCAAGTTAAGAACAGTTTCAGGTTAAGTACGGACCTCCGGAACGAATTAAGTACTTAACCCGAGGCACCACTGTACTATATGTAGGCTATAGAAGCTGTGATACGTTGCTGAGGGAGGGCAGGAGAAGAGGAGAGGAGAGCAAGTCTTCAACCACCAGTTATGTCCATGTCTCATCCAGAAAGTGTAGCCAGAGATGTTTGGGCAAATTTTTAAAAAATCCACCTGGACAGAAATTCTACCCCCGATAAAGAGGACGTGTCCTGGAAAATGAGGGCACATGACCACCCTATGATGCCACTTTGATAATAGCTATGGCTTCCCCTAAATGTGAAAAGGTGTGAACTTTCCCTGTGGTTTATTACTGTAGATTATCTTCTGAGGCCCTTCTTTGTGTGCCTCTTCCCTCAGAGGTCCGGAGGGTGGCAACATGAGAATGGCTCCCCATATGTGGAATGCTCTCCCCAGGTAAGTTCGCCTGGTGCCTTCATTATACACTTTTAGGCGCCAGGCAAAAATGTTCCTCATTAACCAGGCCTTTAAGAGAGCCAGTGTGGTGTAGTGGTTAAGAGCGGTGGACTCGTAATCTGGGGAACTGGGTTCGCATCTCTGCTCCTCCACATGCAGCTGCTGGGTGACCTTGGGCTAGTCACACTTCTCTGAAGCCTTTCAGCCCCACTCACCTCACAGAGTGTTTGTTGTGGGAGAAGAAGGGAAAAGGAAATTGTTAGCCGCTTTGAGACTCCTTCGGATAGTGATAAAGCGGGATATCACATCCAAACTCCTCCTCCTCCTCCTCCTCCTCCTCTTCTTCTTCTTCTTCTTCTTCTTCTTCTTTGGCTGAGAGACATCTAATACCCTTTCAAAATGTGTTGGGGATGGGGGGGCAGGGTTTATTGGGTTCTGCTGGTCTTTATTTTTATTACGTATTTTGTTTTTCTATATTGTGATTTTATGTTGTAACTGCCTTGAGACCTGCGGGTATAGGGCGGAATACAAATTTAATGAAGAAGAAGAAGAAGAAGAAGAAGAAGAAGAAGAAGAAGAAGAAGAAGAAGAAGAAGAAGAAGAAGAAGAAGAAGAAAAGGTTGGCTTGCTGGAGCATATAGCATACAATTCATACAGGGTGGTAGTCAGGATAGGATGGTTGAGTTTCACTGGGACCCCAAAGCAGTGGAAATATTCCATAGAATGCACTGCCCATTTCAGGGAGCAGCTGGCAGCAGTGAGCAACCTCTCTTTCAAGGAATTGACTGCTGCTGTTCATTTCTCATTGAGGAACTCCTTGGAAGTTTCCAAGAATTCAGAGGGTCCTTTAGAACACAACTGAACAGCCACTCACACAGAGACTGGATTTCTGTTTTGGGTTGTTGTTGTTTTTGTCAAGAACTGTCTTGATTTCTGCTTCTACTCTTTGTGCAATCTGACCATACAGGGCTGGGAATTTTCTTTTTGTATGAAATCTTCTCAATTTCTCTTTGGTAAATGGAGAACAAGAGTCATTCTCTCTCTTCCAGAAGTGTTTTTGAGGCTGACAAGCATGTCCAAATACCACTCTAATGGAGGTGACGCAGGAGTCAGAACTTAGGCAGTAATTGGCATTGCTTGCCTGACTTGCTTGGGGTGTGGGGCAAGAAAACAGCACAGTATTAATCTTGGCACTTTCCGCTGGAGGCGGAGGTGGGAAGGGGAAAAAACAGAAAGAGTTTACCAGAAGGAAGAAGACAAGTCCAAAACACAAATCCAAAATTGCACTTCGGGTTGAGGTGATGCGTGGCCTTTGATTGTTGTTTATGACAACGTTTGTCCTGACAGGAGCTCTGGGGTTGAATCAGTAAACCTGTTTTCTGTGCACCTCCTAAGTCAAGTGGACATTCAACCAACTGAGCTATCATGGAAGATAGGAAGCATTCTTAGCTCAGTCTTGTTGGAAAAATGCCCTGGGGGTGTCTGCAAGCCCCCAAAACTCTGAGCGTCCTCCGGTACGCACAGCTGTGGAAAAGGCATTTTCCCTCTTCTCCAGTGTGCTCAGCGACATATACCAGCTGGTATATGCACACTAATCTTCTGGCAGTACACAGCAAGAAGAGCAAGACATCATAGATCTAATCTACTACAGTCATACCTCGGGTTACAGATGCTTCAGGTTGTTGTTGTTGTTGTTGTTGTTGTTATAGTTTAGTCGTTTAGTCGTTTCCGACACTTCGTGACCCCATGGACCAGAGCACGCCAGGCACCTCTGTCCTCCACTACCTCCCGCAGTTTGGTCAAACTCATGCTGGTAACCTCGAAAACACTATCCAACCATCTCATCCTCTGTCGTCCCCTTCTCCTTGTGCCCTCCATCTTTCCCAACATCAGGGTCTTTTCCAGGGAGTCTTCTCTTCTCATGAGGTGGCCAAAGTCTTGGAGCCTCAGCTTCAGGATCTGTCCTTCCAGTGAGCACTTAGGGCTGATTTCCTTCAGAATGGATAGGTTTGATCTTCTTGCAGTCCATGGGACTCTCAAGAGTCTCCTCCAGCACCATAATTCAAAAGCATCAATTCTTTGGCGATCAGCCTTCTTTATGGTCCAGCTCTCACTTCCATACATCACTACTGGGAAAACCATAGCTTTAACTATACGGACCTTTGTTGGCAAGGTGACATCTCTACTTCTCAAGATGCTGTCTAGGCCTGTCATTGCTCTTCTCCCAAGAAGCAGGCGTCTTTTAATTTCGTGGCTGCTGTCACCATCTGCAGTGATCATGCTTCAGGTTGCACCACGCCAAACCTGGACGTATCAGAATGGGTTACTTCCAGGTTTCGGCACTCACGTGTGCGCAGAATTGTTAAATCGCTCTTTGCACGTGCGCAGAAGCGCCAAATTGTGACCCACGCATGCGCAGATGTGGTGCTGCGGGTTGCGAACACTGCAGGTTGTGAACGTGCCTACCGCACAAATCACATTTGCAACCCTAGTGTCCACTGTACTTATTTACACACTATGTACAGACAAAGGCATAATGGTGTCTGTTCTCTCCAGTTCCAACAGAACAAACAGAAATAAATAAAAGCGAAAGTACAGTGTAATAGTACCCACAGCAGAAAAGGAAAGCTTTCTTGCTTTCCCAGACTTGTCCCAGACAGGCATGTGATTTACAACAATCTCATCTGCAGCATCAGAGGAGTGAAATTGCTAACAAGTCTATGCCAGGGAATGGGCAATCTCCAGCCCATGAGCATCATTAGGGGGTCCTAATTTGGCCCATGCCATTGTTTTCCCCAGACCAAGCCCCACTCCCCTACATCTTACATTGTCTCTGGCATCCAGTACGTGGCAGGTAAATACATGGCTGCAAAGGGGAGACTGAAGCGTGTCTCTGATTATTTAGTAGGGGTTCCTCTCGGTGCCAAACAGCTGATTGGTGCTGAAAGGGGGCCTCACTGGGATTGGCTACAATGGAGAGCTCCCCATCAGAAACTCCCTAGTGCAGCCTGATGAGGCGTTAGTGCTGATCAGCTGACAGGCACTGAGACCATTTACTTTGCAGCCCACTTCCAAGAGGTTTGAATATGAACAGCTTGCAAATCGACACAGACCCTCCAAGTGTCCCTATTTTCCAGGGGCAGTCCCAGATTTACAGAAGCCATCCCTGTTTCTGCTTTGATCCCAGAATGTCCCGCTTTTCCTTAGGATGTCCCTATTTTCATTGGATAAATGTTGAAGGGTATGGAGTTATGTGACCCCCGAGTCATCTTTATGGGGAAGGTTTGTTTTAAGAAAATGTTTAATGTTTTATTATATGACTGAGGAGACCCAGTCAGATGGGTGGGGTATAAATAGTAAAATGATGATATGGAATAGGATGTCCCTATTTCCGTTGGAGAAATGTTGGAGGGTATGGGGTGGTTCTTAGTACCCAATTCTTAAGAGTGGTTTAAGAGTTGAACGCTCTTCTCAGGGAACTCGGTGTAATGAAATCTGGCAGGCAGTCAAGCCCCTGATAAGAAGTAATGACTCTCCGGCAGTTTTATGTACGTTTACAGTGGTACCTCAGGTTAAGAACTTAATTCGTTTTGGAGGTCCGTTCTTAACCTGAAACTGTTCTTAGCCTGAGGTACCACTTTAGCTAATGGGGCCTCCCGCTACCACCGTTCCGCCGTCGCACAATTTCTGTTCCCATCCTGAAGCAAAGATCTTAACCTGAGGTACTAGAAGAGTTTGGATGTGACATCCCGCTTTATCACTACCCGAAGGAGTCTCAAAGCAGCTAACATTCTCCTTTCCCTTCCTCCCCCACAACAAACACTCTGAGGTGAGTGGGGCTGGGAGACTTCAGAGAAGTGTGACTGGCCCAAGGTCACCCAGCAGCTGCATGTGGAGGAGCGGGGAAGCGAACCCGGTTCACCAGATTACGAGTCTACCGCTCTTAACCACTACACCACTGGGTTAGCGGAGTCTGTAACCTGAAGAGTCTGTAACCTGAAGCGTCTGTAACCTGAAGCGTCTGTAACCCGAGTTACCACTGTATTTACAAAAATACAGATTCAGAGCACGGCTTCTCACCTGCTCGCATTTACAGTAGTTGGTCAGTCTGAATTTTCGCCCCTCCCACAACAGAAAGGATGCCAAACTCCTGACTTTCACCTCTTGCCCTTCCGTTGCCATTTGATCTTATCCAGATGCCTAGAACGGGGACTGAGAGGATGGCTTGCCTCCTCCCCACTTCTGCTCGACACAGACTCATACCTCTGCTTATCTGATGATTGCCTAGCAATGCTCTGGTTATCCTCCAACTCTTCCTCTTCTTGAGAGCTAACAGGGGCTTCCCCAGAAAGGGGGGTCGAACTGCCCTTTCTTGACTCTGTCAGACAGTTCTCATCTGCAGAGTCAGCCCCTCGTTCACTTTGTTCGATTTCAGAGTCTAACTCTTCTGGGGGGGGGAACATTCTTGACACTCTGGGAACTGGGAACTCTGTGAGGGGGAAGAGAGGGGTCTCCTAGCACCTCTTAGCACCATTAGCAAATTACACTTCCCAGGATTCTTGGAGGAAGCTGTAACTGTTCAAAGTGGTATGATATGGCTTTATATGTATAGTGCACCTGGGGCCTTATTTCATCACTCTTCCTTACCTTTTCTCGCTTCAGGTAGCAAAAGAATCTCTGAGTTCTGTGCAACGGTTTTCCCAGAAACCGCCGCTATTGACTCCGCTCAAGGACACAACCTTCAGACATTGGGCTTGTCTACGTGTGGATAAAATGCCACAAGAGCACTGGCTGTGTATCCAACTAAAATAAACAGAAATTAGGGATGCTGAAAGCCTTATTAAATCCCTGTAATGCTCCTGGGCTCTCAAGCCAGAAGAAGGCAAACAGTATTGAGGGACTGGGGAAGATGCAGTTATCTGTGAGGCTGATGCTGGCAACAGTGGGTAAAACGAGGGAAACCTGGGCCAAAAGAGAAAAGTGGAGGGAAAAGAAATCCAGCTAATTCAGCAGCCACATCTGTGTGATCTCCTGACTGGCATTTGGCTTCTTGCAGAAGAGTCAGGAGCCAGCTGGGTCTAGAAAGCAGAGTGTAGAGAGGAAATGACAGGTACTGTGTCTTTCCCATCCTCCATCCCATAAAGAGCTTGGAGTAGGAGCTGATCCCAGAGGGACTGCTGACAGACACTGCTTTAGGCAATATGAAAGGACCAATCATTTCTCCTGGGTCTTGCTGTGCTGCTCATCACTGTTGTCAGTATGTAGTGGTCTAGGTGTTGGACACAGGCTTTGGAGTTGTTGTTTAGTTATTTAGTCGTGTCCGACTCTTCGTGACCCCATGGACCAGAGTACGCCAGGCACTCCTGTCTTCCACTGCCTCCCACATTTTATTCAAATTCATTTTATTAGCTTCAAGAACACTGTCCAACCATCTCGTCCTCTGTTGTCCCCTTCTCCTTGTGCCCTCCATCTTCCCCAACATCAGGGTCTTTTCCAGGGAGTCTTCTCTTCTCCTGAGGTGGCCAAAGTCTTGGAGCCTCAGCTTCAGGATCTGTCCTTCCAGTGAGCACTCAGGGCTGATTTCCTTCAGAATGGATAGGTTTGATCTTCTTGCAGTCCATGGGACTCTCAAGAGTCTCCTCCAGCACCAGAATTCAAAAGCATCAATTCTTTGGGGATCAGCCTTCTTTATGGTCCAGCTCTCACTTCCATACATCACTACTGGGAAAACCATAGCTTTAACTATACAGACCTTTGTTGGCAAGGTGATGTCTATTTGGAGACCAGGGCTCAAATCTCCACTCATTGAGCGACCTGAGGCCAGTTATTGTTTCTCATCCTATGTGGTGAATTTCTACAATAAACACACCATTGTGATGTTGGAGACAACGTCACTTCGTCACTTAGTCAGAACAATAATAGCCACTTGGGCTATTACTACTACTACTACTATCTGGCAGGGTTTGCCCAGCCACTTGGGAGCCCACAAAAGTGGAGTCCACAGGTTTACAAATTACGATTTATGCCTTAGCTTCACACATGTGTAGAAATTAAGTCATGTTCTCAGAGGGAAGGCAAGATTAGAGTCGGCTGCCTAATTCTGCGAGAACAGGGAGAACAGGGTACCTACTCTCTATCAGACTAGCTTAAGGCTGAAATTTTCCTGCACAGACATTCTTAATACAGTCTGAGTAAGCAGATTCTCCTAATATTATCCTTTCACAGTTTCTCATTTACACTTCTTACATATTTTCTCATGTAGGATATCAAAGCATATGCAGGTGTTCCTCTTACTTAAGAAGAAGAAGAAGAGTTTGGATTTGATATCCCTCTTTATCACTACCTGAAGGAGTCTCAAAGCGGCTCACATTCTCCTTTCCCTTCCTCTCCCACAACAAACACTCTGTGAGGTGAGTGGGGCTGAGAGACTTCAAAGAAGTGTGAATAGCCCAAGGTCACCCAGCAGCTGCGTGTGGAGGAGCAGGGAAGTGAACCCGGTTCACCAGATTATGAGTCTACCGCTCTTAACCACTACACCATACTGGCTCTTAAATGAGGGTCACATTCCACACACCCCCACACACCCTCTCTGCTACTCTCTCTTCAATCCATACCAAAAAATACTATATCCAGAAATATCCACAACTCGAACAGTGGCAGGAGGCTGGTGGATGTGTAGGAAAGTGGCAGTAGCTGCTGTGCTGCCTCGTGAGTCAGCTGTTAGTCAGGGAGGCTGAGCAGCCTAAACAAAACTCCTCTGTGCCTCAAGTCTCTTCTCTGCCCTCAATGCTGTCCTCTTCAGGCTTTGGAGAGGGCCTCCTTACAAACCGCAAGGACTCTCCTGGAGCCACACATATACGCAACTGTGCGCAAGTCAATCGCACGTAAGCGGGGGGGGGGGGGCGTCTGTACTATAATTTCCACACCCCCTTCACAAGGTTGATGTGAGGATACCACAACTGCCTTGAGATGGAGCCTGGTGCATGGAGATCCCACAGGTGCCAATCCAAACTTTGAGGTAGAATTGTTGGCCAAAGACACAGGCTGAGTCATTGCCCAGATAAGGCACATCTCTGGCTGTTAGCCTGTGTGTGTGTGTTTAAATGGGGCACTTTAACTGCATCCCCACAATTAACATCGGATTTAATTCTCTTCTACCTCCCTCCCGTCCAAAATGGCCGAGGTATTTCCAGCCAAAATTGGGTGAGAGCAAAAGATGGAATAAATCTGAAGGGGTTTTTTTTTTCCTTCCCCAAGGTGGAAAATCTGAATGATTTCGAGGAAAACCAAAGAATGGCAAGCCAACTCAGGAAATTCCTCTGGGGGTTGTGTGTTTACATGCCTCTTTAGGTTGTCACTGGATTTCTCCCATGTGCAAATTGCAAAGCTTATTTGGTGGTTCCTCCTCGGCCAAAATGTCTGAGGAATTTTGATGTGAGCAAAGTAAGAAGTTCAATGAGACTAGAAGAAATTTCTCAGAGGGGGCTTCACTCCTATACATCTGGATTCCCAAGCCCTGAGAGATGTTAATTCAGAACAACAAACCCCATTGAGGCAGCCTATGAACCGAAGGGTACCATCCAGCCAAAGAGAAATATTTTTCATTCTCTTTGATTTCAGTGAGATTAACAAAGTGCCTCGTTGGATCAGACCTAAGGCTTATCTACTCCAGCTTCCTCTTTCCCACAGTGGCCAATTAGATACTTAGGGCAACTGTTAAAGCAGAACATGAGGGAAATAACTTAGGTCCGGCATACCTTAAGGACAATCTTAACCTGTACACCTCAAATCGATCACTAGGATCAACAAGGGGAGTATTATTAGTGGTTCCCTATGGGTGAGAAGCACAGCTCATGTCAATGAAATGTTATCTCTTTGGTGGGGCCAAATCTATGGAACTTCCTCCCTCAACAAGTTACACAGGCACCATCCCTCCTGAGTCTTCAGATGCCTGGCCAAATTTTTTGTTTCAGGAGACCTTTGTACCCTGAATGCTTCTTCTGCGTTTTTTCCTTGTTTTTTCTTTTGAGACTTTTAAATTCTTGAGGTTTAAAATTTTGTACACTGCACTGTTGTAAGTTGCTTTGAGACTTACATGGTGAAAATCTGTGTGTGTGTGTGTGAGAGAGAGAATATATAGACCTCTCATTCTGTTGTTCAGAGGGATGCAGAGTTTAAAACACCATCTCTTGCAACATTTATGTGCAAACTTTGGGACTAGGCTGTGTAGCCTTATTTCAATATATACCCAGACTGTGGTAACAGACTGGATTTCCCCCTTTCCCCTCTTCATTAATTAATTCTTCATTAATTAATTCTTAATTGCACAATGGAATGTAGATTAAGCATAAAAATAGTGTTTACTTACATAAAGTATTGCACTTGATTCCAGCAGTAACAGTAACAAAAACAAGGCAGGGAAATTCTACTTCCAGATTACAAAATACATAAAGGGTAAAGGTACCCCTGCCCGTACGGGCCAGTCTTGACAGACTCTAGGGTTGTGCGCCCATCTCATTCAAGAGGCCAAGGGCCAGCGCTGTCCGGAGACACTTCCGGGTCACGTGGCCAGCGTGACATCGCTGCTCTGGAGAGCCAGAGCCGCACAACAACTAGTACACAGAATGCTAAAGGTAAAGGTACCCCTGCCCGTACGGGCCAGTCTTGACAGACTCTAGGGTTGTGCGCCCATCTCATTCAAGAGGCCGGGGGCCAGCACTGACCGGAGACACTTCCAGGTCACGTGGCCAGCGTGACATCGCTGCTCTGGAGAGCCAGAGCCGCACACGGAACGCCGTTTACCTTCCCGCTAGTAAGCGGTCCCTATTTATCTACTTGCACCCGGGAGTGCTTTCGAACTGCTAGGTTGGCAGGCGCTGGGATCGAACAACGGGAGCGCACCCCGCCGCGGGGATTCGAACTGCCGACCTTTCGATCGGCAAGCCCTAGGCACTGAGGCTTTAACCCACAGCGCCAATACATAGGTAGGGATAAAATAGGGTCTCCAATGTTAAGGTCAGCCAGCATTGCTATTGGAAGTAAAGAAACATAGGACCAAATATTACATACTACTTTATATTTCTTTCTTTTTTTGGAATAATTTTTATTGGTTCTACAAAATAAATCCCCCCCCCCATTTTATTTATGCTTTGTTGTAAACACCAAGAAAAATTGAAAAGAAAAACCATACATCTACAAAACAAATCTCACAATTAAATTTTAAAATAAAACAAGATTCTTCCAAATCTTAGAACTTCCCTCCTCCCTTCTGTGGGTCCTTTAAATATCTTAATCATCCAAACTGTAGTCCTTCAATATATCCAAAGTCTTTGTAACATTGCAAGACTTGTTCGAAGCCTGCCCGAGAGTTCAAGTGATTACAGTGTTCTTTTAAATACAGTCTATATTTGCCCGCAAGAGACGTGGGTGGTGCTGTGGTCTAAACCACAGAGCCAAGGGCTTGCCAATCAGAAGGTTGGCAGTTTGAATCCCTGCAATGGGGGTGAGCTCCCATTGCTTGGTCCCTGCTCCTGCCAACCTAGCAGTTTGAAAGCACGTCAAAATGCAAGTAGAGGTACCGCTCCGGTGGGAAGGTAAACGGTGTTTTCGTGTGCTGCTCTGGTTCGCCAGAAGCAGCTTAGTCATGCTGGCCACATGACCTGGAAGCTGTCTGCAGACAAACACCGGCTCCCTCGCCTATAGAACAAGATGAGCGCGCAACCCCAGAGTCGTCCATGACCGGACCTAAAGTTCAGGGGTACCTTTACCTTATATTTGCCCCATTCTCTATTGAAGTTTTTTGGGGAAAACATACTACTTTATCTTTATCTGCTTGGTGGCAGAGTCTTCAAAAGGCAAATATTTGGGTGGCAAATGTATAATATTTGATACATACTTTCATTGCATTCTTGGCTAATAAAGGAAGGCAGAATTCCTTGCAATGGACTAGATTGTAATGGACTAGATTGCAATGGACTAGATTCCTCTGTAACAGGAAACTAAAATTAAAGTTGAAAGCAATTTGAAAGCAACAGCACCACACAATGATTTTTTTAAAGGTGTTAGCGGAGACGATGAGAGAACAATCAGAATTGGGCTTAATTGTCTTCTGCCAGCCTGTTGCTGAAGCTGCCTCAGCACAATTTGGCTGGATTGTGCAGCCTGTGGAGCAGCAAGGTAGCTTGCCAAAGCGCTCTCGAGCAAAGCGGGTCTGGGGTCATTTGTATACCTTCCCAATTATAGAAGGGATGTTAAACCCAGATAACGCACGAAATAAAGTTAAGGGTGTGTGTGTGGATTTTGCTGGAATCATAATTAGGTGCAAAGACATTACATGGGGTTAATGGCTTAGAGTTATATTTAGCTTGCAGGGTAATAAATTGACCATCCTTATCTGGATCTTCTCCCTCTCTCTTTTAAAAAGCTTAATTGGAAATTTTCTTCTCCAGCAATTAAGACTGAAACCTTTCACTGTCCCCCTGAGCTAAGTGCTTAAAACTGAGACTATACAAGACAGCACATTTTGTGATAGTATGCTCCTACCCAACAGTGACAAAAAACCCCCTAAAAGGTAAAGGACCCCTGACAGTAAAGTCCAGTCGCAGACGACTCTGGGGTTGCGGTGCTCATCTCACTTTACTGGCCGAGGGAGACGGCATTTGTCCGCAGACAGTTTTTCCGGGTCATGTGGCCAGCATGACTGAATCGCTTCTGGGGAAACCAGAGCAGCGTACGGAAATGCCGTTTACCTTCCTGCCGGAGCGGTACCTATTTATCTACTTGCACTTTGATGTGCTTTCGAACTGCTAGGTTGGCAGGAGCTGGGACTGAGCAACGGGAGCTCACCCCGTCGCGGGGATTCAAACTGCCGACCTTCTGATCTGAAAGCCCAAGAGGCTCAGTGGTTTATATAATGCCAGTATTTCTGTGCAGCAGTGTAAGCAACAACCTGGGGCCGTATCCTGAGGGAAGAACACTTGCTTTGCACAGGAAAGGTCTCACGTTCTGCCCTCGACATTCAGTATTGACAGGCAGAAGGAAGAGGCAGCTAGTGGAAGGCTGTACTGCCAGCAAACCTTGAGTGAAAAGAGGCAGCCTCAGTTTTGCATCTGGGGAATGGGAATTAGAATAAGAGCACACCAGAAGAACCCAGCTGGAGCAGACCAAAGGCCCATCATCAGTTCCCGCACCCTGTTCCCACAATGGCCTACCTGATGTCAACAGGAAAACCACAAATAGAACCTGAACACAATGGCTTGTCTCACTGGAGGTGTAGTCAGAGTGCTACATAGGTCTGGGTCAATACAACTGAGATTAAGACTTACTTTTTATTATTATTATTGACTTAAGAAATTTATACAGACAGCAAAACAAAGAAGCCTAACTTAACATTGCCTTCTACCGATAAGAAATATTACAATAATGAAAATACTAAAAATACATTTACTTCCCCTTTTGAACTTCTATTCTGGTTACAATTTATTAATAAATCTATTATATCCTTTGCTGTCCCATATATTATTTTATTTCCCAAATTCACCTAACCCTCCCCTCCTCCCCGCTGCTTCCCTTCACCTGTGTGAGATCTTCCCATCATAATATATTTTTCTAGTTGCTATAATAAAATAGAATAACATGAAAACTGTTAAATTATAATTACTTCTTTTGTCCTTACACACTTAACAATTGCCTATTAAGAGTTCTGCTTTAACACCATATTTCCTCATTCCCATTCTGTATAGGGGTAATGCTTCTCTAAAACATATGTTTTTTTCATTGTCCTATATTGAAAGATTTTTGGCAGAAGGTAACAGAAACCATCAACAGAACTGTACGGAACCACCTTACATTTACAGAGCAAAGTATCCTCCTGAATTATATACCCAGCACGTGGAACCTTACGAAAGGACAATACGAGTGGACTCTCAGTACCCTTACTGTTGCAGTAAGACTAATAGTGATGAACTGGAAAAATAAAAATGCAGCTCCCTTCTACGACTGGATTGAAGACTTATACAAACTCGCAACTTATGAACAACTTGCATATAAACACAGACTTGCCATGAACAAATTAAATGATCTTTGGAATCCATTCCTACAAATACTGTAATAGGTTAAGAAACATATTTGTGAAGTACAGTGGTACCCCGCAAGACGAATGCCTTTGAAGCCGAAAAACTCGCTAGACGAAAGGGTTTTTCGTTTTTTGAGGTGCTTCGCAAGACGGATTTTTCTAAGGGCTTGCTTCGCTAGATGAAACAGCCCTGCCTCTCCTGTCAGGGCGATGGTCGCACACTCGCTTCCCTGCTCCTCCAGCTCCCTCCCACCTTCCGGCTGATGGCTGACCTTCCGGCTGCCTCGCGCCGCTGCCCACCGCCCTCGCGCGCTCCCCTCAGGAGCCGTTGCTGCCAGCAGCCAGCGTTGCAGCCGGAGTCGCGCTCCTGAGCCCTGCCGCCCTCCAGCAGCCGCGTCACGCGGTGTCCACAAGGCGCGGGTGAGTCCAAGGACCGGCTGCGGCAGCTGCCCTGCTTCTCCCCACCCCTCCCCGCCGTGGTGCTTTGCAAGACGAAAAAACTCGCTCTACGAAAAAACTCGCGGAACGAATTAATTTCGTCTTGCGAGGCACCACTGTATATAGTTTTGGGTTCCCCCCACTCCACCCTGTATTTTCCCTTCTACGCAAGTTCTGTTTCTCTTTCTCTTTCTCTTTCTTTTATTTGGGTCTCACAATGTCCGTATGTGATAGACAAGGCAATGATATGTACAATTTTGCAACATGCAGAGAATAATATGTATAAACAAATCAGAGAGGGGAACTGAGGGAAGTCTCTGGAGGGTGGGGGGGAGGGGGAAATGTAATTGGTTATATTGATTTATAAATTGATTTGTTAAAAGTGATTACTAAAACATTTTTAAAAAGGATATATATTTGTAAAGTATATAGTTTTGGGTTCCCCCCTTTCCCCGTTATTTTCCCTTCAACGCGAGTTCTGTTTCTCTTTTCCTTTTCCTTTCTTTTATTTGTGTTTCACAATGTTTAATGCACGTATAATTATGTACTTTTAGAACTTTCAATAAAGATTTTTTTAAATAATAATAATTTTTTTATATATAAAAAAAGATTTACCTGTGGATAGAGGAAAGTTTCAGTATTTGTGCACTGGTTTTTTAAAACATATATTTTGGATACCCAGGTGTGGATTTTCTCCACCCTTCTTTTATATGCTGCCTCTCTTTTTAGACTCTGCAATTTATTATGTATCACTTATTTTAAGAATTGCAGTTATATAATCATTCTGACCTTTCTATTGTAAAGGTATAATGTTGTGTATTGACATTTGTGGTCTCTGCTGTAATCTGCCCTGTGGTCTTTTGACAGAGGGTGGTATATACAGTACATTTACATACGGATGCTAATACTGTAATATGACGGTTTCCTATGCCAATTGGTTAGGGCTCAAGACACCCAAATCACCTCATAAAAATCATAGAATTGTACAGTTGGAAAGGACCACTTGGGTCATCTAGTCCAACCCCCTGCCTTGCAGGAATCTTTTCCCCATTGTGGGGCTCAAACCCACAACCCCGAGATTAAGAGTCTCATGCTATAATCAAGGGTCTGCAAACATTCTCAGCAGGAGGCCGGTCCACTGCCCATCAGACCTTGTGGGGGGCCTGAGTATATTGGAGGGTGGTGAACGAATTCCTATGTCCCACAAATAACCCAGAGATGCATTTTAAATAAAAGCGCACATTCTACTCATGTATAAACACCAGGCAGACCCCACAAATAACCCAGAGATGCATTTTAAATAAAAGGACACATTCCACTCATGTAAAAACACACTGATTCCCAGACCGTCCTCCACGAGCCGGATTTAGAAGGCGATTGGGCCGCATCCAGCCCACGGGCCTTAGTTTGCCTAAAAGGTAAAGGTAAAGGTAAAGGGACCCCTGACCATTAGGTCCAGTCGCGACTGACTCTGGGGTTGCGGCGCTCATCTCGCTTTATTGGCCGAGGGCGCCGGCGTGTAGCTTCCGGGTCATGTGGCCAGCATGACTAAGCCGGAGCGTTACATATTTATCTACTTGCACTTTGACATGCTTTTGAACTGCTAGATTGGCAGGAGCTGGGACCGAGCAATGGGAGCTCACCCTGTTGTGGGGATTCGAACTGCTGACCTTCTGATTGGCAAGCCCTAGTTTGCCTACCCATGTGCTATATTGACTGAGCTGTCCCACAAGCATCTGATATGATAAGATATGAGCCTACCCTTAGATCTGCTAAGGCCCTTTTCCAGACCCTCAGAGGGCTGTAACAAGGGAGAGAGCCTTTTCAGTTGGGGTTCTCCATCTATGGAATGCTCTCCCCAGTGAGACCCCCCGGCACCTTCACTGACATCTTTCAGTAGCAGGGAAACAGTTACATTTTCTTCTATACTTTTGATAGATTTGTATGGTGGTGTTTGGTTACTAGCGTGTGGCCAAAGCTTCTTGTGATGTTACGGGGAAGTGTGTCTCTATCTCTATAGCTACACCTCCACCAACATTTCTCCAGTGAAAATAGGGACACCCCATTCCATAATGATAATTTTACTATTTATACCCCACACAGCATACTGGGTTGCCCCAGCCACTCTGGGCAGCTTCTAACATATATAAAAACATTTTAAAAACCCATTAAAAATGCTTCCCTATACAGGATTGCCTTCAGATGACTCAGGGATCAGATAACTCCATACCCTCCAACATTTCTCCAATGAAAACAGGGACGTCCTAAGGAAAAGTGGGACAATTCGGAATCAAATCAGAAACCGGGACAGCATCTTTAAATCAGGGACGCCCCTGGAAAATAGAGAGACTTGGAGGGTTAATAGCTATAGCTATATATCCAAATAAATGATAGATGTTTCTATGAATTCTTTTAATGGTATAACGTATTTATGTTTTTAAATGTGTTGTGATTTGCTTGGAGACCTTTCGGTAGCAAGGAATTATCACAAGTCAAATAATCATCATCGTCACCATCATCTTATTTGAGAGGTGATGCTTTTGAAAAGAAAATGATAAACCTTCTTGCACTTTGCTGGCACTGCTGCTTGAGAGGCAATAGAGTGCAGTGGTTAGAGTGTTAGACATAAGTGGGAGAGACATGGTTTCTAATTGCTCTTCAGCTGTCAATTTAACAGAGTGCCCTGTTCCCGTCTCCCAGCAGGGTTGCCATGAGGATTAAGTAAAATAAACCCAATGTATACCATCTTGAGCAACGCGGCAGAAAGATGGGAAATAAATTAAATGTGATATGATGGAGACATAATTATCTGTGATGCTCACACTTATTTTCCCTTACTTAAAATATTTCTAGCCTGCTTCTCAGTATGAGAGCGTATACACTCCCAGAGCAGCTAACAGCAAAAATGAAATAGCCAATTAAAATGTAAAATAAAGAACAAAAACCAGGAAGCAGGTTTTTAAAAATATTTTTTAAAGGAAGCCGGTCATAAAAGAATGAACAGTCATAGATGGGTAGTCAGCACTAGTGAGCACAACACTCAAGTCATCCATTAAAAACTCATGAGTATAAAATTGTCTTCAGCTAATAGTCTAAAAATGAGTGCCCCCAAGAAGGATCTTAGAATCATAGAATCATAGAGTTGGAAGAGACCACAAGGGCCATTGAGTCCAACCCCCTGCCAAGCAGGAAACACCATCAGAGCACTCCTGACATATGGTTGTCAAGCCTTTGCTTAAAGACCTCCAAAGAAGGAGACTCCACCACACTCCTTGGCAGCAAATTCCACTGTCGAACAGCTCTTACTGTCTGGTGCAATGGTAATTCATCCGGGCAGGCATAGGCAAGCTCGGCCCTCCAGATGTTTAGAGACTATGATTCCCATCCTCCCTGACCACTGGTCCTGTTAGCTAGGGATGATGGGAGTTGTAGTCCCAAACATCTGGAGGGTCGAGTTTGCCTATGCCTGATCTGGGGCTTTCCAGATGTAGCTCAATTAAAACTCTCATCAACCTGAGATGGTAGGGTCCACGAATGGTCAGGAATGATGCAAGTTGCAGCCAAACAACACTGGGAGGCCCATAGGTTAGTCATGTCCAATCTATTGCAGTTAGGGTGCCACCACTGAGAAGGCCAAGCTTTGGTCAACACCATCCTAGCTTCTGAAGTTGAGAGGGGGCAAGCTCAAGGCACTCCGCCCCCTCCTTGTCGGGATCTCTGCTCAACCAAGCTGATAAAGCTCATCTTCCGGAATCGCCTCCCAATGTGATTAACGACCTGAGCCTTTGATGAGGCCTCAGGCACATTCCCATCCAGCAGAGAATCAAAGCAGCATGCGGAAGTGATAAGATTTATGGCTACATGGCTAAAAGGTTTTATTTCTCGCTACGCAGACAGCCAAGAAAAATACATCCTCTCTCTATGAAAACAGAGAGCAACTGAAACAAAGGAACAAAGGAACAGGAAACCAGTAACGTCACATCCGTCTCTTGTCTCCCGTGAGACTTCCAACTTCTGGATTGTCTCTGGAATGTAAACAGAGTCCTGTGACTCCAAGCAGCTGCACAGTGGCAAAACAGAAACTAACACTCCTCACCTACACTGTTAACAAACCCAGTACCCATCAGCTAGAATAAAGGATGCAAAGATAGGTAGCTCCAGGGATTGGCACAGTGCCACTCAGTGGGGCATGGTCCTCAGCAAATACCCGGTGATGCTGACCATTTTTTTCTGGTCCAGCAGGTTTGTACGTAGGGCTTCCATACACAAAAGTGGGACAAGAGAAATACATGCCTGCTACACAGGCATTTAAAAAGCAACCTCTCATCACTCCAACTTTTATTCTATTGGAATAAATATATATATCTCAGTCTTCAGCTTCGGAGTCTTAAAGAACTTTTCTTAAAACTGTGCAAGCTTCTTTTTCCCACAAGGAAGAAAGAACCCCCTGCCACAACCCACAAACAATCTGAGCCCCCTCTGGACTGTTTTTGAGCTGGAAATTTTATTTATTAATTTCCATCTACATTCTCTCCCCCCCCTCCCCAAATCAACCTCACCCTCCATCAGCCATCAAAATGCTTTTTAGACATGACAGGTCTACTTCTCTCTCCCCCAAGCCTATCAATCTCCATTTTAGACAATGTTACTTGGGGGGGAAAGGAAAAAGATTTATGCTTCCTCTCCAACGATATTTCAAAGGGGAATTACTAAATCATAACCGCTCTTGTCTCCCTGCGTATACTGACAGGCTTGCGGCTTCTCAGTTAAATCAAGTAAATGGGTTTCTTCTACTTTTTATATTTTATTTCTTAGATTAAAGGGACTGCTTTGAATCTTCCTTAGTTTAATGTGGGGCAGAAGGCCCACTTTGCTGAACCATTGATTTGGCCAAGAGTCGCATGACACATTAGGAACTGGGGAAATTAAAATTGGATTTCTTGGCTCCCCTCTCTTGAGCTGAGCTGTTTTGGTGTCAGGAGGATTGTTAATATTTCACTTGTAATGTGACTTTCATGCTGTTAGTATTACGGGAGAGGGGGAGAGATCTAGGAATGGGGTTCATCCTGAATTTGGGTTGGTGGCAGTGTTGATGGTGGGGACAGGTCAGTGATTAATATCAAGCCACAGTTTAAATCATACTTCATTCAGCACATGTTGATCTCTCTCTCTCTCTCTCTCTCTCTCTCTCTCTCTCTCTCTCCGGGTAACTGGAACATTTATTTATAGAATGAAAAATTCTCCCCCAATGGCCAACCCTCCGTCATTCTCTTATGTCCGGAATACCAATGCAAGCACTAAACGAGTGTTTCCTATTTGTTTGACACTCCTACGTAACCAAACATTGCCAGTGTGGTGTAGTGGTTAAGAGTGGTAGTCTCGTAATCTGGGGAACCGGGTTCGCGTCTCCGCTCCTCCACATGCAGCTGCTGGGTGACCTTGGGCCAGTCACACTTCTCTGAAGTCTCTCAGCCTCACTCACCTCACAGAGTGTTTGTTGTGGGGGAGGAAGGGAAAGGAGAATGTGAGCCGCTTTGAGACTCCTTAAAAGGCAGTGAAAGGCGGGATATCAAATCCAAACTCTACTAAGTTCTCATTGGCTGCACTTGAACATTTGAAGGTGCCTTTTGCAGTGTTAAACCCAGGGGCCAGTACCAGTGGTTGGCATCGGGGGGGGGGGGGAATTGCCAAGGTCTGCATCCCAATGGGGCCCCCACAGTTGGCTGCTGATGGAGTTCGGTTATGTGGCTGTCCTTCCTGTTTGCTGTTGCTGTCTATTCACCTGACTTTATCTGGACAAGTAAGTGCAGTAGAGAAGGATCAGTAACCCGGACATACCTCATCTCCTTTCTCTGGGAGGTACTGTTGCTTGGGATCAGACAGAGAGAGGGGAGGGATTCATGGTGTTTACTCAGATGTTTAAAGCCCAAAGCAGCTTGGGTCCCAGTACGTTTCAGAGCACAATTCAAAGTGTTGGTGCGGACCTTTAAAGCCCTAAACGGCCTCGGTCCTGTATACCTGAAGGAGCATCTCCACCCCCATCACTCAGCCTGGACACTGAGGTCCGGCTCTGAGGGCCTTATGGCAGTTTCCTCACTGCAAGAAGTGAAGTTACAGGGAACCAGGCAGAGGGCCTTCTCGGTAGTGGCGCCGTCCCTGTGGAACGCCCTCCCATCAGATGTCAAGCAAATAAACAACTATCTGACTTTTAGAAGACATCTGAAGGCAGTCCTATTTAGGGAAGTTTTTAATGTTTGGTGTACTTATCATGTTTTTAATATTCTACTTGGAGTTGCTGGGGAAACCCAGCCAGATGGGCGGGGTATAAATATTATTATTATTATTATGACCCAAATGTCTTCAAGAACACCTCCTCCCATATCAACCATGCTTTGAAATCAGCAGACGAGGTCCTCCTGGTGGTCTTTATGCAATATGAGGTACATAGCAAACTGGAAATGTGAAGGTCTGAACATGAGTTCAGGAAAATGAGAAGCTGAGAGACACTGAACTTGACCGGTGCTCCTATTCTTGGTCTCAGTATGCCAGTGGCCCAATGCATTGTGAAGGGCAGACCATTGATTTGGCCTTTGTACCACATCAAGAAATGGGTGGTTTAGAAGTGGCTATGCCATGGTCAGACAAACTCTGAGTGAGGTTTGGACTAATGATTGCTCTCCCCCCCTCCCAAATTCAGGGGTAGTAGGGGATTCATTAAGGTCGTCTGCCCCAACAGACTTACCAAATCCAGTTCTTTCCTGAATAGTATGGGGAAATTTCTGGGCAAAATGACCAGTGACCCTTTGGAAGTCCTAGTGAAAAGATACCTTCTATGTCAGTGGTAACCAAACTTGGTCTTCAAGCTGTTTGGGACTACAGTTCCCATCAGCCCTGGCCACTGGTCCTGTTAGCTAGGGATGATGGGAGTTGTAGTCCAAAAACATCTGGAGGGCCAAGTTTGGCCACCACTGTTCTATGGGGTGGCTCTGGAGTCAGCTTTGCCTGCTGAACAGCAGGCAGAAGGTAGAGGAGGCGGAAGGACTCCACCTACAGCTGATCAGCCTTCACAGAGGAGAAGGCACTGAGGAGAACCAGCTGGCTTCAGCCTTCTTAAACAGAGCTCTCAGCAGCAGTCAGATGCTGGAAACAATGCGTGTAGTTTCTGACCCTTGGTGTTTCCTGCGTTCCATCTGGACCCTTGGCTCTGTGACCATCTGGATTCCTTGACCTTTGGATTGTATATGGATTCTGCTCTTGGGTAAGAGTTCCTTGGAGACCACTGGGAGCCAGTGTGGTGTAGTGGTTAAGAGCGGTAGTCTCCTAATCTGGGGAACCGGGTTCGCGTCTCCGCTCCTCCACATGCAGCTGCTGGGTGACCTTGGGCCAGTCACACTTCTTTGAAGTCTCTCAGCCCCACTCACCCCACAGAGTGTTTGTTGTGGGGGAGGAAGGGAAAGGAGAATGTTAGCCGCTTTGAGACTCCTTAAAGGGAGTGAAAGGCGGGATATCAAATCCAAACTCTTCTTCTTCTTCTTCTTCCCTAGCCCCTGCTTGCTTGGCAACGAGACTCAGAGCTACAACCCCATGAAACACACCCATGGAAAGGAGGAGGCAATTTTGGTAATCCAACCTTCCACAAGCAGCCCTTTGTACCTCCCAGAAATATTCTCTAGAGCAGTAAACTTGGCCCTCCAGCTGTTTTGGGACTACAACTCCCATCATCCCTATGTAACAGGACCAGAGGTCAGGGATGATGTGAATTGTAGTCCCAAAACATCTGGAGAGCCAGTTTTGGCCATCACTGCTCTAGAGGGTTGGGGAAGCATCTGGAGAAGTGTCGGAGGTGGTTTGGAGTAGGGGACATTGATCAAAATCTCCACCCCCATACAAGTCCGGATCCAACCTGCTAACTGCCCCACATTCTCCCCAAAAGATGTTGCAGTAAAATGTAAACACTACTTAGGGTTTTGCAACACGTTCTGATAGAGGGAATTGTTTTTTCTGGATGTGGACAGTGGTTGTGTTTTAATACATCTTTTAATTTTTATAAACACTGCAACACATGCACGTAAGCACACGCAATCTACCTGACATTTTGGGGAAAGGTTGGAGGAGAGCAACATTCTAGCATCCTTAACTTGGTGCTCAGCTGACAGAGAGCTGATATTTAAAAATTAATTGAGCTGAATATATTCCCTCTGTTTGTTTCAATAAGAGAGCGTTTTTCAGCTTGTGATGATAATCACTTCCCTTATGTTTAGCTCTCTTTGTTGACTGAGATTTTGGAGTGGGGTGTGTGTTGTGGGGGGGATTTAATTTGCTGAGATTTAAGACATTCAAAACTTCACTAAAGGTGGCCATTAGGATAAAGTCTATTATATTCCCTGCAATGAATTCCATTCTGATAAGGGCACTGCATGCAGCCTTCATGAAAAAGCTGTGTAAAATGAGTGTTGGGACTAGATAACATAGTTTAAACAAATCCTGATTGCTTTAGAAAACTGGCCAGCCAGAAAGGTTGTAATAGGGATTTTGTCTCTCTCCCTTAACTAAGGGGTGTCTGAAGTTGATGATGGGTCCTGAGATTTCATTTTATTATGTGCCAGACAGCCAGACTTCATGGGTGGGGTTCTGCAAACTTCATCTGATACAGTGGAGCCTTGGTTCTCGAACTTAATCCATTCCAGAAGTCTGTTTGACTCCTGAAACGGTTCAAAAACCAAGGCACAGCTTCCAATTGGCTGCAGGAGCTTCCTGCACTCAAGCGTAAGCCGCTTCTGAAAAACGTTAGAAAACCAGAACACTTATTTCCGGGTTTTTGGCATTCGGGGTCCAATTTGTTCAACAACTAAGCCATTCAAGAATCAAGGTTCCACTGTACATATTTCTGGTAGCCTCCTTGGGTCAAGCCATTGGTTCATCTAGCCCAGGCCTGTCCACTTTGATTGACTCTTACTCCTCACCAGCTATATGAAATATTTTTGATAGGAGAAGGGACATAGCTCAGGGACACAGCATCTTCTTTTGCGTGCAGAAGGTTCCAGGTTCAGTCTTTGGCATCTGCAGGTTGGGCTGTGAAAGGCTGCTGGTCTGAAATCCTGGAGAGCCGCTTCCTGTCTGTGTACCGTAGTTAGCACCCATCTGTCTTGAGAGACAATGAAGCATGGCTCCAGGGGCAAAGTCTAACTGCTTTGTTAGCAGCACTGAAGTGACCTCCCCTGGGTGCAAGCCTGGGAGTGTGCATGGAGGTCCTGGGCTGCCTAGATGACAAGACCCCACCTCTCAGCCTCACCGATGTGGTCCAAAGGAAAGCAAAGCAATAGCTTTGGCACCAGCTTAGCTGCAAGAGTTGCTAGAAGGAGAGGAGGCAACTGTGGTGTAGTGTAGTGAGCCAGTGTGGTGTAGTGGTTAAGAGCGGTAGACTCGTAATCTGGGGAACCAGGTTCACATCACATCTCCGCTCCTCCACATGCAGCTGCTGGGTGACCTTGGGTTAGTCACACTTCTCTGAAGTCTCTCAGCCTCACTCACCTCACAGAGTGTTTGTTGTTGGGGGGGGGGGAGGAAAGGAGATTGTTAGCTGCTTTGAGACTCCTTAGGGTAGTGATAAAGCGGGATATCAAATCCAAACTACTACTACTACTACTACTACTACTACTACTCCTCCTCCTCCTCCTCCTCTTCTTCTTCTTCTTCTTCTTCTTCTTCTTCTTGACTACACTTCTTCGGGACTTTGTGTAGGGTTTACTCTTTAGTCTTTTGTTTTCCCAAAGGTATCCTGCAAGGTTTAGGAAACGAGCTTCCCTTCTCCAAGATGGGCTCTCTTCCCAGGCTGATGAACCCCATCTGCTCCTCGTTTCTCTCTACATCATGTTGAGAAACCACCTTCTTGACTGTTGGGCCCACTGTTGGTCTCATCTGCTCATTCCACCAGAGCCTGTCTTCACATGCAGGGGAAGAGTTCCTAACTCTTGGAGGGTTTGAGACCCATCGGCTACCCTCACCTGGTTTTGCCAACCAGTTGAAGCCATTTCCCAGGGTGTGGCTGCTGCCGCATGCTTACAGCTTCTAGGAGCCACTGGTGAGAGCCAAGCACAGGGTGCGGACCAAAGGTGGACAAAATGCCCCAGAAGGAGCACGCTGTGTCCCCCACCAAAGATGCTACCCCTTCCTGGCTGTAAGATGCCAGGGATGAAACCTGGGTCCTTCCGCATGCAACACACGTTCTTAACCATTGAGCTATGCACCCTCCCAAACTAGCAAGCCGCTTGTACTTGTGGTTTTGTTTTGCTTTTTTTGTAAATCGTTTTTATTGGTTTTACAAATACCAAATACCAATAAACACCAATTAGTAGAAACATATCTGTATAAAGAGATTCTCTGAATCTCGAGACTTCCCCCTATTTCCTCCATGGTGTCTTATTTTAAGAATCTGCAACAGCATATTCATAGGTACTCCAATTTTTATATCAGATCATATTTGCCATAATATTCTTTACACTAGAAATGAGTCAAAATCCTGCTTGTTTTGATCTGCTTACAGTGGTCTCCTAGGTAACTTTTAATTTTTTCCCATTCTTTTATAAAGTTTTAATCTTCTTGGTTTCTAAGTTTTCCAGTCAGCTTTGCTATCTCAGCATAGCCCATCAGCTTGGTTTACCAGTCTTCTCTGGTAGGGACTTTATCTTCTTTCCAGCTCTGGGCTAATAACTTCCGGATACATAAAAAGTATCTTCTGCTCCTTTGGTATGTCGGTACCTGTACTTCCTAATAGGAAAAAACCCACAGGTATTAGGCATTTCTATTAGTGCCTGTAGGGGGTTGTTGTTGTTGTTATTTAAACAAAACAGGTCTGACAGGGTTCCCAGCTTGCAACTAAGAGGACCCCCCCCCCCAATTACCATCAAATGTGCTGGTGAACACTTTGGTTTGTATGGGGAAAGGCTGTAGGTCAGTAGTAGAGCATATGCTTTGTGTGCAGAAGGTTCCAGGTTCAATCTCTGACCTCTCCAGGTTGTGCTGAGAAAGCCTCTGTGTCTGAAACCCAGAGTCGTGTTGGAGGGTATGTAGGTCGCCTTGGGCCAAGTCACTGCCTCTTAGTCTCACCTACCTCAGAGCAGCGGCAGATTCAGGGCAGAGCAACTGCTCCCCCCCCCCCCAGGCTGCAGGGGCCAAGGGGTCGGCTTCCCCCCTTCTTCGCAAAGCCTAGTAAGGGCTGGATATGGGAAGGTGGTGAGAGGACTCTGACAGGGTCCTGGAGTCCCCTTGCCTCCTTCCCAAAGCTTAGTTTCCACTTGTCCAGGTTTGGGAAGGAGGTGGTGAGGGAAGACCCCTCCAGAGCCTTGCACCTCCTTCCCAAAGCCCAGCGCCTGTCAGGGACCGTACTGAGGAGGGCTGCACTGAAGAAGAATGGTGGGAACCATCCCCTCTTCCTGATCCTGAATCTTCCCAGGAACAGGAGGACAGTATAGATTTGGAACAGTGGTTTGCAGAGGGGCATAGTTCAGAAGGCAGAAGCTGGGAAATACTGGATGGGGAACAGCTAGCAGAAGAAACACTGGAAGAGAGAGGGCTAACAGATTCAGTGTCTGTGCATAGTATCCACCCCTCTTCCCCCAAAGTCTTGGAGAGCTCAAAAAGTGTCATCATCGTCATCATCATCATCATCATCATCATCATCATCATTTATTTATACCCTGCCCTTCTGGCTGGGCTTCCCCAGCCACTCTGGGCGGCTTCCAACCAAATATTTAAATACAGTAATACATCAAACATTAAAAGCTTCTCTAAACAGGGCTGCCTTCAGATGTCTTCTAAAAGCTTGGTAGTTGTTGTTCTCTTTGACATCTGGTAGGAGGGCATTCCACAGGGCGGGTGCCACTACCGAGAAGGCCCTCTGCCTGATTCCCTGTAACTTGGCTTCTCGCAGTGAGGGAACCGCCGGAAGGCCCTTTGCGCTGGACCTCAGTGTCCGGGCAGAATGATGGGGGTGGAGACGCTCCTTCAGATATAGTGGAGATATCCTTCAGATATACTGTCAGAACAGAAAGCACAGAGACTACAAACTCAGATTACAAAATGTAGGAGTGATGAGGATTAATAGGGACGGAGGGGGGAGTGACCTTAATTGGAAGCACTGCAATTATGGTTAGATGCTTTCTTTGGTCCTTCACTGTGTTTATTAAAACACAGTTTGATCTGCTCATTTACGGCCACAGGGGAGAAAGCTGATTCCCCGAAGCCTGATTGTGCCTTCCTTACCTAGCTTTGGGAAGGCAGCTTTGAGCTGGGAAAGGCTTTGCACAGGATACCATATTACCACGGTCTGCTGCTGCCCTCATCATGGGGATTAAATGAAGGGGGAACCACCTTGAACTCCTTGGAGAAAAAGGTGGGACATAAATGCAACAAGTATGTGTACAGGAAAACACATGAATGGCCCTTGTGATACGTCCAAAGGAATCCATTCATATATTCAGCCCCAGTGCATCATCTTACTCATGCATCCTGCTAAACTTAAGTAATTTTCCCCCCTCCCCCCAAAAAACCCCACACACAATTCTGCTTTGGAATTGCATCAGGAGTTGAGGAGGAGCAAGAGAACAGATTCAGGTGACATCTTCCCGAGCCCACCAACTTAGTGCATTATCATTCATGCTCCTTTTGCATTTCGTTTTTAATTTCCGATGGCCTAATGAACAAGGAGGCAATCATTCCATCCGACTAATCACAAAGCATGCACACGACTCCGCTCAAAGAACCTGGTGAGTCTGCTAAGCCGAGCCACACAAAGAAGTGTGCTGTGCAAAGAACTGCATGAGTAATATGTCTTGAGGGGCCGGCACAGTTAACTGCACAGTAAGTAAGGTCAAATTATGTGTGAAGCAAAGACATTTAGCATAAAAACAATATTAATAATTCAGCGGGCGAGCAGGAGTGTGGAATGATAAGATACAGAGATGGAATAATGCAGCCAGCAAACAAGGGGGACGCGAGGAGCTGGGGCGAGGGCACAGGGCAGAAATGCCAGTTGAAGACTCCTCTGATCACGGGGCCATGCAGCGCTGGGCTTGCAATAGCCTGCAATGTCGCCGTTCCATTCGGCTAACTGTTATCTCCGGCTAAAGGGAAGTAGGAGTCCAAACTTGATCTCACCTGCCGATAATGCAGAACAGAACTCTGTGGGTAGTCTCTCCGTTGGACACTAACTTCAAAAGCAGTGCTTTTGATGCAGCCCCTTCCGAATCATGATAGTAATAATAATGGAATAAACATTTTGCTTTTAGTGTTCTTGTTTGTGGCTGTTTTGATCCAGTCCAGTGACCTTTCATTCTCCTGCTTCTGCTTCTTCGCACTGTAAGAGCCAGGGTGTCTAGCAGTTGTCCCGGCTCCTAAGGCTGGAGGTGTCCTTTGCCCCCTCCATGATGAGGGCATGGAGGAGGCCAAGCGCACAGCCAAGCATGCTACAGTTCAGTGGTTGGTTCCTCACGCATGCACCATGTGCAACAGGCCTCCTCAATCTTGGGCGCAAGACAGAACTGTTAGAATTCCTGCTCCAAGATTGCAGTCATGGGATTTTTTTTCTATCACATGACGGTGTATGTTTTCACTCCACAGAGTGGGAAGTGACGGAGACAGGATGTTTGTGTTACTGTGTTCCGTGAAGTGGGACTATTGTCCTTTGTTCTTTTTCTCTTTGCTGTCTGATGCTAGAGAGAGAGGGAGCCATGTTGCAGTGCTCCGTGTGTGTTTATATGTAAATAAAGGAGATTAGCCAAAAAGCTGAGTTGCTGAGGTCTGTTATGCAAGCTGCGACAACTCTGCGGATCCCAAAGTGTGCCGGTGTCTGTAGGCATCGGTCGCTGTGATGTTTGGGCTGAAGAAAGCTTTTGAAGCTCCCGAACGATCGACCAGGAGGGAGGGAACATGCCAGTTGGGCATGTGTGTCTGCCAGGGTCCTACTCAAGAATAGGATGAGCTCCTGATGAGCTTCTCTGGTCCACTACCTCCTGGGGGAGTCTGTTCCACTGCCAAACAGCTCTTACTGTCAGAAAGTTCTTCCTTACGTTTCGTTGGAATCTCCTTTCTTGTAACTCGGATCCATTAATTCAATTCCTACCCTCCAGATCAGGAGAATAGACGCCCTCAAGAGGTTATGGACTCCCCTTCCTTGAAGGTTTCCAAGCAGAGGTTGGGTGGCCATCTGTCACGGATACTTTAGTTGAGATTCCTGCATCGCAAGGGGTTGGACTTGATGACCCTTGGAGTCCCTTCCAACTCTACAATTCTATGATTCTGTGACTCATGGCGGAGAATCCCGTGCTGTGTTTCCTGTCTGTGGCAGCACTGTGTAAGTTTTCCAGATGGAAGAAGTCAACTCTGCTGTGGGGGAGAGCTGGAGGGCAAACTTTGGTCAAGTAGCTTGCGGCTCCAGACGTTCATGGCTGTCAGGTGTGTGTGCAGGAGCCAGGCCCTGTGACTAATAGGACTCTGCAGGACTGGGGCCTTCCTAAGTTTGTTCTGAAGAGGCAAGGCATGGCCACACAGGTGAGGCCAGTTGGTAACTCATTGCACCTTGTGGCTAGAGCCGGGAAGGGATATAAGGTCAGCATTTTCCCTTCGGCTCTTTGCCACAGCAACACGTTCCCAGCCTTGCTGGGTTTGACTCCTTGCTTCCTGACCCTCTGACCCTTGGCTTCTTGACTCCCGGCTCTCTGACCCTCGGACTCTTTGCTTTCTGACTCCTGGCTTCTGGACTCCCATTCCTGCTCCACCCTGCCATCTTGCCCCTGGTCCTGACGTCCCCAGCCGGGACTTTGATCGCCCATGAACCAGACCGTAACAATGGCTGTGCTGCAATGACACCCCCCTTTGACAATGAGCATAGCTTGCGGTATGGGCTCAACTGCACATGGAACAAAGTGTGGAGGTTGCTGTGCCAGTTTCTTCTGGGCCAAAATATTGGAGGGATTTTGAGAGAACCAAAGAACAGAGGTAATAACAGAAATCAACACCCGCTTTTCAGCTGGACTTGCAAAATGCCTGAAGGGAGTTCTGCAATCTGTAGTTGCGTAAACTGTGGGGCCATTTATGCTCATGTTTTCCTGAGTGAAAGACCTTCTGTGCTAGACTTGTTTGCTTTCCGCCCACATTTCTGCAAGTTAAGGGCAACACAACTGCAGCCTCTTTCCATTCAACACCAGCTTCTCAAATTCACAATATTTGAATCATATCCAGTATCTATTAATATTGGAAAATAGCCTTGTGGCACTGAGTGTGGGTGGACCAGTGTCTACCAATAGGCTTAATATGTGCTGTTTCAAAGAGGCCTGGCCCCATCTGTTACTATTCTTATATTACAATTATAATGATTGTGAGGAGGCAGCTGAGGCAGTTGCCTCTGTGTTGTCCTCTTTTTGCCCTGGCCAGATGGAATACGTGCAAGCCACATATGCTGGGTGTGGGCTTAGGGATGCATGCCATGAACTGGCTGTGTCAGGACAATGCAGATGGAGGGTTGAGGACCCCAAGGAGGGGTCCAGCAGGATATGCCATGAGTGGGGGAAATCTGCCATCAATAATTTTGGGGAGCGGGCTTCCTCGGCTTGTTCTCTTGCCTCATCCATCCTCATGATGGGAGCTGCAAGCTCGACCCCTTTCTCTGCCTCCCATTTGCTATCCAGGCTTTCCTGGCTTGGCAGAGTCACTCCCTGACATGTCTGCCTTCACGCTGTCAGGTAGTGGGAGTAGCTCTTTCCAAAGGGAGACACCTCCTTTGTCACCCTGGTCTAGGAGGAGTTTACTGACAAGGGGGCACAGGGCATTTTGATGACAACAATGCCATCTGCATGCTGCAAGAAGCTTGCATGCATGAGGAACATGCATCCCATAATAGACATTTGTCCAGAAGCACCCTAAGAAGTTCAGCCAAAAGCTTCATGGGAAACGGTGGGTTTTGTGGTGGGCTATGGATTTTGAATGATGTTTTAGGGTGGACCATGGCTAAGAAAGGAAGAGTGGATAATGGGTGGAGTCATTCAAGTGATCAGGAGAACTTTGGATGGCTGAGAAAGGTAGAGCAGGAGAAGTGAAGGCCACAGGAATATATGCCCGGGATAGTAGACCAGAGATGTTCTAACACAGGTGTAATGAATTTTTGGCTTTCCAGATGTCATTGGACTGCAACTCCCATCAACCCAGCAAGCGTGGCCAATGGCCAGGGGTGATGGGAGTTGTAGTTCAGCAACAGGTAGAAGGCCAGGTGCTCTTCATACCTGATCTCAAGTATTTGGGAGAGGCAACTGTTTCTTCACCTAACTCTTTGTATATTGCTGTAGGCTGTGTACATCTGGTTTAGCAAGTGAGCTAATCACTGCTTCTTCAAAGCTGCTGTTAAGGGGATTATCTCAATTATCAGAGTTTTTTAGCAAGCAGGTTTGTGAGGGCAGCAGGAACGATAATGGGATTAGTGGTCACCTTAGCAGTGCCCTATAAACATGTTAGCTTCCTTGATGAGCATGGAAGAAAATGACATTCAAGAATATGTGTTGATGTCTCCCTGTGCATCTGTTGATGGTGATTAAAACACAGCAGAGGGATTTCCCCCACTATGCCACTCATTTTATTTTATTTTTTAAAAAACCCAACTCAGGGTGTATGAACACACACCTCGTATTATATACAGTTCCGGGCCCCCCATAAGGCAGGGTGAAGCAGCTGCCTCAGGCAGCAGCCCCACCCCATCCACTTCCAGATAAGGGAGATGTCAGCTGTGGCAGAGCAGGACAAGTTCCCCATCCCATAATAATGCTGAAGACATTCCCACTGGGGCTTATACTTTGTAGGGGTGTTTATGATCACAGCTACAGTGTTGCAATTCTAGCATTTTAATGTAGATAAGTCACTCCTTTGCAACATGCATATATTAAATGAAGACACTGGGGAGTGCTAAGTCTCCATTTCTTATCATATTTTGCTAAATGCCCCCCTTTTTCCTAGCTGTCATGGGCCAGGAGTCAGCTTCACCTGCTGAACAGCAGCCTGAAGGAGGAGAAGGCAGAAGGACTTCACCTGCAGATGATCAGCCTTGAGGGACAGAAAAAGACACTGATGAGAACCAGCTGAGTCTGGCTTCTTAAACAGAGCTCTCAGCAGCAGTCAGATGCTGGAAACAATGCCTGTGGTTCCTGGTCCTCTCCATCTGGCTCGTTTGCTCTGTGATCATCTGGATTCCCTGCCTTCGGATGTGGCGCTTGCTCTCAGTTAAGTGTTCCTTGGCGATTCTTAGCTCCTGTTTGCTCGGCAACAGGGCTCTGACTGGGCTGTGGCACTAGTCCAGAGAAATGTGTTGAGATGCTGCTGTTACGTTCTCAGTTTGGCATTAGCAGTACAGTCATACATCGGGTTACAGACGCGCAGAAACCAGGAAGTACCGGAAATGGTTACTTTCGGGTTTCGGCGGTCGTACATGCGCAGAAGACCAAATCACAACCTGTGTACGCGCAGACGTGGCGCTGCGGGTTGTGAATGTGCCTCCCGCATGGATCACGTTCACAACCTGAGCGTCCACTGTATATGTTGGAAGAGTCACAGCAAACAACAAAGGTATACTTGAAGTTTGAAGAGAAGGGGGTAGTTGTAAACATGCCCTAGTTTAAAAGCACCGTATGACAGTAAGAGCTGTTCGACAGTGGAATTTGCTGCCAAGGAGTGTGGTGGAGTCTCCTTCTTTGGAGGTCTTTAAGCAGAGGCTTGACAACCATATGTCAGGAGTGCTCTGATGGTGTTTCCTGCTTGGCAGGGGGTTGGACTCGATGACCCTTGTGGTCTCTTCCAACTCTATGATTCTATGATTCTATGATTCTATCCCATTCTGAATTTGGTTCAAACTCCTCGGAAGTTGGGGACCAATTCAGAATATTACCAGGACTCCCTGCTGCTAAAATCCCCATCTTCCTTCCTATCCTACACACATCTACCTGCAAGAGGGGAAGAGGAAGATTCTTGACAAGTCTTCAGTGTGGCTCTGTTACATTAACACATCAGTGTCCTGGGTACCTGGGGAAATGTATCATCGGTTTATCTCACATGAATAAAGGTAGAGATGGGAATCTCCAGCCCATGGACTAAATCCAGGCCAAAAGACTTCTCACTTTGCGCCCCAGCACCCTCTACAGGCTGATTTCCCAAGAATGCTGGTCAACAACATACCCCTCAAGTGTCCTGATTTAATCAGGACATTCCAAAATTACAGAAGCTGCCCTGGCTCAATCTGAGATGCCCCGATTTTCCCAGAAGTCACTCCAGGCCATACTGTTTCTACTGACTTGGCAAGGGCTGGGGCAATCCTCCCAGGGCCGCTCTAGGGCTCGCGGCATCTGGAGACACAACGTCTCATGAGCAGGAGGCTGAAGATAGGGAGGGGAAGAGCAGATGGGTGAGGAAGGGTTTAACGGCGGGGAGAGGGCAAGCGACAGAGATGAGGGATCATGGGGACGATCCCCAGGTATGAAACAATATACTGCTTTGCAGCATTCTGGGACACAATGGAGGTCCCATTACAAGTCCTCTCCATTGTACAAGATGCATGTCCATTGGAACCTCAATATGAGTTCTTATTTCAGGATGGTGTGGTTGTTTGTGCTTGGTTTTTGTGGCACTCCTGCAATATCATGTGGTCTATGACAGGAATGAGCTTCATAATGGCCTCAGAATAAAAATGATGGTTTTCCTTTGGTGTGGGGATGAATAATTTTACCTAATCCCATTCTGAAGTGCAGAAGGAAGTTCACCCACCACTATAGGTATTTGGAAGACAAGTCAGACATATTCTTGCATGATTAATAACTTGAGATTTCCCAGATTTCCCCACTTGACCTTCACCCGTCTGTTCATATTTAATGCTAAGATATCAGATGTTTCCCAATTAACCTTCTAACCAGAGACTTTGCTAAATATGCTAGATAACAAGAGTGGTTTTTGCAAAGATCTTGGAACTCATTCAGTCTGTCGTCACTGCACAACAATGCTATAAATGCTATAGCTATGTCATCCGTTTAGCCAAACTGTTGTTGATTTTGAACCCCCAGATTATGAAAACCATGTCTTTCACCAAAAAGTTTCAATATGTTCTCCTTAACACTTGATAATCCAAAAGCAGCTTGCAACGAGATATTCTCCAATGAGATGACTCCTATACCATTAAAGGTAAAGTTACCCCTGACAGTTAGGTCCAGTCACAGATGACTCTGAGGATGCGCGCTCATCTCGCTCTATAGGCCGAGGGAGCCGATGTTTGTCCACAGACAGCTCATGTGGCCAGCATGACTAAGCTGCTTCTGGCGAAACCAGAGCAGCGCATGGAAACACTGTTTACTTTCCCGCCCGAGTGGTACCTATTTATCTACTAGCACTTGATGTGCTTTCAAACTGCTAGGTGGGCAGGAGCAGGGACCAAGCAACGGGAGCTCACCCCGTCGCAGGGATTCGAACCGCTGACTTTCTGATCGTCAAGCCCTAGGCCCTGTGGTTTAACCCACAGTGCCACCAGTGTCCCTTATTTCTTTATTACTTCCCCTTATTGAGTGCAATGCTATGCATGTCCTGGGGGACGCGGGTGGCGCTGTGGATTAAACCACAGAGCCTAGGTCTTGCCGATTAGAAGGTTGGCGGTTCAAATCCCCACGATAGGGTGACCTCCCATTGTTCGGTCCCAGCTCCTGCTCACCTGGCAGTTCGAAAGCACGTCAAAGTGCAAGTAGATAAATAGGTACCACTCCAGCGGGAAGGTAAACGGTGTTTCAGTGTGCTGCTCTGGTTCGCCAGAAGCGGCTTAGTCATGCTGGCCACATGACCCAGAAGCTGTACGCCGGCTCCCTTGGCCAATAAAGCGAGTTGAGTGCCGCAACCCCAGAGTCGGCCATGACTGGACCTAATGGTCAGGGGTCCATTTACCTTTACCTTTATGCATGCCTATTCAGAACCACAAGTTCAACCGGTCTTACTCCCGAGTAAGCAGATATAGAAATGCAGCTTTATTCTCTGGTGCTCATCACTGGTCTTACCTCCTATATTCCTGGGTTTATTTTTGAGCAACAGTTGCATCTGCCCAAAACAACAAAGCGGCTCGGAAGAAGGTGACAACCTTTCATATGCAATTGAATGAAATCCGCAGTCATCCAATTGGAGAAAACCAGCAGCCGGCAGTGACAAGCATTCATTGTGTCTGCCTTTCAAACAATCAAGAGGACAATAAGGGTTGAGCAATCAGTCAATCAAGAAGACAATTGGAGAAAACCAGTGTCTGGAAATCTCAACATGAGTATTGAAAGGTGGGTTTTGTGTGTGCGAGTATGGAGGGGTGAGAAATGCAAATGTTGGCTCCAAAACCAAATATTTGAGTGGGCAACTCTTAACCAAATTCTGCAGTGAAGAGACAGTTTGTCCCTGCCCCAACTTCTCTGAATAGCAAGAAGTTTCAGAGGTGACCTATTTGAAGAGAGCAGTGATTTATAGTGGATTTTAAATACCTATTTATAAAAGTAAAGCCAGGTTGCTGAGTGCCGATCCATTTGGAAAAAAGGATTCCCTGGAAACAAGGCAGAATTTTCCTGTATGTTTGGTGGACTCCTAGATATTTAGAAATTCGACCTTTGGAAGTTATGAATGGTATTTTAATTGCTTTGGTTCAGCTGTATTTTTGCATTGTTTTATCTTGTTAGCTGTCAAGGGTTTATATCCATGAGTGGCAGCTTAGAAATGTCTTAGAGGTGGCTAGATTTTGGAGGAACACCTGGAATAGAGACCAGGAAAGGACATCATCTGTTTGTATCCATTGTCTCATCTGCCTTGGAACTAAAAGGAAGAGCAATGCTTCATTGTTCTTTCCCATTTGCATTTAGGGGAAGGTTTGAATATATTTTGGGGGATTCAACATGATGCGAGACGGTAGCAATTTAGAGAGAGAATCTCTTACGTCTGTTGGTTTCCAGGCTGCGGAGTGTCAAATTAATCCTGACTTGGGGAGAACAGGAATTCCCCCCTTGACATTCTGCTTGGTCTCCAATCAGCCTAGTAAATAGTTTTCAGCGGATGCATTTGCATGGAAGTGGCTGGGTCTGATAAATCAGCCAGGCTGGTGTCAGATTTGCTTCCCGGCTTCCCTCCCTCCTTGTCTTTCTATTTCCCTCCATCCAGTACATTAATATTGATTACTTGGAAGTAATTCCATCTCTGAGTGTGAAGGGTTACACCTCATTGGCTCCAACAAACCTTTAATCTCTGTTAAGATAGTGTATGGTAAATTAAGTGTGTGTGTAGACATCACAGAGATCTGGCAATGTGGCATTTGTGGGCATCCTTGAAAGAACATGAAAAACAAAACTTCCTGAATCAGGCCAATGGCTCATCTAGTCCAGTATCCTGTTCTCACAGTGACCAACTAGATGCTTATTTTCATTTTATTATTACATTTTATTAAGAGAATTTCATTTATAAAAAGAGTAAGGGGGGAATGAAAGAAGAAAGTGGGGAAGAAAAGAAAAAAAGTTACATTACTATGCATTAATATACAGATGTGTATATTATTCTAATACACATATAATTGTCAATAACCTAATGTATTCTGTGCAAACTCATTCCAAATATCACTGTGTTTATCCAAAGAAAGTTTGCGTCTATAAACTGGCAACGTATGAACAGACAATATTGTCATGCCACCAAACCATTGATTAATGTGAACTGTATCTCTATTCTTCCAATTCATCAGTATCACTATCAGTTTCTTGGCCACCTTTAGAGCACATAAAATTTATTTTCGTTGTCCTGTTGTCAGTATCCATACAATGGGTATGCAGTTCAAGAGCATATAGTGTTACCTTGGGTTAAAAACTTAATTTGTTCTGGAGGTCCGTTCTTACCCTGAAACTGTTCTTAAACTGAGATACTACTTTAGCTAATGGGGCCTCCCACTGCCGCCACGCCGTCGTCATGCAGTTTCTGTTCTCATCCTGAAGCAAAGTTCTTTACCTGAAGGTACTATTTCTGGGTTAGCGGAGTCTGTAACCTGAAGCATATGTAACCCGAGGTACCACTGTATTCACCTCTGAAAATCTCTTCCCCACCCCCTGAAGTTTCTCTGGTTTGCCAATGTGCCCAAGACCCATTGTAAGAAATATATATTTTAGTGTTCTGGCACCTACACTTTGGAAACCCCTGCCTACTGACATCAGGCAAGTTCCCTCACTTTATTCTTTTGATACCTGCTAAAAAACCAAACAAACAACCTTTTAGACAAACCTACCCAGATACCTGGGATGCGGGTGGCGCTGTGGGTTAAACCACAGAGCCTAGGACTTGTCGATTAGAAGGTTGGCGGTTCATATCCCCATGATAGGGTGAGCTCCCATTGTTCGGTCCCTGCTCCTGCCAACCTAGCAGTTCGAAAGCACATCAAAGTGCAAGTAGATAAATAGGTACCGCTCCAGCGGGAAGGTAAACGGTGTTTCAGTGCGCTGCTCTGGTTCGCCAGAAGCGGCTTAGTCATGCTGGCCACATGACCCAGAAGCTGTACACCGGCTCCCTTGGCCAATAAAGCGAGATGAGTGCTGCAACCCCAGAGTCGGTCACGACTGGACTTAATGGTCAGGGGTCCCTTTACCTTTACCTTTTTACCCAGATACCTAGAATGCTGATGCATATTCAGTTTATTGCTGGTTTTCATTTTTTTAAAGTGTCTTCATACTTTTTCATAATTTTATTTTACTCTTTTCATAAAACACTTTGAGGTTTTTCACACTCAAGCGGTATATAGTTTCAATGAAATAAATACATTGCTTAATTTTAAAAGGCTGGTGATACCTACTATATAATGTAAATAAAGGGCAATAACCTCATAAGACAGTTTATTTAAAACCTCACTGGGCACAGCTTTCTTGGAAACAAAACATCCATTTCCCAAAACCCTTTGGCAGTTGGAAGTGGGCATTCAGGTTGAACTTCTGCATTATGTGGGAGGGATGGTAGTTTTTAAGCGGAATTTCAGAAATGGGAATTCACTCTGTTCCTTTATGTTCCAGCTTCCTTGTATCTTTTTAAAGGCAGAATCCCTTCTGAATCATGTCACTAAGGTGAAGCCTCTTACATCAGCCATGATGGACAGTACAATTTTCCCCACAACTCCCCCCAAGTGATATTTTGACTTGTTGTTGTTAAAAAGAGAGAGATTGCTTTGCAAATATGGGAATGGTTAAGCAGGTCTTTGAAAAAAAGTTGCGGAAGGTCAGGTCTTTCAGTGGGGAAGCAGCTGTGAGAGAAAAGCAAGGGAGTCACCTGGCAATTTTAGCTTCTTTAGGTATTGTAAAGGTAAAGGGACCCCTGACCATTAGGTCCAGTCGTGGCCGACTCTGGGGTTGTGTCGCTCATCTCGCTTTATTGGCCGAGGGAGCCGGCGTACAGCTTCCAGGTCATGTGGCCAGCATGACGAAGCCGCTTCTGGCGAACCAGAGCAGCGCATGGAAATGCCATTTACCTTCCCACTGGAGCGGTACCTATTTATCTACTTGCACTTTGATGCACTTTGACGTGCTTTCGAACTGCTAGGTTGGCAGAAACAGGGACCAAGCAACAGGAGCTCACCCAGTCGCGGGGATTCAAACCGCCAACCTTCTGATCAGCAAGTCCTAGGCTCTGTGGTTTAACCCACAGTGCCACCAGCGTCCCTTTAGGTATTGTAGGAAACAGCTGAAAACCTGACCTGAGCAGATTTGAATGCCATTATGTTAGGTCTTCTTGCCATTTGCAGCTTTCTTTAAAAGAATGGTGTAAAGGGATCCGAGAGAAATCCAGTAGTACATGGGTTATTTTTTTTTGGGGGGGGGGTGTTGTTTGTATGCCACCTTACTATAATTCAAACCATGCCCAAGGCAGCTTACAGCATGAAAAAATACAAACATAACAAAAGTAGTCATGAACAATAAATAAAACGCCCAAAGTACACAACCAAATTAAACAATTTCCACATAAGATCTGCATTAAAGATAAAAAGCTTAATATTAATAACGGCAACAGCCTCTGCCTGCACCCAACAATGCCCTCTAAACAATTCCCCAACCAAAGGTCTGTTCAGCAGTCTCAGCTTTTGTAGCTGGAGACAGTCTGGGCCAGGTGGAAAAACGCCTGGGAGGCAGAGAGCAGATCTCACAGCCAAGATGGTCTCTGGCCTCTTCAGCGGCCTCAGCTTTTGAGGCTGGAGTCAGTCAGGGTCCAACCCTCCCAGGCCAGGTAGAAAAAGGCCTGGAAAGCAGGGAGCAGGCCTTCCGTGACTCACAAACAAGATGGTTTCCACAGATTAAAATTTGGGCTCAGCAGAACCCTATTTCTCCTCTCCCTTTCTCAGTCCATATGTTCAGCACCTGCGTCTGGTAAATGGGAGGGATAGGGATATGGATGATGGGAACTGGAGTCCTGGAGAGTGACAGGTTCTCACCCCTGCTGTTCTCCATCTATCCATGCTTGTATATTGGACCCATGCAAGAAATTGCTGAAGCAGAGCATGCATAATGATGTGAGCAAGCCATTCATTACCTGCTGGCCAATAGTGCGTTCAGCAGAGTCGAATAAGTATTGGTGGCATATAAGGAAGGCCTGGCAATTAATCTCTATTTAACATTAACATATGCTCATTGACCCTGATACTGATTAAATTAAACATGCTTCTTCTGCCACCTACTTTCCAAATGAAATATTCAGTATCCCAGCCTTGCTACATCTTATTTATTTAAATAGCTGATTAATTAAGTGGTTTTTCCTAAAGATGAAAGAATGGGGGCGGGGTGATGGATAATAATCATGGTGAAACCCGTTGTGTAGGATGAAGGCCATTTTTTAAATTATTCTTTTGCATAGACTGTAAAATCAAAGTTGAAATTAAATCTGGATCTGTAGGCTGCTACACACACATGCGTGTAAAGACACACACACACACACACACACACCTCATAACTCTCAGAAACCGACAAGGGCATGATTAATAACTCTGACCTTTTAATGCAACAGGGCTTATTCGTCTAGTCTTTCTGCAGTTTCCTCCTGTCGGGAAAAAAGCTATAGCTCAATGGTAGAGCTCCTGCTCTTTCATGCAGAAGGCCCTAAGTTCAGTCCCTGGAATCTCCAGCTGAAAGGCTGAGCTGGAACATGGCCATTGCCTAAGATCTTGGTTGCCAGCTGGGGCAGCAAATACTGCCTGGTGCCCCTTGGAACTGGCAGGGTGGAAAATGGGAAGCCCAAGCACAGGTCCAACCAGAGCCATTGATAAGTCTCGTTTCTGTCCCATCTTCCACCCAGTTCTACAAAGGTGATAGTAGACTGAGGAGGAGGAAGCTGACTGAGGTTGACGGGGCAGTGCCCCGTTTGCCCCAATAGATCAGCCTTTTGTTTTTATCTCATATTTTTATGCTGTGAAAATTATATGTGTGTTAGAATAATATACACATTTGTATATTAATGCAAAGGATGTGGGTGGCGCTGTGGGTTAAACCACAGAGCCTAGGACTTGCCGATCAGAAGGTCGGCAGTTCGAATCCCCGTGACGGGGTGAGCTCCCATTTCACAGTCCCAGCTCCTGCCAACCTAGCAGTTCGAAAGCACGACAAAGTGCAAGTAGATAAATAGGTACCACACCGGTGGGAAGGTAAACAGCGTTTCCGTGCACTGCTCTGGTTTGCCAGAAGCGGCTTAGTCATGCTGGTCACATGGCTCCCTCGGCCAATAAAGCGAGATGGGCACTGCAACCCCAGAGTCGGCCACGACTGGACCTAATGGTCAGGGGTCCCTTTACCTTTACCTTTATATTAATGCATGGTAATGTAAGAGTATTTTTTTTCTTTTCTTTCTCACTTTCTTCTTCTTCTTTCATTCCCTCCTTACTCTTTTTATAAATGAAATTCTCTTAATAAAATGTAATAATAAAATAAAAATAAGCATCTAGCTGGTCACTGTGAGAACAGGATACTGGACTAGATGAGCCATTGGTCTGATTCAGGAAGTTTTCTTTTCATGTTCTTACAAGGATGCCCACAAATGCCACATTGCCAAATCTCTATGATGTCTACACACACACTTAATTAACTATGAATGAAGGGCAGTACAGTGGTACCTTGGGTTAAGTACTTAATTCGTTCCGGAGGTCCGTTCTTAACCTGAAACTGTTCTTAACCTGAAGTACCGCTTTAGCTAATGGAGTCTCCTGCTGCTGCTGCGCTGCCACAGCACAATTTCTGTTCTTATCCTGAAACAAAGTTCTTAACCTGAAGCACTATTCCTGGGTTAGCGGAGTCTGTAACCTGAAGTGTATGTAACCCGAGGTACCACTGTATACAAATTTAACAAATAATAGCTCAGTTGGTTATGATGTGACTACCGAGGGCCTTCTCGGTAGTGGCGCCCGCCCTGTAGAACGCCCTCTCATCAGATGTCAAAGTGATAAACAACTACCTGACATTCAGAAGACATCTGAGGGCACCCCTGTTCAGGGAAGTTTTTAATATGTGACATTTTAGTGTATTTTTCATCTTTGTTGGAAGCCGCCCAGAGTGGCTGGGGAAACCCAGCCAGATGGGTGGGGTACAAATAATAAATTATTATTATTATTATTATTACTGCTAACACGAAATCTCAGGTGTCCATGAGGGACAGCTGCATATTCCTGAATTGCAGAGAGGCTGGACTCTAGTCACTAGATGACCCTTGGGGTCCCCTCCAACTCCATGAATCTATGGTAAAAGTAACCTGACATCTCTGTGGGATGATAAGCCATTCAAGCCACACAAGGAAGTCAGAGGAGCTGTCCAGCACTGTCAGCAGCCAGGAAGCCTCATACTGAGTAGGAGAGAAGTTTTTCTGAAGGTAACTAGACTACCAGCAGGCTTATGAAGACTGTCACACCAGTGGTTCCCAACAAAAATGGAATGCTCATCTCGACATCCTCCACTTTTATTAGAGGAACCCTGATCCTTCATATGACCGTGCTTCGTCTGTTAGGATTCTGATATAGGATGCTTTGTGCTGCCAGGCAAGGGGGGCACTGGTGGGATTGAGTATTGGCTCAGGCTGATTGCCACCTCCTTCTTCAATATCTGCTGGTGTTTGTGCATTTGCAATGCTACTCTTTTGGGTTTTGCAAACTGGATATATTAGATGTGTACAGAGAACTGGATGATAAGGCTATATTCTATTTTAAGTGTCAGAGAAAGTATGTCTCTGAATTCCCGCTTCCGAGAATCACAGGTGGGAAAGTGCTGTCCCCCTCAGATAGGCTTGCTAGACCAGACGAGCCTTTGACCCAATCTAGCAGGGCTCTTCTTATGAAGTCATGGGAGAATAACTAACACAGTGAAAATAAGAGTTGGTGAATACGTAGCTTTTTGGGTGGAAAAATCTGCGTTTTCAAGTCTGGTTTTAAAATTCTTTCTGCATATCTAGCTTGGGCTTAATTGTGTGAGAATCTAAATCCAATGATTGATGGGGTCCTAAGGTGATTTGGGTTTTTATTTCCTTCCTTCATTTCTAATTACTGGTTTGGATGCAATCCAAACCAAGTGAGTGATGAGATAAATAATCCCATTTATTCTGAAAACATGAAATAGCTTTCATTACACCGTGTGTGTTTCTTTTGCTTTTGTTTGATATTGCAGGTATTGTTAACTCTTGTTCTGGTACTGTACTCATAATTAAAGCAACAATGGGCATTTCCATTAAAAAAACAAAAACCTACAGAATTGTGGAAACAGAAATTATGTCTTGCTGGGCTGAAATTCTGTGCTCGCTGCATCAGTACAGGAACAAATATTTCCCTGAAGTTGAATGCAGATTACTTTAGAAAAACAAAAAGCATATGCATCCAGATATTAAAAACAGATTTCTGCAGATGTATCTCCAGTTACAAGCAAGAAGGAACCTGCTGTGTGTTGGGCAATGGACTGTATATAGTTATTTGGTAGGGCCTGAATTACTCCACCAAGATGCGCCGAATTTCTTAATCAAAACATATGGTGCAGCCACATTTACAGAGTACAGTTAAACCAAAGGCTGTCACTCAGTTGGAATATGGTTGGGAAAGGGCAAACCAAAATGATCCTGGGGATTTTTTGAATGGTTTTTCACCCTGGCTGTCTGTCCTTCCTGCCTAATGTCCAACCCCCTGACAGCCACAGTTTGTGCTAGCGCATCTGAGACCCTCTGATTATGTCCACTTTGTTTTGGCCCTCAGATAAATCCATTGCCCAGCCTTAAAATATATATTCATGAATGCTTCCATTCTCTCTGTCACCTACTATTCTCAAACTAATAAGAGCAATTTCATTACATATTTGAGGAGGAGGGTGGGGGAAGGGAAGAAAGAAGGAGGACGCCAAGCTTTTGTGTGAAGTTAATAATTCCCACTGATTAATCAAAGGTAATTACATTATGAGAAGTTATGTCTTCGCGTATCCCGAACCATAAAATGAAATTCTCATTAAAATTATATTACATTCATTACCTGTGTATACCCAGATTCCCCGAGATATACATTATATAAGAATCTCCACTCCAATATTGTTCAGAAAAACTCATTACTATGATTCAAGACAAGATCTTGTTTGGAGGAACCATGGAGATTAGTGTAGGTGAAGCCCCTTCGTCGTTCTGCTTTGAATATAATTTTGCAAAAGCCACAAAGTTCCTTTATCTACAAGTCAACGCTCTACAGATTTCTGTCCAGGATTCCCCCCCCCCTCAAAAGACTATTATATTTTCATTCACCGAGGAACAGAAGAAGCTGTCCATACAGCTCAATACTGCCTACACCAGCAGGAAGCAACATCTCAGGCCAGGGTCTCTCCCAGTCCTGCCTGGAGATGCCAAGGTTTGAACCTGGGACCTTCTGAATACGAAGCAGAAACTGAGCTATTGAGCCAGAGCCTTTCTTCTTCACCTATAGAGGTGTGCTGCTTTTATACAGCACACCTCTATAGGCGCAACATTTCAGGAGCCCAGCAAAAACTAAATGGTACATATTCCAGTTTAGGGAGAATATCCAAAAATGTGTGTGTAGGTGTTTCTGTTATTCTTCAGAAGGAGGGTATAATTCTTTGATGAATTTGTGACATATGAGTGTGTGGTGTTGATATCCACAGGTAAATATTGGCAATCCCAGTTGGGTTTGTGAATGCCTGGAAACCAGCAAAACCACCTACTTTTTGAATGCTGCGCTGGCAAACGCTGACAATTATGAGTAGATGCAGTGGTTTTTTTCCTGGAAGGAAGCAAGTGTAAGCATACCGCTAAACATTTTGTGAATCTTTGTACAGTGGTACCTTGCAAGATGAATGCCTCGGAAGACGAAAAACTCGCAAGACGAAAGAGTTTTTCGTTTTCCGAGTTGCTTCGCAAGACGGATTTCCCTATGGGCTTGCTTCACAAGACGAAACCACCAATGCATTCCTACAGGAAACTGTCAATACACAGTGGTGCTTCGCAAGACGAAAAAACTCGTAGAACGAAAAAACTCGCAGAACGAATTAATTTCGTCTTGCGAGGCACCACTGTACTTTTGTCCATTTACTGTATTTATTTTCCCCGATTTGAACTGTAAAATCATGATTTTCTTGAGCCAAAATGAGTACCCCATAACATTTCTTTTCTTTAAAGAAAAAAAGCACTGAGTAGGTGACATGCTCAGTTGTGTCCATCTCACTGAGTTGTCTCCTTAGACTTGTGTTCTTGGTCCCGTGGACGGTGTCTACTAATTGAGGAGGCCGTTTTTGCTGATTCCCTGAAAATAGGTTCTTGAAGGTCCCCTGACCTTTCGGAACTGACTTCTGGAGAGCACTGAGGATGGAGAGGCAGCCAGCTGGTATCACTACCTCTCCCATTAGTGGGCGCATCCTATCGAAGCAACAGCATGAGGAGTACCATTTTGACAAATTCACAGAAACATGGGGTTATCAAAAGCTGCCTTATGCAAAATCAAACCCATCGTCCACCGATCAGTGTTGTCAACACTGACAGATGGCAGGTCTTCGAAGTTGTTCCTGTAAAGAGCAGAGAGTAACTCCACACACACACACACATACACACACACACACACACACACAGAGAGAGACACGTATGTGTACCCTGAACAGAACTGTGTAGGTACGTCCCCTTTAAAATGTAAATGGCACCCCTAAAAAAAATAATAGCTTGACATTAAGGAAAGATAGATCTCGCAAGATGTTAATGGTTACAATGAAGTTCTAGAAATATCACGCTTGCTAAAGCCATTATGTTTTTGTCAGAAATTAGCAAAAGAACATTCTGATCTGACATTCTCCTTTTATGCCCCAATCTCTTTGCAGCTAGACACTTGTAACTTTATAGATGATAGCTTATAATTATCCGGTGTGTACCTGTTGGTTTCTTTAAAATATAATTGCCAGGTTAGCACTTTACATTCTCCTTTCTCACTGGATCATTTCACTAATAAAGTCTCAAAGTGTTTTTTTGTGGAGAAGATTGCAAGCACCAGGCTCATCGTTATTATCTGGATGACATCTTCCGCAAATACATCTACAGGGGCAGATAAAATTGTTGGGGCGATGTGGGGGGTGGCAAATCTGCCTCCTAGAATGCCAGTTAGCTCTTCAGACTTCAAATAATCTCCCTGGGATTTTGTCGTTGTTGTTCTGTTATTATTTTTCTTAAATTGTATGGGGAATTCAAATTTCCTTTGCAACTGCATTATTCTCTGGGAAGAAAGGAGAAATCAGTTTTGAGATGACGTAGCTGAAAGACAGCAAGCAAATGAATGTATGGAGCAGATGAATGTAGCTTAAGAAATCCCAAGAGGACCCACTAATTATACTTCACACAGAATTGTTAAGATTATTGTCCTCCACCATCTCAGCTAGAGAATCATGCCACAGAATGATTGACGGAGGAGAACCCATTTCTCTGCACCACAGAGACACAAGCAGGCTCCAGAGTTGCTGCTCAATTGCAGAATTTATAGTAGTACCACTCATGCAACACGTTGGCCACTAATATACACACAATAATTACCAAAATAATTATATATTCTTTATCAATCTTCTGAGAAAAATAGAAAACCTTGTGCAAGGCCACAGAAACTTGTGAACTACCCAGCCTAAGATGAATTTATAATGTCTGATTTCAATAGATTTTTCAAGTGCTGAACCCAGTCTTTTGTTTTCTTTATCTTTTTAGGTAAGTTCATGAAGATACCAACAAAAGGTAAGTTCGGTGTTGTTCACAATACTGAGAGATGCCAGTGAAGCGGTAAAGGTAAAGGGAACCCTGACCATTAGGTCCAGTCGTGACCGACTCTCGGGTTGCAGCGCTCATCTCACTTTACTGGCCGAGGGAGCCGGCGTACAGCTTCCGAGTCATGTGGCCAGCATGACTAAGCCACTTCTGGCGAACCAGAGCAGCGCACGGAAACGCCATTTACCTTCCCGCCGGAGCAGTACCTATTTATCTACTTGCACTTTGACATGCTTTCGAACTGCTAGGTTGGCAGGAGCAGGGACCGAGCAATGGGAGCTCACCCCGTCGCAGGGATTCGAACCGCCGATCTTCTGATCAGCAAGTCCTAGGCTCTGGTTTCACCCACAGTGCCACCCAAGTCCCACTAATGACTATACTTAGGCCCATTACCAAGATGCTGGCCTGGCTACTTCAATAATTGAATCCTCCATTAGATTTTAACCCTTACTGGATCCAAGGGGTTAGAAGGGATTCGGGCATCATACAACCCAGCCCCCAAACTCTCAACAATATTAAAAGTAAAATATCAGACATTTATAAGTTTTAACAAAAAATAATAATCTGTATGAAGCACTACTCCTCAAAAGTCGGTATTGCACCCCTCTGAGGTTCTGCGCCCTGGGTAGGGATAATAAAATGTTACTCATGCTTATAAAAAGTTCCCTCCCTGTTGGCCGCCAGAGCTGGGCCTCTGCAGCAGAAGTTCTTTGAGGTGTTTCCTGGCAGAATGAGACTGAGACAAAGCCTCTGGGAATGTTGTGTTTGTTGTTTGGGCTGAACTTGTACAACCAATAAAGAGAGGTTTCCAGTCTCCTCGGTTGTTAATCTCAGAGCTTGGCACAAACAGCCAGCATTTTTACAGTGCACAAATTCTCTTTCTTCTTTAAAGTCATGTTCGACTTGCTTGAGGTTACTTTTTACGTGCCCCTGGAGTGTGTGGCGGGAGAGGCCTAATGAGTGAGAAGCAGTGTGAAACCTTTTTTATTGCCGTGTGTGAAGGCTTACAGACTGACGTGCTGTGGCAGGGGATATGGGACCTGTGGCCCTGCAGATGTTGATGAGTTTCTATTCCCATCAGCTCCAGCTCCCAGCATGGCCAGTGGTCAAGGCTGATGGGAGCCATAGTCTGACAACAACTGATGGATCTCAGGTCTCCCCACTCCTGCGCTTCAGGATACATGATCCTGGTGGTGTTTACCTCTGAAATCTCATACGCAACAACTCTGATAAAACTCCAGGTTGGGCTGTGTTACTCACAGATTCTACTTAGAATCATAGAATCATAGAGTTGGAAGAGACCACAAGGGCCATCGAGTCCAACCCCCTGCCAAGCAGGAAACGCCATCAGAGCACTCCTGACATATGGTTGTCAAGCCTCTGCTTAAAGACCTCCAAAGAAGGAGACTCCACCACACTCCTTGGCAGCAAATTCCACTGTCCAACAGCTCTTACTGTCAGGAAGTTCTTCCTAATGTTTAGGTGGAATCTTCTTTCTTGTAGTTTGGATCCATTGCTCCGTGTCCGCTTCTCTGGAGCAGCAGAAAACAACCTTTCTCCCTCCTCTATATGACATCCTTTTATATATTTGAAGGTGGCTATCATATCACCCCTTAACCTCCTCTTCTCCAGGCTAAACATGCCCAGCTCTCTTAGCCGCTCCTCATAAGGCAGCATTAGAAGTCACATGGCTGCCAATTAAGTGCATGGTCAGGTGACCCAGGGAACCAATAAAGTCCATGGCTATCTGATGCATGGATGAAAACTAGCAAAGATTGGGGAAGGGCCAGATCACAGTTCAGAGGTACCAGCTTGCATGGGAGATTGTGGGGCGGGGTGCCAATGACACATGCAATGTTGTGCACAGCATAAGGTTGTTGTCAATCATAGAACTGTAGAGTTGGAAGGGATCCTGAAGATCACCTGGTCCAACTCCCTGCAAAGCAGGAATATAATAATAAAATAATAATAATTACTTTTTATTTATACCCCGCCCTTCCTGGTTCAGAAACCAGGCTCAGGGAGGCTAACAACAAATTTAAAACACTTAATTATAAAAGCAGCATAAAATACAGTATAAAAACATCAATAACAATAAAATTCAAAAATCAATCAGATATCCCCCAGGGCTAGCTGGCTGAATTCTACCTGGGCCAGCGAGGAGACCAGGGGAGAATTAGCTGTGGGGTCTCAGAGTGGGTGATCCTTATAAAAGGGGAGGGGGAGGGAAGAGAAGGGAAATAAAAGATCAGGCTGAATTCAAATTAAAGGCCAGGTGGAATAGCTCTGTCTTACAGGCCCGGCGGAAGGAGGTTAAATCCTGAAGGGCCCTAGTCTCCTGGAACAGAGCATTCCACCAGGTCGGAGCCATCACTGAGAAGGCCCTGGCCCTGGTGGAGGATAGTCTGACTTCCTTAGGGCCCGGGACCTCTAAACTATGGTTTTTCATGGACCTTAAGGTCCTCTGCGGGGCATACCAAGAGAATATGTAGCTGTCCCAAAAAGGGATTGAACCTGCAACCTTGGTGTTATCAGCACCATGCTCTAACCAACTGAGCTATCCAGTACGGCTCCTCTCTGGCACTTGGCCTCTTCCTCCTCCTGCTGCTGCCGCCACTGGCCAGGGGCTGCTTCCCTTGTCTTTCTCTTACACAGCAGGAGAAGGAGCTGTTGGCTACTGGACTGAAGCCATGCTGCACTCAACTCCGTGTTTGCCCTTCTCTGCCCCCTGAATTTTTTTTGGCCAATTAATTTTCATTGCTTTTCAAAAACGTTAACCAATTTAACATCGCATTAATTCAAACTGAATGCAAATTTAAAAATGACTTCCCACCCCGCCATCTTGATGTTTTGATTTCCACCCTTATTAGCTGCTCAGTATCACATACCTTTTCAAATGACATTTCAAAAACTTAAAAATATTTTAGCATTTTATCTTTGATTTGTTCGATTTTCTTCATCTTCATTTCCCATCGGCTGCTCATTTTCAATTCCTGCTAGACTTAACTATAACATATTCCCAAATGTCCCTGTTTTGAACATTGGTGGGGCCTGCCCCCTCCCCCCAAAAAATATTGGAGGGGCCAAAAGTGCTGGGCCCCAAGGATTTGGTCCCTATTCCTCAGTGATCAAGCTTCTGATTTGCACCCAGAACTTCCTTGTTGCCTGCTATCTTAGATGGCCTTCTGCATGCAGAACATGCAGCCACACAATCATGCATTTTCCTAAATTAGCAGACCACTTGGGTCCTAGGGTTTTTAACCAACACTGACAGGGTTTCCAGCTGGCAACTAAAAGATTTCCCTCCTCCCATTAACTTCAAATGTGCTGCTGAATCATGAGATGGGGGGCCTGTAGTTTGCATGGGGAAGAGTGTCAGCATTGCCCTTGAGCCAGTGCCACTAACTGGACTCATCCACTTCAGCCCCAACTGGGCTAGGCAAGGTGGGTAGCACTTCCAGAGACCACCTTCTGCACAGGAACAGGTCCAAGTGCTGTGGACTCACAGCTTAGAGTTGTGAGCACTGGATTCACTTCCACAAGTAGACAGCCGTCCGCACAGCAGAGTATAGCAGAGTATATAAACAACTCGGAGAGCAGCTCTGTAGAATATCTTCTTTATTCTATCTACAACTATTATACAACTATATACAGAGCTAAATAGGTCTAAGCATAAATGGATGCTAAACCGCACTGAGTGTCTGCAGCTGCTCTTAGCAGCAACCTTATCTATACAAACGATCTCTAACACTCAGTCTTTCTCTTTGACACACTGACTCACTGACCGACTCACTCACTGACCGACTCACTTACTGACTGACTCTTTGATGTGGTGCTGGAGCAGAATATGTAGAGAGCAGAACACGCCTCCTCCTCTCTGCAGAATCAGCAGACTCCTCAGGAGATTCTTGGATATGGGAGGGGTGAAATCTCCTCAAAGAGGCCATGGCTTAGTGGTAGAGCATCTTCTTTGTGTATGGAAGGTTCCAGATTCAACCCCCAGCCTGTCCTCGTTGGGCTGGGGAAGATTCCCTGCTTGAAATCCTGGAGAGCGACGTAGATGGACCAATGGCTTGACTCAGTAGAAAACAGCTTCCTATGTCCCTGTGTTCCAGTTGACTTTAAAAGGAACTTAGATTGCTAGAGGATATATCTATCACTAGCTCTTAGTCACAATGACTAAATGAATTTTCCAGATTCAGAGGCAGTATTGACACTGAATGGTTGGCTATTGGGGAGAAGTAGAGCATGCTATGCCACTATGTCTCATTTGAGAGGTTCTCAGATGTTTCTGAGAATATTTGACCATTGTGGTAAGTGATACAGTGGCGCCTTGGTTCTTGAACTTAATATGTTCCGGAAGTCCGTTCGACTCCTGAAGCCATTTGAAAAACAAAGTGCAGCTTTCGATTGGCTAGAGGAGCTTCCTGCACTCAAGCAGAAGCCACGTCGGATGTTTGGCTTCCAAAAAACGTTCGGAAACCAGAACACTTATTTCCGGGTTTTGGGTGTTCGGGAGCCATTTTGTTTGTCAACTAAGCTGTTTGAGAACCAAGGTATGACTGTACGTTGGACAAGATGGCTCTCTGGTCTGATCCAGAAGGTTCTTCTCAAGTATTCTTGTACATTCCTGATGGCTGCATATAACCATGGGTGACTAACAGGTATGCAGAGACATCCTGCATGATTTTATCTAAGCTCCCTTTACTCTCACAGGTCATGAAAAGGCTGCTTGTGTCTGACCTTGCAGGTTTGGGGAAGAATCAGTGCAAAGGCAATTTTAGCCGAGAGGTATTCAGCATCAACATATGCATTTCTGATGTTTGTTTATTTAAAATTTATAGACCATTGCTCTGCTCTATCAAAGCTTCCAATGCACTTCACAGTTCAAACAAAACGCAAATGTGGTATTAAAATCAGTTCTACAATCAAAGCCATGAATACTAAAGCGTTTGGAATTAGATGAACTTCTGTTTATTGTTCTGTTCTCCTAAACGAGTTATTGTTGCATATTGTGTAATGCTACATTTTAATAAGCGCTTGATGGTTCAAGTGTTTATATGAACCTGTAACTTAATTTATTGAGGGGGGTTGTAAATTGACTTAATGAAAGGCAGGATATCAGCACAGAAATGTAAAGTAGCAGTCATCACTTGAAGCTATAGTCATCACCTGATAAATATTCTGGTTGAACATATCCTTGTTTTGGACTGAACAACCTGTTGGTTGCAAATTCAGCCATTTGGACAGCATTTGTATCAACAAAAGCAAAAATGCTGGTATGACTAGCTGGGCCTAAGACTGAGTTTTTCCTCTTCCACTTAGGAAACTTCTGCTTGGAGGACCTAACTAAGCCAAGTGGTTTAGGATCCAGGGATCATGTCAGACGGTGCTTGCAAAGAGCAAGGGGAGTACTCACAGGTGATCTTGAAAAGTTTGGTCATCCATTTTTGCTAGAATGTATTTAAAAATAGGAATGGCCTGATGGATCGATCTGGCATCACTGCCTCATCCATCAATTGTTTGTTGACTTAGAAGGAAAGGCAGCAGCGACTGTCATTTATCATTGGAGAGGATCTTTGGCCATAATGAAGGTCAAGGAATAGGAGAATGTGTTTATATGGATCCCTATAAATGGGTTTTGAATTGATAAGTCCTTGGACTTTGCTTGGAACTCAGAGTAATGCATCTGCCCTTTGCAGCCTTTGACTTATTTCCCCATCAGTCCTGTCTAGCTCCCTTCATTGTCTCACAGCTATTTGCTTATTAATTAAAATATTTTTTGAACCACCTGATATCATTCAAGCTTAGGGTGGAATGCAACAGTAAACAGAAAATGTCTTCGAACACCCACAACCATAAAGCAGGAGCATCTCGTCCAGTTTACTGTTCTCACAGTGGCCAGCCAGATGGAAGCTTCTTCCATTCAAACCTTGTCTGAATGCTTCTTGAGCTCTGGCCTATTCCTGTATCCTTGGCTATTCCTCAGTCTTGACTTTGTCCTCTTCACTTATGATTTGATGCATGCCTAGGACCCTCGTACCTACGGGACCGCCTCTCCTGGTATGCCCCACGGAGAGCCTCAAGGTCCATAAATAGCAACACCCTAGTGGTCCCAGGCCCTAAGGAAGTTAGATTGGCTTCAACCAGAGCCAGGGCCTTTTCAACACTGGCTCCGGCCTGATGGAACGCTCTGCCTCTTGAGACCAGGGCCCTGCACGATCTGATTTCTTTCCGCAGGGCCTGTAAGACAGAGTTGTTCCGCTTGGCCTTTGGCTTGGAGCCAATTTGATTCCCTCCCCTCTTTCTTTTCCTTTCTCCTCCTGCGATGAGGCTACGTTTTAATATTTTAATGTTTCAATATTTTAATGTTGTATTTTAATTTTGTTTTTAAGTTGTAATCATTCAACTTATTTTTATTATTGCTTGTTAGCCGCCCTGAGCCCAGCCTTGGCTGGGGAGGGTGGGGTATAAATAAATATTATTATTATTATTCTGACTTCTTGCTCGAGTCAGACCACAGAGCCTGGCAGGTGCTCATCTAGCAACCCCTCAGCACAATGGCTGAATTCTCCTACCCTTACCTATACGCCTAGACACAGTAGACCAAGGATAAGAACTTTCCCCCAGCTGAGGGCCATATGCCCTCCTTGGCAGCCTTCTGGAAACCAGATACCAGGGATGAGTGCGGCCAAAAGCAAAGCATGAGTAGAACCAGGAATGTGACTCTTATCTTGTACAGTAGGCAACATTCCAGGCATGTGAAATATACTCGGAGTCGAGAGTGGATTTCATGCTCTTTATTCAGCTCATAGTGGTGAGGAGGAATGGAAGTTCCCCCAGAATGTCTGCTTTATATACATTATTTACACAATGGGCCCCACGTGATTGGCTAATTCCGGGATTCTACTGTAGGCCAATCAGGTTGCGGATTCACTTCCACCTGGAGCTGGATTGGGTGGCCCCTGTGGACCAATCAGACTGCTGCATTCTGGATCCTATTGTTCTAGGACCAATCAGACTGCTGCATTCTGGATCCTATTGTTCTAGGACCAATCAGACTGCTGCATTCTGAATCCTATTGTTCTAGGACCAATCAGACTGCTGCATTTTGGATCCTATTCAACCCAGTACATAACACCATGCAAATGTCAAAGCTTTCTATGAACACACAGCTATCTTTCCACCCTCTGTCCGGGCAAGCAAGAAGCATTTGCAAGGTTTAAGAACACATTCCAGTCTGGCACAAACCCTGAAGATGGTGTGGAGCAAGGACAATGAGGGGCGTGGTCTGGAGAGGAGGTGTGGCCCAGGAGAGTCCCAAGGGCCAGGAAGAGAGGTCTGGAGGGCTGCTGCATGAGCCCCTAGACCTGAGTTTCTCCACCCCTGCTGAATACAGAGTAGAAACAGATGTCCTACGGCCTCGCTAACATTTTGGGAGAGGGTAACATCCTGTCCCGGACTCAGGAGAGTCTTCTCTTATAGGAACTCTACACCACAGTCAGGAAAAATGGCACCTCTCTCCAATTTTGAGACATGGAAAACACAGCAAAGCAGAGGCTCATGTGCAGTAACTGGGAAGCTGTAGATTTAGCAGACGGGTCACATTTTTAACCTCCAAAATAATGTCTTGCAGCACTAGGGAGAATAAGGATCTTGATACATCCCGATTAATGGGTGATAAATGATTTAGAATCCACTGAAAATGTAGCTGCAGGCGATCTTGAAGTCTCTAGAGAGGATTATCCAACAAAGATATTTCATTTATCACTTCCCCCTCCCATTCCATACAGGACTGAGAATGAATTCTTTTTATAAAGTAAAGCAGCCAAGTTGTTAACTGGGATCTGCTGGACTGAGCATCAGTGAGCATCTCTGGTCAGTCCTTAAAGATTTCCATTAGCTCCCAGTTTGTTTCCCAGTGAAATTCAAAGAATCTGGGGTCAGGGTATCTGAAGGAGTATCTTGTGGACTTTCCAGTCCACTGAAATTCTCACCAGAAGTCTAATTCTGGGTGCACTCACCTTCCTTGGTAAGATGGGAAGGGGTAATCAGAGACATCATCTTTTCTGCACCTCAGTTGTGGAGCATACATTATTTACTTACTAGATTTAGATCCTGCTTTTCAACCAGATCCCTCAAAATGGCCAAGAACATTTTAAAAACACAACAGATACACCAAGAACCACATGTTCACAAATGTTCCTTCCCATAGGGCAGATTATGTCCACTGGCCTGTGATGGCAAGGAGGGCAGTCTGCTAAACATATTTACTCAGGAGTAATCCCCATTAAACCCAATGGGTGTTTCTGCCAAGTTGACATGCATAGGAATGCACTCTTCGCTTTTGCCAGAACTTCTCCATGATATACTTCAGTCTGATTAGTTTAATTGGGTTTAATTGTTTATTTTGACTGCTTTCTGGAACTGCTGGTTAAACCACTTAGAACAACCTATGGTGGAAAGGCAGGGCAGAAAGGTTTTATATTCCATTGACTGTTGGTTAGAGCATGGTGCTGAGAACACCAAGGTCACAGGTTCGATCCCCATGCAGGACAGGTGCGTATTCCTGCATTAAAGGACTAGATGATCCTCAGGGTCTCTTCCTGCTCTGCAGGTCTATGATTCTATAGGGTACCACTGCCCATGATGAAGGATGTTGCTTTCTGTTTCTGTATCTGTTTGTTTTTTTTTTTTAAAAAAACACAACATCAGAAGTTTCCTCTCCACAGTGAGAGTCAGTATGGTGTAGTGGTTAAGAGTGGTAGACTCGTAATCTGGTGAACTGGGTTCGCGTCTCCACTCCTCCACATGCAGCTGCTGGGTGACCTTGGGCTAGTCACACTTCTCTGAAGTCTCTCAGCCCCACTCACCCCACAGAGTGTTTGTTGTGGGAGAGGAAGGGAAAGGAGAGTGTTAGCTGCTTTGTGACTCCTTAAAGGTAAAGGGACCCCTGACCATTAGGTCCAGTCGCAGGCGACTCTGGGGTTGTGGCGCTCATCATCTCGCTTTACTGGCTGAGGGAGCCGGCGTACAGCTTCCAGGTCATGTGGCCAGCATGACTAAGCCGCTTCTGGTGAAACAGTGCACGGAAACACCATTTACCTTCCCGCCGGAGCAGTACCTATTTATCTTCTTGCACTTTTACGTGCTTTCCAATTGCTAGGTGAGCAGGAGCTGGGACCGAGCAATGGGAGCTCACCCCGTCGCGGGGATTCGAACCGCCAACCTTCTGATCAGCAAGTTCTAGGCTCTGTGGTTTAATCCACAGCACCACCCGGGTCACTTGCGACTCCTTAGGGTAGTGATAAAGTGGGATATCAAATCCAAAGTCGTCGTCGTCTTCTTATCTCAGATCAGACTCGGGTTCAATATTGTCTATAGCATAGCATTGGTGGTTCGGAGAAGTTGTCTTTAGCCAACATCAGTAGTAGGTGTATAGCAGTCTAGGAAACAAACCTGGGGCGCTCTGGATGTTGTTGGATGATATTTCCCATAATCTCTGGCCACTGCCTACGCTCACTGGGCATGGTGGGAATTGAATCCAGCTACTTCTGGAGGGCCTCCAGTTTTCCACTCATGGCCTAAAACACTAGCAACATCTCCCCAGGAAGATCTTACCCTGTCCTGCCTGGTTATGCCACGGTTTGAACCTGGAACCATCACCATATGAACCATGTGCTTCACCACTAAGTTATGCCCAAGATGCTTTTAATGCCATTTTTGTGATTTCCGTGTTGATGAAAATTTCTGCGTTGCCAGAGTGTCAGAAAGAAACACTAAAACCTTTTGTGATGCAATTGTCTTTTGAATCCAGTCTTTATGAAAAATTCACAAGGAGTTTATGTTTTGTATGTTTAGTGATGAATCCCGTTTGCAGATCAAGGAAGATTTTTGGGGGGTTGGTAGGCAGACAAGATCTTTCTAAAGTGACTATGGATTTGTCTTGTCTGTTCATGTACTGCAATATTTTTTTTTAAAGCAACACCATTCCCCCACCCATTTTTTATTCAGGTTCTCATTTATGATGAAATATTATTTCATTTTTAATTTCCTAAATATAATATCACACACACGCACACAGTTCTAATCTCTAATGTCATACACAGGAGTATTGGGGGGGGGGCAACAAATGTTATGAGCAAAATGAATGCTTTCTTGAGGATTGCCTGTAATATATTATTTAGCTTGATATCTCCCATGATGGCAGAGGGGATATCACAGTACGCTTAATTCCTGAAGACAATTTATACATTAAAAATAAATTGCGAAAACCCCAGTGGCTTCCAGCATGTTGACACATTTAAAATTAAGGGTAGTAATGGGAATGACTGCTACCTCTTTAAATGAGAAAAGAGCAATCATTAGCAAGGACTCATTTCGATAGTGCAAAGGGAAGAAACGTCTTTGTAAAAAGTATCCCCTGCAAAAATAAAATAAAATTCACCTGTCAAATTACACCACTGCTCTTTTGTCTTTGTAGTGTGGAGTCTTGATGCTGACAACAAATCTCTCAGCTCTTTCTCCTTTTGCTAAAAAATAAATAAAAATGCTATGTCTTCTTTTGACACATAATCAGCACGCCTGCTTCCACATCTTCATAGCTTGATCAGTGGTTATAATAACTGATATAATAACATAACAGAAGTGTACCTGGGCAAGATCAATGGGCTGCCCAGCTGATAACCCCATCTGTGCCAAAATTATTTGGGAGGAAGTCGTTAAAGTGGTATCATTGCACTTCAGTCATATGATGTGAAATTTGGCCAAAGAAAAGCTGCACAGGATAGATCATGATAACGGGTGGGGGGGGGGGCAAGTAAGCCACTTCCCTCCACCCCCATCTCCACTCCCCCTCGGCTGAATTTGACCTGGAGAAATATGCCTTGCAAATCACTCAAAGAGGACAGTGGCCCCACTCCCCCTGGAGTGCTGTGAATTAGACGGAGTTGCATGAGATGAGGACCATGCAGTAGCTGTCACCATCAGCATACCCCGAGGCCTTGTATGCAAACAGAGTTCAGCCAGAGCTCTGCTGGGAGAGACACAGGTGGGACTGCTCTCTCAATTATTCCTTTTTCCTGGCTTGGAGGCAATGGAGGCAGAGAAAGGTAAGGATGCTTTGCAACAGGAATGGATAACCTTTTCCCTGCCTGTGGGCCTCATTGCCCTCCACGGAGCCCTCTGAGGGCCAGACACCTGCAGCGCACAATGAAGAGTGAGATGAAACCTCTCAGCCAGGTACAGCACGGCAACAGGGAAGGAAATCTCCCCTCTCTACTCATCTGATAATCAAGAAAGGGGCCATATGCATCCCAATTTGGGCAGATGAGGAATGAGTCCATTGAAAAGGCAACAGCTGGATTTTGTAATCTCCACAAACATCAACACCTCACCCATTTCTATTGCACATGGGCTGTTGGCAAAGTTTATTTGTCTCAGGTGCAAATAATGGTTGGGAGTCCAGAACTGGTTTACTGAGCAGGCATCCCCAAACTCTGCCCTCCAGATGTTATGGGACTACAACTCCCATCATCCCTAGCTAACAGGACCAGTGGGCAGGGATGATGAGAATTGTAGTCCCTAAACATCTGGAGGGCCGAGTTTGGGGATGCCTGGACTAGAGGTTCTCCACCTCTCCTTTTCAATCTAACCTCCCTTCCTCCAGGCTCTTTGAAAACTTTCCTTGAAAAAAAAGTTTCTGCTAAGGTAAAGACCTTGCCTCACGGCCACCAGGTTCCTCCTCTGCTCCTCAAACCAGCAGGTCTGCTGTACAACGTTTAGCCTTGACGAAGAGGTGCTCATGGAGATGGTAGCTGTGGTGAGTTGCTTGAGGTGGAAGAAGAGAGGACAGCTAGGGTTCAGTCAGGATCAGGATTCTTAAAAACAAGGGCAGTCAGAGGCAGGTCTTTCAGGACCCTGGACAGAGCTAGATCAGGCAACCTGTTCCAAAAAAAGAGCCCATTCTCAACTGAATACAGGAAGCTGCCTCATGCCACCTCAGACAGTTAGTCCAACTAGCTTGGTATTGTAAATATTAACTGGCAGCAGCTCTGTGGAGTTTCAGGCAGGGAGTTTTTCCCAGCCAGGAGATGCTGGGAACTGAATCTGAGAATATCTGCACATTTCTATAGGTGAACAACTCTCCTTCCCTTCAAATACTGTCATTGGTATCCATCTCTCTCAAGAGGAAATGGAATGTGTCTCTGTGGGTGAAGTCAAACCGCAATGTTGGAAGCACCGAAGTGACTTCACCTGGGCAGTGTGTATGGAAGTCGTGGGCTGCCCAGATAGAATCATAGAATCATAGAGTTGGAAGAGACCACAAGGGCCATTGAGTCCAACCCCCTGCCAAGCAGGAAACACCATCAGAGCACTCCTGACATATGGTTGTCAAGCCTCTGCTTAAAGACCTCCAAAGAAGGAGACCACCACACTCCTTGGCAGCAAATTCCACTGTCGAACAGCTCTTACTGTCAGGAAGTTCATCCTAATGTTTAGGTGGAATCTTCTTTCTTGTAGTTTGGATCCATTGCTCCGTGTCCGTGTCTCTGGAAGATGAAAATACCCCCTCTCGGCCTCACTGATGTGGTCCAAAGGAAAGCAGAACAATGCATTTGGCACCAGCTTGGCTACTGGAGTTGCTGGAAGGAGCCGTCCAAGGCACCATCCAACCGTCTTGGATTTGTGTAGGCTGATTCCTCCTCACCCTTTTATTCTCCTGCAAGGCAGCGAGGTTTAGGATCAAAGTTTCCTTTTCCAATCCTAATTGCTAAATACTGGAAAAAAGAAACTGTGCCAACAAAAAAAGGAACAGCAAGACAAACTAACAGAGTATATTGAACTGGCTAGAATAACAGAGGCAATTAGAGACCACACTAGACAAGAGTTTCAAAAAGCATGGGGGAAATGCAGAGAACATTTCACAAAAACAGTGCTCTAAAATACATACCTGAACTTCTTTCGATTAATGTCTGCAGAAGACTTTGTGGATATTTAAGTTATAATTAGAAAAATCATAATAATTCATAAAGGAAACAGCTTATAAGAAGTAAATAAGGAGGCCAGATACAGAATAAAGGAAGTCTTTTATTTGGTGGTTTGTATTGTTGTATGTTATGCTCATTGTATGTTATGTTCACGTTTAATGAGGGTGGATTTCTGTATTTGGGGGGGGGTTATGTTATGTTGTAAATAAAATTTCCAATAAAAATTAAAACAAACAAACAAAGTTTCCTTTCCCTAGATGAGCTCCCTTCCCAGGCGGATGAGCCCCATCTGCCTCTCTCTTCCCTCTACAGCAGGCACAGGCAACCTCAGCCCTCCAGATGTTTTGGGACTACAACTCCCATCATCCCTGACCAGTGGTCCTGTTAGCTAGGGATGATGGGAGCTGTAGTCCCAAAACATCTGGAGGGCCGAGGTTGCCTATTCCTACTCTACAGCATGAGCAGAAACCACCTTCTTGACTGTGGGGCCCCCTATTGGTCTTATCCATTCATTCTGCCGGAGCCCGTCTCCATATGCAGGGTATGTCCCTAACTCAGAGGGTTTGAGTCCCATTGGCTACCCTCACCTGGTTTCCCAGGGTCTGGTTGCTGTCACATGTTGACTGCTTCTAGGACCCACAGGTGAGAGCTGAGTGGAGGGTGGGGGATAAAGGTGAACAAATGGCCCCAGATGGAGCACGGGATGCCCCCACCATAACTAGTACCCCATACCCTCCATATATATATATATATATATATATATATATATATATGAAAAGCCTTTCATTCATAAGACAAATATGACAATCCCTACACTACAAAAACGTTGTTGTTGTTGTTGTTTAGTCGTTTAGTTGTGTCTGACTCTTTGTGACCCCATGGACCAGAGCATGCCAGGCACTCCTATCATCCACTGCCTCCCACAGTTTGGTCAAACTCATACTGGTAGCTTTGAGAACACTGTCCAGCCATCCCATCCTCTGTCGTCCCCTTCTCCTTGTGCCCTCCATCTTTCCCAATATCAGGATCTTTTCCAGGGAGTCTTCTCTTCTCATGAGGTGGCCAAAGTATTGGAGCCTCAGCTTCATGATCTGTCCTTCCAGCACTCAGGGCTGATTTCCTTCAGAATGAAAAGCCTTTCATTCATAAGACAAGTATGACAACCCCTCCACTACAAAAACTTGGGAGACCAATAAATCCCAGCACTGCCTTCGTTGTCGTAACTGCAGTGCAGTTTTCCCTGCCTTGCATTTCCACAGCTTTGGCCTGGATCCTAGCATGACTGAGACCATGCGAACTTACAGCCTCCCCTCCCCTCACCTGTGTTCAAGTAATTCAAGGCCTAAAGTCAGAAAACAATAAAATATCAGGCAGCTGAGTCAGAGCTTTTGCTGTCACACTGAAATCCCCACATCCCTGATGCAAAGCGGAGGCAGAGGAAAGTGTTTCTCAGCAGTATTTGGAAACTTTCAGGGGGTCTCCCCCCCTTCTGGGTCCTGAAAATGCTTTTAAGTAATCAGGTTTCTATGTGGGAAAATCCGTTGGGGCTTTTATTTGTCAAATTGCATGTACAATATATATCCCAGTGGACTCCAAGCTTGAATTCCCTCAGGAGTTAGCTTTCAAGGTATTAAGTGGGAAAATCTTGCGTTTTCTATGTAGCTTTGTGTAATTCAATCTGGGTCTTCGTACGACCTTTTTTCTTTTTCTTTTTACACCCCAGGTCACTTAGCTTAGCTTTGTCCGGAGACATCTCTTTGCGGGGTCATTTTCTAAAACTAATTCCGGCCCTTTGCTACATGGAGAGAAGGTTGATCCATCATTTTTCCCTCCTTCCTTTCCCCCTCATCTCCTTCTGTCGCTAAGCTCACGGAAAACATTGTCCCGTGGAATATATTATTCACGAATTAACCGCAGCTCCCTTAAGTTAACAGCGCCGACGCTGCATGCTGCCTCCGTGATTGTCGGACAGGCAGAAAGACCCGAAAATCCCAATACCCATCATCTTTTTAGTTCATCACCATCACCCTTCATCAACTGCTGTGCCACATATCACAATTCTTCCCTCCACCCCAGAGTGCAGGGCTGGTTTTGCTTCATCTTGATCGCACATTGATTTAGGACTAGCAAGAAATAATACTTAACACACTGGGTTGCTGAGTGAGTCATAACTGCACCTGATTGACTGAATAACTTTTGGGTGGACACCTGCAGGGCTTCTCTCGGCAAGGAAATGGAATCCCTCCTCACATCCCAGGTATTTTCAAGCTGCCGGAACAACCATTGTATATTTTATTCTTCTCTTCCTCTCTAGCAATGTTAAAATGAGAGTTGTGCTGAAATGTTTGTTTCAGAATTCTGAGCTTCCAAATGGATAGAATTGGGGGTGGCTCCAGGTATTTTGCAGGAGGTAGGGGACTCGAGAAAGATGCTTTCATTCAAAGGAGTTGGGGAGATAATTGCTCAGTTTGCATTTTAATGCAGATTTACAGTTCCCGAACTACAACGTACAAACCGAAACATAGCTATCCTTCGAATTCTGTAGTGTGGTTCTCCAACCTGAAATGCAGATATGACCTCGCCCCCCCAAAAGGAAGTAAAGGTAAGGGTAAAGGGACCCCTGACTATTAGGTCCAGTCGCGGACGACTCTGGGGTTGCGGTGCTCATCTCACTCTATTGGCTGAGGGAGCCAGCGTACAGCTTCCGGGGCATGTGGCCAGCATGACTAAGCTGCTTCTGGTGAACCAAAGCAGCACACCGATATGCTGTTTACCTTCCCGCTGGAGTGGTACCTATTTATCTACTTGCACTGTGTGCTTTCAAACTGCTAGGTTGGCAGGAGCAGGGACCGAGGAACAGGAGCTCACCCCATTGCGGAGATTCGAACCACTGACCTTTTGATTGGCAAGCCCTAGGCTCTGTGGTTTAACCCACAGTGCCACCTGCATCCTTAAAGTACTTTGGGGTAAAGAGTGCCATTGATTCCTATGGTGTATAAATTAAAAATTTAAAATAAATACATAATTTACAGTGTGCATATTGGTAAAAATATCACCTGGCATGCATAATGCTGAGGGGGAAATGCTTGCGGAAATGTGTATATTAGGCAAAGGTTGAAGCACAATTAGGAGAGATATGCACACTGGTGCATGTGAATTTGCATTTGGAGTTGCTTTAAAAAAATAATAATCACAAACTGGTGTAGTAATGAGGTGAACTGAGTTTCAGACTGGAAAATGAGAAACTGATAACAGTTTCTCAAAATAAGCTGTGTGGATATTTGGAATTTGCTAAAATGACAGTGATAATCAGGCAACAATCAAACAAAAACTTTAAAAAGAGTGGAGAAGTGGGGAAGAATATATAATCAAACATTGTTCCCAAATCAAACCCTTGATATGCATTGACTAAATTTCACAAAGTAAAAATTCAGATAGATAAGTTATTTATTGTGTGTAAATGAGATAACGTGGATGGCGCTGTGGGTTAAACCACAGAGCCTAGGACTTGCCAATCAGAAGGCCGACAGTTTGAATCCCCGTGACGGGGTGAGCTCCTGTTGCTCGGTCCCAGCTCCTGCCAACCTAACAGTTCAAAAGCACTTCAAAGTGCATGTAGATAAATAGGTACCGCTCCGGCGGGAAGGTAAATGGCGTTTTCATGCACTGCTCTAGTTCGCCAGAAGAGGCTTAGTCATGCTGGCTACATGACCCGGAAGGTGTACGCCGGCTCCCTCGGCCAATAAAGCAAGATGAGTGCCGCAACCCCAGAGTCGATCACGACTGGACCTAATGGTCAGGGGTCCCTTCACCTTTAAATGAGATAACAAAGGTAATCAACACAATTGAAAGAAAATAGAAAAGAAGTAGCTGTAATGGGCTGGTGGGAAGTCATGGGCGAAGAAATGCGGATATTTATTATTTAGATTAGTTTTACACTTAACATAAGTTGAAGTATATATGCAATTGTGTAACAACAGAAAATCAAATAAAAAGCATAATGGGGGAGGAACTGCTTTGATCGCTGGAACTGGCAGTTCGATGGGTGCCTCGTTATACCCGCATTACGTTGGTATGAACTCAATTGTTTAGTGTGGCAGCCCCGACACTTTGGAACTGCCCGCCAATTGATATCAGGCAGGCGCCTTCATGGGCAATTTGAATTCATTCCCAGCATCCTATGAATTGTTGGAATTGGCTTGCCAGATCGGGTCAAAGAAATGCCACCCAATCCGTCATCTGGCACATCTATACTTGTGGCCAGCCATATGCTCCTGGGAATGTCACTGGCAAGCCATGTCACGGGTAACTGATTGCTCCCTGAGCATGGCAGCCCAGGGTTCTGCTGTTGTGAACGCCACATCGCTCTTTCATGCTGCGATAGTCTCTTCTGTTCCCTAGGCTTGCTGCCGTTTGGCCTTTGGCACCACACTCTGAAAGAGCTGTTTGGCAGCTCCTTGTCTGAGTTGCTTTGCAGTCCACCAGAATCACCCGCCTACCTAAAGGGCGCTGGCAATCTGTTTGGGCCTGGTTCTGGGGAAGGCGTGTGAAGGGCATTTGCCAAGAGAGCTGCAGAGAACAATCTGAGTCTGTAGTAACTGGGCTGCAAGCGAAACAAAATAAAAATAAAAATTCCTTCCAGTAGCACCTTAGAGACCAACTCAGTTTGTTATTGGTATGAGCCTTCGTGTGCAGACCAACATGGCTACCTACCTGTAACTGGGCTGCAAGCGTTGCTGAGAGGATGGCCACGTTTTGGGGTGCTGAGATTTCTCTAGAAGCAGTGCAGCTTGCAGAGCGCTTACTTCTGCTGCCCTACGATCCCATGTACACATTCATTTACAAACACACCATCTAATAACATGCCTATCCTCCAAGGAGTTTTAGGTGGCATTCACGGCCCTCTTCCTCACCAATTTACCTTTACGACAACCCTATGAGGTAGATTAGGCTGAGAGGCAGTGAGTGACCCAGAATCACCCAATGGACTCCATGGCGAAGTGGAGATTTGAACCCTGGTCTCCCAGAGTAGGGACGCGGGTGACGCTGTGGTCTAAACCACAGAGCCTAGCACTTGCTGATCAAAAGGTTGGCTGTTCGAATCCCCACGACAGGGTGAGCTCCCGTTGCTCGGTCCCTGCTCCTGCCAACCTAGCAGTTTGAAAGCACGTCAAAAGTGCAAGTAGATAAATAGGTACCGCTCCGGCGGGAAGATAAACTGTGTTTCCGTGTGCTGCTCTGGTTCGCCAGAAGCGGCTTAGTCATGTTGGCCACATGACCCAGAAGCTGTACGCCGGTTCCCTCAGCCAGTAAAGCGAGATGAGCGCCGCAACTCCAGAGTCGGCCACAACTGGACCTAATGGTCAGGGATCCCTTTATCTTTACCTCCCAGACTTTAGTCCATCCCGCTAACCTCCAAGCTACATCACCCCCTCCAACATTTCTCCAATGAAATAGGGATGTCCTATTCAACAACAACAACTTTTATTATTTATACCCCACCCATCTTACTGGGTTGCCCCAGCCACTCTGGGAAGCTTCCAGTATATATATATAAACATAATAAAACATTAAACATTTTTTAAAAAACTTCCCTATGCAGGGCTGCCTCAGATGTCTTCTAAAGGTTGTATCATTACTTATCTCCTTGGCTCGTGGGTCGCATAACTCCCCACCCTCCACCATTTCTCTGATGAAAATAGGGACTTCCTATTTATAATAAGGATGTTCCAGGATCAAATCATAACCCAGAATGGCTTCTGCAAATCCAGGACTGTCCCTGGAAAATAGGGACACTTGGAGGATCTGCTACATTGACTTCAAAGAACACACACACATATTACTGTTCCATTTTACCTATTACTTGGTAAGAAAGCCCAATGGGGACCCCTTCACAGGTGCCATTTTTCCTGGAGCCTCAAACTTGGCTCTGAAGTTGGCAGTCATCGTGCTGCTTCTAAACATGTTTCCGAAGCAGAAGATCTTTGTGGCCTTGCTATGAGAGAAAACAGGAGTGTTGGAGTAGGTTACAGGCAAACTCTCTTCCGTCACCCTTCTAAGACTCCTGAATGAAAAATGTGAATGGCGAGGATTTGAACAAGGAATCTAGGATGATAATTGGGAATGGCTGCTAAGGAGAGCTCTGAGCACATCACCAGACTGCAGCTTAAATTGGTTTCACTCTTGTTTCTGCCTCTGAAGGACCTTGAGAGTTATTGTTCTGGGCTGCGGAGAAATCTGGGGGAAAGTTATTATCATACCGCAAAGTAAAAGGTAAAGGTACCCCTGCCTGTACGGGCCAGTCTTGACAGACTCTAGGGTTGTGCGCTCATCTCACTCTATAGGCCAGGAGCCAGCACTGTCCGCAGACACTTCTGGGTCACGTGGCCAGCGTGACGAAGCTACTCTGGCGAGCCAGAGCCACACACGGAAACTCCGTTTACCTTCCCGCTAGTAAGCGGTCCCTATTTATCTACTTGCACCCGGGGGTGCTTTCAAACTGCTAGGTTGGCAGGTGCTGGGACCGAGCAATGGGAGCGCACCCCGCCGCGGGGATTCGAACCACCGACCATGCGATTGGGAAGTCCTAGGCGCTGAAGTTTTACCCACAGCGCCACCCGTGTCCCTATCATACTGCAAACCCCAGGATAAATTGGGGGAGTGGGCAGAGACGACAGTTAAAGTGCTATGCTGGGTGTAAGTTGGGCTGGAGGGACTTGAGCTTCCTTACTTGTGGGGAATTGGAGTTGGCAGAATACTTTCCTCCTGGCTGTGAGGCGTGTCTGACTCTGTCCCAGGAGGAAATAGAGAAATGTCCCCTCACACAACCAGGAGGCAGATATTGACAGTAGGCTAGTCTATTCACAGCATATTCCAAGGTGGGGAAGTTTGGGCCTATGAATGTAGCCCCCTAGACATCTCTGTGTGGCCCTCAGCACTCTCTCCCTGCCATGCCCCCACCTCAGGTCATGCCCCTCCCTGACCATATCCTGACACTTCCCCAGAGAGCTTTTGACTGACTGGAATGTGGAGCGTCTCCACCCCCATCGCTCAGCCTGGACACTGAGGTCCTCCTCCAAGGGTCTTCTGGTGGTTCCCTCACTGCGAGAAGTGAAGTTACAGTGAACCAGTCCAAGGGCCTTCTTGGGAGTAGCACCCTCTCTATGGAACGCCCTCCCTTCAGATGAGATAAAGGAGATAAAGAAGGACCCAACTTTTAGAAGACACCTGAAGGCAGCCCTGTATTGGGAGGTTTTTTAATGCTTGATGTTTTTATTATGTTTTTAGATATGCTGTAAGCCACCCAGAGTGGCTGGGGAAACCCAGCCAGATGTGAGGGGTATAAATTATTATTATTATTATTATTATTATTATTATTATTATTATTATTCTGCGATAAAGTCTCTTGCTGGCCTGAATAAGAGTCAATGTTGTTCAGTGGCTAGAGCGAACCTAGGTGAAGAGCCTGCCTCAGGCTACAGGATCCACAGGGGCAGCAAATTTGGCCTCCAAGGAGAGCATCACATGCCGCTGCTTTTGCTATGGTGACAACGGCTGCGGCACACACCTTGGAGGCTGGATCTGCTGCTTCCTCAGTATCTCTCCCCCAATGCTGCTTCTACAGTGGCCTGTTGTTAAATAGGATGATCTTCTGGTCTCCTTCCTAGGGAGGACATGGTGGGGCCCGTCCTCTGGGTTCTCCTGGTCCCTGCACCCACATGACATGACTCAGAGCAGGGGCATCGCAAGGGGGATGTGGTCTGCCCCAGGTGTCATGCCTGGGGGGTGACAAAATCCCCCTGGGCGGATTGGTGTGGCAGCACTCGCACCCCCAGTGGGTGGATTTTCACGATTGTCACTGTGAAAATCCGCCCGTTGATCGCACAAATACCCCCTGTGATCAGCCTGGCACCCCCTGGTGGGCGGCATATCTGTTTCGTGGCCAACCCTCCATTAAAAAAGGTCAACTTTGGGTGGGCAATGTTCCCAAAAATTGCAATGGGGGGGGCAAAAAAAATATTGTACCGGGTACCACCTAACCTTGCTACGCCTCTGACTCCTTTCCTCCCTGCACAATGGCCTTTGATTCCCACTTCAACCATCAGGTAAGGTTGATCTGATTCCCCACTTTGTTTCTTTGCTCACTGCTTCTCATAGCTGTCAACTTTCAGATTTGAAAATAAGGGATCAGCAGTCTCACCTGTCCTGGGGACAGTCTACGGGACATCTAACAATCCGGGACAGCAGCGGGAAACGGCGCTGGAATAAGGGAATTTCCCGCAAAAAAAGGGAAGGTTGACAGCTATGCCCCTTCTTCCCTGGCAGGGAGGGAGAGCACCATTTTGTCCCAAAATGTATTGGGACGGCCCTGCCTGGGACCTTCTGCTGCCTTGCCACTCAGCTATGGATTTTGTTTGAATGCCCCCACAGTGAAAAATGGAGAGCGTCTGCTTCCGAAGGAGAAGCCATGTAGCCACAATTGCCATGGGTAGCTTTAAAAATATGGAAATGGATGCAATACACAGTATGTTCCATGGAAGTTGCTACTTCACGACATCAACTTGGATATACATTGCCAGCAAAGAAGAAGTGGGGTGGCGGTGGAGGGGGGGCGGGAGAGAAGAGAAACTAGTGGAAATGTCAGCCATGACCCAAATAAGCTGTGTTTTGCTGAGATGAAAATGAAATATGAATGCAAAGTGGGACCTCCATGTTCATAGCCCTGAGCTCTGCAGAGCCACAAATGGAGGTCGTCACTTTGAATTTCCAAATCAAAGTTGCTCCTTAAAGAGAGCAAAGGAATAATAGGAGCTGAAAAAGTTGCTTCTCTCTTTATGGGGCCTCTCTGCGAGCGAAATGCTTGGGAACGAGGCAGTAAACACCGTACAGCAAAGTTTGAGAGGGAAAGTGGGTGATGAGAGGGAAAACATTTCAGAGTCTGCATAGTTTGCGTGTGGGTGGGAGAGCGACTTTCCTTTCCAATTCCCTTCCTCTGTGTCTGGTGTCTGCTCATTCTAGGAATGAGAACACATCCCAGAGGAAGAAGGAGACTGTACACAACCAGGGATATGGCATGCCCTTTTTGGACCACGCATTATGATTCAGTACAGCATTCTGATTCAGTGCTGGTGTTGACCTTTAAAGCCCTAAATGGCCTCGGCCCAGTATACCTGAAGGAGCATCTCCACCCCCATCATTCTGCCCGGACGCTGAGGTCCAGCGCCGAGGGCCTTCTGGCGGTTCCCTCATTGCGAGAAGCAAAGCTACAGGGAACCAGGCAGAGGGCCTTCTCGGTAGTGGCACCCGCCCTGTGGAACGCCTTCCCATCAAATGTCAAAGCGATAAATAACTACCTGACATTTAGAAGACATCTTAAGGGAAGTTTTTAATCTGTGATATTTTACTGTATTTTTTGTTTCTATGGAAGCCGCCCAGAGTGGCTGGGGAAACCCAGCCAGATGGGCGGGGTACAAATAATAAATTATTATTATTATTATTATTATTATTATTATTATTATTATTACAGCGGTACCTCGGGTTACAGATGCTTCAGGTTACAGACACTTCTGATTACAGACTCCGCTAACCCAGAAATAGTACCTCGGGTTAAGAACTTTGCTTCAGGATGAGAACAGAAATCGTGCGGTGGCGGCACAGCAGCAGCGGGAGGCTCCATTAGCTAAAGTGGTACCTCAGGTTAAGAACAGTTTCAGGTTAAGAACGGACCTCCAGAACGAATTAAGTGCTTAACCCGAGGTACCACTGTATCTGGGATTGGGGAGTTTAGAAGAGCCTAGCTGTCAGGGACTGGGCAGAGAAGGAATGATAGAGGCCGCCTCCCCAGCCTGACCCTCCCAGAGAAGAAGACAATTCAGAATTGCAACAGGGGCATACTCAGAGTTCCAGAAAGCAATCAGTTACAGGCAGGATGGATGAAGCAGGAACCAGAACGCTGTTACTAGTAACTTGGTTACTTAGAGGTGTTTATTATTTACAGCAGGCTCTACAAGTTACTATATACATGAACAGAAACACGGATCTTAACTAGCTCTCTCTTAACAAACTCCAAACGACTCTCAGACTCCACACTATCCAAAAAACACATTCCAGTCAGTAGGTCATAAATCATTATGTCTGTGTGAGACTTCAACCAATGATAAAGCTGTTTCCAGGCTCCCATATCTCTAGGCAGGTAACTCCTCTCTGCTTAGTCATCCTTGGCTGTCAGCCAATTCTTAATTGACTCTGTGTGAAGCTGCACAGAATTGCACATAGCCAAAAATCCCAACAGGCAGGGCCGGAGCAGCTGGCTGACACGTTATCACTAGAAAGCATTCCTGACCCACCATCTCCCAGAATCCAGCGGGCCTTAAAAGTAGGAGAGCAAAATGTTCAGAAGCAAAGGGCCCTCAGTGCTACCCGTAGAAGGGATGACGAATGAGGAAGTGGTAGAGAAGGGGATGGAAGTGGTAGAGAAGGGGATGGACAACGCCATTATCCCAAGAGGCTGCATTCCCAAGCTTCTCTCTGTGAATATTGAATAAAAGCAGATAGTAAGGACTTTTCCTTGCCTTATCCGTTCCTGGCAACCTGCCGCGGGGGTTGGTTCACCTGCCACCTGCCACCAGCTAACGATGAATGGGTTCCACCAATTCAGCATCACTTATTTTCTGTCATTCTGAAATCACTTGGATCCCAACCTGACAGGCATCCAGCAAGGCTAGCAGATACCGGATTGCTGAAAATGAATATGTGCACATACCCCAGCTTTTAGATTGTAAGCTCTTTGGGGCAGAGATCTTCCTCCTTGTTACTCTTTAAAGGGCTATGAGCACTGACGGCAGTATAACAAATAATCCTAGAATCATAGACCCAAGGGGTCTAGCTCCCTGCAATGCAACTGGATACATTCCAAAAACATTTTTTTCAAAAAACCATTAAGCGTGCAATTGCACTCCTGTAGGAGGAAATAAATAAACAAACCCCACAGTTCAGTACTGTTAGGAAACCAAACTTCTGACAACCTGTCTCCCATTTTGCCCACCCATGTGAAGGCCGCAACACAAGCAGAATATATTAGTGAAATAGCTAGCACAGTTTGACGCGGCAGCTAAAAAAGCCAATGCAATTATGGGCTGCATCAATAGGAGTATAGCATCTAGATCAAGGGAAGTAATAGTGCCACTGTATTCTGCTCTGGTCAGACCTCACCTGGAGTACTGTGTCCAGTTCTAGGCACCACAGTTCAAGAAGGACACTGACAAACTGGAACGTGTCCAGAGGAGGGCAACCAAAATGGTCAAAGGCCTGGAAACGATGCCTTATGAGGAACGGCTAAGGGAGCTGGGCATGTTTAGCCTGGAGAAGAGGAGGTTAAGGGGTGATATGATAGCCATGTTCAAATATATAAAAGGATGTCACCTAGAGGAGGGAGAAAGGTTGTTTTCTGCTGCTCCAGAGAAGCGGACACGGAGCAATGGATCCAAACTACAAGAAAGAAGATTCCACCTAAACCTTAGGAAGAACTTCCTGACAGTAAGAGCTGTTCGACAGTGGAATTTGCTGCCAAGGAGTGTGGTGGAGTCTCCTTCTTTGGAGGTCTTTAAGCAGAGGCTGGACAACCATATGTCAGGAGTGCTCTGATGGTGTTTCCTGCTTGGCAGGGGGTTGGACTCGATGGCCCTTGTGGTCTCTTCCAACTCTATGATTCTATTATTCTATTATCTCTGGGCATAGTTTTGAAGGAACTGGCACTCAGAGGCATGTGGCTTCTGATATACAGGGAGTAGTGCATAGCCACTGTGACTGACAACCATTGATGGCCACAACCTTCATTGATCTCCTTCATTGGCCACCATCACATTCTTGTGGCCATGAGTTCCATAAATTAACTTTTTTACTGCATGGCGATATGCTTTTTTTGTCATTCGGGTTAATCCCAGACACCCGCAGTTTCTATCCCCTCCCCTCCATAACTCGACACATCTCTATCATGTCCACCTTTGCTTGTTTTAGCTGCCCCACAGGATAGGAAACCCCACACATTGTATATTTTCCTCTTAGGGGAATTGCTCCAGCACTCCAATTATTTGGGCTGCCTTTTTCTAAACCCTTTCCACCTTTACAAGATTCTCCCCCACATTATTCTAAATGTGATCACACTGTTAATTTGTGTAAAGGAATTCCAATATTGGCAGTGCTACTTTTGAACACTCTCCTAATGGCCCTTAACATAGAACTGCCAACTCCCTAACCCGTTTTCTGCAACCAAAGCATTCTAGGTCACATTTTTCACTGAACTATCCAGAGAACCCCAAGATTTCTTTCGTAGTAAGTCATCATCACTAGTCGAGATCCCTCCACCCCAATCAGCATATATATGGTTAGGAATTTTTGCCCACCCATCATATCACACTTACTTAAACTTGATTTGCCCATCCCCCCAGTTGCTCACTGCACAGACTTGAGATGGTTTTACGTTTTATTTCCCCCCACCTTCCTGCAGGAACTCAGTTGCAATCTTGGAGACTGGCTTTCTTAACGGAACTGGTCTGCAGAGGGCACTTGTACTCCTGCTGTAAGAAAAATACCAAAACATTAAAATACTAGGAGTTGGCATTCCTTAATTGCTGAGACAAGGGGGTTTAATTTTCATTTTTTTAATCATCCATCAATTGCACTTTTGTAAGTATCTGCTTTTCAAGTCCAGCAAGTTTTTGATTTTGTTTTCTGGAAGGGGTTCGAAGCTATAGCTACACAAGGCATATGTTCTAGATATACAGCTCTGGAAGAAACACAGATTTTGATGTGCATTGGTCCCAGTATGGCAGGTATTCCCGGTAAAGCATGAATCACCATGACTGGGGGAGGAATCTGGCAAAGGTGCATCCTATAAGCAATGATGGGTCAGGAAAAACAACACTGCTTCTGTCCCCAGACTCCATGTGTTCCATAGAGATCGCATGTGTTCATTTACACACGTGTGTAGCCTCCTTTTGTGAGCTGGTACTCTGTGCGATACAAGGTACCACATTGTGTCTAAGTTGGCTGGGCCCTGACTGACTCCAGCTACGAAAACTGCTGTTCATGCTGAAGGGGTCAGAGACCAACTGACCTGTGAGCCCTGTGAGATCATCAGGGGGTTTGGGCTGGGTGTTCATCAGTATGTGGATGATACCCAGCTCTAACTCTCTTTTAAATCAGAACCAGTGATGGTGGTGAAGGTCCTGTGTGAGTGTTTGGAGGCTGTTGGAGGATGGATGGTGGCTAACAGATTGAGGTTGAATCCTGACAAGACAGAAGCACTGTTTTGGGGGGACAGGAGGCGGGCAGGTGTGGAGGACTCCCTGGTCCTGAATGGGGTAACTATGGCCCTGAAGAACCAGGTGCGCAGCCTGGGAGTCATTTTGGACTCACAGCTGTCCATGGAAGCACAGGTCAATTCTGTGTCTAGGGCAGCTGTTTACCAGCTCCATCTGGTATGCAGGCTGAGACCCTACCTGCCCGCAGACTGTCTTGCCAGAGTGGTGCATGCTCTGGTTATCTCCTGCTTGGACTACTGCAACATGCTCTACGTGGGGCTACTTTTGAAGGTGACCTAGAAACTGCAACTAATCCAGAATGTGGCAGGTAGACTGGTGACTGGGAGCAGCTGCCGAGGCCATATAACACCAATCCTGAGCGATCTGCATTGTCTCCCAGTACGTTTCTGAGCACAATTTAAAGTGTTGGTGCTGACCTTTAAAGACTTAAGTAGACCTGAAGGAGCGTCTTCACCCCCATCGTTCAGCCCAGTCACTGAGGTCCAGCTCCGAGGGTCTTCTGGCGTTTCCCTCACTGCAAGAAGTGAGGTTACAGGGAACCAGGCAGAGGGCCTTCTTGGCAGTGGTGCGTGCCCAGTGGAACGCCCTCCCATCAGATGTCAAGGAAATAAACAACTATCTGACTTTCAGAAAACATCTGAAGGCAGCCCTGTTTAGGGAACTTTTTAATGTTTGATAATTAATTATGTTTTTTATATTCTGTTGGGAGCCACCCAGAGTGGCTGGGGTATAAGTGATATATGATGATGATGATGATGATGATGATGATGAACCTGCTGCACGGACTATCAGGCTCTTCAGGAGCTTCTGTTGAATTTTGAAGATGCTGAATTTTTCCTGTTATTGCACTGCGTTTTTTAGACAGTTCTTAGACAGTTATTTCCTGATGTTTTCATGGGGGCATCAGAAGCACACATGTGGGCAGGGGGGAACCATGAAGTTGTCCGATGACATTCATTGTTGTGTCACATCACTTCCACTGGAGTGACTGTAACTTAGTGAGACATGCCGGTAAATTGGTCAAAAACTCTTTAGTTCCACAATACAGCAGGTACTGTAGGCATTATCATCCAATATTCACCAAATCTGAAGACTTGAGGGACTCTGAAATAATCTATTGAGCTGGTACATACTTTGGGGCAATACATCCAGACACCTGACTCCTGAACATGTTGGCTGTGACTGACAAGAGTTGCAGCATCTAGAGCAGGCACCCCAAAACTCGGCCCTCCAGCTGTTTTGGGACTACAATTCCCATCATCCCTGACCACCGGTCCTATTAGCTAGAGATGATGGGAGTTGTAGTCCCAAAACACCTGGAGGGCTGAGTTTGGAGATGCCTGATCTAGAGGGCCACAGGGTTAAACGGAAGGATGAGTTGCGGTCAAATCATAAAATTTACCGAAGAACTGAGATATACAGGGGGGGGGGGGAGAGATAGGTCTCAGGATTTGGTCTGACAAGGTGCTTATGGTTTGGTGAGGCGGGGGGAGGTGAGAAGGAGCAAAGGGAATATCTGCTGCTACAAGACATCCTTATCTCTCTCCTCCCTCTGGACTGGAGTCATGCCATTGGGGACATTTCTTTCCTTTGGCCTTTGATTTCTGCTGCCGTCATATTTTCCCCTGCTGTGCTTTGACGGCATACCGCTGCTGGCACAGCTGATCTCATGCTGGGATGAGATTCCTTACAGTTGGTAGCAGGTAGCTCTGTGAAGGCTGACTTACCCCTGGAGGGGAGCAAGGTGAGGGTTTGTTTTTCTCTCTCTTCTTCTTCTCCTCCTCTCCTATCCCTTTAGAACCGTCTAACTTGGGAGTGCTGCTCTTGACCGCATCAAAACCTTTGATTTCTTTAAATTAATAGCAGACGAGACACGCCAAGCTTCAAAGCCTGGCCCTGAGGTTATCTATATATTTAAATGGAGAAGCCAGGTTTTTCAGAGGATGGGATGTTAAGGCACTTCAGGAAGCTCACATAACCAGGGCTGCACACCTTGTGAAAGGCTATGGCAAAATTGCAGTACAACAACCATGTATTGTGACCTGTGTGATGCTTTGAGTCACCAGACTCGGTGTCAAGATTAGGCATCATTGAGCACCTGCATGCGGGAGATGCACTGAGGATTAAATTTGCACATTAAAATTTAAACCTTGTATCCCACATGTGTGGGGGAAATACAAATAGTAAACGGGCTGTGTAGCCTTTTTAAAAGAATAAAACACTTATACATTTTACAGCTCGCTAAAGCTTAGGAATAAAGAAGTACATCATTTTATCCCCTTTATTTGTGGTCTGCTGACCTCCCCCTCTTCCCTCCCGTTGCAGAGAATGAACCACACATTTTTAATAAGCTAAACAAAAAAGGTTTACTTACAATTTCATGCAGGCAGCAAATATAATACAGCTGAGAAAAAATCCCAGGTACAAAATGAAAAAAAGTTGGCTTCAACATGCCTGATCAGTTTGAAAGCATGGTGGAAGGTTTTGCCTTGCCTAACCTGGATTTTTTCTCTGCAATTGCCACCTATCTGAAAGGGTTGTCCCAGCCACCCTTGGCAGCTCCCAACAGAATATTAAAACCACAATAAAACATCAAATATTAAAAAGATCCCGATGCAGGACTGCTTTCAGATGTCTTCTCAAAGTCCTTTAGTTGCTTGTTTCCTTGACATCTGATGAGAAGCCGTTCCACAGGGAGGGCACCACTGCCAAGAAGGCCCTCTGCCTGGTTCACAGTGAGGGAACTGCCAGAAGGCCTTTGGGGCTGGACCTCAGTGTCTGAGCTGAACAATGGGGATGGAGTCGCTCCTTTAGGTATACAGGACCAAGGCCGTTTGGGGTTTTAAAGGTCAGCACCAACGCTTTGAATTGTGCTCTGAAACATACTGGGAGCCAATGTAGGTCTTTCAGGACCGGTGCTATGTGGTCTTGGCGGCCGCTCCCAGTCACCAGTCTAGCTGCCACATTCTGGATTTGTTGTAGTTTCCAAGTCACCTTCTAAGGTAGTTCCATGTTGCAGTAATCCAAGCGAGAAATAACCAGAGCATGTACCACTCTGGTATTGCTTCTTCTATTCTGTTATTGCTTCTTGCTTGCGTGGAAGGGAGGACAGAGAGGGGAGTTTGAGTTGGTGTAGAAAATCAGCCTACTGTACAAAGATCCCCTTCATGGATCACTGCCTTGCCATGGCGAAGGGGCTTGAATAACTCAGAGAAGCTATGAGCTATGCCATGCAGGGCCACCCAAGATGGGCAGGTCATAGTGGAGAGTTTTGACCAAACGTGATCCACCTGGAGCAGGAACCGGCAAGCCACTCCAGTATCCCTGCCAAGAAATGCTCACTGGAAGGACAGTGAGGCTGAGGCTCCAATACTTTGGCCACCTCATGAGAAGAGAAGATTCCCTGGAAAAGACCCTGATGTTGGGAAAGGTTGAGGGCACAAGGAGAAGGGGACGACAGAGGACCAGATGGTTGGACAGTGTTTTTGAAGCTACCAGCATGAGTTTGACCAAACTGCAGGAGGCAGTGGAACACAGGAGTGCCTAGCGTGCTCTGGTCCATGGGGTCACGAAGAGTCGGACACGACTAAACGACTAAACAACAACAACAAAGATAGAAACAATGCATTCATTGCTCCACCCACTTTTCCTTCTGGCTCCACCCACCACTGGCTTTTGATCCCAGGAAAGTTGCCCTGGGCTGGAAAAATGCCCCCGTTGGGCATCTTCAAATGGAATCTGTAATTTAAGACATGTGATGATCAGCATGGAGGAATTTCATCTCTAGTGAGAACTACTGAAGGTATTTGTTTGTTTGTTTGTTTTCTCCCTTGCTAGTCCTTGGGAATCATCAATAAGTCTCTCTTTGGGGTTAATGGGACATTGGTGTGTGCTTTTGCCCATTCCTGTTGCCAGGAAACCAGGCCATTAAAGACTCAGGAGGTGTTTGGGTGATGAACTGAATAGGGAAGGCACGTCTCAATGTGAAGCCTTGCTTATTTACAGGTACGGCTTCCTGTGCTTTAAATCATATTGACATGCAGGTAACATTTTAAAAAAAACTATTTCTATAAATTAGCCCTGATATGACACCTGCAGACTTCTGCCCCCATTCTGAGCCCAAGCAACAGAACAAAAATACAAGTTAAAATATTAGCCTATCTGCAGACAGCCAAACAGATCAAGGATTTCTGGATTAAAAGGGAGGGAATGCATTTAAATTGGGCAGAATCTCTGATATTGTCTCCAGCAGGTCCTAATTATTATTATTATTATTATTATTATTATTATTATTATTATTATTATTTATTTGTACCCCACCCATCTGGCTGGGTTTCCCCAGCCGCTCTGGGCGGCTTCCAACAAAGATTAAAAATACATTAAAATGTCACACATTAAAAACTTCTCTTCTTTGACAGAACAAAGGTGGCAACCCTAGCTTCACAGCAGAATGGGGAATTTGAACTCTGGTCTCCCAGTCTTACGTCTAACCACTACACCACACTGATTCTAGATGCCTGTCATCCTGCCCTCACCATCATTCCCACTCCTCCATCATTCCCACTCCTTCCCCCCACTACACCAGTGTGGTGTAGTGGTTAAGAGCGGTAGTCTCGTAATCTGGGGAACCAGGTTCGCGTCTCCGCTCCTCCACATGCAGCTGCTGGGTGACCTTGGGCCAGTCACACTTCTTTGAAGTCTCTCAGCCCCACTCACCTCACAGAGTGTTTGTTGTGGGGGAGGAAGGGAAAGGAGAATGTTAGCTGCTTTGAGACTCCTTAAATGAAGTGAAAGGCGGGATATCAAATCCAAACTCTTCTTCTTCTTCTTCCTCCCCCCTTCCAGAATTTGCCTCATCCCTTGTCCCTCAGAGGTGTGTTTTTCTGGTTCCTTTAAAAGCTGCAATACCACACAAGTATCAGCTTGGGGGAGGGAGGGGGGACTTCATAAATATTGAGAGCCAGTTTAATCTGCAGCCTTTACACATGAAGCCATGAATCAGACTTGACTCTTTTTCCTATGGACCACTAAAATAAACAGACCTTCTGTCTCCAGCACAAGATGTCTTCTTTTCAACCCAGCCATGGGTTTGGAAATACGAGACAAAAGTGGAGTGTGCAGAAAGGAAAAGGTGCTGGAATGAATTGCTATGGGCCTGCAAGATCTTCTTTGTATTCATATTTTCACATGATTCGGTCCTTTTGTAAAGTGCCTGAAAGGCTTGACGCCTCATTGCCTCTGCTGAATTCAGGAAGACTCTCTATGCAGACAATAGATTATTGTATGTGTGTGTGTGTGTGTTAAACCAACACGGAAAGAGACAATTACCTTCCAGGTAAATCTAAACAGACAAAATGTGCCTTTCTAGGACAATGGGCACAATAAGTTCCATTAAACTTTAAGGGCAGGGGAAGTTAGAAATATGTTAGGAACTGCATAAAATAGTCTCAGCTGTTTCCCCAACACATCGCTTGTTTGTTGCTTGGTTTTTCATTCTACTGAGATGTATTAATTTTCAACATTGAGGCTGCAATCCTACACCCAGTTTCCTCTGTGTAAACCCCCTTGGACTTTCAGAGACCCTCCAAGTGCCCCTATTTTCCAGGGACATTCTTAATTTAGAGACAGCACCCTGGTTTCTGATCTGATCCCATAACATCCCGCTTTTCCTGAGGATGTCCCTATTTCCACTGGAGAAATGTTGGCGTGTATGGAGTTCTCCAACTCCCGAGCCATTTGAAGGCAATCCTATATAGGGAAGTATTTTACCTGTGCAATGTTTTATTATGTTTTTTTATATGTTGGAAGCTGCCCAGAGTGGCTGGGGCAACCCAATGAGATGTGTGGGGTATAAATAGTAAAATTATCATTATAGAATGGGACGTCCCTATTTCCATTGGAGAAATGTTGGAGGGTATGCTTTCAAAAAGTATATAAGAGAGGCAGGGAACCTGTGGCCAGGCAGAAGTTGTTGGACTCTAACTCCCATCAGCCTCAGCCAGCATGGCTGGTGGCCAGGGATGATGGGAGTTGTAGTCCTGCAACACTCAAACATTAGGTTCCATCCCTGGTATCTCCAGGTAGGGCTAGGAGCACCCCTTATATTAAACCCCCAAGGCAGTAGGCAAGACTACTAATGTAGTCTTGTGAAGTTTGATAGCCTTTCTTCTTCTCCTTGTCCTTGTCCTTATCCTCCTTCTCCTTCTTCATATGTCACCTATCTGATTGGGTTGCCCCAGCCATGATGGGAGGCCTCCAACAAATTAAACACATTAAGCACAGTAAAACATGAACCATTGAAAACTTCTCTATACTTGGTATCAGGCAGCTTCCTACATTCCATCTCTGAATCTTCATCCCATTTCAAATGTATATGCAGTAGGCTTGGTTACGTAACAGACCTCTCTCTATCTCTGGCAAGCCCACCCATGAGGCTAGGTGAGATTACTGCCTCGGGCTGCAGGAACAGCAGATCTGGCCTCCAGGGAATGTATCACCAGCTGCTGCTGCGGTGGTCGCAACAGCTGCAGTGTCCTTCTTAGAGGCTAGATCTTCCACCTCCTTGGCAGCCATCTGTCATGCTGCTGCTACAGTGGCCTCTCAGAATAGAAGGTGCTGCTGTTCCCCTCCCACCCCTAGGGGGGAAAGGGTGGGGCTGCCCCCTGGGGTCTCCTGAGCTCTGCACCCAACAGGCATGATTCAGAATGGGCTCTTTTCTTTTACATAACGGTTGTTGATTTCTACTTTAACCAATGGTTTAGGATGATTTGATTCCCCGCTTGGTTCCTGATGTAGATCTTCACTCGCCTCTTCTTCCTCCTAACTCTTCTTCTTTGGTGGGGGAGGGCATTTTTGTCAACATGCAGAGGGCCGGGAGGCCAGCTGGCTAGCCCCGGCTGGGCCGTCTCCTGCCAGCTATCCCGCTAGAAGACCCATCGGCTTCTGCTCCGATGTAAATCAGCAACCCAGGCTTCAAAGCCAGGGCACAATATCAGCAGATCGCACAGAGAATAGGCGTGAGGGTTGTGGAAGCATACTACAACTACAGATTTATTAATCATAAATCAGGACAAAGAAACATGTCGTCTCTCTTTCTCTGTCGTCTTCTCAGAGAGAACGGGAAAAGCAAAAGCCATACACAATGGAAGTTCCCAGCAAGCTGTGCTGGAATGTAAACAGACATGTGACACGCAACAGTTCCACACATCTGCTCCTTAAGGTGGAATGGAAATCTCAACAATGTTGTGGTTCCCCTCAGTTGCCCAAATGGCTTGAGCCAGCCCTTCTCCGTCTCTGTCAGTCAGTCTGTCTGTCTCCCCCAATGCCATTCTAAATCACCGTTGCATGTTTCACAAGCTACTGGCTTTATTGCACAACAACTTCTGCATCTCACGGCACACACTAACAAATCTGCACACACTAACAAATCTGCAGCGGGGGGGGGAATCACAGGTTATTTGAAGGGGGTGGAATGCTTATCTGCAAAAGCAAATATCAGAAGCGGTGTGTGTGTGTGTGTGTGTGTGTGTGTGTGTGTGGAACTGGCAGATAATCCCGACACCCCTAATTATTAGCAACCGCTGACATGCAGATCGTCTAGCTCCGTCTCCTTCCAGACAATGCAAAGCAGAATGTGTGGAAAAATTTACCTACAGATACGAGACGAAGTAAATGAGCTCCTGCAGATGGAGAAGACTCTTGCAAGTCTATATTTGTACTTGTCTACCAAGACAGGGCAGATAAAGTAGCTTTTTACTAGATCAACAAATACCATAACAGACATTAAAGGTCAAAATGGATAAATATCAAGCTCCACGTATCCCATCCTTAGCTGAAGGCAACCGGAGAGGATGGTGCTATTTTTTTCTATGACAACCCGTATTTTGACGTGCCGTGGCTGCTGTCTCACAAGGAGACTGCAGGAATCCTGTATATCGAAGCCTTATCCCCCAAACTATTAATAAGGCAGCAAAAGGAGGATCCCATCAGTGTTTTTCAGCCATTCTTCATTCTTTTATTCCTGAGGCCGACTGAATTAAGCTTCTATTGATTTCCCCGTTAGATACAATCTGATCCATTTTTACCGCATTGACCGGGGAATGAAATCGCATGAGGGGACGCATGATGTTTGGAGGCATTTCTAACAAATGGATTGGGCTTGTAGATTTTGTTTATTTAAATTTTATGAGCATTGATTTGACAATTCCTATTTCTGAAAGGAGGTTGCTTTTATGACTCGAAGCAAGAGCGGACAGCACACAGGTGATTTCCTTGTGGTCTGATAGTGACAATATGCCATTGTTTCCATAGTCACCATGGCGTACCTTTCATAGAGGAAGTAAACCTGTGTCTGAGCTACCCCAATTCAGACTGCAGGAAGGGCTCACATGACATGACTGGATGCTCATGCTCAGTGCTTTTTTTCTCCCTAAAAAAATGTTTAGGGGTACTCTCATTTTGACTCAAGAAAATCACCATGTGATAGTTCAAATCGGGGGAAATAAATACAGTAAATGGGCACAAGCATAAAGAACATGCATTACCTCAGATGCCGTCCTTTCAAAAACCATGAATTTACCAACACTGCAGCATTCAAATAATCTCAGTAGTAATTTCAGGAAGGATGTAAAATCTAAGAATGGATTAAAGATTATTAAATTATAATAAAACTTATCTTATGGCAGTGAACAAATAATGAGAATTTGAAGAAAGGAATAGGAGGGAAGTCTGGTCGACAGAAAAATACCATCTTTATTTTAAGGTTTAGAGATTACTAGTTGATGTATCGTTTTTTTTTCTTTGTTGTCTTGTGGTGATGGATAATTGTTTTCTTTTTCTGTGTGGTGTGTTAGAGTGAATGATAATAATAATAAAAAAATATTATTATTTTTAACCAACACCACACATCCACATTCCACACTGCTTCACACATTAAATGCTCGCTACCACCTGAGACTCAGGAAACATTATGACAGGAAATGATGAAGCCATTGGGGGTAGCAATGGAACTGACGATTCATCGTGTGCTAGAGAAGAAACTAAAAAATCTAAAAATTTTAGTTTCTTCTCCTGTTAGATTCAGAAAATGTTTAGGGGTATGCGTACCCCTGCGTACCCCCAGAAAAAACACTGCTCATGCTTATAATAATCACAGAGAATCCTAGCATCATTGCAAAGGGCTCTAGTCTCATTTTCCTTGACGTAATAGTTTTCTAGGTGTGGGGATTTTTGTTTTCAAAGGAGCAGTCAATCATGTGAGGCATTTACCTGTAGAATTAAACAGAACCCAAAACTCACATGAGAGCCACCTATTGCTATGAAGATGGATGAGGCATGAGGGGTTCCCTAAATTATTTGTGGTATATGCCATGAATTTCACTGACACCCTTAGTAAGACTCTTGTGCTACTTTAACAGCCCTGCAGAGAATCCCAGGAATTGCATTTTCTCTCCCCCCCACCAGAGCGCTTAGTGTTTTTTTGTTTTGTTTTGATTTGATTTATTACCGTTCTATGCCACTTTTCATTCAAATGCATCCCAAAGCGACTTAAAAACAAAAAAATCAATAACAAAATAAACCTGATGGAACATAGTAGAACATCACAAATACAGCATAAAACATATAGAACAATTAACAAATCATCAGTGAAACAATTACAATCCGCAAAGCACTGCTAACAAAGCAACAACTGAAAAATAAGCAAAAGTCATATTATATGATTAACAAATCAATACAGGATTTTAACCCATAAAACAATATTAACAACATTAACAGAATAGCAACCCAAAAATTAACCATGCCCTGTTAAGTTCATACACACACTCTCTGCATCCCCATGACTCATAATCTTTTATTTCATTCAGTTCATTAAAATACGCATCCATCTAAATGCCTGTGGCAGCAACTCCTGTCTGAAGGTTTTTTCGGCAGCACAGGCGAAACCAACCATCCCCTGCATAAGCAAGTAAACAATAACTGAGGCAGAAGCTGAAACTGTACTCCCCTCCTTACAGTAGCACATCCTAAGCGCCTTTCTCCATCCATGTCCATGCGCAGGCATTCAAACTAACAATATCCTTAACATGTCTGTGTAGGAATGTTAAGAACAGTAGGAAAGGATATATTAAATAAGTATTATCCTTCCTTTCACTGACGCTAGCAGAGCAAATTCCCCTCAATATAGCTGAAAGCTAGGGACGCGGGTGGTGCTGTGGGTAAAAGCCTCAGCGCCTAGGGCTTGCCGATCGAAAGGTCGGCGGTTCGAATCCCCGCGGCGGGGTGCGCTCCCGCTGTTCAGTCCCAGCGCCTGCCAACCTAGCAGTTCGAAAGCACCCCAAGGTGCAAGTAGATAAATAGGGACCGCTTACTAGCGGGAAGGTAAATGGCATTTCCGTGTGCGGCTCTGGCTTGCCAGAGCAGCGATGTCACGCTGGCCACGTGACCCGGAAGTGTCTCCGGACAGCGCTGGCCCCCGGCCTCTTTGAGTGAGATGGGCGCACAACCCTAGAGTCTGTCAAGACTGGCCCCTACGGACAGGGGTACCTTTACCTTTACCTTTATAGCTGAAAGCTAGTTTGCAGATTCATTTGAATCTCTTAGTTAAGGTTATTTCCTGGTGTCCCCTTTAATCTCCCTTAAAAGAATAAAAACACAAGAGTCTTTCTGTGTAAAGTAACAAAAAGTTTACTCACCTTTCAGTTCACGATTTGATCCCTGAAAGTCAAGCTTTTCTTCGTAGTTACACAATAAACTGTGAGTTCATCTCATATGGAGATTGAACCAGGAGTGTCTTACCCATAGAGGCCAGTGGCGTGGGGCACCAGGGCGCCAAGTTCTGGAGGGGGCCAGGGAAGAGGAGAAGGCTGGACGCAGCGCCTCCTGGTGTCAGCTCGCCACCCTCGCCCGCCTCCGCCATGCTGCGCTGAAGCAGCACTGCACCTGGAGCCTCCGTCTACCGTGGCTACCATAGCACAAAGTGGCCAGCTGAGCCGGGAGGCGCCACTTCCAGCCTCCGCCTCTTCCCCACTGGAGGAGCCACCCTCCAGCTGCTGCCCACCTCCTCCAGCCCCGCTGGCAGTGCTGTCCTCCCTAAAAAAAAACTCTGGGAAACGGGGGGGGGGGGCAGAGAATGCTTTGCACCACGGTGCCGTATATGCTTAAGATGGCCCTGGATTGAACTCGTGCTGCTGGCTGAGAGCCAGCAGACAGCAAAATTACATTTAGACAACAAAATGGCTTCAGGAGAGAGCATGGCAGCAAGAGATCAGCAAGGTAAGTGAAGCAAGAAATCAAGACTGAGGAAATGGTTGTGTTTATGGAGTCAGCCAGAGCCATGCCCATCTCCCAGGTCACATGCAGGGGGAGGATGCTCCAGACCAGTGGAAAAGGAAGTTACACTGATTGGATGTCCCCCTGGCTGTATCCACTCTGGAGAAACAAAGAATGTTGCCTTTGACTGCACCAGTGGATTACATCCCACAGGCTGATCCCCAGCCAACAATTTGCTGTGAAACAAATGCCTTCCTCTTTCCTCAGAGATTTCTTCTAGAAATCTGGGTGAAGGGGCTGAAACCTAAGGCGTTTGTGTGTGTGTGTGTGTGTGTGTGTGTGTGTGTGTTTAAAAAACATTCTGTAACGTTTTCCCAAATGATTAAATAAAGACTGTGATAGACCAGAGAACAGGTAACAGAATAAATGGGCCATCCAGCACCCAACAGAGGCTATTTAATTGTACTGTTTACTGATAGGATGGGACTGAAATGTGTTGGATTCCAGCAATTTGCTCCCTGCCATCATAGGGAGCGATACTTGAAGTGCAATCACTTTGCCCTGGGAAGAGGATTACAGTGGTACCTCGGGTTACATATGCTTCAGGTTACAGACTCTGCTAACCCAGAAATAGTACCTCGGGTTAAGAACTTTGCTTCAGGATGAGAACAGAAATTGTCCTCCAGCGGTGCGGCAGCAGCGGGAGGCCCCATTAGCTAAAGTGGTGCTTCAGGTTAAGAACAGTTTCAGGTTAAGAACGGACCTCCGGAACGAATTAAGTACTTAAACCGAGGTACCACTGTACTAGAGTCGCTTGCGAGCTGACTCTGTGCTGTGCATCCTGCCTTGAAAACCGCATTGTTGTTTCTGAGACCTTACTAAACTTTTAAATATGGATGAGCACAGTTCATTCATACGTGTCTGCGAAGGAAATCAAAACTGTGTTTCAGCCTCGCAGTCGCCAGGACCCAAAGGTCAGTGACGTTGCGCCTCTTCGCTGGGATGCTCAATCTCCCTGGCTTTTGCCATCTATGTCCTCGCTTTGTTTAATAAAGCGAGTTTTAAGTGACTCCCTGCCCCCCCCACACTCTTCTTATAGCCAGATGACCTTTCTTGGCTCCTAAAATTTTGATATCGCATATTTATTATGGGAAGCAATAACTCACAACGCTGTTGTTCGCTGATACATTCCTTTGGCACACCCAGATGCCTCTTAGACTACGGAGGCTAAGCTCATCGAATGCAAACACAAGGGCCATTGCATCCAACTGCGGCAGACTCAAGCAGAGGAAAGGTGATTTTAAAAAGCTGCTCTTGCGTACCTTGGCACGTGAAAATTAATGGCAACTGTGTACCGATTTTATTTAAGATGATTGACAATGAACTGAATTGATTTCTAACTCTTCCAACCCTACATGGAGATGCTGGGGACTGAAATTTGGGACTTTCTCCATGCAAAGCAGATGCTGTACCAGTGAACTACTGCCCCTCCTTGATTCAGTGGGACTTACTCCTGTGTAAGTGTAGGATTGCAGTCTGAGACAAGTTGCCCATAAAATACATTGGTAGGGAAAATTAGAATGTTTTGCGGTGGGGTCTTTTCGCACAATAGCATCCTCAGTTGTTGTTTTTAAGTACAAATTCACGCTGTTTATCTGCTAAATATGAATGCTCTGGTTTCTGTTTCTGAAGACGGATCCACTGAGTTCCAGATCTATAGAATTCAGAATTGAGATAGCTCAGTCAGTAGAGCACGAGACTCTTAACCTCAGGGTTGTGGGTTCAAGCCACACATTGGGCAAAAGATTCCTGCATTGCAGGGGGTTGGACTAGATGACCCTTGTGGTCCCTTCCAACTCTACAATTCTATGGTTCTATGGTTCTATGATTTCCCCCACAATGAAAACTAGGGATAGGTAACCAGTGACCCCTGGGGGCTTGATTTCTCTCCCCACTCCTCACAATGTCTTCCCATCTAGCCTTCAAAACCAAACCCAGATTTCTTGTGCACCTTAGGCTGCATTCACACAACTGTTCATTCCATCTTCCTGACGTTCCTCTAGCTGTTAATTTCGACGGTATATTTGAGCTTTCCCAAGGCATAAAATGCTTTTGAATTCTGGTGCTGGAGGAGACTCTTGAGAGTCCCATGGACTGCAAGAAGATCAAACTTCTCCATTCTGAAGGAAATCAGCCCTGAGTGCTCACTGGAAGGACAGATCCTGAAGCTGAGGCTCCAATACTTTGGCCACCTCATGAGAAGAGAAGACTCCCTGGAAAAGACCCTGATGTTGGGAAAGATGGAGGGCACAAGGAGAAGGGGACGACAGAGGACAAGATGGTTGGACAGTGTTCTCAAAGCTACCAGCATGAGTTTGACCAAACTGCAGCAGGCAGTAGAAGACAGGAGTGCCTGGTGTGCTCTGGTCCATGGGGTCACGAAGAGTCGGACACGACTAAACAACAACAAAGGCATAAAAGCAAGGACCAGCAGATCTCATATTTGGGGACTACGTACATCCAGTTTGTGTTGAACATTTGCAAGCTGAAATCCTACTGCCCTAGTATGTCCATTCAGTTTATACCAACACAGCCTCTGTATAGTTCTATAGTCCTCCCCTTATGTTCTTCATCCGCTCTCTCTCTCTCATTTGTCTGGGTCACGCAGAGGAATTAGCAGCTGACATGCACAGGGACGGATTTGCTACACATCCTCTCTTGCTATTCATATGGAGAGGGAAGTGAATTGCAAAGCTCTTTGCCTGCTTGGAAACATCTTTTAATTCATTTCCTCTCCCGTGGACTGCCCACATTAGGCTGCTTGGAAACTCACTTGTTCACAAACACACTTAGGGAGGGAAATCCTATGCAAGATCCACCAGGATGAGCAGTTTAAATAGGCAGCGGATCTCCAGCTCTGTTAGGAGCTTCACAGCTTAGCCGGAGCTTCCAGCCCCACCTTAGCTGAAGACATGCCAGCACAACAAGTCTGGGCTGAGCGGAGACTGGTGTAAATCTCCCAAAGTGGGTATTCTGGGGGCAGGCGCAGGCAAGCAGGACTTAAGCTGGATCCAATCTCTGGTAGTTGCATCAGAGGTGCGTTTGGGCAGAAGGACCCCCCCCCCCCCCGGGTGCCGAGCCAAGGTGTGTGTGGGGGGGGTGCATCACAGGGTGCTGCAGATACAATGTAGTGCATGCACAGAACAGAAGGCAAGAGGCAGGGGGTACAAATTTTGGGCCTTGCACAGGGCGCCGCTGAAATTGAAAGGACCAAAGTCCGCCCCTGATTGCATGGCCAGGAGAAAATGGTAGTGTGAGTCAAACTGTCTTTTAAAGGCTTGTTTTCCCACTGACAGACTAAGGATGGCTTGGCAAGCAGTGTCCTGGCTCCTACACACTCTCCAACATCTCTCTGACGAAAATAGGGATGTCCTGTCCCATAATAATGCTGGCTGGCAATAGCGTATTTATTTATTTTGCACTGGTTGCAAAATTTGCCTTGGCTGCAAGTAAGTTGAGAGCTAGGCACCAAGACAAGAATGATAAGGGGGAGTGTGAGATGTGGAGTGCTTAAGTTATACAGGTGTGGTTTTTGCATTTTTGTATGTTTGCTTTGCTGCTGTTGTTCAGTTTTAAAACAATTATTTGTATTTTACGCATTGTGACCAATTGTGATGGCTTATAGCTTTTCGCAATAAAGATTTCATTGATTCATTCATCATCATCATAATTTTATTTTTTTATAATCCACCCAACATAGGTGACTTCCAACATATATAAAAACAAAATAAAACATTAAACATTAAAAAAAAACCCTTCCCTATACAGGACTGCCTTCAGATGTCTTCCAAAGGTTGTATTGTTACTTATCTCCTTGGCTCGGGGGTCACATAACTCCAACCCTCTGATGAAAATAGGGACATCCTATCATACCCTCTAACATTTATCTGATTAAAATAGGAATGGGACATTCCGGGATCAAATCAATCAATCAATCTTTATTACGGTCCAGAGACCCAACAAATCATTACAAAGCAATGCACAATTCAGACAGCCTACCTTCAGGTTTGGGACGTGGGTGGCGCTGTGGGTTAAACCACTGAGCCTAGGGCTTGCCGATCAGAAGGTTGGTGGTTCGAATCCCCACGATGGGGTGAGCTCCCGTTGCTCGGTCCCTGCTCCTGCCAACCTAGCAGTTCGAAAGCACACCAGTGCAAGTAGATAAATAGGTACCGCTCCAGCGGGAAGGTAAATGGCGTTTCCGTGCGCTGCTCTGGTTCACCAGAAGAGGCTTAGTCATGCTGGCCCCATGACCCAGAAGCTGTACGCCGGCTCCCTCGGCCAATAAGGTGAGATGAGCGGCGCAACCCCAAAGTCACTCACTACTGGACCTAATGGTCAGGGATCCCTTTACCTTTACCTTTACCTTCAGGTTAAACAAGCATTTTGTGGATCAAATCAGAAACTGGGATGGCTTCTGTAAATCCTAGACTGTCTCTGGAAAATAGGGGCACTTGAAGGATTTGCTTTGATTTTGCATAACTTTATGCTGGCTTAATTTATGCCAGCTTGCTTCACACCAGCTTTTTGAGTATAGGATTGCTCCCATTTTTGTTTATTTTCTAAGTGACTATATAGCAAATCGGGGGGAGAACTAACCTGAAGCTTTTGACGTGATGTGTTAGGTTTGTGTGTGCGGAGAGCTTTAGCATTTACGCAAGGGAAACAAGCCATCTAATTGTGAAGGCTCTGCCATTGCCTGTCAAATGACCTAAAAAAGCAAGAGAATTGTTCGGAGGCCGACATAAATGTCCTTCTGGCCCAAACTATTCTGCATCTGCCGTCAATAAAAGATTCAGGAGCAGTGAAGGACTTTAAAGCTGGGGAAAGCAAAGCCCAGACTGATCCGTAATGGAATTCGATTCACTGCCACAGAAGGACCATTACTAGTGTCTTATTGTAGCATTGATGGCTTTGGGGTAACCACCGTGTGTGCAGAGCCCCAGAGGAGAGCAAGTTTTTCCTCCTTGATGAAAAGGACATTCCAGCTAAGGAGTGAAAGGACGGCAAGGGAACGCCATAGCAAGTGGTTCTTTTTATTGCCAGCAGATCAATATGTCATAGTCCGTGGCATTTCTAAAAACAGAGAGCAGGAAAACACTGAGGCAGCAACAAGGAACAGAGGAAGCTGCCTTATCTACTGAGTCTGAGCATCGGTCCATCTATCTCAGTATTGTCTACACTGACTGGCAGCAGTTCTCCGGGGTTTCAGGCAAACAAGAGATTGTGGAGAATGAACCAGCTGGGTGGCTCAGCTGATTAGACCCTGGTGCTCATCATGCCAAGGTTGCAGGATCGATCCCTGCGTGAGACAGCTTCATATTTCTGCATTGCAGCAGATGATGCTCAGGGTCCTACAAGTCTATGATTCTGTGATTCTAACCTATGGAGTGCAAAGCAGATGCTTTATCACTGAGCTTTGCAACAGAAACATTGAAATAGGAGAGACTTGTAGTTATTTTACTGAGACACAGTTCTCTTCCCCACCCACCCCTTCTTGTGTGTGGGTGGCGCTGTGAGCCTCTTGGGCTTGCCGATCGGAAGGTTGGCAGTTCGAATCTGTGTAATGGGGTGAGCTCACGTTGCTCTGTCCCAGCTCCTGCCAACCTAGCCGTTCAAAAGCATACCCACGTGAGTAGATAAATAGGTACCACTGTGGTGGGAAGGTAAATGACGTTTCCTTGTCCTCTGGTATTCACAGTGTTCCATTGCGCCAGAAGCAGTTTAGTCATACTGGCCACATGACCTGGAAAGCTATCTGTGGACAAACGCCGGCTCCCTCGGCCTGAAAGCGAGATGAGTGCCACCACCCCATAGTCACCTTTGACTGGACTTATCCGCCCAGGGGTCCTTTACCTTTTACCTTTTGTGTGTGCATGCAATTGCCAAAAATCGACAAGGAGTCCAAATAAGGTTTCTCATCACACGTGTTGGACTAGAATTACTGGCCATCATGTTTTTTCCAAACCCCCAATTGATGCTTTTCATGGCAAAACCAGAAGAGAGGTATTTGCAGCAGAGAACCATCAATCAGCTATAGGGTTACATGACCCTTCCCTCACTTAGTCATTTCACTAGGTCAGAGGTGGGGAAAGTACACTGCTCACAGCTAAACTATGACACTCGCTCACACAGGAGGCAGTGACACTCACCAGTGGCAGACCTTGGAGTCTCAAATTTCAGCGGCGCCCTGTGCGGCACCAAAATTTGGGGCCCCCACACTGCTTCTTGCCTTCCATTGTACATCTCTGTTGGTCACCCTCCCCTAAATCTGCCTCTGCAGCCACTCACTTTCATGGCTTTAAAAGAGGATCGGACCAATTCATGGAAGAGAAGGCCATCAATGGCTGCCAGGCATGATGGCTATGCGTTGCATTCATGGCAGGAAACAGCAACACTTCTGAATACCAGTTGCCAGAAGCTGCAAGAGGGCAGAGGGTTCTTGTGCTCAGGTCCTGTGTACAGGTTGATCAGAGACATCTGTTTGGCCACCGTGAGAATGGGATGCTGATGTTAGAATTCCTGCTCCATGATTGCAGTCATGGGATTTTTGTCTTTCACATGACAGTATATGCTTTGACTCCACAGAGTGGGATGTGACGGAAACAGGATGTTTGTTTTACTGTGTTCTGTGAAGTGGGACTATTGTCCTTCCCCCCCCCCCCTTTGCTGTCTGATGGTAGAGAAAGAGGGAGCCATGTTGCAGTGCTCTGTGTGTGTTTATATGTAAAGAAAGTAGATTCGCCAACATGCTGAGTTGCTGAGGTCTGTCATGCACATGCTGCACACACTCTGCGGATCCCTAAGTGTGCTGGTGTCGGTTGGCATCGGTTGCTATGATGTTCGGGCTCAAGGAAGCTTTTGAAGCTCCCGAACGAAAGACCAGGAGGGAGAGAACATGCCAGTTGGGCATGTAGAATCATAGAATCATAGAGTTGGAAGAGACCACAAGGGCCATCGAGTCCAACCCCCTGCCAAGCAGGAAACACCATCAGAGCACTCCTGACATATGGTTGTCAAGCCTCTGCTTAAAGACCTCCAAAGAAGGAGACTCCACCACACTCCTTGGCAGCAAATTCCACTGTCGAACAGCTCTTACTGTCAGGAAGTTCTTCCTAATGTTTAGGTGGAATCTTCTTTCTTGTAGTTTGGATCCATTGCTCCGTGTCCACTTCTCTGGAGCAGCAGAAAACAACCTTTCTCCCTCCTCTATGTGACATCCTTTTATATATTTGAACATGGCTATCATATCACCCCTTAACCTCCTCTTCTCCAGGCTAAACATGCCCAGCTCCCTTAGCCGTTCCTCATAAGGCATCGTTTCCAGGCCTTTGACCATTTTGGTTGCCCTCCTCTGGACACGTTCCAGTTTGTCAGTGTCCCTGCCAGGGTCCTACTCGAGTGTAGGCCAAACTCCTGACAGCTGAGAACTAGATAAGCCATTGCCTTGACCTCACAGCCTCTTCCTATGTGCTTTTTCTTGCCCACCTCCCACACTGCTGTAGAGGAAACCTTCACAGAATGTTATTCCAGAGGATGAGCAGCAAGGAGAGAGAAACCAGTTTGCTACGTTGGTACATCCACTTCAGATTGGAATGGATTGATTGCTCTGATCACTCATTACATTGACAGAGATGTGATCAATACATTTCCCCACCACCCCCCACAAGCCGCTCCCGAAATCCATTCCCTATAGTATGTCTGATGTGAGCTTTCCTTGCCGTTTGACGCTTGCAAAGTGTTTTGCTGCAAGTGATCAGATTAGACCTGAAATGTTTACTATTTGCAAGCTAATTTCAGTTCCCTCGCAGAGCATACGCCGGGGGTAAGCTTGATTAAAATAGACAATTGACTTTTTGATTTATGCTGTACTTTGAGGGGCAACGTAACGGCCCCCGACGGATAATTAGATGAAGCGTGCAGAGCTCGGCGTGCAGGAGGGAAGGAGTCCTCCTGGCCAGTCTGCCACCTAACATTACGGAGCTGAGCAGAGTATGAAGGGAACTGTCACCAAGCAAGGCTTTGAAGTCAAAAGGCACAGAGGTAACATGCCCAGTCTCCGGGTGCTGGAATATGACCTTGAGACATCTCCTGTAAATGCCAAGCAATCTGGCTATATCCACCAACTTATATGGCTTGCTGTATTCTCTGCATTGTAAAATGCAGCTCTTGAAATATTGCTCCTGGACTGCAATGCCTCTATTAAAAGAAAGGAAAAAAATCCATCCGCAAGGGGGATTTTACACACTTTACACACACACACACACACAAACACACCAATAATTTTCAAGCCTTATGCACAGGGCTGAGTGCGTTCAGCAGTATCAGAGCACTTCAATACCAAAAGTTTTGCTAAGGAGACCCATTACATAAATTAAGTATATCTTTTATGATGGCTCCAATTTATAAAGTGCATAGCACTTTTAATATGCAACACGCAGGTGACAAATTGGAAGGCTTGGTATATTGTATCCTTTATCGCGTTCACCTTCCTAATATCCTTGTTATGTCCGACACTATTTCCATTCTATACATGGGAAACTGAGGCAGGCAAAGTGCGTGTGACATGGCCAAGCCAACACTGTCCTTCAGGGCAGAGGTGCAATCTGAACATGCATCTCCCAGATCAACATCCAGGTGTTTAGCTTCTGGGTGACACATTTATGCCTTTTTATTGCCTCTGGCAATAGGACTTCGAAACAAAACCCAACCACATTGGAAGATACAAACCATGGAGATTTCAGTATTAAATCATGGTTACTAGGTTGGGTGATGGACATGATCAGAGATGCCTTTGAAAAAAAGATGATGCTTCAACGTCCCTCTCTCATAATACAGTGGTACCTCGGGTTAAGAATTTCATTCGTTCTGGAGGTCCATTCTTAACTTGAAACTGTTCTTAACCTGAGGTACCATTTTAACTAATGGGGCCTCCCACTGCCGCCACGCAATTTTTGTTCTATCCTGAAGCAAAGTTCTTAACCCAAGGTACTATTTCTGGGTTAGCAGAGTCTGTAACCTGAAGCATCTGTAACCTGAGGTACCACTGTACTAGAACCTGGGGTGATCCAGTGAATCTGAATATTGAAAGATTCAGGAGATACACAAGGAAGTTCTTCATGCAGCACATAGTGTGGAGTTCTCTCCCAAAAGTGATGGCTACCAACCTCAATGGCTTTAAAAGAGGATTGGACAAACTTATGGAGCATAAGGCTATCAATTGCTTCTAGACGCAATGGCTGTGTTCTACCGCCAGTGTTGAAGCACTATGCTTCTGAATAACAGCTTGCAGACTTCCGCACTATAAGATAATGAATGTTTGATGACATCAGATTGAGTGTAAAAGGTTATTAGTAAAAAGTTTAAAGATCAAAAAAGACCTAATATTTTAAGATATAAGAAAATCAAGTTATATTAAGATATTAAAATTAAGACAAAATTAAATTAAGACAGAGGGAAGGAATTTGCTGATTGAATATATGATTTGGAATACAGAGAAGGGAGGTCTGGGGAGGTTGGAGAAATAAGTTAATGCAAGGAAAATAATGAAGATAAAGTTGTTTTTATTTTTTGTTCTTCTTTTTTGATATTTCTCGCTGTTTTGTGTTTGTGTTTTATTGTATTTTTCTTATATTTGCTGTGTTGCTGTTTATTTTTTGTTGTTTTATTTTTTATGTAAAATCTAATAAAATATTTATATATATTTAAAAAAAAACAGCTTGCAGACTTCCGATAAGCACCAGGTTGGCCAAGGCCGTCTTTACCTGAGCTGCAAAGGGTGCGGGGCACCTGGGCACTGAATTCTGGGGGGCGCTGAAACCGCCTAAGCTCTTAATGATCTACCTGTTATGAAATAATAAATAATTTTGATGAAGCTGACATTCAAAGCAGGCCGCCACTGCTGCCTCCACCCTGATGGCTTTCTCGTCCCCAGAGTCCCACCCTGCATGGAGAGGCACCGTGGCTGCTGTGTCCCTCTTCTTCTCCTTCCTCATCCTGGGGAGTTTTTAAAAGTGCCTGGATGTGAAGCCTTTGCGGAGCTCAGGCGCCCCGGTTCTTGAGGGGCGATGGCAGCAAGACTCGGAAGAGCAGGCCACCGCCACCGCCGCCATGACCTTGCCTGCAACTGCGGAGAAGTCTATCTTGAGTGTAGATGTGGACAGCACTAAATTTGGGGCTGCTGGGTGGCTCTTTGCACCCCGGCGGCACATAGGCTAAAGACGGCCCTGAGGTTGTCCATTATGAGAACAGGGTTCTGGGTTACTTTGACCTTAGACCTTCATCCAGCAGACTCTTCTGAACTTCAACAGCAATTAGCCATAACTGCTACAAATGGAATAGCCATATTGTATTCTCCTCTGATAAATTGACACAAGGGCAAACTCACAGCCTGTCTGCAGTAATACATATATTGGTAGCACATTATTTGATTACCGTAATGCATTCTAATCAATGCATTGCATAAAGTGCAACCCCAGAAACATCAGTAGTTAGCAACAACAACAGCAACAGCAACAACAACAACAACAACAACAACAAAAACACTATACTGCTTCACCTTTTCCATTTTTGAGGTGAATTTACCTCCCACAGACCTATAGTTCCCAGCAACTGTAATAAACTACAGTTCCCAATATAACTTGGGAATTATAGCAACAGAACTACCTAAACTGTATAGAAACTTATTCATCTACACTACTACAGTGGCAATAATGTTACTCGCCCCAAAATGCAAAGAAGCAGAAGTCCCAGCAAAGGAAGAATGGATACGAAGACTTATGGAATATGCAGAAATGGCGAAACTTACTGGAAAAATAAAAAATCAAGATAACAGACTTTTTATAAAAGAATGGAAATGGTTTATTGCATATTTACAGATAAATTGTAAACAGATAAGAACATTGGCAGGATTATTGTAATAGCCTGCAGTTTTATAAGAGTATATATTTAAAGTAGATGAATAAATGAGCAAATTAAGTTAATTTGGATATGCAGAATATATTAAAAATAATTTTAAGGAACTGCAAAAGAGGAGGAAGGAAGTTGAGTTTTGAAATGTTCAAATGATTGTAAAATTTGTGAAATGTATAAACCTGAAAAGCATAAATAATTTTTTAAAAAACAAGCAAAATTATTTGGTGGAAGTCAGGTGCTTTAAATGGATTGTGTTTATGCAGCCTTAGCTTCAGTGGGTGACTCTGGGTTCTGGTGGTGACTATTGTCTGACTCTCAGCCTTGTTGGAAACATAAAATTCTGAGCTTTCTGCTTTCAATATGTGGTGCTAATCATTTTGGAATGGCTCCTAATAGAGCCTGCAAATACTACACATCTGATAGCACAAGTCATTCTCTCTATTTGCAAAGGGGCTGTCATAGAACATTTTGCTAGCTGATAGCAATGACTCCCTGGCCACATTCTCCTTGAAAAATGCCACTCTTGCCTTCAACACTTTGGGGATCCTAAAGTCCATGGGATTTCCAATGGGCTATCCCTGGGTTCTTCGGTTTACTGCCTCCATTATTATCCATTTGTCTGGCCTCCGCCTTCCTTTTCTCCTTTCATAATAATCAACAGCAGCCGGTTTCTTGATAGAGATGGGAGATCCGTATTGGCAGCTGCAACAATTGGATCACAAAACAGTTTGATTAGTGCATAATGAGAGTCGCCGGTAACTGATAAACAGCTCATTCTTGTGTATGAAGGATGGTGCCATCTGGGAGTTTGCATCTTTTTACTCCCTCTTTCTTTTTTCTGCGTGCCCCCCCCCCCCGGAATTTCATAAACGAAGCAGTCATAGCATTTGACTAAGAAGAAATGTGTTGACAACTTATTAAGACTCTGCAAGTTTCTCCTTCCCCCTTTCCTTATGTCATTACAAATTAAGGTGGGGCGGGTTGCATCAGTTAGAGAGGTACAAATAACCCAGGGGAAAACATTGGCGATCCTTTCATGGAAAGCGAAAAGAATCTTGTTAAGACTGATAACATTTACTGGGGAAGGAGGTCAAGGCCTCTTTTGCAGCAAGATGTCAAAGCACGAGAGCCAGTGTGGTGTAGTGGTTAAGAGCGGTAGTCTCGTAATCTGTGGAACCGGGTTCGCGTCTCCGCTCCTCCACATGCAGCTGCTGGGTGACCTTGGGCCAGTCACACTTCTTTGAAGTCTCTCAGCCCCACTCACCTCACAGAGTGTTTGTTGTGGGGGATGAAGAAGGGAAAGGAGAATGTTAGCCGCTTTGAGACTCCTTAAAGGGAGTGAAAGGCGGGATATCAAATCCAAACTCTTCTTCTTCTTCTTCTTCTAGGCCAGTGGTCCCCATTTGGTGGTCTGCAGATGGTTCCCACAGGGTGTCTGAAGCACCATTCACATAACAAAAACTACCATAGAGATATGGTAGGGTGACCATGGTTTGGCTTTTGAAAAACAGGGGGTCCGCCGTACTTGGCTAATTGGGAATCCCTGACCTAGGCTGTATCACTTCAGGCAATAAGTCAGAGATTCACAAGTCTGGATTCTCAGTACAAAACGAGTCCCTGCAGATAAGAATATTATGATGATGATGATGAAGGGTGCAACCTGGGGAGAGGGTTCCAGAGCCCAGATAAAGGCACCAGGAGAGCACCATCCAGTCCCCACCCCTCGCCTACAGTCACTATCAGAGAAAGAGGTGGGAACTTATATCCACAAAAACTGGCCTGTATAGCAAAACCAAACATCCTAACTCTTTGACCCGATGCTCCTTTGTGATTTGGGTGAGACGCTCAACTTCCCTGGCTCAAGGTAGAGGGCTGCCAGATACCACCTGCTTAACGTAGCTCCTGGCACCATTTCCACAGTGTCTTTAAGCTCTCCTGGCTTTTAACCAGCTCACTGGGATAACAGCAGGTGCAATCGCCTGATGCCACGAATCTGCAGTAGAGCCAGGTTGAAAATTCAAGTATCCCTGGCTCTCGTTGCTGCGTTTTGATTCCAGATGTCTGTCTGGGGTGGCCCCAGGAGCTCTATTTCCTCTTAATCAGAATCTAGCAACCGTCCTGGCTTAGGGGGAGAAAAAACACACAGAACCATATATATCCACCATTTGGATTCAATTTGGGAGAAACTCCCAAATACTAAGTGCCTCTCCAGACATAATGAGCCACTAGAGGCTGAAAAATTGGAGCGGAGATTTAGCACACGCAGAAGTTTTGTGGGAGAGTTTTGAGCCATTAGGTCTCTCTCACAGACCGGCTCATATCAAGATCAGGGGGACGTTTAGTGGCTGTGCGGTGTATTCTGATCCCTGCCTCGTGAGAAAGGCAAACAATACTGAATAGACTGGGAGTGGAGGGGAAGGCAGGATTTCTGTACGTTTCATGGAGGAAAGGTCTACCAGCCATGGTATCTAGTTTCTGCCTCCACAGCTGGACGCAGCAATGCTTCTGAATTCCAGCTGCTGGAAACCACAGGAGGGAAGAGTGTTCAAATCCTACTTGAGGGTTTCCCAATGGCATCTGGTTGGCTGCTGTGAGAACAGGATGCTGGACAAGATAGCCAATTGGCCTGATCCAGCGGGTTCTTCTTACGCTGTTGTGCTGAGTGAACCCACTTCCTCCCGTGTGAACCTTCCTACCTATTAAGTCAGGGGTCACAGACATAACACTGTGCCCACCAGAACTGTCCATGGCTTCTTGGTCTTGGTATAAATCCCCTTAACAATCCACAATGCACGAGAAACTTTTGCTCTTCCTGATCAGATCCTGACACAACATCCCCTACATTGAACACACACACCCTTAACCATGTCCACGTTTCACTGGATGCCAGGATTGGGTGCCCACCTTCACCTTCTGTTCTGAACAGAGGACAGGTGCAAGGAGCTGTTGCATGATGTAGTTGCCTTTCCTCCCTCTGAAAGGGGTGTCCGCTGGCCCCAGAAGACCGATGGTCCCTATTTTGACATCATTATTGGAGACTGTTTTCTAGGAGTCCTAACCATTTCCATGTTAAACTGAGCAGATGCAGTTGCTAAGAAAGGCCAATATAATCTTAGGCTACCTTAACAGAAGCATAACATCTAAATCGCAAGAAGTAATAGTTCTGCTGTATTGTGAGTTTTGTTGTTGTTTAGTCGTTTAGTTGTGCAGCTCTTCATGCCCCCATGGACCAGAGCACACCAGGCACTCCTGTCTTCCACTGTCTCCCGCAGTTTGGTCAAACTCCTGCTGGTAGCTTCAAGAACACTGTCCAACCGTCTTGTCCTCTGTCGTCCCCTTCTCCTTCTGCCCTCCATCTTTCCCAACATCAGGGTCTTTTCCAGGGAGTTTTTTCTTCTCATGAGGTGGCCAAAGTATTGGAGCCTCAGCTTCACGATCTGTCCTTCCAGTGAGCACTCAGGGCTGATTTCCTTCAGAATGGAGAGGTTTGATCTTCTTGCAGTCCATGGGACTCTCAAGAGTCTCCTCCAGCACCATAATTCAAAAACATCAATTCTTCCGTGATCAGCCTTCTTTATGGTCCAGCTCTCACTTCCATACATCACTACTGGGAAAACCATAGCTTTAACTATAAAGACCTTTGTTGGCAAGGTGATGTCTCCGCTTTTTGCTTGTGAGTTTTAGAACACTGATGTTCCAAGGTTCTAAAGCACAATCCATAACTACAGAAAGCTCTTTGCTTCAGACTTTCACCTCCCAAGAACTGGAAGGTGAGAGTAATGGCATCAGAAGGGCTGGAGCTAGCACACTGATACTCACTGTCCACCTTGCATTTGAATCGAAAAGGGCTTTATTCTTTTCATCTGGTCACCCACTACATTTGAGCCAAGTTGTATAACTGGTGGAAAACCTGCAACCTGTGGGCCTAATCAGGCCTGCCAGTCCTCATTCAGCCCATGAGGCCATTTTCTCCAAGCCATATCCACCACCCCTGCCCCCCTGATATATACAGTTGATTATCAATGCCTTCAAAGCAAGTTTTCAGCTGAGCCACATCTTTACCTGCCCTACACTTTATGGCGTTTAGAACAAGTGATGTGGCTTGGCCAACCTGCCCATCAACCTGCTCATTGACACTGGGGCATCGCAGCCAATGATCCCAAAGGAAAGGGGCTTGGCACACAGTGCCTGTCAGCTGATCAGAGGGGTTTGCATAGGGCACTTCACCTGCCCACACAATTTGACGTAAAACTGTGCAAGGTAGTGTCACATTCTGGTCTGTTTCCAGTGCCTACAGGGAAAGCAGCAAGTCTGCAGGACCACGGACAGCTCCAAATGAGCAACTAGCTCTGACAAAGCTTGGGTGTGGACTGAGGTCTTTTATGCGTCTGTCTCTTGACCACCTCCTTCAGGCTCCATCCACTTGATAGAACCTCAAAGCCTTAAAATGGCAGCCCTCTGGCCTGAAGATGGGCGCTCCTCCTGCATTCCATAGCCTCCCTCCTGGTGCGCTGCTGGACTGATGATGTGTTATTCATTTGGTTATTCAGGTGCAGGAAAGAGTGCTCATGGCAGTCCAGGCTCTATCCCCATAGGCCCATGGGGTTATGGGAGGTTCTTGTGGTAGCTCTTCTCCAACTGACTCAGGTGCAATGGTCACCCTATCTTCTGCAGTCAGCTCCGAACCCTGATCCAGACATGACCCCCATCTGGTACCCCAGCAGCTTCTGGCTCTATGTCCAGATCACAGCTGGATAGAGGGGCAAAGGAAATTGGGTCATGTGCCATCACTGTGACATCAGGGGATTGGCAAGCAAACAGCCTGTCAAACTTGACTCACATGTCAAACCAGGCTCAAGGTCGTGAGGAGAGGAGATAAGCTTCACTGCCACAATCCCAATCTAGTTCCCTACCCATATTTTAAGTGAAGGGGAATAAGGTGGAAATATTACTTCTCACCAAATTTTATCTCCTCAGAGCAATTTTGCAGAGAAAACTTTTTTTAAAAAAATGTCTTTCTGCAAAGTCTTACATAACAATCAACTGATTATATGAATAACCATATTTTTCAGACACTTTCATGCAATTATGAATAAATCAATTAATGAGCTCAGCTGTGCATCCACATTTACATGTCGATCACTTACGTGATTATGTCAAATTCTTAGCTGGAGAAGATTTAATAATGGGAATCATCAGAAATTTTGACAAAGGGTTGGGCCTGTTGGTTTTTATATATTAGTAATGTGTTCTATTAGATTTGCCCCAGCTTTTCACCAAGGAGGGTCCCTTATTTTACCCTAGCAAAGGGTGAGATGTGGCAACTGTCTCAGGGTAATCCAGTGAGCCTTGTGGCTAAGCAAGCCTTTAGATCTAGGCATTGTTAGAAGATCTCTGTTCCCCTCATGGAGCTACAGTTTCCACAGTGGTATAACTACCATTCCCTCTTCCCGGGGAACTTTTGAAACTCTTAGTGGGGGGAACCATGACTGTGGTAAGATACTGCTTTAAATGAATAGTGCCAATGAGGCCTTAGGTAAAGGTAAAGAGACCCCTGACCATTAGATCCAGTCGTGACCGACTCTGGGGTTGCAGCGCTCATCTCGCTTTATTGGCCGAGGGAGCCAGCGTACAGCTTCCAGGCCATGTGGCCAGCATGACGAAGCTGCTTCTGGCGAACCAGAGCAGCGCACGGAAACGCCGTTTACCTTCCTGCCGGAGTGGTACCTATTTATCTACTTGCACTTTGACGTGCTTTCCAACTGCTAGGTTGGCAGGAGCTGGGACCGAGCAACTGGAGCTCACCCTGTTGCGGGGATTTTAACCGCCGACCTTCTGATCAGCAAGCCCTAGGCTCTGTGGTTTAACCCACAGCGCCACCTGCGTCCCTAATGAGGCCTTAGTTATTGTATTAGGAAGCTGCCAAGATGCCATCTGGCCCAGACCCTGGAGAGACCTATTCGGAAGAAGAACCTTGGAACTCATGGAGAACCACATCCCACCAAAAGACCTGGAGGAACCCAAAGTAGCCCCAAGGAAGGCTGAAGTGCCCCATCTCAGGCATGCTTCATCTGGGGCCCCCAATAGCCCTTTCAATGACATCCTGAGACCTGCCTTGATACGTTATTGTGCCCCAAGATAGAAACCAGTAGCAGACCCAACAAAAATCACAGATTTGCCAGATGAGTGCCTATTTGGCTGCCAGGCAGCACTCTCACAATGAATCTACTAAAGAATACAGGTTGACTGGTTCTGATTGTGACTAGTAGGACAGGGAGACTAACAACAGGTGGAGCAATAGGCAATAACAGATAGAGCCAAGTAATTATAGATTTGCCCACATCTTCCTCCCTGATGAATTCTACAAGGGCAACACTGAAAGTTGGATGTAAGTAAGAAGACAGGCAGGTGGAGGTGATGGGCAGCACCCCAGTCAACTTGCTGTACCAACCTCCACTGGCCTACTTCAGAAGAGGTAGAAGATCATAGGTTGGCAAACTAAGGCCCAGGGACCGGATTTGGCCCAATCACCTTCTAAATCTGGCCCATGGACAGTCCAGGGATCAGTGTGTTTTTACATGAGTAGAATGTGTCATTTTATTTAAAAGGCATCTCTGGGTTATTTGTGGGGCATACGAATTCGTTCATTCCCCCCCCAAAAAATATAGTCCATCCCCCCACAAGGTCTGAGGGACAGTGGACTGGCTCCCTGCTGAAAAAGTTTGCTGACCCCTGTAGAAGACCAAGTTCCAAGGAATGACCCAAAAGAGGACCAGATAGAGGAGGCTGTGGCAGTGCCTATATAGAGACTCATCTGAACCTTTGCTGGGCTAATAGTTCCCTTCTGAGCTCACTAGCCTCCAAGTTCTTTCTGGTTCAATTTGCCCTTCAGACTCCACACCAGATGCTGATCGCAGACCAGGTGGTCAGAGAATGACTGAATGAGCAGGGGTGCTCCTACTTTGCAAGGGCCCTGCTCCTGGGCTCATTACAGTTTGCTCAATTAAAGTGGAATAATGTACTCTGTTGTTCAGGAGTAACAAGGCCATCTTTTTTTAAAAAATAAACATTTTGCTGTTAGGAAAGCAGTGGAGGAAATGCACTGAAGTGTGGACAAATGATTAATGAGAAGACATCTAAGCCATAGCTGTCAACTTTTCCCTTTTCTTGTGAGGAATCCTATTCGGAATAAGGGAATTTCCCTTTAAAAATGGGGAAAGTTGACAGCGATGATCTAAGCACCAGGCAAGCAAATCAGGATGCGTGTTGATTGTCATACAACCTGCCTGCAAGCAAAACAAAGACCAGACATGCCAGCGAGAGCCAGCGTGGTGTAGTGGTTAAGAGCGGTAGTCTCGTAATCTGGGGAACCGAGTTCGCATCTCCGCTCCTCCACATGCAGCTGCTGGGTGACCTTGGGCTAGTCACACTTCTCTGAAGTCTCTCAGCCCCACTCACCTCACAGAGTGTTTGTTGTGGGGGAGGAAGGGAAAGGAGAATGTTAGCCGCTTTGAGACTCCTTAAAGGGAGTGAAAGGCGGGATATCAAATCCAAACTCTTCTTCTTCTTCTTCTTCTTCTTCTTCTTCTTCTTCTTCTTCTTCAGACATAGTCTAACCTCTGCAGAAACTCTGTGCAAAGAAATTTGGATGAATGCTCAATAAGTAGGTTTTCTGAAAGAGATCATGAGAGAGAGATCATGAGATCATGAGAGAGAGAGCACTGTACTGTTGTTCAGTTCCTACTACACTGTTTTGTAAATAAAATATGATGATAATGTCTGGCGCAAACCATTTCTGGACTAAATCAGACATTATTTCAGATGAGATTTGGATCAGGGCTATGGATGCATGATTTCTGGGGGGGGGGGGGGGGTTTAAACCTTGTTCCACTGCCAGTCCAAGTTACTCCAAACCCCTGCCCTGCAATGAATTTAGCAAAAAAGAGAGAAGATAATTCACACACTTCTAATATCTCCTCTGGTTTGGCCCCTATATAAACAAGGATGTGCCCTTTTTGCCGAATGAGACAAATTGCTCAGATGTTTGGGCTACATTTGAAAAGCAATTGTTTAATTTTGGATTTGTTTCATGGGGTGTTTGTTCTCTCTCTTTCTCTTCTGGCTGAGAGTGCCATTGCAGCCTGGCTGTTCCAAAGGACGCTGAGGATTTGACAACAAGTACATTTAAATGTCAATTCATTACTGCATGCAAATAGTTGAGGCTTGTGATCCACTTCCCTAAATTAATCTGAATTGGTTAAATGCAATCCAATGGCCATATGACAGTTTACTGATTGCAAATTGATAATTACAAAACCAGGAGATTGACTGTGTGCCTGGTGTGTCCATTCCTGGGGAAAAGCAAAAGGGGAAGAGGCTTTACCATTTCTTTAATGAACTGCTAACGTGCCCTTGCAAGGGATCCTTTGGTAATGCAGGGGAATCTGTGTGTTTAATCTTGTAGACAAATTATATGAGCTGCTGCTGCAACAGGGATCTGAATGGAGCACAATGCCCATTACTCTAGAATGCTGAACTGGCCTAATTCTCAGTCATACCATATACTGTATTTTTCGCTCCATAAGATGCACCTGACTTTAAGACGCACATAGTTTTTAGAGGAGAAAAGGGGGAAAACCCTGTTTTTTTTGGGGGGGGGGAATCAGCTCAAAGTTGTGCAGCTTCTTTTGCAAAGGGGAAAAGCCCCCTTTTTTGAGGATCTGCTCAAAGTTGTTGAGCTTACTTTGCAAAGGGAAAAAAATCCTGTTTTTATGGGGTTCAACTCACAGTTCTGCAGCTTCTTTAGGAAAGGGAGCCATTTCTACAGTTTCCAGACAGATAATCAGATCAGCCAGTCACATGTCACTGGGGAAACAAACAGCCTCCGTCTGCAGAACATTCAACAATGGAGGCCTGGGCAAGGGGGCCAGAAAGGGAGCCAGCGATATAAGACGCTCCATAAGACACACAGACATTTCCCCTTACTTTTTAGGAGGAAAGAAGTGTGTCTTATGGAGCGAAAAATACGGTATATAGCTCAGCATTGTCAACACCAGTCCACCTGAACCTGGTCCCTTCCAGTTGTTGTGGACTATAAATCCCATCTTCCCTAACCAGTGGCTGATGGGAGCTGCAATCCAAAACTTCTGGAGGATATCAGATTGGGGGAAGATGCTTTAAGGTTTCCAACCTTACCGTCAGGGACTGCCTGGATGAAGGGGAGTGAGGGGAGGCACCCATCAGAGAACCCCCAAGGGAAACCCCAGAGGAGGAAGGCTCAGAGCCAGGGGATTGGTGGTGGGACACTGAAACGTCAGAAGGAGAAGACTGGGAGGAGGTGCCGGAAGCCGAAAGGCAAGCAAGGTTTAGAGAGCAGGAAGCACTTGTGACAGGGAGCAGTTCAGATTCTGAGGCTGAAGCAGAGGAGGGGCGTGAAGAGGCTGCTGAAGAATCCAGGGAGAGTCCCTCACCCCACTGGTCTCCAATTAGCAGGACAGAAGCCAGAAATGCACAGACGCAGTATGCTTGGGAAGTATCTGGGAGAGGAGGAGCCTTAGAGAGGGTAGAAGGCAGAAGTCTTCAGTCCTGGCAACTGCCCCATAAGGCCAAGACTTACTGAAAAGTGTTGCTGAGACCACTAGGCTGAGCTGTATGGTTGCTTCCTTTTCCTTAACTTCACTGACAAGGGAGATCTGCTTCTTCTATTGCCAACCTGCATCTGACTCCAGCCCTGACATTTACCTGCAGATGTTGGAATCGGAACTTGAAACTTTTGTGTGCAAAGCAGATGCTCTACCTTCGAGCTATGGTCGTTCCGCTTAGCATCTCCAGCTTTGAATCATCTATACTGATCAGCAGTGGACTTCCAATGTTTTAGACATTGGTCTTCACCAGACCTACCTGGAGATTATGTCGATTGAACCTGAGACCTTTTGCAAGCATAGCAAATGCTCCACTGCTGAGACTTTCTGCTGCTTCCTGAGACTCTCCTCAAGTCCCCTTCAACCGACATGGAGGGATACATTCTTCAGCTTTCCTTCTGAAGATTCGGAGGGCTCAAAACCCTTGTCCTCACTCTCAACCCACTTCATTTTCTTGTCCTCTGCTCGCTTCACTGTCCCCCCTGATAAAAATCCAGCCTCAGCCTGAAGTCATGATGTGCCTTAAAAATCAAGACATTGGAACGTGCACCTTTGCCGTAGATGATGTGCTCCTCATCGCATCTCCAGACATCGCAGGGGGTCGGGGCTGACAGGATGGATATCAAATCAAATTGCTTCTCTTAAGTTTCGTCCTTGGCTTCATCCTCTCCCCAAGTGCAAAGGTAGCAATTGCTGGAAGAGCAAATATCAGAGAGAAAGCTTGAAGGGAGCCTTTATTTATGGGGATTAAACTGCCATCACATCATTCTCTCTCGCTCCCGCTCTCTCTCTCTCTCTTGCAGCCTGTACTTTAAAGAGCAAGATGTCCTATTTTGGTAATCCCCTTAATTTTGAGCAACACACGCACATTATCTCTTCCCCCACCGCCCTTAACAAATTATGCCTCTCTGTCCTACTAGAAAGGCCAAACACCACACAACAACTGCTGTTCACAATCCCCATTTAAATGGAAATTTTTAAAAAACTTTATATATATATATAAATATATTGTTTCTTTTCTTTGAACAGGTACCAGAATGATAATTTCAAATGAACCTAGGAATACACGATCGACATGAACAAAGCCCTTGCATCTTCAGTCGGAAAGAATATATAGAAGGCTTTTACACAAAACCATACTCAAAGGAGAAATTTAAAGGGAGCAAAGGCACCGGAACAAGCTTTGTTTCCCTGTGTTTCCTGCTGAGACATGTCATGCACTTTTGTACTCTTAATTATAATAATAGCTTTCTACTGATTTGGCTTCCTTCCACTAGAAAGTTTAAATCAGGGATGGGGAATCTGGCAATCTCCTGGTGTTGTTGGACTCCAGTTCCCATGAGTCTCTTTCCGCATGGCCAGTGGTCATCGCTGATGGGAATTGGAGTCCAACAACATCTAGAGCAGGGGTGAGGAACACTTTCATCTCCAGCAAGTGTGGGGAACCTTTGGTGTTGCTGAACTAGAACTCCCAACAGTCCCAGCAAGCATGACCAGTAGCCCAGACCAAAGGCTCTCCACACCTCATTGAGAGTGTCAGCATGGCGTAGTGTTTAGAGATACTAGGGGTGAGGACATTTGGAATCAAATCTCGATTCAGCTGTGAAACTGAGTGGCCCTGGGCCAGTCACCATTTCTCAGCCTTACATACCTCACAGGGTTGTTCAGAGGATGAAAGCAGAGGGAGGGGATGCACAATCTTGAGCTCCTTGGAGGAACGGTGGGATGGAATTGTAACAGATAATGCTAGTCCTGTATTGCCTACTTGATAGACAGTGAGTCTCCTGGATCCCATGAGCCATTTTGGAAAAGCATCTGTACAAGCCAAGCTCCCCTTTGGTATTCTGAAACCAAAAGGTGCTTTCTCTAATCTGGAGTGAGTTTGCAAGCTGCTGATTTTGCAGGGTGCAGGGCTCCTCTGCTTAACCCCCAGTGGAATTTGCAGGTGTATATAATAACAAAATATGGTCTGAAGATCAACATCAAAAAAACTAAGATCATGGCCACTGGTCCCATCACCTCCTGGCAAATAGAAGGGGAAGAAATGGAGGCAGTGAGAGATTTTACTTTCTTGGGCTGCATGATCACTGCAGATGGTGACAGCAGTCACGAAATTAAAAGATGCCTGCTTCTTGGGAGAAAAGCAATGACAAACCTAGACAGCATCTTAAAAACCAGAGACATCACCTTGCCAACAAAGGTCTGTATAGTAAAAGCTATGGTTTTCCCAGTAGTGATGTATGGAAGTGAGAGCTGGACTATAAAGAAGGCTGATCGCCGAAGAATTGATGCTTTTGAATTATGGTGCTGGAGGAGACTCTTGAGAGTCCCATGGACTGCAAGAATATCAAATGTATCCATTCTTCAGGAAATCAGCCCTGAGTGCTCACTGGAAGGACAGATCCTGAAGCTGAGGCTCCAATACTTTGGCCACCTCATGAGAAGACAAGACTCCCTGGAAAAGACCCTGATGCTGGGAAAGATGGAGGGCACAAGGAGAAGGGGACGACAGAGGACAAGATGGTTGGATAGTGTTCTCGAAGCTACCAACATGAGTTTGACCAAACTGCAGGAGGCAGTGGAAGAGAGGAGTGCCTGGCGTGCTCTGGTCCAGGGGGTCGCGAAGAGTCGGACACGACTAAATGACTAAACAACAACCACAAATAATAACTCGTTCTTAATTTCCCATAAATCAGAGCTGATTCATCAAAGAGAAAGAAGCTCAAGAATCTTTCTTCTCTCACGTGTACAACAGGACCAGGCCTATCCTATATTTGCACACCTCTCGGCCCTCTCCTTGCCCTCTTTCTATGCAAGGGGAAATCCAAGCCATGCTTCCAAACACCAGGGTAGCAGCTTTACAAGGACATCATTCACCCAGGGCTGGCCCATGATATTTTGCTGCCCATGGAGATGATATCCCCATCTCCCACTTGACATATAAAAGCTGGGTGAAGTGGTGGCTGAATGTGACTCCAGCACTGATGGTGGGATAGGGTCCTCCACTACATCTGAAACACACTCCAGGTCAGGCTGTGTGGCAAGCACAGCTCTGTCCTCCAAGGGGAGCAACAGCCAAGGAGACGGGTCCAGTTGATGAAGGGGCATGGGTGTCTCCCTGTACTGCAGTGATGAGTTTTCCTCCCCCTCGTCTCCCAGAATCAGGAGAGGCATGAAAAGGGCAGACAAGAAGTTAGCTTCATGCAGGCGCAGTCTCTGATTGCTTGAGAAAAGCCCTGGAGAGTAAAGGACTTAGGCAGCTGTGCGGAGACGGTAACCTTCAGTCTGAGCAACTGTTTCAAGACCTGCTGGAGTTGCGTTCCTGTGCTCATTAGGCCTGACACTCCCGTGCAGTTCCTGTTTTTGCTAATAAAGAGTTAACTCCACTTGCTCAGTGAGATTTACTGTTGGTTTGCTCTGGCCACCCCATCTGTCAGTGACATGTGACCTCCTAGGAGATTGCCCACAAGGGAATAAAGCTTTGGGGCTGAAAAAAAGGGATGCCCCGTTCCTGCTTTATACAATGCATAAACAAACTTGTACAATTTATTGGCATGTGGAAGCATGGAAGGGGGGGGAGAGAGGAATCATGGGAGTCTCTGTTATGCGTGCTTCAAAACCTGGCCCCGTTAAATGCCGTGCTCTCCGTTTAATTTATTTTAAGTAAATTTTGCTTAGACAAGTGGATTCGCTCTGCCCTGAGACTTGCATTAGTTCATCAGCGGTAGAAAATAGTGCTGAGAATTTAATCTGGATCTATTGACTGTAAGGGAATTTACAACGCTGCCGGCTTTGTGCACTTGTTATGGAAGCCCAAGCCATCAATCATCTTTTGGCGCTCTTGCCAACAAGGTGAAGTGCCCAGATGTCTTATTTTAGCAACTTCATTGTGCTTTTTCTGAACAAAAGAGCAGCCTTCTTCCGTCTTCTTGTTACAAAAGGTGCCCTCTTCGATTGCAGTGATGGAAACTGGTGGAAGCACCAGGGCCTCTCTCCCCAAGCTCCTTCAGTTCTGATGTCCAATTCCCAAGAGAACTGGGCATATCATTTTCTTGACTGCAAGCTGGTGATTAAGGAGAGACAGAGCTCTGTCAATGAATCTTGTTAACGGCTTTGTGAATGGAGCGCAACCATTCATCAGCTCCTAATACCTTGTGGGCTGGCAAGTGAGGTGGGGGGAACAGGAGTGAGAAAGACACCTCCCTCCCTCCCTCCTCCACACTGCTGTCCCCCTCTCTGTTTTGTGATTCCATTCATTGTCATTCTTGCAAATGTCATTCATGCCATTAGGTGTTCATTTAAAGAAAAATCACATTTGTTTCACATTATTCATTTGCTTTGTTTCATTGCTCACAATGAGGATTTGGAATAACCCAGCCTGCCCAAGCCCAGAACCTTAATTGCACACCCTGGCATTTGCAACTAATACATTTATGACTAGATAGATTAGATAGATGATAGATAGATAGATAGATAGATAGACAGACAGATAGACAGATGATGATAGATAGATAAATGGTAGGTAGACAGATGATAGATAGATGATAAATAGATAGATATAGATATAGATATAGATATAGATATAGATAGATGATAGATAGATAGATAGATCTCAGTCTAAAAGCAAGATGAGCGCTACAACCCCATGGTAGCCTTTGACTGGACTTAACCGTCCTTTACCTTTTTACCTTGGTGGATAGAGAGAGAGATAGAGAGATAGAGAGATATATAGATTATGATATAGATAGATAGCTAGCTAGATGATAGATAGATAGATAGATAGATAGATGATAGATAGATAGATAGATAGATGATAGATAGATAAATAGATAGATGGTAGATAGATAGATAGATAGATAGATAGATGATAGATAGATATAGATAGATAGATAGATAGATAGATAGATAGATAGATAGATAGATGATAGATAGATAGATGATAGATAGATAGATAGATAGATAGATAGATAGATAGATGATAGATAGATAGATGATAGATGATAGATAGATGATAGATGATAGATGATAGATAGATAGATAGATAGATAGATAGATAGATATAGATAAGGAATCATGAGTGCTAGAAACTTGCATATTTTTCTTTTAAAGTGGGATTTGGGGAATCTAGAATTCCAGGCAAATATTCATATGTGGGAAATCTCTGATGGACACCTGTCCCTTTTCATAGTTTGATACCCACAAACATGGACTTCTTTATTAACCTAAGGAGTTTAGATATTTTCCCCTTTTCTCAAGCAGAGAGAAAAGAGAGAAAGAACAAACTGTCCCACTGAGATCCCAGAGACTCATCTGCTGAGTGTGCATATTCTTGCACATCAGTGGGCCTGTGCAAGGGCTGCGATTTTCAGTCGCCTCCACTAAACCTTTACTTTGCCTGTTGACACCCGCCCCCCCTTCATTTTCCTTATCCCATGCCTTTCTTGAAAGAAAGAAAGAAAGAAAGAAAGAAAGAAAGAAAGAAAGATCAGACAGGGAGATGGGGACCTTATCATTCATCAAACACAGGTTATGCGTGTTCTTTTTATTTTCACCTGGCATCTTCCTTTGTAACGATTGCAAGGCTCTGTTTTCCCTAGCAACATCTCAAGAGCTTTGTTTTATCTGAGCACAGGGGATGCACCATCTCCTGGCTCAATCACTTGTGGCAGAGTGACTGATCAAACCATGTGTTCTAAAACTGTGTTGCTTTAATATGGTTCATTGCATCCAGGTTATAATTTGGAACAAAAAAATTAGAGAGATGGAGGAAGAATGTCCTGGTTCCTCTCCTGATTCCTGCAACAGAATTCAGGATATCGAAGATCTAGGGTTGCTACTTTGTTTTCAAGAAAGGTTTATAGACCTTATGTCATCTGCTTGAAAATGCTTGAATGGCGACTGGGAAAATTTAGAAGGAGGGAATCAATAGTTGCCGTGTGGGATTTCACATTCCTAAGCCTCTCCCTGCTTCACTCTCACCCACCCTGACAAGCAAAATAAATTATGTAAAATAAGTAAATATTGGCAGTGGTGCTCAATTTGCATAATGTATTCTGGCCACAGATGTTTATCTTTATGGTGACACAGAATTTCCATTGTCTTTTGGTTTATCGACCTATTTGTTAGCACAGAAAACTCACCGCCCTGACATGAGTGGCAGATTCACAGCCTAAATGTGTTTCTTAGGGCTGTGCCAAATGTCCCCCAGATTTCTATTTCTGGGTTGAAAACAGTGGTTTTGGGTGGAGTAAAAATGTGTCCTCTTTTTTCTTTTAATACTAAGGTTGTCTGATAGAAATGTTTAGATAAATAAAATGAACACCTACATCTCTCCCTGCAAGTTGGTGTCTTATACCTGGTCAGACTGAGGCTGCAGACACACTATATAGTGAGTCCCAGTTTCCAAAGAACTCTGGGAAATGCAGTTTGTTAACGGTGCTGGGAACTATTGCTCTTCGAGAAGTAAATGACAGTTTCTGTGATTCTTTTGGAAGTAGAGAGAAGCCAAAGAATGGCCATAGGTCAGGGATAATGGGAAGTTTTCTTTTGTGTGTGAAAAGGAAAACGAATGAATTTGAGACATTTGGATCCAAAGATTGGGGGGGGGGGGATGCTTATCAGAGAGTAGAACAGTTGGATGTCATCCTAGAGTGAATGATTTGAATAATTTATTTCATATAACTGACAGACGGAAAATTGGAAGTCTTTATTTTTCTTTCTTCTTTCCTCCTTTCCTTTTTTTTATATTCTTTCCTTATTTTGTAATATTATTTATCCTTTTTAGTTATATACATTTCACTGATTTTACAATCATTTTGACATTTCAAAACATGACTTCCTCCCCCCTCTTTCTGCAGTTCCTTAAATTTATCTTTAATATCTTCTGCATATCCAAATTAACTGAACTTGCCCATTTATTTATCTTCTTTATATATATACTCTTATGTAGCTGCAGGTCATTACAATAATCCTGCCAATGGTTTTATCTGTTTACAATTTATCTGTAAGTATTCAATTAACCATTTCCATTCTTTTATTAAAAGTTTGTTATCTTGATTTCTTATTTTTCCTGTAAGTTTCGCCATTTCTGCATATTCCATAAATTTTCATATCCATTCTTCCTTTGCTGGGACTTCTGCTTCTTTCCATTTGGGGACAAGTAACATTCTTGCCCCTTTAGCTGCATGCATGAATAAATTTCTGTACAATTTAGGTAGTTATATCCCTATAATTTCCAGAAGAAAGATTCTGGGCTTTTCTTTTTTTTCTTTTTCTTTACAAACATTATTTTAAATACCCTTTTCATTTCATTATATGTCATTTCCCTGTAAGCTTTAACCTTACCACAAGACCACCACATATGATAAAAAGAACCTTCTTTCTCTTTACATTTCCAACACTTCTTTGATTTAGTTTTATACATTTTTGCCAGTTTACTTGATGTTAGATTCCATCAATATATCATTTTCATATAAACCATTATATCATTTTCTCTTAAACCATAGCATGCTGTAAATTTCATCTCCCTATTCCACAATCATTCCCTGCTTCCATATCTTATTCTTTCCTTCTTTTTATCTTCTTTCTCTTCTTTCGCTTTCCTTTGCTGTCCTCTGCTCTGGGCCGTTATTGGGGTCCAAGGACAAACACATGGAGATGGGGATGGTTGGTGAAGGACCGTGTGAGAGACAGGAAAGGGAAGATCCCACAGGGCAAGAGACTGGGAAAAGAAAGTGATGTCCCTGGTGAGGGCTGGGAGGGTCCACCATTTTCTGTGTAAGACAAGGATTAAGACAGGGGTACATGGGTGGGGCTGTGGGTCAAACCACAGAGCCTAGGACGTGCCAATCAGAAGGTCGGCGGTTGTAATCCCCGTGACGGGGTGAGCTCCCGTTGCTCGGTCCCTGCTCCTGCCAACCTAGCAGTTCAAAAGCACATCAAAGTGCAAGTAGATAAATAGGTACCGCTCTGGCGGGAAGGTAAACGGCGTTTCCATGCACTGCTCTGATTCGCCAGAAGTGGCTCAGTCATGCTGGCCACATGACCCGGAAGCTGTATGCTGGCTCCCTTGGCCAATAAAGCGAGATGAGCGCCGCAACCCCAGAGTTGGTCACGACTGGACCCTTTACCTTTACCTTTACCTTTACCTAGTCAACCTTCTGAGTAGTGGCACCTGCCCTGTGAAAAGCCTTCCCACCAGATGTCAGAGAAAAACAACTACCAGACATTTAGAAGACATCTGAAGGCAGCCCTGTTTAAGGAAGCTTTTAACGTTTGACAGACTATTGTATTTTAATATTTTGTTGGAAGCCTCCCAGAGTGGCTAGGGAAACCCAGCCAGATGGGCGAGGTATAAATTATTATTATTATTATTATTATTATTATTATTAATCATAATAACAATACCTACCACCCACCAATGCATCTTTCTTGGTAGTAAAATTTCCTTACCTACTGTCAGGAGCTCGTCCTACACTTGAGTAGGACCCTGGCAGACACACATGCCTGACTGGCATGTTCTCTCCCTCTTGGCTGATCGTTCGGAAGCGTCAAAAGCTTTCTTCTGCCCAAACATCACAGCGGCTGATGGCAACAGACATCAGCACACTTAGGGATCCACAGAGTGTTTTCAGCTTGTGTAACAGAACCCAGCAACTCAGCATTTTGGCTAATCTACTTTATTTACATATAAAAACACATGGAGAACTGCAACATGGCTCCCTCTCTCTCTAGCATCAGACAGCAAAGAGAAAAGAACAAAGGACAATAGTCCCACTTCACAGAACACAAACATCCTATCTCTGTCACTTCCCACACTGTGGAGTCAAAACATACACCATCATTTGATAGACAACAATCCCATGTCTGCAATCACGGAGCAGGAATTCTAACACCGCCCACCAGTGCTCAATGGAAGGAGGATTCAGCTTGTGCTGTAGAACCCCCCTACTCCCCACCTAGAATCCTGAAACACCCACTAGTGAGCAGTAGGGACCAGGTTGACAACCCCTGGGTTAAGATCTACCTTCGAGAGAGAGTCAGTGTGGTGTAGTGGTTAAGAGCGATAGACTCGTAATCTGGTGAACCAGGTTTGCGTCTCTGCTCCTCCACATGCAGCTGCTGGGTGACCTTGTGCTAGTCACACTTCTTTGAAGTCTCTCAGCCCCACTCACCTCTCAGAGTGTTTGTTGTGGGGGAGGAAGGGAAAGGAGAATGTTAGCCGCTTTGAGACTCCTTCGGGTAGTGATAAAGTGGGATATCAAATCCAAACTCTTCTTCTTCTTCTTCTTCTTCTTCTTCTTCTTCTTCTTCTTCTGAGGGCTCTGCGTTTTCTTTACTCTTTCTCTCTCTGTTTTTGTTTCTATTTAGATTAGTTTCTTTTATCTTGTTGTATTATGAAAAGGTTTTAATAAAATCTATTTTTTTAAATAAGAAGAAGAAGGAGGAGGATGAGGGGAGCAATAGTCCAGTCACATCAGGAAGGCCACACATTGCCTATTCGTGACTTAATCATAAGCATGGTAATTTGTGACTCCTCACAGCATTCTGCAAAGCAGGAAATGTAGCCAATTTGGGAATGCGGAAAAATATAAACAACTTCAAACTCCTTTTTTTATATAAAAAACCCCTAGCAATAACCCCCCTGCTGATAGCACAGCCTCCCATTTTCCCCTAGATAATCTGTATTTAATTCTGCACTTCACCTCTTTCCTGACCTTTGGATATATTCCTCATGACTACCAATCAAAACACTCCATAAATTAGAAATTCTCTTAGATCTTGCTGGAGCCTTAATCATTTTACATTTCCAAAATATTCAGCCGAGGCTCTTGCAGTTAGCTGATTTACCAAAATCACATGAAGATAATGTTTGCATACTTAAAGTGGAGAAATCAGCAGAAATGACAAGCTGAATTATCCCGTTTTCCCCCCCTTGCAGTTGAAAATACATGAATATTTCATTTGAAAAGATGCACCTCATCACACACCCCTTTCCCCCCACTTGCAAAGTTTAAGAAAAGCTGAGCTAATTATGCTGTATATTCTACAGTTAAGGAGTAACTGTGACTGAGTTTAAGAAAGAGTTGATATTCAGAAGCTGTAAGGAGTGAGATAATGAGAAATATGATAATGATAATTAAAGCCTCAATGCACAGCTTTCCTACTTTGGAGCAATCACATTGTTTTTAATAGCATTACTTTAGTGAAGCAGGAGGGGAGCATATTCTTGAAGACCACTCGGTTCTTTAGACAGTGATTCAGGGAGGCAGAAGAGAAATTTGCGGTGGCTGAATCCCATTCCATTCATCCAGAATCTGTAGTAAACTGAGGGGAATTGTGTGTTGTTCACAAAATGGAGCAACACAGGTGTAGCCAGGTATTTTAAGTGAGTTTTGTGGATACTTGAAACTCAGAATGGAAGGCTCGTCAGACCCCAAAACGACCTATCCTGGAGAAATTTTGAGGAAGAGATGTCCAACTGCATACCCTCCAAGTGTCCCTATTTTCTAGGGACAGTCCCGGACTTACAAAAGCCATCCTGACTTCTGGCTAGACCCCAGAATGTCCCTATTTCGCCCCCCAACCCTGAAGCCACTGAGCTCAGGGAGGAAAAGAGGCTACCACTTCTGCTGAGCAGAAGAGGGAGTGGCAGCTGCAAGGGAGCAGGGCCTCTCCATGCCCTCTCCATGGCCGCCGCCACTGGCCTCTTCCCTTGGGCAGCTCATAGCAGCGGCTGGACAGCAGGCAAGGAGGAAGAGAGGCTGCCACCACCCAGTGGGGGAGTACTGTCAAAAGTGGGTGCAGGAGCCAGGCCCTGTGACCAGTAGGGCTTCGCAGGACTGGGGCCTTCCTAAGTTTATTCTGGAGAGGCAAGGTGCGGCCACACAGGTGAGGCCGATTGGTAACTCACAGCACCTGGTGCCTAGAGCCGGAAGGGATATAAGGTCAGCATTTCCCTTTGGTTCTTTGCCACGGCAACACGTTTCCTGTCTTGTTGTGTTTGGCTTCTTGCTTCCTGATCCTCAGACCCTTGACTCCTTGCTTCTTTGTCCTTGGACCCTTGAATCCTGACTCCTTTCTTCTTGACCCTTGGACCCTTGACTTCCTGACTCCTTTCTGCTTGACCCTTGGACCCTTGATTTCGTGACTCCCTACTTCCTGACCCTTGGACCCGTGGCTTCTGGATTCTCGTTCCTGCTCCCACCCCGCCATCTTGCCCCCGGTCCCGACGTCCTCAGCTGGGACTTTGATCGCCCATAGACCAAACCGTGACGGGGAGCTTCATGCTCCGGCACCGGAGGGCAGAGAGCAGGCGGAGGCAGGGCTGGCCCCTGTCCTGGGGGCGTGGTGCCCAGCGTGGGCGGGGAGGCAGCCACGATGGCACCCCACCAGGATTGTGCTGCCGGGGAAGTGCACTCCCCCCACACTGCTCTTCCTCCACCAGTGCCAACATCAAGGCACAGACTCATGTGATGCACCAGCTCTGAGGGGCAGGCAGAGGGCAGGGCTGCCCTGGGCAGGAAGAGAAGTGGAGCCAAATTCAAGGAGCCTTGAATTTAAAGAAGAAATGCTCTGTGCATCTGCATCCAATCTTGCCCCTTTTCTAAAATTTATTTATTGGTGTGTGTCTTTTTCTTTTTGTTAACCTACCGAAGAATAACATAAAATAAAACCGGGATTAAGGGTTTTTTTCAGGACGGTGGAGGGTGTGTGTGCTGTGTCCCGTTAGTGTCATTGTGGTGGCACTCTCACTTTTTCTGATAGGAAATGCTTTGCAGGACGGGGACAAGGATGGGAGGTCAAGGAGGGTCAGCTGAGGGAGTGAGAAATGCCCCTATTTTCACCTGAGGAGTGTTGGAAGGTATGCAACTGAGAGCTATAGATAAAAACTTGGGGGGAGTGTTGTTGATTGTTCTTGTTTTTATTTTGATTATGTATTTTGTGTTTTTACGTTGTGGTAGATTACTGAGGAGTGCCTGGCATGCTCTGGTCCATGGAGTCACAAAGAGTCGGACACGACTAAACAACAACAACAAGATTACTGTAATGTGTTATATGCAAGGCTTCCCTTGAAGATGAACCAGAAGATTCCATTAGTTCAGAATTGAATTGCTAGGCTGCTTAATCCAGATCAGGAACAGGTAATCAGATGCTGTTGAAAAACAGCTGCCATCATCCACAACCATTGCCATTCTGACTGAGGCTGATGGGAGTTGGCATTCAACAACAGCCCTCTGCTCATATGCATTTTCCAGCACCTGAATTAGGTTTCGTTTTCAGGTCAGAAAGGAGAGGGGCAGGTTTTTCACCTGCTCCTATAAAAACCGTACAAACTTTTTGCTAAGTTTGGAAACTTGTTCAAGATCCTCACAACTCTTGCACTTTCTTCACTTGCTGCTTGACCATTGGGCACAGGTGCTGCCTGAAAGAACCGATACTGAGGTCTCTCACAATGCCACAAAGTCTTCTAAGGTTAAAGGAACCTGTGTCACAAGCTGTGTGGGGCCAGAAACCTTCTTATCCCTTTCTCACAACTTCATGCTCGCTGTGACGATATTTGATGCTAAAACTGTTCTGTTGGCACAAAACGTACATTTGAAGATTGAGCAGCTGCCATTTGTCAAGGTCTCCGTTTCATTGCAAAGTTATGGGAAGGTGACCTGCTTATCTCCACGTTTGTGCTTGCTTGGAGGAGATGTGCTCTTTCTAGTGCTGTGCTGGAAAATTCTCCTGCATTTCCTCCATGAGCAACATTGCCATTCTCCATCCATAAATCTCTTTATTACAGTCAATGGCCGGTATTCAAAGAGAAACTCTGTCCAAATATCCGAAATAGTACCAAACGGAACAAAATAGAGAACCAAAGCAATAAAATTACTAATTCGCTGTGTCATGCTACAGAACACCAGGCCTACAAAGCAAAATTAAAAGTTTGCTGAAATCAGTGGCCGGTGAGTTTTAAATGCAGCAGCAAACTAGCCACCCTTGAGAAGGTGGTGCATTATGATCTGAAAGGAGCGAAAAAGCATAAAATGCATATGGTCATTGTGGGAATTTTTGTAGAATGCATTTAGTAATAAATCTTATGTATATCATTATAAAAGGAACAGTACATAATCATATAAGTTATTGATTCAAACTCCTCAGATTCACAAGGTCATTGATGTTGATAAGAGGAGGTCCTTTTTTGGGAACTCTACTGATGGAAGAACATTTAAACGCACTGGGGTAAAGGCTATATGAAGTTTCTGAATAGAAAGCACAAATTAATCAATTAATGCATGTGATGGTTGTGCTTTGCCTCCACTGTTGGAGGTACCAATACCAGTTCCTGGAAACCACAGGGAGAGTGCTTTTGTGGTCAAATCCTGCCTAAAGGTTCCCCATGGCAGATGGTTAGAGCATGGTGCTGATAATGCCTTCTGACTACTATTCTATGATCTCTATGATCTAGTTGGCCACTGTGATGGGCCTATACGTTATCCTAGATGGGCCATTGGCCTGATCCAACAAAATGTTCTTATGTTCTTGTGTTCTTAATGAGAAAAGTAGTTGTGAAAAGCAGCAATGCCATATTGTTCTGCTGATGTGTTTTCACCGCAGTGACCTCACAGCTACCCTTCCCCGCTTTCTATACCTCTCAGGAGGAGGAGGAGGAAGAAGAAGTTTGGACTTGATATCCCGCCTTTCACTCCCTTTAAGGAGTCTCAAAGCAGCTAACATTCTCCTTTCCCTTCCTCCCCCACAACAAACACTCTGTGAGGTGAGTGAGGCTGAGAGACTTCAGAGAAGTGTGACTGGCCCAAGGTCACCCAGCAGCTGCATATGGAGGAGCGGGGAAGTGAACCCGGTTCACCAGATTACGAGTCCACTGCTCTTAACCACTACACCACGCTGGCTCTGCAATGCAACCAACCAGAGGTTAGATGAGCAGAGATTGCCCACCACTCCATCTATTCCTGCTGTGAACTATGGGGCACCGTAACGTTTAACCTCGAACAAATTGCATCATAAACATTTCTTACACAAAAACACTCTGGAAGATGTGCTCTATCATGGATGCTTTAGCTGAGATGGCTGCATTGGAGGGGGTTGGACTAGATGACCCATGATTCCATGTATGTGAAATGTTCCCCTGAAACTGGAGCCCAGGAAATTCCTCTGCCTCTTTGAAACATGCCTTCATTGCTTTCCCCCCTCACTCTTCTATGCATACAACTCAATATCTCTTGATATAATTAAGACAGAAGAATGAATCACAGACAATCTGGAAGAGCATGTCTCGCACTTCAGGTTGATGCATAATGCTTTGAAATTTATCCAATTTATTCTCTCTCAGAAAATTAAGTCTCCATCGCACCTTTGCTCGTGGCAAATGTTCAGGAGCCGACTCCCCAGATCCAAATAACAGTCTGATATTGAGGAACGTAAATGTGATGGAGATGAATGAGGATAACAGAGACAATGGCATATTGTACTAGGCAGCTTCAGTGGAGATATCAGTATTTATATTCCTAACAAAACATGAACATGAATTTGACTGCTTTAATATAAAAAATGGTCAAGCCAGGAGTTTAAATAATGATTTGAAAACAACTTGGAGACGATTTAGCTGCAATTATGCCCTTTAGAGTAGGGATATGGGAGAAATTGAGTTTGTGCAAATCTGATTAACACTTCCCAAAGGAATATGTGGACCAAAATGCAGCCATCCTTTGGAATTTGCACTTCTCTGAGTTGTCTGGAGCAAAATATGTGTATATTATGGGAAACTAAGCATGAAAAACCTCACATTAGTGAAAATAGCATGCAAAATGCATTGAATTAGGGGAAATTGCTTTAAAATGTGTCCATTACGCAGAATCACATACACAAATGTCTTTGTTAGGAGAAATGAGATGCTGATGAATTTTCATAATGTATTGTAAAAAACAAAAACAAAAAAACAAACTGATGCAGAGATGTGGTGAACTGCGAATTTAGGACTGGGAAAATGAGAGAGTGTAATTGACAGATAGGTCCACCCTTCCTTTCAAGTAGCATTTGTTTTCAATGAACGAGATTTAAGCATGTGCACACTTGGCTTTCATCCTCCGGCACATATACCTATATCTGTTGGGGTTTGCCACAGCTACCCAGAGCAGATTTGGGGGTGGTGTGGGACACGGCTGGCAAGGGAGAGAAAGCAGGGGGGGATTAGTGCAACTAATCCTTGCACTAGTACAAAAATGCAGCAGAACACCACCCATAAGACACAGTGGTACCTCGTGTTACATACGCTTCAGGTTACATACGCTTCAGGTTACAGACTCCGCTAACCCAGAAATAGTACCTAAGGTTAAGAACTTTGCTTCAGGATGAGAACAGAAATCGTGCTCGGGCGGAGCGGTGGCAGCAGGAGGCCCCATAAGTTAAAGTGGTGCTTCAGGTTAAGAACAGTTTCAGGTTAAGAATGGACCTCTGGAACGAATTAAGTACTTAACCCGAGGTACCACTGTATTGGCATTATAATCAGAAGAAGAAAAAATGAAATGAAATACTTTATTGTTGTACAACTTGTATACAGTGAGATTACACGAGCACCCCCCACTTAGCTCTCTTAGTCTTAATTCCCCTCGTTTACTGACGCACACCCACCAAACCCCAAACTCAGTTGCCCTGTTGTTTTCTTTACCCTGTTGGCGCGACTAATCATGCTTCTATATCTTGTGCCCGAGGGCAGGAGATCAAGAACGTGCCGGCCAGGGTGTGAATCATCCCTGAGAATTTTCCTGAGGCAACGTTCTTCCGCAATGTCATCCAGCAGATTCACGGGACAGCCCATAATATCTTGTGCTGTATTCACCACCCTCTGTAGGCACTTCCTATCAGTTGATGTCAAACCAGCATACCACACCGTGATGCAGTATGAAAGGACATTTTCTATTGTGGACCGGTAGAAGGAGATCATCAAATGTTGATTGACATCGTTCTTTCGCAATACTCTGAGGAGATGGAGTTAACACATTAGAACCATCTATGTGAATTAGATTGTATTAAGTTTTTCTTTGTTTCACAGTTGGCAAATCTCTGCCCACCACTCCCTGAAATGTGCTGAGCCTCCTTTTTCTCTCCTTCCACTATCCATGAAAACCCACCGCTCTGTTATATTTACAACCCATCTAATGGGGTTACTCAAGATGGGGACAGGGTGAAGCATTTGATGTGGAGATGATAGTTCCCGGAAGCCATCTTAGTCATCATCTGTGAGCTTTATAAACAGCATCACCTTTGCAGCTATTCCTTAATTTATGTTTTGGCTGCCACTAATTGGTGTCTCACTGGGGGATTTTTCTAAACCAGCTGGGTGACCATATGGAGAGGGCCATTTTTATTTTTATTTAAAAAAAAAAATTACAAGCCCTGTTGTTTATATACATGGGAAACTAAGTACCTAGGGAAATAAAACATTTCTCGCTATATTTTGCAAGGGGAGTCAAAACAGATGAAGGGAAGGAAGGATTTTGGCAGATTTCATAGATGGCATTTTCACTACATGATGTTTAAATAGCCCTCCGTCTTGCTGCTTATGTGAGCATGGGATCATTGTGCAGGACAGGAAAATAGAGTAGTGGAACTGGTGATATAAACTGTGATTGGCTGATTGATTGATAGCATTTTTGCTCCTCTCTTCAGCCAAAGAGGTTTTCAGAGAGGCTTAGGTAGTTTAACAGGGAATACAAGTCCTGCCCTTAGACTTACAATTTAAAAGATATGGCAGTGAAGGAAAAAGGAATGGGGAGGGAAGAGGAGGGAAGAGGAGAGGAGAGGAGAGGAGAGGAGAGGAGAGGAGAGGAGAGAAAGCAAGCTTGGGCTTTTAATGTTATGGTTCTGAATACTGACCAGCTGGGATGGAATTAGTTCAGGTAGAATGATGGAATGGCCGCCTCTAGGCGATAGCCAAAGCAGTTTATCTCTCTGCAGAGGCAATCAAATAGCCCTGCTTTGCTTTCATCCCTCCACTCTGCAGCTTGGTGGAATGGCTATCAATATCCCATAGTAAGCCCTGTGATTTTTGTTTGGGAAGGAAGGAGGGGGAGAGGGATGAGATCCATATGACCCATGTGTTGGTTAATTAACAAAAGAATTCACTGAATGCCAAGATTCAAATCATAGAGTTAATCAGCAGTATAGTGTTGGAATATGGGTTGTTGTTAGACCCCTTTTCATATCCCATTTTTAATCTTCTTAGAGCTCTTGCCCTTCTCTGCACTCCTCTGGCAATAAGCAGACCACACACTGTCAAGTAAGTTTAAAACACTTTACTTACAGAATCCAAAGGTCTGATTCATATGTCGTTCCACGCAGCAGCATGGAGAGCACAGGCAGAAGACTATTGGGTGCAAAATATGGTAAGATAGTTTCAAGCATGCAGTCTGAGCTTGGAGCAAGTTCAGACACGTCTTTCCTGGTCGATTGCACGGCATGAATAGAGAAAGGAATAGAAGATGCTTCACTTCCTCCCTTGCCAGAGCAAAGGGGGTGTAACCTAACAGAGTCTAGGAACACAGCTCTGTAATGTGTGTGTGTTAATGTAGGAGAGGGGGATGCAATCCCATGTGCGGTATAGTGGGCCAAGAATGCTTCCTAAGAACACCAGAACTCCGAGTTGGAAGGGGGAAGGGGGGAAATCATAAAACCAATCAGCAAAACAGCAGGAAGGAAAGCTTTGCCAAGCTCCCTCGCTATTTACTCTTCTGCCCATGAAGTGCCAGAAGTTGGTGTGGAATAACTCACGCCTTAATACTATTGCTTTGTCCTCAGTTAAAGGTGCTGAGTTTCATATCCTGGTTTGGCAGGCTGAAAAGGTGGAAGGAGGGCAAAAATGCCGAGAGAGGCAAATGTGGACAGATATGGCCCTACCAATAGGCAGAGTGCAGAAGCAGGTGCCTGGAAGGGATGGCAGCAGTGGCAGACCTCCATAATTCCCCTCAGGTGTGGTGGGGAACATGGTCTGTTTGCTAGTCCAGTTGTTTTCTGAATGTGGAATGTTGAGCAGGGGAACCCCATCTTGTCTTCTACTCAAGTAGCAACACATATTGCTCTAACAGCCATGGCTTCACCCCCAAGGAATCTTGGGAACTAGTTTGTCAAGGGTGCTGAGAGTCATTGTTGTTGTTCAGTCATTTAGTCGTGTCCGACTCCTCGTGACCCCATGGACCAGAGCAAGCCAGGCACTCCTGTCTTCCACTGCCTCCCGCAGTTTGGTCAAACTCATGCTGGTAGCTTCGAGAACACTATCCAACCATCTCATCCTCTGTCGTTCCCTTCTCCTTGTGCCCTCCATCATTCCCAACATCTTTAGGAGAACCCTACTTCCTTCACTGAGCCCCAGAGTTCACTGGGAAGTAGGATTGACTGTCAAATCACTCCAGAGGTGCCGTTTTGTGCCCAAGATTAGGGGTGCGCGATGGCAGTGCTTGTCATTCGTGTATGGCATCGGTGTGCATCACACATGTGAGAATTTATGTGCCCTTCACGTATCCCATACCTGTGACATCATGAGCCTGGTGCACATGATGTCACATCGATGGGAGGAAGCCAAGCACAGAGCCCATCTTGGTGCGGCTTCCTCTCTCCAGTGTGGTGTAGTGGTTAAGAGCGGTAGACACGAAATCTGGTGAACCGGGTTCGCATCTCCACTCCTCCACATGCAGCTGCTGGGTGACCTTGGGCTAGTCACACTTCTCTGAAGTCTCTCAGCCCCACTCACCTCACAGAGTGTTTGTTGTGGGGGAGGAAGGGAAAGGAGAACGTTAGCTGCTTTGAGACTCCTTTGGGTAGTGATAAAGTGGGATATCAAATCCAAACTCCTCCTCCTCCTCCTCCTCCTCCTCCTCCTCCTCCTCCTCCTATCATAGAATAGAATCATAGAATCATAGAGTTGGAATAGACCACAAGGGCCATCGAGTCCAACCCCCTGCCAAGCAGGAAACACCATCAGAGCACTCCTGACATATGGTTGTCAAGCCTCTGCTTAAAGACCTCCAAAGAAGGAGACTCCACCACACTCCTTGGCAGCAAATTCCACTTGGCAGCAAATTCCACTCCTCCTCCTCCTCCTCCTCCTCCTCCTCCTCCTCCTCCTCCTCCTCCTCTTCTTCTTCTTCTTCTTCTTCTTCTTCTTCTTCTTCTTCTCCTGGCGCTCAGGAGGAGCCAGCTACTGAATCATACCACACTCGACCTCCTCTGCCCCCTCAACATTGAGGGGGCCCAGTTCCCTGCCAGCAGATATTGAGGAGGCCAAAGACCCCTTCGCCCCTAGGAGTTGGCATGCCTCAACCACTCTGATAAGTGTAGCTCTCCGAACCCTTAACAAACTATGGTCCCCAGGATTCTTTCGGAGAAGCCAGGACTCATAAAATGGTATAACACTTCATAAGTGTAAGATGCAAATGTGACTGTGGGGCCTGTCCTTGTCACAGAAAATGCTGCAATGGACCCATAACAAAGAGGAAAGCATTTTGTTCTGGAGTGGACTTTTAAGAGTTTGCCAGATGTTTTCTAAGACATTAATCCATGCTGGTTTGCGGATTTGCCTCCCCACTTCCTTATGGTAGGGCCACGGTGAATCAATGCAAGTTCCTTAGTTTGTCTGTAAGGGGGAAGCGAAGGTCTCTTGTAAATATCAAACAATACTCTTATTTGCTTGATTTGTTTGATCAGGCTTTGCTCCCTATTAAAATATGGTAATGGGTCTGAAATCTGAGAGATATTGTATAACGATTATGAATGCTATTTATTCATTAACACTTTAAACTGGGTTTGTGGGATTTTTGTTGGTGTGCTGGGATATTTGATGAGGAGCGTTGCGAAGGGAGTTCAGGAGGCTCCTGATTTCTTTCGGAATGGGGAGATGAGCTGAGCAGTGATCCCTGGAGGTTGACCACTAAGGAAAAGCAACAGTCCAACAGAGAGCAAAAGGGAAGCCGGGAGACTTGTGTATGGTTCTGAGCACCACGTTTTAAGAAAGGCTTTGGCAAATGGGAGCACAACTGGAGGAAGGCAACGAGAATGGTGAGGAATCTGGAAACTGAGTCCTGTAGGCCATTGAAAGAGCTCGGTCTGTTTAACCTGGGAAAGGACAGCTAAAGTAGGGGGGAACATGACAGCTGTCCTCAAATTGTATCTTCATGTTAGACACTCTCACCCATAGGAGGCAGTGATGGCCACCAACATGGATGGATCATAGAACTGTAGAACTGGGAGGAATCCCGGTGGTCCTCTAGTCTAATCCCCTGCAATGCAGGAATCTCAACTAGATCATACATGGTAGGTGGTGTGATGGCCTGGGACTCGGGCTCAGACTTGGAACCAGAGGAGTCTCAGTCTGCACCAGATCCTTTGCCTCAGGCATCATCTGAACCTAGTCTGGGGCCTCATCCTGAAGAGCCCCAGTCTGCACAGGTTCCCCTGCAACAAACACCAGCTGGGCTGAGTCAGGGTCCTGAGCCTGCCCTGGCTCCAGATGCGGGGATTACCTCGTTGCCTTCAGCTGGGCCATCACTTACTGCTGCTCCACTACCAGTTTGGTCAGGGGAGGCTGAGGCGGCCCCTGGGTCTAGTAACCTACCGACATCTCCCGAGCTGCAGAGACTAAGGTCTGAGAGGAGGAGAGACCTGAGTACTCGCAGGAGGAGTGCTCACCTTCGAGCAAAACAGGGAGGTGAGTCGCTGGGGGATCAGGACCGGCCGTTACCCCGACAAAGATAAAGGGCTGTCGGACCCCGCCCCAGGTTGCGGGAGCAAAATTACTGTATGCCAGATTCTGCCTGAGATCCTGTACCTGTCCTTGCCTGGTTTCCTGCCTCGTGCCCTGCCTTGATTCTGTCAGACTGACTCCTAGTGGAACCTTCAGTTTCTGGACCGGACCTGGACCACTGTTCTTGGGTTACTTCCGGGCCCAGCGCAGGTGGCCATCCAACTACTGCCTAAAAACCTCAAAGTAACGAGTCTGTTCCACTGTTGAACAGCTCGTATACTGTCAGAAATTCCTGGAGGATAAAGCTATGAGTGGCTACTAGTCATGATGGCTCTGATCTGCTTCCACAGTCATGCAATAATGAATACCAGCTGCTGCAAATCACGGGAGAAGAGAGTGCTTGGGTTTATTTATTTTTTGCTTTATTTTGTCAGGGCTCTGTGGGGCTCAAGAAGCAAAAGTATTCATACTCAGAGGATGGTGACCACGCTGTGTCTTCTTTGGGGGGAAAGCATGATCCTCCTTCTTGGCAGCTTTGTCCATTGCACATGTCAAGATCCCTGGACCATGACACCTCCCATATCTAGACTCTCAGGCTTTGCAAATTTCAGGATGACTCCTTAACGCAAAGCTCTTCCAAGAAGCACCCTCCACCTTTAAGTTTCAAACTGGTGATCCCATTGGCATAAGGAAACAAGGTGAACACATCTGAGAAAGAAGTTACGTCAAACAATAACCCCACTGCCCCATATTCCCCATAGTGAATCTAACCTATCAGAAATCCAAGTAATTAGGTGACAATTAGAACCCAACACTGTCCAGAATTTCTGTATAGTTCAAAGCCTCCCATTTATTGTACTTTTGAAGTACTTTGATCTTGAGAGATCTTCATCACTTATAAATGAACCAGTCATTAATGGCTTTTTATGCATCTCCAGAGAGCTATCACCATTCTCATTAATCACAGAGACTAAACAACTCCTTTTCCAAAGCCATATATTATCTAACACTTGTTCTTTGCTACCTTGGCCTTCGGGGTCTTATATATTCCAAATGAATGAATTTAAGATAACAATATTTTTTTTTAATAAAAAGTCTTCTGGAGGGTTGCATACCTTTATTGTTCCCCTTGAACTCAAAATTGATCAAATATAGCCTTCAGAATGAGGAAAGGAAGGGACAGCTGCAGGTTTGGATTAATCATGATGCTGAAGCTAGGGTTGCCATATGTTGAAGAGCAAAAAAGAGGACACATTTGCCGACTTCGACTTTTAACTGTGGATCGCTATGACGACTCTACCCATGAAAAAGAGGGCATGTCCTGGAAAAAGAGGACATATGGCAAGCTGGACTAAATGAAGAGGGGAGATGCTGGTTCCTCTCCAGTTCCTATAGAAACTCTGCTAATCTACCGTATTTTTCGCTCCATAAGACGCACCTGACCATAAGACGCACCAAGTATTTAGAGGAGGAAAACAAGAAAAAAAATATTCTGAATGAAACAGTGGATATATGATTTTTGTGGTTCATGCTGTGGCCACAGACATGTGATCTGATAGTGAATTTGGGGTGACCCAATGCAAAAATCCTGAGGACCCATGTGGATCCGTGCTTTGTAACCACGTTTTTGCGCCATTGTGGCCCCCACACAACAGTGGGTGCGTGATTTTTTTTTTGGTGCAGGCTGTAGCCATGGACATGCTATGTGATCTGATGGTTAATCTGGGGTGACCCAATGGGCAATTCGGCTCCAGGGACCACACATTCGCTCCATAAGACTCACAGACATTTCCCCTTACTTTTTAGGAGGAAAAGGGTGTGTCTTATGCAGTGAAAAATATGGTAAATCTAAGGTCTATCCCCCAACATGCTGACATGTCACCCATATAAGTCACTGATAAGATGTTTTATCTAAGAAAGGTCAAAAAATGGTCTGTTCCTATCAATATGAAGCTCCCAACCATTGGCTGGGGTGTTAGGTCATAGAAACATTAGAAAAATTAGAAAATATTCTATCTTCTGAGGTAGATGTTTGGATGGGGACATCCTCATGCCTCATACATAAAGAGGATGCCCTTTCAACAAATGAGAAGCCGTTCTCTCTTCTGAAAGCTAAGCTACGTAGAAAGGTCCAAAGGCTGGGTCTTCACAACCACATTTCCGTTACATCAGGGACAGTGAACCAGTGACCTCCATATGTTGTTGGACTCCAAAACCCATCAACCCCACCAGCCTGGTCAGTGGTCAGGAGTGATTGGAGCTGTAGTTCAGCAGCATTTGGAGGACCACAGATTTCCCATCCCTCTGTTACAACCATGGTCCAACACCAGTGTAGCATCAGTAATGAGATTTTCACTGTGATTGCTGCATTGCAGGGGGTTGGACTAGATGACCCATGGGTCCCTTCCAGCTCTATGATTCTATGATCCCTAAGCTGGAGAATCTCCAGGCTCCACTGCATCAAGAAGACTTCATTTGCACTCTGATCCTTAATGGGCAGCTGTAATTTTAGTCTAAGATGGTGTTGTTAACTGGAAGGGGAATATGAGACGACAGCATCTTCTTGCTATCTGTTTCCAGATCTTTTAAACACTGGGCTACTCCTCCTTCATGCCTGTGTTCCTTGATCTGGAACACCATGGTGAAGCCCAGGGACTAGTTCCTTAAGTGACTTGGGGCACAGGACCACAACACAGTTTTGCATAAAAACTGAATATGTGCATTGATGCAAGTTTAGGCCAACTTTCAAAGGGAAAGTCACCCTGTAAGCAAAGGTCCTGTGCTAAGTCTTATGCAGAGTAGACACAATGAAGTTGGTGGGCATGACTAATTTATGTGTATTCATTGCAATGGCCCACTCTGAATAAGAATCCTGCTTGCGAGTTTCCAACAGACATCTGGTCAGCCACTGTGAAAACAGGTTGCTGAACTTAAGGGGACACTGGTCTTGTGCTGGTCCCGAGGGGTTACCGTGAGGCTAGGTCCAAGTCCAGTCCGAGGTCAAGGGTGTGGTATGGAGGCTGTCCGTCAAGGCTGAAGCGGGGTCCAAGGCAAGGAGTCGGGTGAGGTCAGGAACTCTGGCAGAAGAGCGGGACAGGGTGCTGGCAGGAACAGGCTATCAACAATGTTGCTCCCTCAACCTGGGACTGGGCTGGCTGGCTGGCTTTTATCTGCCCCAAGGCATAGGGCAGCCCTGGTCCACAGGTGACTCGCCTCTCCTGGCCTGGAGGCGAGCACTCCTCCTGCGAGAACTTAGTTCCCTCCGCCTCTCTGCCCTGAGCCTCTGCAGCTCAGGAGAGGCTGGAGGGTTACTGGACCCAGAGGCAACCTCCTCTTCCCCGACGTGGCTGAGAGTGGAGCACCTGGAAGCAATGGGTCCTCCATCACCTCAGGAGCCAGAGCAGACTCAGCTGGTGCCTGCACCTGAGGATCCAGCACAGGTGAGGACCCTTCAGGCTCAAGCCCCAGCCCCGGCTCAGCTGGTTTTGGAGGCGGGGACTCCTGTTCAGGTTCAGCCTCTGAGTCCGAATCCCAGGCCATCACAGGCCTGATCTTATGCTGTTATGACTTAGCTGAGTATAACACAAAGTATCCATAGACTCATAGAGTTGGAAGAGACCACAAGGGCCATCGAGTCCAACCCCCTGCCAAGCAGGAAACACCATCAGAGCACTCCTGACATATGGTTGTCAAGCCTCTGCTTAAAGACCTCCAAAGAAGGAGACTCCACCACACTCCTTGGCAGCAAATTCCACTGTCGAACAGCTCTTACTGTCAGGAAGTTCTTCCTAATGTTTAGGTGGAATCTTCTTTCTTGTAGTTTGGATCCATTGCTCCGTGTCCGCTTCTCTGGAGCAGCAGAAAACAACCTTTCTCCCTCCTCTATGTGACATCCTTTTATATATTTGAACATGGCTATCATATCACCCCTTAACCTCCTCTTCTCCAGGCTAAACATGCCCAGCTCCCTTAGCCATTCCTCATAAGGCATCGTTTCCAGGCCTTTGACCATTTTGGTTGCCCTCCTCTGGACACGTTCCAGTTTGTCAGTGACCTTCTTGAACTGTGGTGCCCAGAACTGGACACAGTACTCCAGGTGAGGTCTGATCAGAGCAGAATACAGTGGCACTATTACTTCCCTTGATCTAGATGCTACACTCCTATTGATGCAGCCCAGAATTGCATTGGCTTTTTTAGCTGCCGCGTCACATTGTTGGCTCATGTCAAGTTTGTGGTCAACCAAGACTCCTAGATCTTTTTCACATGTACTGCTCTCAAGCCAGGTGTCACCCATCTTGTATTTGTGCCTCTCCTTTTTTTTGCCCAAGTGCAATACTTTACATTTCTCCCTGTTAAAATTCATCTTGTTTGTTTTTGCCTAGTTCTCTAATCTGTCAAGGTCGTTTTGAAGTCTGATCCTGTCCTCTGGAGTGTTTTTGATCAAGAGGTTTTTTGTGTGTGTGTGTTTGAAAAATCTGAAGTGTTGGGGGTTTTTTTAGGTCAAATGGACAGGAGACCCCAAAACTTCCCTGGAGAAGCCCCTTAGAGAAGTGAGGCTGCGGTGAGATTTTTTTTTTATCTTTGTTTACTTCTTTTGCACCACTCCCCAGAGCTCGTCCCCTTCCGTCCTCCTGATCAGAAAGGCTTTACAGAGGACTCCACGCCATCGCCAACTTTGAAAAAGAGGAGTAAAAGCCTCGGAAGCACACCTCCCTCTCACCATTCCTTTATTACTTTTACAGCCTTTCCCTACTATCACGGCGCTTTTATGACGAAAGGAGCGATTGCCTCACTCTTGATCAAGTCCAAGAGCAACCCTCGGGGATGCATATAACTTTTCACAATATTCTTAACAGTGGTTTCTCACGTATTCCTTGGGCGAGCAGCACTTGCTAGCGACTCCCCCGGTGCTGTTTTATGGAAGGAAATGTGCATTCTGGTTTGGGTAAGGGAAAACAAAGAGACAGACACACACAGAGAGAAAGAGAGAGATCCCTTCTTCATAGCACCTCCCACGCAGCACCACGCACAAATCCTTTCACCCATCTGCCCCCACATGTCTTAACTCTCTGCATTTTGTTTTAGAGACATTTCCCTCCCCCGCCCCCAATGCCCAGGTTCCATCCTGAACCGAGTAAACAAGCTTAAAGCAATACCTTCATTTCCTTCTAGGAATTGTCAGCATGCATTATTGCCTAGAATGCAGTGCTTAATCATGTCTTCTGCACTCCTCTAAGTGTTGCGTGTGTGTGTGTGTGTGAGAGAGAGGGCATTCAGCTCATCCGTGATTTCTGCTCCAATGGAGGCGTGATACTCCGTTTGGGGAGAGTGAGATGAAGCTTTGGCCTTGACTAAAGGAAGAGGATTTCGTTAAACCTTGCAAATATTCAAAAAAAGGATGAAAACGGGAAATTTGCGGTCTTGAACTGAGGAATGCCGGGCGGGGATTCACAGTGGACCCCTCTACCCAGCCTTTGGGTTACCAGGCAAAGGGCCTTCTCGGTAGTGGCACCTGCCCTGTGGGACGCCCTCCCACCAGATGTCAAAGTGAACAACTACTACCAGACTTTTAGAAGACATCTGAAGGCAGCCCTGTTTAGGGAAGCTTTTAATGTTTGATGCATTATTGTATTTTAATATTTTGTTGGAAGATGCCCAGAGTGGCTGGGGAAGCCCAGCCAGATGGGCAGGGTATAAATAATAAATTATTATTATTATTATTATTATTATTATTATTATTATTATTTATTACCAATGAAAGGATGCCTGCAGGGGCGGCACATTCCATTTTGCCACTCGAGGTGAAGCAGGAAGAGCTGCTCTGCTGGTGTGTGAGGGGCTGGACTGAGGAGGAATGGTTGGAGCCACCCCTCCCTTTTTCTGAACCTTCCCAAGGGCAGGAGGACAGCATTGATTTAGAACAGTGGTTTGCAGAGGGGCATAGCCCAGAGGGGGAAAGCTGGGAAATACTGGGTGAGGAGCAGCTAGAAGAGGAAACACCAGGAGAGAAACAGCTGGCAGATTCAGTGTCCTTGGACAGCATTCCTGGACCCCCCCCCCCTTTGCCTAAGACTAGACGGGCTTGGAGAGTGATGGAATAGAAAGTGCAATGGCAACAAGCTCAGATTACACGACGTAGGAGTGGCATAGATTAATGGGGATGGAGGGGGTAGACCTTTACTGGGAGCAACACCATTTCTAGAAGATATATGCATTCCTTTGTCTCTCGCTGTGATTATTAAAGAAATGAACTGGTAAGAACGCTCCTTTCATTTGATCTGCCTATCCACTACCACCGGGGGAGGGATCTTATTCCCCGAAGCCTGACACAGTGCTACTGCTGCCAGCATTCCCACTGTCACCATACCTGCTGCCTCCAACAGCTGCACTGCCCACTCTGCAGTTGCTGTGCACCCTGCAACATCCACCACTGGAGCAGGGCTGATATCAGGCAAAGGCGCACCGATTTTGGGTGAGATCTTGCCCCAAATTGCATGAGGTCTTGCATGCACTGCAAGATCTCATCGTGAATGGATGCAATCTCACCCAAAACCAGTGCTGATTGTGGTGGTGCTTGTATGCCACTGGTAGAGGTGGCAGGGCAGGCAGGGCACACACAAAGCCCTGCCTCAGGGACTTCTGCCACTTGAGGCTGTGACCTCACGCTGCCTAATGGCTGGGCCGGATCCAGACACCAAGGACAAATAGCCAGCAAAGATCCCTTGCACCAAGAGGCTGCAACAGATTATCTGATAATCCCTGACCCGTATTAAAGCTTCTGGATTAGGCTAGTTTAGGAAGCCACCTTGCCGACAAATGTCCATATAGTTAAAGCTATGGTTTTCCAAGTAGTGATGTATGGAAGTGGGAGCTGGACCATAAAGAAGGCTGATCTCCGAAGAATTGATGCTTTCGAATTATGGTGCTGGAGGAGACTCTTGAGAGTCCCATGGACTGCAAGAAGATCAAGCCTATCCATTCTGAAGGAAATCAGCCCTGAGTGCTCACTGGAAGGACAGATCGTGAAGCTGAGGCTCCAAGACTTTGGCCACCTCATGAGAAGAGAAGACTCCCTGGAAAAGACCCTGATGTTGGGAAAGATGGAGGGCACAAGGAGAAGGGGACGACAGAGGACGAGATGGTGGGACAGTGTTCTCAAAGCTACAGCATGAGTTTGCCCAAGCTGCGGGAGGCAGTGGAAGAGAGGAGTGCCTGGCGTGCTCTGGTCCATGGGGTCACGAAGAGTCGGACACGACTAAATGACTAAACAACAACAACAGGAAGCCACCTTATACTGAGTCAGACTTTTAGTCCATCCTGCTCAGTATTGGCTACACTGACTGGAAGAGGCTTTCCAGAGTTTCAAAACAGGATATCTTCCAGCCTTACCCTGAGAACACAAGAATGTAAGACCTTTTGCATGTGATGCAGATGTTCTGCCGTTGAGCCCTGGCCATTTCTACATAGCTTATTACCCTGATCAATAACAAGGCAGGTTTTTTGCTGGCCACAAATTGCTTTTGTCCTCCCGGGGGAAGGATTAGGAAAAAGGAGGCCTGATTTAGCCCTGACACTTGGTTGCTACTTCTCTGCAGTTGGGATCTCAACCATGCTAGCTGTATCTATATCCAGGAACCATGGAGGTGGGTATTGTGTATAGGTATGTCTTTGTGTTACTTCACACACCTGTAAAGGTAAAGGTAAAGGTACCCCTGCCCGTATGGGCCAGTCTTGACAGACTCTAGGTTTGTGCGCCCATCTCACTCAAAGAGGCCAAGGGCCAGCGCTGTCCGAAGACACTTCCGGGTCACGTGGCCAGCGTGACATCGCTGCTCTAATGAGCCAGAGCCGCACACGGAAACGCCGTTTACCTTCCCGCTAGTAAGTGGTCCCTATTTATCTACTTGCACCCGAGAGTGCTTTCGAACTGCTAGGTTGGCAGGCGCTGGGACCGAACAACAGGAGCGCACCCCGCCGCAGGGATTCGAACTGCCGACCTCTTGATCGGCAAGTCCTAGGCGCTGAGGCTTTAACCCACAACGCCACCCGCGTCCCTTCCACCCACCTGTACTGATGGGCAAACTGTACACTGTCAGGGGAAGCAACTGGCCACTGAATTGTTATTATTTCCCTCCCATTGAAATCTGCCCTTTGAAGTTTGCCTTAAGAAACAGCCGATTTGATCATTACTTTGTTCACAGAGTCAAGTTGTTGTGGTCTTACTTGAACCTTCTCTGTTTTGTGTGACCTAGAACAACTATTCCTTATGAATTCACTCTTGCAAGCCGGCTAATGCAAATGCACTGTTTCTTTGTCTGCATAATGTATGCCATATGTATCATTTGGATCTCCTTGGTGCAGAAACGAGAACTCCGTTTTTGTTTTTGAATGGAATAGATGAGTCTCCAGCATTGAGAGGAGGCCCTGCTGTTTCAGGGGCCACAAAGCACGGCCGTTCCCTTTGGCTCTGCTTCATTAGCCCGTCTGCATTTCAGCCCTGCGGCAGATAACATTCTCCTTTCTACTGTGCTGAAAAAAGAACAGCCAACAGGGAATACAAGGCTGAGCTCTAAGTATAGATTTGGGTTCCCCTGCCCGGATCTTAATGGAGCAAGGAGTTAGTGGCAGACAATCTTCACGCTCTTACCTGCTGAATCATCAGAACTCTCACACTTTGGTAATTGAGGAAAACATATAAATACTGCATAGAGATCTCCTTGGGCTGTGTTCGTAAAACAGTTATGTTCTGTTAAAGTGCTTTTCGTGTACAGGTTAATCTCTCAAAACAAAAGCCGGGAAATAACAGCAGCAAAACCAAGCTGTATTTCTGCTACCCGATAAACCCTCTCTTTGCTTGTCTGCAAATAAATGATTCCCAGAGGCTCTCCTATACAGAAGCGGAGAGAACCTTTTTTTTTTTAAAGGGAACTGAAACCATAAAATTGGAACAAGAACTTACTCTCAAGCCCCATATCCCCTCCCTTTCAACCTACCAGCGGGCACCTATCACCCTCACAGACCTTCCAAGTGTCCCTATTTTCCAGGGACAGTCCTGGATTTATGGAAGCCATCCCAGTTTCTGATTTGATCCCAGAGTGTCCCGCTTTTCCATGTTGTGTTGTTTAGTCGCTTAGTTGTGTCCGACTCTTCGTGACCCCATGGACCAGAGCACGCCAGGCACTCCTGTCTTCCACTGCCTCCCGCAGTTTGGTCAAACTCATGCTGGTAGCTTTGAAAACACTGTCCAACCATCTCGTCCTTTGTCATCCCCTTCTCCTTGTGCCCTCCATCTTTCCCAACATCAGGGTCTTTTCCAGGGAGTCTTCTCTTCTCATGAGGTGGCCAAAGTCTTGGAGCCTCAGCTTCACGATCTGTCCTTCCAGTGAGCACTCAGGGCTGATTTCCTAAGAGTGGATAGGTTTGATCTTCTTGCAGTCCATGGGACTCTCAAGAGTCTCCTCTAGCACCATAATTCAAAAGCATCAATTCTTCGGAGATCTCTTTTCCATAGGATGTCCCTATTTTCATCAGAGAAATGTTGGGGGGTATGGAGTTATGCAACTCCCAGGCAAAGGAGATAAGTAACTATACAACCTTTAGGAGACATCTGAAGGCAGCCCTGTATAGTTTTATCATGTTTTAAAATATGTTAGAAGCTGCCCAGAGTTCTCACTTCTAGCCGACCAGAACAGCTCGACAACAGAGAAGGTTGCCAAATTTATCGAGAGAGCAATGAGACTGAGAGCTGGTATCTGAATGATATCAGTGTGGTCACCCGGATTCCTCACCTAGGTTTTTATGATTATTATCATTATGTTTTATTATTATTATTTTATTACTTCTGCCAAGTTTTAAGTACTGAGATTATTAATTTACCTAGGGTTTTAATAGGTCACAAGATTTTAACTATATTTGTAATGTATTCCTGTTGGTGTTTGTCCTTGATGCTATGGCCTGTTGGCTATGCAAATAAAGTCTATAACTGTAACTGTTGGAGACTGTTGCCCAGAGTGGCTGTGGCAAACCAGTCAGATGGGTGGGGTATAAATAGTGTTACGGAAATGTTGGGGGGGGGGGATCTTTAAAGTTTTTACATGTTACAAATGTTATGCCTGAATGTATCCTTTCCACTTGACAGCTCAGGGAAGATACCTAGCTTTATAAATTCATAGAAAATCCATACTTTTAACCGACTCTCCTCATTCCAACTCCATTTTAACCCTTAAAGAAAGGTGGATTTGGGCTCCACCTCCCTCCATGAACCAAGAAGCAGGAAGTCACTGTAGGCAGCAGGAACAGCATATCTCGCCATAATTCCCCAAGCATGAGAGCCCATACATGGCACCCCACACGGGAGTGACCAAGGGGGCAACAATAGGCATCCGCAGAGGCTGTTTAGCAAGTCAGGTGTTCTGAAAGCCCATCTCCAGACAAGTCTTCTTGAGGGTAATGATATGTAAAGAGTTTTATTGTTCTTTCGGTGATAGGTACTTAAGAGGTATTGGGAAAGGTGTCTGATAAACTGACCTAATGTTGAACTTGTGTAACCCTTGTATAGTAAAAGTAAAGGGACCCCTGACCATTAGGTCCAGTCGCGGACAACTCTGGGGTTGCGGCGCTCATCTCACTTTATTGGCCGAGGGGGCCGGCGTACAGCTTCTGGGTCATGTGGCCAGCATGACTAAGCCGCTTCTGGCGAACCAGAGCAGCACACCGAAACGCCGTTTACCTTCCCACTGGAGCGGTACCTATTTATCTACTTGCACTTTGACGTGCTTTTGAACTGCTAGGTTGGCAGGAGCAAGGTACGAGCAATGGGAGCAGGGACTGTCGCGGGGATTTGAACCACCGACCTTTTAATCAGCAAGCCCTAGGCCCTGTGGTTTAACCCACAGCGCCACCAACGTCCCTTGTATACCCCTCCCCATTTGTGACATGCTAGTGATGTAGTGATGATGTATCAATGATGCTGCTTGAAGTGTATTCTGGGGGAAAGAGGGAAGTTTTAAAAGAGGATGTCACCCTATGCTCGGGGTTCTTACTTCAGGGAGCCAATGTGTTGTAGTGGTTAAGAGTGGTAGACTCGTAATCTGGCGAACCAGGTTCACTTCCCCGCTCCTCCACATGCAACTGCTGGGTGACCTTGGGCTAGTCACACTTCTCTGAAGTCTCTCAGCCTCACTCACCTCACAGAGTGTTTGTTGTGGGGGAGGAAGGGAAAGGAGAATGTTAGCCGCTTTGAGACTCCTTCGGGTAATGATAAAGCAGGATATCAAATCCAAACTCCTCCTCCTCCTCTTCTTCTTCTTCTTCTTCTTCTTCTTCTTCTTCCTGTGGGGACGTGTTGCACAACAATAAATATCATGGTCTACTTTCTTGGCTGGAACTTCCTTCTTTTACTGACCGCACGGACCCACGGGGGACTTGCACCCTGATGAGCTGGGCTGTTGAGTAGTCTCTCACCCTGGAATTTCCCCCCTTAACAATAGTAAAACTATTATTGTGGAATAGGACGTCCCTAGTTTCATAGGGACGTGGGTGGCGCTGTGGGTTAAAGCCTCAGCACCTAGAACTTGCTGATCGAAAGGTCGGCGTTTCGAATCCCCGCGGTGGGGTGAGCTCCCGTCGTTCGGTCCCAGCGCCTGCCAACCTAGCAGTTCGAAAGCACCCTCAGGTGCAAGTAGATAAATAGGGACCGCTTACCAGCGGGAAGGTAAACGGCGTTCCGTGTGCTGCGCTGGCTTGCCAGATGCAGCTTGTCACGCTGGCCACGTGACCCGGAAGTGTCTTCGGACAGCGCTGGCTCCCGGCCTATAGAGTGAGATGAGCGCACAACCCTAGAGTCTGGCAAGACTGGCCCGTACGGGCAGGGGTACCTTTACCTTTTAGTTTCATCGAAGAAATGTTGGAGGGTATGCTCTATGCCTTGCCTTTATCCTCTGTCAGGCTGAGCAGCACTGGGTGCTGTGCATGCTCTCGCCACACTCTCACTTCCAGTCTGACTGGCTCACCTTCCAGTTGGACCTTGGCACGCCAGAGACAAAGCCTTCCTTCCCTTTCCTCGCAATTACGCCCCTTCGTTGATTTCGTCTCTGTCCAAACATCTTTGTGAAATGCAGTGAAAACCTGCAAGGCTTTGGTGAACATAGACAACTGCAGGCAGAGACCAGGGACAATGGCTGTTGTTTCTTCCCAACTTCACCTCTCCTGGGGGGGGGGGAGCTGACTATTGTCTGTCTCCAGTCTTTGGTGAATGAGGCATTTTCCTGCCTAGCAGTCGCCTGGCTTTCTGAAATGATTCAGGATCTTTGATGGGATGAAAGGCACTCTATAAATCCCAGTTTATTACTATTAAGCGGGGCTCTGAATGAGCATTGCCCCAGCCTTGGAGGCGACTCCCATCTGCGGGCTGCTTATTTGTCTATAAATCATAGAAACCTACATTTCTGGGGTGTTGTGTTGTTTTTTTTCTAGCTTTGTATATGAAATAGGAAGCTTCTGTGACATTCTCTGAATCACCAACAGCTTCCCCACAGTTTCTCAAAGGAAAGTTACCAATATATTCATTTCCTACTGTGAAAATACTTGCAGTCCTGAGCGCTAGGAGGAGGGGGGGGGGATGGATGGCTTTGAACATACTTTCGCTTTCTTTGTTTTTGTTTTTGCCAAGTTATTCTATAATATCCTCCAGGCATTCTTTTAACAAAAATAAATGCACGCTATTTTTCCTCCCATTTTGCAGCGAGCGTCCCTGACGCCGGGCCTCCTTTGCAGCTATACTTTTGCTGAGAAGATCTGGAAGCGTGAATTTTCTTTTATTAGTTCGTTCAGCGGTGTTGCGGTCTTCAGCTAACATATTAATAACTGCAATAACTTCTGTGTAATTATCTTATAAATATGATGCAACCCCATTTGTCTTGATGGCACCGGGATTGGGATGGCAGGGAGAAACACAGGCTTGCATCGAATGCAGCACTAAGCCAATCCTTCTGTTAGCGTGAGGTTTTATACTTCTGCATTGGGACTCCCCCAAATCTCCTCCCCTGTGCACCCCCTAAATTTGTTCTGGGGTTTCTCCCAACCCTCTAGAGCAGGCATGTGGTTCCCACAGGTGGAAGAGAGTGGAGAAAAATCATTGCACTACTGCCATATTTTTTTTGTATAGCTATATTGGTGTAAGAATACAGTGGTGCATCGCAAGACGAAATTAATTCGTTCTGCGAGTTTTTTCGTTCTGCGAGTTTTTTCGTCTTGCGAAGCACCACTGTGTATTGACGGTTTCCCATAGGAATGCATTGGCGATTTTTAAAAAAAGGCACAAGACGTTTCGTCTTGCGAAGCAAGCTCATAGGGAAATCCGTCTTGCGAAGCAACTCAGAGAACGAAAAACTCTTTCGTCTTGCGAGTTTTTCGTCATCCGAGGCATTCATCTTGCGAGGTACCACTGTACTGGCAATGATTGCCAGTATTCACAAGTCTGGCAAACTCCTCTTCTAAAAGATATTTCCCACAAGTTGAAAGTAGCATCATGGATCCTTTAGTTTAGAATCATGGATTACAGGGGGTTGGACTAGATGGAAGGGGTCTCTTCCAACTCTACGATTCTATGATTATAAGACACCAATTTTTTCACAATATGGCATGACTTTATTTTATTTACAAGTGAAGAAGCCCATGGCCATAGGTTCCCTCCTGTTTATGTCAAGGTGTGGATTATGTGAAAGTACATGTAGGCAGACATAGGCTCTTTATATATGAATTGGATTAATGTTAATTGGGGAGAAAGGGAAACATTCTTTCATTATTAGTTTTTTTTCATTTAGGGACTCCTCGAGGAAATGCCTACTTCCATTGAAAACAGTGTAACTCTTTTGTCTTTTGGTGCAGGCCTTTTTCATTATTTCATTCCATTTGCATGTAATTTATTTCACCTTTTGTCATAATTTACAAATTCTAATAATAACGGCAATGCTGGTCAGTTTTCTTCACCGGAACTGCTTTCATGAGCAAATCTTTTTCCTTCCTAAAAGATGATGCTCTGTCCTGTGTGTGTGTGTGTGTGTGTGTCTTAATTGATGTGGGAATGATAAGCGAAAGCCCCCACTAGGAGTCAGTGTTGTGTCACTGTCTAAGGCAGGCTGCCCTCCCTTCTCCTTCAGCGTGAGTTATCCAGGAGGCAGATGAGAGGAGCAGAGGGGTGCAGCGCGCAGGTCAGCTCTCAAATAAACACATCAAAGCGCCAAAAAACATACCGCATCCTGATCTTTAGAGGCCGGTTTATCTGAATCTCACTTGAACTGTACTGAAAAGCATTTCCACTGAAGCGGTGAGCTACGCCGCCGCAATTGACCCACGTCTAAGGTGGGCTCTGCTCACCATTCTTCCCCTTCATTTCCTCCTTTTCCTTTTCTTCCAGTGCTGCATTTCCCCTTCATCGGCCTCGGATCCTAATCAGATGCAACTCTTGGTCTAATGAAAGCAGAGGTTGCACTTAAGAAGCTGCAAGCCTTATCTGCTTTTGGGAAGAGTCCCTCTGTAAGGTGCCTGGGGAGGAGGGGGGTCTCTCGGCAGAACAGGCTTCTCTCTTCTTCTTCTTTTTAATAATATTTTATTAAGATTTTCCATAACATCACAAAAGAAAAAAAGAAAAAGTACAAAAATAATAAAGAAAAGCAATTAAAAACAGTTCAATTTTTCATAATATATCTTGCATTTGCTTGTTTCCCGGACCTCCCCACACCTCCCCTCTTGTATTCCAGTTCAGTTTATTTATTCAGCAAATCCTTTCCCTCTTTGCTTTATCCTTATCTTAATCTTGATATATTATACCTCTACATTTTCACGTGTTAACATTCCATTTTTACATATTCCTTCATACCGTTCTTACTAAAAAAAAACCTTAACCTCAATCCAACATCCTTCTAACATTCATTAATTTTATAATATTTCTGTAGATAGTCTTTAAATTTCTTCGAATCTTCTTCCACCAACTCTTCTCCCTGGTCTCGGATTCTGCCGGTCATTTCTGCCAATTCCATATAGTCCATCACCTTCATCTGCCATTCTTCCAGAGTGGGTAGTTCTTGTGTCTTCCAATACTTCGCAGAACAGGCTTCTCCAACTTAGTGCCCTCCAGAGGTTTTAGATTACAATTCGTGTCAGCCCCCAAACCGGCATAACGTGCTGGTTAAGAACTTAAGAAGAGCACTACTGGATCAGGCCAAAGTCCCATCCAGTCTAGCATTGGTTTCTTAAAAAGGTAAAGGGACCCCTGACCAATAGGTCCAGTCATGGCTGACTCTGGGGTTGCGACACTCATCTCGCTTCATTGGACGAGGGAGCCGGAGTACAGCTTCCGGGTCATGTGGCCAGCATGACTAAGCCGCTTCTGGGGAACCAGAGCAGTGCACGGAAACGCCATTTACCTTCCTGCCGGAGCTGTACCTATTTATCTACTTGCACTTTGACGTGCTTTCGAACTGCTAGGTTGGAAGGAGCAGGGACCGAGCAACGGGAGCTCACCCCGTCGCGGGGATTCAAACCGCCGACCTTCTGATCGGCAAGCCCTAGACTCTGTGGTTTAACCCACAGCGCCACCCGCGTCCCTCCATCGGTTTCTTAACAGTGGCCAAATAGATGCTCATGGGAAGCCAAACGTAAAATGTGAGTATAACAGTAATCTTTTCATCCACCTGTGATTCCCTGATACTGGCATTCTGACGTAGAGCATACTCTTCATGCTAGCAGCCACTGAAAGCCTTAACCTCCACAAATTTGTCTAATCACCTTTTAAAGCCATCCAAGGTTGGCCACTGTCACTACCTCTTATGGGAGCCAACTACTTCTACTGCCATAGTTGTTGTTGTTGTTGTTGTTGTTGTTGTTGTTGTTGTTGTCAGCTTCTCTGCACACATTCCAGCTTGTCAATATCCTTCTTAAACTGTGGCTCCCAGAACTGGACACAATATCCCACATGTGGTAAGGCAGAATAGAGCAGCACTATTACTTCCCTGGTGTTTCCGTGCGCTGCTCTGGTTCGCCAGAAGCGGCTTAGTCATGCCGGCCACATGACCCGGAAGCTGTACGCCGGCTCCCTCGGCCAATAAAGCGAGATGAGCACCGCAACCCCAGAGTCGGTCACGACTGGACCTAATGGTCAGGAATCCCTTTGCCTTTATTACTTCCCTTGATCTGGACAATATACTTACTTCTCTTGATGCAGCCTAGAACCACATTCAATTTTATTTGTTTTGAGTTTGAGTGTTTTGCTGCTGCAGCAGCATCACACACTGTTCACGCATGTTAAGCTTGTGTTCTGCATCCTTTTCACATGTGCTGATGTCAAGCCAGGTGTCCCCCATCCGATATTTATGCACCTGATTAATATTCTTCCCTAAGTGTAGAAGCTTACATTTGTCCCTATTGAAATTCGCTTTTGTTGGTTTTGGAACAAAACAACAAACACATTCATTATTCATGGCATTTGGGGGGAGGGGGCCGGGCGATAAATGAAAATTGAACCAAAGGGACATCATTTGGTTTGATTTCTCATTCTTTCCAGGAGACATGCATCTCGCTACTTTTCCAGAGAGTCAGCGGAGACATTCAGCTGCCAGCAATCAATCATAGTGAAACTGAGTAATGTGCGTTCCTGTAGGGGCTGAGTGGAAACAGGCGGTGGCAAGATGTTTGGGGCCCTGATTAGTTCTGAGGATAGACTCCTCAGTAGATGGCTTTGCTATAGATCACAGAGAAATAATGATTTTTTTTAAAAAAAAATGAGAAAAAGAATCATCTTACTGTCCAGAAAACAATAGTTCCTTTGTAATAATGATGCTCAGGGGATGCCCAGCCACTGATACCCCAAACTGGATACCCCAAGATAGGAAGGTGTATTCAGGAAAGATCAGCAGCAGGCCTTGTTAATGTCTCACTTGCTGCTGCATTATATTGCTTCTTCATGACATCCTGTCTGTCACTGCGCTCTGTTTTGCTTCCCAGGTGATGGAGGTTTGGGGGATGCAGCAAAAGATTTCAGGGAGGTCACCGTTAGTTGTCCCTTGCATATCTTGTACAGTTGTACCTCAGGTTAAGAACAGCTCAGGTTACCTGTTGTGACAGGATGCCTGCTGCAGGTTACTCACTCTTGCAAAGGTAATTTTCAAAAGATGCAGATTTAATTTCCAGAGCAGCTACACCTGAATGACAGTGGTACCTTGGGTTAAGTACTTAATTTGTTCTGGAGGTCCGTTATTAACCTGAAACTGTTCTTAACCTGAAGTACCACTTTAGCTAATGGGGCTCCCGCTGCCGCTGTGTGATTTCTGTTCTCATCCTGAAGCAAAGTTCTTAACCCGAGGTACTATTTCTGGGTTAGCAGAGTCTGTAACCTGAAGCGTCTGTAACCTGAAGCGTCTATAACCCGAGGTACCATTGTATCTACCAAGAGCTATAGGTTCAGTACAGTGGTACCCTGGTTGTCGAACTTAATCCGTTCCAGAAGTCCGTTTGACTCCCAGGACCATTTGAAAACCAAGTTGCAGCTTCCAATTGGCTGCAGGAGCTTCCTGCACTCAATCAGAAGCCACGTCGGACGTTCGTCTTCTGAAAAATGTTCACAAACCAGAACACTCACTTCCGGTTTTGCGGCGTTGGGGAGCCGATTTGTTTGGGAGCCAAGCCGTTCGATGATCAAGGTACCACTGTATAGTGGTACCTCGGGTTACATACACTTCAGGTTACAGACTCTGCTAACCCAGAAATAGTACCTTGGATTAAGAACTTTGCTTCAGGATGAGAACAGAAATCGTGCTCCGGTGGCGCGGCGGCAGCAGGAGGCCCCCATTAGCTAAAGTGGTGCTTCAGGTTAAGAACAGTTTCAGGTTAAGAACAGACCTCCAGAACGAATTAAGTACTTAACCCGAGGTACCACTGTATTGTGAATCCAGTTCTGGTGGGCTCCCTCCCAGCTGAGATCAGGCAGAGCTCCCCTGCCTCTTGAATGTTCAGCTCCTGGTAAAGCCCTTTCTATTTCAGCAGAGGTAAGTTTTCTGGTTTTATTTTTAATGCATCTTTTGCAGTCCTATTGCACACTGCTGAGAGACTCCAGTGTCAAGCAGTGTATAAATCATTGAGATGAAATAAGCTGATGTATTGTAGGACCATATCCTTCTTAGGGATAGGTGCTATGTAGAGTAAGGGAATATGCACAGAAATTGCTCTGCTCACCAGGTGCCCCTGCCCTCCTCCGGGTCTGAGTTCCCAGATTAGGGTTGCCATATTTTGAAGAGCAGAAAAGAGGACGCTATGACAACTCTCATTTTAAATACCCCTCTACATGTAGAGGGACATCGGTGCCGCTGTGAGTTAAACCACAGAGCCTAGGACTTGCTGATCAGAAGGTTGGCGGTTCGAATCCCCGCGACGGGGTGAGCTCCCATTGCTCGGTCCCTGCTCCTGCCAACCTAGCAGTTCAAAAACACATCAAAGTGCAAGTAGATAAATAGGTACCATTCCGGCAGGAAGGTAAACGGCGTTTCCGTGCTCTGCTCTGGTTCGCCAGAAGTGGCTTAGTCATGCTGGCCACATGACCCAGATCGCTGTACGCCGGCTCCCTTGGCCAATAAAGTGAGATGAGTGCCACAACCCCAGAGTGGGCCATGACTGGACCTAATGGTCAGGGGTCCCTTTACCTTTACCTTTACATGTAGGCTATAGAAGCTGTGATATATTGCTAAGGGGGGTAGGAGAAGAGAAGAGGAAAGCAAGTCTTCAACCACCAGTTACGTCTATGTCTCATCCAGAAAGTATAGCCAGAGACATTTTGGCAAATCTAAAAAATCCACCTGGACAAAAATTCTACCCCTGAAAAAGAGGACGTGTCCTGGAAAAAGAGGACGCCTGGCAACCCTAGAAGCATAAGAATTCAGTCTCAATCCTGGGAGACCAGGGTTCAAATCTGTCACTCAATGGTGCAAGACACTGGGTGACCTTGGGTCAGTCTCTCCCTCTCTCAGCCCAACACACCTCACAGGGTTGTTGTGGTGATCAATGAAGAGGGGTTGAGGGAGAAAGGTGGGATATAAGAGTGATTTTTAAAAAAATTAAAAAGAAACCAAGATAGTCCTATGCTCCAGCCTTTGCCGCGGTATCTCACTCGATCTGTCATCCACAACTCCTTGATGTTCAAATTCATTGTTTACCCGGCATGTTGGTGTAATCCTGTGCAAACACCTTTTGTGTTTGTCTAATTTTCTGTTTATCTGCCTGCCTTGGACGCCCGCCGAGCCCTTCAGATGAGCGGCGATGTACGGCACTTGCTTCCATTCCCAGAAAGTTAACTTTATACCGTATCCTCATTAATTCAACACAAAAAGGGTCTGCGAAAACAAACAAAGGTCTTAATCCTGTTTGCAATTCTGCCATGTTCCTCTGGCTCAGTGGTGGGGTGGAATAAGCAGCAACATTTTCAAGTATTTCCATTCATTCTTTTAACAAACTAATGGTGTAGCAAATAACCTGGAGCACAGGAGTCTGGCTCAATACTACTTACACTAACTGGAAGTATCTCTCCGGGGTTTTAGGCAGGAGTTTTGCCCCAGCCTTATTTGCCCCTGGTCTGATTTCGAAGAAGCAACGCCCTATGGCCGTGTCCACACATTACCAGTATACCTGAAGGAGCGTCTCCACCCCCATTGTTCTGCCCGGACACTGAGGTCCAGCTCCGAGGGCCTTCTGGCGGTTCCCTCACTGCAAGAAGTGAGGTTACAGGGAACCAGGCAGAAGGCCTTCTCGGTAATGGCACCCGCCCTGTGGAACGCCCTCCCACCAGATGTCATAGAGAACAACAACTACCAGACTTTTAGAAGACATCTGAAGGCAGCCCTGTTTAGGGAAGCTTTTAATGTTTAATAGGTTATTGTATTTTAATATTCTGTTGGAAGTCGCCCAGAGTGGCTGGGGAAACCCAGCCAGATGGGCAGGGTATAAATAATAATAAATTATTATTATTATTATTATTATTATTATTATTACCACTTACTCTGATTCCAATGGGCTCCCACTGCTGGCATTTGAATCTCAGGCCCTCCAACAAAACAAAGGGGGGAAAATGGGATGGGCCTTTCCTTGCTAGCAGCCAGAAGTGATTTAGCCCAGGGATGTCCAACTCCCAAGAGACTGCAATCTACTCCCGGAAAAAAATGGGGGGGGGGGTGTCCAAAGTTGTTTAGCTTTTTTTAGGGGGCTGGGCCAAATTTGTAGAGCTTTTTTTTAGGGGGGCAGTACTTATTCTGCCATAAATCGCTAAAAAATAATAAGTAAGAACTCCACCATTCTTGCCTCTGATGCAGCACTTAGGCGGGCATTCGGCCCTAAGAACGCTCCCGCTCCGTGCTCCTCTTCCCTCACACCGTCACGGGAAAGGAGAGAATGAGCACTAGGAATGCTGCCCAATCGCATGGGTAGACCAGCACGGCTGGGGATCCACAAAGCCTTCTGCTGGAGTTAACTTGCCTCAGCCTGCCAGCAGGGGCTTCCAAAATGCCCGCGTAACAGGGTGCTGGCGGCCAAGCGCCGGCCAACTCTTGCCAGGTCAGGACAGCATGTGCGTGTATACTCTTTTTCCCCTGCGGAGGAAAATGAGCACGCGATCTACCACTATCACTTGGGGATTGACCTGTCGATCACGGCTGACCAGTTGGACATCCCTGATCTAGCCTATCTAAGATACTGGCACAGGCTAAATGCCTTCGGGGAACATACACTTACTAAGCTCTGTTGGTTAGAGCAAGTAAGGACAGGGGGCTGGGCACAAAAGTGCCAAGTTAAGTTTAGGGCTTGTTGTTGTTGTTTAGTCGTTTAGTCGTGTCTGACTCTTTGTGACCCCATGCACCAGAGCACGCCAGGCACTCCTGTCTTCCACTGCCTCCCGCAGTTTGGTCAAACTCATGCTGGTAGCTTCAAGAACACTGTCCAACCATCTCGTCCTCTGTTGCCCCCTTCTCCTTGTGCCCTCAACCTTTCCCAACATCTGGGGTTTTTGCAGGGAGTCTTCTCTTCTCATGAGGTGGCCAAAGTATTGGTGCCTCTGTTTCAGGATCTGTCCTTCCAGTGAGCACTCAGGGCTGATTTCCTTAAGAATGGATACGTTTGATCTTCTTGCAGTCCATGGGACTCTCAAGAGTCTCCTCCAGCACCATAATTCAAAAGCATCAATTCTTCAACAATCAGCCTTCTTTATGGTCCAGCTCTCACTTCCATACATCACTACTCGGAAAACCATAGCTTTAACTATACGGACCTTTGTTGGCAAGGTGATGTCTCTGCTCTAGGTTTGTCAATGAAACCCAAAGCCTCAACTGATGGTTTACATGCCTAAACAGACCACAAGAGGCCTGCCACTCATGTGCTACTGGGAAAACCATAGCTTTAACTATATGGACCTTTGTTGGCAAGGTGATGTCTCTGCTTTTTAAGACCAGTTCTCTTTCAAATGGAGAACTACTTAGCCCTTAGCCCATGTGACCTTAGAAACTGGATTTTTGATGAGGATGCCAACCAAGACAGAGCCTCCCCTTACTCTACTTGGTACCCCCAAATTATGACCGGTCACTCAAGGCCCCGTTACCATCAGACTCTGGCCTTCCCACAACTATGCAGATCCTGTGTAGAATTAAGATTCCAACAGATGCCCTCACAGCATATTTGGAGAGGAGATATTGGGGAATTCCCCATATGGATTGCAAATATATATATGATGCAATCAGGTATAGGACATCACACACTATCTGCTGATTTGCCCCCTGTATACAACACCCAGATGAAAATTTATGTCGCCAATTCTTAATTGGCTTCCAGGTCGATCTGCGCAGGAAGTGACAGTTGAACTCCTAGCAGATAAACATCCAAACATTACACACCAGGTAGCCAAATTTGCACTGGCAGTCAAGAAGCTCCGTTCCAGCTATGTGAATGCGCTCCAATCTTAAATTTTAATGTTGTAAATCTCTTTTAGATGAAAGTTTTCCTTTTATTCTCTGTCGCCCATTGTAAAGGCATTTGGCTGTATACAATAAAATTGACTGGATGGATTAATGAGACCCAGACTAAAAACACATAAAGCATTTTCATAAATAAAAACGAAATGGTTTCATATGTAAAAAGCAATTGAAACAATTCTGTGTATATAAAACAATTCAAATCTGCTGCATTTACAGACAGGATACTTGTCCTGTTTGCTACTATTTTAGGTACTTTTTCAGAAAGAGAATTTCTGTGCTGGCTCTTCTTTGGGAGACCAAAGAGGAGAGGAAATTTGGTTTCTGGCCATGTCTCCCATAATGCAGTGCACTGAGCTATGACACGACAGGCTCTTAATTAAAAAGAAAGTAACAATGTTCAGCTGGCCATTCAGCTGATTCTCCTTCCCCCAGAAAGCCTGTAATTCTTATGTTAACTTTTCCCACAGTGCCTTGGCTGGGCCTTGACATTTATCGGGAATAAAGACTATTATTGTGCAACAATATTGCAAAAGTCGACCTTAAATAAGAAATTGGATGTCTACCTCCTGCCTCTTTCAGGCTGAAACCAGTTTAATTAGGTGATGCCGGTTGTCATTTGTACTGTGGACTTATTGATGTTTAGTTTTAATGCCATATTATTCTCAGAGGTTTATGAATTCCAGCTGGGGGGAGGGAGGAGCTGCTGGCAGAAACTTTTTCATATTACAAAGCCAATGCCTAAAGGAACAGGGTTTTCTTTTTCCTCTCTCAGTAAAGTTACTTTAATCTTATATGAGAGTTTTTTAAAACCCCAACTTCTCTCTGTTTGTCCTGCATTCTCCCATGAAGTCCTGTCTCAACGAGAGTTAGTGCTCTAGACTGTCGTTTCAAATGCCTCACAAAACTTCCTCCTTCAATTTCTTGGTTTTACCTATTTCTTTTCTCTACTACTTTTTTTAAATTACAGTGGTGCCTCGCAAGACGAAATTAATTCGTTCCGCGAGTCTCTTCGTCTAGTGGTTTTTTCGTCTTGCGAAGCAACCCTATTAGCAGCTTAGCGGATTAGCGCTATTAGCGGTTTAGCGGCTATTAAAGGCTAAGCGGCTTAGCGGATTAGCTGCTAAAAGGCTATTAGCGGTTTAGCGGCTTAGAAAAAGGGGGTGGGGAGCGAAAAAAAATCTCAAGACTTACAAGACATTTTCGTCTTGCGAAGCAAGCCCATAGGGAAATTCGTCCTGCGAAGCGCATCGAAAAATGGAAAACCCTTTCGTCTAGCGGGTTTTCCGTCTTGCGAGGCATTCGTCTTGCGGGGCACCACTGTACTTATAGGATCATAGGACTGTAGAGTTGAAAGGGACCCATGGGTCATCTCATTCAACCCCCTGCAATGACTTACAGTCTTACACACTTAAAAGATGGCAGGCAGGGTTGTATAATTTTATCTTTCTTTTACTTATTACATTTTTATTCGACATTTCCTAAGGAGTTGGGCGCAATGTGCAGGAACATAGGAAGCTGCCTTATACCCTGTCAGGCTAAGGCTGTGTACACATTATCATTTATTCCACCTCCAGGGCACAAGGTTGGCGGTTCAAATCCCTGCGACGGAGTGAGCTTCCATTGCTCTGTCCCAGCTTCTACCAACCGTGCAGTTTGAAAGCACGCCAGTGCAGGTAAATAAATAGGTGGTGGGAAGGTAAACAGCGTTTCCATGCACTCTGGTTTCCATCACGGTGTTCCATTGTGCCAGAAGCGGTTTAGTCCTGCTGGCCACATGACCCGAAAAGCTGTCTGTGGACAAACACCAGCTCCCTCGGCCTGAAAGCTAGATGAGCACCGCAACCCCATAGTCACCTTTGACTGGACTTAACCGTCCAGGAGTCCTTTACCTTTTACCTTTTACCCATGGCATTGGTAATGCACCAACACCTGGAAGTCAGTATGTTAGCTACCCCTTGATAAACAAGGCCAGTGTTCTGACCTGGTATCATGGACTGGTTGGATGTACAGGAATGCTAGAAAGAACCAGCTGAGGAATCACCAAAGGAAGAAGAGAAGAAGAGTTTGGATTTGATATCCCGCTTTATCACTACCCGAAGGAGTCTCAAAGCAGCTAACATTCTCCTTTCCCTTCCTCCCCCAAAACAAACACTCTGTGAGGTGAGTGAGGCTGAGAGACTTCAGAGAAGTGTGACTAGCCCAAGGTCACCCAGCAGCTGCATGTGGAGGAGCGGAGACGTGAACCCGGTTCACCAGATTATGAGTCCACTGCTCTTAACCACTACACCACGCTGGCTCTTCTCTCAGGAAGAAGGCTCAGAGCCCAACAAGTGGTGGTGGGACATTGATGAGTGGTCAGATGAAGAAGACTGAGAAGAGAAGGTGTTCGAAGATGAATGGGTAACATGCAGTACTGTTTTCTAGAAAAAGAGGTGCTGAAACTCACTATGAACACCTCCCTTGTTCTCTTATAATGGGAGGTGCCAGAACTGAGTTCTGGCAAGTTCCAGCTGGTAACAGGGCTTAGTGAGTTGGGAGAATCAGTGGCAGAAAGAAGTCCAGAATCAGAGGCAGAAGCAGAAACAGGCAAGTGGGAGGGAGGCCAAGAGGCAGAGATGAAGCAGGCTGGTGAAGAGTCAAGGGGGTCTCCCCCTCCTGCTGTGACAAGCTCCTCTCCCCTCTTATCTCCCAGAACCAAAAGAGGGATGAAACAGGTGGAGCAGTAGCAGCAGGCAGTATTCAGACACAGTCTCTGATTGTTTGAAGAAAGCCCAGCTGTGGAGAGGCGGGGACTTTCAGTGTCAGCAACTTATTCATGGGGCAAGACTGCTGCTGACACTTATTAGGCCTGACACTCAGATAATTCTGCGAAGATTGTGTTTTTGCTAATAGTTAATTCCAACTTGGAACGGTGTGATTTATTGCCAGCTCACTCTTTGGCACCGGGTGTGAAGCATCTCCCGACGCATCTAATAAAATGTTGCAGCACCATCTCAACCACAGTGTAAGCAGTCCGTGTGAGCAGGAGCCTTGCTCTGCCTCAGACCCAATCTCACCCTACATATGATGCTTCCTACACTTACCTGTCTGGCTATAATCCTGCAGATGCCACTCGCAAGATCCAATAATCCACCTCTGACATTTTTATCCTGACTTCTCTTTTAAGCAGAGAGGCTATTTTTATCTTGTCTGATCCATAGTAACACTCACCTGCCCACATGAGTGATAAGGATTAGCTAGTGTTTGTAAAGTGCTCTGAACATGCAAAGCACTGTAGAAATACTTAAACGTTTGGTGTTTTCATTTTGCTTTGTTTTTGGTTTATTTAAAAAACAGAATCTAAGCGCATTGTTCAACACATTTGCTTCTTTGGCACTCGCCTGCTCTAGTCAAATAATGACACATTTGTTAACATTACAAGTTGTAAAAGTCATTTATTTATAGTACACCCTGATCCCCAAGCCACTGCGGGTAGAGGAAAGTTAAAACTGCATGACTTGTTTCAAAGAATGTCTGCAAAGAATTCTGTTTGCAAGGTGAAATCCTCACGAAGGCAAAATCACATTGGGACAGATGTTTTAATGGATCTGGGCTCAATGCTCACTGAAACGTGTTTGGAAGTGCTGGTGTCTGCAGAAGCAGGGAAGGAAAAAAATCCCAGCGTCTCCAGGACTAGTCCATTAATGTGCTTCAAAAATGGAATGGAACAACAATTAAAAAAAAAGTCATCTCTACAGAAAAATATCCACATCTACTCTATTGTTGGATGCTACTCAAACAGAGAAGAATGCCAATCCCATTAGGAAAGGAGCTGAGTACCAATATTTGGATAAACTTTCTAGCTGTGCATAAATATTGGAATGCTTTCAGTTCCAAAGAGCTACCACGTTGTAAGACTTGAGCTTAGTTTATATCAGGTTGCAACACTTGTCCCCCACCAAGCCAAACACAGTCTACCAGGGGATCAATAAACCTCCTATCATGATTTTGTTGTTTGCCTGGAAATGCAAAAAAGCAGAGGTTATCAGGCAGCTTGTATGGCAGCTGTGGGCCAGCTTTGGCCTGGTGGTCATAAGAAGAGCTCTGCTGAATGAAGCCAAAGGCTACTCTAGTCCCACATCTTGTTCCCACAGTGGCTGACCTATGGGAATGCTACAAGCAGCAACTGAGTGCAACAGCACTCAGGAGTCCCATGGTGAAGCACACATTGTGTGCAGGCCAGAGGCATATTTTGTTTTCAGAAGAGGCACTATGGAGGTATTATGCTGATTTGTTCTCACCTTCGTATTCATTTTTGGACTCATTTCAAAGTGATGGATTTGATCAATAAAGCACAGTATGGCTTGGGATCTCAGTACCTAACGGAACACCTCCTATTGCATCTCCCTACCCATACCAAAAGGGACACGGGTGGTGCTGTGGTCTAAACCACTGAGCCTTGGGCTTGCCGATCAGAAAGTCGGTGGTTCGAAACCTTGCGACGGGCTCCCGTTGTTCGGTCACCTAGCAGTTCGAAAGCACATCAAAGTGAAAGTAGATAAATAGGTAACGCTCCGGTAGGAAGGTAAACGGCGTTTCTGTGTGCTGCTCTGGTTCACCAGGAGAGGCTTAGTCATGCTGGCCACATGACCTGGAAGCTGTCTTCAGACAAATGCTGACTCCCTCGGCCTATAGAGCGAGATGAGCGCCGCAACCCCAGAGTCATCTGCGACTGGACCCAATGGTCAGGAGCACCTTTACCTTTACCCAAACCAAAGAGGTCAACTATTGGAGTCCTTCTCTGTGTGCCCCTTCAATCTGATGGGTGGTCATTAAAAAGAGAGCCTTTTCAGTGGTGGTTAATCTAGCTATGAAATGCTTTCCCTAAGAAATCTTGCCCGGTGTCTACATTGTTGCCCACCTGCTCCCTGGATAAGAATTAACAGAGAGCTCAGTTGATACAGCATGAGACTTAATCTCAGGGCCAAGGGTTTGAGCCCCACATTGGGCAAAAGATTCTTGCATTGCAGGGGATTGGACTAGATGACCCCCGTGGTCCCTTCCAACTCTACAGTTTTATCCTTCCAAGGGTGTGTTCTTTTATCCCTGTGGAATGGATAGTAGGTTTAGCTCAGGGGTCGGCAAGGCTTACTGGGCTGGGCTGGATCACTCCCACGGAGATACTCCATGGGCCAGACCAGCGCAGCACAATGCCAGAAATCGCGTCTGCGAATGTCTGCGGTGCCAGAAATTGCTTCTGTGCATGCCCAGATGCCTGAGCAGGCACGATTTCCGGTGTCTGGGCAGGCACAATTTCCAGCGTCTGGGCATGAGTAGAAGCGATTTCCGAAGACATGGAAGAGAGTCCCCGTGCCACGCTGTGCCGGGACTCACCAAGTGGGCGGCTCAGTTCAGGGGCGGCTCATGAGCTGGTTAAGCAACCCTCATGGGCCACTTCTGGCCCATGGGCCTTAGGATGCTGACCTCTAGTTTAGCTCCTATATTTTCTGGTTGTTATTTAACTTCTGTGATTTGTATTTTATTTTATTGGGTTGGGGGATTTTTTGCCTTTGGGTTTTATGCTTGTTTGGATTTTAAAGATTCATTGACTGGTCTTCAGGTAACTTTTACTCAGAGTAGAACTCACTGGAATGAATGGACCTAACTTTTTAATAGTCATAGTCACTGATTTCAGCGGATCCACTAATTGTTGTTGTTTAGTCGTTTAGTCGTTTCCGACTCTTCGTGACCCCATGGACCAGAGCACACCAGGCACTTCTGTCTTCCACTGCCTCCCGCAGTTTGGTCAAACTCATGTTCATAGCTTCGAGAACACTGTCCCACCATCTCATCCTCTGTCGTCCCCTTCTGCTTGTGCCCTCCATCTTTCCCAACATCAGGGTCTTTTCCAGGGAGTCTTCTCTTCTCATGAGGTGGCCAAATATTGGAGCCTCAGCTTCACGATCTGTCCTTCCAGTGAGCACTCAGGGCTGATTTCCTTCAGAATGGAGAGGTTTGATCTTCTTGCAGTCCATGGGACTCTCAAGAGTCTCCTCCAGCACCATAATTCAAAAGCATCAATTCTTCAGCGATCAGCCTTCTTTATGGTCCAGCTTTCACTTCCATACATCACTACTGGGAAAACCATAGCTCTAACTATATGGACCTTTGTTGGCAAGGTGATGTCTCTACTTTTTAAGATGCTGTCTGGGTTTATCATTGCTTTTCTCCCAAGAAGCAGGCATCTTTTAATTTCGTGGCTGCTGTCACCATCTGCAGTGATCATGGAGCCCAAGAAAGTAAAATCTCTCACTGCCTCCATTTCTTCCCCTTCTATTTGCCAGGAGGTGATAGGACCAGTTGCCACGATCTTCATTTTTTTGATGCTGAGCTTCAGACCATATTTTGCACGCTCCTCTTTCACCCTCATTAAAAGGTTCTTTAATTCCTCCTCACTTTCTGCCATCAAGGTTGTGTCATCTGCATATCTGAGGTTGTTGATATATCCACTAATTAGAGTAAAACTTAGTTGAATACCACCCATTGCCCATTTTTCTTGTATGGTTGCTATTTTGAAATCTGATTTTTGCATTATGGCAGAAGCCTGAGGCCACGTTCATCAGACGGAGTGGGAGAGCTCCCAAACACCAGCTCAAAAACCCTCCCCTGTAAGACCATTAAATTCCGCAGTCTAAAACTACCTAACTGCACCATATTCTCCCCCTGTTCCAGCACATCTGAGGTGTCCACATGCTGCTCAGCTTCCATTTGTAGCTATAAAATTATGTTTGTGCTATTTGCGTAATACAAAACAGCTAAATAAATAGAGCCAAAATGGTATTTTTCAGCATTTGCTGGCAATTGTTTCATAATCCACAGCGGAAATTGTTCCTTCTAATACAGTGCATTAGAAAAGTGAATTGAATGACTATAAAATTATGATTCCCTCTCCATCTCAAAGGGAGGTTTCTCAAGTAATAGGAGCAGAAAACTAACATTAAAATGGCATAATGGGACGTGTCATTTATAGAGTCCTTATTGGCTTTACAGTATTGTCGGCATCAGAGTGCATTAGTGTGACACGCTCAAATTGCAGAGGAAGAAAAGCATCGGAGGGGGTTGGGGAGGAAGAATGTTAAGTGTTGCATTTTATCATGTGAACAGAACATTTATGGTAAAGCCCCAGACACCAGCTCTGGTAATGAATGCAGAAAGGGAGATGCAGAAAAACTTGCAGCCAGGGACCCATTCTTTTCCTTGGGATTGTTATGCTAATTTTGCAGACTTGCAGCAGCAGCAGCAAAGTCGAGATTTAGGAGGAATGCATCCATTACTAACTACTGATGCTATAAAGATATCCTTAGCTCCTCCAGCTAATTTAAAAGGCTCATTTATATCCTATTTTTCAAGCGCTGCACTTCTGCCGACATTACGTGAAAGGTAAACTGTTCAAAAGTCAATACAGCGGATGGCTTTTTTTGCTGGGAAGCCTCAAGCCTGAGAGTGATTTCTTTGGCAAGTTTCATGTTCTAATTTGTTACTAATGCTAAGGAAAAGTGACTAATGGTTTATCAATAGGGCTAAGGATTTGAGGTATTAACTTCTTTCCCTTACAGTTGCTGCAAGAAATGTCCACTTGGTTGGTGTTCATGAGGCAGAGGGCTAGGAGAGTGTCTGTTGTGTGATTCTTGGTCTGTATATTTTATATTCATCTAGCTTTCCAGACTACCTTGTCCCAGAGATCCACAGAATGGAACAAAATTATGATAATCACAGCCATCGGCAACTGCCTTAAAATATAACTGTAGGGATACAGTCCTTTCAACGCTTTATTTGGACCCAACTCCAGTAAACTCAGTGGGACTTAAAGAGAAAGGCAGTTTGGCGTAGTGGTTAGAGCAGCCTTTCGTGACCTTGAGTCCTCAGGTGTTGTTGGACTACAACTCCCATCATCCTTAGCTCCTCACTCAGCCATAAAGTTCACTGGGTGAAACCTTGGGCTACCTCAAGGAGTTCCCGTGGTCATTAAATTACTGGGAGAACCAAGTGTAGCATCTTGGGCTCCTTGTAGGAAAATGTGGGACATAAATGCAAACAAACAAATGTGTAAGATGGAGCTGTTAAAGCAGTGAAGGGACACATAACTCATGCTTCACATAAAGAAAAGCCCCGCTGCAATTTTATTTTTGAGTTAGTTAATACATTTGTATGCCACCTTTATCTTCCAAGAAGCTCAAGGGGGCATACAGGGTTCTCTTCCTCCCCATTTCATCCTCACAGCAGACCTGCAAGGTAAGTTAGGCTAAGAGATGGTGACTGGCCCAGTGGCGATTCCAACCCTGGTCTCCCAGGGCATAGTCCCAACACTCTAACCATTACTCCACTTCATGTTATGATTAGCCTTGTGGATAGCTTAATAGGTAGAGCATGAGACTCTTAATGTCAGGGTCATGGGTCTGAGCCCTACAATGGGCAAAAGATTCCTGCATTGCAGGGGGTTGGACTAGATGACCCTCATGGTCCTTTCCAACTCTACGCTTCTATGGTTCTTATTCTATGAGTCTCTTCTATCCTGCTTCACTGAACCATCCAGTGTTAGGAATAATAATAATAATAATAATAATAATAAATTATTTATACCCTGCCCTCCCGGCCAGAGCTGGGCTCAGGGCACCTAACACCAGTAAAATTACAATAATTAATTAGGATATTTCCGTTCCACCTTAAAAGGGAGCAGGCTTTGTGAGTCACAGAGTCTGCGTATTTCCTGTTCACAGGAAGTTTCTCTTTTTGTTATTGCTTTCGTTTTTCTCTCTGTGCCTGAACATCGAAGCAGGCAGTCATGTTTTTTTCTTTGTTCTGACCAACGCTGAATAAAGTTGTAAATATGCTCTCCTGAGTGCATCTTTCGTTCTGCGAACTCTGCTGATAGAGTGTGCACGAGCTCTGGAATGTGGCAAGCTATTTCTGAGGCTTCGTGTCGCTAATTGACTGATACTGTATCTACGGGAGATCGATGGATCGTCCGGCATCGACGTGTAACCATGATGGTCTTTGTCTCCCTGGCAGTATCCCAACAAATGGGGGGGGGGGCAATTTAAAATACAGGTTAAAAATACAATTTAAAATGCAGCCTCATTTTAATAATAGCCCATAGATCAAAACCATATGGGGAGGGAAACATAAGGGTCAGACTGAGTCCAAACCAAAGGCCAGGTGGAACAGCTCTGTCTTGCACGCCCTGTGGGAAGATGTCAAGTCCCTCAGGGCCCTAGTCTCTTGTGACAGAGCATTCCACCAAGTCAGGGCCAGTACTGAAAAGGCCCTGGCTCTAGTTGAGACCAATCTGACCACCTTGTGACTTGGGACCTCCAAAATGTTGTCATTTGTGGACCTTAAGGTCCTCCGCGGGGCATACCAGGAGATATGTGAGGTGTGAGGCTTCATTTATCAGATAAACCTTGCTCTCTGTGATCCTGCCATCGCTATCTGCCAAATTGGTGCCATCTCCAGTTAAAAGAAAGGTCCAGCTATGAGGTTCTGAGAAAGACCACGACCTGAGAGCAGCTGCCAGTCAGGGTACAGAATACTCACCAGGTGGGCAAATTGTCTGAATGGCTGTAAAACAGCTGTAGAGTTTTGTACCTCCAGATGTGTTGGACTACAACAACCATCAGCCATTGCACTTCAGTAATACTTAATAACAATAATAATATGAATAATAGCATTAAGAATAAAGCCATTCTTTTTGCAATAAAGAAAGCATGTTAAATTGAGCTCCTTTCCCCTTCAAAGGCTCTGGTATTAGCGAGAGCACATGGCCAAGGAATTTAAGACAGGAAGGATCCTCTCCCTAGGCTTGCCATTTCTTGGCACCATCATTTCCACTAACATTGGAGGACCTCGGGTGCAAGAATGGTTTCTGGGTGGAGATAGATGGTCATTAGCCCAACAGTTCTGGCAAGTGCAGGGGTGAATAGTTCTCAGGACAGAATCTGTCTGTCCACTTAAGGAAGGTCAAGGTGTGAGAGAGTGTGCAGAAAGACCTATCTTGCCCTCTTTGTCAGGTGACAGCCCTCAGCTCTGCTGTTCCCACCTGGCCCAGGATGCCAGCACCTGCAGATGCTTGGATCCCTGCTGCTTATATTCCTTGATTTGACAGCACTTTTACTCAGTCTGATCCCATGGTGAGATTTCACAGGCAAGAAGTGGTTTTATTTTCGACGGTGCAGGTAAGACCTGGGAAATGAATATTGCAAGCCCTGAATCCCACGACTCTAAATTTAAAACTTAAATCAGGTCAGGGCTACACAAAGAAGTATCTTATCTCCGCTGCTTGCTTTTCATATGAGGACCTGGCTTTTCTTTCTTCTGGCTCCCTTCTGAGCATTAAAGTGCACGTTCCCTTGCTTTGACCTTCCTTGCCTTTTCATCTTCACCTTCACTTTCCAAATTGCAGAACTACTTCTAGACTTCTTCTTTTTGCAGCACTCCAGCTCTGTGCCCCCTCAGTCTATCTCCTCACTTTGCATGCGGCCAGCCAAGCCGTAAGCAGTAGCTGGAGGCTGCAGCGGCAGCAGGAGATGGCAGAGGAGGCAGACAGGTGCAGAGGTGACCATAGCAGCAGGTAGGCATGGAGGCAAAGCCGGGTGGGGATGGCATTTTCTGTTTTGCCTGCAGTGGTGAAATGCCCTGTGCCGGCCTTGATCAGGAGACTCCTTGTTGTTGTTTAGTCGTTCAGTCGTGTCCGACTCTTCGTGACCCCATGGACCAGAGCACGCCAGGCACTCCTGTCTTCCACTGCCACCCGCAGTTTGGTCAGGTTCATGTTTGTAGCTTCGAGAACACTGTCTAACCATCTCATCCTCTGTCGTCCCCTTCTCCTTGTGCCCTCCATCTTCCCCAACATCAGGGTCTTTTCCAGGGAGTCTTCTCTTCTCAGGAGGTGGCCAAATATTGGAGCCTCACTTCAGGATCTGTCCTTCCAGTGAGCACTCAGGGCTGATTTCCTTAAGAATGGATGCGTTTGATCTTCTTGCAGTCCATGGGACTCTCAAGAGTCTCCTCCAGCACCATAATTCAAAAGCATCAATTCTTCGGCGATCAGCCTTCTTTATGGTCCAGCTCTCACTTCCATACATCACTACTGGGAAAACCATAGCTTTTACTATACGGACCTTTGTTGGCAAGGTGATGTCTCTACTTTTTAAAATGCTGTCTAGGTTTGTCATTGCTTTCCTCCCAAGAAGCAGGGGACTCCTACTCCCTCCCTAAAATTTCCAGAGTTCCCTGGAAGAGGGATCGATTGTTAAATCCCCCTGGAAATTGTAGCTCTGGGAGGGGAATAGTGGGGACTCCCAACAACTCTTCACAAACTACAGCTCCCAGAATTCTTTGGGGGAATCCATAACTCTTTAAAGTGCTACCATAGTGCTTTAAGTCAAGTGTGATCTAGGGACGTGGGTGGCGCTGCGGTCTAAAGCACCAAGCCTCTTGGGCGTGCCAATCATAAGGTCGGCATTTCAAATCCTGCTGCTCTTCTGTCCCAGCTTCTGGCAACCTAGCAGCTCAAAAGCATACTAGTGCAAGTAGATCAATAGGTACCATTGTGGCGGGAAGTCGTTTTCATGCACTCTGGCACTCGTCACGGTGTTCTGTGTGCCAGAAGTGGTTTTTTCATGCTGGCCACATGACCTGGGAAAGCTGAAGACAAATGCTGGTTCCCTTGGTCTGAAAGCGGAGATGAGTGCTGCATCCCATAGCTGAATTTGACTGGACTTAACCGGTCCAGGGGTCCTATAATTTTACCTTTAAGTATGTGTGGCCATTGCCAGTCTTTCTCTGCTCACGGTCTTTCGGCCTTCTTGTCCCCGATACCTAATTGCTTTCCAGCTTGCTTGCATTATGAATTCCGACTCCCTTGTATTCCTGATTTTTGTAATAAGCCCTGCTCCTGGAAACTCCCCCCCCTTTTTTTTTTTTTTTTTGCAATTCTGCTTCCTAAATTTGGATGAGGGTTCTTCCCATGCTGTTGGGATTCTTCTGAGAATCATACTTGGATGCTAGCAGCCTTCAAAGGATTCCCCCCCACTCCCAAAGTCATAAATAATGTAGAGAAGCCTTTGAGGCTGCCTGTACCCAGTAAAATTGATTGGCAATAAGTACAAAACAGGTAAAAGGAAGCACACAGTGAATACTTAATATGTGGGATTTCTTACAAGGTGGTGTGGTGACAAGCAGCAATCTTCTTTTAAAAATGGGTTAGACAAATTCGTGTTCAGGATAGGTTTGTCAGCAACCGCTAACCATGATAGTTAATTGGAACCTCCAGGAGACCATATCTCTGAGGGTCAAACTCCATGTGGCATTTATGTCCTGGCTGCTGCTCAGACCATGACAACAGAGGCTTCATTCATGCAGGAAAAGGCTATCAATGGCTCCTAGTCATGGTGACTATGTTCTGCCTTCATGGTAATGCTTCTTTGTGCTAGAAACCCGTCCTTTGGCGGGTTTCCCAAAAGTGTTTGGGCAGCCCACTGTGAGACCAGGATGCTGGTGGGCCATTGGCCTGATCCAGCACACTCTTAGAATCATTGAACTGTAGATTTGGAAGGGACCCTGAAGATCATCCAGTCCAACCCCCTGCAATGCAGGAATATGCAGCTATCCCATAGGGGGAATTGAACCTGCAACTTTGGCAATATCCTCAGCACCACGCTCCAACCAACTGAGCTGTCTTCTTATCTTCCAGTTTACACACTGGCCCAAGAGGTGTGGATCAATCCATTTCACGCTGGAATTCACAGATACCCAATTCCTTAAGCATCTCTTGTTACAACTCAAAACCAGGAGTTTTTAAATTATGCCAAGAATATGCAATGGGAAGCTTGGTGCTGGGGCACTGGTGGAATGCCTTCTTTGGTAAAGTGCTTGCCCTGGAGTCCAGGGCAGGAATGTGGGGATCTTAGGCATGGGCGGGGGGAGGGAATGTGGCTATACAGTACTCCCTGCAGTGGCGTAGCGTGGGGGGTGCAGGGGGGGCCGGCCGCACCGGGCGCAACATCTGGGGGGGCGCGCTCGCACTCGCAGCTCTCTGCCCCTACCTGGCTCACTCACTCTCTCTCACTGCAGTGCTGGCTGTGCAAATCCGATCCGAGCCGCCGGGTCACCGCCCACTGTGGAGGGGAGGGTGCCAGGCGTGCGGTGCGGTGCGGAGAGAGAGCGAGGGACTATCTGGGGGAGGGACAGTGCAGCAGGGGGTGCAAATTACTTGCCTTGCCCCGGGTTAGGGGGCGCAAATTACTTGCCTTGCCCCGGGTGCTGACAACCCACGCAACGCCACTGACTCCCTGTCTGATCCTTTCAAATCTCTTTCATAGGCCATAGCCCTCTTCAGCTGCACTCTCTCTTCCTAGGTCACACCTCTCACCATCTCTGCTTTGTCCTCTCCTGAAGTGCCCTTGTCCGGCTGGAATGTGTCCTTTGAAACTGATAATGTTTCTTGCTTGCCTGGATGCAGAATAGAGGGGGATGAGTGAGTGCTTGTAGAAATAAGCCAACTGTATTCAGGCAAAATCAGCATTTGCTACTCTATTGCCTCTGGCCCTGCCCAACACTGACATGTGCCCCCTCGCCCCCCAAAGTTACCCAGAAGGCCCTTAGGCCAGTGGTGGTCAAACTTGGCCCTCCAGCTGTTTTTGGACTACAACTCTCACCATCCCTAGTTAACCGTTGTCAGGGATGATGGGAATTGTAGTCCCAAAACAGCTGGAGAGCCAAGTTTGGCCATCACTGACTTAGGCTGAGAAAGGCTCCCCAACGTTGCTAGGACCTAGAATTTATGCCTTCATTTACGGCCACCATCAGTGAGTAGGGCAGGAGACTCTTCATCTCAGGGTTGTGGGTTCAAGCCGCCCATTGGGCAAAAGATTCCTGCTTTGCAGGGAGTGGGACTAGATGACCCTCAGGCTCCCTTCCAACTGTACAATTCTATGATTCTATGTGCTGGCGGGCACTGAAGGGAGCTGTAGTCCAAAACATATGGAGGGTAGCTGGTTAGGGAAGGCTAGCTGGTCATCTCCGTGTTCACTATAACCTACGTCTGCATGGCTTTTCACGAACTACAAAAATCTACTGCAAAAGGACGAGAACAGCTGATCCTGCAGCTTCAAATACTTTGCAACAGAAGGCATTACTATTCCAAAGATTGCTGCATATAACATATCTGTGCCCGTGTATTGTTGATAAACCCTCAGATAAATGTTAAAACACATGCTTTTCATAAGCTTTCTTCCCGCTTATGGATTACTTTTGGTGTTTATCCTTTGCAGCAGACCACTTAATCTTACCGGAGTACTTTACAATTTAGGCCCTCAGCCTGACCTATTTAAACAACGTTGGATACTGTCAGGAAAGCTGCATGTTTCTCGCAGGCAGACAGGTATTTATAACTGCTCAGCAGCAGACAGTGATAGCTATAGCATCATCTGCGCCATAGAAACACCATCAATGTCTTTTATAGCAAGAAATGATGAAGAAGTCTGAAAGTGGCGGACAAACTAAGATGTGATCAGTTAAATGTTCCAATGTATTGCTGTATTAATCTAACATCATGCTCTGAACACAAATGTGAGCTGCAAATGCAGGATAACAATCTTCCCAGGAGCTGCAACAAATGGAAACTCAGAAGGGAAAGAGAAAGCCAGCAAGCAAGCCCATTTCTTCAGTGTGTAAGTGGAGGTGGAACCCAGGAACTAGGTTAGCATGTGTAGACACTTGATTACGACTCCTGAGTAAGCTCCATTGAGTTCTGTGGTCCTCATTCCTAGCACAGGACAGATAAATGTAAATAAAAGGATAGAAGGCTACTTCATATGACCTATTTATTGAACATTTATTCTGATTTGCTTAGTTAAACTTTACACAGAAGTTAGTTGCATCTGGTCATTACTGAGCATTGGTTCTGATTTGTTTGCAGGGAGGTTATTATGGGCATTCATCCTGCAGTCATCCCAATTTCCTTGTTGGGTGTTCGTATATCTTCCTGTTAGTTATTCCTTCCACACTTTTCAATGCATTCCCCTATCACTTTCCAAACTGCAAACAGGCTGTTTCTTCTTTAAAATCAATTTATTGCTAGGGTGACAGAGGGCTTTGATCCACATTAATTGTGCAAACCTAAATCTCCTGCCTGATATGAATGCCTTCTTTGAACACGCTGACAGTTCTAGAGATGCCCTGATTCTCGCGCTGAAGGTTTGTTCTGTGTGGGCCCAACGTGGACTTCAAAAGGAAGGTGTTTTAAGATTGGAGTGTAAGACTCATCTAAATTCAGAAATTTTGGCACCATGCTTCTTAGCAGTTCCAAACAGATTTGGCACTGTGGGAGTAGAGCTCTGTCAGTCAGTTCTGAATTCTGCTGCCCTCACTTTCTGAAGCACGAGAGTTGAGGAACATGCCAGGAACAGCATGCAATGCTCGATCCTCCAGTCCCAGCATGTGCGTCAGGAAAGGTGGAGTAATTGAATGATCAAGTCTTAACTCCATCCTCCGCTTCTGTACTTAATGCACAGTAAGGACAGGAATAACCTTTGCGTGCAAGTTTTATCTTTACTAGAAAGGTGGATGCATGGATTTAAAGGAAAAGTCACCACCTGCCTTTTTGCTGAAGAGGATATGCACGTTCTGAGGATTCCTTCCTGTGTTAATAGCAATATTCTGTTTTTAAACACTCAGAACTTTGATTTTCCATTTCTCAGGGTAGATTAATTGAGTTGCATGCACTGTGCACACTTGAGACTAAAGCTCAGTTTGTTCAACAAGGACATTACAGATGGCATTGCTGTTATTATACAAGGCGTGTTTGTTCTTGTGCCCTTGGCTGAAGATTATTTCCGTCTTGTACTTCTATTTTTGATTCTTTTTTTGGTGTGGTGTGGCACCCCAAAAGATGGCTAACTTGCAGAGAACCGAGTGTGCTAAAGTATATGTGTTAATTATTTTTGTTAGGTATGATTCAGGGATTAAAAATATATGTATTTGCCATCTGTTCCTACCACTGCATGATTTATTTTATTTTAAAAGGCATAGATACTCTGTTTTTCTATAGAGAACACTCAAAACAGTTAACTAGTTCGAACAATCAGTTACATAGCACACAACATTATTTAAAATAATCAAAAAATAAACATGGTTCAGTCCTAACACTGAAAACAGATTGTGAGGCTGGGCCTGGCTCAGATTGGATCCAACCGTGTTGTAGCAACTTACTTTGGGACAGTCAATGGGAGAGAGAGGAGAAAGGGACCTGTTTCTACATTTTATGGAACATACAGGGAAGCCATTGGTGAGCAGGATTTCAGCAGAAGTCTATAGGACATCTCAGCTTTTCCACAACCATTTTTGTGCAAAAGCTATGTGCTTCATGGGTATATAAATGTGTTTTCACTTTGGTGGCGCTGGCTGATTGAGCCCAGAGTTCCAGAATTTTGCTTAACACTTGGTTTACGCAGTAACCCTTGACCTGATGTTTGCAAAGGTCTTAATGAGAATTTGTTAGACTTAGCTTTGTGTCAGGGAACTGCCATCAGTACTGGAGGCGGAGCGCAAAAGCCAGAGGGATTCCAGAGAGCGTCCAGGGATCGGGAGGAGCAGCCCATCTTCTGGGGAAGAGAATCAGCGTAGCACCAGTGGAGAAGGGGGGCAGGTGGGGGAAGTGGCGAGGCGGTCCTATGACTCCTTGCCTGGGACGAGCGGTGAGAGTAGGGGTCCTCCATTGCCCACGCCCTCCTTGCACAGAAGGCTTTTGCGCAGAGAGGGTAGGTGAAGACTAGGCGTCAAATAACTTCTTTGCTGGAAGAAGTTTAAGAAACACCCACTCACGGATACTGCCAGCGATTGAGTCAGTCATGGGTGAGTGGCTGTCCGGACAGAAGGGGTTCACTTTGGCAGCCCAGCCAGGTGTTTGCACCCAGCCAGGGAGATAGGCACCTGCTTATGCACGAGCAACCCCTAGAACCATTACAGCAATCCGTGAGTCCCTGATGTTGCTTGTGTGCAGCCCCGGGGGAGGCAGCACGATGAGCCAGACAGGACCAGCCGGAGAGACAGAGCAAGAAGCCATGGTGCGAGGTCTGGTCGAGAGGATACGAGACCTGGAGGCACATGTCGCCACCCTGCCAGCGCGGCTGGAGGAGAGGCGGGCTCAGGATGCACAGGTCAGAGCCACCCCAATAGGGAGGAAGGTCCCCGGGCTGGTAAATAAGTTTGGAGGAAAGCCCCAAGACTACAATGCTTTCCGAACGGAAATTCAATGCACTTTGGAATTGCAGAAAAATGACTTTGCTGATGACGGGGAGAGGGTGGCGTACATTATTGGACATCTGCAGGATGGGGCACGCAAATGGATCAGGCCCTTGATGGCAACGGGGAATGATGCATTAAAAGATCTTAAATTTTTTTACCAGGCAATGGACGCAATGTTCTCCAGCGAGGTGGAGCAAAGTGTGACACGGAGGGAGCTGCTGGGGTGCAAGCAGGGGAGCCTGTCCGTCAGAAGCTACTGGTCGCGTTTTGCGATGTTAGTGCACAAGCTCGGGTGGAACCTGGATTCTGAACCAGTACAAACGCTGTTTGAAGCAGGTTTGGATCCTGAAATGAAAGACGAGTTGTCCCGAGCGCCCCGCCCGCGGTTGATGGATGAGCTCACAAAGACTGTGCTTGCGATTGGTGTACGCCAGGAAGCGCGGGCTCAGGAAAAGCGGGAGATAAGGGGGGAACGTTTCCATGGCAACCGCATTCCTGAGATGCCGAGGGAGCCTTCCCAGGCGGCAGAACCAATGGAAATTGATGGAGCGTGCGCGCGCTAAGTTTCAAACGCTAATGAAGGCCGGAAAAAGGAGGGGAAGGAGTGGGAAACTACCAAGAAGTGTTTCCTCTGTCAGCGGCCAGGACATTTTGCAAGGGCCTGTCCCCAACGAAAGGCCTGGCAAGGCATGATGGGGACAGCAGGCCACGACGAGAAGGGGGAGGAGGGCCGGTGCAGGGAAACGACAACGCCTGGCTGCCAACCAGCAGGGGCAGCAGCCAGGCCAGCGACCAATAGAAGTGCCCCGGCCTGACCCTCCCAAGGCAGCTATAGCCATTGAAGTGGTGCTAGAACTCCCAAATGGGCACCCAGTCAAGGTGAATGGGCTGCTGGATTCTGGCAGCTCGTGTAATTTCTTCAGTAGAGACTTCGCTCTGGAGCACCAGCTCCACCTGTTGCCACTAGATTTCCCCTTGCAGGTGACCACCATTGATGGCAGGGAACTACTGGGAGGGGAAGTGACACACCAGACACCGCCAATGCGGATGAGTGTTTCCAGGCACACGGAAACCGTGACCTTTCATGTGGCCACGCTGGCAGGACCCCCAATAATACTAGGAATGAGCTGGCTGGCACTACATGACCCAGTGGTGTCATGGCATCAGCGGTCGCTCACCTTTGGGTCAGCTCACTGTTTAGAACAGTGCCTGGGAGGAAAGGAACCAAGAATGACTGTGGCCAGGGTGGCTGGGGTGGCCCTGGAGGAAAAGGGGCGGGTGCCACCGCAATATGGAGATTTGAAGGAGGTCTTCAGCGGGAGAGAGGCGGATAGACTGCCCCCCCCAGACCATATGACTGCCAAATCAACCTGCTTCCGGGGGCCCAGTTACCGGTGGGTAAGCTGTATGCCATGTCTGACCGGGAGATGGAGGAGTTGAGGCAGTTTATTGACAAGAACTTGAAAAGGGGCTTCATAAGGGAATCGAAGGCGGTGGGGGGGGGGGGAGTCCAGTCTCCTTTGTGGACAAAAAAATCAACCAATCAGCCCAGACTTGTGGTGGACTACCGCCTTTTGAATTTGGTGTCAGAACCCGTGACTTTCCCAATATCCAGAATCGACGATATACTGACACATGTGAGGCAGGGAAAGATTTTTACCAAGCTGGACCTATGGGGGGCATACAATCTGATTAGAATACGGGAGGGGGACGAATGGAAAACGACCATGTTCACCCTAGCAACCCCTAGAACCGTTACACTTTGCAAAACATTTTTCAGTAATCTATTGATTGTTCTAGTTTTGGTAAAGAGATTATAGGAGGCTGGTTTTTCTATGTGAAAGCATACCAACAGACCCTTTAAAACTTTTTTTTCCTCCTAGAAGCGTACTTGCATTTTACCTCATGAACTAGTATTTTCTTTCAGAATATCAAGTACAGTAGCTGTGTTTACTTTGCAAACATACTTGGAAGTCAGAATTATCATAAACAATGCATTTTTTTCCTTGCTCTATTGTTAGATCACCCAGAGCACATATATACAATGTAGTGGCTCTGCTTTTGGTTGATAACCGTTCACCCAAGTATTTTAACATGCATGAGCATGGTAACAATAATTTAAATATATACATACAGGGAGCAATGGAAACGTTTGTGAGCAGTGACTTCTGCACACCCAGCACATTGCGCTCGTGGAAGTTTCCGGTGCCTTTTCCTTGCGTATTTTTCTCCAGCATTAATGCTGTTCCATAGTGTGTAGATATGTCACACAAACTGTTAATTTGTGCAAATCAGGTAAAACTTGTATCTGCCCTTACTGACCACTTTATTTAACGTTGTTGACAACTTGCATTGCTGTTTTCAGAAATGTTATTTACAAAGACGTTTGTTTTTAGTTCGCTCTCTCTCTTTGGAACAGAGGAAACAGTGATTCATTGATAGAACTCACAAAGGCCAAGGAGAAAGTTATCCAAGGTCTTAAGTAAAAATAGTGCCATAATCTATCAAGTGCCAGATGGGTTTGGTGGGAGCAATGGAGAGCAGAGTCCATTTTGGCCACCTCAGAGTGTTCAATTTCATTGTAAACTTATGTACCTGATAATAGCAGCCTCTTGTTTCTTAATTGCAATTGTATCTCTCCTTTCCCCAAATGAACCCACTGTGGCCTGTATGGGTAACGTTATCTTAAGTTATCTTATTTCCAGCGGCTTCCTTTTGCTGCTCATAAGCAGGACAAACTACTCCTTAGGATCACTTAATTAACAGATGTGTTCTAAAAAAGAAAAGAAGATTTTCCACTTTTGGAGAGTTGATCAAGATGAGATGTGAGAAACGAGGGAGAGAACAAGAAGCCTGGTCTTTTCCTTGGACACCATTTGCCTAATTCAAGTTGCCTCTGAAGTGGCCAATGACCTGGTTCACACATAACATTAAACCCAGTCAGATGAGTAGCATATAAACAATAATTTTTTATAGTTTTATTATCATAGGAATCTCATATGGAGAAGGGATGATGCAACTGACAGAAAAAAATTGGTGTCTCCTTTACTTTTCCAGGTCAGCTGGCTTTTAGAACTAGCTTTCCCTTTTTCCTCTTCCCTTCCAATCCATCTTCCTTTCGTGTCATTTCTTCTTCTTCCAAGCTGACTGTCTTTTCTGTGTTACTGCTCTAAAGCTTTTTTTTTTTTTTTAAATCTAAATAAATTTGAGGCAGGGCACTTATTTAGCTTTACCAGGAGGTCTAATGCAATTTTAACCCTTTTCATATGTGTAGCTGATTAAAAACAACAGGTGTCCAGCAAGACTTTGGTTTTGTTACTTAAATTGGCTTGCATTCATTCTTTTGATTTAGATTTTAATCATTCTTCTCTGGGTTTTACTTTTATATAGCATTGCATGGCACTAACTAGCGTGATTTATACTGTTTCAATTTATTGCACTTATGGCTTCATTATTGTGATGTGTGTGTGTGTATAGAATTAGGAAGTGTTTATTGTTGTCCTGAGGTGCTCTGAGCTAAGCTTGGATGTTGGAAAAGTGGCATACAAGTATTAAAATAGAATGTATGTCCATATGCATTAATGTAGCGGCATTTTATTATCGTCTTGATAACCTTTATTCTGTATCTTTGCTTCAGGGATGCTTTCCATAATAAGGAAGGGAGGTGCTCTGAAAACATTCCTGTTTAGAAAAAGCTTAGAAAGCTGAGGTTATTTTAACCTGTTTTCGTGATTTTTGTTTCAACATGACTGCGGACCTTCCCCTCAGTTTTACTGTTTTATTTTTCTGTAAAGCGCTTTGAGGTTGCTTAAAAAAATAACAATGAAGCGGCGTATAAATTTTGTGAACTAAATAAATGAGGGAGAGAGCGAGGCGTTTGATACGCCCTGAGGCGGCTTCGAACGGCTCCACCCACTGTCAATTGGCGCGAGTGCGCCGCTTCAATTGGCGCCTCGCGCGCTATACGCCCGCCCCCTCGCTTCTCTCCGCCCAATCGCCGCAGCGGGAAACGCTTGCACCCGAGCTCCCTTCCCGCCCTTTTTCCGTTGACTTTGGCGCGCGAGTCTCAAACACCAGCGAGGAGCAGGAGGAGACGCCCCGCTGTCCTCCAGCCGAACGCAGCGGGTTGGGGTGAGGGGGGAATCAACCAATCGGAGAGCGAGTTATGCTTTCTTTCGCAGACAAGCGCGTCTCCTACCCAGTAGGCAACAAAGGTGGGCGGGCTCGAGAAGCTCCTCCTCTGCCTTGTTCCGAGTTGCCTGAGAAGGGAGAGCAGGGGGCGTGGCTTCCTGACAGCCGGGGGCGTGGCGTGCGCGGCTATTTAAAGAGGACTGCGCCGGCGTTCGAACGCTCAGTCGCGGCTCGTAGCCGGTGCGGTCGGCTGCGTCTGGGAAAGGAAGCGGCGCTGCTGCGCTGCTGGTTTGGATAAGCAGGATTTTGGTGGGGAAAGCAGAGGCGCGCGTGGCTTTTCCTGGATGCGCCCGGCTTGGAGGGCGTAACAAGTGTCGCTTCCTCCGCGATTCCCCCCCTTTTTCGTATTTTTGCTGCTTTCCCCTTACCTTGCTCCTTAATTTTTTTTTTTTTAAATTTTGTTTCCGTTTTTCTCCATTCCGAGGCTGCATTGCAAGCGAGGATTTATTTGCTGCGCGGCTTCCGCTGCACCGCCGTTCGTGCGCGCGTGTTTTTCCTCTCTTTTCCTCTGTCTCCTTCCCGCTTTTCCTCCCTCTCCTCTTTTTGTTTTCTTCTGCCTGCGTGTTAGGCGAGCCCGGGTCCCCCCACCTTCCCTCGGGCAGGCGGGCGGGCCATGGAGGAGAAGTACCTGCCGGAGCTGATGGCGGAGAAGGACTCGCTGGATCCGTCCTTCACCCACGCGCTGAGACTGGTTAACCAAGGTGCGGACATAGACAGCCTGCAACTTGCATTGAGGAGGGAATGGGCGTTTTGCAAAACAAAACGGGGTGGGGTGGGGGTGTCTTGATTTTTGGGGTGCGGGGAAAAACAAAATGCAAGCTTATTTTCTGGACGGAGCAATGTAAATCGGGTGCAACGTCCGCTCGGAAGTAATTAAATGAGTCGTACGGAAGTAGGATTGCACCACCCTAAACCATTTTTGTTCTTGTTGTGTTGCATTACTCTGCGCGAATAATGGGAAAGGTAGACAATAGGCACTTGGTAAGAAAAATAGGGGGCGGTGCCAGGGCACGGCTGCCCACCCTGGAAAGGTGCTGGTTTTGTGTTTGGCGTGTCGTTCCTTGCAAGTGCAGGAGATCCCTTTAAACTGGCTGCCCGCAGACTTTGGAAGCAACTCCGAAGCGTGAACTAGGTAGGGGTAAGTCTGCATTGGATGGGTAGCTCATGAGCTGCAACGGCAATTGCATCTTTCGGAGTGTGTGTGTGTGAGAGAGAGAAAGCTTGCATTTCTCCAGCGTTAACGTGGCACCCCGGGGTGCTCAAAAGTGCTTTTTGTTGGGTGTCCTCTCGGTAATCCTAGCAGCATCTTTGCAAGGTACCTTTGTGTTTATCCCTGTATTGCAAGGAGAGAGGAGAATGGTTACAACTGTGGCTAAGCACCCAATGAGTCCCAACTAGAATTGAGATTTGGAATCAGGGTCTTGCTGCACCTTGCTTTCAGCTGGGCTCTTCCTGCTCCTACAGTTAAGCAGCATAGGATATTGGCTGTTAGTCCTTTGCATCCAGTGGCAGCATGCCTTTAAACACCAGCTGCTGATGGCAACAAGGGGGTGTAGCCTTCCATGTAAGCTTCCTGTAGGCACCTGGATCGCCACTGCTGGAGGTGAAAGTGGTCCTGAGCTTCCATCTGAGCCTTCTGGTATGATTTGGCAAGGCTGGCTTTGTTATATTTTGAGATGGATGCAGAAAGAGTGCTAGAACAGCTTGGGATTTTGTAAAAAGCTACTTGAGTGATTGGCTCTTCCAGTGTGAAACAAAAGCGGAGATGGTGTGTTTGGGTTTCGAGTGATAGGCAGCCTCATTCAGGTGCAAGGAGTTTGTATTGTCGGGGACTGGAGGGCTTCTTTAAAAGTATGGGAAATGAGGGCCACGTCGTGAGGGTCCTTACGGGACAGCAGCACAGCCTCCTGTTGACAAGTGCCTTTTAGCAGAAGGAGCTGGAGGTTCTTGGATGTGTCTGGGAGTTCTCAGACAAAAGTTCCTTCTGTGGAAACTTCAATTACGGGCTTTGACCAGATGGATCTTAACAGACAACTGTTCATAACAGGCATTTTAGAAATGTGCTACATGAGGGGTGATCATCTTTCTGGTACTGATTTTGGGGAAGCAGCCCTTGGTAAAGAACTGGATAATTATTGCTGAAATTTTGTGTTTCTGGGGTAGACATTATGTATTTGCAGGGTTTGGGGCAGGGAATGGATTTTGGAATTGAGGATGAACGAGCGCTCTGTAGGAACAAAAGATTTGTAGGATTCCTCAGGGGGCAAGGCAAGCAAGCTTATGTTCTAGAAAGTCCTTTAGGGGGTGGACAGCAGTGGATAAAAACTGGTTTCCCCCATCCACACTAGAGGAAATGGGGTTGAGCTCTCTGGGGAGTTGAATGACCATGTGATGCAACAGATTTTTGGGGGGAGCGACATAACCTTTTTCTTCACCCAAAACTCTAGTGGTTAATTGCTAAAGGAGGGAGTACAGTGCCATGATGTTTGGGAGAGGTCATTAGAGTTGTGTTCTAGAAACTGGTGTGCACGGAAACACAATAAGCATGCAGCAGGTGATGATACCTCCCCCCCCAAAAAAAAAACTAGGGTCTGTGTGAGTTATTCACTCACTCGAATAGGCTGAGGGATCAGTGATCCACACACCTTCCCTCTTTGGTAGCCTGAGCAGGTGCTTTCATCTTTCTTGCCTTTGATCTCGCATCTGCTTAGGAGAATTTGTCATGGTGGGAATCAAGTGGCATGCTCCAGAGCTTGCCCCCCCCCCCCATTGGTACTGGCCAATTCCCTAGGGGGAGGGAAGCCATTGTGTGTCTCACCCCCAGAGGGATGTTCCTGCTGCCTCGGGAATTTTCCCCTCTCTGAATTGTCCAATTTCTTTGGAGTGGAATCAAACTCCCCAACCCTATTTTCCCATAGCATCTCTGAATATGAGTTGCTTTGGCAAACTATGGAGCTGTGAAGTTGGTATCTTTTTCTATAGTCTGTGTCACCTTCACATTAAAAGGGAATCTGACATCTTCTGGTCAGTAGCTTTTTTTTTTCATTACCAACATACTTGAACTGCACAACTAAATAGCTCTTTTGACATTTGCTCTTTCGAGGCATCTTGTATATATACCAAGAAAGGAGTGTCTTGACATTAGAAAGGTTTTTTTGGGGGGGGGGTGGACATGGAATTGCTTCTGTTTACTAAGTATTGGTTCTCTTCCTCCCTCTCTCCCCCCCCCCCCCGCTTAAAAAATAGCAATTTTCAGTTGGATGATTTCTTCCTGACCTTGATGTTTTCATGTTGCTGTTGGGCTGTGTGTGTGCATGGGAGAAGCATGATGGATGTCTTGATCACCAGCAAAGTGGCCTTCATTAGCTAGGAAGCTGAGAATAACAGATGGGACTTGCAATAAACAATAGGTTGCCAGGACCTGCCAGAGTTTGAAATGATGCTTTCCTATTGACATCGTGCTCATATTAAAACTAATCCCACAAATCTGGCAAGCGGTGCTTGTTTCTGAGCTTCTAGTTTTAAGACAAGGCTCTAAAAAATAGGGAAAGGGCTGTAGCTCAGTGGTAGAACATTTGTTGTGCAGGCAGAAGGTCCCAAGTTTCAATCCTATTCATCTATAGAGACTCTGGTCTGAAATGCCCAAGAGCTGCCGCCTGTGTAGATACTGAGTTAGATGGCCCCATGGATCTGACTTGGTATAAGGCAGCTTCTTCCTATGTTCCTAAAAGGGTGCTTTATAACAGTTGGAAGGGCAGGGTATATAAATAATAAAATTATTTAATAAGGCTGAAAAAGGGCTGTTGAGCATTCCAGACAAACCTTGGGTCCCCATGAGTCCAATGGGGATTGCTTGCTAGCATCTTTAGGATGGTTGCAACCTGTAGGACAGGTTTGCATCTCTGAAAGTCAAATGATGGACAATGGCAATATGTTCTGGTGGCTCACACAACTTGGGATTTGCATATTTTTCTGACGCCTCTCAGTAGGAACTGTCAGAAGAGAGGTGCTGCTTCATTGTGTGTGGTCTGTCTGGGACATGCTTGTGACAGACAACCAGTTATTTTAAGGTCCATAACGATGTGTGGCTAATACCTGGACATAGCTTGGAAAAGTGGGAAATAGGTCTAGCAGCTGCTGTGATGGCACCTTCAGAGGTGTCAAACCACTGAATAGTCATTGCTGGGGAGCAGTGGCTGCTAATGTTGTTTGCCGTTGTGCCCTGCTTGTGGGCTTTCCTGAAGCGTTTAGCTAGCCGGTGTTGTGGAAATGGGATGCTGGATTACATATTCTGGGTTGTATCCTGTGCTTACTCCAACTAGGCCCACTGATGAACTTAAGGCCATTGATTTCCAGTGCATCTATTCCAAGTAAAACTTACTTGGATATTACGCTTCATTTTCAATTGGCATTGTTTTGACTTCTTTGTGATTGCTACCCTGTGCTCCTTGGGGATTGAGGGAACAGCTGTAGCTCACTGGTAGAGCATCTGCTTCACATGCAGAAGGTCTCAGGTTCAATCCCCAGCGTCTCCAGGTAGGGCTGGGAAAGACTTCTGGTCTGAGATCCTGGAGTCTGAAGAGACAATTGTCAGTCAATGTAGATAATACTGAGCTTAGATGGTCCAATGGTCTCACCTGGTATAAGGCAGTGTCCTGTGTCCCTGTGAAGGGTAAGATATATGCTTAATTAATAATAAACAATAAATATTTCACATGATCTAGTGGGGCTTCTGTGTTAGACTGATGCCAAAATCTGCTCAGTTATGGGGCAGTTCATTCTGATGCAAGCTATTAAAACTGCACAAAGCATGGTGTATTTGCGTCACAGAAGACGTCATATCATATTTGAACAGTTCGGGAGTTGAAAAAAGGAAGTACCTATGTATCCCCCCCCCCCAACTAATTCAGGTGTAGCTGCTCTGGAAATTAAATCTGCATCTTTTGAAAATTACCTTTGCAGGAGTGAGTAATTTGCAGCAGGTATCCTGTCGCAACAGGTAACCTGAGCTGTAGCTTAGTACTGTACATTTTTACTGCTTTCAGTATGACTTGGGCACCAATGAAAACTGCCGTTTTGGTTCTGCTGGAATCTAACCTTAATGCAACATTGGTTGAAAATAAGGTGTATTTTTAACATTGTTAACCTCTTCTCTACACCTTAGAATTTGAGGTTACCCAGTAAAGTTCACTACATGTAGCTTCAGGATGGATAGAAGCCAGGACCCTATACAACACACACTTTAATTTGCGATACTGCTTTTTTAAAAGCAAATGGTGGACTATGAAGATAACTTAGCAAATCAAGTTTTATCAGGTTGCTTGTGATACTAGGTTAACCTCTGGCTATTTTTGTCAAGTGAACCAAAATGGAATGAAGAGTATGTGTTTCTTGAATGCAGGCTACCTCAACTCTCAGTTTGTACATTGGCTGCATGACATGCCAGTAGAACTTAAAAAGTACCGTATTTTTCGTCCTATAGGGTGCACCGGCACCTCGTTTATGGGGGGGGGGGAATGAATAAAAAAAATTATTCCCCCCCCCAGCCGCGGTTGTAGCCCCAAGCCTTGCGCATACCCGCCTGAATTACAGGGAACCCTCCGGAGGGCTCCCTGTGCTTCGGGCGGCAGCCTGCTGCCCCAAGCCTTGCGCGCCTGGCAGGACCTCCCGCCAGGCGCGCAAGGCTTGCGGACACCCGCCCAAAGCAGGGGGCGCCCTCCGGAGGGCTCCCCGTGCTTCGGGCAGCAGACTGCTGCCTGCAAGCCTCGCGTGCCTGGCAGGACCTCCCGCCAGGCGCGCAAGGCTTGCGGACACCCGCCCAAAGCAGGGGGCGCCCCCCGGAGGGCTCCCTGTGCTTCGGGCGGCAGACTGCTGCCCGCAAGCCTTGTGAGCCCGCAGGAACTCCCGCCGGGCTTGCAAGGCTTGCAGATAGCTTCCTGAAGCCTGGAGAGCTAGAGGCATCGGTGCGCACCGACCCCTCTCACTCTCCAGGCTTCAGCGAAAGCCTGCATTCGACCCATAGGACGCACACACATTTCCCCTTCATTTTTGGAGGGGGAAAAGTGCGTCCTATGGGGCGAAAAATACGGTAGGTTGATTTAGGTGTAGGAGCAATAGGAAATTGAGAATGGAAAAGAGAGATTTAGAGCTGGCAATAACTGGTTACCTTTATCTTTGGGGGGATTAATACAAATCTGAAAAGGTCTTTAAAAAAAATGTTGGACAGAATTTCCACATCCAAGCTGCTGAGCCAGAGCCGCATGTACTTGGATCTCTATTAAAAATATCAGAATGACACTTCTAATGCCCTCATCGAGGCATGCAGAGTGTGGAGAGCTCTGTTTGTGCATCTGTCTAGGATTCTGCAAGAGCAGTTTTGCAGTGATGAATCACTGAAGATTTTCACCTACTATGTACCGAGCAAAGCACTGTAGCCGCAAATGTACTGTCTCAATTAAAAGGCAGGCTTATGTAACCTTTATAACTGCCTGCCTGCAAGCTGACCCAGAGTACATGTTTCAGATTTAAGAGTGTGAAGCAGCTACTGGGTGAAAAGAAATGACAAGCAAACTCCTTGCATGGTATTTCTCCCCCCGCCCCTCTCTTTTTGCACAGAAGAGGATGAGCTCTTCCTAAAGAACATCATAGCAGTAACATAAAATGCTTGTTTACATTTACAAGTTGTTGGAATAATTGTTGTATTGTTTTGTTGAGGCCTTCACTCCACTGAAGTATCTCGGTCTTGGAGTGGCAATCGGCTTTGTAGCTCCAGGTTTTTGCCAGTATACCCAAGTGGCAGACACAACTAGACGTGCATTTTATTTATCCTAGAAATCATATCCACTTTTTACATTCAGTAGAAGTCACTCAAAGCTGCTTGCAAAGTAAACAGACTGGCAACAACAACAAAAGATAACTTGTTTTTAATGATGTGATTGTTAACAGGACCAGCGTGGTGCAGTGGTTAAGAGCGGTAGACTTGTAATCTGGTGAACCGGGTTCGCTTCCCCGCTCCTCCACATGCAGCTGCTGGGTGACCTTGGGCTAGTCACACTTCTCTGAAGTCTCTCAGCCCCACTCACCTTACAGAGTGTTTGTTGTGGGGAAGGAAGGGAAAGGAGAATGTTAGCCGCTTTGAGACTCCTTCAGGTAGTGATAAAGCGGGATATCAAATCCAAACTCCTCCTCCTCCTCCTTCTACAAAGCAATCCAGGACCAAAAATAGTACCATTAAAACAAATAGCCAGAACTAACAATAGACTAAATTAGGTCGCGTAGTAAACAGGATCAAAGGCTTGTTTAAGACCAAAACGCCTTCAAAACACTGGTGGCACGCGAAGACTGAGATGGCATAGCTTTTTGGGGCAAGGAGTTTCACATTGGGTGCTGCCACAGTTAAAGCCCCAGGATAGATTTAAGGGTGTGGGGAAGTGTAAATCGTTGCACTGGTTACTTAACACTGTATGCGATACAAGCCAGGAGCAGGTGCAAGTGGCACACCAGCCAAGACTGGGCATAAGTTCTCCTGGCCAGATGCGACACCTGGCCATCTGATGACAAGACTGGGCTCAGAATTTCTCTCTAGCTACGACGCTGATCTTTCAAGGGTTGTGCAACCCTTTCTGGAACAGACTGACTTCCGGTCTCTGCACCAGTAGGTGAAACGACCAAGAACACCTTTGCCTTGTTTTGATAGTTTGAGTACGTTAAACCCTCATTCAGCCTATCACTGACTCAGCTTCAGAACTTCCCTGGAATGAGATGACAGGGAGATGCAGAGCTGTGTTTCCTCAGCATGGGGATAAGATTGAACTGGTTCCTGAGTAGTAGTTTCTGAGACACGCCTGCAAGGAAGGACAGCCCAAGCCCCTTCCATTACGAAGCAGACTGGAGCAACAGGAACATGCTCTGCTCAACTTAGGGCAGCCAAGGCTCCCCACTCCCAAAGCAGGCCTGTAATAACCTGACTGAAGTTCCGAATCTGTTTTGTGTAGGAATTCTTGGAGATAGTTTTCCCCTGTGTACCCAAGCACACCAGCCAAAAGAAGAAAAGAAAGATAAGAAGAAAGGGAAATTACAAAATCCTCTCTCAAAATTAAGTCTGCACAACATATTCCAAACACACAAAAGTGAGCCCTCCCAGGTGTCACCTGGAAGCTTAACCTGTATTTCCCCAGCCCTCCCACCTGTTTGTAGAGAGAGTGCTGCTGTTGTGACCAACCTTAGATCAGGATGTGACCTCGACTCACTGGGGATGTGGATCCTGAGTTGCTGGTCGAAGTTGTTTGCTCTACAAAATGGGTGAGCAGAACTCGGGATTATAGGACCTATGTTTTTTCTAGAGCCATCAGCCAGAGCTGGGGCAGATATTTGCTCAGGGGCAGTCAGATGCAAAATGGCGGCTGAGAGGGTGAACGTTGTATCACGATGGACATCATGAGTCGTTGAGTGGAACCTGTGTGTTTAAGTACAGTGGTACCTTGGGTTACATATGCTTCAGGTTACAGACTCCGCTAACCCAGAAATAGTGCTTCAGGCTAAGAACTGGATGAGAACAGAAATCGTGCTCCAGCGGCGCGGCAGCAGCAGGAGGCCCCATTAGCTAAAGTGGTGCTTCAGGTTAAGAACAGTTTCAGGTTAAGTACGGACCTCCGGAACGAATTAAGTACTTAACCCGAGGTACCACTGTACAAATTGTATCTTGAGTTACTACTGATCAAGATCTCCAGGACCTTTATTTTGAACAGGGGAAAGTAGTTGTCTTGATGCTGGCTTTTCAGGAGTCATCATTTACAGTCTACTTCCTGTCCACCTTTGCTCTACACGGGCTCCTCTTGAAGTCTGCTGTGGGACTTTAGCTGGTGTGAGTTGCACGCTTGGGCGCAACTTTTTAAGGTGCCAAGTTTGAAAACTTAAAATAGCTTGGGCACTGCGTATTTTAGGAAATGCCATTTCCCTTGCCCATTTCCTGTTGTCGTCTAGGGTGGCCTTGTTGTATTTGCTTTCTCAAGGACTGGCCCCAAGATAAATAAAACCTTAGGTGAAAATGCCAGCTCCTCCCTCACTCAGCGGTCAGTTTTGTAGTGTTGTGTGCCTTTTCAAGTTTGAAAGAAAGAAACAAAGAAAAACCTGTTAAGCTGTTCGGTTTTACAATGTCCATTAAACGTGCCCAGAGCTACTTCTCACCTTCACCATAGCTCACCTCAGACAGTACTCTCAAATACAGAGCTTTACTTTGGTGCCCAGGGCAAGTTGCTAGCCCTGGCCTTCACTGTTGGAGGATAGACGGTTAATGACAAAACAGGTTCTTTCTTGGTGTAATATTTGGAACAGACTCCATGGAAAAGCAGGCTAAGCTCCCCCTCCCCCCTAAAAAATGACAATTGAAGATAATATTCCAAAGTTCTGGCATAGCAGCAACCCTGCTGATCATATTCTAACTTATGCCTCTTCTAAAGTTGCATTGGTAGTGGACTAATTGGTCTATTTAAAGTCCATTCCATCTCATTTGTACATTGGCTTGCACTTTTTTTAAAAAACAAACAAACCCACACAAGCTTTCCCATTTAAATATGTGCCTGGTTTTCTCTCAAGAAAGACATTTCTAGATAGTGTTGTTAATGGTGTGTTTGTGTGTGTGTGGTAACTTCTGCGAAGTACAAAAGCTAATAGATTCTGAATAGTGATTTGTGAGTTAAACTGGGAGGTTCAGATCAGGCTGGTTCACAGCGTAATTGCCAGATGCTATATTCCTCAAGCACAGGGGTCAGCAAATTTCTTTAGCGGGGGGGGGGGGGGATGGTCCACTGTCCCTCAGACCTTGTGGGGGGCCAGACTATATTTTTTTTGGGGGGGGGGGGAACGATTTTCGCATGAAGAGGCCTGAAGATGCTTCACTTTACCTGTCCCCGTTGCCGTCCCAATAGCCACAGTTGGGCTTCAGTCAGCCAGCCAGGTGCCATGGTGGGGTAAGAGACTGCGTTGGCCGGCGAAGACAAAAGCAGCAGCCCCGGCGGAGGAGCCATGGATGGAGGTAGGGGAAGTGGGGTGTCGCTGGAACTTTTACCTACTCCCACCTGCTGCTGCTGCTTCCTGAGAGGCACCATGGGAGGAATGAGGGAGGCAGGCAGTGCTGAAGAAAGTGTGCGAGGAAGCGGTGCGGAGAAGGAAGGAAGGGCGGACTGAGGGAGAGGGAGGAGGAGCAAGAGGAAAACGCAGCAGCAGCAGCTGGCATCACACGCCCCCTTCACAGCGCCGCCCTGCTGAGGTGGGCAGGTAGGCCAACTGACTTCCGCCATCGATGGTGCCCGGTGTGGGACAAGATTGCTCCATCCCTGAGGAGAAAAGCACCGCCGTGCGATTTCTGTTCTCATCCTGGGGCAAAGTTCTTAACCCGAGGTACTTCTTCCGGGTTAGTGGAGTCTGTAACGCGAAGTGTTTGTAACCCGAGGTTCTACTGTACTTTGTGTAGTCTTCCATGTGTCTTCCAAGGTGAGCTTTGTAGCTTTGTATTTACTGTTAGTAAATAACATGTTTAATGATTTATTATGTAGAATTCAAAGAACAGAAGGTTGGATGAAATATTGATTCATTGCAATAGCCAACTTCGGAATGCATTGGTTTGAGGGGTTAAAAGGGAAATTGGGCAGTTTATCCGATGAGGAATATTGGATTAGTTGGGCGGGTGTGCTGTGAATAAACTAGATTCCCCCCTCCCCCTGATGAACTCTGTACAATCTTAATGGTTGCATGCATGTAATTATGTCAGTAGGCAATATTGCTTGAGTATTTTCTGCGACCAGCACAAAGGCTTTTAGAAGCCTGATCTGCCAAAAAGTTTACTAGAAAACCCTGTCTCTTCTGTGTTGTATTTAGAAGGTCACTTCTGATAATTTACTGGCTTCTCAACTGCAGCGAGACAAACAGAATTAAAAGATTCACAGAGTTACATAGTTAAAGTGCATGCACAAGATTTAGGATTCCACATTCCTGTCTCTTGAGAGAGGCTACTTTTTGATGCTTAAAGGATCTGAAACATTCCCTGCTTGGGTATAAAGTCAGCCTATTTCAGCCACAATAGGGCATCTGGGTCCTATTGATTTCTTCTTGAATTAAGCATTTCTTTAAACTGCTCCCATTGAAATCAGTGGCACTTAAGAAAACCCAGCAACAGCTAACTCTGGTGTAGTTGTGTTCCATGTTCACCTCCAGGAGGTGTGAACTATGGTCTTTGTCTGGTCTACACATCACATCAGACGATAGTTTGAAACTGTTTTCAGAACCAAGAAAATGCTTACTTCTCATGGTTTCTTAAGAGCAGAGGATTTCTGTCTCTCCAGGTGGTGGACTGCAGTTTCCATTGGCCCCCGCCAGTATGGCTGAAGGTCAAGCATGACAGGAGATCCACAGTTTCTCCACCTCTGGTTTTAAGTTAAACAAGTCTAGGTTTGGGCGATAAAACAAGCCAGATTCTACCTTGTTTCACCTTGTTGGCAGTACCTGGCGAGGAGCAGAGCAGGAACTTTTGATCCATGTGTACCAGTATGTCACTTGTTCACATTAAGCCATGATTTGTTTTAAACTGTAGTTTAACTGGGCCTTTGTTTAAAAAGTGGATTGAACAGAAATTCATGCATGCATGCAAAAGATTTTCTGAAGTATTGTTAAACACTTGAAACCTGCTGCTGTTAACTTTTTGTAGAACAGTATGGGTCCAGCAGGAGATAATGAGAAGAGAATAATACACTTTTAAGTTGGATACCTTGCTTTTCCTTGAAGAGAGGAAAAAAGAAACCCTTTCAAAAGGGAAAAAAAAACGCCACCTAGCATAGAAATCACAAAAGGTGCAAACACTGGAGTCTTCAGTTTTGGCACACAGTTGCTTTTAAGTTGCAGAAATCAGGGGATTAATTAAAAGCAAGTATTGTCACGGTGCTGAAAAGAATGCCTGCCTAGCATTCTGGAAAGTTAACTGCCAAGAACTTGGTGCAAGTTCAGTTTGAAATGGCTGATTTAATTCAATTTAAAATACTAAGAATCCGTTCTCACTAAGATTAGTCTCTGCTTCATTGTTCTAACCCTGTGCACCTAATCCTTGATAGTAACTTAGACTTCCCTCTACATAAATCATGCAACAGCTCTGTGGTACCTGCACACCGTGTCCGGTTACTTTGAATAAGCTGTTTGAACTGCTCTAACTCTATTCCTAATGGTAGAAGTCATTCAAGGCAGCTAGGATGTGTTTTTATGCATGCATGCATGCTTGCTTACTTCCAGTTTGTGATTTTGGCAAAGGGGTTTGAAGAATTGCACTGCTTGCTTTCTGCCTACATGGCTAGGGAAGATATGTGAAGAGTGATTCTATCATATGTTCTAAGGAAATCCATGTAGGACATCTGAAGATATTTGCTGAATACTTGGTTGTTTTGTTGGTTTTAGGTCGTGCTTTTGGTTTTAATTACATGTTTGTTGTACTCTGCTTTAAATTAAGCAGTTTATAAATTGTTTGTGAGTAATAAGGCTGGGAAATGGCATTATCCACTGGAGGTGTGGAGGAAACTCAAGTGGTGGTAAGCGTCAGGCAAAGCTGGTTGGGAAACCTGATGACAAGCAGGTGATGTGTGATTAGAGCTTCTGTCCAGGGAAATAGAAACTAGAGGCAACAAGGACAGAAGTGAAGGAACAAGCGTCTTTGAGCACAAATGAAGGTTACTAGTTCTTCTTTCATTGCCTGCAAAAAGTACATGCCTGTGCAAGCAGTCATTTCATGCTATTTGTGTGCTCAATTGTGGCATAAATGCCCTGCTCTCCTGAGGAGCCCAGATAATCTCCCACCCACGAGGCTTCTGAGGTTATATAGGAATAGAACTGTGCCTTTTGACCTTTATTCGTTAGTGTACATAATCTTGCTGTAGCCCTTTTTGTGACGTCTTTGACATTTTGAAATATTCAAGTATTTCGGATGTGCCTAAATTGGCCATTGCCTGTAAACTGAAATATTTTGCAGTCCTCTCCCAAGTTCACTGGGTCTGTTCATTTAAAACATCATTTTGATTTGCTGGTAGAAGGTGATTTTTCAAATCACAAGCTTCCTTCTGAGTAAGCCTACTTAGTGTTTCCCTGAGCAAGAGGTGTTGTATCAGTACATATTGACTGGAGCTAAATATTATATTTCTGAAAAAAAAGAATAAAAAGTGTCTGGTCATACAGCCCATGTACCTTTTTTGTATTAGAGTTACATTTGCTTAGACAAGTGGCTCTTGAAAACTAATTAAAATACAGCCACAAATTTGTAATTTAAGTGCCTGAAATATGTCCAGAACTTTCAAGCAGCAAAGTCAGTTTTTCCTAGAAAGCAAAATGCCCACATTGTCTTGTTGATATGTCAGATATGCATCATGGTCTGCAGTAATTGTGTATCATACTTGAATATTTCAACTTGGTTACTGCCTGTGAATTTTTATTTAAAGGAGCGTAGAATGTAATTCATTGTACTAAAGAATTGTGGCAGTATAAAAACTCTTTTGTATTCACTTCATACTTGATTTTAAAACCATTAACACTTAAAAGTGGCATCTTCAAAATGATTAACCTTTTAAAAATCATTGTTATCCATCATGGCCTTGCACTTGTTTGTGGAATTGCATAACTGTGTTTTTCTGAATTCCTTCCACAATGAACTGGAAGTTTATCAGCTGGCATAGGCTGTCTCTAGAGCAGCTTGCGCTGAGGAGAAGTTTGCCAGAGAAGAAAAGTTGTTTTCCTGAAATTCAATCCTCAAATCTGGAATCCATGCGCATTTCAGAAGTTAGGAAGGAGGCTTCAGTGGGTAGCCTGTTCATTCGGTAAATAGTTCAGAGTTCGGACTGCACAACATTTTTGGGAAAGCTGGGGAGGAGGGCAGTTCACACAGTTGGTTATGGTGGGTCATATTTATCTGAATCAAGCTTTTGGCACATAATGTTTCCCAGAGACAAGTTGTTTATCCAGCATTGGCTTGAAGGCTTTTCAGATGAGAATTCCACCCCATAAATACATTAAAAAAGGAGTAAAGTCAGAATCTTCACTTCCTGAAGTAATGATCTACTAGCCTAGCAAATCTATCCACTCCAAGATATGAAGACAATTATGTCTGCTCCGGCAAGCATCTGAGGAAACGTAGCCAAGCAAAGTCAGTAAGCTTGTTCATTGGAAAAGTAGCCTCTCTCTTGGCAGTGACTTCCAGTGCACCCCTTCAGAAAATGACTGTTTAGGTGGCTTACACACAGCTAGAGAAAAGGGGAGAGGCTGGTAGTGTATTAAATACTACTTTCTGCTGATGCAATGGAATCATTCAAGGCTTCTACAGTGCCTAAAGCAGTTTTCACCATCCTCGTGCCCTCCGGATGCTTGGGATTACAGTTCCCATAGACCAAGCCACCGCAGTTGCATTTAGTTCCTCTAGTTTAAGCTAAGTCTGAACCCGCAGGCTTGCTATCCTATTTCAAGAGATGTTAGTTAAATATTAGGAGAACTCTAACTTCAGCATTGAGGCAAGCCACTACAGGAGAACGTAGTACCTGAACAACAATGTTTTTGAACATGGTGGTGGTAGTGGTTAGAATTCATTCAGTAATGCACTTGGGGGGGGGGGGTTGAGTGTGGCAGGAATACAGTGGTACCTCAGGTTAAGTACTTAATTCGTTCCGGAGGTCCATACTTAACCTGAAACTGTTCTTAACCTGAAGCACCACTTTAGCTAATGGGGCCTCCTGCTGCTGCTGCTGCGCCGCCGGAGCACGATTTCTGTTCTCATCCTGAAGCAAAGTACTTAACCCAAGGTACTATTTCTAGGTTAGTGGAGTCTGTAACCTGAATCGCATGTAACCTGAAGTGTATGTTACCCGAGGTACCACTGTAGAGACAAAATAGGGCTGCAGAACAACAAGCAACTCCTGAAAAATAAAGCACCAGAGATAATTCTGCACCCCCTTAGCCCAGCAAGGGAAGGTCATTGGAAAGGAAATATGGGCTGCTCCATCCTTTGAAAGGCTCCTTGATCTTTGATGCCTGGAGCACCGCTCTTGGGGCTTGGGGATACACAGCAACATTTTGTTGGACAACTGTAGTCACTGGACAACTTCATAGATACATCAGAACCCCTCAACTTTCTATCCACGTAGAGCATTTCTCTAAAGTGGAGTCCTGTCCCTGTTTTATGGATGGAATCATGCCTTTGAGTCCATGCAGGTATTTTCCAGAAAAGTAACTAGTATGTGCAGATAGCAAACACTTCAGATTCGTTTGGTAAGCTTAACTCCGCGTACTAAAAATCCTAGGTTTCTCTCTCTCGTGAACAAGCTTTTAATCTTAATCCTGTGAGTCACCTAAGCTTGCCTTCATAGGAGTCCCTGAATACCTGTCCACATTCATTTAAGAATAAATCTAGCTGTCTTGAAATGGAATAACGTTGGCAAGAGACTCTCCCATTAAGAGCTTTATGTAAGTTAGCAGATGTTACAGGCTAAAGTGTAATAGAAAAGTCATGCGAATAGACCTGGTTTCCAGATCTCTCTAGAAGTAAATACAGATGCGGTGGTACCTCTAGATACAAATGGGATCCGTTCCGGAGCCCCGTTTGCATCTAGAGGTAAACGTATCTAGTGACGGCACATCTGCGCACACGTGTCTCGCTTTTCGCCGCTTCTGCGCATGGACGTGACGTCATTTTGAGTGTCTGCACATGCGCAAGCGGCGAAACCCGGAAGTAACGTGCTCCACTACCTCCGGGTTGCTGCGGAGCGCAACTCGAACGCGCTCAACCCGAAGCGTATTTAACCCGAGGTATGACTGTACGTACTTGTTTCCTCCCCTGTAGGCTGCAAAAATGCACGACTGGTGATGGTAAACACCAAAACCACGCCTCTAGTAAAGGTGCTCCTTTATACTGGTGCACCTGTACAACATAGCTCTGGGTTTGTTTGTTTTTCCAAATTTCCTTCAGAGAGCTTTTACTACATGGATTTGCCTGCCTAGATACGCCAGCATGTCTGACATAGCACTTTTGTGCAGTGCTGAAGATTTGGGGTTACTCTCAGACTGGTGACAGTTCCATGCATTCACATATGGATCTATTGCTCTTTACCTTTTTATTTTTTAACCTATCGTTGCATAGAGAGGGGGGGTGATGGTCCCTCCTCAATAGGCCATAGTTAACTAACTGGTGACAAGAGGCTCTATGTGGGGCTACCTTTGAAGGTGACCCGGAAACTACAACTAATCAAGAACGTGGCAGCTGGACTGGTGACTGGGAGTGGTTGCTGGGACCATATAACACCGATCCTTAAAGACCTACATTGGCTCCCAGTATGTTTCCGAGCACAGTTCAGAATGTTAGTTCTGATTGTTTAAAACTCTAAAGGGCCTCAGCCCTGTATGCCTAAAGGAGTGTCTCCACCTCCATTGTCCAGATCCAAGGGCCTTCTGGCGGTTTCCTCACTGTGAGACGTGAAGCTACAGGAAACCAGGCTGAGGACGTTCTCGGCAGTGGCACTTTCCCTGTGGAACGCCCTCCCATCAGATGTCAAGCAGATGAGTTACTATATAGCCCAGGCATAGGCAAACTCTGGCCCTCCAGATGTTTTGGGACTACAACTCCCATCATCCCTGACCACTGGTCCTGTTAGCTAGGGATGATGGGAATTGTAGTCCCAAGCATCTGGTGGGCCGGAGCTTGCCTATGCCTGATTAGAAGACATCTGAAGGCAGCCCTGTATGGGGAAGCTTTTTAAGGAATACTGTTTTATGTTTTTATATATGTTGGAAGCCACCCAGAGTGGCTGGGGGCAACCCAGCCAGATGAGCGGGGTACAAATAAATTATTATTATTTCACTAAAGAGGCAGCAAATAACAGTTTGTGTCACCAGTGTTTAAACCAGTGCTAACTGATTGTGGGAGGTCTTTCAAATATTTAGGTGTTTAATTCATAAAAATGTTTTTGAGGTTCTTAATTGTTGTGAAATATTCAAAAATGTTTAAAGTTTATTACATTTTATTGCTAATGTGTTTGCTGCCTTGTGCTTCTTTGGGTGAAAGTTTAATACAAATTAATTATTGAGAGGGAAGGATCGCATGGAGCATTTGAAACCTATAAGGAGCATGGGGCTGTTGGCCTGGAGAGAGAGGCTTAATATTCCTATTTTGCGTGGTGGCGATGGGGAGGGCAGGAGAAAAGGCTTGCTGGGAAGAATTGGGTCCAGCTCTATTCCTTACCTGTGGCTATTGGTCTTTGCCACCTACTCAACACTGGAAGCAAAGTCTCCCCTGCAGCTGAGGGGATTACGGTACATCTCAGATTAATGAATGAGTGGTGTGTGGCATCATAGCTTTAGAATCATAGAATTGGAAGAGACCACAAGGGCCATCGAGTCCAACCCCCTGCCAAGCAGGAAACACCATCAGAGCACTCCTGACATATGGTTGTCAAGCCTCTGCTTAAAGACGTCCAAAGAAGGAGACTCCACCACACTCCTTGGCAGCAAATTCCACTGTCGAACAGCTCTTGCTTTCAGGAAGTTCTTCCTAATGTTTAGGTGGAATCTTCTTTCTTGTAGTTTGGATCCATTGCTCTGTGTCCGCTTCTCTGGAGCCGCAGAAAACAACCTTTAGTTCTTGTTGCATTCACATAGACTTTTTGAATGCCTGGAGTACAGAAATGCTAAAGTGTGAAATGCACTGCTTTAAGGCTCGAGGAGCAGGATGCTGACATAGAAATGTTCGTCAGGAAGCTGGTGCATATGGCTGAAAACTCACAGGATCTACTTCAAGTCTCCTTGCTCTAATGCACGAAGCCGCAGCTCATGAACAGCCTAGGCTGGCAGAGTCTCAGTTGAAGTGCATGCCTTCTTGATCATGTAATGAGTGATTCTAAAATTAAAGCATTCCAATGCTCTTGAAAAGGAAGTTCTTCTAGTCAGTTTTGCAATCTCTGGCAGCGAGGCAAAACCCACACTGGGACAACAGTGGTCTTGCACTGTTTGCTTCCATTCAACTCTCATCCCACCTCCCGGTTTGGTTGTTTCTATTGCTGCTAGGAGTATCATAGAATCATAGAGTTGGAAGAGTAGCCCATCAGTGACCAGTTTGCAGCATTAGGAATACATTTCCAGAACATAAAGCACTGTTGCCACCAGACTAGAGCATGGCTGTCACAAAACTGGACTTTAATTCTGTCTATTTCTCCTGTTAGCTGTTTTGAATAGAGGCAAACGGGATCTGTCAGTTTCTTGGCTTTGGATTTTTCCGAACTAGAGTTTGCCTGATTTCTCCACCAATTTTTATAAAAGTGTAGACAACATTTCCCCTTTGTATGTGTATGCACTATTGTGCACAGTTGCGCCTAATTGATTTTTGTACATTTTCAATAATTTTCAGAGGCTAGAAATACTTTTGAAGTCTTCTAAAAAGCAAGAGCAACCTGCTTAAATTGTAAACCTAATGGAAAGCACAAGATCAGTACAATGCTTATTTAACAGTAGCCAGATCATTGTTCCTTAAGTAGGTCAGTCTTGACTGGCTTGGTGGTCTGCTTTTTCAAAAAAAAAAGTAAATTTCAATTTTACATCTCAAAACATTTTACATCCTGTTATGTATCCTGTGCCTTACCCGCTCCCTCCATGGTTCATTCCACTTATCCTTCATTCCTGCGATTTTACTATAATCATTTTAATCAGTTTCCCACTCTTACGTCACTTAAACATCAATTACACTGTTGTATTTATCTTAGTGCTGCCAGAGTTTCCAGCTGTGTACAATTATTTTCCATATACTTAATAAACATTCCCCACTCTTCTCTGAATATATGTTGTTCTTGCTCTCATTTAAACATGTCATGTAACTGGTGGTACTTTAACCAATCTGTAACAAGGCTCCTTAAGCCTTCCATTGGTTTTAATGTGGATTCACTCCCTGTAAAATCCAACAAGTCCCTATAAGTTTGGTCTCCTGCTTCTATTCGTCATCTTCGTCATCTCTCCAGTTCAGAATTTCAAGCAAATCCCTCGCCTCTCCCATCTGTTTGGCTCTCTCATTCAGCTAATTAGCTGCGTTTTCTGCAGCTAATTCTTGGATTTAAAAATGCAATGCTGCGTTAAAGCAACAGGAGTAACTTATACAGAAGAACAGTATCCCAGTAAAGCTTTTGTGTGTTGCTGTAAAAAAGGCCCTACAGTGTATCCCAGACTGTCAACTCACGTAGTTTTGCCTCAATCTACATTTCCTCTGTTCAAATTCCTCTGTACATTTCCTCTGTTCAAATAAGGAAAAATATGTGGGGCAAGCATGTTGGATGCCTCCCGACCTGAGGGGCTCATCTTCCAGCATCATAACTTTTATATGCCTGTTGTCTTTGTCCATGGAGTTTCCTTGGCAGGGATACTGGAGTGGCTTGCCGGTTCCTGCTCCAGGTGGATCACGTTTGGTCAAAACTCTCCACTATAACCTGTGCATCTTGGGTGGCCCTGCACGGCATAGCTCATTGCTTCTCTGAGTTATTCAAGCCCCTTCGCCATGGCAAGGCAGTGACCCATGAGAAGAGAAGACTCTCTGGAAAAGACCCTGATGTTGGGAAAGATGGAGGGCACAAGGAAAAAGGGACGACAGGGGACGAGATGGTTGGACAGTGTTCTCAAAGCTACCAGCATGAGTTTGACCAAACTGCAGGAGGCAGTGGAAGACAGGAGTGCCTGGCATTCTCTGGGCTATGGGGTCACGAAGAGTCAGACACGACTAAACAACAACATATGGGACAATGCATTCATGGTGCATGGGAGCTCCTATGCTTGATAAGTTTCCCATATCCAGCTGTGGTTTTTCATTTAAATAGTTTAAAGCTTTTGTTTCTTGTCTATAGCTTCACTTTTGATGAGGGGTGAGAGAGAGAAAGAGAGAAACCACTTATTTTGAACTTATCACTCACATTGTGATAAATCTTTATGCCTGAGTGGGGTCATTGATGGCACTGGCAGGGCAGAATGGGATGGTCCCATACTTCTCTGGTGTGGGTTGTCAGAACTATATTGCAGTAGTGCTTCAATGTGCGCATTGCTCCCCCATTATTTTCAAGCGCAATGCAGGTAAAATCCTGCCCTTAAATACTAAAGCACCCCTTGCTTTGGGTCACCTATAGCTTAACAGCTTTGCTTATTTACAGGCTGAATCTTGGCAGAGATGACTTTGGGGATCCAGGCATCCCCAACCTTCGGCCCTCCAGATATTTTGGACTACAGTTCCCATCATCCCTGACCACTGGTCCTGCTAGCTAGGGATCATGGGAGTTGTAGGCCAAAACATCTGGAGGGCCGCAGGTTGGTTGATGCCTGAATTTGACAATAATGCAAATTCATATGTTCCCTTTTGATATCAGACTAAATGCTTCCTCTACCTCACTTAACCCTAGCCCACAGAAATATGCTAGAGTGGCTTAACAGGCATTGCAGATCTTTATATAATAATAATAATAATAATTTATTATTTGTACCCCGCCCATCTGGCTGGGTTTCCCCAGCCACTCTGGGCGGCTTCCATAGAAACAAAAAATACAATAAAATATCACAGATTAAAAACTTCCCTGAACAGGACTGCCTTAAGATGTCTTCTGAATGTCAGGTAGTTATTTATCGCTTTGACATCTGCTGGGAGGGCGTTCCACAGGGCGGGCGCCACTACCGAGAAGGCCCTCTGCCTGGTTCCCTGTAGCTTTACTTCTCGCAATGAGGGAACCGCCAGGAGGCCCTCGGAGCTGGACCTCAGTGTCCGGGCAGAACGATGGGGGTGGAGACGCTCCTTCAGGTATACTGGGCCGAGGCCGTTTAGGGCTTTAAAGGTCAAGACCAACACTTTGAATTGTGCTCGGAAACGTACTGGGAGCCAATGTAGGTCTTTCAAGACCGGTGTTATGTGGTCTCGGCGGCCGCCCCCAGTCACCAGTCTAGCTGCCGCATTCTGGATTAGTTGTAGTTTCCGAGTCACCTTCAAAGGTAGCCCCACGTAGAGCGCATTGCAGTAGTCCAAGCGGGAGATAACCAGAGCATGCACCACTCTGGCGAGACAGTCTGCGGGCAGGTAGGGTCTCAGCCTGCGTACCAGGTGGAGTTGGTAGACAGCTGCCCTGGATACAGAATTGACCTGTGCCTCCATGGACAGCTGTGAGTCCAAAATGACTCCCAGGCTGCGCACCTGGTCCTTCAGGGGCACAGTTACCCTATTCAGGACCAGGGAGTCCTCCACACCAGCCCGCCTCCTGTCCCCCAAAAACAGTACTTCTGTCTTGTCAGGATTCAACTTCAATCCATTAGCCGCCATCCATCCTCCAACCGCCTCCAGGCACTCACACAGGACCTTCACTGCCTTCACTGGTTCTGATTTGAAAGAGAGGTAGAGCTGGGTATCATCTGCATATTGATGGACACCCAGTCCAAACCCCCTGATGATCTCTCCCAGCGGCTTCATATAGATGTTAAAAAGCATGGGGGAGAGGACGGAACCCTGAGGCACCCCACAAGTGAGGGCCCAGGGGTCTGAACACTCATCCCCCACCACCACTTTCTGAACACGGCCCAGGAGGAAGGAGCGAAACCACTGTATAACAGTGCCCCCAGCTCCCAGCCCCTCTAGACGGTCCAGAAGGATGTTATGGTCGATTGTATCAAAGGCCGCTGAGAGATCCAGCAGAACCAGGAAACAACTCTCACCTTTGTCCCTAGCTCGCCGGAGATCATCAACCAGCGCGACCAAGGCAGTTTCAGTCCCATGGTGAGGCCTGAATCCCGATTGGAAGGGATCCAAATGGTCCGCATCCTCCAGGCGTGCCTGGAGTTGTTCAGCAACCACGCGCTCAATCACCTTGCCCAAGAATGGAAGATTTGAGACTGGGCGATAGTTGGCCATACTGGCCGGGTCTAAAGATGGTTTTTTAAGAAGCGGTTTAATGACCGCCTCTTTCAGCGGATCTGGGAATGTTCCCTCACAGAGGGAAGCATTCACCACCCCGCAGAGCCCATCGCCCAGCCCTTCCCGGCTTGCTTTTATTAGCCAGGATGGGCAAGGATCAAGGAGACAGGTGGTTGGTTTCACGCGTCCAAGCAGCCTGTCCACATCCTCGGGGGTAACGGATTGAAATTGATTCCATGCAACTTGACCAGACAGAGCTCTAGCACTCTCCCGCCCCGGCCCTGCTCCCACGGTGGTGTCTAGCTCCTTCCGAATATGAGTGATTTTATCTGCAAAAAACTTTGCAAAATCGTTGCAGGAGATCTTGGGGTCTTTACAAGGCTCCGGTGGTAAAGGTGGTTCTGTTAAATTGCGAACCACCTGAAAGAGTCTCCTGCTACTATTTTCTGCAGATGCAATAGAGGCGGTGAAGAAAGTCTTCTTCGCCGTCGCTATCGCCACTTGGTAGGCTCGACGTTGAGCTCTAACCTGTGTCCGGTCAGATTCGGAGTGAGTTTTCTGCCACCGACGCTCTAACCGTCTCAACGATTGTTTCATCGCCCTCAGCTCCGAAGAAAACCATGGGGCTGTTCGGGCTCCATGCAATCGGAGAGGGCGCTTCGGAGCCAGACAGTCGATAGCCCTGGTTAACTCCGCATTCCAGCGGGCCACCAGGGAATCAGCTGAAAGGCCATCAACATGGGCTAAAGCATCCCCTACCACTCTCTGGAAACCATTTGGATCCATTAAGTGGCGGGGGCGGACCCTCCGAATTGGTCCCACCTCCCTGCAGAGGGGAAGGGTCGCGGAGAAGTCCAGTTGCACCAGGAAGTGATCTGACCATGGCACTTCTTTTGTTTCACTTTTACTTAGTGTCAGATCACCCACGTCACTAGAGGTGAACACCAGGTCTAAGGCATGTCCATGACTATGAGTTGGGCCAAACTTATTCAGGGACAGCCCCATGGAGGCCATGCTTTCCACGAAGTCCCGAGCAGCCCCTTGTAAGGTCGTGTCGGCATGGATGTTAAAATCCCCTAGGACAACCAAACTAGGTGTCTCCAGGAGAAAATCCGCCACGACCTGAAGCAGCTCGGACAGGGAATCCTTGGTGCAGCGGGGAGGTCGGTACACCAAAAGGAATCCTGTACTGCCCCTATTGCCCAACTTCCAGAACATGCACTCAGAGAGCTGGATCTTCCCAGTAGGACGCCTGGTGCAAGCTAGTGACTTCCTAAAAATCACTGCAACCCCCCCTCCCCGCCCACATGACCTGGGTTGCTGTGCGTAAGAGAAACCTGGTGGGCAAGCAGCGGCAAGGACAGGCCCATCTGCTTCCTCCAGCCAGGTCTCCGTCACACATGCCAGGTCAAATCCTCCATCCACAATCAAGTCGTGGATGGCAGTGGTTTTATTCATCATTGACCTGGCATTGCACAGCAACACTTTCAGGTCATGTGGGTTTCCCCTGTTGATTCCAGTATCCATCCGGTCAAGGCCAGACCCGGAGGCAGGGATAGTCCTCAGACAACGACTAAACCTGCCTCCTCGGTAATGACATGGTCTGGTCTTAGCGTAACTCCGCCTCCTGCCCATGATCACCGAGATCGGATGTCCCAGTGCTTTCCCCCCTGTGAAACTTGTCCCAGCCATTATGTTGGCTGGGGAGCCACTCCCAGGCAGCCCTGATCCCACCCCTTAAAAACAAAACACAAACTATACAGAACCAATAAAACAACAACAAAAGGAACAGAACAATTGTACTAAAATTAATCCCCAACCAACTATCCATCCCACCCACCCACCCCCAACAAAGGAAAAAAGAAAAAAAGGAATAAAAACCTAAATTGCCACCGACTGCTTGAGGACATTTTAAAGCACAATGACCACCTGGAACAGGGAAGCAATGGCAGAACACTTCCCACACTTCCCCAAAAGTTTGTTCCAGATAAGGGCCTGGGCCACGCCCCCTGGGCCAGTTGGAAAAGGCCCTGGAAGGGAGCAGGCCCTGCAGTCCTCACCCAGCCGATGGTCCGAGGCCTCACTGCAGCAGGAGTCCCTTTATAGCCGGGAGAGAGGGCCTGGGCCACGCCCCCTGGGCCAGTTGGAGAAGGCCCTGGAAGGGAGCAGGCCCTGCAGTCCTCACCCAGCCGATGGTCCGAGGCCTCACTGCAGCAGGAGTCCCTTTATAGCCGGGAGAGAGGGCCTGGGCCACGCCCCCTGGGCCAGTTGGAGAAGGCCCTGGAAGGGAGCAGGCCCTGCAGTCCTCACCCAGCCGATGGTCCGAGGCCTCACTGCAGCAGGAGTCCCTTTATAGCCGGGAGAGAGGGCCTGGGCCACGCCCCCTGGGTGCCTTATCTCAGTGAAATATGTATCTGGACTTATCTTCATGCTTTATCAGTTGAAAGGCTGAAGCAAGAAGGTTTTCTTTACAGAGGAAGTAACACATTATTTCCCTCTCTTAGACCACTTTCGAAACCGCTGCCTCTTGTGAGCCGGACTTCTAAATGGTTCCTGCCTCCGCTGGCTGGCAGGAGGCCCAAGCTGTTCCTCTGTCAAATTAGTCTGAATTTAAGCCTACACTGAAACTGCAAGGATGGGCATCAACAGATAATAACACTCAGCAACCCTTTGTTTTCTTGTATTCTATACAGTCATATCTCATGTTACATTTGCTTCAGGTTGCGTCCCGCGGCGACCCGGAAGTACTGGAAAGGGTTACTTCCGGGTTTTGCCGCTCACGCATGCACAGACGCGCAAAATGAAATCACATGCATGCGCAGAAGCGGCTAATCGCGATGCGCAGACACGGAGATGCAGGTTGCATTCTTTTCAGGTTGCGAATGGGCCTCCGGAATGGATCCCGTTCACAACCAGAGGTACCACTGTACCGCGAGTCTCTTCGTCTTGCGTTTTTTTCCGTCTTGCGAAGCAAGCCCCTTAGCGGATTAGCGCTATTAGCGCTATTAGCGGCTATTAAAGGCTTAAGGGATTAGCGGATTAGCTGCTAAAAGGCTATTAGCGGCTTAGCGGGCTTAGTGGATCAGCTGTTAAGCGGCTTAGCGATCAGCTGTTAAGCGTCTTAGCGGCTTGGGAAAAAGGGGGGTGGGAGGGAAAAAAACCCCGCAGGAACTCGCAATACATTTTCGTCTTGCAAAGCAAGCCCATAGCAAATTCGTTTTGCGAAGCACCTCCAAAACAGAAAACCCTTTCGTCTAGCGGGTTTTCCGTCTTGCGAGGCATTCGTCTTGTAGTTGATCACTGTAGTTGATTTTTGGAATTCTCTCTGGCCTCACTGTGACCTTACTTCCATGAGTAGTAGGCAGAATCTTTGAGTTGGAAGGGACCCTGAGGACCACCTAGTCCATCCCCCTGCAATTCAGGAATATGCAGCTGTCCTATATGGGGATCAAACCTGCAACCTTGGTGTTATCAGTCCCATGCTCTAACCAACCGAGCTATCCAGTAGCTCGGTAGTGCCCCTGCCTTCCTCAGTGGCCTCCTTGATACTTGAAGGGAACTCCTATTCAAACCCATGGGATCTTCATCTGCCTTCACTGATGCTGGGAGTCTTAAAAAGAGAGAGGAGATGAAGGCTGACCGCACTGAGTTGTAATGTATGTCGTGCTGCAGAGCATAATAAAGTGTAACTGGGGGATTTTGTTTCAGCTTTATTGAAAACTAATTAGCCATTTGAGCTGTGGGAAGGTTTAATGCATCAGGTTTCAGTAATAAAAATTTTACCTTGCCTCAGTCAGGGCAGCTATCCTATGATGGAAATGTGTTTTTTTTAAAAAAAAACCCCGTAATTGAAATATGCCAGGATAGTGAATGTAATCTAGAGTGTGGGGGCATGTGGCGTGTGGGGGAATTAAGAGAGTGGACCAGATGGCCCCTTCAGAAAAATAGATTAGAGAATAGATGCTTCTGGCTGTCGACTAAGTTTGCCAATTGCCTGTGATCATGAGAAATACTAAAAGTATAGCTTGCCATTTGGAAATAATGAAGGGGGTTAGAAGTAGAAGAGAATAAATGACAGAAATTTTCTGCCCTTGTACTTTATGAAGAAACTCAAGGTGCTTAGGTGTTGTCCTTAAGACTTAAAGTTGTATTAAAATGAAGCAAATAGTCTATAAAATTGCTTTTCGAGAGAGATGGAGAAAAAGACACTTCATTTTTGCAAGCAGCAGGCAACGGGAATATGAGAGACCCGAGGATACAGCTTTAAATGTACAGTAATGGAGAATCCTTTTTTACAGATGCCACTTATGTTAATAGCTTGTATAGCAAACATTCAACATTAGTGCCTTTGGGGAGTCTTTATTTGCTGTAATTATGGAGTGATTTTTAAAAAGACCGTGGCTGCTGGCCAAAACGACTTTCATCAATCTGTAACCTTGCAAAGGAAGTCGGGGGGTAAGGTTGCTCTCAAGCAAAGTGCATTGTGTCTGTGTGCTGCTTAAGTGCAGCAAAGAAGCATAGGGGAATGGTACAGATCTTTCCTACAGAATCTCTGTGCATCCTACTCAGTTAAGTGTATTTAAATATTTTCATGTAGACATTGGACCACATGAGTTGCATTGATGGGACAGGAGCATCTGGCTGGAGCTTTGCCCATTGAATGGCATGCAAGCACATAGTTATTGCTGTGTACGCATGTGTGGTCACACACAACACTGCTGAATGTAGTGGAGCAGAATGTGTGTGTGTGTTGATGGGTGGTTTGTCAGTATCACAAGCTGAGTCTAGCTGTCTGCAGGTGCTTTGCTGTCTTTGAACCCTCCTGTTTGGGGGCAAACTGTACGGGGTAGTCAATATGTATGCTCTAGGTAAGCCTTTACCAACCTGGTGACCCCCAGATGCTGTTGGACTAAAACATGGGTAGGCAAACTAAGGCCCGGGGGCCGGATCCAGCCCAATCGCCTCCTAAATCCGGCCCATGGATGGTCCGGGAATCAGCATGTTTTTACATGAGTAGAATGTGTGCTTTTATTTAAAATGCATCTCTGGGTTATTTGTGGAGCATAGGAATTTGTTCATTCCCCCCCCCTCCAAAATATAGTCCGGCCCCCCACAAGGTCTGAGGGACAGTGGACTAGCCTCCTGCTGAAAAAGTTTGCTGACCCCTGGACTTAAACATCATTCTTAACAATTGGCCTTTGTGGTTGGGACTTAACGGGAGTTGTAGTTCAAAACATCTAGAGAGGAGCAGCTTGGGGAAGGCTGGCAATCAGGCAACTTGGAGGAACCTTGCAAACACAATACAACCTACATGCCCAGCTGACTCTTGAAGTTCAACGCATATGTTCATTCTAAGAGGAAAGGGAGGAAACTCTGCTCCCTCCCTCCCTCCAGCAGACCACCTTGTATAGTCACTTTGGTGAAGATGCAGAGGTTTGCATCCAAATTACAGGTAGTGTATATAAATGCTGCTAGTTAAATTGACTATCTACATTATAAATATAAGCTTGATCTTAATCATGCTGACTTGGAAGCCTGTTTCACCTATTTTAATACACCTTTCCAGTCACCTTTGTTGTTGTTGTTGTTTAGTCGTTCAGTCGTGTCCGACTCTTCGTGACCCCATGGACCAGAGCACGCCAGGCACTGCTGTCTTCCACTGCCACCCGCAGTTTGGTCAGATTCATGTTTGTAGCTTCGAGAACACTGTCTAACCATCTCGTCCTCTGTCGTCCCCTTCTCCTTGTGCCCTCCATCTTTCCCAACATCAGGGTCTTTTCTAGTGAGTCTTCTCTTCTCATGAGGTGGCCAAAGTATTGGAGCCTCAGCTTCAGGATCTGTCCTTCCAGTGAGCACTCAGGGCTGATTTTCTTAAGAATGGATGTGTTTGATCTTCTTGCAGTCCATGGGACTCTCAAGAGTCTCCTCCAGCACCATAATTCAAAAGCGTCAATTCTTTGGCGATCAGCCTTCTTTATGGTCCAGCTCTCACTTCCATACATCACTACCCGTCACCTTAGTTGACTGGAAATGAGCAGTTGCCAGTAATGAGACTGTTCGACCATTCCAGTTAATTGAACTAGTTTCAGAGTAATAGGACCTACTCTCAATGCTTAGCGATAGCTCGAACCTCCAGGTTTGTTTCATTTTTTTTAAAACTCCCCACTCTGCCAGTTCATTGTTTGGAAGGGCATGTGACCGAGCAAGACAATGCATTTTGCCTGGTGCCGTGTGCATGAGTCAGCAACAGCTCCCAGGCCCTTAGACCTCATGCAGTTTGGTCGCTATACCTCCCAACTGTGAGCACGTAGAATTTTGTGCAGTGCACGTCACGCTTGTTTCTTTCGGCGGGCTTCTGCTACATGCAATGTCGTTTCCGTTCCAAAATAACCTCAGCCAGTTTCCTACCGCAGAACCCTGCAACTGGTTATTACAAGGAGTTTTCAAAACCTGTATGTGTGCGTACACACTAAGATAACATTGAATCAAGCAAGTTCTGAAGGAAATAAGCAAATAAAGTGGTACCTCAGGTTACATACGCTTCAGGTTACAGACTCTGCTAACCCAGAAATAGTGCTTCAGGTTAAGAACTTTGCTTCAGGATGAGAACAGCAATCGTGCAGCGGCAGCAGGAGGCCCCATTAGCTAAAGCGGTGCTTCAGGTTAAGAACAGTTTTAGGTTAAGTACGGACCTCCGGAATGAATTAAGTACTTAACCCGAGGCACCACTGTATATGCAACAGTGTTTGAGACAGCTTGGTTTGGTTAACACACACACACTGCTTCAGAGACATGCAGTTTGAAGCAAGAATCTTTCTGAGAAGATAAATTGCCTCCTCCTTCCCAGATAGGTCAGTTTTGGAATAGATTCACATGCACTTTTTCCTCTCTCTGAACTAATTATTTGCTGGTTATGGAAATATTATAATTCAAAATATGACAGTTTGTGGCAATAGAAAAAAATGGTACCCATTTCCTTTCCCCCTTTTAAAAGGAAAACATTTGCATGCCTGAAGAGAAGATAGATGTGCAAATGCTTCAGGCATGCTAACCTGATACAGTCCTACACTGAAATCAGCAGTGTTTGCTTCTGTGTAAAACACGGATAGGATTTGGCTTTCGGCCACCTTAACAGCATTAGATCAACCATTCATGTTCCTTACTCTGCCAATGCACTTTTCCTTAGTCCTTTTCAGATAAGGATGGCACTAGAGTACAGCAGTTAGAAAGAAAGCTGATTCTTTTGGACAAATGAGCACACCACCCCCTTTCATTTAATTCCGTTCATATAAATGACCTTTAGCAATGCATAGCTGCATAGAAAGCCGGGAGGCGTTTTATAAGCAAGGAAACAAAAGAGGATCAACACTTCTAACTTACTATAGACACAAAAGAGACAGCTGCAGGGATTGGTAAGCTCCCACATGTTTTGGCACTGTCCTTTTCACTGAAAAACAACCCGTATCACTCCTTCATGAAAATAGCTCAACAATTCAACGTTTGTACTGTGTTCAAAGTTATTTCAGTGTGCAGTTTTTGATGGAACTTTTAAAAAAAGGAGTAATATGAATGCTTTTGCTTCATAAAGATACTAATTGAAACACATTGAGAATTTACCAATTGTTGCAGCTGTCCTATGTGTGTACTTAATAGCTGTCAACTTTTCCCTTTTCTTGCGAGGAATCCTATTCGGAATAAGGGAATTTCCCTTTAAAAAAGGGAAACGTTGACAGCTATGGTGTCCTTGTGTGTGTACGCACGTGCACAGTTATTTAAAAAACAATTTAAGGCAAATAACCAAAGGACCTTGAAGATGGGCCTTAAGCTGCAGCTAGCACAGGCTTCTTCTGTTAGAGTGCTGGGCGCATTTTGGTGCAGAGCTGTTTTGAAGGATCTACCCTGGCTACATACATAGGTTTTTGATGGGCTTGTCTTTCCATGTTGTCAGCTAACCTGGACTCTTAGATTCGCAGAGCCAGCCCTTCTCATCCCACTGGTGAATGTTGCTCTCCGGGAGGCTTCAAGGCAGAATGCAATCACTAAGAGGACCCTACCTCTGGAATTTCCCCCTCTCTGCCCAGGAAAATATTGATGGCTACACCTTTGATGATCTGCTGCTGCTGCTACTGCCTGGTTAAAGCATATCTGTTCCCAGGCTTCCTCAAACTTGGCCCTCCAGATGTTTTTGGCCTACAACTCCCATGATCCCTAGCTAGCAGGACCAGTGGTCAGGGATGGTGGGAAGTGTAGTCTCAAAACATCTGGAGGGCCGAGTTTGAGGCCCTGTCTCAGGCCAAGTCTGTTCTGCTGTCCTGTTAACAGCTGCCTGCAGATCTTTGTTGTGTTGAGTTTTAATTCTCCTGGTTTTGTTGTATTTGATTGGAAGCTGTTTGGGGACCACACTGTGGTGAAAAAGCATTCTGAGCACTTCATAAATCGGTAAAATGCACTTTGCTGAATTACTTTCATTAGTGCAATTTTTATTAGAATCTCCCCAACTTCACTCCTCCTAGATTTATGGTTTCTCACTCAGCTTTGAGAAGGTGGATATAGGGTTCACTTTATGGCATTTGAAGCAGCAAGGTAACTTGAAGTGTGGGCCCATGGGTAAAATGCACATAATGATTCATGAAGCATCTCACATCTATGTATATGCATGCCTATGTACATGCTCACTCTAAGAAACCAGGCCTTTGGTTGATTTGGTAATAATAATAATAATAATAATTAGTAATAATTTATTATTTGTACCCCGCCCATGTGGCTGGGTTTCCCCAGCCACTCTGGGCGGCTTCCAACAAAGATGAAAAATACACTAAAATGTCACATATTAAAAACTTCCCTGAACAGGGCTGCCTTCAGATGTCTTCTGAATGTCAGGTAGTTGTTTATCGCTTTGACATCTGATGGGAGGGCATTCCACAGGGTGGGTGCCATTACCGAGAAGGCCCTCTGCCTGGTTCCCTGTAACTTGGCCTCTCACAGTGAGGGAACCGCCAGAAGGCCCTCGGAGCTGGACCTCAGTGTCTGGGCAGAACGATGCCCTTTTAAAATGTGTGTTTTTTGGGTATGTGTGTGTTATTGGGTTGTTTTTATTTTGATTATGGATTTTGTGACCCTGAGACCTGTGGGTGGTATATGAATTCAAATAATAATAATAACAAAGCCATAAGTGAACTTGCATTTATTAGAAGGGGGCTATCTTCAACCCAAGGGTCACAGGTTGCACTCTGCCTAATTTCTTGCGGGTGACAAGCGGCATGAAGTGAGGAGGAAATGGAGGGAGGTCATCAAAATTGATGTAGACATGGGAGGGGGGGAGGGGCACCTGCAAGTGATCAGTTCATGTATCGGGGGGAAACAAATGGGGGTGTGATGGCCACATCCACCACTGACTCCATCCTCACCCATTAAAATCATGCAGCTACCAATAGGTTTTGTAGAACCATAGGCTTGTAGAGTTGGAAGGGACCACAAGGGTCATCTAGTCAATCCCTTGCAATGCAGGAATCTTTTGCCCAACGAGGGGCTCAAAGCCACGACTTTGATATTAAGAGTTTCATGCTCTACTGACTGAGCTATCCCAGCACTCCACCTCTGAAGGAATTAGACTGCCCAGAGTGGCTGAGTCAACCCAGTCAGATGGGTAACTAATAATAATAAATTATTATTACTCCACCATTGGATGGTTTTCCTTTCAGCCTGACCTGAGACTTCCGGGTATAGGTAAAGGTAAAGAGACCCCTGACCATTAGGACTCTGGGGTTGCGGTGCTCATCTCGCTTTATTGGCCAAGGGAGCCGGCGTACAGCTTCTGGGTCATGTGGCCAGCATGACTAAGCCGCTTCTGGCAAACCAGAGCAGCACACGGAAACACCTTTTACCTTCCTGCCGGAGCGGTACCTATTTATCTACTTGCACTTGGACGTGCTTTCGAACTGCTAGGTTGGCAGGAGCAGGGACCGAGCAACGGGAGCTCACCCCGTCGCGGGGATTCAAACCGCCGACCTTCTGATCAGCAAGTCCTAGGCTCTGTGGTTTAACCCACAGCGCCATAGAGCGGTATATAAATTCAGTAAATAATAATAATACCCCTTTCCCCGCAGGCGATTTCCCCAGGGAATACCACTCTGCTTGTTTCCTTTGCTGCAGGTTCACGTACCTTTTCTGAAGGGAGTAAAGTGACTGAAGGGAGTAAAGTGACTGAGGGAGGGAAATTTTTCACTAATAGCTTATGGCAGTGTGTCCGACCCCCTCCTGCTGTTTCAATCAACTTTGGAGCTTATAAGTTCTGTAATAAGGTGTTGTTGTTTTAAAAAAAGGGAGGGAGAGACCTACTCCTGCTCACATCCAGCTTGACCCTCAGAAACAAACTACATTTCACTGCCTTTTCCAGCGTCTCTTCGTGTTAGGGCTTCGCTTCCTCGTCTCGATTACTAGCAAATCAAGGCACCACTTCAAAACATCATGGAGTGTACGATTTCTGCCAGCCTTTTTGTCTCAGTTAAAGGGTTGGCAAGCAACAAATAGGGACCCATTTCTTTAAGGCTCACACGCACTTGGAGTCGCTCCTTTCCAAATATAGTTGATTGCAGATACGCAAGTCCCTGAAGGACCATAGACCAGTGATAGGTCAACGTGTCTCAAGCAATATAACAAGGTAGAAACAAGCTGCCTCTTGCTCTAGGTTTGAAAGTGGGAAACAGATACCTATCTCCTTTGCTCAGAAGACAGCTACTTATATGGCTATAAAAAGAGCATACATGATAGGCTGAAATTCTGTGTCACCTGGGACTTCATTCATTGTCAGGCTGTTTGCTCCCAGCTGCAGCTAAACTGGATAATCTTTACTGTATGATATTAAATTGCAGTTGAAGTTCTTTAACGCCTCAAAGTGCAGAAAAGGTTAATTTTATCCGTATATCAACATGAGTTTTAACACTTTTTTGCAATTCATTTAATTGAGTTTGACCTCTTGCTCGTGTGTGTTCGTAGTTTGCTGATGGTGTTGAGTCCAGCGTATTCTGCTGTTGTTTTATGTTTGTCATTCCTACTGGGGGTGACTGAAGCCTTCCTCATGTGACCTCTTTATTAACACTGAAAACTACAGCATAAGAGCACACAAGCTGTGTAAGTTAATGAGGGCAATTGGTTTGTAAAGAGCAAGCCACATATGTTGAGAAGGCCACACTTACCTTTAAAAGGGCAGAAGACTTTTTTGACCTTCTGTGCACCATGTTGATTGCCCCTGTGTTGTGCAATACTTCTGAAAGAAGGGAAGAGCTCTTTCTGGCTGTTTTGCTTTTTCTTGCAATCACCAGGTGCACAGAAAGAGATGCTTGGACTGCAGTCCTGTACATTTCCCTCTGAGCACGTTTAAAAAAATTCAGTTGTGCTTACTTTTGAGTAAGCATTTGCAGGATTGTGTTATCAGTCACTCAAGCAGATTGGTAGCAACTCTCTTTTGCCCTTTATAATTCTTTTCTGTCACTCTCAGGAGTGAATTTCCTTTGCCCCCAGAGCTGGAAACAGGAATTCAATTTTCAGCTCTGCGACTGCAAAACAACCTCTTCTCCCCCTCATGTGATCAGATGAGCATGCATTTCTGAGCAGCGAAAAAGGAGAGGGAAAATAAAAGAGAAAAATGAGTACAAAAAAGCAAAAGATCTTGTGCTGTGCCCATTGATCTAATCCAGGGGTCAGCAAACTTTTCCAGCAGGGGGCCGGTCCACTGTCCCTCAGACCTTGTGAGGGGCCAGACTATATTTTGGAGAGAGAAAAATGAACGAACTCCTATGCCCCACAAATAACCCAGAGATGCATTTTAAATAAAAGGACACATATAAAAACACGCTGATTCCCAGACCGTCTGCGGGCCAGATTTAGAAGGCAATTGGGCCGGATCCGGCCCCCGGGCCTTAGTTTGCCTACCCATTATCTAATCCAACAGGGATCTTAATATAAGATCTTAATTTCCTTATGCGGATCTCCCTGTCTGGATTAGGACCCAGTAAGTCTGATGTGTATTTGGTTACAGATGTTTATCAGCACAAATAACCATTTTTCCAGTAATGACACAAGAGCAAAAGTTACTCAGAAATGTTTTTCCTCCCCCTGGTCACCAGCTCCATCTCATAGTAACACAAATATATTATTTTTTTATTGGCACCCAACCTTGAAATCTGGGTTTAAAAGAGGAATGTTTTCAGGAATGTTAAGTGTGTTGTTGGAGTTTAGCATTTGGTGCCCTATCTTGGGCAAATCAAGGATTGTTAATGGTGCCAGAAAAATAATAATCTTTCAAGGCCAGAAGAATCTACGTTCATTTATTTTACCCAACAAGCTAGATTCATTAGTGCATTTAGGTGCTCAAGGTAACATAGAAAAGTACTGACAAATTAAATGCTAAAACAGAGAGGAAACGCAAGATACAAAAGACCAAACAAGGTTGCTGATGGTTTGCATCACCTTGGGGCTTCAGTGCCTTGAAGTATCTCTGAGAAGATGTGGGGTAGGGGGCTGAGTTCTGACTCTTGTTGTCTCCTCAGGGGCTGCTGTTTTGAGCTCCCTCATCTGCTCCTCTCAATGTGTTAGATGCCTTGCAGATTTATTCTGACTATATTTGGGAAGCTCTGGCCATCTGACTTGACCCTGAGCCCCTCAGATTCCCCACCACGAGAAGAACAATGAGCCATGCCTACAATTCAGAGTCCCTCCCCACACCGCTGCCAGCCATGCCCACATCCCTGGTTAGAAAGGAATAGTGGAAATCAAAGGCTTTTCTCTCGCATCCAGCAATATCTGAATGCCCTCTTGTGCCTCCTCTAGACGACATCCACGCAATTGTACTTCTGTCCCATCGTGAGATAACGCCAGGAGGATAAACAAGACGTTGAATCTTCACACAAAGGAAATGGTTTTTATAATGAGTGCAGGCTGAACAGAACTAATCTCTTTTTTGGATCATTACTTCACCTAATCGCGAAGCCTTCTTTTTAATTCCAAACCTTGCAGGGTTCTAATTGGTGACCTCTGGAGTCTGATAATTGTAGAAGATAGCTGGTCTCACACAGTATACCTAAATGGTCTGTGCAATTAAAAGTGAGAAATGTAGCTTAACCCTTATCCTGATCTTGCTAGGAGGAGTTGATTTGGGCCGAAGCATTAATCATCTGTATGCTGTCCTTGGCGATCAGATCATTACGATCGAAAGAGATGGAGCGCTTCCCTTCAGTAACAGCTTCGGACTTGAAAACGTTGAGAATATTTCAAGCTTTTGAACTATTGCTGGTGCGCCGGGGAACATAACAAGAACACAACCATTTCCCACTTTCATGGTACAATGACAGTCTGATCTCAAGAGAACTGTGATCACACTTGCTTTGGGACATGCATGTGGCCCTGTACACATCTGAAACATTTCCATCTTGAGGAAATACACCGTTCCAGAATATGAATGGAAGTGGGTGGGATTCTCTATTGCCAGTGGACTCTGTGGTCTGGCTCTATTCTGCTAGAGGACCGGTTGCTGTGGGTCTGCTTGAGCTGGTTCATAAAATTGTGCATCTACTGAGTACAACATAGGTGTGTATCTTTTGTATCTCCTGCCTTTGTGGTTTCCTATAGACATTTGGTTGACCACTATGAAAACAATGTTAGATTAGATAGACCTCTGGTCTGTTCCACCACAGCTATTCTTCATGCCTTCTGTTGGTTTCTCTGGAGAGCCCTGGGCTTCAAAGCTCATTGTCTAACTTCCTAAGGTGGTTCTTCTTAAGAAAGATACTGAGTACCCATTCTAATGGAGTGCCTTAGAATCATAGAATCATAGAATCATAGAGTTGGAAGAGACCACAAGGGCCAACGAGTCCAACCCCCTACCAAGCAGGAAACACCATCAGAGCACTCCTGGCATATGGTTGTCAAGCCTCTGCTTAAAGACCTCCAAAGAAGGAGACTCCACCACACGCCTTGGCAGCAAATTCCACTGTCGAACAGCTCTTACTGTCAGGAAGTTCTTCCTAATGTTTAGGTGGAAACTTCTTTCTTGTAGTTTGGATCCATTGCTCCGTGTCCGCTTCTCTGGAGCAGCAGAAAACAACCTTTCTCCCTCCTCTATATGACATCCTTTTATATATTTGAACATGGCTATCATATCACCCCTTAACCTCCTCTTCTCCAGGCTAAACATGCCCAGCTCCCTTAGCCGTTCCTCATAAGGCATCGTTTCCAGGCCTTTGACCATTTTGGTTGCCCTCCTCTGGACACATTCCAGTTTGTCAGTGTCCTTGCCTCTTGCTGTCTCTTAAACCATCTCTTCTCAATGTTGTGTGCCTAGATGTTGTAAAGCCTGCCTTAAGCTCTGTAAGCATGAACTGTTAAAAATAAGATCTTCAGTCTGTCACACAATATTGCTACTGGCCACCCCAATCTCTGCCGACCGCCCGGCACAATATTCCAAGCCATTTGGCACCCAATCAGGGCCTGTGTTCCTTTGGGGCAAATGAGGCACGGCGGAGTCTGCAGGGTCTTTGAAATATGATTTATTTACACCAAATCTTTTAAGTTGGGAGAAATTTCACAGCATTCGCATCTCAGGAGGACCCCACCCTTCACAGCAGCCCAGCACCGGGTTCCCAGACATCTCCATGCCTCTCTCTCAGCTTCAGCCAGCCTGCCAAGATGGTTCTGGCTTGCACAGCAGCTGATTGAGTTCTCTCTCTCTCTCCCCCCTCTAAATTCCAAAAGGACACATTTTTCCTGTGTGACAACTTGGCAACCTCCTCCCCTCACTGGTGGAGCCCCCTGCCTGGTTGATGGCTTCCACTGATGGGTTAATGACTTGCTTCTAGCACCTTTTCTTTCTTACAAAACTATTTTACTTTCTTATAAAAGTAATTGTATTTCTTACACGTTTGAGGCCCTGACCTGGAAAAGAAGCTTAGCCTGTATTTTTTACTGGCCTGGCATTTCAATACTCCAAATATTATCTAAATTCTACCATTTATTAATTTCAAGCGTTCACTAATTCTAGCAATTAAGGTGCCCTTGCAACCCAAAAACTCTGTTACCCCAAATCTGAAGGTCAGCTCTCTACAGGGGAGATTTTTTCACAATTTTATTTAGCTTCTGTTGAAGTAAGCCTGTGGGCACCATCAAAATACACCTTTCTTTTTTGTGTTTTTTGAAAATATTCATTAAGTACAGTATTCAAATTTCTGAAATGGTGGCATTTCTTTTTTTAGTTAAAAGGGTTTAGTGTGTCAAGCCTACTCAAACCATGGCACCTGCTGTGTTTGTAAAAGGCAGCTAAGTAGAAAGCTGTTCCTTTTATTATCGTTTCTTCCGTAATGGTCCATCTTTTACTATTATAATTACAGAAAGAATCAATTACATTTCTCATAGCTATTTTTCATATCTCGGAAAATGAGTTCTTTGTGTTGGGCGTGAGAGGCAGGAGACTTCAGAATGGATTCTCTCTGGAGCTTGGGCCTTGTTTGGGCATTTAAATCCCCCACAAATAACGGAGATGATGACCAAGGGCAGTAGCTCTGCTCTCTCCATCCCTTAAGAGGTATGCATTCCCAAGGCTCAGAGGTTTTCCTGCATTCAGTGTTGGTTGGCACCTGTCTGTCTCGGGAGACAGTGGAAGAGTGTCTTCAGGGGGGAGGTCAAACCATTGGAGAGTTATAGTGCTTGGTCAATGCTGTGAATACACAACGTGGCGCCGTGGATATCTGCAAGGGATTGGCACACAGCATGGTTGATGTTGCCGGCGTTCATGGCATGTTTGCCGGCGATCATGGTGTGTTGGTCCCTTACCTATCCCGCCCCAACCTGGCCACAGTGATCCATGCTATGGTCACCTCCAGGCTTGACTACTGTAATTCGCTCTACCCGGGGCTGCCCTTCAAGCTGTCCCAGAAACTCCAGCAGGTGCAGAATGCTGCAGTGAGGCTCCTCACGGGGTCTCTGCCATGGGAGCATGTTCACCCAGTGCTTTTCCAGCTGCACTGGCTCCCGGTGAAGTACAGGGTTAGATTTAAGGTGCTGGTTTTGATCTTTAAAGCCCTTCACGGCCTAGGACCTTCGTACCTACGGGACCGCCTCTCCCACGGAGGACCTTAAGGTTCATAAATAGCAACACCATAGTGGTCCCGGGCCCTAAGGAAGTCAGATTAGCCTCAACCAGAGCCAGGGCCTTTTCAACACTGGCTCCGGCCTGGTGGAACGCTCTTCCTCATGAGACTAGGGCCCTGCAGGATCTGATTTCTTTCCACAGGGCCTGTAAGAGAGAGTTGTTCTGCCTGGCCTTTGGCTTGGAGCCAATTTGATTCCCTCCCCCTCTTCCTTTTTTCTTTTCTCCTGTAATGAGGCTGCATTTTAATGTTTCAATGTATTTTAATCTTGTTTTTAAGTTGTATTCATTCAACTTGTTTTTATTATTGCTTGTTAGCTGCCCTGAGCCCGGCCTTGGCTGGGGAGGGCAGGGTATAAATAAAATTTATGATGATGACGATGATGATTATCTCTTGTTCTGCCAATATTTTGATCTGAGCAGTTGTTTCGGCTCTTAGCATGTGGTCATTGTCAGTTGAGCAAAAGTTGGGCCTACTTTAAACAATCGAATCATTGAGAATAAACTGGAAATGGAGTGTAGGGGCCATGTTTGGGTGTGTGCTTGCATAGTCCAGGGGATGTCTAGATATAGGAAAACCAAAGAATAATGCACAACACTATCGCAGTTCATATATTACAGGCCCCTGCCCTAGACCAGGCATAGGCAAACTTGGCCATTCAGATGTTTTGGGACTACAACTCCCATCATCCCTAGCTAACAGGACCAGTGGGCAGGGATGATGGGAATTTTAGTCTCCAAACGGCTAGAGGGCCAAGTTTGCCAATGCCTGTCCTAGACCATCTCCAGATGCAGAAACACAAGTTCTGTCCACATCACCTTTTCTTTTAAAAAGTACAGTGGTGCCTCGCAAGATGAAAAGAATCCGTTCCGCGAGTCTCTTCGTCTAGCGGTTTTTTCGTCTTGCGAAGCAAGCCCATTAGCGGATTAGCGCTATTAGCGGTTTAGCGGCTATTAGAGGCTATTAAAGGCTTAAGGGGTTAGCGGATTAGCTGCTAAAAGGCTATTAGCAGTTTAGTGCCTTAGAAAAAGGGGGTGGGGAGCGAAAAAAAATTGCAGGAACTCGCAAGACATTTTCGTCTTGCGAAGCAAGCCCATAGGAAATTCGTTTTGCGAAGCACCTCCAAAACGGAAAACCCTTTCGTCTAGCGGGTTTTCCGTCTTGCGAGGCATTCGTCTTGCGGGGCACCACTGTACATATTTATCTGCACAGATAAGTAACCTTTGAGGTGAAACTTTAGTAATTATTGGACTGCATCAAAATGCTGATTCAAAACATCCATTGCTTGTAGTTGGGTTCTGCTGAGTTTGTAGCAGCAGAGCAGGGCAAACTGCGCTGATCTAGCTAATTTACAGGACCTAAACACTATCGCTGCCTTGATTTTAGAGGGGGGCGGGGAGCTAATGTCTAGCCTTGATTTTTGCATGTCAAAATAACTAAGAAAGATGGAACAGAAACAGACTGGAGCAGGGGAAACATAGTTATGGGGGAATAGAAGAGTGTCTGCATGTATATAGCAAGCCGTTCCGTTTTTCTGATACTTTTTATCTTGCTGTGTTCTTGTACTGTTTATTCCTGGTATGTCTGTCTTGGGGGAAATGAAAAAACTCTTCTTCTAGGAGAAACTTGAGGAAAGTTTCTCTGTTTAAAAGAATCGAATTTTGCCTTTATTTCCTAATGACACTTGTTTTGCCAATATTATGTTCCTCTCATTCGGTTTTGTATATAAATACAGAAAAGTAGAGTATATCAACAGGAGGCAAAATGACTGGCTGTGGTTTGAATGATCAAAGCTTATGCTCAGAAATAAACGAGCCCCTTTTGCCCCCATTGTGTGAGGCCTGATTAAAACAGGAAATCCTCAACCATTGTTTTTGACTTCGCCTGAACTGGAGGGCTGGCTAGGAGCTTCCAAACAAGTCAGGATGTTAAACCACAGTCTGAAGTTTGTTTACAAAAGTCACTTATTCCAAAGCAGATAACTAATTTGTCAGTTCAGATGAGTTGGGAAGCTACGACTAATTAGTGACTGACTGCTTTAATTGTGGTTCACACAGAGGGAAGTTACGGAAGCAGTTTTGTTGAATTGGGTTAATACCAAGAGAAATCCTCCTCGCCATGTATTATTTTTGGTTGGATTTTTTTAGTTACATCTGTTTGTATGGGTGTGGGTTTTTTTTTTGGGGGGGGGTGAGCAGGCACACACAATATCCTACATGCATCTTGCACAATAATGGTGAAAAGACAGCAAAAGCTTCAGTGTAATCTGTATTGTATTCAGTGAGACTGTTCCTGAATAAGGAGTGTTCAGCAGTGCTAGAAATTTATGAAATCATGAGAAATACGGAGAAAATGGATACGATACGATCATCTTCATTGTCATTGTCCCATACAGAACAACGAAATTGAAAATCTACGTCAGACATTCAGAAACTAACAAGCCTGCTACCCCAGCTATCCCAGCCTGGTTAACCCCCTAAAAACTCTGATACCCCATAATTAAATACAATATACTCCCATAGAGACTACCTTACACTTCGTTTAAAACCAAAATCGCATTTGGATAGAAACTGTTTCTCAGGCGGCTAGTCCTAGTCTTTATAACCCTGTACCTTCTTCCAGAAGGCAGACGCTGAAAGAGATCATTTCCGGGGTGCGCACTATCCTACGGTATCTCTGCAGCTTTCTTATGGCACCTGGAAGCATAGATTTGATCCAAGGTAGGGAGAGTGCACCCAACCCTGGGTTACAACCCTGGACAACATTGTTTTTCCCCTGACCGGGCAGCTCCCCTCCTTGCAAATAACACTGGAACATCTTTCAGAAGTGTTGACTGCATTATTGTGTGTGCACACAGGGAGTAAGGATGCCCCCAGAAGCTGGGTCTACCCCCCACCCCAATGTTGCATGCTCTGGTTTGAGTACCAGTATCTGCAGTAAGGAAGCCTTATTTCATGTACAGCTGTATGCATGGAGGCTTTTCTGATGTAGATGTTTGCACTGTGTGCATGGATGCTTGGGGATGCTAAGCACCTTCCCACTCAGTGTGGGAGCAATAGTTTGGAAGGGGGCAAAAGACTTGGTGCAGCCCCATGAAATGGAGCAGTAGGGTCAGGCAGTCAAACTGTACTACTTCACATAGTGCAGGTTTTGCTTCTATATGTCGTCATGAGGGCTGCTGAGTTGAAAATTTTGCAAAGGGGTGTGGACAAATGGCTAGAGAAGTCTATTGCATTGGCTGCGATAGCTGATCATCCATGCTTGGGTGCCTCTAGAGGCCTGTTGCTGGGCGTGGGTGTAAAATAAGAGTCATGTCTTTGCCCTGATTGTGAGCTTTCAGAGGCGTATTTCCAGCCACTGTTGGAAATGGAATGGTAGACAAGATGGGTCCTTGTCCAGCAGAGCTGCAACGTATGTTTCTGTGTCTTGATTTAACTGTCAGATAGTATTCGTCCTTTGTGGAATTCTATGTCTTGAACAAAGGGATGCGGGTGGCGCTGTGGGTTAAACCACAGCGCCTAGGACTTGCCGATCAGAAGGTTGACGGTTCGAATCCCCGCAACGGGGTGAGCTCCCGTTGCTCAGTCCCATCTCCTGCCAACCTAGCAGTTCAAAAGCATGTCAAAGTGCAAGTAGATAAATAGGTACCACTCCAGCAGTAAGGTAAACGGTGTTTCCGTGCACTGCTCTGGTTTGCCAGAAGCGGCTTAGTCATGCTGGCCACATGACCCGGAAGCTGTAAGCCGGCTCCCTCGGCCAATAAAGTGAGATGAGCGCCGCAACCCCAGAGTCGGCCACGACTGGACCTAATGGTCAGGGGTCCCTTTACCTTTACCTATGTCTTGAACAGCTCGAATCATTTGAAGTATATTGACAGTACTTTTAAAAAGAAATAGGTGTTACAAAACCTGCTTGTAATTGGTAAAATTCGTGATTTAAATCAAATACATCTGATAGAAGCAATGCCTAAGATGTAGAAATTAGGTAATAAACTTTGGCTGTCTTACAAAATACTTGCAGATATGGGCATATATTCTTCTGAGTCCATGATTACTTCAGGCCTTGCTTACTCCAGTTTCCATCGCAAATAGTTTTTTAGATTTGTTCAGTTTATTAATGGCCTTTAGCAGAATTCTGCAGTCGCTGCCAATGTGCTCCTTAAACCTGTACAGTTTGGAACTTGGATTCCTAAGAGAACAGTTTATCATGTTCCAGATCTGCTGCAGAGGATTTTTTTTTTGGCTGTGGTGCCTTTAGTTGATATCTCCTGCACAGCAAAGTGGGTGAGAGTCTTTTTGGAAGCAGAGCATAACTTTGAAAATCTTCCTCCTCTGAGAATGGCTGACACCTACTCTTATTTGAATATTTTGCACCAGTTGAATACCTGGTTATTCATCCAGGCCTTGGTTGGAGTTTAGTGGCAAGGTTGAGAGATATATAAATTATTAGCTGGTTGTACTTTATCTGCTTCGTTTTCATAAATATTTCATAAATATTTGTTTTCATGTAATCTGCTTTGGAACTGTGTAAATGCAAAGAAGAGAGGGGAGGGAATCTTTCTTTGACTTTTTTTGGAAATGTTCAGTTACCTGCTGAAGGGCAAGAAATTTGACCTGGCAAAGAAGCAGGCCAGGTGTGCATAGGAGAGACTTGAAGGTTGTGTACCATATTTGGGGGGAAGGAAGAGAGTCCCATTAATGACTTGAGCTTTCTGGAAGAAGATCAGGTTATAAAACAAAGGATTTCTTGAGAAGTTAGTGGAATCCTGTTGAGGGGAAATGGTGCTGAATGTGGAAAGAAGCATAACCGAAAGGGTAGGGAAATAAATGTCTCTGAATTGTGGAACAGATGAAAGCGGGACATGCTGATAGCCATAAAACGAAGAGAATATAGCTAGAAGCTGTTATATAAACCAGCAAGGAGGACTTTAGATACCTAAATTTGGTGGGCTCTTCAGAGGTTAAGAGAGAAGAAAGAAATGAAAGCGATGGCTTTAGGTGTATATCAGACATCTAAAGAGCAGGCATTATGAAGCAGCAAGGATAACCAGTAATGCCAAATCAGTTTGCTGTTGCATCTACAAAAGGGAGTATATAACTTGGAACAGGTCACAAATATAGACACAGCTTGTTTGTTACATACATGATATTTCTTCCAGCATACCACTCCAGCATTCATGGCTAACTTGCCCAGATTCTTATCATCTCATTAACTTACCTTCGGCACACATTAAATCCTATATCAAGTAAGTTGTGTCGTTGTGAGTTTTCTGCCCATGTTTGCCATGTAAGTTACAGCCACTTCATACTTGCATGTGAATGGATTTGGCTTGGATAATCCACTTCCCACACTTGCATGCAGGCATTTAACAGTGTAAATATGTCCTTAGTTGGCGTGTCTGAGAGTTGCAAATCCATCTGTTCTGATTTTGTTAATTTTTGCTTGCTAGTCCCAAATTTGACTTGCAGAATATTGATTTATTCATGAAAGCAGGCATGGGAAGGATCCCCTCTTTCTGCAGATATAGTAGCCAGAATTCCTAGAACTGGGGAGCAAAAGAAACTGCTTTTGAAACTGATAATAGCATGAACCATGGGGGTTTCTTATGCATTTAAATATAGTTTTTATTCCTTTTTAATCATCCACTGAATTAGTACAAAGCCTGTTGTGTGGGCCCTAAGCAGTGATTTGAATCCTGCCTGGTAACTGTCCCTGAATTACCTTTTTAGCAGGCAGCTCCATAAACAGCATCTTACTGGAAGTGGATTTCTGTAGTCTTCCCATGGTGTGTAGATCTTGTTTGGAACTACAGGCATAGCTCGTTTTATGGCGCTTTGCTTTTTGAACTTCACAGACATTGCTCCTTACAAGGACATAGGTGCAGCAGCAGGCAGCACAGCCACTTCTAGGAAAAAGAAGTCCTCCTCTGCCGCTGCCACTGTTTGAAATTAGCCAGGTGCCAGGCGCATTTTGCACCTGGCTATTGACCACTTGCAGGGACTCGGGTGGCGCTGTGGGTAAAACCTCAGTGCCTAGGACTTGCTGATCGTAAGGTCGGCGGTTCGAATCCCCGCGGCGGGGTGAGCTCCTGTTGTTCGGTCCCAGCTCCTGCCCACCTAGCAGTTCGAAAGCACCCCTAAGTGCAAGTAGATAAATAGGTACCGCTTTATAGCGGGAAGGTAAACGGCGTTTCCGTGTGCGGCACTGGTGCTGGCTCGCCAGTTGCAGCTTCGTCACACTGGCCACTTGACGGCGCCGGCTCCCAGCCTCTTGAGCGAGATGAGCGCGCAACCCTAGAATCGGTCACGACTGGCCCGTACGGGCAGGGGTATCTTTACCTTACTATTGACCACTTGCAACCAATTGCAGATGTCTGGGTTCCAGGATGGCAACTGACATCTCCACCATCTGGAGATGTCAGTTGCCTGAGGATCATTGGATCTGGACTGTTTTCACACACTAATACCATATCCTGTAGAATTCAGTCAGTTCTATTTTATCTGCACAATCAGAATGAATATCTTGAACCAAAATGCTTTTTCTGAGCAGGAGCAGTCACCATTAAGAAAAAGTGATATGCCAATAAGTATACAGTGGTACCTTGGGTTAAGAACTTAATTTGTTCCGGAGGTCCGTTCTTCACCTGAAACTGTTCTTAATCTGAAGCACCACTTTAGCTAATGGGGCCTCCTGCTGCTGCCGCGCCGCCGGAGCACAATTTCTGTTCTCATCCTGAAGCAAAGTTCTTAACCCGAGGTACTATTTCTAGGTTAGTGGCGTCTGTAACCTGAAGCTTATGTAACCCGAGGTACCACTGTCTCTATCTATATATACAAGGACTGTCCCGGGATCAAGTGACTTTTCTTCTTTAGGTTCTCAAAGTTCTTAACCAAGCTCAAGGTGGTCATCTGAACTAGCCAGATGTTTAACTGGGAATCAATCACAGTCAGCCCATCATTTTAAAAATAAGACTTTAGAGCGGTTTTGCCCCAAAATGGCAACTAGACACTCTGTTTTGGCAACTGTAACCTTGGTTTATGGAGCCATTTTTTTGTCTATTGTTTCTGAGTTTCTAACACGGACCTCCACCGCTCTACTGGCCATGGGGTAGACCTGGCAAGGGCTGGAGCTGGGGTTTTGCGGGGGCTGGCTTAATAGACTACAGTATAGTGTGAACATAACTTTTATATGAACTGGGAAACCCAAAAAAGTGTGATTGGCTTTATTGCGGCAGTCTGGGACTGAACTTACAGTATCTCCAAGGTATGTCTGTAGTTGTATGTAGAAACCAGCCCATTACGATTGCAGTCCATCACAAGTTAAACTTTTAAGATCAAGCTGTAGAGCTTACTGTTGTGATTTAAAGCACCATTATGAACCCCATTAAAGATTTATTTTGTGATAATAACTTTGATAATGTACTCGGCAAAATGAATGTCATAAGCAAAGCTTAAGCTACTCCTTGGGACAGCTTCATTTTCAAACTTCTCATAACTCTCCACTTGGATTTGTCATGCTAAAATAAAAATTAAATAAATAAAACCCCACTGGCAGAGCCCTGAGAAGAGTCTTTGAATGCTGTCAGAACGAAAGGGCGTTAAATATTTGTTTATATTACATTTCTGTCCCAGCTTTCCTCCCAAAGGAACCCAGGGTGACAAACATATAAGTGGTAGAATGAATAATAATAATAATAAATTAATAATAATAATAATAATAATAATAAAAAATTATTTATACCCCGCCCTTCCCGGTTCACAAAACTGGGCTCAGGGCGGCTAACAACAAATTTAAAACACTTAATTGTAGAAGCATACTTGAAACTTGAAATAATTGAAACGTCTCAAAAGATGTAAAACAACCACATTACCCTCACAGCTAATCATTTGAAGATTCTTGGAAGAGTATCTTTCAGCCATCAAATGCCGGGGTCAGCAGGACTGTTTTCAAAGTCCTCCTGAAAGTTAGTGATGGAGACTGACACACCTCACCAGGGAGGGGACTTCCACAGGTAGGGAGCTGCCACCGAGAAGGCACTGCTGTGGGTTGGCGTCACCCAGGAAGACCCAACCACTGGCACCACCAGTTAGAATATTTTGAATGTGGAGCTCATTTTTGCGGAAATTGTATTTTGATAAAGCAGAAGGACTCCTGGTTTTGCAGATCCAAGCGTTTCCTGTTTGGCCTTGGCTACTGATGGAAGTGTATAGAGCAGGAAGTACGTGCGGCAGGAAAAAACAGCAGCACATCGCTTTAATAAGGCCCTAAATTCTTTTGCACGCAACTTTAATAGAAGTAACATAGCCGACAATAATAGTCCTCTCAGAGGAAGATTTAATTCTATCTTTGAGATTAAAGTGAAACAAGTCTACTTTTCCATTATCTAATGCACTCAATTATATTATGGTCTGCCATGTGGGTTCAGTGGGAAGCAATCCTTGCTTAGCCTACTCTGCTCTGAACAAAATCCAGTAATTCCTCCACCGACATGAATTTCTGGACTACTATAAGCATTTGGGTCCATGGTTTGGGAACACGGGATTTTAATCCCTTAGCATTATCAGAAACCTTAATCACATGTTCATCTATTATATTTGAGCTAGGAGACACACAAAGCCTACTAGTAGTACAGAATGTAATCTAGGGATTAAGGGAAGGCAAATCCTCCTGCTCATTCGACCTTGAAAATCTGATTGGATTTCCTCATTGCTCTGGCTTGGCTATCCACTATTAATTTAGCATGCTATATAGTGGAAACAATCCTGAAGTGAGTTTTGGGGCTACTTTGATAGCACCTGGGTTTCATGCTTCCTCAAAAACAGCAGTGGAAATAGCGAGAATGGACAAGGTCACCTTTGACATTTATTTTGTGGTAGTGAGAAACTGGTCAAAATGACAGTAGGCAGCTTGCAACTTCTGGTTCTACATGGGGCTCTTCTTAGACTTCATTGTATAATAGATGACCCTTCAATCCCTTCCAACTCTAATATTCTATGATTCTATGCTAGTTTGTCCTCAATTGATAATAAATAAAAGTAAATACTAATATTAATAATTTGTTGTTGTTTAGTCGTTTAGTCATGTCCGACTCTTTGTGACCCCATGGACCAGAGCACGCCAGGCACTCCTGTCTTCCACGGCCTCCCGCAGTTTGGTCAAACTCATGTTGGTAGCTTCGAGAACACTGTCCAACCATCTTGTCCTCTGTCGTCCCCTTCTCCTTGTGCCCTTCATCTTTCCCAACATCAGGGTCTTTTCCAGGGAGTCTTCTCTTCTCATGAGGTGGCCAAATATTGGAGCCTCAGCTTCAGGATCTGTCCTTCCAGTGAGCACTCAGGGCTGATGTCCTTCAGAATGGATAGGTTTGATCTTCTTGCAGTCCATGGGACTCTCAAGAGTCTCCTCCAGCATCAGAATTCAAAAGCATCAGTTCTTTGGTGATCAGCCTTCTTTATGGTCCAGCTCTCACTTCCATACATCACTACTGGGAAAACCATAGCTTTTACTATACGGACCTTTATTGGCAAGGTGATGTCTCTACCTTTTAATAATAAATAACATTAATTACAAGAGTTTCCATATTTTTCCGTGTATAAGATGTCCCCATGTATAAGACAGCCCCTATTTCTTTTAACCCAAAATTAAGAAAATGCACTATGCACTATCCGTGTATAAGATGACACCTTATTTTAAACTTCAAAAATTTAGGAAAAAATATAGTCTTATGCTCAGAAAAATATGGTAATCTTGATAGCCCTCCATGGCTGCATAGTAGAATCCCTGAGTAAAATGGGAATGGCAAATTTTCTGTGAATCTGCCCGCCCCCCCAGTGCTTCATATATCCATGGAAAGTTTTCCATTTTTAAAGGTTCACGCCGTAAAATTCTTTAGCCATAATCAATGAATGCTAATGCAATTGGACCAGTGGGCAAATGCCAATACAGTGTTAGGTAAGCTTGGTAGTTTTTTAAAAATTACATTCATTTGTCCAGGTTATCATCCCTAGGAAATATAGAAGAGAATGCATACACATTTTACTAATTTGTAAGCAGAGCCCGAGGAGCACAGAACAAAACAACAGATGCGCAGAATGATCCAAATCGAAGTCTTGATTCGCAAAACTGGTTGTGCAGCTCGCATAAAAACCCAGGCTAAAGTACTTGCTTCATATAAAACTTGCATGTGGAACCCAAACTTAAACTAAGCATATTCATTTTTGTTTCACTCTAGCAAATATAAAGAGTTGTGCATCATATCCTTTCTCAGGCTGATAGAAATGGGGATGTTTGCATAAGTTGTGTTGCGTTTTAAGTGTTTTGGGATATAGTGGTGCCCCGCAAGACGAATGCCTCGCAAGACGGAAAACCCGCAAGACAAAAGGGTTTTCCGTCTGCAGAGGCGCTTCGCAAGACGAATTTCCCTATGGGCTTGCTTTGCAAGACGAAAAAGGACGAAAAAAATTGAATTTTTTTTTTTGCTCCAAAACCCCTTATTCTGAATCGCTAAGCTGCTAAAAGCATTTTAGCAGCAAAACCGCTAATCTCCCAAGTGTTAAAAAGCCGTTTTTAGCCCTTTTTTAGCCAATAGCGCTAATAGCGCTACTCCGTCAATGGGCTTGCTTCGCAAGACGAAAAAACCGCAAGACGAAAAGACTCCCGGAACGGATTCCTTTCGTCTTGCGAGGCACCACTGTACTTAGAAGGAGTCGCCATAGTGCCTAAGCCTGGCATAGGCAAACTCGGTCCTCCAGATGTTTTGGGACTACAGCTCCCATCATCCCTAGCTAACAGGACCAGTGGTCGGGGATGATGGGAGTTGTAGTCCCAAAAAACATCTGGAGGGCCGAGTTTGCCTATGCCTGGCTAAGCACTGGGCAGGAGCTATGCATGTGGCATTGTAGTCAAAACAGGTGCAGGCTATTCTGAAGGCATATCTGCCATTTGATTTGGACCAAGTCTACCTAGGCTAGCCTTCCCCAACCTGATGCCTTCCAGATATTTTGGCTCCTGTTGACCATGCTGGCTGGAATAGTAGCCCAAAATGTCTGGAAAGGGCATTGGGTTGGGAAAGACTGACCTAAGCTCAGCCAATCATAACTTAGGCTGTGTACACATCACACCTTGGAAGTACATTCTTCCACTCAAAGAATTCTGGGCCCTGTAGGTTACCCTCCTTCACAGAGAATAAAATGGTAGCATTTGTGGAGTTGGAGAATCGTGAATCGCCCCGAAGAAAAATATCAAAAGGACTGGAGCAAATTTATTAATTATCTGAAAGAAAATTGTACCCATTTAAAAACGTTTGTAGCATTAACGTGAAATGTTTTGCAATGTGAAATTAAGATGTTGATTTATAAACAAGAATGTGATATTTTAAGGTGATTATAGGATAAAGAAATGATTACGGGAATGCGGAAAATATGTTATAAACTATAGGGATGTCAGAAAGAGAGATAGAAGGAAGTCTAAGCTCATTGTGAGCAAATATTATAAGTTGTGAATATGTGTACTGAATTAAATGAAACATGGAAAATTCACTGTCCACTGTCCCTCATAGTTTGTGGGGGGCCGGACTATATTTTGAAGGGAAAAAAAGAACAAATTTCTATGCCCCACTAATAACCCAGAGATGCATTTTAAATAAAAGGGCACATTCTACTCATGTTAAAACACGCTGATTCCCGGACTGTCTGCGGGCCAGATTTAGAAGGCGATTGGGCCGGATCCAGCCCCCGGCCCTTCGTTTGCCTACCCATGAAAGAGACCCTCTTAAGAATATGAGGGGGGTGAGCAGGGGAAGGACTAGACCATGTGAAAAATGAACATAATATTTTAGCTGCAGTTCATTCATTTTCAGCTTTGCATTCTTGTTTATTAGAAAAGTGTGCCTAGACATCCCGTTGTTGCGCCCATAACCTAGATTTAAGAGACCATTGAACTCCTAGCTTTTATATCTCAGTTTCTAACACTGTGGAGTTAGTTTCCAGCAGCCCTTTTACTACAGTTCCCAGAATTCTTTGAGGGGGGGGGAATGTGCTTTGAATGTGCTTTAAAGGAATAGTTTGTATGCAGCCTTAGTCTAACCTAACGTAGTGAACAGGTTCTATAGCAGCTGTTCATAGTAGCTCCCAGTATTGTTAGTTCCATATACGGTAGTATTTTTTACTGCAGTTTAACACAATTCTTTAGTATCTGTAGGGCTATCTCAACTTTAGGGTTGCTCTTCTTCCAAGGAAATGCCAGCTCCCCCAGTTTTCCATCATATTATTGGAAACAAGTTTTGTGCTGCTTTTTTTTGGAGGGGGGAGGGAATGCTGATCTGATACGAGTTGGTTGTTTTTTTTTTAAGTTTAATTGCATACCTGCAGTTGTTTCACCCTTAATGTATTTAGGAACTGGTTTCAGCTTAAGGATTCTTGAGGGGAGAAATAGCTTGATAATGAAGCAAAACAGCAGATGTTTGCACTTTTGCTTATTACATGGCTTTTGTGTGTGTGTGCGCGTGTGTGTCTATTTTGGTCCTGTTTCCAAAATAATGTTTTCTGGCAAATACAGTTACGTTGGCAGTTGCAGAGGTTGGCAGTCCTAGCTTCATTTTAGGAGAGCCTGCAAGTTTGACAGTGGGGTTCCAAACCGAAGTTAAATTCCTAACTAAAATAAAGTAGCCAATAAAAACTTTGTGGCCATTTACTCTGCCTCGTCTGTTTTGAGGGAAAATTCTGAATATGTGTGTTCCTGTCAGCTGTGTACTTCATTGCCCTGAGGCAGGTTAGCAGTGTCTAACCCCCAGTTTGCAATATGGGGATAATAACACCCATCTGTCTTAACAGAGCAGTTGCAGGGATTTCTGCATGTGTCGCACTTTGATCACGACTATGTGCCTTATGAATGCTAAGTACTGTCAGCGTGAATGTGCCTCCATAGGTACAGAATGGGTTTATTTTAAGGCTGCCCTCTTCACATGGGATATTTTACGTTCTAGATAAGATACCAAAGCCTCAACAGAGGCCTTTTTGAGTTTAATGAAGAGTTTGCAAGAAAGCGGAACAAATGATGGCTAAATATACTTCTCCGTGATAATGAATATTCATTGTATCGGCGTCATTAATGAGGTACTTAGGAATACTGTGTTCAGGTTTAGCCCTTGTTAAATGGCGAAAAAAACTATTTGAGAATAATTGAAGAGTTGTGTAGGATTAATTCCTTCCTTTCTCAAATCCGCCTGCTTCTAATTTGGAACTGCAAAGTTCTGAACGTGCTGACAACTTTCCTTGCCTCTTTTAGGGTGTATAAAGTCCTAAATGTCTTTAGGCAGCAGCTGATTAAGGCCCAGGAATAGAACACTTTCCTCTTAGGAGGATGAAGAGTGAATGGAAGGAAGTAGTTTTACACAGTGCGCATTAAACCTAAAAGAAAGGAACTGTCTCAGAATTTCTTTGTTGGGCTTAATCCAAAGGTTCCCTTCCCATGACACAGAAGGCTACTTCCAGATCCGGCCCAGCACTTTGTAGGAAGTAACAACAACATATAACCTAAGCCAGGGGTCAGCAACCTTTTTCAGCTGTGGACCGGTCCACCGTCCCTCCGACCTTGTGGGGGCCAGGACTATATTTTTTGGGTGGAAAATGAACGAATTCCTATGCCCCACAAATAACCCAGAGATGCATTTTCAATAAAGCACACATTCTACTCTTGTAAAAACACCAGGCAGGCCCCACAAATAACCCAGAGATGCAGTTTAAATAAAAGGGCACATTCTACTCATGTAAAAACACGCTGATTCCCGGACCGTCCGCGGGCCGGATTGAGAAGGCGATTGGGCCGCATCCGGCCCCCGGGCCTTAGGTTGCCTACCCCTGACCTAAGCGGACAACCCCTTCCAAGAGCCCAGTGAGATCCTGACATTTTTTAGGAGCCATGGGATGTTGAGGGTCATTTGGAAAAGAACAGATATTGGGGAATGGGGAGCTGGAGATTGGAAGGCCCTGATTTTGAGCCCTTTACAGCATATAGTATTCTCAAAGCCCTAACAGGAACAATGCATTTCAACGCTTCATTGTAGGTTCCACTTGGTAGCTGCTAGATTAGATGACTTCTTAAAAAGGAATTACAGAGGATTCATTCGTCTCCCTGACTATTAAATTGTGCGAGTTTGATCAGCAGTGAAGAAACCAACCAAATAAAGGCATATTTTCGCCTCCCTTTTTTATATAACCTCAAATCTTTGGCCCATGTGATTTCCAAGTGTACCTGGAACCATGAGGACAGACAGCCATAAATTGCAGTGAAATCTGGGATTCAACAGCTGTACTTTGCTATCCATTGCTTAAATCAGGGCAGTGTACGTATGCGGAAGGAGCATAGCGAAGCGCTAGGGTGCATCTATGCAGATTACATCCACGGCACCCCCTGTTAAAGCGACCAAGTATTAAATAATTTCTGAAGGTGCTTCTGTCAGCCACAGAACAGAGTACTTGACTTGATAGACAAACAGACCAGGTTCCTGTGCTGCATACTGTTGAGATTTTTCAAAATCGCCCCAAAGAAAAACTTATACGTAAATCTGAAGATAAGTTCAAAGCAGTTAGGGGGAAATTAACGCTAAAAACAAATTGTGTTCTCTCTGTTGCAGAAATCGAAAAATTCCAAAAAGGGGAAGAAGGCAAGGAAGAAGAAAAGTACATTGATGTAGTGATTAACAAAAATATGAAATTGGGACAGAAAGTATTAATTCCAGTAAAACAGTTTCCGAAGGTAAGTTCAGTGTCATTACCACCACCTGTTTTGTTTCTGATCACTTTGGATGTTATGGGCAGTTTGCTTTTTATTTATTTAAAGCAGCAGCATCCAAGTGGACCCACAAGAGGAAGAAAAATCCACCATAGGGCATTTTCTTTATTTGGCTAAAAACTTGCGCAAACTTTCAACTTTTGCAAAACTGTTGGGGGGGGGGGTGAGAGAGAAAACAGAGCGAGAAAGAGAAAACATTCTTTGCTGATAGTGAAATCCTCTGTGTCTGCATCTTATTTAATTAGATGGTGTGAGAAAGGAAGCAGGGGTATAGAATCATAGAATCGTAGAGTTGGAAGAGACCACAAGGGCCATCGAGTCCAACCCCCTGCCAAGCAGGAAACACCATCAGAGCACTCCTGACATATGGTTGTCAAGCCTCTGCTTAAAGACCTCCAAAGAAGGAGACTCCACCACACTCCTTGGCAGCAAATTCCACTGTCGAGCAGCTCTTACTGTCAGGAAGTTCTTCCTAATGTTTAGGTGGAATCTTCTTTCTTGTAGTTTGGATCCATTGCTCTGTGTCCGCTTCTCTGGAGCAGCAGAAAACAACCTTTCTCCCTCCTCCATGTGACATCCTTTTATATATTTGAACATGGCTATCATATCACCCCTTAACCTCCTCTTCTCCAGGCTAAGGTGCAGCTCAAGTGTCAGGTTGCCCTGAGGCCTCCTGGGACACACAAAACTACAATGGGATGCACCTGGATCTTTGCAAATACAAAAGCTGGCCATTAGACAGGTCTGTCCTCGTCCGAAACGCACAGGTTCATTTCCAGGCCCCTCAGAACTGTGGGAGAAATCCTCAGGTTCTGTAGGCACGAGGAAAAGGCGAACCTGATTTTGGGTGTGTAAACACCTGCAAGGTAAGATCCAACTCACTACTTTATTATGGGAGTTCTGTAATCTAAGCCCAAGAGTGGGGAGCCTCCTTATGTTGAGGCCCACCCCTCTTTCTCTCTCCCGTTCCCTACTGGGAAGGGGCAGGTCTGAACTGATTACTTGCAAAGAGCTCTTTCACCCCCACCCAGTTCCTTTTTGGCTTTTTATGCCACCCCCCCCCCCCAAAAAAAAACCCCATTTATCCACTCTTAATGACATTAGGCAAAGGGCTTGATGGAATCACTTTGGTAGAGTAAACTTGCAAAGCCACATATATTCTTTTGTATTACTACCTCATTAAAAATATTGTTCTTATTATTACTATTTAAATTTCTATACCACCCTTTATCCAAGGATCACAGGGCATTTTACAATAAAAATAAAATTAAGGAGAAATTATAACATGTACATCTTGATAAAACAAAATGAGGCTATTTTGTCTTATACAACCCGATAGGTCACTTCTTTTTTTACAGGCCTATTTTGTTGTATCAAGCTGTGTACTGATTCCTTTGTAACAAATAAATTTTTGTGTGAGTATTAGTTTTTTTAAAAAACAACAAACCAGCATTTTGGACCCTCTTTGCGGACAGTGACTCTGCTTCAGAAATGAGTTTCTGTGCCAGGCTGTTTGCAAGCTCACTTCTGTTGACGAGTGAACGCTGCAGATGAATTATGCAGTTGGAATTATTATGAGAGCAGCCCTATAGCAAGGTCAGCAAGGACCAGCGGGTTAGCATCCAGCAGACTTAAGAGTTGTTAGATCAGGGAGTGGTTTGTACCTAAACCAGCCTTAGAAATTCTCTTTCCCCATCAATAAATGAAACTCATTCATCCCATTTGTAGCCTACCTTTCCTCCCCGGAGCTCTAGGTGGCATACATCACTCTCCTTCTCCCCATTTTATCCTCCTAACAACCTTGTGAGGTTGAGAGTGAGGGGCTGGCCCAAGGGCACCCAGTGAGCTTCATGCCTGAGTAGCTATTTGAACCCTGGTCTCCCAGGTTCTCGTCCAACGCTCTAACCAATGCACCACACTGATTCCTCTGCATGGCAGTAGAGTTTCCTGATTTGGTTGTTCTTGCCTCGTGATTGAGGATATGAGTTGAAGGCCTGTCCCTTGGCTCTTCTTGGTTCAGGCAACAGATCTCTTTTAGCGGCAGCTAAAAAAGCCAATGCAATTCTGGGCTGCATCAATAGGAGTATAGCATCTAGATCAAGGGAAGTAATAGTGCCACTGTATTCTGCTCTGGTCAGACCTCACCTGGAGTACTGTGTCCAGTTCTGGGCACCACAGTTCAAGAAGGACATTGACAAACTGGAACGTGTCCAGAGGAGGGCAACCAAAATGGTCAAAGGCCTGGAAACGATGCCTTATGAGGAACGGCTAAGGGAGCTGGGCATGTTTAGCCTGGAGAAGAGGAGGTTAAGGGGCGATATGATAGCCATGTTCAAATATATAAAAGGATGTCACATAGAGGAGGGAGAAAGGTTGTTTTCTGCTGCTCCAGAGAAGCGGACACGGAGCAATGGATCCAAACTACAAGAAAGAAGATTCCACCTAAACATTAGGAAGTACTTCCTGACAGTAAGAGCTGTTCGACACTGGAATTTGCTGCCAAGGAGTGTGGTGGAGTCTCCTTCTTTGGAGGTCTTTAAGCAGAGGCTTGACAACCATATGTCAGGAGTGCTCTGATGGTGTTTCCTGCTTGGCAGGGGGTTGGACTCGATGGCCCTTGTGGTCTCTTCCAACTCTATGATTCTATGATTCTAAGAGAATCTCTTGTAATGAGGAAACAACCTCCCAATTTGCTGAAGATTTATTCGGGAGCAATTCTCCTGCTAACTGAGGGGCTCCCTCAATTTCCTTCAGTGAGTCATGCCATTCCTCGTGTCTTGCATTTTTAGTCTCTTTTGAGGATGCCGGAATAGATGGATGGTTTTCACAGTACAGGAAAGCAAAGAACTGGGGTGTCCCAAGGATCTGTAGCACATTTTTATAATAGCAATATGGGACATACATTAAATATTGAGACCGGAGACTATTTACTTATTCATTAACGAACTGGAGTCAGTACTAAGCAGCTAGGCAGCCCCAGTAACTGAAACATCTCTGCTGAAAAGTTACATCCTTTTTATACTGGCTTTAACTATTTGGGTTTTCTGCAAAGTAACCTAGCACTTATAGTTTGGTGAGGGCCCATAGAATATTCTTCTGGGGATGCTTAGCCAACATCACAGAACTTCACTTCCCAGAGTTCACATTAAGCCAGTTTTAAGTCTTTGGCAGCCTTCTCCAACTTGGTTCTTCCAGATGTTTTGGGCTCCACTTCCTTCAGCCCCGAGCCAGTATTACCAAATGATAAGAGAGTGTGGGAGTTGAAAGTTCAAAACATTTACAGGGCATCAGGTGGTGAAGCTTGGTCTATGGTACAGATACACCCTAAGAGTTGTTAGGTCTTTAGACATGTTGTAATTGAGCCACTCCAGAAGCTTATTTCAGGTTTCCTTTGTGCCAGTTATTTCTTAGGAATATTGCTGACACCTGAAGAGATGAGTACACAAGATGACTGTTGTTCTTTGTTTTAGTGTTGTGTGTTTTATGGCTCTCCATCATTCTTTGAAGAAGAGTTCTAGCTTCTGTAGCATCTGATGCATCCCAGTAATAAGTATCAAGTGAGCAACATGAACAGGATATCTCTATTGATATCAAAGGGAATGCAAGTTCAACAACTGCAATTAATTATGCATTGAAATCTATATTTTAGATTGTAAACACTATTCACAGGGCTGTGGTTATGTGGGAAGACTGCAGAGAGCAGCATCATTATTGCTGTGTATCTTCAAAAATGAAAAAGAAAAAGTCTTGGCTTTCCAAATTGCTTGCATCAGTAACAGAGCCGAAGTTTAATATTTCCTAATTGATATTTTGGGTCTGTATGAATGTTCTGCCTTCAGATTTATATCTTAAAGTAGCTACTTGACATTGTGATATGGATTTCTTGCATGGTTTACTGTAAATGAATAATTCCTCATTTAGGAATGCATTGAAGATTTATTTATATTGCTTTCCCTTAATAGCATACCTGGCTGTGCATTTCAGATGGCTCTATTACTGCAAAAGAAGCCTTGTAATCATTAAATCATGACAGGGTTTGAAATATATTGACCACTGTTCCATTAAACTAAGAAGCAGATCTTTATGTAAGTTAACTATGGAGCACCATTTTAAGCTATGATTGTTTTCTAATAAAATGAGGGAATTGTCGACAAGGCAATACTGATGTCTGGAGGGTTCCCCGCCCCCTCCCCGCTTTGGTGCTTTTACTAATTGTTTGAGGCTATATCTACCAAAAATAAAAACCAACAAGACCTGCCCTCACCAAATTGTCATTACTTCCCTCAAAGAATCCAGGACATGAAGCGTGCTAATCTTGAAGTTTTGTTGGCTCCCCTGTAATTCCTAAAATTCCATGGAGAGGTCATGATAGTTAAGAGCCTGTGCAAATAGAGTAGACTGTGGGATTGGGCCATTCCCTCCCCTAACTGCTCCTTGCTCACTTACTGGGCGTGTTCCCATACCATGGTAGGCCGTGGTTAATGGTTTATCATGATCATTCAGATCGTTCCCTCATTACTCCCCCTGAAGGACCAGGTGTGCAGCCTGGGAGTCATTTTGGACTCACAGCTGTCCATGGAGGCGCAGATCAATTCTGTGCCCAGGGCAGCTGTTTACCAGCTCCATCTGGTATGCAGGCTAAGACCCTACCTACCCACAGACTGGCTCACCAGAGTGGTGCATGCTCTGGTTATCTCCCGCTTGGACTACTGCAGTGCGTTCTCTGTGGGGCTACCTTTGAAACTAACTAACTAATCCAGAATGCGGCAGCTAGACTGATGACTGGGTCTGGTCGCCGGGACCATATAACACCAGCTATAAAAGATCTTCACTGGCTCCCAGTACGTTTCTGAGCACAATTCAAAGTGTTGGTGCTGACCTTTAAAGCCCTAAACAGCCTTGGTCCAGTGTACCTGAAGGAGCGTCTCCACCCCAAACGCTCAGCCCGGACACTGAGGTCCTCCTCCAGGGGTCTTCTCCTGGTTCTTTCACTACAAGAAGCAAAGTTACAGGGAACCAGTAGTGGTGCCTACCCTGTGGAACACCCTCCCGTCAGATGTCTAGGAGATATAAGAACTACACAACTTTTAGAAGACACCTGAAGGCGCCCCTGTATCAGGGAGTTTTTAATGCTTCATGTTTTACAGTGGTGCCTCGCAAGACGAAATTAATTCGTTCTGCGAGTTTTTTCGTCTTGTGAATTTTTCGTCTTGCGAAGCACGGTTTCCCATAGGAAATGCATTGACGGTTTCCCATAGGAATGCATTGACGGTTTTAAGAAAAAGGCGCAAGACGTTTTCGTCTTGCAAAGCAAGCCCATAGGGAAATTCGTCTTGCGAAGCAACTCAAAAAACAAAAAACTCTTTCGTCTTGCGAGTTTTTCGTCTTGCGAGGCATTCGTCTTGCGAGGTACCACTGTACTATGTTTTTATATATGCGGTAAGCTGCCCAGAGTGACAAATGGGTGGGGTATAATAATAATTATTTATTAGCCCCTTATGAGAAGCGAACAGGAGCAAGCAAACCACAATCCTTGGCTTGAAGTTGGATTCAAACCAGGGATTATGGTTTGTTTTGCTCCAAAAACACTAGAAGTCAAGGCTGGGTCTTGGGTAAGCAAAGGATTTTGTTTGTTCCTGCCTGCTAGCAGGGAAGAAGAATGTGGGCGTGATGCAGGACCAATCTGCAGCCCTAATTCCTACTCCCCTTTACCCTCTGTCAGTAGGGCATCTGGTGTTAATGTCAAAACTTCTTTAAAAAGAAGCAGCTAGCATTGAGTGACCCTGTAGTTTCATTGGCCAAGGATTAACGTTGGCCACATTCAGTACTGATGAAACAGGAAGAAGGGAAACTTGTGAGTGAGCCGGAAGGAGTTAGGGGAAGGAGCCCATGATCCTGCAACTTATTCATGGCCACTTAATGGCTATGCTAGAATTACATCAGGTCTGTATAGTAAAAGCTATGGTTTTCCCAGTAGTGATGTATGGAAGTGAGAGCTGGACCATAAAGAAGGCTGATCGCCGAAGAATTGACGCTTTTGAATTATGGTGCTGGAGGAGACTCTTTAGAGTCCCATGGACTGCAAGAAGATCAAACGCATCCATTCTTAAGGAAATCAGCCCTGAGTGCTCACTGGAAGGACAGATCGTGAAGCTGAGGCTCCAATACTTTGGCCACCTCATGAGAAGAGAAGACTCACTGGAAAAGACCCTGGTGTTGGGAAAGATGGAGGGCACAAGAAGAAGGGGACGACAGAGGACAAGATGGTTAGACAGTGTTCTCGAAGCTTCAGACATGAATCTGACCAAACTGCGTGTGGCAGTGGAAGACAGGAGTGCCTGGCGTGCTCTGGTCCATGGGGTCACGAAGAGTCGGACACGACTGAACGACTAAACAACAACAAGAATTACATCTGCGTCAGCCTCTCATGAGCTTCAAACTAGTTTAGGTTTATATTATAAAAGCGGCAGGAAGTAAATTCCGCAGGTCATTTTTGACACAGTAAAAGTCTTTACTTCTTTACTATCCTGGTGAGCCTTTCTTACAGCTTGTTCCTACATGGTGACAATCGATTCCCCATGTCATGAAATCTCAAAAGAGGGATTCTTACACAGCCCGGATAGCTCAGTTGGATGTGCTTCTTTACATAACAGTGGATGCTAGTTCAATGTGTTGATGGATAATACTCAGTCTGAGTTCCTCAAGAAGCTTGGATACAAAGGGACTTCCTATCGATCTTCCATAATGTTTACTGATTAAAAGAGCTTAGTAAGAACATAAAGGTCCTTCTGGATTCAACTGAAGATCCACAAAGTCTAGTTTGGATGGATTTGATTTCCCGCCTTTCACTCCCTTTAAGGAGTCTCAAAGCAGCTAACATTCTCCTTTCCCTTCCTCCCCCACAACAAACTCTGTGAGGTGAGTGGGGCTGAGAGACTTCAGAGAAGTGTGACTGGCCCAAGGTCACCCAGCAGCTGCATGTGGAGGAGCGGAGACGCGAACCCGGTTCCCCAGATTACGAGACTACCACTCTTAACCACTACACCACACTGGCTCTCATCGGACATTGCCCCTCTGAATCCGGGTGTTCATTCAGCTGTCTCAGCTAATGGCCATCAAAGATCTCCCTCTTGTCACCTGTGAATTTTGTCCCATTCTTCTTGAAACGTGGCATTATCCTGTGGAAGGGTCAACAATCCACAGGGTGAATAAAATACTTTCCTTTTGTCTGTTCTGAAGAGACATCTGATCAACTTCATTCACATTTCAAGTATTATATAAGAAGGGGATTCCCTGGCATCAATTATCTTCAAGCAATTGTTATTTTTATACCTTAATTATGCCAACCCAGCAGTCATATCTTCTAACCTAAAAAGCTTCAAACATTTTATCCTTTATAGGGAAGGTTCTCCAGCCCTTTGTTTTTGTTGCTCTTTTCTATATATCTTCTGGTGCTGTCATCCTCCCTTGGAGATTTATTCATTTAAAAGATTTCTTACCCAGCCTTCACGGTAAGGTTCCAAGGCAGGTGGCAGCAACAGCGAAAACCATTGCAATAATTAAACCCACCCTGAATGGAACAGGACAATAAGAGAGGGGGTGGCCAGAGTTATATATTGTATTCCAAAATGCAGTCACACTGTAGATATGAAATCTGTAGAAATAAAAACCTATTTCATTACATCTTTCACTGCTGGAACGCTGTTGGAGTCGACACTTTCATTGCTCTCTCTACTGTGCCTCAAAGATCTTCTTAGGTAGTCACAGCCAGTTTAGATAACATCATTACGTCTATAAAGTTCAATTCACCCCACCCCACTATGCATCCTTTTACACTTGTTGAACCTCATTTCTCCTCTTCTTGCACCTTCACCCACTTTGAAGACACACTTCTGGAGTCTTGCAGGCTGCCTTAGATTTCACGATTTATTTGCTGGCGTCAGAAAATTGGCTATTCTGCCACTCGCACCTGACTTCACATTGTTTATATCATTGGCCCCAGTACAGAATCTTGGGGGGATTCCTTTGATTACCACTGTGAGAACTGTTTGTCCTTCCGTCTTTCCCTTAACCAGTTACAAACCTACGAGGCCAGGAACTGGTTGAAGAACAGGAGCAAGAGAATAGGCACAAACAGCTTTTCTTCTTCTTCTTTTTTAATAGTCTGCTTAAAATGGAAACTAGGGTGTGGGTGGAGAGGCTGCAGAGAATATCCTAGACCTGCACACAGAAAAGAGTTCTTCCATATGCGTAGAGTCTTAACAGGAATGCAGGTTTCTCAACAAAAATGCACAGATGCATATCTCGCCATAACGATTACAGTTAACCAGACTTATATTGACACAGTTTCAAGTAAACTTTTCTGGTAAGAGGTATTGTGTCGCTCAGGTGACGTCTTGCAAATCTTTCCCCTCACTTACTGCCTATTGGTATGTTGTGATAGGTCATGAGAATACTGTTTTGGCATCGATTTCACACCACTTTCGGTTTACACTCCACTCTGTTTCAGTTTACCTTTGTTGAACGTTCCCCCTATTCATTAGCTGCTGATATTCATATGGGCATGGACATCTGAACCAGGGCTTGCACCAAAGGAACTGATGTTCGTTAATTGTCTTGTTTTTCCTCCAACTCTAACATTCCCTTTCTGGTTCTTTACTAGCTGAAGCCCCATAATGGTGCATGTGAAGTTAAGATTAATTAATTATTGGCCTCATCAAGCATCACTTTAACTTTCACAACATTGAGCCACGTTTCCTATTTTATTGCCCATGCACCCATATTGCCTAGGCACAAATACAAGATGGGTGACACCTGGCTTGAGAGCAGTACATGCGAAAAGGATCTAGGAGTCTTGGTTGACCACAAACTTGACATGAGCCAACAGTGTGACGTGGCAGCTAAAAAAGCCAATGCAATTCTGGGCTGCATCAATAGGAGTATAGCATCTAGATCAAGGGAAGTAATGCTCTGGTCAGACCTCACCTGGAGTACTGTGTCCAGTTCTGGGCACCACAGTTCAAGAAGGACACTGACAAACTGGAACGTGTCCAGAGGAGGGCAACCAAAATGGTCAGAGGCCTGGAAACGATGCCTTATGAGGAACGGCTAAGGGAGCTGGGCATGTTTAGCCTGGAGAAGAGGAGGTTAAGGGGTGATATGATAGCCATGTTCAAATATATAAAAGGATGTCACATAGAGGAGGGAGAAAGGTTGTTTTCTGCTGCCCCAGAGAAGCGGACACGGAGCAATGGATCCAAACTACAAGAAAGAAGATTCCACCTAAACATTGGGAAGAACTTCCTGACAGTAAGAGCTGTTCGACAGTGGAATTTGCTGCCAAGGAGTGTGGTGGAGTCTCCTTCTTTGGAGGTCTTTAAGCAGAGGCTTGACAACCCTATGTCAGGAGTGCTCTGATGGTGTTTCCTGCTTGGCAGGGGGTTGGACTCGATGGCCCTTGTGGTCTCTTCCAACTCTATGATTCTATTATTTCGGAGAGATCCTTTAGGAGATCTTCACGGTCCCTTTTTGTTTTTTACCCCCTTGAATAAAGTGACTCATCAGCACTGGTCCCAGTACAAGTCTCTTGCGGGAGCACTACCTGTTAACGATCCATTCTCAGAACTCTCCATTTAGTAGTGATTCTTGTTCTTTAACCAGTTACTAATACATAAAAGGATCCGTCCCCTTCTTTCATTATAATTTTGAGTGACTGACTTTCTGAAATACTTCTTTCAAAGTCCCAAGTATATAGTGTCTACCAGGTCACCGCTATTCAAATGCATTTTGATACTCTGAAATGCAAAACAGCAGAACAACCCATCCTTCCAAAAACAACTCTTAAAATGTTGGTGAGATGGCATTGACCTTTGCAGAAACTATGCAAATTCTTATTCAACAAGACCTGTTTTTCTTTATGTTGGATACTCCTTTTTCTTCTTCAAATATTTTGAGTCTGTTTCAGACTATTTACGCCCAGATGGGTATATATTTTCACTGTCTTGTCTTGAAGGATGGTTTAAAATATTCTCAGTTTGGAGGGGAAAGTCATCCAGTGTGAAGATCATGTCCTTCTGTTACCGTATTTGGATTGAGAGAGGAGGTAAGGTGGGCAGATGCCACACCAGCTCAATCACCCTGTGTCAGAGGCTTATGCACTGCAAGTGCAATGCAGTATAAACTGGTTGATACAGTGGTGCCCTGCAAGACGAATGCCTCGCAAGACGGAAAACCCGCTAGACGAAAGGGTTTTCCGTTTTGGAGGTGCTTCGCAAAACAAATTTCCTATGGGCTTGCTTCGCAAGATGAAAATGTCTTGCGAGTTCCTGCGCCTTTTTTCCTGCTCCCCACCCCCTTTTTCTAAGGCACTAAGCTGCTAATAGCCTTTTAGCAGCTAATCCGCTAATCCCTTAAGCCTTTAATAGCCGCTAAACCGCTAATAGCGCTAATCCGCTAATGGGGTTGCTTCGCAAGACGAAAAAACCGCTAGACGAAGAGACTCATGGAACGGATTCTTTTCGTCTTGCGAGGCACCACTGTACTTGTCTTGGCAGTGATGACCTCCCATTTTAATAATGTTCTTTCCACGGTAATTTGGCTACCAGTTAATGTTGCTACCAACCATTGCCTGTGTGTCTGCAGTTAATGGACGTTTCCCCTTAATTTTGCATGCCTAAATTGGCCTGATGTGTTAAGAGGGCAGAGCTCTGTCGGTGCTAGCCTTTTTGAGCCCGCTTCCTCTAGGAAGCCTCCAGGGATTAAGTGTACAGTATCTGCAGAGATCTCTTTACTGACTTCTATTATCCACAGAGGCTTTTCCTCTTCCAATCTACTCAGATATTGAAAGGAGTTGAACTCAATCAGTCACTCTTAAAGGCTTGGTGTACAAAACGGCAGAGTAGCTTCATTGCAAGATATCGCCTAATCTTTTAAACCTGATGGAGCGCTTCCAGAAGCTGCTTGGATGTGGGGAACAATTTGAAGAGGCCAGTACTAATCCTGTATCAGTTGTTAAGAAGTTTCAGGGCTGGATTCCTTGCCAGTGACAAAGGAGTGAGGGACTAACACAAAAGTTACCCTGGTCCCCTTAGTGGTCAAGTTATGTGCTAACCTTTAACAAGCTTAAGGGAAGGACAAGATTAAGTAGTTGGAAGCAGGGAGGGCTGTGGTTAAGATTGCTTCCTTATAGTGATGGCACCAACCTCCAAAGTTTCATGCTTTTGTGTTTTGAGCATGCACACATGGACCCACCCTGAGTTGGGCATTTTTGAATTACGCTTAGCACTGCTGCAGTTCACAGTGAGCATGTGTGCATCGATTTAGTGGGGAAATGTCATGTGGCAGAATGGGTTGGAACGAGTGCCACAGCTTCCATTCAATTCCAATCTCCTTAAACTTAGCGCACTAGTTCGAGGGTAATCGAGGCTGTTTGGGGCTGCTGTAAACACAGGTAAAAGGTAAAGGTACCCCTGCCTGTACGGGCCAGTCTTGACAGACTCTAGGGTTGTGCGCCCATCTCACTCAAAGAGGCCAGGGGCCAGCGCTGTCCGAAGACACTTCCAGGTCACGTGGCCAGCGTGACATCGCTGCTCTGGCGAGCCAGAGCCGCACACGGAAACGCTGTTTACCTTCCCGCTAGTAAGCGGTCCCTATTTATCTACTTGCACCCGAGAGTGCTTTCGAACTGCTAGGTTGGCAGGCGCTGGGACCGAACAACGGGAGCGCACCCCGCAGCGGGGATTCGAACCGCCGACCTTTTGATCGGCAAGCCCTAGGCGCTGAGGCTTTAACCCACAGCGCCACCCGCGTCCCGTAAACACAGGTACTTCAGCCCCAATGTGAACTCTTAAAAACTGTTCTGCAAGCTTCCCTTGGAAGGAGGAAGAGCCTTCTGTGAAAGGTATTTCTTGGTTCACGCTGTGGTGCCCACAGCCCATTCCTCCCACAGCTCCTTCCGGTCCCTAGAGAAGCTTCACAAACGTGCTTATTTTTTTTTTTTTTTCCTTTCTTAATTTAAAAATGTAAGAAAAGAAACACACACGTTGCTTTTGCCAAATAAATGCAGATGCACTTGATAGCCGCAGTGTTGGTTTCACACTTAAAGAATGAGCGTAGGAGCAAGGCTGACTGCTGCTGAGCCAGTTTTAAGTTCACTGCTTCGTACGTTTGCCAAAGTTCAAAGCTGGAAGGAAGCCGGGTTCACACAGCTGGAGAAGAACATCATGGTTTGGAACCTTAACCACAAGTAGAAGGGAGCTCATGGAACTTTCCCACATCAGCTGGAGGCACCTTGCGAAAGCAAAGCCCACCTGTGAGCTGTATCAGCAGCCCTGCACGTTCCAGCTCACCAGTTCTCATGATCCCAATTCTCATGATCCCAAGACTATGTCTGTCCAACTTCCATAGGAATCCACGAAGCAAAGGGGTGTGAATTGATTAATGCTGTCTGGATTGGGGGCTGTGGTCTTGTATGGATGCTGCTGCTTTTACGTTCCTGCATTTTTCTTCTTCTTGCCTGTGTCAACTGTACTCTTATGCAGCCTTCTCCTCTCCCAAAACTTTTTAACACAGTTACTGCTCAGCGTGGAATAACCACAGAAATGATGGTAGCTTTGTTTTCTGTGTCTTGTACCCCCCCCTCCCCTTTTCTCTTTTTCCAGTGGCTCTAAAATTTACAACCCAATACCCTTCTTTATTTTGCAGAAACAGCCAAATGCTGTTTTCAGCAACATTTTTCATACCTGGCATGAATCTTAAGTCACTCTTACAGCTCCTCAGCACTGTGGGTAGTTTTTTTATTGCCTTTTTTTTTCTTGTTGCTTGTTTTGTCTTTCAGTTCAACTTTGTGGGGAAACTTTTGGGCCCACGTGGCAATTCTCTGAAGCGCTTGCAAGAAGAGACATTGACAAAAATGTCAATATTGGGAAAAGGATCCATGAGGGACAAGGCAAAGGTAAAATTGCTAGCTGAAGATCATTAGTGTGCACTGTACTGCTGTGTGTGCCTTTCCTCACTGTTTCTAGTATAGTCTGGGGAGATTCAAAGCAAACACAAATCAAGGTGTATATTATAACCCCTTCTCTTGAGTTCTGCCTACATGCTGGTCCTCCGTCTATGGTATATATTCCTCACTTCAGAGGAAATCCCCTGTGGCAATACCTTCTTTATGGATTCAGGCAGCTGTATCGCTGGAGTATAATGGCAGGCTCATGGTGGCCTCTGAAACCAGCAGCCGCCCTCTTTACCTGATCACATCTAGCAATGAAGTAGGTGATGTGATGTCACTGTGCTGCATGCTTTCCTGTCTACTCCACTTTGAGGTCCGCCACTTGCGAAGGGTGGAGACAGTTGCGTTGCAGCGATGCCGCATCAAACACGTTGCATTAGCGAGCCTTGCCAAGGGGTGAGGGGGGTTGGGAGAGAGGAAATGTAAGGCTGTTATTTTCAGAATGAGGCACGTTACTCCTTCCTGGATCCAGGAGTGAGGAGGCCAGTAAGTTTATTCCGTGGAGTATTGGGGAGAAGAGTTGGAGGGTCCACGGAGGCCATTCTAGTCCAGCCCCCCTGCACAGTTCAAGAAATCCAGAGCTAGAGCTTGTAGCAAAATACAGATGTCCAGCGGATGTGAAAACACTATTACTATTCCATAGCAGAAAGTGTTAGTAGGAGAAGCTTCATAATAGAGCAACATTTCCATATGCATGTGGTCCCAGGTTCAGTCCCCAGCATCTCCAAAGTAGAAGTGGGACTGTCCTCTGCCTAAAACCTTGGGGAGCTGCTAGCTGAATGGATCAGTGGTCTGACTCTGTATAAGGCAGCTTCCTATGTTGCTATATCATCCACTCCGTTCCTTAGGAATCTATCAATCTCAACCTCACCCACCCACTGTCATTTTGTACCATAAAATGGGCATTCTTGATTTCTTGTGATTGTCCTAAGACGCTCTCAGGTGTGATGAAAGCATTTACACCCCACCCTTCAGCCAAAAGGGATCTTACGAGTGGCTTATCAGGCTTGCAGTCTACAACCAGGAGTGAAATTATGCCCCATTTATACAAGTTTGCTTAATTTGAATAATTGTTCAATGCCTTCTGAGATCCGCCTCGTTAGTGTCCCTACTATGTGCTTGAATTCTGCACTTCACAAATTGTTGGATATCTCTGATTCAAGTTGTAGAGGTTCTGTTCTCGCAGAAGTATATATCAGAAGTATAGTGAATTGCCATTATGATTATTAGAGTGTGAGAGTGTCTTAAGCTCTCGATTGTGTTAAGTCCTACTACTCCTGGAAGAGCTCCCCGTTGGATCGATTGAAACTCCCGAGTAGAGCAATGCTTGGAAAGTTCTCTCTTGTATCTATTACTGGTTTGCCACAATTATAGAACTGTATGTCTAAATCCCACTTCATTGGCTGGACATTTCAAATACAATGCTTTTCAGCGATTGTTACGCTTATCCTTCATATGAATAAGCCAAGTGTCTTTGCAAAAAACAAACAAAATCACTTTTTTCAATTTACTTGGCCCGATGCACATTACCAAGACTTTATTATCTTTTTAATGTGCAGTTTTGTTTTGAATTCTGAGTGCTGCTTTCAGATAATATTGGGACATGCAGGATCATTCACTAGACTTATCTTTTTCCACTGCTTTGTTTAGTCTTAAATTATTCAGGAGATCGGAGCTTGTACAGCTTCCCAAGGGAGATTATTAGAGTCTAACAGATCTCACCGTTAAGAAGGATTTTGTGATAGCTGCCTTAGATTTCTCAATTTTAAATTTCTGCTTGCTGGCCTTACCCCTTCTGCCTCCGGACGTCCCTAAATTACTCATAAACAAAGAATTATCTTCATCTTTCAAAAGCGTACGTCATTATATACGAGCAAGACAACCTGCTGCTAAAACTGTTGAATACAAATATTGAGCCTGAAGAATTTGCAACTTTATTCTATAAACAGGAGTGGGGAGCAGCCAAAAAAAGAGGGTAATATTGAGGGAGGCTTTCATTTATATATGTTTTGCTGTTCCTTTTATTACCAGCTTTGACAAGTTTCAGACAGCTAATTATGGCGTGTTAATTCCCCCTGCTCTGAATTTGCTAATCAACTAATCAGATTGCTTTGCTTTTCCATCCAATTTAGGCAGCCTGAATGCTCTAAATTTTACAACAAAAAGATTAGTGGCAATAAGCTGGTGCTGATTGTCATTTCTAAGTAACTCATAATTACGACACACCGAGAGCAAACACAAGAGCTTTTTAAAAGTCAGTCAGTCAAAACTTCTATTTGTGGACCTATTCAAAGTGAGAGAAGCCAGCTCAAGAGTATTTTTAACACTTGCTAAATAGAACAAGGGATACTGTTTTGATGCCTTAACATGGCACAGACAAACATGCCATTTCTTTGTAAGTTGGAGAGCCACAGCGCATAGTGAAATATGCTCTGCTTAGTATGTCTGGAGTTGTACATGGTTTTATGCATGGGGCTGCCAGCCTTGACCCTACTCTGGAAGAGTGTTCAAGACCCCTTTCCCACTTCTCTCAGTTTTATTTCTTAAAATCTACATCCATTTTTGTTAGTGTTGAAAGGAAAAATCTACAGGCAGTATGTTACGCCGTTCCCAGTAAAGAAATAAACACTATTGTTGCTTTAGAAGAAGAAGAAGAGTTTGGATTTGATATCCCGCCTTTCACTCCCCTTCAGGAGTCTCAAAGCGGCTAACATTCTCCTTTCCCTTCTTCCCCCACAACAAGCACTCTGTGAGTTGAGTGGGGCTGAGAGACTTCAAAGAAGTGTGACTGGCCCAAGGTCACCCAGCAGCTGCATGTGGAGGAGCGGAGACGTGAACCTGGTTCCCCAGATTACAAGACTACCGCTCTCAACCACTACACCACACTGGCTCTACCTTGTTCTGAGCCAGTGTTTCCCAAACTTTGGTCTCCAGCTGCTTTTGGACTACAATTCCCATCATCCCTGACCCCTGGTCTTGCTAGCTAGGGATGATGAGAGTTGTAGTCCCAAAACAGCTGGAGACCCAAGTTTGGGAAATGCTGTTCTGACGGATGGGTGCAACAAGGTAAGACACTTGATTGTAAAAAGATGGACCAGCCCATCTAACTATAGTTATCTGATGGTGATTTCTAGGTCCACAGGAGCATTTTCCCCCTGGTTCTGAGGTTGACTATTTTGCCTCCCATCCCTTCCTGCATAAAAGTGTGGAACAGACAGGGACATAGGACCCTAACAGACTTAATCTTGCCGCCACCACCCTTTCAGTTCTCCATGGTTCACCTTTTGCTTAACCAATATGGATTCTGAGGCTCAGGGGCATCTACAAAGCATCTGTGCATCTCCGTTGCCAAGCAACAGAGGCAAGAAAGATGAAGCAGAGCGGAAGTAAGGTACTTGGCAAAAGGGAAACTGGAAGAAAAAAGTTGGAGCAGAATGAAAGCTGCTGGGTGGGGAGTCATCGGCAGCCCAGGAGAAAAATAGGAAAAAGAGTTCCCCAGAGCTGCCAGCTTCTGGTTTTAAAAGCTCCATTCCTTGTGGATCAAGCAGAGGGCAGAACCTGGTGGATCAGCAGGTGGAGTCTGGCAGGTTAGCAGCAGAGCCAAGATACAAGCTGACAGGTCATGGGTGAAGCGTGTTGCAATCTTGTCTTGGGTGGTAAAGCCTGTATTTCATTCTAGTTGAACTGCCAGAAGAGTAAGACGCTTGGCTGGTTGGCAACTTTATTGGGCAGCAGGGCAGAAGAGAAATTTAACTTCCATTTCTGGTTTCAAGAAAAACAGAATTACTGGTGTTAAAAGTAGAGTATATATATATAAAAAGTATAGATTGGGTTGAGTTATTTAAAACTTTCCCTTACAGTGCTAAATTGTTGTTGTTGTTTAGTCGTTTAGTCGTGTCCGACTCTTCGTGACCCCATGGACCAAAGCACGCCAGGCACTTCTGTCTTCCACTGCCTCCCGCAGTTTGGTCAAACAAGCTGTGGGTCCCCAGATGTTGAACTGCAACTCCCATCACCCCTAGCTAGCAAGGCCAGAGCTCAAGGATGATGGGAGTTGTAGTCCAACAACATCTGGGGACCTACAGGTTGAGAACCGCTGGTCTAAACCCTAATCCTTGGTTGCTTCTGGAGTGTATTGATTCCATTTGTTCTGCTTGTTTTGTTTTATGTACCACCCCCTACGTTTCAGAGCTGGGATGGCTAATAAGCTATATCCCTCCAGATGGAGGTGAACTACATCTTCCATCACCTCTGATTATTTGCCATGCTGGCTGGGACTGGTGGGAGTTGGAAGGCCAACAGCATCTTGAGGGCCACAACTTATCCATCATTGATTTAGACCAGAGGAAGCCTTCATAAGGCAGCTTGCATTGATATGGGGGAAAACAAACAATACAGCTTTAGAAAAATCCAGTAACTCACATATGCACATAATTTAAGTTGGCTTTCGCTAACCCCTTGCTCCTCCAGAAGCTTGTGCTACAACTGCCATCAGCTGTAGCCAGTGCAACTGTGCTGACTGTGGCTGATTGGCATTGCAGTCCAGAACATTGGGAGGGTACCAGGTTGGCAAGGCTGAAGTTAGTCTAATGGTGTTGTTGTTTTTTCTCATTGAGCTGGATTGTAAGCAGTTAAGATAGTTCCCAAACAAGGGAATCCTTATGCTGACCCATTGTCCTTGCATTTAACCAAAGCCTTCCACCTTGTCAAATAGTTACCGTATTTTTCACTCTATAAGACGCACCAGACCACAAGACGCACCTAGTTTTTGGAGGAGGAAAACGAAAAAAAATATTCTGAATCTCAGAAGCCAGAACAGCAAGAGGGATCGCTGCGCAGTGAAAGCAGCAATCCCTCTTGCTGTTCTGGCTTCTGGGATAGCTGCGCAGCCTGCATTCACTCCATAAGACGCACACACATTTCCCCTTACTTTTTAGGAGGGAAAAAGTGAGTCTTATAGAACAAAAATACGGTATTTTCCAAGAAAACTGCTTGGAGGTAGGGAAACCCACAGTTGATGTAATAGATACAGTAGCTCAATGTATACTCATTAATGATTTTCATTGGCCAGCTTGAGCAAATAAATGCAGGATTCCGCTTGTTTGGGGCCTGTTGTTTTGCTTTAGAGATCAAGGAGGTTGCTCGATATTTATTTTCTAATGTCTGCTGCATGTTGGTCGAAAGTCATTGTAGACTCACCACATTGGACTTGATCTGAAAGATTAGCTGAAGCTCCTTGCTTCACATATTGTGGATTAGAGTGTCTTGACTGTGGTTCCTACTAGATGTACATATTTAGGGTAAGACATGTGTGTTTGGTTGCATCAGTCATGCAGATGCATGCACTGTAATGTATAATGTGTGACCGTGTACGGTGATAGACAGACTTCAAACAGTCAATGCAGAACTGAATTAGAAGAGTCATACAACAATTAATACGGTAGATAAACTGTAGTGCTGAAATGCCTCTTCTGATAGTTGTTGTGTTAGGACAAAATGGAATTTCCACACTTGCTAGTCTTGTTAAGAACAAAATAAACTGCCTTATACCAAGTCAGACCACTGGACCATGTAGCTTAGTATAGTCTGTACTGACAAGAGGTCTCAAATGTTTTAGAAAATAGTTTTTCACATGTGCCTTTCCCTTTGTCTTGAATAAAACAGATCATTAACAGGCCCAGGAACAATCCTTTGATTAAACCATAAGGTGCCAATCCGTACTGTAAATTTATTTCCAGCCTCGTTTCGGTTGTACGTTTACAAGAAATAAAAAATGAACTGTCTTGAAAATGGAAACCATTAATGAAAGGTTTGCTCTCTTTTTGCTTTCTTTCCCCCATACGATGAGTTTATATGTAACTTTTCTGTCTTCCCAGGAAGAAGAGTTGAGAAAAAGCGGCGAAGCAAAATACTTCCACCTAAACGATGATCTGCATGTGTTAATTGAAGTGTTTGCCCCACCCGCAGAAGCATATGCCAGAATGGGGCATGCGCTGGAAGAAATCAAGAAGTTCCTCATCCCCGTTAGTACATATTGGAACCTCTTTTATGTCAATATTTACTGCACATGAAGAATCACCTTAGCTTTCCTGAATTTTCCCTTCCCCACCCACCCCATAAAATTTTCTGGTTGGAATGTAAATTTCAATTTGAAGCACTCCCTTGGCCAAAACTTTGGTGAACATCTTAGACGTCGTATTTCCGCTAGACACTCCTGGTAGAGATGTGATTTCCTTCCATTGCAATAGCATAACAATGTTTTCCCCACCAAACCCACAAAGCCCTAAGCTGTCACCAGGAAGAATTCAGGCATGTGTGTTGTGCACCATCTGCTCATGGCTAGAAACATATTAGAGCTGTTTTCTCCACCATGGAAGACAAAGAGCAGAAGATACTGCCCTGTGCGGAATCAAAAGCATCCCTTGAAATTTCTGCACGTTCTACTGTTTTCAGTAGACAATGTGCCTCATCCCACTGCAGTTTTTGGGGACTTAGCATCCACATGTCACAGTGCTCCATCTATGTCCCTGTCTGTTCAGTGATGGAACATACTAGTGGGGGTTCCGTGGATTTTGGTTAATAATGTCTACCCACATTGGGTGGAATTTCCTGCTCATAAAAAGCTCGCACCAGGACTTTAGCATCAATGCGTCAGCTTCCAGATAAGAAATTTATCTGCTACTTAGTAGTGTTTCCTGCCAGGCTTACAGTCTTGTTGGAGCTACCCACTTCATTGGAATAGGATTTATGTTTCACTAGAGTTTGTCTTTCTGATTTTGAAATGATTGATAGGTTAACCAGTTTTTCATTAGGAAATTCCTGTAAGCTGCCTTGATGATGATAAATAATTTTATTACTTATACCCCACCCATCTGGCTGGGTTTCCCCAGCCACTCTGGGCTGTTCTCAACAAAATACTAAAATCACATGAAAATGGTGGTTTGGGAAAGCAGACTAGAACTTTTTTAATGAACCTGAGCAAACCTGCTACCAAACATGGACTAGCTGTAGCCCCAAGCCTCTACTGAAAGAAAATTCACAGAAATTTTGCTCATTGGGTATTTGTTATGTGGCATCCTTAAGAGCTTTGTCCCCCTTTAAAATTCATACTCCTAGGTACTATTGGGCAATGCTTATTAATAGCCAACATGTGTGCATCAGTATTTTTTGGCAAGCAATAGCTGTGCTTCAGTACTTGGTGTTGTATTAATGCAATTAGTGTGTTGCTGTGGTTTGTGTTTGTGATATATGAGTGTCTACTTCAAGCCACTTTAACACCTGGTGAACATAGCTAAGAGCTTATGATGGGCTTGGCACAATTGTAATTCCTCCCCCAACGCATTCAGTGAATACTGTATTGAAGGTGTGAAAATGCTTTTGTTTTGTTTTTTAAATTATTATTAGACTAGGATGCACTGATGAAGTTGTTCATAGGAGATTTGTGTTAGGTCACGAACCCATCACCAGAATTTCTGGTAGTTATCTGTGTAGAGCCTTCAGCTGCAGTTCAGATATTCCGTTTGGTAGCAAGTAAAGAGGAGCTTCACACAGACCTGTGTTTGCTCATTTTTTACTTAAAAATGCACAGTAAACAATGTGTATGCAGCCATACATAGGAAACTAGGGAGATTATTTTAGATCTCTGCATTGCCTTCTCTCTCAGCTTCACCCAATAGTCTTTGAAGACATTTGTTTTAAGAAGAAGGGAGAAAAATCCAGTCTGTTCCAGTTGTTTGGTTAATGAACTGTTTAAAACCCTAAATTCTGCCAGGATTACTAGCATTTTGAATAAATCTCTTCAGTGGGAAAGGAAACCCACACAGAGCAAGGTTTGGAGTAAGATGAAAGGAGCTATATTGGACTCTGTCATCCCTGTTACTCCTTCACACAGCGCTATCTAACTCAATTATAGAATCCCCTGGAATAGAAATTGAACTCTGAAGTGCTAACATTAGCTCGCTTATCTTTTTGTGTGTGTCCTGGGCAAGGAAGAGTGTGTCCTCTTTGAACATGGAGGAGTGCTCATTGCTTTGAAGTCCTCCATACGGTTGAGAGGAGTCCTGTGAACTATGAAATAACTTTGTTTTGGATTTTGTAATACTCTTTGAAAAGGGAACTCTGTGGAGAGTAGGGAAGTTTACTGCCAGAATCTTATTTATGACTTAGAGCTCCCGGCTGGGAATCTTTTGAGTATTGGGTATTTTTAAGTCAAACCACTGACAGTTCAGAGGCTGAATATAAGTAAGGAATTCAGGCAGGTTATCCATCTAGAAATAGTAATAATAATAATAATAATAATAATAATAATAATAAACCTTATGCTAAACACAACTACTACCATATTATATTTTCTTTTGGGTAGATTTGTGCTACAGTTTGGGACTTCTTTTAACTTGGTCTGCATATGTGCATGTTTAGTTTGTAAATCCGTTGATGCATAGACATTATGTCAAACCCATAGATTCATGAGGGTTCCAGATTCTGTTGGCATAACTGTGCTTTTCTTCATACAAGGGTTTTCTTTTCTTAGGGGGTGTTTGTGTGTAGGGGTATTGAAATTAACGATTCCATCAATGGCAATCGGCAATGACAAGTAATTGGAGAAGCCATTGATAGAAGCAAAAAAGGAGAAACCTGTCTCTGTCATGCCTTGCCTATGAATTCTCAAAGGCATATGGAAAATACCATGTTGTGCTGCATAGACTTTGATTTGATTCATCAATACATGTCTTATGTTCCTGACACTTGCCTCAGCTCCCTGACCAAGATTCAAGAGAAGAAAGTGCGTCTCAATCTTGGCATCAGTTTAATAAGGCCAGAGATAAAATAATTTAAGTGACTTCTTGTATCCTACGAGGAATGTATTTTAAACTTTCCCATTAAATCAGCTCAGTAGAAGTAAGTCTGTGCCAATTCTGTGCCCCTGTCTTTAAGACTGTGCATGGAAAATTTGTAGCAGGAACAAATATAAAATGTCTTAGGTATGTGGTATAAGTATCTGCAGACATGACTGAATACCATATTTTTTCTTTCCTGTCTAGGACTACAATGATGAAATCAGACAGGCACAATTGCAGGAATTAACTTATTTGAATGGTGGCTCAGAAAACGCAGACGTTCCGGTAGTTCGCGGAAAGCCTCCTTTGCGGGCACGGGGAGTGCCTGCTCCAGCATTGGCAAGGTAGTGGGTGTTTAATTTCTGCACCTTTTTGCTTCTGCAGAAATGCTTCAGCAGCTCCATTTTTCAAGCCTCCTCATGCCACTCACTCAAGCCACACTTCCGGGCATATTTATATTCTTGCAGATGGGGAACTGTGGCTGTGTGACCTTGTCTTTAATGCATTGCCACTTGGTGAGTTTGGGGTAGATGCAGGCTTGAACCCAGGTAAAGCCATAAGTCATCAGTTTTTGTATTTGTTTAAAGAAATGATTAAAAATTGTCTTTAAAAAAAGTCAGCGGTAACCAACATGGGGATCCTCCAAAATTCGCATCATCCAAAAACTCTTGGAAGACATGAGGTTGCCTGCCCCTGCCCTACACATTTAGGCACACATGTGAAACCGTTATCTGTGGGACTCTACAGCCTCTCTGTAAGGCTTTTGCAGAAAGAAATCAGGTTTGCTGGTTTATATATACTAGAAAAAAGCATGGAATGAATGGGGTCATACCTTCCCTGCAAAGTGTTTTCCTCTTTACCAGCGCTTTGAGTATGTTAATTTTGGGAGGAAGTGCCAGCTGTGGAGGGTGGAAATGGACAGTTCTCACAATGGAGGAATGCAAGAAGTAGAGTCTTCCAAAGATCTGTATTGGGAGCTGTGCTCTTCCTGTTCGGAAATGATTTAAAGCAGGGTTTCCCAAACTTGGGTCTCTAGCTGTTTTTTGGACTACAATTCCCATCATCCCTGGCCACTGGTCCAGCAAACGAGGGATGATGGGAGTTGCAGTCCAAAAACAGCTGGAGAGAGACCTGAGTTTGAGATGAGCCCTGAGATCCCCATGTTTGCAGCTAACCCCAAATTATTCAGGGTGGTGAATACAAAAAGAGAGTGGAAGAGCTCTGAAAGGATTTCTCCAAAGTGGCGAATGAGGATTAAAATTACAAATGTCATTGGTTTGTGAGTGGTGCAGAGAGGGAAGGAATTACTGATTTCACATATGCATTGATTTTTGATTTTATTGTTGTTCACGTTTTATACTGTATTTTGTGCTGGTTTTTTGTAGCATCAAGTAAGTGCTTTAAATTTGTTGTTAGCAGCCCTGAGCCCAGTTTTCTGAACTGGGAAGGGCAGGGTATAAATAAAAAAATATTATTTATTTTATTATTATGGAAGGGGTCTGGGCTGGTGGTGACTGACTCTCTGAAGGAGATTTGGGATTTAGAATAGAATAGAAATTTATTTGTCATTGTCCGTATATACACAGTATACACAACAACGAAAATCAAACACCCACCCAAAGACCGGCTTCACATACACATTTGCACGTACCTCCAACACTCTCATCCCATTCAGACATAATCTATAAAACATACATAATCCAGAATATAACATGACCTATTAAAAGCATAACATGACCTAAACCCTATCTCATTCCTTCCTACTCCCTGCTTGCTATTTCTTACAACTGGCCCTGAGATCATTATTTAGTGCAATCAGAGCTCTTGGATAGAAACTATTCAGAAGGCGTGTGGTTCGTGTTTTCATTGTCCTATATCTTCTGCCCGAAGGCAACAGTTCAAAGAAGTTGTGAGCAGGATGGGTGGGATCTCTCAGGATATTGTGTGACTTCTTCAAAGTGCGAGACGTGAAGATCTCATCCAGGGTTGGTAGCTGGAGCCCTATAACATTCTGGGCAATTTTTGTTATTCTCAATAAAGCTTTTTTATCCGTTTCAGAGCTGCTTCCATACCACGATAATATACTATAGGTTAAGACACTCTCGATGGTACTGTGATAATAGGACAGGAGTAGGTGCTGAGATAGATTCAGTCCCCTGAGCATTCTCAGGAAATACAACCTCCCCTGCACCTTCCTCACAACCATGTTAATATTTGCAGTCCATGAGAGGTCCTCAGAGATATAAATGCCCAGGTATTTAAAACTACCAACCCTCTCCACCTCCTCGCCATTTATGTGCAATGGTAAAAATACACTTTTCTTTCTCCTAAAATCAACTATGAGTTCTTTGGTTTTTTTGGTGTTAAGCATAAGATTGTTTTCTTTACACCATTGAATTAACCCCTGTACTTCTTTCCTGTAAGCAGTCTCATCGTTCTCACTAATGAGCCCCACCACTGTTGTATCATCTGCAAATTTGATGATTGTGTTGGACTTATACAGTGGGGTACAATCAGATGTGTACAGGGAATAGAGAAAGGGACTTAGCACACATCCCTGAGGAGCTCCTGTGCCTAATACTAGAGTAGAAGAATAGTAAGGTCCCATTCTCACTGTCTGCGGCCTGTCAGTCAGGAAATTCCTTACCCACAGACAGATCTTCTGATGTATACCCAAATTGATCATTTTAAGAAATAACCTGTCTGGCAAAATTGTATTGAAGGCAGAACTGTAGTCCACAAACAACAGCCTTGCGTAGGTTCCCTGTCGTTCTAAATGACTCAGTACAGTGTGGACAACGATGGAAATAGCATCATCAGTAGATCTATTTCTTCTGTATGCAAACTGGAACCGGTCTAGAGTGGATGGAAGACCAGCCTTAATATGATCTAGCACCAATCTCTCGAAACATTTCATAACGACAGATGTTAGGGCTATTGGTCTATAGTCATTGAGAGATACCACCACTGACTGCTTGGGGACTGGCACTATAATCGATGTCTTCAGACATTTGTGGTGGAAATATCAAGCCAGGTTGCAACAGCTGTGAGAAATGCAAACTTCGTGCTAGGAAGCATTAGGAAAGGGGTTGTAAAAGAAGCTACCTGTGTCACAATGCCTGTATACAAATCTCTGGGGCAACTATACTTGGAATATTCTGTTTCTACAATTCTTGTTGCTGCAAAAAGGGATACTTCAGAGCTGGTAAAACATGCAGAAAAGGGCAGCTGGAATAACCAGAGCAACATCTTTTACAACAAAAGGTTGCAAATATGTTTGGGCTCTTTAGTTTAGGGGGAAAGGACACAATACAGGTGTACAGTATTATGCAGGGTGTGCAGAAAATGGAAGTAGAGAAGCCCCCCAGTGATACTTGGAACAACTTCAGATGGCACACAGATAAACGGTGAAATTCGCTCTCATAAAATATAGCTATGGTCGCCAACTTAGATCCCTTTCAAGCAGAATTGGACAAATTCATTGGGGATCAAGGGATTAGTGGCTACTGGTCCTGATTCTTTACGCTGCCTTCAGGATCAGAAGCATCATGCTCCTGAATACTGTATTGTTTGCTGGAGCAGCAGTGAGAACATGCTCTCGTTCTGCTTGTGTTCTTGTTGACTCCATAGGAAAGGGACATCTGGTTTGACCACGTAGGAAAGAGAATGCTGGACTTAGGCCTTTCACCTGACCCATTTTTATGCCCATCCATGGACCGTAATCCCGCATGAATTAGGGATGCCTAGACCCATTGATCTCCGTGAGTTTAAGCATGCTTATTTGAAGGTGGCCAATTAGCACAGCACATGATGCCAAAAAAGGCTGCCCAAAGTACCGTATTTTTCGCCCTATAGGGCGCACTGGCCCATAGGACGCACCTAGTTTTTGGGGGGGGAAATCAAGGAAAAAAGATTTATTCCCCCCCCCCCCCAGGTTTGCGCAGCCATCCCCAAGCTAGAAGAGGGAGACGGAGCACTCAGGGACAGCCTCTCTAGCCTCCGTGAGGCAGCAGCTTGCCCCGCTGTCCCCCGAGTTTGTGGGGCTGGCGGGGGGGGGGAGGAGAAGCAAGCTTTCTTCTCTCCCCCCCCCCCCCCGCCAGCCTCCAGATCAGGTCGGGGAATAGCACTGCCACCCCGCTATCCCCCGAGCTTGTGGGGCTGCCGGGGGGGAGGGAGAAGCAAGCTTGCTTCTCCGCCCCCCCCCCCCCGCCAGCCTCCAGACCAGGTCAAGGAATAGCGGGGTGGTGGCGCTGCGCCTCCCCGCTGTCCCCCGAGCTTTTGGGCTGCAGGCTGCTGCCCGCAAGCCTTGCGAGCCCGCAGGAACTCCTTTGCGGGCACCGGGAGCCGACCCCTCTCGCTCTCCAGGCTTCAGCGAAAGCCTGCATTCACCCCATAGGACGCACACACATTTTCCCTTCATTTTTGGAGGGGGAAAAGTGCGTCCTATAGGGCGAAAAATATGATAACATTCTGTATAGGCAGATTCTTTAAATCAACTCCTTCACAAGCTGAAAATCAGGCCGGCTTTTTTGGTCTGACTTCTCCTCCTGGTGTACTGTCATCATCTTGTCATGGTCTGTGACTGCCCTAGTTTACCATTCAGTATGGCCCATCTGGTGTGGACGTCACTCGGTGGAACATGAGGTTTTAGCTGAAACAATCCCAGTTCCAATCTTAGCTTTGCCACAAACTTTTCAAAATGTCCTTAGGAAACTCAGTGTCTCTTTCCATCTATGACATGGGGGATAATGCTAAGCTACTGATGTAGGTTGCTGCCCAACTCCCATGGGATTCTGAGTCGCCTAAGTCCATGATCGGTCAGAGAAAAATGGATGGAAACTGGAAAGCAAGAAAGATGTTTATTTTTCTGTTGCAACAGAGTTCCCCCCTCTACTTCCAAGGAGGGAGAGACACTGAACAAAAGTGTGCAGGACCTTTTAAAGACTTTGGGCATTGCCCAACCCCCTTAGCCAAAGACCACCCCAAAGTCATTATACAAGCATCATAGGAGGTGGTCCACAGCAGAAATCCTGTCTGCCAGGATACCCTGATAATGGTCGTTGATTGCATTACCGTATTTTTTGCTCTATAAGACTCACTTTTTCCCTCCTAAAAAGTAAGGGGGATGTGTGTGCGTCTTATGGAGCGAATGCAGGCTGCACAGCTATCCCAGAAGCCAGAACAGCAAGAGGGATTGCTGCTTTCACTGTGCAGCGGATGATCCCTCTTGCTGTTCTGGCTTCTGAGATTCAGAATTATTTTTTTCTTGTTGTCCTCCTCCAAAAACTTGGTGCGTCTTGTGGTCTGATGCGTCTTATAGAGCGAAAAATACGGTACTTGGGCAGCCTGACCATTCTTTTGTGATGGTTAATACTTTAGTTCCTGAATCCAGGTCACAGGCTCACCCTATCCATACACAAATATGCCTTTAAGACAGGATTTGTAATGGAAAAGACAATGGGAAGGTTTTCTCCATTTGCCTCCCATTCTGCAGAGGAATATTTGAGGTCATTGGGTGAGTCAAAATGGCTTCAGGATTGCTCTCCTGTACTATTTCAGACACATGGTTTATATATTTAGATATGTGTGCATTTATGAATATTTATTCTACATTTGACACCTTACAATTCTTATAACACCTACCATACAAGGTTGCTCTAAAGATTATTGGTTTTTATATAAATGCACTATATCTTGCATTGAAGGCATTTAGGCCTTCTTCATTAAATGAATGTCAGGGTTGTCAAAATTGTTGATGCTGGTCTAGACCAGATGATTCTTTGCCTGATGTAGCAGGGGGTTTTTTTTGCCCATGTGCTTCTGCAAGAGGAAGAAATTCAATATGCACAGACATGTGTGTATGTGTGTGTTCAAAATGCCTTACTGGAGAAGGAAAACCAATTTTATTTTAACACCATTAAATTGCTAATCAGAAATGGCTCTCTGAAACAAAAGATTGCAGCTTTCCCCGATGCATTTCATCATGCAAAACACACGTCAGGCACCATGCATGTAGCTCCTGGCTTTGCCTTTATTGGAACTCCTTATGCTGAACTCTCTACCTTTTCTTACCCCCACCCCAGCTTCCCAGCAAGAACCCAGAAACAGACTATAGCCTCACTGTTTATGCAGAGGTTTGCATGATGAAATAAAGTGGGAAGGGCTGCAATTGGGCATTTGAGATTAGAAGCGTTGTCAACACCTGTAGAGAATGCAGGGCTCTCTCTGCACTGTGTCTGATTATATCTACTCCTTGTCTCCAAGATACTTCTCTGCTAACTTGTTTAGAACTCTTGGCAGATGTAATGCTTCTCTCCTAATGATGGCTATGTAATTAGAAGCACCATGAAGCCTCTCCCCGCCCCCTTCTGTCCGTCTTTCAGTTTCACACTTATTGTTAATTAGCATTACATCACACAAGCAGTTTCTATCTATCTATATCTATATTAGTCTTTTTGACATATCATTTCCAACAGTCATACAACATAACTTATTATCTTATACAATATTTTGACTTCCGTCAACACCTCTGATGATTTTCCGTTCTTATCACTTGTTCTGCATTTCTTAAGTTCCCTGTTAATCTTAATTATCATTAACTAATAAATCTCATCATAGCATTTCTTGTAATATTTCAAATAGTCATCCTTACAAAACTTCTTGCAATCCTACTAGTGTAATCTGTTCATTACTATTACTTTTCAAATAGTTCATATATTTACTCCGGTTTTCTAAGAATCTCTGGTCCCGCAGGTTTCGAATCCTTCCTGTTAATTTATCTAATTCTGCATAGTCCATCAATTTCGTCCTCCATTCTTTGGTAGTTCTTCTTGCTTCCATGATCACACAAGCAGTTTCGCTAACCGTAGTCGGTGTCAAGTCGCGATTTGCAACCATATTCATAACCTTGTGCAGCAGCAACACACACATTAGCTGTCACTGTAAGAAGACAGGAACCGCTCTGCTGGGTTTGCTCAAATGCCCGTCTAGTCTAGCATCCTTGTCTGTCAGATGCCTATGAAAAAACCACGAGCAGCCCTCATTCAGTAGTAGAGCATGTGCTTTGCAAAAGGAAAGTCTCTGGTCCTATCTCCAGTTAGATAAGGTTGGGAATGTCTCGAGTGTGTTCCAGTCAGTGCAGACAGTACTGAGCCTCATGGACCAATGGTTTGACTCAATACATTCCTCTGAGCGCACTAGCACTTCCTTGCTTGTGATCCCTAGAAAATGGCAGTGAAAGGTATACTGAATCCCTGACAACATAAGTGTGTCCATTATGGCGCATGATTTTTGTTTGATTTTGTGGTGTGTGTGTGTACATTCATAGCATGCTCACCTTGAAAAGTGTATTGCCTGTTTGCAAAGGCTTAACAGCTGTTTAATGGGACGGGTGGCGCTGTGGGTTAAACCACAGAGCCTAGGACTTGCTGATCAGAAGGTCGGCGGTTTGAATCCCCGTGACGGGGTGAGCTCCCGTTGCTTGGTCCCTGCTCCTGCCAACCTAGCAGTTCGAAAGCACGTCAAAGTGCAAGTAGATAAATAGGTACCGCTCTGGCGGAAAGGTAAACGGCATTTCTGTGCGCTGCTCTGGTTAGTCAGAAGTGGCTTAGTTATGCTGGCCACATGACCTGGAAGCTGTATGCCGGCTTCCTCAGCCAATAAAGCGAGATGAGAGCCGCAACCCCAAAGTCGGTCACGACTGGACCTAATGGTCAGGGGCCAATTTACCTTTACCTTTATTCCCTTTCCAGAGCGACAGTTCCCAAAGTGGTTTAGCATCCAACCCCTCTTCCCAGGGAACTCTGGGAGTTGTAGTTTTGGGAAGCTACAGGGAACCGGCTTCCTCGGCCAATAAAGTGAGATGAGAGCCGCAACCCCAAAGTTGGTCATGACTGGACCTTATGGTCAGGGGTCCCTTTACCTTTAACAGCTGTTTACGAGGTGAGAGTTATAATGAGTGTTTTGCAGCACAATTAATACGGTTGCCAAAATGGTAGAGAAAACTACATTTTAGGGCCAGGAACAGTGCGAAGGGAGCAGGTATCTTCCATTTGTTAAATTTGAGGAAAACATGGACTTAAAACACAGCCATCAAAAGTGTTAGAACATACTTCCCTCCCCAACAACACACCTTCCCTTAGATAAAATAAATGTTCTCTTAATACTGCAGCTGCCTTTGCAACCTCGGGGGGTGGGGCGGTATGTGCGGAAACTTAATTATTTTTCTGGTGCTTTAACAAATTAGAATTTGTAAGATCTTTTAAATTTAGTGTGAGAAATGTGTGGCAGATAATCTCTCTTCACAAGTTTCCATTACTGGTTTAAATTGCTCTTCAACTTTTGGTACGTTTTGAAATTTGGGTTATATGTCCAGGCTTCATTGTTCATGGCTACATCTATATACGCTTTCCCAGATAGCGTTGTTATATTGAGGAGAGCTTTGCCGCATTTTAGCAGTGGGGATGTGAATGGTAAAAGGTAAAGGTAAAGGTACCCCTGCCCGTACGGGCAAGTCTTGACAGACTCTGGGGTTGTGCGCTCATCTCACTCTAGAGGCCGGGAGCCAGCGCTGTCCGCAGACACTTCCGGGTCACGTGGCCAGCGTGACATCGCTGCTCTGGCGATCCAGAGCCGCACACGGAAACGCCGTTTACCTTCCCGCTAGTAAGCGGTCCCTATTTATCTACTTGCACCCGGGAGTGCTTTCGAACTGCTAGGTTGGCAGGCGCTGGGACCGAGCAACGGGAGCGCACCCCGCTGCGGGGATTCGAACCGCCGACCATGCAATCGGCAAGTCCTAGGCGCTGAGGTTTAACCCACAGCGCCACCTGCATCCCTTCTGGATGTGAATGGAGGTGGACACAATTCTTTAATAGGTCTAAGTTTTATTAGCACAGGAGCTGCGTTGGGTGTGTGTGTGAGAAACACCATAGATTCCCAGAGGAGTATGTCATATTTGAAGAACCCTTGACCAACATCTTGGGTGATAGATCTAAAACGGGGATTTTTCCAGCACTTGCAAGTGTTTTGAGTTTGACAGAACCCTTCGTTGGGTATGATGAATAGATGTACTTGCTACTTGGACTTCCGTGAGGCAATGTGAGCTTCTCATTTTGGAACCATTCAAATATCCTCTGCTTTTATTATTCCCCACTAATGCCCTTAGGGCATAGTTTGAGGATTTGATTGATAGAGAGTGTGGTATTGGGCCACTTGACAGCTGCTTCATAAAATCACCATGCTCCCTTGCATTCTTATAAGGCAGCGGCCCACAAATCCTAGTCCCATCAATCCATTTTAGAGCTCCAGAAACCAGGAACCATCACAGAAAGGAACCTGGGCATTTATTTATTTTTAATCCCAATGCACATCACTTTATGCTTGCTTGCACTGAATCACGTTACTATTTCGTTCATGCAGTTTGGAGAGCCATTTTGGAGTTTCTTACAATCCCTTTTTATCCACACCAGCCTGAACAGCAGGCATATAGGAAGCTGCCTGAGGGTCAGTCCGTTCTTCCATCTAGTTCAATATTGTTTATAGTGACTGATAGCAGCTCTTGAATGTGAAGCAGATAGATTTGCATGTCTTCAGGGGTTCACAGACACCTTTGTTGTTGCTGCCGCTGCTCCTTCAGGCTCTGTGACCTCATCCTGTTGTTCAGCTTGGTTCTTGAAAACACAGTCTTCAGAACAAAGGACCGCCCTGAACAGATGGGGCACAGCTTGCCTGGCAACCCTGACAGCAAACTTGGACGCAGACAAAAGTTCCAAGAGCACCTAGGAAAAACATTGCAAGAGCCTTGGGGGACGTCAGATGAGTCACAAACTCAAGAGAGCGTCGAGATCTTTCTCATTGACCCAAGCCACTTCTGCAAGGTGCCAACATTCACTTAAAGTTTGTGGGGCCAGAAGCATCCTGCATGCGTAGTTGCAGTCTTTGCCAGCCTGGTGACTGCATTTATTTACAACCAAAAGCAAAAAGGGCAGATTTCCTTTCTGGTTAAAGGTTAAGGAGGGAGAAAATAGGAGGGGAATGAAAGAGGCATCAGCAATTGATCCAATCAGCTGAAGTGGTTGAAACAAATTGGATTGGTTCCCAAAGTTGTCTTCATCTATTAGAGTTAGAGCCATCTAAGAAGCTGAGCAAAGGAATAGAGTGTGCTATAGACCAGCAAACCAGGGCATTTTCACACACAAGGCTCAAATCCTCATGCATGCTATTTTTGGTTGCATGCTATATTTGTTGCCCATGGAGAAGCAGCCTTTGTGATACAGTAGTCTTCAGGGACGCGGGTGGCGCTGTGGGTAAAACCACAGAGCCTAGGACTTGCCGATCAGAAGGTCGGCGGTTCGAATCCCCGCGACGGGGTGAGCTCCCGTTGCTCGGTCCCTGCTCCTGCCAACCTAGCAGTTTGAAAGCATGTCAAAGTACAAGTAGATAAATGGGTACCGCTCCAGCGGGAAAGTAAACGGTGTTTCCGTGTGCTGCTCTGGTATGCCAGAAGCGGCTTAGTCATGCTGGCCACATGACCCGGAAGCTCCCTCGGCCAATAAAGCGAGATGAGCACCGCAACCCCAGAGTCAGCCACGACTGGACCTAATGGTCAGGGGTCCCTTTACCTTTTACTAAAGTAGTCCTCTGGCCAATGTCATTGTATAGATTGATGCAAGCATAGGGAACTGGATCTCCCTCAGCCCCTCCGTAGGCCAATCCATCTACCTGCAGTTCACCTGATGTCATAATGATGTTCAGGGGGTTTAAACCTGTCAAAGTTAAAAGAAGGTAACTGCAACTGCTGCTGATCAACTGTTCCAACATTCCCCTACAGAAACACCCTCGATAAGGTAGAAATGCTTAAATCTCAAACTAGAATTAAAATTAACTCTTGGTCATCTGTGCCATTGCGCTCAAGAGAGGGAACCATATGGTTGCAAGTGGCACACACATAAAACATTATTTGAAATCTGCGAAACATCTTGTATTCATATTGATGTACGTTGCATGCTTGAGGGCTGATGAAGCTGGAGGCTTTCAACTCCCCAAAAGGGTTTTGATGATGATTGCTTATTGAGATTAGGGGGACATTTCACGAGCCCATCACTAGCGTATTTGCATACTAATTCCAAGCAGCATCTCATTATAAAGTGGCCGATTTATCTGCTGGACACTTGTGTCTGTTTTACAAATGAGGTTAGCAGTCAAAACAGGAGAAATGGTCATACAGATGAGTACCTCTTGCTGACTTACATAATTGCTGTTGATTATTTATTAAATTTGTATACTGACCTTCATCTGAAGATTGCAGGGAGGTTCACAACATAAAAACACAAAATGCATCATTAAAAAAACCCCCAAACCCCAAAACACACTTAATATTATGCTGGTTTGAATTAGAACACATAACAGATATTTGGAAGTGATTGAATATACTCTGTAATGGGAGGAGGGAGAATAAGCACTCTGAAGACAAGGAAAGAACATGAAGGTTGGCTCGCTGCCATTAAATCTATCCGTGTCTTGCTTGTTGAGCAGTTGCACAGGTCACCGCTTGTGTGGCTTCCCTGTTGGAGGAATGTGTGTTTTGTATCTGAATATATGTACTACCCTTTGTTTGCATTTTGAATTCCTAAGTGGGAAGAACCTTGTGCAGAAAATAATACATAATTGCCTTGTGGGCATGCACATCACACCTAAGTTTGTATTTGTGGGTGGGTGTGCACATTGCAGAAACCGAAAACAATGACTTTGTGGCTTCTGTTCCATGCATGGCATGGAAAGGAGGAACTCTGCTGCTACAGTAAGCCCATGACTTACGTGCATTCAGCTGGTGTGCATTCAACTTGCATCCAGATTTGCGCACATGCCCAAAAATTAAAAAGGAGGCAGGGCTCTTGGGAAGATGACTTTGGCAGTCCCACCCGCCATTGAACCCAATGAGTCTTGACTACACGATTTTGGTTTTAGGCGCAGTCCCCGGATTGTAACCTCCATATAACTTGAGCGCTTACTTTACTTCATAACTGGCTAGTAGGATTTCACGGGGGGAGGAAGCTCCAGAATGTGCCCATCCCAGCTACAGGATGTACCCAAGTCTCTGAAAACAGCGTAAGAAGAACTTCATGATGATGAGCAATTCTCAAACAGAGGCATCGGTTACCTAAAAGCAGACCTACTTACCCTGGTGGCACCTTCACTTGGTTGCAACATGGGCACAAGCTTGCCCACTTAGCACCGTTCATTTACTTCTTTCAAATAAGTGTTGGATTTACTCGTTTCCTGCTTCAAATTTCATAGCCAGAAAAGCTCTTTAAGCTGGCTCCCAGTTTAGGGGGCTTTGTCTGGTTATTGATAGTCACATAATGTTTTTGTGTTTCATGATAGGGAAAAATTGGAACGTGCCATTTTAATATAAGTTACTCTCTTGTTCTTAGAACTCGCGGAGGTGTGCCACCCCCACCTGCAGGCATCCCAAGAGGGGCACCCGCACCCAGAGGAATACCCCCTGGTAGAGGTCCCATCACTCGTGGCCGGGGTCTTCTAACTCCCAGAGCAAGAGGGGTTCCACCATCTGCAGGCTACCGGCCCCTTCCTCCTCCTCCAGCACAAGATACCTATGGAGAATACGTAAGTAGAACCCACCTTAAACTGCAGGAAGCTGTCCTGTACTGAAACAGACCAATGGTCCATCTATCTGGTCTCCGGTTTGTTTCCTGGCCCAATTCAAGGTGCTCACATTGAGGTTTAAAGCCCTATATGGCTTGGGCCCCAAATATCCAAAAGACAACCTCTTTCCCTCCAGACCCCCTTGGATGTTACAGTCAGCAGAAGGGATCCTCTTAGTAGTTCCACTTCACATAGAGGAGGGAGAAAGGTTGTTTTCTGCTGCTCCAGAGAAGCGGACACAGAGCAATGGATCCAAACTACAAGAAAGAAGATTCCACCTAAACATTAGGAAGAACTTCCTGACAGTAAGAGCTGTTTGACAGTGGAATTTGCTGCCAAGGAGTGTGGTGGAGTCTCCTTCTTTGGAGGTCTTTAAGCAGAGGCTTGACAACCATATGTCAGGAGTGCTCTGATGGTGTTTCCTGCTTGGCAGGGGGTTGGACTCAATGGCCCTTGTGGTCTCTTCCAACTCTATGATTCTATGATTCTAAGACGTTTGTTAGCGTAGTGATTATATCGTACCTACTCTGCTAGAAGACTCCGGGGAAGCATGATGCTTCAGCAAAGCCCATGGCTATTCTCCCCAGGGAAGTGATTTTCAGGATATATCCCCATACCATAAATCTAACCTGCCTTAACATACTGTGTCGAGGTGATCGATGAATATATTTGGATGTTTATTAACGATGCTCAAACCAACTGTTTCTCATTAGATCCATTTTTTACAAAGTGCTCCCATGGCACACTCTGCCTCACTGTTAGCAACATCTGTTGGAAAACAAACCTGTTAGGACTGAACATTAAGACTGAGCATATACCTTACTGTGTTATTAGCCAAATTAAGACTTTCTTAGACGCATAAAGGAAATAACCTGACACAAGAGAGCCTTTGCAAAACAATGACACACACAGATCCTGTTACCACCCTCCTTGCCGGGCCCCAGCACAGCTGTTTATTATTATTATTATTTGGTTTTTGGTTTGGTTTGTCACCCCTCCCCCCCCAGTGTATGGCATCATTTTTGAATGGGAAACAAGCATAGGCATTGCATTTTGGGCAAATTAAAATGGTGGGCAATTCCAGGAATGGCTCCCCTTAGAAAATGGCACAGCCACCTGCAGTTTAGAGAAGTAAATTGACTCATAAGAGTGCATGATTAATTATTATAATAAACATGATTATTTTACAGCAGCTAATGAGGACCCAATGTAGCAAAGCTATATATATAAAAAGGACACAATAGAAAAAAAAATGCAGCAATGGTGTTCTGGTCCTCAGATAGATCTGCTCAGGCGAGTTCAGCTCTCCGGTAGTTGGTGGGAACCTGGTCAGGTGACTCATAGAAACCTGAGCATTTATGCAACAGGAACATGGGTCGTACTAGGTGTAGTTAATAAGAGAAAGGAGCCGACCACCTCATATTCTGATTGGAGGGCGGGTTTCTTCTGTTTATAGCTCTCCCATCAGCTGAGATGGTGGTTGCCATTTATATTTATCACATACAAAGTGGCGAGCATTTTTTGAGTGCTGCACAGAGGCCAAATGTACGCAGTCAAATAGACATGATGCCAAAGCAACAGGTTAAGGAAGTAGAAAGTAAGCATAGGAATAGTGTTCTTTCTAGCAGGGAAGAGGAAAGCCAGTTCCCTGCTCCTCTGACCAACAGATGGGATCACACCGGACTTCCTCTGGTCATGCTATTCTTCTTGCAACACTGGGGAAGTAGCCTTCAAGTGGCCTTAGGTCCCCTAGCCCAGTGGCAGAAGCCCAAGTATGCTTCCCTTCACTTCTGCAAGCCCAGGCAGTCATTAGGGGTTGCTAATGTGCAATTTCCAGGGCTCTTGTCACACATCGTGCAGCATTAAACCTGGGTTTCCTGTATACAGTGGCGTAATGCATTTCTGAGCACCTGCTTATCACCATCACACTTTACATTAAGTGTATGTTTAAAAATGGAATGTGTGAAGTGGCTGTCCCACAGGAGGCTTTCTAAGGAACCTGAAAACCTGTTTTCCACTAACTCAGCTAAAAACAGAAAGAGATTTCCTATTGAGAGCAGCAGCAGGATAGGAGGAAACCAGTGTGGCACTCCATAAACACAGAATTCCAGCTTCATTGCTATTAGGTGACCTTTCATAACATAGCCAAACATTTTCACTTCAATTTTTATAAGGCATCACAGCAACAGAATTATACAACTCTCCCTTCTTCCAACACACACACCTAACCAGACATAATTCTCTAGGACTGCAGGTTGTTTTGCATTTCAGAAACCCAATGGCGGGTCTAATTTCTCCTCAGATTCATATCTCTGGGATACATTTTTTTTTAAAAAAAAAGAAATCAAAGTATATCAATTTATATGCAGAACTGGCCAAATAGGAATAAACGTGCTGCAATTGAAACCTCAAACACAGAAAACATTAACAGGAAGATGTCAAATCTAATTAAGGGCAAACTTTAAAGCATCCTTGAGCTCTACTTGATTGCTATTTAAAGGGAGTCTGTGAGTTGCAAGATAACGTGAGAGATCAGTTTCTTACATTCTGTTTTGGTGCTGGGTTCAAGAATACCATTAAGTTAAATCACCCTCTTATAGAGACGGTTACTTACTGTTCTTTCAGTAAATCCTCTGATAATCCCCAACCCCAAAGTTTAGTGTAACCACCTCATTTTGGCCCTTTCCTCTAAAGGATTAAGCAGAACACTTCACTACTCTTGACTGAGATCAGCTACAGTGACTTCAATGTCTCCATTAAAAGGTGTTTTCAGGGAGAGCAGTAAGTACGTGTCTTCAGATTACTCACCAGATTAAACAGGACGGTTGCCCATGGTGAGAAAGTTTATGGTCCACTATCTGTTCAAGAGCCTTCCATTGTTGAGCCAAAGAACGATTTGGCTTGCCCAGACAAGTTCATGTTGTCTTTTTCTTGGAATGGAAATTCATGTCACCAACTTATCTGTTTACCATGTTGCATGAGGGGATTGCTGTTGAAGAAACAGAAGCCCAGAGACTCCTTTGGTACACAGAACCAGTTGTGGACCTACTTGTGCTCAGGGCCTGTTTAACCAAGGTCCAGAACACCTTCAGTAAATTTATATTCCTGGAGATGTCATTTTGACTGGGAAAAAATAGGTGGTGTTTTGAGTTCTGTAGTAGTTCCTTGAATTGTAATGCCGCCTTTGTATTGAAATTGTTTCCCCAGGACTATGACGATGGATATGGCACTTCATACGATGAACAGAGCTACGATTCCTATGATAACAGCTATAGTACTTCAGCACAAAGGTAAGGAAGATGGCTTAATTCATTTAGAATGGTTGCATGAGTCACCGTATATTACTGGGGTAAGTGGTTGTGATTTGTGATCAGTCTTGAAATACCCATCTTTAATAACAGGCAGAAGATTCATCCCTGCTGTAGGAGTGGAGCAGCTGTTTAAGCCACTCAAGACTGTCCATTCAGTACTATATCACAGCCTAATATTGTCTGCTGCCACTGGCAGTGGCTGTTCAGGGTATCAGGTCTTCCCCTTCGCCAGCTACGGATGGAGGAGGATTTTATTCGGTCCACATTTTAAAGCAAACAGATCCAATTTGCAGTCCCCACACTTAAACACTGATTGGAATGCAGTTGTTAGCTGGACTACACAGTTCTCATAATTTTATGGTGCAGTTCAAGACCAAAAAAATGTTTACATTTTAATTGGGGGGGATGCATATGAAAGCATTGAAAAAACCTTTTTTTTTTTTTTGAAAGATGCACACAATGTGAATATTTGTGGGTTCCCTCGTTCCATGCCAACACATGCAAAACTGAAATGAAGTGGAAATCAGCTGATCTGTCCATCCCTGTCACCTGCTACCTGGCTCTATCAGCAGGAGATGTGAAGAACTGAATCTAGGTCCTTTTCCACACAAGAGATGCGATGAAGTGCTTCCTCTCTAGGTCACATCCTGCCCACCTCTGCATGGTCTTGGTTGCCATTTGTTTTTGACAGGGTTAGGTGTAACATTCAACAGCAGCAAATATTCCACTTCCAACATACCTCTCCCACTGGCTGATATGAGCAGACCATATTGAGGAGCAGATGGCCTCGCGGGGGCTGTGGGTGCGTGGCACTCACTTGACCTCTTTTCGCCCACAGCACTGATGCACACAAGAGGGGCAAGGCAGCAGGGAAGTCAGCAAGATGAAAATGCACCATTTGAGCCAATTCAGAGCTCTCACAAGTGCATTTGCCCCATGTCAGGCTTGCCCCTGCCTCACCCCTCTCTCTCTGTTGCGGCATGCCAATGTGGTGCAGGTGACTGGATGTCAGATGGGAGCCCCCACCCCCGCAACCACTAGTGACCACACCTTTGGACAGGAGTGTGATAGTAGACATCCTATTACTTAACTAAACTAGCCCGCATGCAGTTTATTTTCAGCAAAAGCGAAAGTTTTATACTATTTTAAAGTGAACTAAATAAATAGATGTGATACCTTATTATACGCAAATGTTCAACCTTGCATGGCTTTTGTGCTAGCGGATAGCTGTTAAATTTGGGGTAGTCTCTGGATTTTCAGGGATGCGGGTGGCGCTGTAGGTAAAAGCATCAGCGCCTAGGGCTTGCCAATCGAAAGGTTGGCGGTTCAAATCCCCGCACTGGGGTGCGCTCCCGTTGCTCGGTCCCAGCACCTGCCAACCTAGCAGTTCGAAAGCACCCTCGGGTGCAAGTAGATAAATAGGGACCGCTTACTGGCGGGAAGGTAAACGGCGTTTCCGTGTGCTGCGCTGGCTCGCCAGATGCAGCTTGTCACGCTGGCCACGTGACCCGGAAGTGTCTGCGGACAGCGCTGGCCCTCGGCCTCTTAAGTGAGATGGGCGCACAACCCTAGAGTCTGTCAAGACTGGCCCATATGGGCAGGGGTACCTTTACTGGATTTTCAAGTTAATCGCAAGCTTCCTTGTACAACTCAGCTGAAAGACTCTTTTGTTAAAAATCCATTCATGTATTTTTAGCTATGGAGATCCCACATTGGTTGGATTGGGATGGCTTGCAAAGTAAGCATCATTTTGGGTTTCTGCAGTCTAGCTATCAGTATGCCTTTTCACTGGCCCTAAGGAAGTAGATTCCCAGCAACATAACTCATGGCAATGTAGTGGACTTCTAAAGGAATTACTTTTGGCAGCTGATTAGAATGCAAATTGGGCCTGCTGTGATTTGTGCTGGCTGTAGTCACTCAGCTTCATTGACTAAAGTGAGAAAGATGACGTAACTCTTTAATGTTGAGGGATAACGTTCAGTGGAAATTAGCCGCAACAATTTACACATGTTTAATGAGACAAGCCGGTGCTAAGCCAGTCCAGTGTGCCACAATGAAAGAGGAGAGAACAACAATATTGGTGTAGATTTCGAAGGCTGTACACTACCAGGCACTTGTTTACATTGCTCTCTGGTGATTTGGGACAAGCTGTTTGATTTCCAGACTGTCGAAAGCTATGTTTTCAATACCAGGTTAAGAAAAGCAAAACAGCCAGATGGCTATATGAGAGATTGGCAGTTACGTTTTGTGTGATGGGTTGAGCAAGTCTCAGCTTAAACTGTTGTATATAGATGGGTGACTTGGTTTTCTGCAAAATTTAGCTGGCCATTGAACTGAAGAAGTTTAAGTGCTCTGTAAACCCTAGCTTCCTCCGCGTGTTGATGCACACATCCCGAATGCCTTTACACTGGCTTTGATCACTTCCCTGTGCTCAATATATTTATTGGGACACTGTAATACTCCTTGATCCCAGTAATGTTACTCGGATTTAGAGTCACAAGAATTCTGTTCTTCAATTGGTCTAATAACCATACTAGAGCAATTTAATCACCAAATCCCTCCTAGAACCAAATGGAAAGTCTGGGTCTCTTTGGTTTGTTATATCTATATCTATATACAGTGGTGCCTCACAAGACGAAAAGAATCCGTTCCGTGAGTCTCTTCGTCTAGCGGTTTTTTCGTCTTGCGAAGCAATCCTATTAGCGGATTAGCGCTATTAGCGGTTTAGCGGCTATTAGCAGCTATTAAAGGCTTAAGGGATTAGCGGATTAGCTGCTAAAAGGCTATTAGCAGCTTAGTGCCTTAGAAAAAGGGGGTGGGGAGCGAAAAAAAATCGCAAGAATCGCAAGACATTTTCGTCTTGCAAAGCAAGCCCATAGAGAAATTCGTCCTGCGAAGCGCATTGAAAAACGGAAAACCCTTTCGTCTAGCGGGTTTTCCGTCTTGCGAGGCATTCGTCTTGCGGGGCACCACTGTATCTATATATCTACATCTACATCTACATCTATATATATCCCCAGCAAACTGCAATTTAGCACTTTGCAAAGACAAATTGTGCTGAAACGTGGAATCTGTTTAGAAACATTGCATTACCCAAAATGAGGCCAGCAGTCTATGCGCCTTGAGGGCTTCCCATGTTTTCCACACAAGTGTTTCCAAAGACTGGTAACGGGGCAAATGCAGACTGCTGCTAATAAATCAATTGCCTATGTCTGCTCACTATTTAATGTTCTCCAGAATACATAAGATTTATCACAGAGGAATTGTGGAATAATGGTAGAGTATGGAAACAAAGTCCACCGGGGAGATGTACTACATCATTTGGATTTAGCACTGCCATCTGCTTAATAGCACTGAGATGACTACCGAGGTACTTATGATCAACCATTCATAGCAGTGACAGATGCTGCAGAGAGTTAACATGGCAGAGAATGAGCTTTGTTACTAAAATTTGGATTATGTGACAAGGTTACAGAAAAAGGGAGGGGAAGGAGTGGCTACGTACCTGCCCATTGCCCCTGAAATGCTTCCTTTTCACTGCATTATCACCTGACTGTTGGCTGCCCTCCAGGTTCTCAATCTGATCCGATATGAGAAAAGGCTTAACAGATTTTACAAAACTGATTGATATTGAGTTAGTCATTTTGCACAAATGCTTACCGATCTAAAGGAATGTACAGACATGTTGACTTTGAGGTTGATTTGTATTCACACTAGCTGCCTGGGTAAACTCAACATGGTAAGATTGTGCTAACACTGTTGCTTCAGGCCAGGTCAGTTACTGATGGAGCAACAGCGAAGCTGGCTTTGTAGAGTCTGGGATCTCAGCTCATGATGGCTGCAGGATACTAAGGCAGTTTTGGAACCATTTTAAGGTCTGGTCCAAATGACTAAGTGGCGCTGTCTCCAAAGAACAATTTTGGTCCTCATGGTATTGCTAGAATTAATATTTGTGTGTGATTAGTGTAGCTTTAGGGATGGTTGCTGTTCCTTAACTGTAAATGGAAACCTGGCATTTGGCTAGAATGCATATCACCCAAGTGGTGAAAGGGTGCCTACACTGTTTTCTCCAGCACACTCTCCCAAGCCAATTTGGCCACACTCCCAGCCAGGGCACAAAATGTTCCCCTTCTCCTTTCCTCTCTCTGCGGTCCAGAGTTTGTCCTGCTCTGGAGTTCAGACGGGCGTTGAGGATTCCTTCAAGGGCATCCAGGTGACTATGATGCAGAGACAAGGTTGAGCCAGGAGAAAGAGAGAGATGGGGGCAAACTCACAGCATGGAGCTGAGCATCACAAGGCTTCTGCACCTTCCTGTTGTGTGGGAAGGGAACTTCCAGCAAGAGACATATTTACAGTAGGGAAAATTGGGGCCTCGTCACCGCCTCCTCAGATTTGCTGCCCTGAGCAAGTGCCCCATTTGCCCTCCTGTAAATTTGCCTGTAGATGTACCTCTTACAGACACACACATCTATCACAAAATTTGGTCTCAACAGCTTGCTTGGTGCCATATGACCAATGCTCTGGGGATAAAGCCCTTCTCTTAATTATCACACACTCTTTGCAAATGGCGAGTAGGGCTGTGGGTTTTATTCGTTTGTTTCTGGTAGGAGGAATGTGTACAGAATCGCCTTTTTCTGCAAATGCACCTATAAGCAAATGATGTGATTCTGGAGAAGTTTCGAAGCCACGGTGGCTCATACAGTTGAAGGCTAAATTAAGCACCTGAGACCAATAAAGAATGACGGTAGTCTAAAGCAAAACAAGTGTGTTGCAGAGAAATGATTTCACACATGAAAGCCGTAGTACCTTTCTGAGCGGCTGAGAGCACCAAAGCTGTGGTGTTCCACCCTGCAGTTATCAATCACAGTCTGAATGGCCTCGTGCTGCTGCAGAGGCAACCTGCAACATTATTCTTGTTTTTGTTCTGCTCTGTGTTTAATTAGAAAATTCAAGTTTGGAGATCCTCATTGGAGGCAGATGTTTAGAAGTGGTAGTGTTGAGATTTAAAAGTTGTACTAAAATTTAATTGCTTGCATTGTGCTTCCAGTGCGCTGAATTATATTTAAGTCGACTGTGCACCTTCAGGGCATACCCAAATACTTACTGCACTAAAGCTGCAGTCTTGCATGCGGTTACAAGTCCCAGAGCCTTGGTTGCCTAAGAAGAGAGATGTTGAGGCTCAATCCTATCAGAAGAAACTTAAGTTCTCTGACCCAAAGGATCTAATCTCCTTTCCCAGATCTGTGTGATGATGGAAGGGCCTACTGGACATGCCTAAGATATATTGCTTTCATTTTCGGGCTGAATCCTAGTTCTAACTTCAAAGACTCAGGCACATCTTAACTGTGCATAGAATTCTAGCCTTACATGACCCAGTTGTGGTGCTGAACTGAGAAAGAAGGCATGCCATTATACCATGATCTGTGAAATAGCACTGATGAAGTGCACTGGCTGATTTGCACCATGCAGATAAGCAGGGGCAATAATGTCGTGCAATAATGGGCAATAATGTCATGCAAGCAACAACATCCCACACCAATTCCTTACGCCATTAGCCATTTCAGCAGTGACTTTCGAGGGTGTAGGGGGGCAATGCAACTGACCCTTCTCTTTTCTGTGCCTTGCCATTAATGTGCAAGATAGGTTTGGGACAAAATAGAGTACAGCAAGGAATAGGACTCTTAAGCCGATTGCAATTCCTGCTCCTCTTGCTTGCTATCACATCCAAAATTATAGTTGATGGCCTCCAACTGAGCAGAATGTACTGTAGAATTGGTTGTAGAGCAAAAAGTAACGGGACTGAAACTTGACACAACACACAGGCATTTTGTAGGCATTCTGGTCATCACAAATCTGTACGCATCACTCCTGATACGCCTGGTACTTGGAAATAATAACCTTCTAAGATTGTTCCTGAGAGACAATATAAATGATGTGATGACCAAGCACCTGATTCAGTATACGCCTGTATGAATTGAGAGCGCTTTCTGGATGTAGGTATTTGATTTGGATGTTGCCAGCCAGACGAGTTTGCTGGTGAAAGAGCCATTTCCCTGTTGGGCAGTCAGCATAGCAAACAGTTAAGACCACCAAGGCCTGCCATAGTTGGGGTAGCTGTTGGCATATATAGAAGACTAGGGAATTGATGGTGTTTCTTCTCTGGCTTCGTACTGAGTTTTGGAGCAGGAAACGGCAAAAAGTTTGGTCGCTCCAAGTACCCCCTGAAACCAGTATGAGACCTCCAGCCTATTCCACACACTCCTTTCTCACCCACTCAGCATGAAATGGAAGACTCTTTCCTACCTCCTCTGATTTCCCTGTCAGGAATAGCTGATGGCTTAGGTCCTAGCTGTCTGTTCAATAAATCATGACACAGTGTCATATGTCATGCGTTGCTCACCCAAGGTTGCATTTTCCTAATTTTGAGACCTGCTAAGGAACAGATTATTGTTATTTTGTCCTGGTAATGTAAAACCACAACATTCAAAGAGGATGTACTTTCTTTTTCCCTTGTATGAATTTAGGTGTTTGCGAGATGGGGCCGTAAAAATTTAGTTGACATGCGTATGCAAACAGGTGTAGATGTGCCTTTAAAAATCTAGTTCTTGGGCCTAGGTTATTGGTTGCCTTTTTCTTTTTACCAGAAAAGTAAGTAATGGAGGTATGAGCTGGCCTCATTGAGCCATCTGCCTTCTCTATCCTTTGAAAATGTTCTGTTCCCAATAAAGCAGTTCTATATTAAAACCAAAATATGCATTTTGACTTCCTCAGCTCCACACGGCAGATGCTGTCCTGTGGATATAAGCTGAATCCGGAAGGCTTGAGTCACAAGAAGTACGCTTGGGCTTCTTCTTTCATGATCACAGGAGGCTCAGGGGAGCAATGCAGGTCTTCACATGTCCTTCCTGGCTAGGCATGCGAGGAAGAAAGACTTGAGATCTAATCTCCTTCCGACACCCGAAAGGCTGATGCTTACAAGACTTACTTTCCTAGAAACATTGTGCATAAGATGCAACAACATTCACACAAAACGGAAGCTTTCCTTTCAATGGTCAAATAAGATTCCAGCCTCTGTGGTAGTGAGGGAGAAGTTTGGGAATTGCAGACTCACTTTCTCTCACCAGAAACTTAGTTTGATGTAGTGGTCTAAATAAGAGCATCTCCTCTGCTGCCGTATCAATAGGTGTCTCTTAGCAAGCCACTGTCCACTCTCTTAGCCTTATTCCCTCTCTCCCTCAATGCAATACAGTGGTGCCTCGCAAGACGAAAAGAATCCGTTCCGTGAGTCTCTTTGTCTAGCGGTTTTTTCGTCTTGCGAAGCAAGCCCATTAGCGGATTAGCGCTATTAGCGGTTTAGCGGCTATTAGCGGCTATTAAAGGCTTAAGGGATTAGCGGATTAGCTGCTAAAAGGCTATTAGCATCTTAGTGCCTTAGAAAAAGGGGGTGGGGAGCGGAAAAAAAACCCCAGGAATCACAAGACATTTTCGTCTTGCGAAGCAAGCCCATAGAGAAATTCGTCCTGCGAAGCACCTCCAAAACGGAAAACCCTTTCGTCTAGTGGGTTTTCCGTCTTGCGAGGCATTCGTCTTGCGGGGCACCACTGTATACTGTAGGGATAACAGAACTAATACAACATCACACAGTCTTTGTAGAGACCATTGCGGCAATGTTTGTGAAGCATTTTGATCATTTAAAAAGCAATACGTAAATACTGTTCCATGTCATATAAGGAAGTATTTCATTAGTAGAATTGTAGAGTTGAAATCCGTATAGTTAAAGCCATGGTTTTCCCGGTAGTGATGTATGGAATTGAGAGCTGGACCATAAAGAAGGCTGATCGCCGAAGAATTGATGCTTTTGAATTCTGGTGCTGGAGGAGACTCTTGAGAGTCCCATGGACTGCAAGAAGATCAAACCTATCCATTCTTAAGGAAATCAGCCCTGAGTGCTCACTGGAAGGACAAATCCTGAAGCTGAGGCTCCAGTACTTTGGCCACCTCATGAGAAGAGAAGACTCCCTGGAAAAGACCCTGATGCTGGGAAAGATTGAGGGCACAAGGAGAAGGGGACGGCAGAGGACGAGATGGTTGGACAGTGTTCTCGAAGCTACAAACATGAGTCTGACCAAACTACGGGAGGCAGTGGAAGACAGGAGTGCCTGGCGTTCTCTGGTCCATGGGGTCACGAATAGTCGGACACGACTAAACAACAACAGAGTTGAAGGGGACTATGAGGGTCATCTAGTCCAACCGCCTGTAATGCAGGAATCTTTTTGTCTGACATGGTTCTTGAATCCACAACGCTGAAGAGTCTTGTGCTCTACTGACTGAGGCTGGGAAGCCTGTGGCCCCTCCCATACAGCAGAGATTGGTATATTAGGGCAACTGAGGAACTGCCCTACCATTTTCAGGCAGACCTCACCTTCCCCTTGTAAAATTCAGCAGGGAAGAGGACAAGTGTCATAACTAGAATAAGGTGCCACTGACTCCATCTGCTGTTGTCCTCTTTGCCTTCCACCCTACCAGTCCCAATGAGTACCACCACCCACCACCACCTCTAGGTTTTACTGGTCTCCAACTCCCATCAAACAAAGTTAGCATGGCCACTTGTTGGGGATGATGGGAGATGGGAGTCTGACAACATCTCCAGGACCGCAAGTTCCCCGCCACTGCAATAGAGAAACCAGCCCTTCTCTGGACAGTAGAACTCGAGGCAATGGTGTCAAGTTACAAGGAATGAGATTCCCACTGAACATCAGGAAGAACTTTCTCACAGTAAGAGCCGTTCAATAGTGGAATGGACTCCCTCTGGAAGGGATGGACTCTTCTTCCTTGGGGATTTATAAGCAGAGGTTGGACCTGCCACGGATGCTTCAGTTGAGATTCCTGCATTGCAAGGGGTTGGACTGGATGACCCTTGGAGCCCCTTCCAACTCAACGATTCTATGATTCTCGCACATTCTGGATTGAAGAAGTGTGAGAGATTCTGCTTTTCAGGAGAGAAGAACTTTTCAGTGGCCAGTGTGGTATAGCGGTTGAAGTGTCTGATTAAGACATGGGAGACTCAGCCATGAGGCTCATTGGTTGATCTAGGGCTGTCACTGTCTATCAGCCTAACCTACCTCCCAGGGTCATTGTGGGGATAAAATGGGGAGAGGAAAGAATCATGTACACTGCCTTTAGTTCCTTGGAGGAAAGGTGGAATAGAAACATAATAGAAATAAGCAAAAATCCACTGCCCATCAAGACCTACAGCCTCCCACTCTTCCTGTACCTTGGCACCAATCCGCAGTAATTAATTCAGAATAAAGCAGGCAACTGGCGCAGAATTTTCTCATTTCATTGTGCCGTATTCAAGCCTGACAGGTGGACTAGACAGTGTATTCAAGCCCCCTTCCTCACACTTGATATAGATAGAGAACTTTGGGTGTTTAGCTAAAATAAGATTTAGAACGAACAATCCAAAGAATTATCCACGTTGATGAAGCCGTATCGCGGAGGGGGCTGAGGCTTGCAGTTCTCAAGAGGAAAAGGGGGGGGGGGAGAGTGTAGAATACTCAGTTGGCGGCTGTCCTAATCGCATTCATGTTCATAGCTTGTGGAAGAACCATGGGGAATTGGGGTTTGGTAGAACTGCCAACACAGAGAAGAATCGAAGATCAAGGTTGATGTTATCTCTGGTGCCAGACAAGAGCATCATTAATACTACACAAGCATAAAAGGCAGCAAGCTGAATTAATGGGAAGATCTCTGTGACTGTTAGGTGGAAGTTGCCATGTTTAAGGGCAGGGGAGACTGAAATATCTCTTCGTTTGAACAACTTAGGCTGCCTCGTGCATCACTTTTATTTAGGTGTATACCTAAAATATTATAAGTGTGTATTTGAAAAAAATGCAGAGTTCTAGTGAAGACAGACTTGTCTCTGCAGAAGTGCAGTGGGTTGTTGAATATTACTTTATCTGATATAAAGTTGCTTCTTTAAAAGTCATATTTTTATTATGACTTAAATTGTACTGGATCGGATTGTTACAAGAACTTGGCTGCATATTTTTGTTGGTTCTTCAGCTTGTTGTAGACCGCCTTGTGTATAGAAAGGCGGTACACAGATTAAACGTAGAGTGAGATCAAACGAAAAAGCCCTTGGGTTGTGTTAGAAAAATGTGTGTTTTCAAGTTTAGCAGAATTCCATTGGGCAGCCAGTACTTTTCCTGGTTTACATCTCAGTGGCTCTTGATGTAACATGAATAGATAGTTCTCTTTCTATGTGACTGGATGCTTTGGACTTGAGGCTCTATTCAGCCAGAACTCTGAATATTTTTACCTTGAGCTTCCCAGTAGTACCACACAAGCTCTCATGTTAAGCACTGCACAGAGGCCTTTGCAAAGGTCAAGCAGATCCACAGTAGCTAAACAGCTAGAGCAGTTGACCCAAGGAGCTGAACCTGGTATAATAGCAAGACGGTGCTGGGCACTCTTACCAACAGCTGGATTAGCAGCTGTACAGAAGATGCAGGCCGTTTCTGTTAATACGTAAGCAGTGTTGCATTGCCCTCACTTAGCATATTCTAAAATCACTGCAGCACAGCTTGATTCCCACCCACCCCAGGAAAATGGTTTTCGTTCCTCTTCAGAGGAAGAGTGCTTTAAGTATTGAACTGCAACTCCCGTGCCCCCCAGCTGGCACAACCAGTTGTCAGGGATAAGAATTAGAATTTTATTATTTATACCCTGCCATCTGTGTGGGTTGTCCTAGCCACTCTTTGTGGCTTCCGACATATACAAAAACATTACACATTTAAAAAAGGGCTGCTTTCAGATGTCTTCTAAAGGTTAAGAAGTTACTTGTCTTCTTGATACCTGATGTGAGGGCGTTCCATAGGGAGGGCACTACTACTGAGAAGGTGCTCTGCCTGGTTCCCTGTAGCTTCACTTCTCACAGTGAAAGAACCACCAGAAGGCCCTCGGAGCTGGACCTCAGTGTCCGGGCTGAACGATGAGGGTGGAGACGCTCCTTCAGGTATACAGGGCCAAGACCCTTTAGGGCCTTAAAGGTCAGCACCAACACTTTGAATTGTGCTCAGAAAAGTACTGGGAGCCAATGTAGATCCTTTAGAATCAGTGTTAATATGGTCCTGGCGGCCGCTCCCAGTCACCAGTGTAGCTGCTGCATTCTGGATTAGCTATCGTTTCTGGGTCACCTTCAAAGGTAGCCCCACGTAGAGCGCATTGCAGTAGTCCAAGTGTGGGAGATAACCACTCTGGCAAGACAGTGTGCAATCAGGTAGGGTCTCAGTCGGCATACCAGATGGAGGTGGTAGACAGCCACCATGGACACAGAATTGACCTGTGTCTCCATGGACAGTTGTGAGTCCAAAATAACTCCCAGGTTGTGCACCTTGTCCTGGACATTGTGGGATGATGGACGTTGTAGTCTGAAACATCAGGGGAGTGCCACACTGGGACAGGTGCCCCTCTTGATGAGTGTAATCTCTAGTTGGAATGTATTTGCCTAATATTGGGTTGGATAGCCATCACAGCCCTTCCATAGTTAAGGCAACCAATCTGTGCTTCCAGCGCTCATCTTCTCTTAAGTATTGGTCATTCAACTGTTCCTGTGGATTGATTGAGGGGAGAACGTTGACTGATCCATGGAGAAAACCGGCCCATTTCAGCCCTGTAGCACTGCACTCTCCTCTAAAGCTTGCCTTCTCCTCCGAGGTGGCTTTGCTTTTTGCGGCAGTGTTTTTATTTTGATTTGTCTGCCACCCTGGGCGATGTGTTGGAAAGGCAGAACGAGAGGAGCACGAACAAATAAAATCTCATCGATTCTGACAGCTTGTTTCCAAAGTGGTTTTTAGCATATTTATTATTTTTATACAGAGGCTTCTGATTAGGATGGACGCATTCTGAATTCCCGTACTTTACCGCTATTTCTGCTCGGGCACTTTCTCCGAGGCTGAAACCCTATACGTTATTTAAATAAACAAATGGGCCCTGGATTGCAAAATTCAACACCAAGCAAGTACACAGCTAGTGGGGTATGTTCAGCTTGGCAGGTTGCAAGTTGTTTAAGCCTGTGCAGTTTTTTTTAACAAGCGATCGTTCTCCCTCTTTGGCTCATGAATGATTGCGGGACTTGGTTTTTCTTCCCTGCCTAATAGCTTTTCCTCGCTGTATAAAACTTGCTCTTATTTCTTGAGGTCCAAGGACAGGAACTTGTTGTAGGGTAGAAGGGAACCGGTGAAGGTCCCTTGTTGTCTTAAGCAAGTCTCTGAGCACGTGTATGTGTGACCCAAAGGATTATTGGCACCCAGAAAGAGTGACGGAGAACTAGCTGCACATCACATGGCACTCTCTTTCCAGTGAATGTTTCCTGGCAGGTTAGCTTGGGATAGATGCATGGTCTTCATGCTTTCAGTAGAACTTGCAGCTTGTCCTCAGGCCAGCACAGTTCCCATTGTGCAAGTGCTACACATTGTGTGACTCTCAAGATTGGCAGCCTACACAACAAGTTTCCAAGAAGCTGCCCACTTCTGTTTTCTGGGGCCGTGCCTCTTAGCATGTGCAGAGTGCCAGCAATGTTAGAAATTAGCCAGACTCGTTTTGGAACTGGCACCAAATTGCGTGTGGAGATCTCTGGGTGCCAGACTGGCAACTGGGGAAAGCAGAATATCCCTCAGAGAAGAATTTGTAATATTTTCCTTGAAGCTTGAATTCGTTTTATTCTGGATGTTTTTATTTGATGTGCTGGCATTTGAGATTTGTTCTTTAAAATATAAAGCGGTATAGAAACGAAATTAACTACAACAACCATACAAACCTCAATGTAAAAAGAAAAAAAAAGTGCCTAGACATTCCATTGTGGCAACCATAACCTAAGTTTAAGGTGCCATTCAGTGATTAGAGTTTAAATCTAATCTAATTATATCTGAGTTTCTGAGTGCCAGGCATTTTAAGGGACCTAATGTCATCTTGTGCAGAGTGTGTTTTTTTCCCTTTTGACAGAAGGCTTAAAAAAAAACCCTAACAACTTTTATAGCACCTACATTTGCTATTAAGGATGCATTTTAAAGTGTAATGCAGAATGCCTTTCCTTGTGATAAACACCATCTTCAAAACATGCTGTAATGGTTCTAGGGGTTGCTCGTGCGTAAGTTGCTGTTACTCCTGGCTAGGTTGCCTGGTTGAACCCTTTCTGTCTGGACAGCCTCAAGTTCCGTGGCTGCCTCAGTCGCTGGCAGAATCCGTCAGTGGGCGTTTCTTGAACCTCTTCCAGCATAGAAGCTGTTTGACGCCCAGTCTCCTCCCCCGTTGCCTGCGCGGAAGTCTTCTGCGCAAAGTGGGTGTGGGCAGCGGAGTACTCGTGCCCTCTCCGCTGGTCTCTTGCGAAGAGTCCTGGAGCCACCTCTCCGATTCCCCCATCTGCCCCCCTTCTCCACTGGTGTTACGCTGATTTCCTTCCCCCGCGGATGGGCTACCTCTCTCCCTACTGGGACCCTCTCCACCATCCCTCTGGAGCCTCCTCTCCGCCTCCAGCTCCGATGGCAGTTCCCTGACACATACCTCAGGAGAATAATAGACCCATTGAACATCCATTCCCCCCCCCCCCCCCAGGCCTGGTAGGTGAACTCCTGGCCAGAATGCACCCCTTAAATTTCCCCTGTGGCCAGCTAGGTATATTTTGGTTGTGCCTCACTTTCTCTTGCCCCCCCCTTCCATAAAGTTCCCATACTTAAGAAGTATCCAGGTTCATTTCAATCTGCCTGCAAAAGGAAGGCTTACAGGAGCACAATTCAGTTACATGTTGGGGGGGGGGGGCTGAGAAGGGTACACAGAAATTCAGGCCTCACCCGAGCAAACAGCTCCAGCCACCTCACGTTATAACTTTCTGATGTGGTTATTGGTGCTGAAGGGTCTGCCTGCTAATAAAGTTTTGAGGATTCTCCCCCCCCCCCCGATACCTTCAATGTAAATAAGTGATTTTCCCCTTCCCGCCAAGGATTATTGGTTTTGCTGTTTACATGCCATGAAAGGCAAGTCGCTTTCGGTTTAACAGGCACTTAGGTTTGTAAAATGAAGCCCAGCCAAAGTAATTCTGACAGGATTGACAGGTAAGGGGACAAGGGCTCAGCTGCTTTCAGGCCTGCAGACTTGATGAGTCGTACAATAAGTAATCGGATACTGTATGGAACGATAGCAAATGTCAGCATAAAATTCTCTTATCAAAATACAAGTGTGCATTGGGCGGGGGGTTGCTTTCGTGGAATTAAAAAGGGATGCTGCAACCTGCCCTCCTATAAAGATTTTTGGTGGTCCTTTTGATCTGGCTATGTTCCTGGAAACCTTCTTTGGGTTTCCTCAATGAGCAGATGGCTTGGAGGAAAGATTGTCCACAATTATCAATCGCCCTCCATTTAATGCGCATCCTCTAGAGCACGCATGTCCAACTTGAGATCTACTCCCACTATAAAAAAAAACTAGCAGTGATCTACCAAAGTTGTAAAGTTGTTGAGCTTTTTTTAGGAAGTCAACATTGGGAGAAGGGGAAGGGTCCCACGATCAACAAGTAGATTGCAATCTACCTGTTGGACAGCCTTCTCTCTTATCTCAATTAGCTGGGTGAAGAGACAGAAAATGTTGCCAGTCAAGGCCAAGTCATAATAGACCAGTTAGCCGTTGACCCAACAGCATGCAAGAGCCCCTCTGTTTCTTTCTAATGTGCTTGAAACAGCTTGCCTTTGTGAACCAATTTGTCCACTAATTGCAGAATAATTCAGATCAGCAAAGCAGGTATCAAAAGGCCTTTCTCTTTCCCTCATTAGAGGCCAGAGATGGAGGACTTTTGTGCTGTGACCTCCCATCAATGGCACCACCCTCCCATGGTGGTTTGTCTGGCTGCTTCCCATTATGCGCCAGATGAAAGCCTTTTCATTCTCCCAGGCTTTTCGAGTATTGCAAAACGTACCCTGATCGCTTCTGTTTCATCTGCCGCTGGTTTTTATCGTGCGTATTTTGTTATTATTGTGTGTTGATGGATTAAATTTGTGAACTGCTTTGGACCCAATTCTGGTAAAAAAACAAACACACAAACATATTTCAGCTGACCTGGCTTCATGTAAAACATCTTGAACCCCTAATGAACATAATACAGTGGTACCTTTGGATGTGAATGGGATCCATTCTGGAGCCCCATTCGAATCCAGAGCAGAACGCAACCCACGTCTGCGCATGTGTGGGTCGTGATTCGCCGCTTCTGCACATTCGCGTGATGTCATTTTGAGCGTCTGTGCATGCACGAGCGGCGAAACCCGGAAGTAACGCATTCCATTACTTCCGGGTCGCCGCAGAGCATAACCTGAAAACACTCAACCTGAAGCGACTTTAACCCGAGGTATGACTGTAGAGCTATTTTACACTGAGCCACATGATCGCTCCACGCAGCCCAGAGCTGTCTGTTCAGCTGGGAAATGGATCTCAGAAGGTAAAATATTCCCAAGCCCTGTTCAATGAGACCCCCACTTTGGGCTGGAGATGTAGGGAATGGAACATGGGACTTTCTGCTTTCAATGCAATGGCCCTTATCCTTGAGCAGTGGCCCAAGTTTGAGCCAAGGAACCTCCCAGATTTATTTATTTTTTAAATATGTGGCTAGTAATATAATTCAATAGACCCAGGGCAATGTATATTTTAGTTGCATAAATAATTTCTATGCCAGTTTACAATTCTGCTCAGGAGGTGGAGGTTCAGGGAGGGGAAGGATCTGAGCAATTATAAAAAATTGGTGATAGGCAGGGAAAGAGAGGAAAGGAAAGCTCCCACGTGAGAGCTAGGATGGTCCACCACTCTCTGTGTGAGATAAGGCTTAAGAGCGTTCTGTTTTTATTTAGATTAGTTCATTTTTAATTGTATTAGGAAAAGCTTTAATAAAATTTTATGGATATTTTTTTTATCAGTCGCTTCTGTGCAGGGGTAGCCAGCATGGTGTCTTGCAGATAGCCATTGGTCAGTGGTGATGGGAGTTGTAGTCCATCCACATATGGAGGGCGCCACGTAGGTGACCCCTGCCCAGGTAGCAGGTTCGGCATTGGTTTTTGAGTGGGCAGGGGGAACCCGGCTGCAAAAAGCACATTCTCACAAGCTCTTGTGAGCTGTGTTCCTGCTGCATCACAATTCTTTTATTAACAGCTGGATTGTTTTTCTCTTTCCAAACAGTGGTGGCGATTACTATGATTACGCCCATGGCCTGAGTGACGACACATACGATTCTTACAGTGAGTAACTTTAATGTTCTGGGAGAAGCGGATTTCATGTAAAAAGAGAACGGTTCTCAGGCATTTTGAATTTGCCGCCTTGCATGAAAAAGAAAAATCGGCTCTCACATCTGCACACTACAAGACACCGTTTCCACTGAAGCGGCAGATTTCATTGTGCATGACATGGAGGAAATGGGTAGAGAAACGTTTTTCTCCGTCTTTCATGATACTAGAACCCATCCCAGGACAGGCCAAAGAAGCGGAACATTCAGAATCGCAGGCAGCACTCCAGTTGCTGCAGAGTATGAGCGAGAGAGGTCTTTTGCCTTCTTGTCCTGTTAGTGCGCTTCTTGTCAACATCTGGCCGGTCAGTGTGAGAACAGAATGGAGGACCAGACAGGCCTTGCTCTGATCCAGCAGGGCATTTTTGTGTTCTCGCTGTCTGGAGTTCTCCTGTCTTGCAAATGCTTCTTTCACTTTCCCTTGTCGCCAATTGCCACCACCCAACATGGTAATTTCCCACTCGTGCATGAACACACACACACACACACGGCAAACAGTCTGGCCTGTGCACAACATCAGCTGGACAAACTTTATCATAGCCAACAGGTGCCTCCCAATTTACGGCGCTGTGTTTCGTTTCATGAGTAGCGCTGAGCCAAGTCAGGTATCCCGGAACGTCCCCAACGAAAAGTTTAACAGAGCTCAGCTCACTGGTTTCTCCTTCCATGTTGCTGCTACTATTCACCTCCTTTCGATCTCCCCGGAAGACTGCAAACATGTGCTAATACAAATAATGTTATTAATACCCACACATACATCCATACGCTGTATATAATAATGTTTTTTAAAGTAGTACAAGCTTTAAAAAGTGCGCAAGGGAGAGAAGCCTCACGGACATTTTATCATCAGGGTTTCCCAAACTTGGGTCTCCAGCTCTTTCTGGGGCTACAACTCCCATGATTCTTATGTAGCAGGACCAGTGGTCAGGGATGATGGGAGTTGTAGTTCAAAAACAGCTGGAGACCCAAGTTGTGGAAACACTGTTCTAAATCCTGATAGAGGGCAAAGCCTAAGGAGAGATGAAAATGTGCAAATTCAGTTCCACATATTTACGCTTCATTTCAGTTGATAGAGGAGGACTTAAGCTAAAGGATACACGTAAAAGAAGCCATTTGAGGTAGGGATTAACAAATAGAGAGAGTAGCCAAATTCTCCCAGTTGTGGAATGAATTGGACATGGGCATAGAATGGGACGCGGGTGGCGCTGTGGGTTAAACCACAGAGCCTAGGACTTGCCGATCAGGTCGGCGGTTCGAATCCCCACGACGGGGTGAGCTCCCATTTCACAGTCCCAGCTCCTGCCAACCTAGCAGTTCAAAAGCATGTCAAAGTGCAAGTAGATAAATAGGTACCGCTCTGGCGAGAAGGTAAACGGTGTTTCTGTGCGCTGCTCTGGTTGGCCAGAAGTGGCTTAGTCATGCTGGCCACATGACCCGGAAGCTGTACGCCGGCTCCCTCGGCCAGTAAAGCGAGATGAGCTCCACAACCCCAGAGTCGGCCACGACTGGACCTAATGGTCAGGGGTCCCTTTACCCTTTACCTTTATAGAACAGGTGTGTCATGATGTCTGAGAACCTGCCCTCTAGCTTCTGGGTATACCAGGCTGCTTCCTGCGTCTTCTTGGCTCGAGCTGGTGTGTCTGGATATATGAAAGCGCCCTTGACCTCATTCTTAACTCAAGTTCCTTGCTGAATATTTTTAACGCTTCTCACTTGGCCTGCGGGGTTTCTCCCAACCTCCACCCCCAATGCTTTAGCTTTGCTTTTCTGCGCCACTTGAACGAATTCGAGGAGGTAGGTCATTAAACAGAGGCTATTGGGGGGGGGGGAAGGGTGCTTTAGGTAGGCAGAAGGGGAAAAGAGGAGCTGGGGTTCTTGTTGATAAAGAATAATTTCCAGAGCAGAATCCACATGCTACTCGACGGAGATTAATTAAAAACACACAATGCCCACGCGCCGGACTGCAGAGGTGACAGGTTTAATTAAAGAAATCTGTGTCGGATTAGACACACAAAGCATGTTAAGAGACACCTTTGCTTTGGGGATAACGTTAAACCTTTGGCTGGAGATCAGAGGGGCTCAGGATCCGACATGTCATGAGGCTGGGCACCCCTCCCCGTCTTGCCGCAAATAACACCCTCACGACTTGCCTGCTGTCAGAGCAGGTGACTCGCAGTTTCCCCCGCTTTTTCAGGCGCGAGTCTGGAAACCGTTTCCGGGGACACCTTTGAAGTACGCTTGATGCTTAAAATAAATAAATAAATAATACCCACCCCACCTCCCACCTGAAGCGACCGGGGCCCCCCGCTTGGGTTTGTTTGTCATAGTAAATCGTTCTACCACACAGGCTGCCTGCGTGTCACAGGCTTAAATGTCCGCAAGTCACCTTGAGGGGGAGCAGCCGATTACACGATAGTATCAAAAGGGAAAGACCGCTTTAAGCCTCCTTCTTACCCCCCTCGCAACATGCTAAATTGGTCTCCACGGACTTGCATAGCTTTGATCGTTTTCATGCTTCGGCATTAAAATGAGCTGCCTGGCAGCAGGAGGCCTGGCTTCAGCTTGCCTCGTGATGGCGAAACGTTTCAGCAAAGAGGCCTGCGATGGGCTTAATGCAAACACACAAAGCAAGATTTGCCGTCTTTCCTTGCTTCCGAAGTGATATCTAAATGAACGGAACAGGGTGGTCCTGAAGCTCCCATTGGTTCAGAATGTCTGCATTCAGTTGCAATAGTAATAATAAAATTATTTAGACCCTGCCCATCTGGCTGGGTTGCCCCAGCAAGTCTTCCAACACATATAAAAACATAATAAAACACCAAACATTAAAAGCCTCCCAACACAGGGCTGCCTTCAGATGTCTTCTAAAAGTTGTACAGCTATTTATCTCCTTGACATCTGATGGGATGGCTTTCCACCGCGTGGGTGCCACTGCTGAGAAGGCCCTCTGCCTGGTTCCATGTAGCTTCACGTCTCACAGTCAGAGAACCACCAGAAGGCCTTTGGAGCTGGACCTCAGTGTCCGGGCTGAACGATGGGGGTGGAGACGTTCCTTCAGACACACAGATCCAAGGCCATTTAGGGCTTTAAAGGTCAGCACCAACACTTTGAAAACGTACTTGGAAACATACTGGGAGCCAATGGAGAACATTTAAGACCGGTGTTAATATGGTCCCAGCGGCCACTCCCAGTCACCAGTCTAGCTCCCGCATTCTGGATTAGTTCTAGTTTCTGAGTCACCTTCAAAGGTAGCCCCACAGAGAGTGCATTGCAGTAGTCCAAGCGGAAGATAGTCCAAAGCATGTAATCAAAAGCCTTTAACCAACTTTGCCCAGTCCGGTGTCCTCCAGATCTTTTTGACCATAACTTTCAGCATCCCCTGCCACCATGGCTGGGGCTGATGGAAGATACAGGCCTGGAAGGCGCAAGGTTGAGAAGGTTGCCTTAGCAAGAGTTAAGCATATTCAGTATGGGCACACAGCCCATTTGCTGCTGCTTTAGAATCATAGAATCATAGAGTTGGAAGAGACCACAAGGGCCATCAAGTCCAACCCCCTGCCAAGCAGGAAACACCATCAGAGCACTCCTGACATATGGTTGTCAAGCCTCTGCTTAAAGACCTCCAAAGAAGGAGACTCCACCATACTCCTTGGCAGCAAATTCCACACCTCTTACTGTCAGGAAGTTCTTCCTAATGTTTAGGTGGAATCTTCAATCTTGTAGTTTGGATCCATTGCTCCGTGTCCGCTTCTCTGGAGCAGCAGAAAACAACCTTTCTCCCTCCTCTATGTGACATCCTTTTATATATTTGAACATGGCTATCATATCACCCCTTAACCTCCTCTTCTCCAGGCTAAACATGCCCAGCTCCCTTAGCCATTCCTCATAAGGCATCGTTTCCAGGCTTTTGACCATTTTGGTTGCCCTCCTCTGGACACGTTCCAGTTTGCCAGTGTCCTTCTTGAACTGTGGTGCCCAGAACTGGACACAGTACTCCAGGTGAGGTCTGACCAGAGCAGAATACAGTGGCACTATTACTTCCCTTGATCTAGATGCTATATTCCAAGATGCTTTAGCCAAGCAGGGAATCAAACCACAGAATACGTCTGAACCCAGAGCATGGAGAGGAAGTCTGTGTGCATCTTAATGCCTAAGGCTAAGCCCAGCCATGCTGCGATTCATTTCCCTTTTTCAATAAGGGAGGAGTGAAGAGAGAAAGCTCAGGCTATGTGCATAGGATGTTTTTGTTTAATTATAGTGACTGCCTCTTTGTTAATGCAGTCGTCGTAGCTGCCAGCTTTGATCTGAGGCTGATAGAATGGATCTTGGTACACTCATTAATCCTCCAGCAGTTTCGTTAGTTGCCAGTTCGTCTCCGGGCTCAATTCAAAGTGATGGTTTTGACCTTTAAATGGTCTGGGACCAGAGAATCTCAAGAAACACACACACACACACACACACACACACACCAAAAACAACCCACCTGAAAGCTACACGCTATCTCTAAGGTTTTTATGTAGCTCCCCAAAAGGTCAAGGGCACATTTAAGACAGGAAAAACACTGGGGGTGTGAAGCAGGGTTAGAATCAGAGAGTTGGAAGGGTCCCGAGGGTCATCTAGTCCAACCCCCTGCAGTGGTGAGGGGCATGTCCTGAGGAGGGTTTGAAGGCCTGGAAGGCTATATTTCAACCCCTAGACCTGAGCCCTCACCTACTCCTTCACACTGAATGGAACAGGAAATTGCTTTACAAAAATAGTCTCCCCTGCTGTGCTTTCTGGAAACTGGTATTCAGAAGCCTACAGGTGAATATTGTGGAAAAGTTCATTTATTTCAGTAATTCAACTTAAAAGGTGAAACTAATATATGAGATAGACTCATGACATGCAAAGCGAGATATGTCAAGCCTTTATTTGTCATAATTGTGATGATTATGGCATACAGCTGATGAAAACCCCAAATTAACAATCTCTGAAAATTAGAATATTGTGGAAAGGTGCAGTAGCCATTCAATCCATAACAGCTGCAATGGGTTCCTGAGCCTTTGATTTTTCGAGTTTCACCTGTACTGGCCTCAGTATAGCCAAGGCCATTGATAGCCTTTTCTTCCATGAGTTTGTCTAATCCTCTTTTAAATCCCATCCACGTTGCTGGCCATCACTGCTGGGTGTGTGTGTGTGTGAATGTGTGAAGTACTTTCTTACATCTGTCCCTGAATCTCCCAACATTCGACTTCATTGGATGCCTGGAAGTTCTAGTGTTACAAGAGAGGAAGGAAAACTTTTCTCTGCCTGCTTCTTCCATGTCGTGCACAATTTTGTAAAATTCCATTATTCACCTTTTCTCAAAACTACAAAGTCCCCAACGTTGCAAACTCTTTGGGGGAGTCGATCCACCCCCTCGGATCATTTGGGTTGCCCTTTTCTGAACCCTTCTCCCACTCTGCAAATAACCTTTTTGAGGTGAAGTGACCAGAATGGTGTGCTCTGGTCCATGAGCCTGGCGTGTTCTGGTCCATGGGGTCACAAAGAGTCGGACACGAGTGAACGACTAAATAACAACAACAACGACCAGAATGGTACACAGCATTCCCAATGTGAACGCACCTTGGATTTGTGTGATGTTTGCTGTTTTGCTCAGGGCCGTCTTTAGCAAATGCAGCGCTGGGGTGCAAATATCCACCCAGCGCCCCCAAATTACCACGGATAGTGTTGGGGTGGCCGTAGCTGCGCACTGCCAGCCATCCGGGGGGGCGCAACTCTCCCCCATGCCGCTGCGGGAGAGCGATCCCCCCAGAGGCTTGGGAGTGAAGTTAAACACCTAAACATTAGGAAGAACTTCCTGACAGTAAGAGCCGTTCGACAGTGGAATTTGCTGCCAAGGAGTGTGGTGGAGTCTCCTTCTTTGGAGGTCTTTAAGCAGAGGCTTGACAGCCATATGTCAGGAGTGCTCTGATGGTGTTTCCTGCTTGGCAGGGGGTTGGACTCGATGGTCCTTGTGGTCTCTTCCAACTCTATGATTCTATGAAGTTGCACCCCTCCCAAGCCTCCATGGGAGGAGAGCGCAGCTTCCCTCCCAAGCCTCTGGGAGGATCGCTCTTCTCCCGAGGAGGCTTGGGAGGGAAGCTGCACGCCCGCCAGCCTTATGGTTGGCGGGGCACAGCTGGCGGGTGTGCAGGGAAAGAGGAGGCCGCCGGCAAAGCCACGCAACTCCCCCACTTGTTGGGGCACCCCTGAGAGGCCAGCTCCCTGGCGCGACGCACTACTAAGCCCTATGGGAAAGACGGTTCTGGTTTTGCTACCCGCTCGCACACTTTGGATAGGTCCTTTCGTTTCAAAGAGGCTAAGCAGTTTAGTATCATTAGCAAACACTGCCACCTCCTTGCTGACCCCTAACTCTAGACCGGGGTTTCCCAAACTTGGGAGTATCCAGCTGTTTTTTCACTACGATTCCCTCCGTCCAGTATACCTGAAGGAGTGTCTCCACCTCCCATCGTTCTTCCCGGACACTGAGGTCCAGCGCTGAGGGCCTTCTGGCGGTTCCCTCATTGCGAGAAGCCAAGTTACAGGGAACCAGGTAGAGGGCCTTCTCGGTAGTGGCACCCACCCTGTGGAACGCCCTCCCACCAGATGTCAAAGAGAAAAATAACTACCAAACTTTTAGAAGACATCTGTTTAGGGAAGCTTTTAATGTTTAATAGGTTATTGTATTTTAGTGTTTTGTTGGAAGCCGCCCAGAGCAGCTTGGGAAACCTAGCCAGGGTATAAATAATAAATCATCATCATCATCATCATCATCCCTGACCACTGGACCTGCTAGCTATGGATGATGGGAATTGTAGTGCAAAAGAAGCTGGAGACTCCCAAGTTTGGGAAACCCTGGTCTAGAAGGTTTATGAAGAACTTTAAAAGCACAGGTCCCAATACTGATTTTTTTTTTTTTTGTGGGGGAGGGCTCTACTTTCTGCACCCCTCCTTCAGGAGATCTGTCTGTTTATTCCTCCTCTCTGCCTGCTCCCCTGTCTAGAGTTGTGCCACTGAGCTATGCCCCTTTGCCACCCTTTTCCTCCCCCCCCCCAAAAAAAATAAGCCACAGATATATTTAGGAGAAGCCTGAACCATGTTTATGCTTCCTTATTTCAGGACAGGAAGAATGGACCAGTTCAAGACACAAGGCACCTTCAGCAAGGACAACAAAAGGAGGCTACAGAGAGCAGCCATATGCCAGATACTGATTACACTGTCTGATGTTGTGAAATACCCAATCTCCACCAGTCCTGTATACTGTTCAAAGTAATTTTTTTCTATGAACAATCCCTTTTTATTAAAATCAAAGTGCTTAATCTGAATGGACGGACTGAGCTTAATCTATTTTTTGCTGAATGAAAAGCCTGGACAGGAAGACACGTTGAAACGCGGAACTTTGTTATTTCCAGATTGTATTCGGGTGGGTGGGGGTGGGGGGAGAACCGATAGGTGATCAAAACAAACAAAAAAGAGAGAGAGAGAGAGAAAATATAACCTTTGATTAACTAGTGTTAAAAACAGCTAGGTTTATTAAATATGTTAATCCATGATTTTAACCTAAGCGTAACCTTTTATTTTAAAGGTTTTCGACAATTTAGTTCTTCTAGTTTTTATCTTTCAACCATTTTGCTAGTCTTTCTCTTTGCAAACCTACGTAAAAAGGGAGGCAGATCACAGATGCAAATAATGTGGTATTTTGTAACTTGAGTCTTGAAATGTTCTGTAGTGTTAAGCAAAGATTACTCTTGCTTGATACTAAATAAACTTTTGAAAGAAAAATCAGTGTGTGTGAGAGTATGCATTATTTATTTAAAAACCTTCATAAATAGTGGTAAACAGGGAGGGAGTGATTTTTAACAACGATCAATATTAAATTGCTCCTACTAAAACACTGTACAACTATTTGCTTTTTTAATAAAATGGTATAAACCTAAAGGTGCATTTCATTATATTATAGATATATATATAGATATATACATATATTTATTCACCTATACACAATATAGACTTAAAGGCTTTTAAAGGAGTTATCCAAATGGTATCGATCTGCTGGATTTCCACATTTTTTAAAAAACAAATTATTGGTTTAAAATAGTTAATGCTTTTTCTGAAACAAAAAATTAAAACAAAACAAAACACCTGTGATTTAGTTTTCATCTTGTTGAGCATTTCTTCACTTAGTGCAACTTCGGAATTTTTGTTTGTTTTTTGAGAATTTTGGTACCTTAATGACCACCTCACTCCGTGCTGGAAGCAATAAACACAAAGCTTTTAAAGACTTTCTGACTTGACTAATTGAGGTCGCTTTCGTCAGAGGCAGAGGATGTGTAACCCTTAAAACGGTCTTCATTTGCAAAGGTAAATAAATCAAATAAGATTTTAATCTCACTTAATTTATCTTAATATAACCAATAAAAGCAGGGAAGGGTACAAATTAGCAAGTTCTATTTTAGATTATAGAAAAGGGAGGCTTTAAGATCACCACCTAAAATTTCATATTAAAAAGCTTAATTTGTTCTAGTCATCTAAAAAGCCTTAGTTCGGTCAGTTTAATTGGAGGAAATTATTTCCTATTAAACAAATGTAAAACCTCATAACTAGTAACTTGTAATCCTAGAATTTATGGAAAACTAATGTAACTAAGAACTTAAAACATTACAAATATGTGTTTTTTCCCCCTAAAGCTTTTTCGTAATTGTTGGTTTGATGTCTTTTAATAATGATAACTATGAACTGCTACCTATTTTAGGTTTTAGAATTGTGGGGTGTTTTAGTTAGTAAAAAGAAATCTTTTCTCTTGTCAGGAAACACTGAATGCCAGGGGAAGCCAAGAAGATTAAAAACATGTTTCTGTTGACGCATTGGTAGGTACCTGTGCTTATTTTTAAACTTGATTAATGGTATGCTGGGGGAAAATATCTATAACGAGTAAACAACATTTCAATCTGTTTTGCATCTTTTTACCCACCCTTACAATGGAAATGGAGTAAGCCTACATACCAAATTCTGTTACTCAGGGCTCGGGTGAGATAAGGCATTGGTATCCTAGTTTTGGATAACATGCCAAACTGTCGTTCTTCACCTGAGTCTATTGTAAGCCATGGTTTGGGAGGGAACGGCAAACGAAAACACCACATGACATTTTAGAGCTGGTTTGCAAACCGTCGTTACAGCGATTGCTCCGCCTCCAAAATTTGTGCAAGTGGGAACTGAATTTGTGAAGTTGTCCGTACAGATGGAACTGTTTTTTTATTTGTGTTAACACTTGTTTTATGGTTTGTAGCTGTTTTTTATCTTTGATTGTTCCCATCCACCCTGCGGCCTTTTGGGGAGGGGAGGGTAAGAAAGCCAACGAAGTGTGTGATTTGATGCCTGGCAGTGCCCGCATAGCCCTATGCAAGGCAGAACCATCAGCTGGTTGTTGGGTCTTATCCAGGCTCCTGAAATGCACCCCGCAAGATAAGATAAAGGGACCCCTGACCGTTAAGTCCAGTCACAGACGACTCTGAGGTTGTGGCGCTCATCTCGCTTTACTGGCCGAGGGAGCCGGCGTCCAGCTTCCGGATCATGTGGCCAGCATGACTAAGCCGCTTCTGGCGAACCAGAGCAGCACACGGAAATGCCGTTTACCTTCCTGCCGGAGGGGTACCTATTTATCTACTTGCACCTTGACGTGCTTTCGAACTGCTGGGTTGGCAGGAGCAGGGGCTGAGCAACGGAAGCTCACCCCGTAGTGGGGTTTCGAACTGCCAACCAGCTGATTGACAAGCCCTAGGCTCTGTGGTTTAACCCACAGCGCCACCCTGCCAGATAGCACTCTGCAAAAAAGGTACCTTCCAGTGTGTCAAATTTGGCCCCCAACAGGTAGGGGAGATAACAGTCTGGCTCACTGGTCAGACAAATTTGCCGACCCCTGTTTTGGGCAATCTATCTAGCCAAGCACACTTGGTAGAAATGCACTCATCTCATTCCATAAAAATAGGTTGCTGTTAACCAGCTAGCCAGGCCATCTAACTCCCTGTTTACGCACCAAGGAAAGCTCAGTTCTGTGGCTTCTATCAATTCTGCTACCTCTTCCTTTTACGTATGCCGTTTCTTCCTTGGGCATCTGCTGGAAAGGAACTATTAATTTATTTATTTCCCACCCTTTATCCTAGAGTTGGGTTACAACCTTAAAGCGCGCTATTAAAAGAACAGTTCAAAACAAAAAATAATAAGAAAATGGGTCCCGACTTCAGGTGACGAAAGACAGGGTAAATATGTGTGTCATCAGAATTTCTCTGGAAGCTATAGGTGAAAGGCAGTATTACCATTGACACTTTGGAGAGACAGCTGCAGTGCTAACCGCTGCTAGTGCATTTTGAACTGGCAGCAGTTGGCACAGCCAATATATGTGGTGTTTTGCCAAACACCCTGGATTGGTGTTAGTCTAATAGTCAAAGCAGGGACGTGGGTGGCACTGTGGTCTAAACCACTGAGCCTAGGGCTTGCCGATCGGAAGGTCGGCGGTTCGTATCACCGCGACGGGGTGGGCTCCCGTTGCTCGGTCCCTGTTCCTGCCCACCTAGCAGTTCGAAAGCACGTCAAAGTGCAAGTAGATAATAGGTACAGCTCCAGCGGGAAGGTAAACGGCGTTTCAGTGCGCTGCTCTGGTTTCGCCAGAAGCGGCTTAGTCATGCTAGCCACATGACCTGGAAAAACTGTCTGCGGACAAATGTCGGCTCCCTTGGCCAGTAAAGTGAGATGAGCGCCGCAACCCCAGAGTCGTCTGCAACCCCTTTTTTAATAGTCAAAGCAGACTAATCCCCAGGGAGCATGGCTGTGTGGAAACATCCTAAGAAGCTGAGTTGGGAGAGCACGAAACTCTTGATCTCAGAGTTCTGGGTTTGAGCCCCACGTTGGGCAAAATATTCCATCGTTGCAGGGGGTTTGGACTGGGTGACCCTTGTGGTCCCTTCCAAATCTACAATTCTACGATTCTAAGCCAAGGTTCAGATCTCACTTAGGAGACTCTTGTGGGTCCTTTGAATAAGAATGGATTCACCCATGCATGCCTACTTTCCTCATTGCAGTACAGTGGTACCTCGGGTTAAGTACTTAATTCGTTCCGGAGGTCCGTTCTTAACCTGAAACTGTTCTTAACCTGAAGCACCACTTTAGCTAATGGGGCCTCCTGCTGCTGCCGCCGCACCGCCGGAGCACAATTTCTGTTCTCATCCTGAAGCAAAGTTCTTAACCCAAGGTACTATTTCTGGGTTAGCGGAGTCTGTAACCTGAAGCTTATGTAACCTGAAGTGTATGTAACCCAAGGTATCACTGTAGAACATGTGAACTGTCTTTGTGTCTGTTTGAATTGTAGTATCTAGTCTGACCCCCTGCAATGCAGGAAGCTCAGCTAGATCATACATGACAGATGGCTATCCACCTTCTGCTTAAAAACCTCTAGGAAGGGAGAGTCCTCCTCTTCGGGGAGTCTGTTCCACTGTTGAACAGCTCTTACTGTCAGACAGTTCTTCCTGATGTTGAGACAGAATCTCCTTTCTTGTAACCAGAAGTCATTGGTCTCCGGAGCCTCTGGAACAGGGGACAAGAAGTTTGCTCCTCCTTCCTCATGACAGCCCTATAGATATTTAAAGAAGAAGCAAAGTGATAAGACAACTTGGCATTTGGTGTTTCACCTGGGATGGCTGTTTGCACATGAAAGCCATCACTTGAGGTTGAAGACATGAAATAATGCAAGCATGTGATAACTTGGCCTAAATTCACCCCCATAACCTTAAAAATGCTGGCAATCACTTGAACCAGACATTTCTCCCCAACCTAATAAAAGTTTTTTAGTCTTGCAGGGTTTGATCTGTTTCTGAATCTTTAAGTGTGTGGAAGATTTACATATAAGCAAACTTTAAATATAAGCAAACTCTCTTGTGGGGAAAAGTCTAGCATTAAAGAAAGCAGGTTTCTTTTCCTTCTTCCTTGAAAAAGATTTTTTGTGTATTTGTACACCCCAAACAAGATCTTATAGCATCACTTGTGATGGAAACAGTCAGAAGATCAGACTCTGTTCAGCAAATCTCCATTTCCTCAAAACAGGAATATAGCAACTCTTTGAAACTTAAGAGTTTGAAAGGAGCATGTGAAAACAATTATTCTGTTTTGGCACAACAGAAAGCCAATCCAGGTCTAAGTTTAATGCTCCAGGACTTTGTTCAGTCAACACATAATTGCTGGAACACAATAATTGCCTTGCCCACCCTGATTCAAGTCCAGCATCCTATTTTCTAGTAACGACAAACCTCTAGAAGAACTATGGGCCCTCCAGATGTTGCTGAGTGAATCTCCCCTCATCCATTGGTGATGCTGGGACTTGGGGCCGATGGGAGCTGGAGTTTAGCAACGTCTGGAGATGCTCAGGTTTTTATCCATCCAGTTACAGGTTCCTGGTCATTGCAGTCTTTGCCCCAAAGCCTGGCTCGCATGGGATTGGTTCCTGGGCTGCACCACTTCCCACAACCTCAGTAAGAACCGGGTCTTTAATTCCCAGGTGTCTGTGTCTCAAAGGCATTAACACTGCTTCTTGAACATTAAGATTTGCTTTTCCTAAAAGCGCTCAGACACTTTCTGTGCACAGAATGATGTCTCACTGCAAGTAGAAAACTTGTACATCTCAAACCCCGCTGAGCTTTCTTCCTGAGCTGCTAGACCTTTGTTTTTCTTACGGGTCCAGGGAATTAGTTTACACAAGGAGGCAAGGAAAAATGTCACCTGCAACCCAAAGTGAAAGGTTCCCCTCCGCCACTTCATCCTGTTTCATATGCAGGTCAGACCTGAGCTGATGGCTGTTAAACACCTCTCTGTAGCATTTGTAGGTTTTGCATGTGCTGATTTATGCCACAGCTGAATGTGTGACAGCCGGAGCAAAGATAGGCCTGTCTGTGGGATATCGCTGCTAGTTTTCATCTCCCAAGCGGGGTGTGAAAAGGGTGTGTTGTTCTTCTCGAAATTTATCTTTAGCCTGCCCTTTGCGATTGGTCATCTCTGCTTAACAGGACACCCACTCAGTTGTTTTGTTCTCGGATATAAAAGGTTTCCCCGCATAAATCAGTAACATTTCTAATTGGTGCTTTCCGCCACCTGCAACGTGATCGTCCCCAGAGCGTCGCCAATAATTATTGGTTCCAAGAATATATACATATGTGTGTCTTTTGTTCTGCTGTTTTCCAGGGACTTTGCACGCTCTTACGGACAGATTCGAAACACCCCCCTCACCGACGTGCCTCAGAAACAATAGCCAGCAGCTCTTTGAAATTCCACTTTGACTTTAATGCTACCTGCTGTACCCTAGACCTGACAAGATGTATAGTTTTTCAGACCTCAGTTTTAACTCTATAATAATGTTTATTCATTTACCGCTGTAACTTTGTGAAGACATTAATAAAAGATTTTTTTCCGTTTCATTGTCCCGCGCAAAGAAATATTGATTCTTTATCAGACGCTTGTAAGCTTTTGCACAGTGTGAGAGAAAGCTTGGGGGAGTCTCTTTCAAACTAGCCCATTACTAAAAAGGGCTTATCAGCTCTGTGTGTGTGTTCACGCAGCAGCTGCTGCTCAGACAAGAAAACGGAAGAATGTTGCAGAAACACTTGTCTAAATGTAAACATACATGCCCAGAGCACAAGCTGGCTAAGGGAGAAGGATTTTGGAACGGGAGGGGGAGCCACACCTGATTTCCTTGCAGCCAGGCGACCTAAAATTCTTCTGATTTCCGCATTACGCATGCAAAATGTGCCCGACATATGAGTGCATGCTGCCCCCTGCAAAACATAAGCACATGACAGTTCCTAACTCAAGGTGAGCAGTTTGCGAGAAGTCTCTGCCACACGCTAAGCCTGCATAACTGCAATTCACATGCATAGGCTTTCTTCCTGCTCTCTCATTCAGCAGCAGACCTCACTCGTGCCATAACGTGCCTTACTCTTCCTGCAAGCTGTCATGTCCATTTGCCAAACTCCTCTGCCAATCTTCTTCCTTCTCGTTCCACCCTCTTGCCACGTCAGCAAAGTTGCCTAGTTTCACTGTGGCTCCTCCACTGCCCATTCCGCTTTTTATTCTCTGAAGCCAGTTCCGATACAGTGGTACCTCGGGTTAAGAACTTAATTTGTTCTGGAGGTCCGTTCGTAACCTGAAACTGTTCTTAACCTGAAGCACCACTTTAGCTAATGGGGCCTCCTGCTGCCGCCGCGCCACCAGAGCACGATTTCTGTCCTCATCCTGAAGCAAAGTTCTTAACCCGAGGTACTATTTCTGGGTTAGCGGAGTCTGTAACCTGAAGCGTCTGTAACCTGAAGCGTATGTAAACCGAGGTACCACTGTATTTCTCTTCCCCATAATGCAGACCTTCTTGGCAGGCCCTTTGCTATTTTTGGCACAGCAGACAACATGTCAGCGTTAATTTCTTAAATCTGAAATTGAAAGGGTGAATTGCAACTTCTACACAACATACTATTCATAGTTGGACTCCAGGGGTGCAGAGTAGACTTTGCAACAGTCCACCTTCCTGCATCAGATTCTACCCCTTTTACTTTTGAGTCAGCCACGCCACCACCCTTCTGCCCTCCATGTTGTAAAGGGGACACACACACACACACATACCCCAATCCACTTGGTTGTGCTAAGCTGCTTCAGGGCAGCCAGAACGAAAGCACGGTGGCATAGCAGAGAGTGATAATTATTTGACGCCATTAATCCAGTGGGTGCAAGCAATCTTGAGGATTTTCCAGCCCTCAGGAACAGCTTTCTGGAGAAGAAAAGTATGAAGAAAAAAGTATGGGAACTGCCCATGCCTCTTGCTGATTTTAGCATCTCATTCATTGTAGGGGTGATGTTTCCACAGTGTCAGAATCGTGTCTCCAGCTGTAGCCTTGCATTGGTGTTTTGAAGCTAGGCCTAAGTGTGCTTAACTTGAATAGGATGCACATTACCCTTCTATTTGCCCTTTGCTTTTTTGAATGACCTCTCCAGCGTTTGAATTTTAAATTGTAAGCTCCTTGGGGCAGATACATTTTTCCTCCATTGCTCTAAATAGCATGCACCTTGATGGTACAATTTAAATAATAATTAATAGGCCTGTAACATTTAATTGATTTCTTTAAAAAGGGGGGGGGGAATCACCCAACAGATTCCTCGATTACTCAGGCTGCAACGTGCTTGTATTTTTAATGCAAGCAGTTATTAAAAGAGTCCTTTACTCTTTTCTCACATAGAAGGGGGAAATACGCCTCCTATAATGTGTCGGCTGCAACACGCACATGCATCATCCAGACGCGAAAAATAATTAGAATGATTATTTTAATCATGCAAATGTATGCAATTTGGTGACAGCCCTAATGATTGCAACCTCCTAGCGGCTCACAAATCTCAAGTTTTAAGAACCACTTTAGATGTTCGTCTGTGGTTAGTGCTGAAAAGTCTTTCCTCATACGGGGAATCCATGTAACGGAATGTTTTAGCAGCGCAGTCTACTCAAAAGTAAGTCCTGTTGAGTTCAGTGGAGCTTAGGCCCCAGGTAACCACACAGGATTGGAGCCCCACATCTCCTGTGAGGACCATTCTAAGGTCATAGACCAGGCAGGAGGGACCTGTGGTTCTCCAGGTCTTGTTGGGAAGCCAATTTCCATCAGCCCAAACTGCATGTCCAAGATCAGAAGTGATGGAGGTTGGAGACAGCAGCAACATCTGATGAGCCACAGGTTCCCTGTCCCCATCATACAACCTTAGTACACCAGCACCAATGGAGCTTTGACCGCTGAAGTATTTGTGGTTGACCATTCCACATGTTTAGACCACAACTCAACCTATGTCAGTAGCTTTTAAACTATGTGGGAGGCAAAGCTTAAGGCAGCCCTAATTCTCTGAAGGAATATAAGCTGATTTGCTGCAGCACTTCAATATACGCAAAGCAGTTCCAGGCTGTACAAAATGATTGTATTTATGGCAGCTGTGCATACGTGTGAAGTGTGGACAGACACACATCCAAATAGATGCAGAAGCGAGCTAATAAACATGAGTGTTTAAGCCTCTATGCCTTCATTTACACCAGGCATGGCCAAACTTGGCCCTCCAGATGTTTTGGGACTACAACTCCCATCATCCCTAGCTAACAGGACCAGTGGTCAGGGAGGATGGGAATTGTAGTCACAAAACATCTGGAGGGTCAAGTTTGGCCATGCCTGATTTATACTGTTTGCTGTTGGTCCCCCACAGTTTCCCAAAAGCAATCACAATTGCTGTGTGCACCTTCTTTGAACGCAACAAGCAATTAGGTGGGCAAGAATAGCTGGGATATGTTTTCTCTTGACACCCGTAAAAAATGCACATGCTCTTTTTTCATTTGTACAATGTTTGGGGAAAAGTTTACAGCAGGCCTGCAACTTATTGGCAGGCTATTAACCAAAGTAGTTAAATAAAGCCTAAGTGTTTAGTGATTGTGTACGGTAAAGGTAAAGCTACCCCTGACCATTAGGCCAAGTCGTGGACGACTCTGGGGTTGCGGCGCTCATCTCGCTCTATAGGCCGAGGGAGCCAGCGTTTGTCCACAGATATCTTCTGGGCCATGTGGCCAGCATGGCGAACCAGAGCAGCTCATGGAAATGCTGTTTACCTTCCTGCCGGAGCGGTACCTATTTATCTACTTGCACTTGATGTGCTTTCGAACTGCTAGGTTGGCAGGAGCAGGGACCGAGCAACGGGAGCTCACCCCGTCGCGGGGATTCGAACCGCTGACCTTCTGATCGGCAAGTCCTAGGCTCTGTGGTTTAGACCACAGCACCACCCGCGTCCCTGTGAGTGACTCTGTACCAGACCACAAAATATGTACACCTTTGGTTTTTCTAGAATGGCAATCGGGAGAAGGCAAGGCTCAGGAGTAAACTCTATACAAATCCAGAGTGGAGTCCCTAAGACAATTGGATGGCACCTTGTACATTTTCTTCCAGCAACCTTTGCAGCCAAGCTGGTGCAAAATGCATTGCTCTGATTTCCTTTGGACCACATCAGCAAGGCAAAGAGGAGGGTCTTGTCATCTGGGCAGCCCAGGACCTCCAGACACATTGCCATGGCTTGCGCCCCAGAGAAGGTCTCTTCGGTGCTTCAAATGCAGCCTTTTATATTTTTATTGGTGGGCAAGCTGGAAAGATTTGTGCTGTCCCTTCTCCACCGTTCAGCAAGGCATGCCTAGCAGTTTGTTCTCTGCTATCCACCCCAAAGTAGAAAATGCAAAGTGAGAAAAGGACCCTGGGGAGAACAGATCAGAAATAGTTTTTTTCCTTTAAAGCACTGTTAAGGAATTTGCTAAGCTGAAATAACTTGTGTCTGCAAGCACGACCCTATAGAGATCTATGGAGGCACTGTGTTCAGAAATAAGTCTGGCTGTCTCTTATTATCACCACTGGATTCGTGATACTCTGGAATAAAGAAGTTCTTAAAAGGCAGCTTGTCAGGCCTGAGGATCTTGTCCTCAGCTGGGCCTCCCAAGTGCCTGCAGTAAGGCTAGTTAAGGAACTCAAGCCAGTTTTCCTTCAGGCAAATGCTTCTAATCTGGCTCAGAGTGGATTATAGAACCCTTGCCTCCTAAAGCTATTAGTCCCTGATGGTGCAGTCTGATGTCAAAAAAGACCAGGAGTTTTCTTTGGGTCCAGTGTAGGCTGGCCTGAAAAAGTACGTAGGCTTGCTCTGGTTGTAACTAGGGATGGATGGATCTTTCTATTTCAGTTTCTCACGGCTCCTTCTTTTTCAAGTCATAGAATGGTAGAGTTGGTTTGTCACACTTCAGCATCAATTTGCAATTTATATTTTTTAAAGAAAGTCGTCATGAAAAGCCAGCAGCATTTTAGTGCATGTTTCTCTTAATATACTCATTTTTGATGCAGTTTTGCCTATTATATACGTATTTTTGCAAGCCATTTCCCCTAATATAATGCATGTTTACTATTGTTTTCACTAGTACATACATTTTAATGCTCCTTTTATTTTTAATGCACTTTTATTTTTTTTAAAAAAATACATTGAAAGACTGAGAAAAGTGTGACTTTTGAAGGATCACTATTTGCATATATTTTCAGAAAGAATGAATTAGGCAGGATCACATTAAAATGCACACTGAACCAAATTTCTAATCCATCCCATAGTAACTGCACTCGGGCAAAAATTTTCTCAATGTATCTATACAAATGAAGCCAAGTTTCAGCAATCTGCCCAAATCTGTAGGAGCGCCCATCCTATGCAATTTGAATGTGAGGCTTTGCATAAATTTGACACATGGTTAATGTCTGGTAAGAAGCATACAATGAGTTGATAGGAAGAGTGCTTGGAAAACCATAGTATAGGGACATGATACTGGGACAGCTCAGTTGGTAGAGCATCAGACTCTGAATCTCTGGGCTGTGGGTTTGAGTCCCATGTTGCGCAAAAGCTCCCCTCATTTCAGGGGGTTGAACTAGAGGTAAAAGTAAAGGACCTCTGGACGGTTAAATCCAGTCAAAGGTGACTATGTGGTTGCAGCGCTCATCCCGCTTTCAGGCCAAGGGAGCTGGCGTTTGCCCACAGCTAGCTTTCTGGGTCATGTGGCCAGCATGACCAAACCTCTTCTGGCACATCAGAATACTGTGACGGAAACCAGAGCACACGGAAATGCCATTTACCTTCCCGCCACAGTGGTACCTATTTATCTACTTGCACTGGTGCGCTTTCGAACTGCTAGGTTGGCAGAAGCTGGGACAGAGCAACGGGAGCTCACCCCATCAAGTGGATTTGAACCGGCGACCTTCTGACTGGCAAGCCCAAGAGGCTCAGTGGTTTAGACCACAGCGCCACCCATGTCCCTAGAACTAGATGATCCTCATGGTCCCTTCCAACTCTACAGTTCAATGACTCTGTGACTGATAGACAAGAAGGAGGGAAGATGCTACAGGGCAAGTTACAAAGCAACCTCCATTCTTATCCTTCCCCCACTTTAGCCTTGGAGCCATTTGCAGACTGCTCAGATGCATTTCTACTGCCTTAAGGGATAGACTCCCTTGGGGAAGGGCTGTACCTCAGTCATAAACTTGCATGCAGATGGTCTTGGGTTCAATCCCTGGTGTCTCCAGTTAGAAATAATAATAATAACAATAATAATTTATTATTTGTACACCGCCCATCTGCTTGGGCTTCCCCAGCCACTCTGGGCGACTTCCAACAAAGATTAAAAATACATTAAAATGTCACACATTAAAAACTTCCCTGAACAGGGCTGCCTTCAGATGCCTTCTAAATGTCAGGTAGTTGTTTATCTCTTTGACATCTGATGGGAGGGCGTTCCACAGAGTAGGTGCCATTACTGAAAAGGCCCTCTGCCTGGTTCCCTGTAGCTTTGCTTATCGCAGTGAGGGAACCGCCAGAAGGCCCTCGGTGCTGGACCTCAGGACTGGGAAAGACTTCTGTCTTAGATCCTGGAGTGCCACTGTCAATCAGTGTAGACCATGTTGAGCTAGATGGACCAATGGCTGACCTGGTATAAGGCAACTTCTTCCCTAGGTTTCTTCTATCCCTCCTTCAACATGGATTGTTCTGCCTAGCCTGGCCTCTCCCACTGCCTAGAATCCCAGTCATGTCTACTCAGAAGAGCCATAGCTCAGTGGCAGACCATCTGCTCTGCATGCCAAAGTTCCCCGGTTCAAGCCCTGCCATCTCCCAAGGATTGCTGGGAATGTCCCCTTTCTGAAACCCTGGAAAGCTCCTTCTGATCAGTGTGGACAATCCTGAACTTAGAACCTCCAATAGTCTGACAGTATAAGGCTGCTTTCTATGCACCACCCTTGTTTGTTTAAAAGAGGAAGCCGCCACTGAAAACTGCAGGATGAATTTCACTGTTTTGTACCAGGCTCTGTGTGCAATTCCATAAAGCGTTTCCCATACTGAACAACTAGGTCTTAAGTACAGAATGAATGAATAAGCCTTTGAATTAAATTAAAACTTAACCAAAAAAATAAAAACCACTTAATCTTCCAAGTGTTTTAATGATGAGGCATCTGGGTTCCGGCTTGTTTTGAGGCAGATTTATCAAAGCCAATTATAGTTCTTTTTAGAACTTACAAAGGAACACGGGAGATCAGGCTCAAATTAAAAAGAAGTGTATCTTTGTTGTTTTCCCCCCGAAATCCCTTTCAAAACTGTTCTTTGCTTTCATGTTTTCAAAGGTTGCCATTCACTCATGCCCACGATCTCAAAGTCTTTAACCAACGGAGGGGAAGGCATTTGCAAAAATCACAGGTTAGTTGCTCCCTTCTTGTCCTGTCACACATGCAGATGAGTCAAAACATAAAACTAGCTTGCTTTTCCAAGCAATGGTATTGGTTATTATTAAAAGTCCCACAAAAATATCCTGTGGTTTGTATCGATTCCCTGGTTCTCTGAAAAGCAGACTTGGAGACTTTTGGAGTCAGTTTGTTTACTTTATTTATTTCCAATATTTATTGGTTGCTTTTGACTGTCAATGATCACAAGGCAGATTCCAGAGCATCAGTCAAATAATATGGTGTTTAAAACAATAAAAGCTAAAGTTAACAACATAAAACAGGCCTAACAGAACTTACACAGAATGCCTTCTGAAATAGAGAGACCTTCACTGGGTGCCTGAAATTCAGTGGGGAAGGAGTGCCTGTCTGATCTCAACTGGGAGTCCCACAAAACTGGGCCCACAGGGCAAATAATTTGGAGAAAAGGCAAGTAAGAGGGGACATGATAGAAGTTTCTAAAAATCATGCAAGGCATGGAGAAAGTGGAGAGGGGGAAGTTTTTCTCCTTCTTTCACAACCTCCATTGTGGAGAGCCAGTGTGGTGTAGTGGTTAAGAGCGGTAAACTCGTTGCAATTCGAGGACCCGCCACCCGCTTGAGGATAACAAAAGACACATGGACACAGAATATTAGGTTAATGGGCTAAAAAAGGCCACAACTTTATTGATTACAGCATGTGAGAGGTATTGGTTTAGGTATTGGATAAAACAACGGAGCGTGACTCCACCCCCTCAGGAAGGGGTGAGTCTAACCAGGGTTAACCACCAGTAGGAGGAGCCTGTTGATGCAAATACAACTGAAAGCTCCCCTTGATGTCACCGGGGGTTGTGCCATGGCCCTAGCCACCAGCAAGGGCGTCGGACCGAATCCACAACCGCTGGATTCCTTTAATGGAATACCCATAAAGTGAAGGGGTAGGCGATGGCCACACGGCAACAGGGACAGCAAAGCAGGGGCCGGTATGCCCCCTGCTAAAGGCAGGAAACGGCTCCCACTCACAACTCCTCCCCTCTGGGAGGTGGAGAGGCTTAATCTGGGGGACCGGGTTCGCATCTCCGCTCCTCCACATGCAGCTGCTGGGTGACCTTGGGCTAGTCACTCTTCTCTGAAGTCTCTCAGCCCCACTCACCTCACAGAGTGTTTGTTGTGGGGGAGGAAGGGAAAGGAGAATGTTAGCCACTTTGAGACTCCTTAGGGTAGTGATAAAGCGGGATATCAAATCCAAACTCCTCCTCCTCCTCCTCCTCCTCCTCCTCTTCTTCTTTTTCTCCAACGAAGCTGAACGTTGGAAGATTCGGGGCAGATAAAAAGAGCATACTTCTTCAAGTAGTGCAAAGCCATGCTATTAAACTCAGGGGAGGCAGTGATGCCCACCAACTTGGATGGCTTTGAAAGAGAATTAGACAAATTCATGGGTGAGAAGCCGACGGACGGCTATTCACCATAATGGCTATGCTCTGTTCTCCACAACTGGAGGCAGCAATGCTTCTGAAAACCAGTTTCTGGAAACCACAGGAGGGGACAGGGCTCTTGTGCTCATGCTCTGCTCCCTGGTTTTTCATGGGCATCTGGTTGGCCACAGGATGCTGGAACAGATAGTTCATTGGTCTGGTCAAGCAGGGTGTTCTTATGAAGGCACGTGGAGGACCACCAGCAAAGACTCCCTTGAAGATCTCAGTGGTTTGGCAGGAGGTCCTTACAGTATCCTGGACCCAAGTTCTTAATGGCCTTGACCCTTGAACTTGGCCCAGTAACATGTGGCCAGCCTGTGCAAGCTTTTAAGCCCTTTTTAGATACCACAGGCAGGGTAGCTGTGTGTCCTGCATTACAAAGGGCAAACCTGTATCTGAAGGGCTGGAGGTGACTGTACCATGTGTCCTTCTTTGAATGTATTGATCCGTTCTCATTAAACATACTTAGCCTTTGTCCAAGACAAATGGGAGACCAGAGACCTTTATTTTATTTTATTTAAAAGAGAGAGAAATCCATCACTGCCCTGCTTTGGATTCTTTCTAAAAGCAAACAGTTTTAAAGTCGGAAGATGGAGAAACCACAAGTGGTACTGAAGCAAATGAGATGTATGGAGTCTCTATTTCCTGTTGGCAACATAATGGAGTCCTATTTAATGGGACCCCTGAGATTGAATTAATGGAGGTAGTCAGATTAGACATTCCGTCCACAAAGCTACTTCCATGTTGAGGTTATTTATAAGAAACCAGCGCAACCGTGAGCTCATTAGCTTTCTGTTTTCTTCCTCAGTTTTACTCTTAATACAAAGCGCTCAAAAGCGACAAGCTTACTCCAGAGCGACTGGAGATGGGAAAACCCGAAGGAGCTGAATTTGCAAGGAGGAAATTTCCCTTTCAGCCGAGGCTCCTTTGCCCAATGTCAAACCTCGTCTCTTCATACGTGTGGAAGGATAATCTCCTTTGACTCGCCCTCATTGTTCGGCTCTTTAGAAGTCATTCCAAGAAACAGATTGAGAAAGCAATTGGAAACAACAGTCTCCTGACGTTACAACTTCATGATTTTAACATAATCAGCAGTTTGCCAGATTGGCAGGGCCACCTGACCTGTGTTTAAGTGCAGGCTAATGAAGAAGAAGGGACGTGGGTGGCGCTGTGGGTTAAACCACAGAGTTTAGGACTTGCCGATCAGAAGGTTGGTGGTTCGAATCCCCACGACAAGGTGAGTTCCCATTGCTCGGTGCCTGCTCCTGCCAAACTAGCAGTTTGAAAGCAGGTCAAAGTGCAAGTAGATAAATAGGTACCGCTCCGGCAGGAAGGTAAACAGCATTTCCGTGTGCTGCTCTGGTTTGCCAGAAGTGGCTTAGTCATGCTGACCACATGACCCGGAAGCTGTATGCCGGCTCCCTTGGCCAATAAAGCGAGATGACTGCCGCAACCCAGAGTCATAGTCAGGGGTCCCTTTACCTTTTACTAATGAAGAAGAGGAGCGGAGTACGGCAAAGGTTTAGCCATGCGTGCTGTGATGCTGGAAAACTAGCAGGTAGGTAAAGGTAAAGGACCCCTGGACGGTTAAGTCCAGTCAAAGGCAACTATGGCGTTGCGGCGCTCATCTCCACTTTCAGGCAGAGGGAGCCGGCGTTTGTCCACAGAAAGCTTTCCGGGTCATGTGGCCAGCAGGACTGAACCGCTTTTGGTGCAATGGGACACAGTGACAGAAACCAGAGTGCATGGAAATGCTGTTTACCTTCCCATTGCAGCAGTAATAATAATGATGATGATAATGATAATTTTTATTTATACCCCGCCCTCCCCAGCCAAGACTGGGCTCAGGGTGGCTAACACCAAATACAAAATAATTGATTGAAATACAACTGTCAGAGCTGGCTCCTGGTCCCAGCTCACAAAGGACCAACGCTAGCCGGTAGTAAAGTACCAAAGTCTTTATTGAAGAATAGTTTCCATTTCCAAGCCTCAGCGCCCCAGCTCTACGTCTGGAGTTTAGACCGGCGAAGCTCCGTCTGAATCTCCGCCCCCTGTGCACCAGTTTAAGACTCTAATCTTACTCCACCTCTCCCTTCTCTCCTTTCTCCTCTGGGTCCTGCTGCCCCCCGGGGTCTCCTCCCTCCTGGACTCCTATGACGCCGACGTTGACCCTCCTGACTCCTCCCTCTCTCTTCGGCGGGCTTTAGGACTTGGCTCCCTACCCGGGCTGCCAACTGTGCCGCCTTCCTGTACATTTGAACTTGGCGCGCGCGCGCGTTTAACCTTCCTCTTAACCGTTTCCTCGCTCCCTGATGGAGGCGTGGTCACTCCTGCCTCATGTTCTCCCGCTGGTAGCGCGCCGCCTGATCCCGATGCCTGTGACTCCTCCCCCCTACTTCCCTCTGGTGTGGACGCTGGTCCAGATTTCCAGCTGCTGCTCTCTGAGTCCCCTCTGGGTACTCCCCTTGCCCTGACCATGGGAGCCCCTTTTTGTGAATCCTCTGATTCACTGGACAGACTCAGAGACCTCGGATCGCTGTCATAGCTGACATTTCCTTCGGACTCCTCCCCTTCGCTCTCCATTTCCTCCCTCTCCTGTGCCTCTGCTCCTGAACCCCTGACATCCATCCCCCCCTCGAAGCCCCCCCTTCCCCCCTCCCCTTCCTCAGGTGTGGGTGCTGGGTGCTCCGTCGTTGTGGGGGTGAATGGCGGATACAGTTCCTCCCCCGTGGCGTGCATCCAGCCAGATAAATCCGGCTCGTCCTCCGTGCTCTCGCCGACCTCGATTTCCTCTGCTTCCATCTCTGTGCCACCGTGCTCGAACCCAACGTCCTCCCCCAGCACGTCCATGTCCATCTCTCCCGCTGTCACCTCTGGGTCCGTTGCCTGCCCAGGACCCCCCAGCCACCTCCTGCTCCACCGCTCCTCTGGTCGATCGTCCCACCAAAACGAGCGGTCTGAGGCAAACCCCGAGGGCGATCCCTCCGGGGAACGTGTTTCCATTGCCGGTTCTTCGTCCGAGGTGAACCCCTGGAATGTGCTGGTTGAAAGCGTGGGTGTGAAAAGCCAGTCTTCGAAATACTCGGCTGGCATGGGCCTGTGTGGGAACAAGGCATGAAACTCCTCCTTGAGAAGCGGCTCGTCCAGGGCATAGTCCGGCACCCAACGGTTGGCGCTGGCCGGGGTACCTTCACTGGCGAGAAAATATTCTACTCCCTCTTCCCCCCATCTTGAGTCTAAAATCTCTGTGACCTGGTTGATGGGCTCCCCTCTTGGCGACTCCCTCTTTGGGGGCGTCTCCCTATACTGGTCTGGTGCCGTGCCCTGCGCCTGAAATCGGTGAGGTGCTTTGTAGGGCATGAGCACTGACCTATGGAACACTGGGTGCATTCTGGATCGCTCCGGAAGTGTCAACCGGAAGGCCACTGGATTGATCTGTGCCTCAACTTGGTAAGGTCCTATCTGCTTATGTCCGAGTTTCTTCTTCGCTAATGATCTGGTCGGCACTGCTTGGGCCGCTAACCACACCCAGTCTCCCACCTGTATGTCCTCCCCAACCCTTCTGTGCTTGTCAGCCTGCAGTTTGTATGCGTGCTTTGCAAGTTCTAACTGCCTCCTAAGCTGTTCGTGAACTTCCTGCAATTCTGACGCTAAGACTTCCGCTGCCTGTGGCTCCCCCTCCCCCAGTCTCTCTAATCCCGGGAAGGTTCTGGGATGCCTCCCGTTGTTGGCGAAGAACGGTGTCACCCCCGTGGACACGTGCTTCGTGTTGTTGTAGGCGAACTCAGCGAGCGGCAGGTAGTCCACCCATGTTGCCGGCTGCTGATTTGCATAGCATCTCAGGTACTGCTGCATGATGGCGTTGACGCGCTCCGCTTGTCCGTTGGTCTGCGGGTGTCTCGCCGACGCTAGGTTGATCTTGACGTTCAGGAAACCCATCAGCTTCTGCCAGAAGTTCGAGATGAACTGACGCCCCCTGTCGGACAAGATCGACCGTGGCAGACCGTGCACCCTGAAGACGTGGTCTATGAACAGTTTGGCGGTCTGTTCCGCCGTGGCCACCTTCGCGCACGGAATGAAGTGGGCCATTTTGGTGAACATGTCCACCACCACTAGCACTGCCGTTTTACCCCTCGAGCTGGGTAAATCCGTGACAAAGTCCAGGGCCACCCTCTCCCACGGTTCGCTCGGTGTCTGCAGCAGTTCGAGCAGTCCCGCCGGAGGTCTGTGCACTGACTTGGCCCTTTGGCAGGTGTCGCACCTCGAGACGTACTCCGCGACTTCCCCCCGCATCTTGGGCCACCAAAAATCTCTGGCAACTAATTCTGCCGTCTTCTCTTTGCCAAAGTGCCCGGCGGTGGGTGCGTCGTGCAACTGCTGCAGTACTTTTGCGCGGAGGTCGTCTCCCGGTACATAGAGTGCCCCTCTGCGGATGAGCAATCCATCACGTATTTGGAACTCGTCGTCCTTCACCGTGCCCTTGTGCACCTCCTCCATCTTGGCCTGTGCGAAGGGGTCCTCCTGCAGCGCTCGACGGACCGCATCCAGGTCCACGGTTGCTGAAGCGCACGCCCACGCTTTCGGTGCGAAAATGTGCTTGGCCGCTGCTGGTGCCGCCTCTTCGAGGTATTGCGGCTTTCTGGACAGTGCATCTGCCATAATGTTGTTGTCACCTGGGATGTACTCTATCCTGAAGTCGAAATCCGCAAAGAACTCCGCCCATCTGATGTGCCGCTGGTTCAGGAACCTTGCCGTGCGCCAGTACTCCAGGTTCTTATGATCCGTGCGAACCTGCACTGTGTGTTTGGCTCCGATGAGGAAGTGCCGCCACGCCTTGAATGCTGCATGAATGGCCAGCAACTCCCTGTCCCAGATGGTGTAGTTCTGCTCTGACTTGCTGAGCTTCCTAGAGTAGAAGGCACACGGTCTCCAGTCCCCATGCGGGTCCTGCTGCAACAGTACTGCGCCCACGGCTCTGTCTGAGGCGTCCGTTTCAACTCTCATCGGTCTGCCGGGATTCACATGTAGTAGCTGCTCTTCGGACGAGAAGAGACGCTTAAGGTTCTGGAAGGACTGCTCCGCTTGCTCCGTCCAGATGAACTTCTTCTTCTTGGAGCTGAGCGTGTCGGTAATGGCCGCTGTCTGCATCGCGAACCCCTTGATGAACTTGCGGTAAAAGTTGGCGAAACCCACAAACCGCTGGACCTCCTTCCGATTGCGCGGGCTCTTCCAGTCCAACACTGCGCGAACCTTGGCGCTGTCCATGGCGAGCCCCTTGTCCGACAACTTGTAGCCCAGGAAATCCACCTCCTTCCTGTCGAACTGGCACTTTTCCAGCTTGGCGTACAGCCGATGCTCCTGCAGTCTCTGCAGAACCTCCTTGACGTCTCTCTCGTGGGTCTCCTCTGATTCTGAGAATATCAGGATGTCGTCCAAGAAGCAGACGCATTTCTTGTAGAGGAGACCCGCCAGGACGTGATGCATGAAGGCTTGAAAACAGTGAGAGCCATTTTGTAATCCAAAAGGCATAACTCTGTATTCATAAGTGCCCAGGGGCGTGAACATGGCAGTCTTCCACTCGTCTCCCTCCCGTATGCGAATCAGGTTGTACGCCCCTCGCAGATCCAACTTTGTGAAAACGCGTCCCTTCCTCACCGTTGCTAGCAGGTCATCTATTTTGGGCATGGGAAAGGCCGTGGGCTTGGTCTTGGAATTTAAGAGCCTGAAATCCACTACAAGCCTCTTTTGGGGCGTGTCCTTTTTCTTCACAAAGAATACCGGACTGCCCCCCACTGCCTTCGACTCCCGGATGAAACCGCGCTTCAAGTTGAGGTCTATGAACTCCCTGAGCTCCTGCAGCTCGTCTTCAGACATTGAATACAGTTTCCCGGTTGGCAGCGTCGCCCCTGGCAGGAGGTCAATCTTGCAGTCATAGGGCCTGTGGGGAGGCAGCTTGTCTGCTTCCTTCTCGCAGAAAACCTCCAAAAACGCTGCGTACTTGCGTGGCACTGCTTGCAGCGTGCCTAATTGTAGCTGCGGGTCTTCCCCTCCCTCTTCCGGGCTAGGAAGGATGCAATGTTCCGCGCAATAGGAGGAGCCGAAGGTCAGTTGGCGCTGGTACCACGCCAATGCTGGGCTGTGCCTGTGCAGCCAACTCATGCCCAAGACTACAGGCGTGTCCGACAGGTGGGTGACATTGAAGCTGATGACTTCTCGGTGATTTCCAATCCGCATCACCATTGGCTGCGTTTGTTGCACCACCTGCCCCCCTAACAAGTCTCTGCCATCCACCGTGACAACTTTCAGGGGCAGCGTGGCTGGTAGTAGTGGTATATTGTGCTGCTGAATGAAATCCAGTCCTATAAAGTCGGCGTTGCTGCCGGAGTCAATGGTGATCGGCACTTCCAGAGTGCGTCCATTGGGCAGTTGGAGAGACGCTGTAAGCTGCACCACTGGTTTGGGTGGGAGGGGGTCTGTGGGCTGCAAAATTGCTGGGGATTGCTTCATTGACTTGTCTGGCTGGACCCCAGTGCCTCTTCCTCCAGCCAGACTCCGTCGTTTAACTGTTGCGGTGTTCTCTGTTGAGTTGCTTCTGTGACTGTTGCCGAGGCTGCAGTGTGCTTGTGGAGCCTCTGGGGACACTCTTTCGCCATGTGCTGAGCACTGTCGCAGATGTAGCACTTCCTGTTCCCTCTAGGAGGCTTCGTTTTGACTGCTCCCGGTGTTAGGGCTCTGGTAGCTGACTGAGCCCTGGCACCTCCGATCTCCATCGGTTCTTCTCCCCCTCCCTGCGAGGGTGTGGATTGCGCACGCGCTGCATCTCTGGGAGAGAAGGGAGGTGCTCTGGCTGGCGCCCTTCCCCAACGTCCTTCTTCTCTGTTCCAAGGACGTTCCTCCAGGCGCACTCCAACCTCTAGCGCCCTCTGGACCACCTGCTGAGTGCTCTGTGGTCTCTCCCCCCTTGCAATCTCAGCTTTTACATCTGCATTCAGGCCTTCCCAAAAGAGGTCTCTCACTGGAGCGGAATCCTTCTCCCATCCCAGTGCATGAACTAAGCCAAAAAAGCGTGCATGGTACTGCCTCACACTGGCTTTGCCTTGTTTAAGTCCGTGTATGTCTCTTCTGGCAATGTCGATGTCTATCTTTGATAAAAAACACGAATCCATTGCTTTAATGAAAGCCTTCGCATCTTGGAGCGCCGGATCATTATCTCTCCATAAATTCCTCAGCCACGTTTTGGCCTCCCCATGCAAATGGGACAAGATAAACCCCACTTTCTCTCTCTCTCATCTCTAAAGTCTTTTCCTAGCAGATCCAGCGCAAACAGCAGGTCGGCTCTGAAGTTGGGGTACTGCTGTAAACTCCCGTCGAAATGAGATACCAGACTGCCTCCCCTTCTCCCCAAGCCAATGCCCTCTGATTTGGGTCCCGGTTGCCCCTGTTTAGCAAGCACGTCCAACCTGACTTGGAGATCCCGGCAGGCGGTAACCATTTCCTCCTCCCTTTTCCTGGATGCAAGTACCTCCGTGCTGAGTTGTGTCACAGCTTCTTGCAGGGCTGCTAGTTGCTCTTCCGTAGTCATCTTGTCTGAGTTTTGTGAGCTCTGGAAGCACCCCTCCTCTGCCCTCGCTGCGTCGACTCACGTGGCGAGGTTCTTGGTGCCAAAACTTTAGCAGACGGAGCTTACTGTCAGAGCTGGCTCCTGGTCCCAGCTCACAACGCTAGCCGGTAGTAAAGTACTACAACGCTAGCCGGTAGTAAAGTACCAAAGTCTTTATTGAAGAATAGTTTCCATTTCCAAGCCTCAGCGCCCCAGCTCTACGTCTGGAGTTTAGACCGGCGAAGCTCCGTCTGAATCTCCGCCCCCTGTGCACCAGTTTAAGACTCTAATCTTACTCCACCTCTCCCTTCTCTCCTTTCTCCTCTGGGTCCTGCTGCCCCCCAGGGTCTCCTCCCTCCTGGACTCCTCTGACGCCGACGTTGACCCTCCTGACTCCTCCCTCTCTCTTCGGCGGGCTTTAGGACTTGGCTCCCTACCCGGGCTGCCAACTGTGCCGCCTTCCTGTACATTTGAACTTGGCGCGCGCGCGCGTTTAACCTTCCTCTTAACCGTTTCCTCGCTCCCTGATGGAGGCGTGGTCACTCCTGCCTCATGTTCTCCCGCTGGTAGCGCGCCGCCTGATCCCGATGCCTGTGACTCCTCCCCCCTACTTCCCTCTGGTGTGGACGCTGGTCCAGATTTCCAGCTGCTGCTCTCTGAGTCCCCTCTGGGTACTCCCCTTGCCCTGACCATGGGAGCCCCTTTTTGTGAATCCTCTGATTCACTGGACAGACTCAGAGACCTCGGATCGCTGTCATAGCTGACATTTCCTTCGGACTCCTCCCCTTCGCTCTCCATTTCCTCCCTCTCCTGTGCCTCTGCTCCTGAACCCCTGACAACAACTTAAAAAACACGATTAAAATGCAACATTAAAATGCAGCCTCATTTCAGCAGAAACTCAAAAACCTTTGGGGATGAAAAGGTCTTCACCAAGGCTATCTATCCAGACTGGTCCTACGTGGGCCAGAAAAAAGCCAGGGAAGTCCCCAAGTAGGAGTTCCATCACAGAAGGAAAAAGGAAAAAAAGAAAGAGAGGGAGGGGATCAAGTTGATTCCAAGCCAAAAGCCAGGCGGAACAACTCTGTCTTACAGGCCCTGTGGAAAGAAATCATACCTATTTATGTACCTATTTATCTACTTGCACTGGCATGTTTTTGAACTGCTAGGTTGGCAGGAGCTGGGACAGAGCCACGGGAGCTCACCCCGTCGTGGGGATTCGAACCGCCGACCTTCCGACTGGCAAGCCCAAGAGGCTCAGTGGTTTAGACCACAGCGCCACCCGCATCAACTATCATTAGGCAGAGAGCACTGGGGAGCATTTCTTCTGCTGCTTGCGAAGGAGCCAGGGAGGGAGGCAATGAAAGATATTCCCTAAGTATAACTTTTTAAGGAGGCAGCAGCAAACAATTGGGACTGATTGAGTAGTTCTGATGTGTAACTTTATATTGCCAAAATCTGTGTTCCTCTCGCCTTCTGCGGGAAGTCATAGTCATGGCACCCGCTGTGGTGCCCCAGAAGCTCTGTGCCTGATGCAGCCAGAGCAGCCTCTCTCACCTGGTTCCACCTTTGCCCAGGCTCAATGTGGATGTTGCAGGTCCATTTCACCTGGGTGTGCTATGCATGTTAGGTTGGAAAACAATCCACTCTTGGGCTGATGCACACCTGCTTTTGTTAACAAAGCCCGACAGGTACATATCTGTCTGTGATTATGGTGGCACAGCTCACTAGACTGAGGTAGGGCTAGATGTTGCTGGAGTGGACCACAATTCCCATCATATCTAGATCACATGGCCAATGGCCAGGGATCATGGGAGATGTGGTCCAACAGCATTAGCAGGGCTACAGGTTCCTCAGCCTTGCTCTAGAGCAGCCTTTCTCAACCTGTGGGTCCCCAGATGTTGTTGAACTACAACTCCCATCACCCCTAGCTAGCAAGGCCAGAGCTCAGGGATGATGGGAGTTGCAGTCCAACAACATCTGGGGACCCACAGGTGGAGAACCGCTGCTCCAGAGTCGTGACTACCAGGGGAAGGGTTGTAGAACATCTGTATGTAGAAGGTCCTGGCATCTGCAAGCTGGGCTGGAAATACCCCCAGCCTGAAACCCTAGAGAGCTTCTGCCAGTCAGTGCCAACATTATTGAATTAGATGGACCAACGGTATAATGCAGCAGGCTAACTTGTGATCTTCAGGTAATATGGGGCTGTACATGACTCCAAAGCTGTGGTGGTTGTGGCTGGCTAATGGCCTTGGCTTGCACCCCTTTCGTTCGTAGCTTCCTTCTCAAATGAGGCCGAGAGCATTTCAAGGAAGCCTTCGCCCTGAGGCGGGTGCCAGACAGGCTGCTTAACCTGTGGCAGAAGAGAAGGCGCTGATGTATCCTCACCGCAGCTCCATCGAGGCCCCGTCACTCTGTGACAGCCAGCTCTTATCGGAGAAGCGAACAAAGAGGTAGTCGTGCTGGCCTCGGGAAGCGAAGCGCAGAGTCTCACAGACAGCTGCCTGCTTGGTATAATAGCTTTCTATTTTTACTCTGGTCCTGACCTGGTTTTGGATGTAGCGGAAAGACGCTTTGCAGGGGTGGATTGGCCAGGAACACGGGAGTCTCGTAGCACCGGGGCTTGTACCCTCTTGTACCGACACTGGTACGCTTGTCTCCAATGGCTTGGATCCTAAGATAAATTAGATGTAGTTCACAGAAGGAAGGCTTGCCAGCAATCCCTGGGCTTATTGTACAGTGGCGTAGCGTGGGTTGTCAGCACCCGGGGCAAGGGAAGTAATTTGCGCCCCCTAACCCGGGGCAAGGCAAGTAATTTGCGCCCCTACCCCGCTGCACTGTCCCTCCCCCAGATAGTCCCTCGCTCTCTCTCCGCACCGCACTGCACGCCTGGCACCCTCCCCTCCACAGTGGGCGGTGACCCGGCGGTTTGGATCGGATTCACACAGCCAGCACTGCAGTGAGAGAGAGTGAGTGAGCCAGGTAGGGGCAGAGAGCTGCGAGTGCGAGCGTGCCCCCCCCAGATGTTGCGCCCGGTGTGGCCAGCCCCCCCTGCACCCCCACGCTACGCCACTGTTATTGTAGCAAGACCAGGAGGTACAGGCTGGTTGATCTGGGTGCAGAATTTTCAGGAGCACAAACTTACAACACCCAGGGCAGCTTCAATGCAGCTGCACGCTTCCGTCACTGGGCTCCATTGAAGACGGCTTCTCCATGTGAACCAGGAAGTGACTTCTCCAGAAAATTGAATGACTCTTCTTTTCTTATCTTGGCAGCTGCAATCTCCTGGGTGACATGGACGCCGTTAGGTAGTTGAATGTGGATGAGTACTCCATCTGTTTCCCTCCACGTGACCCTGGGTGTCGGCAACCCACGCTATGCCACTGCAATGCCCCATCTGCCCAACTGGACCAGCTTCCGACAGACTTCTGTTTTGTTTTGTGTTCATTGCCTCCAACAGGCTTGAACCACAGGGAAAAGAGCGAATGAAGTTGTCTCTGTACAAGAGGAGATCCTTTCAGATGCATTCCTCCTCCTACAGTCTTATCATGACTATTGATTGATCGATTGCTGCATTTCTACCCCACCTTTTATCCAAAGGGCTCTCCTTCCACTCCTCTCCATGTTATCCTTACAACAGTCTTCTCTCGAGTTAGGCTGAGAGAGAGTGACCGGCCCAAAGTCAGGCAGTGGGCTGCATGGCTTGAACAGGGATTTGAACCCTGATCTCCAAAGTCATCATCCAACATTCTAAGCACTGCTTCACACTGACACTCAGTTAAAAAGGTAAAGGGACCCCTGACCATTAGGTCCAGTCGTGGCCGACTCTGGGGTTGCGGCGCTCATCTCGCTTTACTGGCTGAGGGAACCGGCGTACAGCTTCCGGGTCATGTGGCCAGCATGACTCAGCCGCTTCTGGCGAACCAGAGCAGTGCACGGAAACGCCGTTTACCTTCCCACCAGAGTGGTACCTATTTATCTACTTGCACTTTGATGTGCTTTCGAAATGCTAGGTTGGCAGTTAGTACTACTAACCTCAGTTAGTAGGTGTTTATTAGCCACTGTCGATTATGGGACCAGAACAAGGGTGCATTCAGACCTGAGGAATATTGCATTCGTTTTCTTGGTTATAATGCCCAAGCTTCTATCCTTGTTTCCTAATGTTCCTTTCACATTGCAGTACCTGTTGCATTATGAAGCAGTGGCTTTTTGCCCGATGTACCGCCATGCAAAGCCAAATTTCACTCACACCGGTGGGTGTGGTGTGGCACAACAGCAAAACATTGGCTCCCAGTACGTTTCAATGTATTTTTAATCTTTGTTGGAAGCCGCCCAAAGTGGCTGGGGAAGCCCAGCCAGATGGGCGGGGTACAAATAATAAATTATTATATTATTATTATTGGACAACATCCTCGTCTTTCCACTTCCATTCCCCCTTAATCCCCCATCGAATCAGCAAGAAAGAACTGAAGGCTGCTGTACCATTCCAGGTTTAATTGCTTTACCCCCCCTCCCCAATTTTAGGGGGTCAAGTAGATTCCACTAGGTTTCCAGTTAGGGAAATGGAATAAGCTACCATATAAACGCAGCCCATGTCTAGATTATAAAGTCCACAAAATCCCGGTTTTTCACAAGAGCCAACGTTGGAGGAGAATCTTTGCTCACCCATAAAACAGGGTGTGGGGGGGGGTCCCTCCTTGCCGTATGCTTTAACCACCTTCATTGGACGTACAAAGAAGTGTGCGTTAAGGGGTAGCTAATCTACATTAAGTGAGCTTGATTACGCCCCACAGATGGAGTGCCGTAGAAGTGAGCTCTGCACTAATCAAACGGCTTCTTCGTAAATCGCAGCACTTATTAATCATCGCCGTTGGTCGTTGGCTCTCTTGCTGATCCATCTGAAGAGTTGGCAACGGTTTCAATTACACTCAGGAATTTATTTTTCAACGAGGTTTTTAGTACTAAGGGAGGGAAATCTTTCTTGCCAAATGCAATTTGCTGTTTACTTTCTGTCGAAGACCTGCTGCATTTTGGATGTTGTGCTCAGAACCTCCAGCTTATTTTATGTTGCTGTTGCTGTAGGGTTCTTCTCTCATTCTCCCTCTCTCTTTTCTCCCCAAGTCAATAAAGTGATAATAAACCTACAGAATAAAAGAAAAATACCAAGACATTGACACTAACCAGGATTTTCAAGATCTGGGGGAAAGCAGTAGAATTTGGAACAACACACTAGTCCTCTTTAGGTGTTCTCTCATAAATCTCTCATTATTTGCAAATTTCCACATGCAATTTTGTCTGATCTGCACCTTTTTGCAAAACATTTATGATCCATTTTGTATGTTATACTTACTAATATATGCATTGATATATTCATGTGCCCGCATCACAGAATTCAGAGAAATGCATATTTTTTAAGGATGGTTATGCTTGGATTCACATATTGTTTCAGACAGTGCAAGTTAGATAAGTTCTCCTTTAAATACGAAATGAATTGAATTTCTTCTCCATCTGTGGTTGGAGGCGGGAATTCCGCGAGGAAAGAAGGAAGGAATTTTTTCCTTGCATTACAGAAGTCAGCACTGCCCGCAACATAACTTCAGCTTTTGCCTGGAGTGGCAGCAAAAGATGCAGAACTTTGTCGCTATATGGAAGGACTTTCGCCGGCTGAGCCCTGGAAGATTACCTCTGCCCATAATGTGACAGCTTTGTCATCTTCTGCGAGGGCCGCGCTGGTGATAACAAATGTCTTTCGCACCTGGCTGCTGTCGCAAGCGACTCTCACTCTCTCCTATTGATTTCTCGCTCTCTTCGCGCATGCTTGTTTAATAAGAAAAAATGTTGTTCGAAACCGAGTCTGATCATCTTAAAGATGTTATTTACTTTCTGAAAGGTGTGCTGGATTATGATTAATACGGTGAGCAGCGGGAACCTAATAGAGGCAATGCTTCTCTATATAGCCAAGTGGTCCAATGTTCCTGGGGCGGGGAGAGGGGGGGGTGGATAAAACAGTCAATTCTGCATTAAACACACCAGACTTTTCTTGTTCTTGTTCAGGCGAAAGCTTCTTCTTCGTCTTCTTTTAATGGTTGTTAGGCAGAGTTGCTAATCTGTGGGGAGCCAAACTCTCCTCCGAGAAAGCCAGCATCCCTCAACCTTGCTGATTACGTTCATTAAACATGATTACGTGTCTTTTTATTCTGCACAATTTATTCTGGTTTTATTTATTTATTTATATGAAATGTTTAGGGCGTAGTTTTAAGTTGGGGGAGGGGGACGAATTCAGTTCCACTGCCTTGTCCTGTGCTCTACACTCGCACGCCCAAGGAATATAGAGAGATAAATCGCAAACTAAACAACTTTGTGTATGATTTACTAAAGCACCTTAACACTCATGAATGACGTTCCAACACCTTCTAATACACGGAATCTTGAATAACAGCTACAATGCCAAAATAATAACAATAACATGCGTACAGTGCTGGATTTACAGTGGTACCTCAGGTTAAGTACTTAATTCGTTCCGGAGGTCCGTACTTAACCTGAAACTGTTCTTAACCTGAAGCACCACTTTAGCTACTGGGGCCTCCTGCTGCCGCTGCGCTGCCGGAGCACAATTTCTGTTCTCATCCTGAAGCAAAGTTCTTAACCTGAAGCACTATTTCTGGGTTAGCGGAGTCTGTAACCTGAAGTGTATGCAACCTGAAGCGTATGTAACCCGAGGTACCACTGTACATATAAGCTAAAGAAGCTATAGCTTAGGGCCTCACTCTTTTGGGGGCCCTCAAAAAATTTAAGTGAAAAAAACACACCTGGATGTACATTTCCAAAATATAAGATAAGTTCAACAATTACTTTGATAAAACACATATTTTGTTATGTGCAGATGGCTTAGATACCTATTGGGTCCATAAATTGTCATATAGCATATATTCAACACAAAAAACAGTGACAATTTGTTGTTGACAAAGGACAGCTGGACATATAAAGGGCCCCATTACCTTCAGTAGCTTAGGGCAGGCATAGGCAAACTCAGCCCTCCAGATGTTTTGGGACTACAACTCCCATCATGCCTGACCACTGGTCCTGTTAGCTAGGGATGATGGGAGTTGTAGTCCCAAAACATCTGGAGGGCCGAGTTTGCCTATGCCTGGCTTAGGTCCTCATTAAACCTAAATCCGGCCCAGCATACATAACTCAATATCTCAAAGCCAAATTCAAATATTCCTAAAAGAAGTCAATGAAAACGACTCTTTTATGTGTATACTTGTGATGGTGCTGTCCTGAGAACGAGATACGTGGATTTCAATCTCAGTTTCGTGAATCTTCTTCTGGTCGGTCCCAAAAGGAATTATATAACAGCACTTCGATGCTCCACCAAATAAATGAACTGCAACCTTAGAATGGCAAGTTGCTCTTTTTTGAAAAGGTGATTCTGTACCCTCCCTTGTTTGAGCTGAAAGCGCAGATGGAAAACCTTAGGAACACTGTTGTGTTCCTCCAACTGATTCCTGCTTTAAATGTTTTTATATATGTTAGAAGCCGCCCAGAATGGCTGGGAAACCCAGTCAGGTAGGTGGGGTAAAAATAATAAAAGTTTTAATATATAATAATAATTTATTATTTATACCCCGCCCATCTGGCTGGGCTTCCCCAGCCACTTTGGGTGGCTTCCAACAAAATATTAAAATACCGTAATACATCAATACATTAAACAGGGCTGCCTTCAGATGCCTTCTAAAAGTCTGGTAGTTCTTGTTCTCTTTGACCTCTCTTTGACATTCCACAGGGCGGGTGCCACTACCGAGAAGGCCCTTTGCCTGGTTCCCTGTAACTTGGCTTCTTGCAGTGAGGGAACCACTAGAAGGCCCTCGGCGCTGGACCTCAGTGTCCGGGAAGAATGATGGGGGTGGAGACGTTCCTTCAGATATTATTATTATTATTATTATTATTATTTAGGATGTCCCCATCAGAGAAATGTTGGAGGGTATGTTTTGATATAGCTGGAGAACTTGATGTTCGTTCTGAAGCTTCTTCTGAAAGGAACTTATAAGGAAATAATAATAATAATAAATTTATTCCTTATACCCGACTCTTGGTGGCTCTAAACAGAATATTAAAAACATAGAATCATAGAATCATAGAGTTGGAAGAGACCACAAGGGCCATCGAGTCCAACCCCCTGCCAAGCAGGAAACACCATCAGAGCACTCCTGACATATGGTTGTCAAGCCTCTGCTTAAAGACCTCCAAAGAAGGAGACTCCACCACACTCCTTGGCAGCAAATTCCACTGTTGAACAGCTCTTACTGTCAGAAAGTTCTTCCTAATGTTTAGGTGGAATCTTCTTTCTTGTAGTTTAGATCCATTGCTCCGTGTCCGCTTCTCTGGAGCAGCAGAAAACAACCTTTCTCCCTCCTCTATGTGACATCCTTTTATATATTTGAACATGGCTATCATATCACCCCTTAACCTCCTCTTCTCCAGGCTAAACATGCCCAGCTCCCTTAGCCGTTCCTCATAAGGCATCGTTTCCAGGCCTTTGACCATTTTGGTTGCCCTCCTCTGGACACGTTCCAGTTTGTCAGTGTCCTTCTTGAACTGTGGTGCCCAGAACTGGACACAGTACTCCAGGTGAGGTCTGACCAGAGCAGAATACAGTGGCACTATTACTTCCCTTGATCTAGATGCTATACTCCTATTGATGCAGCCCAGAATTGCATTGGCTTTTTACAACATCAAACATCAAAAACTTCCCTAAACAGGGCTGCCTTCAGATGTCTTCTAAAAGTCAGATAGTTGTTTATTTCCTTGACATCTGATTGGAGCATTCTGCTGAAATCCTGCCCACAATGCATTGCACTCCATACTTCCTGCTAGTTTCCTCTATAAAATCTCAGTCTAAAAGCCTCTTTCCTTCCTCTCCAACACCAGGCAGAAAGTATTGCTTGTCTCCTCTCCTGTTTACCGCAGCTTTTAATATTTGATGCCCCGGGTGTAAGCGGCCCAGAAAATGGTTCTGTTCTTTTATTACTTCTTTTCCAATTGGGAATCTTTGGGTTATTTATGAAGCTTAATGACTTATTTATTTAATTGTTATTTTCTTTAATTAAAATGCAAAGCACTCAGAGACGTGTGTGCCTTTTGGTGATGATAATAATAGTAATAATTATCATTGCAACCCCATAGGACTAATGTAGTAAAAAATAATGATTTTTTAAAAAAGAAATCTGAAAGAAAACAGACTATTGCTTGATTTTCTTTCTTTCCTAACCAGAGAATGGCAGATTGCTCTTATTAACATTTCATAACCAATATCAATCAAAAGTCCTCTGGGAGCTCCCTTGTTATAATGGGAGAGTGACTTGCAAACTCAAAACGTACATGGTGCCTTTATTTTATTTATTGAAATGTGTAGCTCACTTGAAAGTCTTGGGTGAGTTATAACCATGACTGCACATGCATTTAAAGCACATTTTGCCTCCCCCTGCAAAAAATAAAAATAAATAAATCATGGGAACTGTAGTTTGCCCCTCATAGAGCTACAATTCCCAGGATCCTTAGCAAACTACAATTCCCAGGATTCCATTATATTTTAAGAGTTTGGGAGGCAAAGAACTCAAAGGAAACCTTTCCAAAATGGAGATTACAACACAATACCTCTCACGTCAGGGACGCGGGTGGCTCTGTGGGTTAAACCACAGAGCCTAGGGCTTGCCGATCAGAAGGTTGGCGGTTCAAATCCCTGCGACAGGGTGAGCTCCCATTGCTCGGTCCCTGCTCCTGCCAACCTAGCAGTTCGAAAGCACGTCAAAGTGCAAGTAGATAAATAGGTACCACTCCGGCGGGAAGATAAACGGCGTTTCTGTGCGCTGCTCTGGTTCACCAGAAGTGGCTTAGTCATGCTGGCCACATGACCCGGAAGCTGTACACCGGCTCCCTCGGCCAATAAAGCGAGATGAGCGCCATAACCCCAGAGTCGGCTGGACCTAACGGGCAGGGGTCCCTTTACCTTTACCTTTACCTCTCACGTGATCCCAGGTTTGCAACCCTCACCTATTGGCTACCAGAAAACAACAATCAATGATTAACAATCAATGATGCAAGAAGTTCGGAGTCCTTTAGAAAAACTGTTGTGGGGAAAAAACCCTGTGTTAGAAATACACATTTAGCCATTTTCCACGTTAAACCTTCATTAATACATATACAGTGGTACCTTGGGTTAAGAACTTAATTCTTTCTAGAGGTCCATTCTTAACCTGAAACTGTTCTTAACCTGAGGTACCACTTTAGCTAATGGGGCCTCCCGCTGCTGCCACACAATTTCTGTTCTCATCCTGAAGCAAAGTTCTTAACCTGAAGTACTATTTCTGGGTTAGCGGAATCTGTAACCTCAAGCGTCTGTAACCCAAGGTACCACTGTACATTTACTTAACAGACATAGGGGCCAGAGTTTTGGACTAGGGCCTGGGAAACCAGGGGTTAAATCCCCACTCAGCAGCTGGTGCAACAGAGAGGCCCCAAATCTGACCCCAGCTTACAGTATTCCCCCCACTGGAGCTATATGCAAGCAGGCGCAAACTCCGCCTGCGTGTATCTACCTGCTCCTCCCTCTTCATTCCTCTTCTGGTCCTGGGAGACAGTGGAGCAGGAGGAGGAGGTGTGGAAGGCCGTGACTCTACACCAGCCTGACCTCTCTCTCCCTCTTCCTGCCCTTGTTCTTCCCTCTCCAAATGTCCAGCTTCTCATGCCTCCAGGGGCGGAGTAAGGTGGGGGCGGACCACCCTGGGTGTCATCACCGAGGGGAGTGACATTCGGTGTGCCGCCCACCTGTGACTCCTGCCTGCCCCTAGCCTTCAGAGGAAGGCATAGCTGTCAACTTACAGATTTGAAAATAAGGGATCAGCAGCCAAAATAAGGGATTTTGCGAGCACAGGTATGTTCAACCTCTGAGCCCCTCCGAGCCAAAGGCAGAAAGCCCAGCCAGCAGCCAAACGAAGCCTCAAGCGGTGGTTCCCACAGCGCAGCAACCCGGCAAAGGGGATTCAGCAAGGAAAACCACCGTCACCTCTCTGCTGGGAAGCGCTGAGCAAAGGCAAGTCCCCAGGCAACGCGGCCGATTTGATCAGCACAAGACATGCAAGCTCCACCCCCCAGTCATTTTTAGACTCCTTATTGGGTGAGCAATGCAGCCAAGCAACACAGTTGGAGCCTCCCTCCTCCCTGGCCGGCAGGGAGGGAGGGAGAGGAGCTGGTTCCTTTGAAACCCAGGAAATTTAAGGGACATCATCAATAAGGGACAGCAGCGGGACACGGCGCTGGGATAAGGGACTTTCCCACAAAATAAGGGACGGTTGACAGCTATGGAGGAAGGGGGATAGTTGCGCCACTTTTCGCCGCTTCGATTTGACTGCCTCGTGCTCCTGGGCTGCTGGAGGAGGCATGCAGGCAGGAAGAAGAAGATGGGAAGGAGGCAGGGGAGCAAACAAACAAGCAGAGGGTGGAAGGAAGGAGAGAAGCAGAAGCTTTTTCCAACTCAGGACCCAAACCCTGCAACCACAAAAAAGCTCCACAACTCCTGGCAATGACAAGGGGTAGATCACAGCCAGTCTATTTATACTGTGAATAGATCGCAGTCTCTTGGGAGTCCAACTAGATTTCAATGGGGTGTGTAAGTGTGACAAGAAATTTTCCACACCGGGTACTGCGATAGGAATTTGGAGGTCTTAGATATATGGTAATGTTCATAACCGCACGTACATAGATCAGCACAGGAAGACCGACCTGAAGCCATTTTGATTCCTAAACTGAGCCAATGTTTTCTCTGCAAGGTCAAAGTGAGAAACCTCCCATTGTCTCTTTCCTCACAAATCCTGTTTTAAGGGCACATTTAAGATATGAATAGGGTGTGAGCCTGTGACCTGGCCCAGGAACTAAGTATTTATCACTACAAAAGACTGGCCAGGCTCCCCAGGCAATCCAATCTAGTAACCTGCCAGACAGGAGATAAACAAGGACAGGAGAAAAACAACATTCAAATTTCTGTTTAGACCACCTTTTCTGTGATGTAGGTGTGATGTATCTGAGGGGTGGTCTTAGGTTACACCCCTTCTGTGATCTGTGTATGATGTTTCTGGGGGTGGTCCTGATCTACAGGATGGGAATTTCAAAAGTCTTTATAAGGCCTTGCATGCCATTTTTCTGGGGCCCTCCTCTCTCCTGCGGGTGAGGGGAGCACCCTGTTGCAACAGATCAATAAAGATAAAGCTTACTAGCTGCTTTGCTTCTCAATATTCTCTGGTTGGCCTCTGTTATTCTCTCCTACCAACAGGGAACCTATGTAAGGAGACTATATGGGCTCTAGGATACCCCATAAGGGAAAAGGGCAATTTATGTTTACAACAGTACCACCTGCTCTGCCTCTGACTCTCATCTCCTGGCTGTCACGGGGAACCCCAGATCACTGATTCCTTCTTCCAAATCAGTCTCCAAGCCCTCTCCTCCCGTGCCCACTGCCAGTCACTGACACCTGCATGCATCCTTGAGAAGCACAACCTCCATCCCCTTCTGCCTAGGCAGACTGGCAAGCTCTTTCTTGCGTTCTCCTTCATCTTTCCTCATTTCTTTTTTGGCTGAGTGCACACACATCTTTTCAGAGAAAGCAGCCGTTTTGAGCTGCACCCTGCACAGTTCCCCTTATGTAGCGATCAGGTGGGATTGCTATGAGGAATTACAAAAAATATGGAGCAAGCCATTTGTGTCAGCAATGAAAGCATTGTGTTGACTGGGTTTGAGACATTTTGATATGATTTCTGATCAATCCACGCCTCTGCATCCCTGTCCTATTTCTCTTGCTTGGCAAGTCACGTACACAGCCCAGTTGCCAGATGCTTCATCGGGCATCCTCAGTGCATAAAGATAGTAGTTTACTTTGATGTAGTTTAATCTTTAGATAGATCTTAGGGGCCAGGAAGAGAGTTCACAAGGAGATGGTAAATACTCTTTGTTTGCCATCCTTCCGTCCTCTCCTGTTTGTTGTTGTTTAGTCATTTAGTCATGTCCGACTCTTCGTGACCCCATGGACCAGAGGACGCCAGGCACTCCTGTCTGCCACTGCCTCCCGCAGTTTGGTCAAACTCATGCTGGTAGCTTCGAGAACACTGTCCAACCATCTCGTCCTCTGTCTTCCCCTTCTCCTTGTGCCCTCCATCTTTCCCAACATCAGGGTCTTTTCCAGGGAGTCTTCTCTTCTCATGAGGTGGCCAAAGTATTGGAGCCTCAGCTTCATGATCTACTCCTGTTTATAACTTTCCTAAAAGCATTCATCTTCTCTTCCTCTTTTATTTACTCTGAATTGCATATGCATGCTCAAGTAGGAAATTAGCTCTTTGTAGTTTTAACTTTAACTTCGTCCCCATGTGGGTTTTTTTTTTAAATGCTCAGAGGAAATCTGATTGGTTCTTACGATCACTGTGTAAAAAGTTCTTTTGTGAATAAAACGACCTGGGCCAGAGGGTGGACAGGAATTATTATCATACGCACCCCTCCCAGAGTCTTGCTGGTCAAACCTGTGTGTGTGTGTATTTTATCAGAGTCCTATCCTTCCTTTGCTTTGGGAACGCCTCAAGCTTAATCTCTGTTTATCTGCGCTAAGTCTTCCGTCTCCTCATCCCGACTTCCTGACAAAACGCTCCTCTCCTCCCAGCAGTTCTTAAGGATAGATGTTGCCTCCTTCTCAACCATCTGTCTGCTGCGAATTCATTTGAAATCAGCAGCTCTCTCTCAACCAAAACAGTACCCTGGAACTCGGTATTCCTCCCCACTCCTTTCCACCTTCCTCCTCTAATTACGCTCTTAATGTGCATCTGTCGGCATCCCACTCCACCTCCTCCCTACCAGATTGTTGATATTATTTAAAAGGGATCTTGATGGTTGCTTAGCCTGCTTTCCCCAACCCCGCAGTTGTTGCACATACCACTCCATTTCATGTCATGATTTTGTTGTTGTTTTTTAAATAATATTTTATTAAGATTTTCCATAACATCACAAAAAGAAAAAAGAAAAATACAAAAATCAAAAAACAATTAAGAACAGTTCAATCTTTCATAACATATCTTGCATTTGCTTGTTTCCGGACCTCCCCACACCTCCCCTCTTTGTATTCCAGTTCAATTTATTTATTCAGCAAATCCTTTCCCTCTTTACCTTTATCCTTATCTTGATATATTATATATATAAAGGTATATTATAACTTTAACTTTTCACCTGTTAAAATTCCATTTTTGCATATTCCTTCATAACATTGTTGCTAAAAAACCCTTAACCTCAATCCAACATCATTCTAACATTCATTAATTTTGCAATATTTCTGTAGATAATCTTTAAATTTCTTCCAATCTTCTTCCACCAACTTTTCTCCCTGGTCTCAGATTCTGCCGGTCATTTCTGCCAGTTCCATATAGTCCATCACCTTCATCTGCCATTCTTCCAGAGTGGGTAGTTCTTGTGTCTTCCAATACATTTCATGTCATGATTTTGTTCAGGGCTGCATTGGCTCCCGGTGGAGTACAGGATCAGGTTTAAGGTGCTGGTTTTAACCTTTAAAGCCCTATACGGCCTAGGGCCCATGTATCTACAGGACCGCCTCTCCTGGTATGTCCCACGAAGGAGCTTACGGTCTTCAAACAAAAACATCTTGGAGGTCCCGGGACACAGGGAGGTTAGGCTGGCCTCAACCAGATCCAGGGCTTTTTCGGCCATGGCCCCAATCTGGTGGAACGTTCTGTCACAAGAGACTAGGGCCCTGCGGGATTTGACATCTTTCCACAGGGCCTGCAAGACAGAGCTGTTCCACCAGGCCTTTGGCCAAGGCACAGTCTGACCCCCTTCTTTGGTAATCCTCATAGAACTCTGTCTGAAAACCTGGCTGGCCCCTGCCACTGCCAATACCAAGCTAGAAAAACCAATGGTCTGGCTCTGTGCAAGGCAGCTTTCAGTAATGATGATATTTAAATGCTGGCCCCGGAAGGACCCTCAAAGCAACTTGCGAAATAGAATTCCATATCTGCATAGTGCAGAATAATATACCAAAATAACAATATAATTAACACACACATCCATGCACCTACACACACCCCAGTTAAAACCACAGTTATATGCTGTACAAATCTCTAATGCAGCAGTATATAGCTTGCATGACACTCAGTTTGAAGCCCTTTTGCAACATCCCAGATTTAGCTAATTTTCTTAAAGTTAAAAGGTTCCATTAGCTTTGCGGAAGGAATTCATTGCACAGTCCCTAGCTCAGTGATGCAACATCTGAATTGCATGCAGAATGTCCCAGGATAAATCTCTGGAGTCTCCCGATAGGACTGGGAGAGATCCCTATCTGAAACCCTGGGGAGCTGCTGCTGCTGCCAGTCAGTGTAAACAGTACTAAGCTACAGGGGTCGTTGGCCTGAGTCAGTACAGTGAAGCTTCATGTGTTCCTATGTAAGATGCTTCCTACGCCATCCTAGACCAGCTCCTATGTAAAAACAAACAAACAAACAAGCAAACCACCACTACTTAAGTAAACACATTAAATGCAATCCATGTATTTAATACAAACTGTAATTTGACCCTGAATGTTGACTTAAAAATTATCTGTTTTAGATATATGCATAACTGGAAGGAGATTACGTTTCGGAAACGATAACAGCCCCTCTTCTTACCTCCCAAGCAGCATGTATCTGAAAAAGCATTGGTGGCCATGTCAGATTCCATCAAAGCATCTTTGCAGGGTTGCCAGCTGTCATTAAATTTATTTGATGGCTTTTTTATATTTTAAAGGGAAACCATCAAAGGAGGCTGTCAGTGTAGGGGGAAAACGCTAGTAAAACAGTAAGATCATTTAGAGAGTTGTGGTGGAGAAAACGGGGAGGGAGGGGATGGTTTTGCTCCTAACTCTGGTTAACATTTCAGGGCTAGATGAATATTTTTAATATGTAATCGGGACTTACAGGTGGCTTTGATGTTTCACAAAGTGGGTTGTGTACAAACGTGCATCATTTAAAAAGGAAGGACTCCAAATTGCTTTGAGGATTGCAATTTTCTGGAGTGAATAAGCATTTTAAGGCGAGGTTTCTGTATACACATTCTTTTATTGTACTTGAGATCTCATCAGGAGAAAAGTGACAGAGCCCATTAAACATAGCCACAGAAACAGCATTCCCCACCCCCACCCTAGTCATTGAGTTATTTTGTGGGGTAGATGCACACTGCAAACTAGCTTTTCTTCCAGTACTGGACTTCAGGGATGGATTTTTGCTCGAGGTGTGCACTAACCACAAGGTTTGGTTTGAATCTCAATTAGGGGCTTCAGAAAAAGAGCAAGATCTGGTTTGCAATAATTTGGAAGCTGCCTGATTCAGCTTAGGATCCACCCGGATTTGGAAAAATGAAGCTTTATGCCGCACTCATTCAATATTATGGCAGAATCAAAGAAGGGCTGTAACTTTCTTCTTCTTGGCAGAAGTGAATGAAATTTGCAGGCAGGTGGTGTGTGAGTAAAGCTAGCCAAATAGGTCCAGGGGCTTTTTTATCAGCACCATTAAAATATAAAATTAGTATACAGTGGTACCTCGGGTTAAGTACTTAATTCGTTCCGGAGGTCTGTTCTTAACCTGAAACTGTTGTTAACCTGAAACACCACTTTAGCTAATGGGGCCTCCTGCTGCCGCCGCACAATTTCTGTTCTCATCCTGAAGCAAAGTTCTTAACCTGAAGCACTATTTCTGGGTTAGCGGAGTATGTAACCTGAGGTACCACTGTATTATAAATTGTTTTTTGGAAGTAAGGAACAAATTATACCTTTTTATTTTCTCAGTAGAATTGGATAAACTGTGCAGGCTTAGCAGCCCCTTCTGAGGGGACAAAACACACCAAATTCCAGAAGGACAGCTGCAGTGGTTTTCCTGCATGAGCAACCTCTACAATTTAGAGTAGTTGAAAAGGAATCAGTTCATCAACCCTCTTGTTTTGTGATTTGTGTGAGAATAACACAGGAGAGAGAGAGAGAGAGAGAGAGAGTCACACAACTTTACAATTACAGGGGGAAAAGGTGATCTGGGGATTTTTCTCCTGGGGTAGAAAGGTTAGAAGGTAGCTTGCATAATTTGAGAACGATGAGCGCATGATCTAGGGAGTTACAATGAATGAATAAAACAGCTTCAGGCTTACGTTCTGCTCAATTGGCACCAACAGCCGCAGCAAAGCTGTTTTGACAGGAGTGGGTGTGTAGGCCTGTGGCAAAAGGACTTCAGTGTCCAGAATTTTCCAAGCAAGCAGCACTCACAGAAGTAGCAAAGAGCACACAACAGACAAGAACAAGGTGGTACAGTGGTACCTAACGTTAAGAACTTAATTCATTCTGGAGGTCCGTTCTTAACCTGAAATTGTTCTTAACCTGAGGTGCCACTTTAGCTAATGGGGCCTCCCGCTGCCGCCGCACGATTTCTGTTCTCATCCTGAAGCAAAGTTCTTAACCCGAGGTACTACTTCCGGGTTAGTGGAGTCTGTAACCTGAAGCGTCTGTAACCTGAAGTGTCTGTAACCCGAGGTAACACTGTACTTCAAATTAACATGCCACACCACTGTGATGGGAGAGCCCTGGTGAAACAATTCCCTCTCATTAGAACCCAGAGCTATCAATCACGAAAGAGCTCTCCCATCCCTCCCATTCCTTATATGGAGGGTTCCCACCCTGCCCCATTTTTATAGGCACAGTGAAGCACTCAGAAACACTTGGGTGGAATCTCTTTCATGTTGGACATACTCCAGCTTGGACAAATTCTGAATCTGTCCAAAGTAGCCAGACTAGGTCTTTTGATTCAGGATAGCCCAAGTCTTTTGCATGCCTCTAGTTTATACTCCTTAGTTAACACTGTCCCCAAGGAGGCCAATGCGTCTGTGTGCAGTCAGTGGCTGGCTGGCAGGGTCACGGCCCCCCAACTCCCAGAGGAACCTGCAATGTCATGCTTCAGCCCTCCGTCTGCTAACCATGATATGGAGGCGGAACACTTTTATTTCTTTTGTATTGAATATATTTCAGCGCTGCTTTTCTTCTGCTAACCAAAGCACCTTATCGCACTCCCATGACACTTGCCCGGGGCTGTTAATCCAACAAATAAAATCAGAGCATAAAATAAACAATGGAATCAATAGCGATGAATCAACCAATCTCCATAAATGTCTCGGAAGGGAGGACTGGAACCAGTGGTGGAAATTGCAAGGAAGCAGAATCCAGCTGAACATTATGGGAAGCTTTCTAATGAAGGGGTAGCCAATGCTCTATTCCTCAGATGCTGTTGGACTCCAAATCCCATCTGTCCCAATGGCCAGGGATGATGGGAGCTGGTGTCCAATGACATCAGGAGGGCTGTAGGGTGCCTGCACCTCTCCTGATGGTAAGAGCTGGGTGACAGTGGAACAGATGGCCACCAGAGATGGTGGGCTCTCCTTCACTGGAGGTGTTTTAAGCAGTGGCTGGATAGTCATCTGACAGGGATACAGCAGCTTTGCAGGACGTGTCCTGCGCAGTGGGGTCAGACTAAGTGTCTAATAATAATAATAATAATAATAATAATAATAATAATAAATTTTATTTATATCCTCCCCTCCCCAGCCAGAACTAGGCTCAGGGAGGCTAACACCTGTAAAATTACAGTAAAAACATAATAGGAAAACACCCAATTTAAAATGCAGGTTAAAATGCAATTTAAAATCCAGCCTCATTTTAAAAGTATCCCATGGATCAAGAACATAAGGGGACGGAAACATAAGGGTCAGACTGAGTCCAAACCAAAGGCCAGGCGGAGCAGCTCCATCTTGCAGGCCTTGCGGAAAGATGTCAAGTCCCACAGGGCCCTAGTCTCTTGTGACAGAGCGTTCCACCAAGTCGGGGCCAGTACTGAAAAGGCCCTGGCCCTAGTTGAGACCAATCTAACCACCTTGTGACTTGGGACCTCCAAAATGTTGTCACTTGTGGACCTTAAGGTCCTCCGCGGGGCATACCAGGAGAGGCGGTCTCGTAGGTACGTGGGTCATAGAATCATAGAATCACAGAATCATAGAGTTGGAAGAGACCACAAGGGCCATCGAGTCCAACCCCCTGCCAAGCAGGAAACACCATCAGAGCACTCCTGACATGTGGTTGTCAAGCCTCTGCTTAAAGACCTCCAAAGAAGGAGACTCCACCACACTCCTTGGCAGCAAATTCCACTGTCAAACAGCTCTTACTGTCAGGAAGTTCTTCCTAATGTTTAGGTGGAATCTTCTTTCTTGTAGTTTGGATCCATTGCTCCGTGAGTCCTAGGCTGCATAGGGCTTTAAAGGACAAAACCAGCACCTTAAACCTGACCCTGTACTCCACCGGGAGCCAGTGCAGTTGGTAAAGCACTGGATGAATGTGATCCTGCGGTAAGGACCCCGTAATGTCCCTTCCATCACCATGATTTTATTATTCCAGTTGCTTCTGTAGTGACCTAGTGTCAGGAGGATACTGATGGGCTCAATCTCAGAGGCAAGAGAAGGAGCAAGTTCCTGAACCCACGGTCCATAGATCTGCCAAATAAACCAAGCTCCAGCTCTATCCAGCAACAAGGATTGCTTTAGTCCAAGGCTTGGCAAATCTGCCAGACTTAGTGTTCACTCTGCTATGTCTATTGCCAGCCAGGCTGTTATTCCTTTAGTACTGCCTTGGTGACCCCTCTCACGAGAAAGTATTCTTCTATATTTATTTATACCCCGCCTTTTGGCCTGATGGGACCGAAGGCTGCTTACATCTGAAAACAATTGCTTAAAACATAGAAAAAAGCAATCAAATGTTATTAGAATTAAAACTATATACATACAGGCGGTATGTATACTGCAGTGGTACCTCAGGTTACATATGCTTCAGGCTACATACACTTCAGGTTACAGACTCCGCTAACCCAGAAATAGTACCTCGGGTTAAGAACTTTGCTTCAGGATGAGAACAGAAATCGTGCTCTGGCGGTGCAGCAGCAGCAGGAGGCTCCATTAGCTAAAGTGGTGCTTCAGGTTAAGAACAGTTTCAGGTTAAGAACAGACCTCCAGAACAAATTAAGTACTTAACCTGAGGTACCACTGTATATACATATGGGGATTCTGTTCCTGGCTCCTACATGCATCAAAATAAGTATGCCCTGTCCTGTTCTGACCCCATTCTGTCTTCTGGGACCAAAAGGACTTGCCCGTCGGCGATTGTGGGTCAACTGAACATGCCTAAAATGGCCGTCGCCTGTATATAAAATCTGTTCAAAACATGCAGATAATCACAATACAAACAGCACCAGCCGTTTCATTAAATGCAGCCAGTTTCCTGTTGAAATAAGGAAGTCTTCACCTCCTGGCAGAAGAACAGCAAGGAGGGAGCTAGTCTAGCTTCTCCAGGGAGGGAGTTTCAAAGTTTGTGAGCAGCCACTGAGAGGACGAGCTGGCCGCTACAAGAACTCCGTATCTAAGTCATTGTTCCTGGCTTTTCTTTCCCACCCTCCCCTCCCAATTCATTCTTTTGTGTAATGTCTTTTTAGATGGTATATCTGAGGGCAGGTACTCTCATTATCACTTATGTGTGAAAGCCACTCTGGGAGACTCTCCCCCCCTTTTTGGCTGAAGAGTGGAACAACAACAACAACAACAACAACAACAACAACAACGTAGGGAAGCTTTTAATGTTTGATGCATCACTGTATTTTAATACAGTGGTACCTCGGGTCAAGTACTTAATTCGTTGCGGAGGTCCGTTCTTAACCTGAAACTGTTCTTAACCTGAAGCACCACTTTAGCTAATGGGGCCTTCTGCTGCTGCCGCGCCGCCAGAGCACGATTTCTGTTCTTATCCTGAAGCAAAGTTCTTAACCTGAAGCACTATTTCTGGGTTAGTGGAGACTGTAATCTGAAGTGTATGTAACCTGAAGCGTATGTAACCCGAGGTACCACTGTATTTTGTTGGAAGCCGCCCTGTGTGGGCGGGGTATAAATAATAAATTCTTTTTCTTATTCTTATTCTTTTATTTTTATTCTTATTCTTATTCTTATTCTTATTCATATTCATAGACTCATAGAATAGAATCATAGAATCATAGAGTGGGAAGAGAGCACAAGGGCCATCGAGTCCAACCCCCTGCCAAGCAGGAAACACCATCAGAGCACTCCTGACATATGGTTGTCAAGCCTCTGCTTAAAGACCTCCAAAGAAGGAGACTCCACCACACTCCTTGGCAGCAAATTCCACTGTCGAACAGCTCTTACTGTCAGGAAGTTCTTCCTAATGTTTAGGTGGAATCTTCTTTCTTGTAGCTTGGATCCATTGCTCCGTGTCTGCTTCTCTGGAGCAGCAGAAAACAACCTTTCTCCCTCCTCTATGTGACATCCTTTTATATATTTGAACATGGCTATCATATCACCCCTTAACCTCCTCTTCTCCAGGCTAAACATGCCCAGCTCCCTTAGCCGTTCCTCATAAGGCATCGTTTCCAGGCCTTTGACCATTTTGGTTGCCCTCCTCTGGACACGTTCCAGTTTGTCAGTGTCCTTCTTGAACTGTGGTGCCCAGAACTGGACACAGTACTCCAGGTGAGGTCTGACCAGAGCAGAATACAGTGGCACTATTACTTCCCTTGATCTAGATGCTATACTCCTATTGATGCAGCCCAGAATTGCATTGGCTTTTTTTAGCTGCCGCGTCACACTGTTGGCTCATGTCAAGTTTGTGGTTAACTAAGACTCCTAGAAGCTACAGTTAGAACTGAATATGGAACAACTGATTGGTTCAAAATTGGGAAAGGAGTACGACAAGGCTGTATTTTGTCTCCCTGCTTATTTAACTTATATGCAGAATTCATCATGCGAAAGGCTGGGCTGGATGAATCCCTAGCCGGAATTAAGATTGCTGGAAGAAATATCAACAACCTCAGATATGCAGATGACACAACCCTGATGGCAGAAAGTGAGGAGGAATTAAAAAACCTTTTATTGAGGGTGAAAGAGGAGAGCGCAAAATATGGTCTGAAGCTCAACATCAAAAAAACGAAGATCATGGCCACTGGTCCCATCACCTCCTGGCAAATAGAAGGGGAGGAAATGGAGGCAGTGAGAGATTTTACTTTCTTGGGCTCCATGATCACTGCAGATGGTGACAGCAGCCACGAAATTAAGAGACGCCTGCTTCTTGGGAGGAAAGCAATGACAAACCTAGACAGCATTTTAAAAAGTAGAGACATCACCTTGCCAACAAAGGTCCGTATAGTAAAAGCTATGGTTTTCCCAGTAGTGATGTCTGGAAGTGAGAGCTGGACCATAAAGAAGGCTGATCGCCGAAGAATTGACGCTTTTGAATTATGGTGCTGGAGGAGACTCTTGAGAGTCCCATGGACTGCAAGAAGATCAAACACATCCATTCTTAAGGAAATCAGCCCTGAGTGCTCACTGGAAGGACAGATCGTGAAGCTGAGGCTCCAATACTTTGGCCACCTCATGAGAAGAGAAGATTCCTTGGAAAAGACCTTGATGCTGGGAAAGATGGAGGGCACAAGGAGAAGGGGACGACAGAGGACGAGATGGCTGGACAGTGTTCTCGAAGCTACAAACATGAACCTGACCAAACTGCGGGTGGCAGTGGAAGACAGGAGTGCCTGGCGTGCTCTGGTCCATGGGGTCACGAAGAGTCGGACACGACTGAACGACTAAACAACAACAAGACTCCTAGATCCTTTTCACATGTATTGCTCTCAAGCCAGGTGTCACCCATCTTGTATTTGTGCCTCTCATTTTTTTTGCCCAAGTGCAATACTTTACATTTCTCCCTGTTAAAGTTCATCTTGTTTGTTTTGGCCCAGTTCTCTAATCTGTCAAGGTCGTTTTGAAGTGTGATCCTGTCCTCTTATATTCTTATTCTTATTCCTATTCCCATTATCATTCTCATTCATCATCATCATCAACAACACTTTAAATAAATAACAGTTGAGATGTTCCATCTTGTCCTTTGGGTCTGGCAGTAAAATGTGTTGGGCTGAGCCTGCCCTGCCCTCCGTGGGGAGAAAAATGGGATTAGGCTGCTCCCTCCATTCTGGGTTTACATTCTCAAAGAAGCATGTGCCATTTCTACTCTGCCCTGCCTGTAAAAAGGCCTGGTGTCGATTTATTTTCCTGCTTGCTGCAGGAAACGTTCTGAGCTGAACACTATTTCCCTCACTCCTCCCTGCCATCTTCTTCCCTGAGTGCAGGAGAGGGAACTGAACATCCAGAAATGGTTCCTACGCCCAAATGTTTTAATTCAATGACATCTCTTGCCGAGAGAGTTGGATCTCTGTTGGGCAGCCCATCTGTCTGTGCTCTGCTTCGTGCTGCCTTTGGTTCATTTTGATCCATTTTTAATGCTGATATCGTGTTGGCTTCTTTCTCGCTTCCTTAATTCTTTTTGATACACAAAAGTTACCTGTCTCAAATCCTGTTAGCCCAAGTTCCATCTGTCAGCAAAGACTGTGTGTGTGTGTGTGTGTGTGTGTGTGTGTGTGTGTGTTGGCTGCAGCAGTGGGAAAGATGAGAAGCAGAATCCAACCCCTCAGCTCTGCCACAATACTATCTCCACAAGGCTCCATCTGTCCCTTAACTCTTTCCATCAGGCTTCATCTGTCTTGGTGACCTTCCCAGCTGATCATTCTTGACATCAGCCCATTTCGGGAGACAATGGAAGATGCACTTTGGGGGGTCAAGTCAAGCTGTATGAAGGCTGCAGCGCCTGCTTTGGCTGTAGAGAACGGTATAGGAGAGACATGTTTTGTTGCAGCTGGGGCAGATGAAGGTGTCCGGTTGTGTGGCTACAGATGCACCACGGTGTTTCTTCTCTTTGTATTCCTCCCATTGTAAAAACAAAACAAAACCCTACAGTTTAGCTCATGGGTAGGCAAACTAAGGTCTGGGGGCCAAATCTGGCCCAATTGCCTTCTAAATCTGGCCCACGGATGGTCCAGGAATCAGCGTGTTTTATCATGAGTAGAATGTGTCCTTTTATTTAATGTGTCCTTTTATTTAAATCTCTGGGTTATTTTGGGGGCATAGGAAGTCATTAATCCCCCCCCCCAAAAAAAATATAGTCCAGCCCCCCACAAGGTCTGAGGGACAGTCGACCGGCCCCCTGCTGAAAATTTCTTTTCCCTTCTTCCTTCCCTATTCCCTTTTCCTTTTGTGATATGTCTTTTGGATTGTAAATCTGTGGGAAAGGACTGTCTTGTTTGAATCAAATGTATATGTGCCAATCAAGACACCTTTTCAGATGGAGAGTGGGGTGCAAAGGCTCTAAGTGAATAAATCATAGATAAAAATTGCCTCCTATTCCCTTATCTTTGTCTGTTATGGTTAGTTTAAAGAAGAATTCCCTGGATCCCTAGAACCAGACACAGGGTAAGCACTCTCTGGCAAAAGAGCACCAGCAGAGATTTAAAAACCACACAAAACATAACATAGAAAAGACCATGCAGTTTGGTAATTTTTTTTTTTTAAGTTTACTTACAAACTCATCAAAGGTCAGATTCATGTGCTTTTCCATACAGCAGCAAGAAAACACAGGCTAAACTTGGGTACAAAATCTGGTTGTAAAATAACACATGGTCTGGGCTTGGTTAGATTCACATAGCGGAAGAGAGTGAACAAAGAGAATTTGCTGACCCTCCCTCACTCAAGGAGATGGGGTTAAGTCTGGCAAAACAGCTTACTCTATGGTCTTAACCCCTTCATGTATTAACCAGAGCTAAGCATACTGGTTACATGACACTGGCATTATTTGGTATGGATTCCGCATGCCTTCTTCTCTAACAGACTAATTTTTTCGTAAGAATCATCTAAAGTTTTTCAAAGAGCTATGGAATTCACTCCCACACCAGTCCTGCATTGCAGGGAGTTGAACCAATGACCTTTGAGAACCATTCTAGCTCTACAATTCTATGATTCTCAGATGTAGCTTTAAAAGATGGTTAGACAAATTACTGGAGGATCATGGACAGATTCATACCATACATTTAAAGCCCATGGCTTGCCCCAAAGAATCCTGGGAGCTGGAACTGTAGTTTCCCCATCACAGAACTACAATTCCTTAGCAAACTACAGTTCCCAAGATTTTTCTGGGGAAATCATGTGCTATTTATTTATTAGATTTATATACCATAAGATAAAACATAAGATCTCAGGGTGGTTCACAGGGGAAAAAAATACAGGATAAAAACAAGTAAATAATTAAAAACAAAACAGCAAAACACTAACCCCCCCTTCCCACAGACACAATTAAAAGGCTGTAGAATATTAATCAGCCAAGAGGCCTGGTTAAAGAGGAACATTTCCCCCGGTGCCTAAGGGTGTATAATGAAGGCTCCATGCGAACTTCCTTGGAGATAACATTCCACAAATGGGGGCCACTGCAGAGAAGGCCCCGTTCTTGTGTTGCCACCCTCCAGACCTCACATGGAGGAGGCACACAAAGAAAGGCCTCATATAATGAATGTTTTACATGGGTATTGGATAGGGTTTAAATGTATGGCATAGATCTGCCCAGAGTCTATCAATGGCTATGCTTTCCCAACACTGCCAGAGGCAGCAAACCTCTGAATGCCAATTTTTGGGATCACAAGCAGGGAGAGAGCTGTTTTATTCGGGTCCTGCTGGCAGGTTTCCCATGCGGGCATCTGGTTGGCCACTGCAAGAACAGGATGCTGGACTAGGTGGGCACTTGGCCTGATCCTGCATCCAGATTCTTCTTAGGTTCTTTGTACTATTTCAGACTCCATCCCCTGTCTTGTCAGTTGCATCTTCTTTTCCAATTCCCCACGTCGGTGTCCTAATTTCCTTCTCACTTGAAAGCTCAGTTCTCTCTCCCCACGCCACCCCTTCTTGCTGCAGAACGGATGCCTGTTTTGAGCTGCATGTTATTTTGGTGAGGAGGAGGAGGAGGAGGAGAAGGTATTTTGAACTGGAATGATGTGGTCGGAGACCATTCGCTGGGAGAAATCTGCCGGGTCAAAAGATGCTTGCAGCAGTGATGCGGAGATCGCATGCTTCCTTAAAATGAAAACAAGAAAAAGAAGCGCTCGCAAATCTGGTTCAGACCACAATTCAATCTGTCCACAGGGGGAGTGGGGCTGGGCTGCTGACCCCACCTCTGACCTACAAGCATTGATCAGGTCTTCTGAAGAGACCCTATGCTCAATCAATGCTCAGAGGCCGGGCAATAGAGTGAGTGCATGTGATCTTTCCTTCTTTTCCTTGTTCTGATTCTACACCGAATTTCTGTCTGAATGGTGTGTGTGTGTGTTAAGAATATAGCATTGGAAGAGTCAAGTGTTCCACAAAAAAGCAACCTTTCTTTATCCTGAGCAAACCGTTTTGTATGACTGGCTTTTCGGACTGAGGAAGCGTGTAGCGAAACCTGTAATATATCCGGAGAACAGGTCTCCTTTTGCCCGCTTGTGTTATTCTCACCAGGGTGGTGGCTTTGATTTGCCTTCCCGTGACTGATCCATGCATACGGCTTTGCGTTTCCAACTCAAGACCCACTGAAGAACATCTCATCCACTTCAATCTTTGAAAAACAGCTTTGAAAAACTTCTTCATATCCTCCAGTCTGCTACCCTTGCCATTGTGGCGGCACGGGGTTGCTGTCCTGTGATTGGACATACGCTACTTGTTCAACGGTTCATTTATCCAGTCTGTATGACGTTTACTGCGCATGTAACTTGTTAAGATAGAGTTGTACATTTATCCACTCCATGTTTACAGTATCTCCAGGCTTTGTCTTGCACATGGCACCTTAGTATGTTTGTTGTTTGAATGGTTACAAATCTATCTCTATTCTAGCCATTATTCTAGTAAATTTGGTTTTATACTTATAAGCCAGTTTGTGGTGTTGTTGTTTTGTTGTATTAAAGAATCGTGGGAACTGTAGTTTTTAAGCACGCTGAGAATTGTTGAGAGACCACCTCCTCCCCTACAGTTCCCAGAGTTCTGTGGGAAGAGGGATTGATTGTTAAACCACATTGGGGTTGGGATCTCCTAACAGCTGCCAGCACCCTTAACAAAGTCCTTCCCAGGATCCTTTGCAGAAAGCCATGGCAGTTTAACGTGGAAAGTGGTGGGCTCTCCTTCACTGGAGAGTTTTAAACAAAGCTTGGAGGACCATCCGTCCAGGTTTCTTTAGCTGTGATTCCTACGCCGCAGGATGGCTTTTGGGACCCTTTTCAACTCTACAATTACTGTATATGATTCTACGATTTCTGCCATTTGCAAATTGGTGGGCTTGTCATTTCAGCTGGGCCTGAGCCCAAACTGTCAGAATTGTTTTGGGGGGAAACCTGGGATTCCCATCAGCTAAGTCATGGGTAGGCAAACTGAGGCCTGGGGGCTGCATTCGGCCCAATTGCTTTCTAAATCCGGCCCGCAGACAGTCTGGGAATCAGTGTGTTTTACATGAGTAGAATGTGTCCTTTTAAAATGCATCTCTGGGTTATTTGTGGGGCATAGGAATTTGTTCATTATTCTCTCCCCCCCCCCCCCCAAAAAAAAATATAGTCCGGCCCCCCACAAGGTCTGAGGGACATTGGACCGGCCCCCTGCTGAAAAAGTTTGCTGACCTCTGATAAGTTCTACTAAGAGTTGTTGAAATTATTGGACCTCAACTTGTCACACACAGTAATTTCAATAGGTCTACTCTGAGTTTGACTAACGTTGGATACAATCACTGGATCTGGATTCCTGCAAGGCCACACAGCTCAGGCCTGTCCACGATTTTTCAGAATTGGCGTGAGGGATGGAGGGGAATAAGATGCCCTCCCCGCATTGTATCTTTCTCCAAATTCCTAGAAAGAAGAATGTGATAGAAGAGTAGTGGGTTTAGGTAGGGAAACTGATACTGACAGATTCCCCAAGAACACCCATCCGTTCTCATGGGGCAGGGAAATGGACATGTGCTTCCTCCAGGTCGTAGGTCAACATTTTCTTTCTTCTGTTCCACAGCAGCAGGTTTCCAAGGTTGTGAAAATCTCACCTCAGCTTGTTACGCAGATTTGCATGACAGTTAGCAAAGAAAAAGTACAAAGCGTATTCTCGCCTCCCCTCTCTCCTAACCATATTTCTTGCCTTTTTATGGCAGGGTGTTGGCCTTGTTTATTGTTCTCTTATGGAAATAGCTTGGTCTGTCTCTTTGCCTCCTTTCCTCTTTTATGTATTTGTAATTCAACAGATCTGAGCATAAAGCAGATCTGAGTATTTCCCATGTAGCTATTTGACTCGCATAATGTGCTTTGTGAAATCTGCTTGCCATTACCTTTTGATGCAGGGTTCACATCCAGTTTCGGCAGAGGCGCAAGGGATCATTATCGGCTCAGCACCCAGTTAATTATGCCCCTCATCAGGCATATGTCTTTGACCACAGTTGTGGCCGGATGGATTAGCAACTGGGAAAATCTTAAATTACACATGCACAAAGGTACAAGCTCGTAGCTGCAAATAGAGTTCATCCAGCATAAGGCGATTGCATATCTCTATATAGATATAAAATATATTAAAGGACACATCTGCATGTACAGTGGTACCTCGGGTTAAGAACTTAATTCGTTCTGGAGGTCCGTTCTTAACCTGAAACTGTTCTTAACCTGAAGCACCACTTTAGCTAATGGGGCCTCCTGCTGCCGCCGGGCTGCCAGAGTACGATTTCTGTTCTCATCCTGAAGCAAAGTTCTTAACCCGAGGTACTATTTCTGGGTTAGCGGAGTCTGTAACCCGAAGTGTCTGTAACCTGAAGCATCTGTAACCCAAGGTACCGCTGTACCTCTAGTTCTGCAAATGGAATAACTGGTGCAAAAATCTGGAAGCATTTTAAAAAAAATACCCTTTAGACCCACCTTAGCTGTTGCAGTGCAAGATTAGTTGTAACACCATCCTACATGATATAAAGTGTGCTGAGTTAAGGACTTCCCCTTGGTGAGTAGGGACTTCCTTTGCATGTAAACAGAGCCTAGGACTTGCTGATCAGAAGGTTGGCGACAGGGTGAGCTCCCGTTCCTCGGTCCCTGCTCCTGCCAACCTAGCAGTTCGAAAGCACGTCAAAGTGCAAGTAGATAATTAGGCACCACTGCGGCAGGAAGGTAAATGGTGTTTCCGTGCGCTGCTCTGGTTTGCCAGAAGTGGCTTAGTCATGCTGGCCACATGACCCGGAAGCTGTACGCCGGCTCCCTTGGCCAATAAAGCGAGATGAGCGCTGCAACCCCAGAGTCAGCCACGACTGGACCTAATGGTCAGGGGTCCCTTTAGCTTTACCTTTACATGCTTTGGCAGATTGAGCAGACGAGATCAAAACTGGGTCCGACAGACAAGAAGGCGGTTACTGCATGTGCTGTAGAAGGAAGTGAGGGGCACATGGGGTTTGTCAACCTGGGAAGGCAGCCTGTCTAGGAGTAGTAATAACCTGATCCTAAAGCTCTGCTGCCTTGTGGGATATCTTCGGGAGAAGAAAAGGCTAGAGAGTAAACCCCACACAAATCCAGAGTGGAGGCCCTAAGATGGTTGGATGGTGCCTTGTACGCCTCCTTCTGGCAACTGCTGCAGCCAAGCTGGTGCCAAATGTTTTGCTCTGCTTTCCTTTGGACCACATCAGTGAGGCCAAGAGACAGGTCTTGTCATCTGGGCAGCCCAGGACCTCCGTACACACTGCCCAGGCTTGTAAAGAAGTTCCTTTGGTGCTGCTACCTCAACAGTTTGACTTCACCCCTACTGGCGCGCTCCATTGTCTCTTGAGACAGACGGGTGACTTTGTTAGGGATTGTAGGGAATGACCTGCCAAGGAAACTGAAGAACATTTTCATGTATGCGACAACGGCGGCAAGAGTCTTAATTGCACAAAGATGGAAGAACGAAGAAATCCCGACCAAAGTTAACGAATGTTAGAAGAATGCTGGAATGAATTTATATGGTTTTAGCAGAAACATTATAAGGAGCTAAGTGAAAACTGATTAGCAATGGGCTAAAGTGGAAAATTTAAAGTTAGATTGTGTTAAGATTAATTATAGAACAAAAAATTTGAGAAAGATGGAAAGGATTTGCTGAAATAGCTATGAACTAGAATACAAAAAAGGGAGGTGTGAGGAGGTCGATGAAACAAGTAAATGAGAAGTAAGGATATGGAAACATTGGATGTGTTTTTAAATTTTTTTGTTCTTTTTGTTGCTTTAATGCACTTTTTTTCTCTGTTTTTCTTTTTATCTTTGATGTATTGATTGTTAAATTTTTAAATGTTTTTTGTTGTCTTTCTTTTTCTCTTTTTTTCTGTAATTATTAAACTTTTTAATAAATATTATTTAAAAAAAAGAAAAAAGAAATCCCGACCGAAGAACTGTGGCAAGAGAAACTGATGGACTATGCGGAATTGGCAAAATTGACATACAAACTGCGCAATAAGGACAACTGTGACTTTAAAGAATGGGAACCTTTTACAAAGTACAGTGGTACCCCGGGTTACATACGCTTCAGGTTACAGACTCCTCTAACCCAAAAATAGTACCTCAGGTTAAGAACTTTGCTTCAGGATGAGAACAGAAATCGTGCTGCGGTGGCATGGCAGCAGCAAGAGGCCCCATTAGCTAAAGTGGAACTTCAGGTTAAGAACAGTTTCAGGTTAAGAACAGACCTCTGGAATGAATTAAGTACTTCACCCAAGGTACCATTGTACTTAAAGAAACAACAAACTGAATTGGACTCTTTGGCAGGTTTTGAATAAACATACACAAATTTATTATTGGTAACATATAGATAGATAAATTAGGATCTTTACAATTTTATAATATGCAGTGATTAACATGTGCTGAAAAACCAGAGAGGAGCTGAGGGAAGTCTGGGGGTGGGAGGTTGGGTTTCTGGTTTGGGGAGGGGAAAATAGGGGGGGGGGGGAATGAAGATGATATGTTTTTAATAAACAGTTGAAATTCTTAATAATTATTTTTTTTTTAAAAAAAAGAGGCAGACAACAACAATGAATTGTAGAGTTGCAAGGGTCTCCGAGAGTCATGTTGTCCAACCCTTGAAATGCAGGAATCTCAGCTAAAGCATCCATGGCAGATGGCCATCCAAACTCTGCTTAACAACCTCCAACTATCTCTTTCTGGCCTCATAATTCTTCCCAGTCCTCACCCCTCCCTGATCTTGCTTCAGCCCCTCATTGAGCATTCCTCCTCTCCATCACATTCTGCCTTTGAACCCTGGCAATGTCTTTGACTGGCCTGGATGGCAAATAGAGAGAAGCGTCTTTGTGTCTGCAGAAAGGTGACTTCCCTATCTGTTGCTTCACCTGCTTCCGCTGCTGGCCCTGCCTTGCCCTGTCATGTGGCCCTCAGGAGTTGCCATGGGGCTGACAAAGCTCCCCCATCACTGTCTTAGATGAAGAAAAAGCTTGACACCCTTTCTCAACTGATTTTAACAGCGGCCATTTTCAAGGAGAGGCTTGTTAACACGTAGGGCAACGGGGCCTTCTAAGCACACTCGGAAATCTGTTTATATCCTTGGTGTCAATCACCTGGTGTCACCTTTGCCCCGCGTGACAGGAGAGGGGCCTCAGCTCAGTGAGGAGGCCCATGTACAAATAGGAGATAATTCACTCAGCGCAAGCTGTAAACAACAGGTATCAAAACGGACAAAAGAAAGATCCTTGAGTCAACAGCCCTGGTGCAATTTCTTGTCAACACTTTGGTTTTTGCCAAGTTAAAAATAGCTTTTCAGCACCTGAGAGTCCAGCGAAACATCAGAGAAAACTTTCTCTCTGTGAGAGCTGTTCACCAATGGTCTTCCCCAGGAGGTTGTGGGCCCTTCTTCCTTGGAGGTTTTTGAGCAGAGGTTAGGTGGCCATCTGTCGTGGATGCTTTAATTGAGATTCCTGCACTGCAGGGGGTTGAACGAGATGACCCTGTGTTTCTATACTGGCCTCGGTCCAGTATACCTGAAGGAGCATCTCCACCTCCATCGTTCTGCCCGGACACTGAGGTCCAGTGCCAAGGGCCTTCTGGCGGTTCCCTTGCTGCGAGAAGCCAAGTTACAGGGAACCAGGCAGAGGGCCTTCTCGGTAGTGGTGCCCGCCCTGTGGAACACCCTCCCACCAGATGTCAAAGAGAAAAATAACTACCAAACTTTTAGAAGACATCTGAAGGCAGCTCTGTTTGGGGAAGCTTTTAATGTTTAATAGGTTATTGTATTTTAGTGTTTTGTTGGAAGCCGCCAGATGGACGGGGTATAAATAATTAATAATAATAATAATAATAATAATAATAATAATAATAATAATAATAATAAATAATTCTATATACCATCTCTGACAGCCACTTAATCTTTTCCCCTCATTTCCGCATCAGTTTGCATGAAAAAAACTACAACTAGTGAGTACTCACCAGCATTTTAGTATGAATTTCTTCTAAAACACAGGTTTGTATACAAATTTGCCTTGTATCCACAGATTTGCAAAGCAATGTTTCCTAATAAAACTCGCTTTCGTACGCTGCTTTATTGAATATTTAAATTTATATGCACAAGTTACCCTAGTATGTGCATTTTGCAAAATTCAGAGAAGTGTGACTCGCTTTGGAAAGTGCAAATCAGGTAGATTCACCAAAAATGGACAGAAAAGTGGAGAGAATTGTGCAGCTGAAATACTGAACAGGGAGAATGCCACATTGCAACTTTCTGTTGCAGATTGCACTTACAACAATAACACGATTCATTCAGGGCGTTTTATAACAAGACATTTTCCCTCAGCAAACGATGCATTTTTTTCTATTTCACATTTAAGTGTGAAACATTCTGAAGTCTAAATGATGAGAAAATGTAAAAAAAAAAAAAAAAAAAGAGGGCAGGGGTTCAGGTTCTCAGTAGTTGGCTTGTTTCCCTCATCTTTTAACTAAAATGCAACCATGACAAGGTGTCACTCCAGCGAAAATATGAGCATATGTATGAAATTGATTTAGTATGTGCTGGAGGGACATTAATCCAACTTCAGATTTTGACTGTGCAGACATAACCCAATAAATTTCAGCCACTTTCTAATATTAGAGTTGTTGTCACACAATAGATACCTGACACGCCCACACACACCCCAATGTAAAAAGTGTGCTGCTGGTGAAGAGATGCTATTCATATCTATACCTTAAGACCAGCAATTTTTTGGAAATAATTAGACAAACATATTTCAGACAATAAGGAAAAAATTTGAACTCCATGTTAGGGAGATGGTTTGACAAAGCCAACCAAAGACAACAACAACAACAACAACAACAACAACAACTTATTTTATTTATACCCTGTACATCTGACTGGGTTTCCCTGGTCGCTCTGGGTGGCTTATAGCACATATGTTGTTGTTGTTTAGTCGTGTCCAACTCTTCGTGACCCCATGGACCAGAACACGCCAGGCACTCCTGTCTTCCACTGCCTCCCGCAGTTTGGTTAAACTCATGCTGGTAGCTTTGAGAACACTGTCCGACTATCTCATCCTCTGTCGTCCCCTTCTCCTTGTGCCCTCCATCTTTCCCAACATCAGGGTCTTTTTCAGGGAGTCTTCTCTTCTCATGAAGTGGCCAAAGTATTGGAGCCTCAGCTTCACGATCTGTCCTTCCAGTGAGCACTCAGGGCTGATTTCCTTAAGAATGGAGAGGTTTGATCTTCTTGCAGTCCATGGGACTCTCAAGAGTCTCCTCCAACAGCATAATTCAAAAGCATACAGCATATATAAAACATATTAAACTTCACACATTAAAAAACTTGCTGATACAGTGATGCCTTCAGATGTCTTCTAAAAGTTATGTAGTTCTTTCTCTCTTTGACATCTGAAGGGAGGGCGTTCCTCAATGTACAGTGGTATCTCAGGTTACAGATGCTTCAAGTTACAGACACTTCAAGTTACAGATGCTTCAGGTTACAAACTCCACTAACCCGGAAATAATACCTCGGGTTGAGAACTTTACCTCAAAAATCGTGTGGAGGCAGCAGGAGGCCCCATTAGCTAAAGTGGTGCTTCAGGTTAAGAACAGTTTCAGGTTAAGAACGGAACTCCAGAACGAATTAAGTTCTTAACCCGAGGCACCACTGTACTGCTATCCCAGCCTGCCCCTGCCATCCCTTCAGGGGAATAACACCCAAGTATTCAGAGGTCTGGAATTCTTGGAAATAAGAACCTGGATTCAGGCTATGCTTATTGGATGAACACGTTTGTTTTAGATTTCCTTCCTTGCTCATAGCTACATACAGGCAGCCATTCTTCCCTCCAGAATTCCAATTTCTCCTGTTTGCCTCCTGCAAGTCATGCAGTGAACTGGTCTAGGAACAGCCCAGATTATTCTGGAACCCTGGAATTGATCTGCCATAACCATTACAACACTTTCCCCCCTTTTCTTTTTTAATATAATTTCTGTTTTACAATTTAAAGCACTCATTTTTACATCCTTAAAATATCAATGACTTCCCTTCTTCTCTTTCCATGGTTCATTTTACATATCTTAAATCCCTGCATATTTTACAGAAACTGTACCATTCAGTATTCCATTATTGCATCCATCAAAACTTATTCACACTGTTGAATTTATCTTAATGCTGCGAGAATTTTCAGCTGTACACAGTTATTCCCTATATATTCGATAAACGCTCTCCAATCTTCTTTAAACGTATGTTCTTCTTGTTCTTTTATTCTATATGTTAAGTCTGCAAGCTGCACATATTCTGTCAGCTTGAGTTACCATTTTTCTTTGGTTGAGACCTTGCTTGTTTTCCACTTTTGGGCTAACAAAACACAGGCCACAGTAATAGAATAATGATGATGATGATGACGACAATGACGATGATAATAATAATAATAATAATAATAATAATAATAATAATAATAATTTATTATTTATACCCCGCCCTCTGGCTGGTTTTCCTCAGCCACTCTGGGCAGCTTCCAACCGAATATTGAAAATACATAAACAGCCTTTTTTGACACCTGGGAATTTCATTCTGGATTATCTCCAACAGAAAGGACTCTGGTTTTTTTTTGGAAAGTACTTTTAAACATTTTTTCCAATTCATTATGGATCATTTCCCAATATCCTTTTACCCTTTTACAAGTCCACCACATATGAAAAAAACGCTCCCTCAACCTCTTTGCATCTCCAGCACTTATCAGATTCAATCTTTTACATCTTAGCAAGCCTACTTGGAGTTAAATACCATCTGTAAATCATTTCCAAGTAAGTTCTCCTTCAAAGAATAACATGTTGTCACACTTTCTTTCTGGGCTGAACTCTCAGCTGGAAATATGCTGACCCAACAGACATAATGTGCACCACAGAATCCTATGCAATTCATGTTCCTCCGCAATTAACAGTGCAACCCCAATGCAAGGTTCTCTTAGAACCAGAGAATCAGAGAATTGTAGAGTTGGAAAGGACCCTGAGGGTCATCTAGTCCAACTCCCTGCAATGCAGGAATCTCACTATGCAGTTTCCTCATCCAATTTGAAACCATACTGGACCCTGCTTAGCTTTGCAAATGTGCAAACAGTTGTATGGCTGCACCACTAGGAGATTAAGTGGTACAAATTAAGATTAAGAGGCACAGATTAAGAGGCACAAATACAAGATGGGTGACACCTGGCTTGAGAGCAGTACACGTGAAAAGGATCTAGGAGTCTTGGTTGACCACAAACTTGACATGAGCCAACAGTGTGACGCGGCAGCTAAAAAAGCCAATGCAATTCTGGGCTGCATCAATAGGAGTATAGCATCTAGATCAAGGGAAGTAATAGTGCCACTGTATTCTGCTCTGGTCAGACCTCACCTGGAGTACTGTGTCCAGTTCTGGGCACCACAGTTCAAGAAGGACACTGACAAACTGGAACGTGTCCAGAGGAGGGCAACCAAAATGGTCAAAGGCCTGGAAACGATGCCTTATGAGGAACGGCTAAGGGAGCTGGGCATGTTTAGCCTGGAGAAGAGGAGGTTAAGGGGTGATATGATAGCCATGTTCAAATATATAAAAGGATGTCACATAGAGGAGGGAGAAAGGTTGTTTTCTGCTGCTCCAGAGAAGCGGACACGGAGCAATGGATCCAAACTACAAGAAAGAAGAGTCCACCTGAACATTAGGAAGAACTTCCTGACAGTAAGAGCTGTTCGACAGTGGAATTTGCTGCCAAGGAGTGTGGTGGAGTCTCCTTCTTTGGAGGTCTTTAAACAGAGGCTTGACAACCATATGTCAGGAGTGCTCTGATGGTGTTTCCTGCTTGGCAGGGGGTTGGACTCGATGGCCCTTGTGGTCTCTTCCAACTCTATGATTCTATGATTCTAAGTGTAGGATTACTGTATAGTCAGAGTCTGCAATCCTGTGTACACATTGCTGATTACAGTGGGATTTGCTACTAAGTAAAGATGCACAGGATTGCACAATCAGTCAATGTGGGGAAAGTTCCTTCCAGGTAGAATGTTTGAAAACACAATGATCTAATTGATGAGGGCTTTGATTTCTGACCTTATAGCCCAGTGTTTGGTTTGGTCTACTTGGGAGACCAAACCAATGTATGGAAGTGAAAGTTGGACCATAAAGAAGGCTGATCGCCAATGAATTGATGCTTTTGAATTATGGTGCTGGAGGAGACTCTTGAGAGTCCCATGGACTGCAAGAACATCAAACCTATCCATTCTGAAGGAAATCAGTCCTGAGTCCTCACTGGAAGGACAGATCCTGAAGCTGAGACTCCAAAACTTTGGCCACCTCATGAGAAGAGAAGACTCCCTGGAAAAGACCCTGATGTTGGGAAAGATGGAGGGCACAAGGAGAAGGGGACGACAGAGGACAAGATGGTTGGACAGTGTTCTCGAAGCTACAAACATGAGTCTGACCAAACTGCGGGAGGCAGTAGAAGACAGGAGTGCCTGGTGTGCTCTGGTCCATGGGGTCACGAAGAGTCTGACACGACCAAACGACTAAAGAACAACAAAAAATGCACAGGATTGCACCATCAGTCAATGTGGGAAAAGTTCCTTCCAGGTAGAAGGTTTGAAAACACAATGATCTAATAGATGAGGGCTTTGATTTCTTACTTTATGGCCCAGTGTTTGGTTTGGTCTACTTGGGAGATCACACCAAAGCTGACGGGCCATTGGGAAGCGTGGATGAGAATGCAAGCCAAAGATGAAGCTGATGGACTACATGGAATTGGTGGAAATGACTGGCAGAATCCGAGACCAGGGAGAAGAGTCGATGGAAGAAGATTGGAAAAAATTTAAAGTATATTTACAGAAATATTGCAAAATTAATGAATGTTAGAAGAATACAGGAATGAATTTATATGGTTTTAGCAGAAATGTTATAAAGAATTAAGCAAAAACTGATTGTTAATGGGCTAAAGTGGAAAGTTTAAAGTTAGATTGTGTTAAGATAAATTATAGAACAAAAAATTGAGAAAGAGGGAAAGGATTTGCTGAATTAGCTAATTTGAACTAGAATACAAAAAAGGGAGGTGTGAGGAAGTTGAGGAAATAAGTAAATGAAAGATAAAGATATGGAAATTGGATGTGTTTTTAAATGTTTTTGTTTTTTCTTGTTGTTTTGATGTATTGTTCTTTCTTTTTATTTTCGATGTATTGTTTGTTAAATTCTTTATTGTTTTTTTCCTCTCATATATTTTTTTTTGTAACTATAAAACTTCTAATAAATATTATTATTATTTAAAAAGAGAGAGAGAATGCAAGCCAAGATCGTAGCACACAGTTAAGGCAACCGGAGAGGGAAAGAGTTTTGCTTCTGGCATTTGGACATAGCAAAATAATAAATGAATAGATGGGCCGAGGAGGAATATAGCTATTAAGCACTGATTGCTATAAATTGCTTGAACAATTTTACATTTTGCAGTGGTCAGCAGTGCTGAGTGAGAGGGGCAGGGCAGCTCCTTGCTTACACATTATTACTGTTACTGTTGTTAGTGAAAAATCAAATCAAGGATGATGCACAGCTACATAAATACAGCTCAACGATTAATGCATACAGATTTCTTTAATTCCTTGCTCTGGGATGTTCCCACTGGAGAAAAGGGGGAGAGAAGATTTCCACCAAATCCTTATTTCCCCTGCAGCCCATGTCCTTCCTGAAAGGTTGTTCTGGTTGAGGAACCCTCCAGAAGAGTGACAGGGAAGCTAATATAGAGGGATGCAGGGTTTCAGGAACCTCTCAAGTAAGACCCTGTAGGAAGAGGGTGGGACCCTGACCCCAACATAGCTGGGGACTGGGTAGAACATGCTACAGTTCTAAGGTTGCTTAAACTACCTGGTCCTGTTGACATCTAAACATGGTCCCCCAACCAACCTGTGATAGCCTGGGATTCGGATTCAGAGGCTGAACCTGAGGAATCCCAGCCTGCACAGGAGTCCCCGCCTCCAGAACCAGCTGAGCCAGGGCTAGGGCCTGAACCTGAAGGGTCCTCACCTGTGCTGGATCCTCAGGTGCAGGCACCAGCTGAGTCTGCTCTGGCCCCTGAGGCCACTCTCAGCCCCATCAGGGAAAGAGGAGGTTGCCTCTGGGTCCGGTAACCCTCCAGACTCTCCTGAGCTGCAGAGGCTCAGGGCAGAGAAGCGGAGAGAACTAAGTTCCTGCAGGAGGAGTCCTCGCCTCCAGGCCAGGAGAGGCGAGTCACCTGTGGACCGGGGCCGCCCTATGCCTCGGGGCAGATAAAAGCCAGTCAGCCCCACTCCCAGGTTGCGGGAGCAACGTTCTTGGTAGCCTGTTCCTGCCTGCACGCTGTCCTGCTATTCTGCCAGAGTTCCTGACCCCACCCGACTCCCCGCCTTGGACCCAACTACAGCTTTGACGGACAGACTCCATACCGCACCATTGACCTCGGACTGGACTCGGACCTCGCCTCTCGGTTAGCCCCAGGGACCAGCACACAACTTTCTGATTACACCCTGGACCACTGAGTCTACTCCCAAGACAGCGTTTCTCAAACTTGGGTCTCCAGCTGTTTTTGGACTACAACTCCCATCTATATTCAGATATGCCACCCCAATCTCTGAGCAGTGTGAAATTCCAGGGGTTCCAGGGGCTCACCCAGGGTCCATGTTTCCTTTTAGAAATCAGGCACAGCAGAGACTGTGGCGTGTTTATAATATATAGTTTATTTACACATATATGCAATCTGAGCCTATGGTGGAGGGGTTCACAGCATCAATACCCCAAAAGGGTATTGCTTCTCCCATAGGCCTTGGTTTCAAACAGTCATCACTCATCGTGCCCTGACCCTCTCCCCAGCTTGCTGCCTTTAACAGCCTGCAACCTTTATTCCTCTAGGTCACGTCACAATCAACTCTGAACTCTGAACTCTGGCTTTGGCTTGTTTCACTATCTTAGAACTAGAGGAGGGCTCCAACCCATTTCCCGTCCAACAAAGATCCCATTTCCTTGGTTTCTTTAACGGGCTCATTACCTTTCCTTTGTTTTCTTAATGGCTCATCTCCCAGGCGATTACCTCCTGAGGAAGCTGGCCAGGCTTATATTCCAACCCTTGCTGGATCCAGGGGTTCATGAGGCTTGATTAAATTCTAGCACTTACTGGGGTCTAGGAATTTAGAAGTGTCTAGTGTCCACAAACTCATAACAGTATGTTTCCATCTATGCACATGTACTGATATAAATATACTGATGGAAATACAGTAGTACTTCGGGTTACATATGCTTCAGGTTACAGACTCCGCTAACCCAGAAATAGTACCTCGGCTTAAGAACTTTGCTTCAGGATGAGAACAGAAATCGTGCTCTGGTGGTGCAGCGGCAGCAGAAGGCCCCATTAACTAAAGTGGTGCTTCAGGTTAAGAACAGTTTCAGCTTAAGAACAGACCTCCAGAACGAATTAAGTACTTAACCCAAGGTACCACTGTATAGAAATAATTCTTACTTGGGTGAAGTTGGACTTGTTTGAACCATTAGGCATCACTTTGCGCACACAGTCAACCTCACCTGACATGCTTTTGCCCAATTCCCTGGTTAGGTGATAACTATGAGTAAATGAAGGTTCATTCCCATATTACTGTCACTGACTCCCAGTGGGAACCTTGGTGTCAGAAGTAACCACGTCAATTACCTGACCCATGCAGTTCCTTTCTACAGATCGCACCCCAGCAGTGTAGGACCCAGCCATGTGGAAACAGCTGCTGTGACACTTCAGTTATATATGAACAGGCATTATGGCCTGTCCCCTTCTGACTGCACATGATAAGGGCATAAGAATTGCCTTGTTGGATTAGACCCATTTACTCCAGCGTTTTCTCTCTAACAGTGGCCAGGCAAATATCCAGCATGTACGCTGACGTACCCAGGGACTCTGGCAGCTGAATTCCTTTTAATGGGAAGATCAGCACACACCAAAATAATAATTGCGAGGCTTGGGTTTTGCTAAGCTTTCCTCTTGAATGCTGAAAATGAAATCTGCTGTCAAAAAGTGGGCTTGCTTGGAACCGGACAGCAAATGTCTGAATTGTCAGCTTTCCAAAGACGTGGATTTTCTTGCTGGAATGCCAGTGCAAGTCTGTGATGCTGTACTTATGCACTAGAATGGTCCGCTTTGATTTCCTCTTGTTGTCTTTGGGGTCTAATGCATGCCAGGCAAAGGGGTGCCTGTATCCAGGTGTGAATGGAGGATCCTGTTTCTTCCTTCTGCATTATTTTTGGAGGCAAGAAGAAATCTCCGGGTTCTGCTCCTACAAATGGGATGTGGTCCCCTCCCCCCCCCCCCGTTTAGCAGATTATGCATATGTATGTTTGCAATACACACACATAGACATTTCTCCTGCAGTAAAGAGATACGTAGATTTGCTGACATTTTGGGTTGCTCTTAGCCAATATCTTCTGCAGAGACAGCTTCATCTCCCCATCTAATATAAAACTGTCAGACTGTCTGTTACTCCAGGAAAACCATTTATTTTTCCTACTTGTGCAGGGCTAAATCATGGTTTGCAAAACAGCACTTTACCATCCAACATCCCTCCCCGACTCCCCTAGTTTTTTTACATTCTCAATTCCCACACTGATGTAATTGAAATTGTGTGTGTGTGTGTGTGTGTGTGTGTAATATCCTGCTCATCTGGGAACAATTTTTTCAGCCATCGGCCATCGCTGATGACCTCTGGTTCCCTTCGGAGGCTTATAGACAAAGGAAGGTTAGAAGATAAAGTTTCTCATTTGCCATTGCATTCAGCACAATATACCTTATGCTGCTGGCATAGAAAAATGTTGTTTTTTTTTAAATAAAGAAAAGAAAAGAAGAAAAGAAAAGAAGCCTAGCAGGATGGGGGAGGGGTGGAAAGAGCTAAAAAGAAATCTGATTATATCAGAATCGATTAAGTCTGCTGTAATTCTCATTCTCTGATGACAGACTTTTATCTCAGAATGAGTTTTCCTGAAGTGCTTTTATATATATATAAAGGTCTAAGAGCTTTTAATAAGTCAAACCTCAAAATTTCTGCCTTTATTCTTTTGACTTTTAAAACAGGATGGCGAGCGACAGCAGCGAGAGGAGGGAACGGGAGAGATGAAAAAGGATTCCTATCAAAGCGATTACTTGGCACAAGCATTGCGGTGAAAACAACAGCTTCCGTTCCTCCGTCTCTGCCATTCTAGATTCCTGCTATATTTTTTTTGCTGCCTTTTGCATTTGCAAATGTAGGTCACCTTTTCAAAGGTGGGCCTGGGCTTTCATTTCTGAGGCAGAAGTGCTACTTAGACTGGCTTTTGTGGGCAGAATAAGGCATTTCCATTATTTTCTGGAACACAAAGGAATGTGCTTTTTTTAAAATAAAAAACTTCCTCTCTTCTGCGGCCTCCTGATTCTGCTGCGCTACCCCTTAGCAGTGGGGAACGTCAGGGACCAGGAGTCAACTTCTATTCAGGTGATGATGCTGAGGACTCTGAACCAGAAGGCCAGCAGCCTAAGACAAAAGTCCCTGCTTCCCACAAACCTGGGGTGTGTGTAGTCCATGTCCCTCTGGCCACAGGTTGCGGCGTTGCCACCCTTGGACTCTGAAGGCTTCACTGAATCATGGAATAATAGAATTGTCATCTAGGGTCATCTAGTCCAATCTCCTGCAATGTTAGAATCTCAGCTAAAGCACCCATGACAGATGGCCATCCAACCACTGCTTAAAAACCTCTAAGGAAGGAGAGTCCACAACCTTCCAAGGGAATCTGTTCTACTGACGAATAACTCTCACTGTCAGAAAGTTCTTCTTGATGTTGAGTCAGAATCTGCTTTCTTGTAACTTGAAGCCATTGATTCGAGTCCTACCCTCCGGAGCAGCGGAAACTTATCTTGTCCCCTCTTCCATGTGACAGCCCTTAAGATATTTGAAGATGGCTATCCCATCTCCTCTCGGTCTCCTCTTTTCCAGGCTAAACATACCCAACTTCTTCAACCGCTCCTCATAAGGTTGGTTTCCGGGCCTTTGATCATCTTGGTTGCCCTCCTGTGCACATGATCCAGGGACAGCAGAAACTCCTCCCATCTGCCACAGTAGGAGAGTACTTTTATCAAAGCAGCAGATTCCATGATGGACAGGATGGTCTACAATTAGGAGGCAGCTGTTGCTGCTACCATAGGTGACCAAGTTTCATAAGAACATAAGAAGAGCCTGCTGAAACAGGTCAAGGGACCATCTAGTCCAGGATCATGTTCTCACAACAGCCAACAGATGACTGTGGAAAATCAGCAAGCAGGATTTGAACACAAGAGCACTCAGCCTTCCTATGGCCTCCAGAAGCTGGTATTCAGCTGCAGTGGATACCCCTCACGGGTAGTAGTCCTCTCCTCCACGAATTTTTCTATTTTAAAGCCATCCACAATGGTGGACATCAGTGCCTCCTGTGGACGTGAGCTCCTTAGCTGAATTATTCACTGTGTAGGCCACATTCACACCATACATGAAAAACATTATGATACCACTTTAAATAGCCATGGCTTCCCCCAAAGAATTATGGGAGCTGGATTAGGTGAGGCTAATGCCTTTTATAGATTGTCGTGCAGAACACCACAAGGATCCTTGGAGCGTGGTAGAGCGAAGGAGCTTGCTCTCCTCTGTCCTCCCTCTAGCTTTTGATTTCCCAGTTACGATGCAAGCGGCTATAATTTGTCTCTGTAGGACCTCACAAATTAGCAGTCATTCTGCATCTCGTCTGAGCAAAGCCCGAGTACCTTGGTTCCCTGACCTCCTTTGGAGAGTTCCAGCACAAACCATTAAAAGTGATCGGGGATTTTCTGCCCTCTCGCTGAACTCCATTAATTCAAGGCAGGCCCAGGAGTTGCGTTGTAGGGGCACTGCCAAACATGAAATGACTGCTTAGCTCATAACATTTATTATCAGAAAGCCATATCCTTCAAGTGTCCTGATTTCCCAGGGAAATCTCCAGAATTACAGAAACCATCCCATGATTCTGCACTTGTAGTGGTGCGGTGCTCTCGCAAGTCAGCCGGTTCCCGTGAGGGCGCAGCAGCAAAACTCACGGGGACAGTGAAGGCTGCTCCATAAACGCAAATGAAGCAATGCCTCACCAACCGAAGTCTGCCTTCGGCCAGCTCCCACCTGATTGATTGCCTTCTTACTTACAGCCAGCCAGTGGCGTAGCGTGGGTTGTCAGCACCCGGGGCAAGGCAAGTAATTTGCACCCCCTAACCCGTGGATTTGCGCCCCCTAACCCTAACCCCCAGATGTTGCGCCCGGTGCGGCCGGCCCCCCCTGCACCCCCCACGCTACGCCACTGCAGCCAGCTCAGGGGGTGAAAGTGCCTGTTATCTTCCTCCTCTTTATTTTCCTTGAAGAACCCAGAAGGGAAGAGGATGAGGACAAAGCTAGAGTCAGCAGGCCCTGGCTGTCATTGGCTTTGAGTCTGTCTACTCTTGCACTACTTGCCTTCTGCTCCACCAGTCCCAATGGGCACCATTCTCTACTGGGGTCACCCCAAGTATACTGCCCGCACCCTCTTATTTCTCTGTTTCCCCATTTTGGCAGCAGTCCTAGTGGCACTGACCAGCTGAGCTCACTATTAAAAGGATTGATGTAAAGCAAGGTTTCCCAAACTTGGGTTTCCAGTTGATTTTCGACTACAGTTCCCACCATCCCCAGCTAGCAGAACCAGTTGTCAGGGATGGTGGGAATTGTAGTCCAAAAAATGGCTGGAGACTAAAGTTTGGGAAACACTGATGTAAAGTCATTGCTTTGTGTCTCCAGCATGTTCCTTTTAAAGTTCGTTCAATCTTGGTATCATAAAGCAATTTTTAAAAAATTAAATCTTTACTAGTTTTTAAAGACATACACTAAAAAAACAACACAAAACATATCAGGGAAGGATCTCCAGCCAAGAGACTTCCTATTTCCACTCTTTCATATGGTTTGACTCTTGTTTCAACAATGCAATTTCCCATTGTTGACTTCTTCTTCTTCTTCTTCTTCTTCTTCTTCTTCTTCTTCTTCTTCTTCTTCTTCTTCTTCTCGTCCTCCTCCTCCTCCTCCTCTCTTCTCTCTTCTCTTTCTTTCTCCCCCATCTGACAGAGCTTCCCCATATCTCTTCACCAGAGAGGTGATTGCTGCGAAATGGCGGGGAAGGGCAGTTGCTCAAATGAAATAAAAGAAAATTAGTTTTTAAGGGGATCAAATTGAATGGAATAGGGCCCTTAAGGATAACAAGCTGGCAATAATTCAGTCGCACTCTTCCTGGACTGCTTGTGTTTATTAAATATTCTTATTGACTTCGGATTCTCCTGGTGTTCCACATTCTGGAGGGGGACAGAATTACAGCGGTGGAATGTTCTGTCAAGAGATGCTGAATGGCCACCTGAGAAATGAGCACACTTAGGAAAGAAGCGCTTCGCTTTCATCCTGATTTGTGTGAGTGCCTTTGTGGGAACACACAGTGGGGCAGCCCTGCCACTAGGCAGGGTGAGGCGGATACAGTCCCAGATTTATGTATAAGCTAAACAAGCTATAGCTTAGGGCCCCACTCTCTTGGGCCCCCCAAAAATTTTAAAGGAAAAAAACACCTGGATGTACATTTCCAAAATATAAGATAAAAAACAAACAAAATAAAACCTACATACAGCAATAGTGTTTGGTGTTGTGTAGGTTCCTATGATGTAAGTAATGTAAGCCTGCTCCCTAAAATATCACTATCAGTATTTATATACAGTGGTACTTCTGGTTACGAACTTAATTCATTCCAGAGGTCTGCTCTTAACCTGAAACCATTCTTAACCTTAGGTACCACTTTAGCTAATGGGGCCTCCCACTGCTGCCACGCTGCTGGCATGCGATTTCTGTTCTCATCCTGAGGTAAAGTTCTTTACCCGAGGTACTACTTCCAGGTTAGCGGAGTCTGTAACCCAAGGTGTTTGTAACCTAAGGTCTTGTAACATTGGTACCACTGTACTTTTTCTTAATTGTATTTCACTATTACAGTGGTACCTCTAGTTGCGGACTTAATCCGTTGCAGGGTGCTGTTTGCAACCCGAAAAGTCCACAATTAGAGTGCCTCTTCTGCCCATGTGCGCAGTGTGATTGAGCACTTCTGCACATGCACAAAGTGTGCAGATGGCTTCTGCACATATGTGGGTGGCAAACCCGGAAGTAAACACTTCTGGGTTGCCGCATTTGTAAGCTGAAAGTCCGTAATAAGAGCGGAAAGCAACACAAGGTATGACTGTAATATAAAGGTAAAGGTAAAGGTACCCCTGCCCGTACAGGCCAGTCGTGTCCGACTCTAGGGTTGTGCGCCCATCTCACTTAAGAGGCCGGGGGCCAGCGCTGTCCGGAGACACTTCCGGGTCACGTGGCCAGTGTGACGAAGCTGCAGCTGGCGAGCCAGCACCAGCGCAGCACACGGAAACGCCGCTTACCTTCCCGCTATAAAGCGGTACCTATTTATCTACTTGCACTTAGGGGTGCTTTCGAACTGCTAGGCGGGCAGGAGCTGGGACCGAAAGACGGGAGCTCACCCCACCGCGGGGATTCGAACTGCCGACCATACGATCGGCAAGTCCTAGGCACTGAGGCTTTACCCACAGCGCCAACCGCATCCCTATGACTGTAATATACTTCTTCTTAATTGTATTTGTTCAACAATTGCTTTGATAAAATACATATTTTATTATTTGCAAATGGCTTTAGATACCTATTAGGTCCATAAATTACCATATATATATATATATATATATATATATATATATATATATCAATCACAGCAACAATAGGTTGTTGACAAAGGACAGCTGGACATATAAAGGGCCCCATTACATTCAGTAGCTTAGGGCCTCATGACACCTAAATCTGGCCCTGGGCAGATGCCTCTGGCAGCATGCTGGCTGGGACTGATGGAAGTCCATGACATCTGGAGGAGGGCAGGGATGGGCTCTTGAGGTGGAGTCCATTGATGCTTTTGAATTATGGTGCTGGAGGAGACTCTTGAGAGTCCCATGGACTGCAAGAAGACCAGACCTCTCCATTCTGAAGGAAATCAGCCCTGAGTGCTCACTGGAAGGACAGATCCTGAAGCTGAGGCTCCAAGACTTTGGCCACCTCATGAGAGGAAAAGACTCCCTGGAAAAGACCCTGATGTTGGGAAAGATTGAGGGCACAAGGAGAAGGGGATGACAGAGGACGAGATGGTTGGACAGTGTTCTTGAAACAACTAACATGAGTTTGACCAAACTGTGGGAGGCAGTGGAAGACAGGAGTGCCTGGCGTACTCTGGTCCATGGGGTCATGATGAGTCAGACAGGACAAAATGTCTAAACAACAACAACAACATCATATACAAAGCACGTCTTACACCAGGAAGTTTGTCCTGCACAGTGTCTGAATCAGGCTTTAAGTGTGGCAGCACCTCCTCTTCAGAACTTTCTCCTATCACATATCAGACCAAGATCATCAGTCTTGTCCGTTAGGTGCTTGTTGAAGACTTTTCCTCTTTCAACAAGCCTTCTAAGTGGAAATTGCTTTCTCAGCTGCTATCTGTATTGGATTTCAAATTGATTTTGCATACCCAGCTGTATTTCTTTGTTTCTAAATTGTATTTATATTGTCAATTGTCTGTTTTTACCTATGCAACTGTATGATGTGTGCTCTTCTCCTTCCTTAGAGGTTTTTAAGCAGAAGTGGGATGGTCTTCTGTCATGGATGCTTTAGCTGAGATTCCTGCATTGCAGAGGGTTGGACTAGATGACTAGATGACCCTTGTGTCCCTTCCAACTCTACAAATCTATGATTCTATATTCTAGATGCCTCATAGGAAGCGAATCCTAAATTAGTAGTAACAGCAGTAGTAGTCTTATAAGTAACAATAATGATGATTATGATGTACAATTGTATAGTGCAAACAAGAAGGTCTTTAAATGAACCATTAAATGGGCATTGCAAAGCCAATGTACAGTGGTACCTTGGAAGTTGAATGGAATCCGTCCCGGACGTCTGTTCAACTTCCAAAACGTTCAAAAACCAAAGCACGGCTTCTGATTGGCTGCAGGAAGCTCCTGCAGCCAATCGGAAGCCGCAGAAGCCCCGTCGGACATTCGGGTTCCAAAAAACGTTCGCAAACAGGAACATTCACTTCCGCCGTTCGGGAGCCAAAACGTCCAAGTACCAAGGCGTTTGGGATCTAAGGCACGACTGTACATCTTTCCTCCTTTTGGATTGGGGCCCTGGTGTTTTGCAGAGTGAGAACCTTTGTCAAATAATTTCTTTAGGCAGCTGTGAATTCAGAAGAGCAATACAATATATGGAAATATAGAATTGTTCTCGTCATTCTGAACCATTCATTTGGGTCTCAGGATTCACCGCCCCCTGCTCTGAATCATTCCTTGGTTTTTAAATAAGTCTTCTTGCTCATCATGCTTGGGGCATTCAGTCCCCAATTCAAATAACAATGAATTCCATTGAGGTACGACCTTTCATGACTCTGCAGCCTGCCATGAGCCCTGGAGATGAAATTAAAAAACCCTTGGCAGGCTATTGTTGCTAAATAACCCAGAGGGCATTATTTTATTCTCCCTCACAAGGAAGGGAGCTTTCACTGGGGAAATGCACTGATTTGCCTTTTGTGCCTTAGCATGATTCAGGCCGGCAGATTTGCATTACGTCCAGTGCTTGGAATGGGAAAATCTGGGCAAGGATATATCTGGAAAGTGAGCAAGTTTCACGATGGGGAGAAACAATGGCGCCCCAGCCCTTTCAGTCCCTGCTGTGGTGGGGCGACAGAGCTTTTCAGTCTGCAACTCAGTATGGAATGATTTAGAGATCTCTGTGCAGCACCTCCCTGCTCCTCTCCGCCCAACACACCTGGTTCCAGTTGGTAAGATTGCAGTTTCTGTCAGGAGGAGGTGCTTAAGTCATTTTGGTGGCTGAGCCATGAAGTGGAAGCCCCCTCCACCAAGGGTGCCAACTTGAATAAAATATTTGGGGCTGGGCCAATGGAAAAGTGGGATAGATATAAGATATACAGTGGTGCCTCGCAAGACGAAATTAATCCGTTCCGCGAGTCTCTTCGTCTAGCGGTTTTTTCGTCTTGCGAAGCAACCCCATTAGCGGATTAGCAGATTAGCACTATTAGCGGTTTAGCGGCTATTAGCGGCTATTAAAGGCTTAAGGGATTAGCGGATTAGCTGCTGAAAGGCTATTAGCAGTTTAGCGGCTTAGAAAAAGGGGGTGGGGAGCAAAAAAACCCCTCAAGAATCGCAAGACATTTTCGTCTTGCGAAGCAAGCCCATAGAGAAATTCGTCCTGCGAAGCGCATTGAAAAACGGAAAACCCTTTCGTCTGGCGGGTTTCCCGTCTTGCGAGGCATTCGTCTTGCGGGGCACCACTGTATGTTCAAAAATACAGTAAAGGTTTGGATTTGGATTTGGTATCCCACTTTATCACTACCCGAAGGAGTCTCAAAGCAGCTAAATCTCCTTTTCCCTTCCTCCCCCACAACAAACACTCTGTGAGGTGAGTGGGGCTGAGAGACTTCAAAGAAGTGTGACTAGCCCAAGGTCACCCAGCAGCTGCATGTGGAGGAGCAGGGACACGAACCCAGTTCACCAGATTACGAGTCAACTGCTCTTAACCACTACACCACCAAAGTTCGCTATCTATGATAGCATTTGATTGACGTTGGAGAGAGACTGAGTTGAGAAATAAGACCAAGGGTACATATTGATATAGGAATGTATTAGACAAAATGTGAAGAAATATACAATAATAAGAGTACGGTACATTCAATTGTTAAAAAGGAATATACAATGGGATAGACAGGAAGTCCAAAGTGTTGGTACAGATTTGACTTTGGAATAGTTTTTTGTCCTTTTTTTTGTTTTCTTCTTGCCTTTTTTGTTATCTTTGTTATCTTTATGTATATAACTTTGTATATAAATTTTGTATACATATTGAACACTATATGATAATAAGCATTGCATTGTAATATGATATTCTTTACCGAGGTAACATAAGAATGTTAATATATGTTAGTATATTATTAATAGTATATTATATTAATATATGCAAAAAAGAAAAAAAATCTGAGATATGAAGGCTAGGTCTAAATGGCACCTTAAACCTAAGTTATGGGCACTGCAACAGAATTTCTAGGTGTGCTTTTTTATATACAGTGGTGTTGGGAAACTGTGTACGTGCATCTACTCACACAAAGTCAATTAAGGTTTGGCAGACAGCCAGAAGGCAATCTGAAGGAGTAAGTCTGCCTGGTGATAACAGAGACATGGAGACTGCTCCCTGGTCAAGCTCTCTCAAAGGAGTGATAATTAATGGCCTACTAACTGGTGGTTCAGTGTTCAGTAGTTCTGAACCTCGGGTTACATACACTTCAGGTTACAACTCTGCTAACCCAGAAATAGTACCTCGGGTTAAGAACTCTGCTTCAGGATGAGAACAGAAATTGTGCTCCTGCGGCGTGGCAGCTGCGGGAAGCCCCATTAGCTAAAGTGGTGCTTCAGGTTAAGAACAGTTTCAGATTAAGAACGGACCTCCAGAACGAATTAAGTACGTAACCAGAGGTACCACTGTATATACAAAGCTGAAAATGAATGAACAGCAGCTAAAATATTATGTTCATTTTTCACATGGTCTAGTCCTTCCCCTGCCCACCCCTCTAATATTCTTAAGAGGGTCTCTTCCACAGTCTTCAGAGAATAGCTGGAAGTGTGGAGGCAGAAAAAGTTCCTCCTTTCCTTCCACTCTACATTTTTAATCTGAAATCTTAGGCGCGGTACTGCGCCCAGAGTTCACAAATTGCTTGCACTCATGAAATTCCCTGTCGCAAAATGCGCCTAGAACAATGGGAGTTTCGAACAGCCTACCCTGCATAATCGATCACAAGACTGGGTGCACACACCATTGGAAAAGCAATTTCCATCAACTTTTGAGGGGAGCTGCCCTCCTCAAATATTTTAGTGGGGGATAAAGGGATCACATCCCCTAGGAGTTGGCACCTATGTCGTCCACTATTTACTGCTTTGGAATACCACCTCCAGACTTTCTCAATCCATTACGCCCCATCAGGCACCATCTTTAAATAGTAATGGCTTCCCACAAATAATTCTGAGAACTGTGATTTATTAGGGGCACTGAGTGCTGTTAGGAGACCCCTTACTCCCTCCAAAGAGCTGCAATTCTCAGTGGGGTTTAACAATCCATTTCACATCCAGGGAACTCTAGGAAATTGCAGCTCTCTGAGGTGGAATATGGGCTCTCCTAATGAGCTCCCATTGCTCGGTCCCTGCTCCTGCCCACCTAGCAGTTCGAAAGCACGCCAAAGTGCAAGTAGATAAATAGGTACTGCTCTGGTGGGAAGGTAAACGATGTTTCTGTGCACTGCTCTGGTTTCTCCAGAAATAGCTTAGTCATGCTGGACACATGACTGTCTGTGGACAAACGCTGGCTCCCTCGGCCTATAAGGCGAGATGAGCGTGCAACCCCAGCGTCGTCAGCGACTGGACCTAACTGTCAGGGGTACCTTTACCTTAGCAACTCTCAGTTCCCAGGATACTTTGGGGGAAGCCATGGCTGTATGAAGTGTTATGATACCACTTTAAATGGATCATGCAGATGGGGCCATAGTTGGAGCACTGATCAAGCAACTGCAATTCATAAGAAATCCACTGTTATGTCCATCATTCAGAGATGTCACTGTAGTCTATATCAGTGCATGGATAGGTCAGTCGGTAGAGCATGAAACTTGGAATCTCAGGGTTCAGGCCCAATGTGGGGCAAAAGCTTCCTGCATTGCAGGGGGTGGACTAGATGACACTTGTGATCCCTTCCAACTCAACAATTCTTTGATTCTATGAGTCTCCCATGCAAGTAATGTCCATCCATTACAATGGATCCACTTCCTCCTTCCACCTTGCTGTCTACTCTTCCTTTCCCCCCACCCTATATTTTCCTTAAACGGTAAACTTAGAGATGTTTAGTTCCACTTCTAGCAGATGCTTGTCTGCGGCTTTCCGCCTCCACCCCAACACCTGGGTCGCCAAGGCACTACAAAGCACTTCAGGGACCACTGCTTTGACTTCTGCTGCCTCCTATAGATCCTGCTTCACCTCTGTAAAATCCATAGTCTCTCTGAGGCACATGGTTTTAGTTCAGGATTTGGGATTCATCCAATGCACTCCACTATATCTCTTTCACCGTCTCTATTTGAGACTAATTAAGGGGAAATCCCTACTGCTGTTTTTGACACTTCTCTCTTCCTTCCAAATTATCAGTTGGCAAACTGACAATTTTGGTGAGGAGAAGAGCTGCGGAAATAAAATTTGGCCACCTGGGCGCAACAACAACAACAACAACATATTGTGCCAATTTAAGCTAACACTACAATGATACCAAGACAGACCATCGGCCCCGCTAGCTCAGCCCTGTCTACTGGCCTTGGCTTTTTAAGGTTTCATGCAGGAGTTTCAACCCAAATGTCCATGGAGATGTTGGGGTTGAACCTGGATGAGCTGATGGTCTGGCAAGATGGCTGAGCTGGCACTTCACCAAGCCAGCTGCATTTGGGGGCCACACCATAACATCAGCAAGATCTCAGACGAATCAAGAAGCCATATTCTTGCTCTTAAAGTATTTGTTATGAAAAGTTGAGGTATCAAATGAAAATCTTACCAGCTCCTGCCAGACTCAGCAGTTCAAGGAGAGGCTGCTCTGTAACTGTTGTTCTCAGTGGATCTCCCAAAAGCATAAAAGCACAATTTATTATTTTTATTTGCTACGTTCATGCTTTTTCCTCCAGTGAGCTGTGAAGGGGTCATGCTTGGATTGCTCCCCAACATTTTATAATGTGATTAGAGATGATATTCTTTGAGGTAGGCTTAGGTTGGAATAAAATGACTAACCAAAGGTCACCCAGTTGTGTTTCATTGTTAAGTCAGGATTTTTATCCAGGTCTTGGTCCTAGCTAACCATTACCACTCCCCATCTCTCTCTACACACACACTCATGTATATTGCTATGAGTTTGTGGGGAGCCTGGTCTCCCCGTCTAATTCCTGAACCCCACTTCTAATCCAGGGCTCCAGACGCTGAATTTAGCAGTGTCAAAACAAAGGCAAAACCAGTTTTCCAAGTTCAGCAAATTGCCATTTTAATGGGCCATTAAAAGAGGACCAAGGGAATTGTTACGACCCATTAGGAAAGCCATCAGCAAAGCCCAGGCTATGTGACAACCAACAAATGGGTGGATCCCTGCCTTTGGCTCTAGGTACCGTATTTTTCGCTCTATAGCACGCACCCGACCATAACACGCACATAGTTTTTAGAGGAGGAAAACAAGAAAAAAAAATTCTAAACGAAACAGTGGATGTATAATTTTTGTGGTTCATGCTGTGGCCACAGACATGTGATCTGACGGTGAGTTTGGGGTAGCCCAATGCAAAAATTCTGAGGATCCATGTGGATCCATGCTTTGTAACCACGTTTTTGCACCACTGCGGCCCCAGGCAACAGTGGGTGCGTGATTTTTTTTGGTGCAAGCTGTAGCAATGGACATGCTATGTGATCTGATGGTGAATTTGGGGTGACCCAGTGCAAAACTCCTGAGGATCCATGTGGATCCGTGCTTTGTAGCCACGTTTTAAGTGGGGAGGGAAGGAAAAGCACTCAAGGGACAAGGAACACGCCTGGGGTGGGTGGAGAAGGATGCTGTTAATAATGAAGAAGAGGGATATAAGAGGAGAAGGCTCCTCTCCTCTCCCGCTTTGCTCCTTTAAAGGCTCTACTTCTCTCCCTCCTCCCCGGCTCACTGAAAAACTTTGCTGCTATAGTGGTGCCCCGCGAGACGAATGCCTCGCAAGACGGAAAACCCGCTAGACGAAAGGGTTTTCCGTTTTGGAGGTGCTTCGCAGGACGAATTTGCTGTGGGCTTGCTTCGCAAGACAAAAATGCCTTGCAATTCCTGGGGGTTTTTTTCCCCTCCCAGCCTTTTCCCCAAGCCCCTAAGCCGCTTAACAGCTGTTCGCTAAGCCGCTTAACAGCTGTTCGCTAAGCCGCTTATCAGCTGTTCGCTAAGCCACTTATCAGCTGATCTAAGCTGCTAATAGCCTTTTAGCAGCTAATCCGCTAATCCCTTAATCCTTTAATAGCCGCTAATAGCCTTTTAGCAGCTAATCCGCTAATCCCTTAAGCCTTTAATAGCCGCTAATAGCCGCTAAACCGCTAATAGCGCTAATAGCGCTAATCCGCTAATGGGCTTGCTTCGCAAGACGGAAAAAACGCAAGACGAAGAGACTCGCGGAACGGATTCTTTTCGTCTTGAGAGGCACCACTGTATTTAGCCAGCTGAGTGGGGAGGAGAGAGGGACAGAGAGCCTGCTTGCGAAAAACTTTGCTGCTATTTAGTGAACTGTTCTCTCCCTGCTCCCCAGTTCGCTGAAAGAAACAGTTCCGGACTCGTGTAAGCGGCTCCTCTCCTCTCCCGCTTTGCTCCTTTAAAGCATGCAGGCTCTCTGTCCCTCTCTCCTCCCCACTCAACGGCTCTTCTCCCGCTTTGCTGTTTCAAAGCGAGCCACGGAGGAGGGAAGGAAGGGGAACCATGGATCCTCTGGTCACGACTGCAGCAGATCCCTCCGCCATCCATAGGCATTCGCTCCATAACACGCACAGACATTTCCCTTTACTTTCTAGGAGGAAAAAAGTGTTATGGTGCAAAAAATACGGTAGTTTGCAGAAGACGATGCAAGAGATTTTAGGGGAAGTTTTGCAGGGTAAAAGGTGTCAGTTTGCAAGTGGGTCAGAGCACCATTTGGGCTGACAGTTTGAATCCAGGACTGTGGACATTGAAGAAACAGAACCCTCTTGGAGTGTAATGGTTTGAACGCCTCCAACTTAGCCTCAGCTTGTGTATATGTGTGTATATATATATATATATATATATATATATATATATATATATATATGTAAATAAACCATATATCCTAAAGACATTACAGTCTCTGATGTGCCTCATTTCCAAAAGGAAACATGAACCCCAAGTAAGCACCTGGACTCCTGGAATATACAAGTCAACAAAGGCCACATTCACACCATAGTTTGAAAGCACTATGATACCGCTTCAAACAGTCATGGCTTCCCCCCAAAGACTTCTGGGAGCTGTAGTTTGTTCTGTGAGGAACTGTAGTTCTGTGAGGGGAATAGAGGTCTCCTAACAACTCTCAATAAACTGCAGCTCCCAGAGTTCTTTGGGGGAAGCCATGTCTGCTTAAAGTGGTGTAATAACACTATCAATCTACGATATGAACATGGTGGCCCAAGTTAGGGGATTTCAGTTGTACATTATGGGATATGCACTGATAGGCAGCAAAGTCATATGACCACCAAAATGTTTGCAAGCACAAGCAGTATTCAAGAGCATCATGAGTGCAATACAAATGACTTCTGGAGGGGCTCTCACACTAAAATATTTTAAGAGGCATTCCTCCCAAAAGGGACAATTAGGACAGGGTTTTGCCAGGGGGAAAAACCTGGTGAACAGATGCCATTGATACGACAGCCATTAATTCAGGTCCCTCATGATATAAGCAACGACCTAGTGTATGGACACAGCTGCAAATAAAACGTTCTAAATGTGTTGTAAAGTGCAATGTACAACCGTGACACTAGATGGCGACAGTGAGCTATGGCAAATTCAATGCATTTTTCAAAAGGTTTTTTTAAAAAAGCATTTTCACAGCATTTTTAAAATTTGTGTGCATTCCACCTATGTTGCTCAGGAGACCTTGCCTTAGTCAACAATTTCATCTCCTTCTGATTTTCTCCTGCTCTGTAGTCTTGTCGAGAGAGACTGCATAAAATACAGATCGTTGCAAGTGAGACCCAGTATTCTTAATTTGTTCACATATTTTGGAGTGACGGCACTCGATGAAATATTTATGCGTTCTCCTTCTAACTGGATTCTGCACCCCCCACCCTTCTCCTCACAATATTCAAGTTTCTTTATAACTGTGGTTAAAGGGGATGAGGGAAATGAGTGCCAGAATCCTATTTGGTGCAGATTCTCATGGAACTTTGAAGTGTCAGGCATAGCTCTAATGGCTTTAGCCCAAACGTAGCAGAGTTTTTCCTGCACAGCAAAGAAGCTAGTTGAGGTGGAAATGACTAGTCAGCTAGACTCAGAATAACTATTTACAGGATTTATTAAAAAGGAAAAGAAAACAGCAGAGTTTCTGCATACAAAACAAAGCAAAATAAATCCTTTCTTTCTCTCTCTCTCTTAACCATACACAGCACTCCTACTCCTAACACACCTACCACACCAAACTGTGCTAGCATTCCTAGATAACAGAGTTGAGTGCTGGTCCTTAACCAATCAGAGTAAGTAGTTTCTAGGTCAAGCAGACCTTGGCTTTCTGCCAAGAGTAAATTGACACTGCCTTGAGTTAATTGTGTGAAGCCAGAATCTGTAAGTTTTCATGAGAATCAATTAACAGAAACTGAACACCCCCTCACAGATTCTGCTGGCCAAAACATCAAATAACACCTATGTAGGAGATTATTTTTCCAGCAAACCTAAACTCTTGCACATTTGCTTGTTCTTTATCTTTGCCAATGGTTAATACATCTGCTACATTTTCTTCACTTGATACATAAGTACATGTGATTATAATGTCTTGTACACAGCACATTTTGGTATTTTACAGAGATATGTTTGGTCTGGACTACTGTGCTAGATACAATAAACTTCCAATTACAGAATGATATACATCAGGATGTTCAAATTCAGGACTCTCATCTATATGAAGTGTTTTTATGAAACCTGGATCCATAGGCACCACTGCCCCTTTGCAATCCTGCATCCCGTATGAAGTCAGTAGTTGTTTAACTTTGTTCTGCTGACTAATTTGGCAGCTGCCATCTTGGGCCCAGCACACTTCCAACCCTAGATATGTCCTAACCGGGCCTAAGTCTTTCATTTTACCAGAGGTTTAAGTTTGTACACCCACCTGCAGCCTACAATCTTTGCCCCCTCAGGCGCTGCTACTGGTGTAAAGACCTTGTGCTCATTCAGAGAGGACATCTCTTCCTCCATTGCCTGTTTCCAGAGCTCTGCCTCCTCTTTTGGCAATTTTAACACCTCCTGGAAACTCTTGGGCTCTGCAATTACACTAAACACATTTGCAGTATCCGGAGAAAAACGCACCGGAGGCACTCCTTTGTTTTGTCTTTTAGATCTTCTGGGAGAAAATTTTTCTTCTGACCCACTTTCCTCCTCAGAACTACGACCTCTCTTTTGTTGCTTAGCAACTGGTCTCTGGCTAATTCCACTTTCTTGAGAGCTCTTATCTGAACTTTCCTCCCCCTCAGACTCTGATTCTCTAAGTTTACCTTCAGAGTCTTGAAGCTCCTGAGAAGGTTCAAACCAAACCTCAGTATTGGCATGTAGTCTCTCCCAGCCACTATGCTCACAAAAACTGGCATTCCTGGAGATCACAATGCCATTTGTCCCTTCAGCAAAGCGGAAACCTTTTCCCAGCTCCTGGTAACCCACAAACACTAACTGTTTGGTCTTAGGATCTCCCTTCTTTCTCATTTGTTTTGGAATTAATACCCAGGCTTTTGATCCAAACACATGCAAATGGTCAATTTTGGGTTTTTTGTGAAACAATTTAAAGTACGGAGTTGTACCTATTGTTTGATGAAAGAGCCTATTTTGGAGATAACACGCGGTGAGCATGTTCTCCCCCCTATAAGACATGGGCAAATCAGCATCATCAAGCATGGCAAACATCATATCTTGTAAAGATCTATGTTTTCGCTCTGCAACGCCATTCTCCTCTGGGGAAAAAGCGTTCGTTTTTCTATGCCCAATGCCACGCTTTTGTAACCAATCTCTAAAAGCATTTGACATAAATTCACCACCTCTGTCCGTCTGAATCCTTTTGAGTTTAATGGACAGAAATCTTTCCACAGATGCCACCCAGCCTTTAAACTTAGTGAACACATCACCCTTATTCTTCATGGGAAAAACCCAAGAATAACGCGTGGCGTCATCCACAATTGTTAATGAAAAACGCGATCCACCCCTGCTTACAGGAAATGGACCAATTACGTCCATGTGAACCAGCTGTAGCGGTGACTCACTAACTCTGTCACTTCTGGGGTAAGAGACTCTGTGGGTTTTAACCTTTTTACAAACATTACAATCAAGGTACTTGTTACAGCTCTTTAAATCACCCCCATCAGCCAATTCAGACATTTTTAGTACACTTTTCCAGCCAGCATGCCCCAGTTTCCTATGCAATAAGTGCACACAGTTGTCATGTATAGCTTTGTTATTCACTGCAGGCTGAGATTTACTGACTACTGCTGCAACTTGAGATCCTGCTTTAAGCCAAAACAAGCCTCCCTCTGACTTAGCAGTGCCTAAAATCTCACCAGCCTTCTTAATAATGCAACTGTCTCCTTCAAAATACACTTTAAACCCAGCTTTTAGCAAACAATCTACAGACATCAGATTGCTCCTTAATGAAGGTACACAAAGTACATTTTGCAGGCATTCACGAAGACAAGGAACAAAAACTGCACCCCCCGAAATCACTTCGGAAGTACTTCCGTCTGCTAGAGCCACCTGGCTGCGCTGTGCTGAGTTCTTGGAAACAAACAATTCATCTGAATTTACGATGTGCCGAGACGCTCCCGAATCGACCACCCAGACAGCTTGTTTCTCATCAGCAATCTTGACCTCTGCAGTCACCAGCTGAGCCGACTGTTTTCGTTTGAAGAATTTCTTTTTACGCTGCTGCTGCTGCTGATCTCGTCTCTGCTCCTGCACCGGCCACTGAGACTTGACCAACTCCGGACATTGTCGTTTTAGATGCGCTGAAGACCCACATCGGAAACAACGCCTAACAGCAAATGCTGACTCCTCACCGGTACGCTGCTTTTGCGTCACCTCTGGCACGGCATGAGAACTCCTTCCAAACCGCCCGCCTGTAGAAGCCTCTGCAGCAAATGACCTTTCTTGCCTCTTCTGCCATTCTTCAATCAAACGCCCAGTGACATAACTGACTGATAAATCATGCTCCTGTAAACCTTCTAGAGACAAAACTAAATTATCCCAGCTTTCCGGGAGAGAACTCAAAATAATAGCCACCTTCTCCTGCTGGTCTAATGCACAGTCTCTTTCCTGTAGCGCAGTAAACTTTAACTGTAAACTGTGTAGGTTTTCCTGCATTGTAACCCCAGGCTGTAACATTGCCTTGTACAATGCCTTGCGAATGAACAGCTTGGAAACCGCTGTCTCACGCACATGGAGTTCTTTAAGTGCTTGCCACACACCTCTAGCTGTCTTGATTCCCCTCACATACGGCAACTGGGAATCTTCCAGCCCCAAGACAATTGTGGCCCTTGCTCTTTGATCTTTATCGAGGTCTTCATCATCAGGCTTCGCAGGAAACTTACTCACCACTTGCCAGAGACGATCCCTCTGCAGCACTGCCTGCATGCGTTCCGACCACAGCAAGTAATTGGAGTCATTCAGACGCTCAAAAGCCATCTGAACTGGTTGTGAGGCCATCTTGAGAGCGATGTCCCTGGAACCCGGAACCAGCTACTCATGACCACCGAGAGAGAAAACAGGAACCACAGCAACCAGCATTCACACGCTGCGTCTGTTGTCCTTGTGTCCACTGCATCACCAGCTCACAACAGCCAGGAACCAGCCAGTGTCCATCTGCTGCACCAACAGGAACTTCTGGAACTACTGGAACCAGCACCGTTGATGCTGACACCACCACAACTCAGGCTGGCAGCACAATACCCATAACCTCATGGAACTTTGAAGTGTCAGGCATAGCTCTAATGGCTTTAGCCCAAACGTAGCAGAGTTTTTCCTGCACAGCAAAGAAGCTAGTTGAGGTGGAAATGACTAGTCAGCTAGACTCAGAATAACTATTTACAGGATTTATTAAAAAGGAAAAGAAAACAGCAGAGTTTCTGCATACAAAACAAAGCAAAATAAATCCTTTCTTTCTCTCTCTCTCTTAACCATACACAGCACTCCTACTCCTAACACACCTACCACACCAAACTGTGCTAGCATTCCTAGATAACAGAGTTGAGTGCTGGTCCTTAACCAATCAGAGTAAGTAGTTTCTAGGTCAAGCAGACCTTGGCTTTCTGCCAAGAGTAAATTGACACTGCCTTGAGTTAATTGTGTGAAGCCAGAATCTGTAAGTTTTCATGAGAATCAATTAACAGAAACTGAACAGATTCCTTGATTTTTCTATATTGTACAGCACTGAAGATTATTCACAAATATATAATTCATAAATATCTTGACCTTACAACAAATAAGAAGAAAGTAAATTGCAAACAAAAGTGGGGAGCAGGGAAGGAAAAGGGAGGGGGGGAACCCTACATTTTCTTGATATGATTCCACATTCCAAGGAATACATCTAGCTTGCATCTGTGCTGATAGAGAGATGCAAATCGGGCTTCTTTCTTTCTTTTTGATGCTATTCTTTTAGAGGAATGTTTGATGGTTTGCTTTCAAACCAGTTAAAATATATTTTTAAAACAGCTGCAATTAAAAACTTCTAAAAGCTAGAGTTAGAAAACACTCTAAAAGCATTTAAATACATTCTTCCACCCTGTGACCTTGGGGTTGTGAGAAATAGTATTAATCAACCACCAAACGCCTGGGTAAACAGGAATTGTTGTGTACTGAGTTGAATAGGATCCAAAATGCAGCAATCTGATTGGTCCTAGAACAATAGGATCCAGAATGCAGCAGTCTGATTGGTCCTAGAACAATAGGATCCAGAATGCAGCAGTCTGATTGGTCCTAGAAGAATAGGATTCAGAATGCAGTAGTCTGATTGGCCCTAGAACAATAGGATCCAGAATGCAGCAGTCTGATTGGTCCACAGGAGCCACCCAATCCAACTCCAGGTGGAAGTGAATCCGCAACCTGACTGGCCTACAGGAGAATCCCGGAATTAGCCAATCACGTGGGGCCCATTGTGTAAATAATGTATATAAAGCAGACATTTCAGGGAACTTCCATTCCTCACTACTATGAGCTGAATAAAGAGCATGAAATCCACACTCGACTCCAAGTATATTTCAGGATGTTCAAATTTCTCCTGAAAGTTAATAAAGTCTGAGTTTATTGAACCTGAGACCTGCAGGGAAAACAGAAGATTTAGCACTGAGCTGGCTCCCCATGGTCTATCTACAGCTTTGGTCACTAAAAGCAGCCTTCAAGGAAAGCAGCAGTATACCTTTCTGAATATTCAATGCTGGGGGGAACTGAAAGTTTGAACTCTTCCCTCCATGTGGACAGTTTTTCAGACTCAACAAGACTCTTTTTATGCTCGCATGGCAGCAACAGAGTGAATTTGTTGCACAGAAGCAGAGAGGGGACCGAGAGAGGGGAGAGAGGATTCGGGATCCGGCTGAACAGAAGGGAAATTTCCTGATGCCTACTGTTATTTGACTACGGAATGGTTTCCCAAGCAAAGTTCGTGGTTTATTTAATACCAAACTGGGCAGGATGCTAATCAAGTATTCTGCAGTGGGAAAGATAAAGCCTGGAAGACCTCATTGCTGCATGACTCTGGGGACTCTGTCATATTTTGTGGATGCGATCAGTATCCACAGTGCTTAATAATTAATACTGGCATCTGCTGCAGGAAAACAATATTGACTCAAGCATCTTAGTGTTCAAAGCAGAATTTCAAAAAGAGTCAGGCGGGCACAACCGTGCTCCTCCTTTGCTTCTTCGTTCCTTCGAGAGGAGCTGCCCCTACCTGCTCTGCTATGGTCTTCTCAAACCCATCGCCGCAGAAGGAGAACATGCCGAAGAAGGCTCAGTTTGCAGGGGGCTGGTCCAAGAGCTGCCAAACTTTCAGGTTCAGGGGGCACATTTGGGATGTTGGGAAATCAAAAAATGGCTATTGTAGCATTGTGGCCTAACACAAAATAGATGTGAAGAGGCATGGCATAACACAAAACAGATACCACATCCAATGCACTAGGTAAAGGTAAAGGGACCCCTGACTGTTAAGTCCAGTCACAGACGACTCTGGGGTTGTGGCGCTCATCTCGCTTTACTGGCCCAGGGAGCTGGCGTACAGCTTTTGGGTCATGTGGCCAGCATGACTAAGCTGCTTCTGGAGAACCAGAGCAGCACACAGAAATGCTGTTTACCTTCCCGCCAGAGTGGTACCTATTTATCTACTTGCACTTGGGTGTGCTTTCGAACTGCTAGGTTGGCAGGAGCAGGGACCAAGCTACGGGAGCTCACTCTGTCATGGGGATTTGAACCGCCGACCTTCTGATCGGCAAGCCCAGGAGGCTCTGTGGTTTAGACCACAGCGCCACCTGTGTCTAGTGCACTAGAAGCTGTGGCAAAGCACAGCAGTTTAAGTTAAGGCAGAGTTAAGTTAAGTTCTATCTTCCCTTTGACTGCCCAGTGTGGCCAGCCAGTCAAAGCCTGCCCCACTGCGATGTGTTGAATTTTTCAGCTTCCAACTCCCCAAAAAAGGAAGATTGCTATGAAGTTGTAACGTGACATGGGAACTCAAAAGATATTTTGGTCAAATTAATACAATTTAGTGTTACAGTGGTGCCTCGCAAGATGAAAAGAATCCGTTCCGCGAGTCTCTTCGTCTAGCAGTTTTTTCGTCTTGCGAAGCAACCCCATTAGCGGATTAGCGCTATTAGCGGTTTAGCGGCTATTAGCGGCTATTAGCGGCTATTAGTGGCTATTAAAGGCTTAAGGGATTAGCGGATTAGCTGCTAAAAGGCTATTAGCAGCTTAGTGCCTTAGAAAAAGGGGGTTGGGAGCGAAAAAAAATCGCAGGAACTCGCAAGACATTTTCGTCTTGCAAAGCAAGCCCATAGGAATTTCGTCCTGCGAAGCACCTCCAAAACGGAAAACCCTTTCGTCTAGCGGGTTTTCCGTCTTGCGAGGCATTTGTCTTGCGGGGCACCACGGTACTTGGAAAGTAAAGTGTTTGTAAAATGGCATACAAATCATTGAAAACGATTGCCAAGTACTCACAGTTATATTCTGTCTTAAAATTGTGATTATTAATTCATTAATTATCATTATTTATTAGCATTACCTGACATCTTCAAAAGGTAAAATCAAAATGCTCTGGTTTTCCGAAAGCATTTTATGTGCTTCTTCATCAAATGTAGACTTGCCAAGCGAAATGTTTCCCAATCACACAAAAATAAAATAAAATAAAAGCAGATTTGAATTCCGCACAACCAGAAACATAAATTTAACACCCCCTTGCTGAAGAAATACGCAAAAATTAAGTTTGATGGTGGGGCAGCTCCATTTATGCGCCAAGCACTTCGAGACATCTCTGGACTGCGTCGACTGTGCATTTCAAACCCTGATTTCCTTTCCAAATTGCGGCATGTGCTACAAGACCTTTTGGGGTTTGTTGGTGCCATATGCAAATGGAATAAAATCTCCTAAGGAGTCGGCACCATGGGGGACCCTTGTTTCCATGTCTGATGAGCAGATGAGTGGTTTTCAGAATGCTAAATTAATTGCTAATACTCATTGATGATGACATTTCTGACATTTCCTAGAAGAGTGTGACACACAGGCATGCAGGGGTCCTCTCTTGCACTGGGGGATGGAAGGAGAAAGGAAGCGTGTGGTTTTTCTTCTTTTCTGGGATGCAACACATAATTGCAGACACAAAGACACCGTATAGCTCCTATTCAGTAGCAGTTTCCTTTTTACTAAGATTTTTGTATGTGTGTGTGAGGGGGGATGAGTTCAACCAGTGCTATTTTTCTTTAAAAAAAAATGTTTAGGGATACTCTCAGTTTGACTCAAGAAAATCCCCATTTTCAAATTGGGGAAAATAAATACAGTAAATGGACAAAAGTATAAAGATTCACAAAATGTTTAGGGGTATGCGTACCCCTGCGTCCCTCCAGAAAAAAAGCGCTGAGTTTAACAACTCTGAAAGATTCAAAACAGGTTCATAATAGCTGTACCTGGCTTAGGCTATTGTAATTACTGTATATCTATCTATCTATCTATCATCTATCTATCTATCTATATCTATCTATCATCTATCTATCTATCTATCTATCTATCTATCTATCTATCTATCTATCATCTATCTATCTATCTATCATCTATCTCTATCATCTATCTATCTATCTATCTATCATCTATCTATCTATCTATCTATCTATCATCTATCTATCTATCTATCATCTATCTATCTATCTATCTATCTATCTATCTATCTATATCTATCTATCTATCTATCTATCTATCTATCTATCTATCTATCTATCATCTATCTATATCTATCTATATCTATCTATCTATCTATCTATCTATCTATCTATCTATCTATCTATCATCTATCTATCTATCATCTATCCATCTATCTATCTATCATCTATCTGTCTATATCTATCATCTATCTGTCTGTCTGTCTGTCTGTCTGTCTGTCTATCTATCATCTATCTATCTATTTATCTATCATCTAAATCAATGATAATTAATTTATTATTTATACCCTGACTATCTGGCTGGGTTTTAAATGTTTTTAATTCTGAATTTTAAATTGTTGCAACCTGGGACCTACTGATGAAGGGCATAATAATAATAATAAGAAGAAGAAGAAGAAGAAGAAGAAGTGCTATTTTTTTTGGGGGGGGGAGGTTCCAGAACTCACTACGAACACCTCCCTTGTTCTCTTATAATGGCAATGGCGCCCACCTGAGAGGTGATGGAACTGGGTGAGTTCTGGCTGGTGGAAAAAAGCCATAATAATAATAATAATAATAATAATAATAATAATAATAATAATAATAAAGGAAGGAATTGCAGCTGACACCAAACTGGGAGGGGTAGCTAGTGACACAGAAGACAGAATCAGAATTCAAAATGACCTTATCTGATTGGAGAACTGGGCCCAAGCAAACAAAAGTGAGATTGAGGTTCATGGTGCAGAAAGAGCCTCCTTTGTCCCAACAGACCAGTTTCCCCTGTCTTGAAAGGAACTTTTGCAGCATCTTCAGACAACATCCTGCTGACCCCTTGTGCAAGAAGACTTCCTGCACAAATCCAGTGCTTTTGCATAATGCTTGAACGTTGGCGTCCAGTTTAGTGTGGATTGACTGCAGTAAGGTGCACTAAATAATAGTTGAAATGTCTAGCCATTTCCCCAGAATGCTCATCTCATTTGTGTGAGCGCATGCACGGGAAGCTAAATATTAAAGGGAAATAAAAACCTTCCTTATCACTGTGCTTAGAATATTGAGAGGTTGAGACCTCTGGGGTGGCGGTGTGAAGGCTTGAATTTAGACACCTCTTTGAACGCCCTGCAGTAAAGACGAACCTCACGTTTCCGATGTCCTGAATTTTAAAAACGGTTTTTAGCTGTTGTCCAGACTTCAAAGCATCTTCAAGGGCTCACGAGGCAAATTGACAATTTAGAAAATGAAAAATGCATTCATTTGCCTCGCTTTAGTACATTTGCCACTTCAGAATATTATCCCCGTGAGAGTACACGGCTGTTCCCGTTTCCTAATTGGAAAAAAAGCCCCATAAAGCTAAGACACTTAGGGTCTAACTAAATACCGCATGCAAATATGTGTAACAAAGCCCAGTCTTTAAAAAGGAGCAGAGAGATGTGCTGGGAAGAACACTTTTCAGAGAATGTGCTTAAATATTTTCCTGCTTGCTACGTCTTCACTCCGAATCTCCTCCTAAGCAATTAGTCCAGGCATCCAGCCGCCCCCACACTTATTTTATTTATTGACAAATATTTGAATACTGTTTTTCAATTAAAAGAAAATTCCAAGGTAAAGCAATGCAGTGAAGCATCACTCCCTTTCAGATGTCTTTATTGTGCACCAGGATGATTTGTGTTCATGATGGGTGTTTATATGTGTAATGGTTCTAGGGGTTGCTCGTGCGTAAGCCGGTGCAAACACCTGGCTGGATTGCCTGAGTGAACCTTTTCTGTCTGGACAGCCACTCACCTGTGGCTGTCTCAATCACTGGCAGAATCCGTCAGTCGGCGTTTCTTAAACTTCTTCCAGCAAAGAAGCTCTTTGACGCCTAGTCTCCTCCTACTCTCTCTGCGCGAAAGCCTTCTGTGCAAGGAGGGCGTAGGCAGCGGAGGACCTCTACTCTCCCCGCTGGTCCTCGGCAAGGAGTCATGGGATCGCTTCGCCGCTTCCCCCATCTGCCCCCCTTCTCCACTGGTGCTACGCTGATTCTCTTCCCCAGAAGATGGGCTGCCTCTCCCAATCCCGGGACGCTCTCCGGAATCCCTCTGGATTTTGCTCTCTCCCTCCGGCACTGATGGCAGTTCCCTGACAATATGTAATGCTGCTTTGAATACTTTTTGCACCTGCAAAGGTTTTGGAATGGAATGGGCATACTCCAACCAGTGCATGCCCCATAACTATCTGCTGGAATCCTGTAACTACAAATGCTCTATGGGGATTTTAACCTTTAAAGCCCTATACAGCCTAGGACCCTCATACCTACGGGACCGCCTCTCCTGGTATGCCCCACAGAGAAACCTACGGTCTGCAAATAAAAACATCCTGAAGGTTCCAGGCCTCAGAGAGGTTAGGCTGGCCTCAACTAGAGCCAGGGCTTTTTCGGCTGTGGCTCCAATCCGGTGGAACGCTCTGTCACAAGAGACTAGGGCCCTGCGGGACCTGACATCTTTCCGCAGGGCCTGTAAGACAGAGCTGTTCCACCAGGCCTTTGGTCAGGGCGCAGCCTAACCCCCCCACCCTCTGGCAACCTGCACAGAATCTTGCTTAATGGTTGCCATCAATTTGATTTTAATTAATTTTTATAATGAAAGGTTTTTAGAATGTTGGATTATTTTGATTGTTGTTAGCCGCCCTGAGCCCAGCTTTGGCTGGGGAGGGTGGGGTATAAATAAAATTTATTATTATTATTATTATTATTATTATTATTATTATTATTAATTTGCATCCCACATTGTTCTCCAAGGAGCTCAAGGTGGCAAACACGGGTCTCTCCTTCCTCATTTAATCCCCATAACTATTAGCAGAATAAAAAGGTAAAAAAGGTAAAGGACCCCTGGATGGTTAAGTCCAGTCAAAGGTGAATATGGGGTGTAGCGCTCATCTCGCTTTCAGGCCGAGGGAGCCGGCGTTTGACCACAGACAGCATTCCAGGTCATGTGACCAGCAGGACTAAACCGCTCCTGGTGAAACAGAACACCATGACGGAAGCCAGAGTGTACGGAAACACCATTTACCTTCCCGCCACAGTGGTACCTATTTATCTACTTGCACTGGTATGCTTTCGAACTGCTAGGTTGGCAGGAGCTGGGACAGAACAATGGGAGCTTACCCCCTCATGGGGATTCAAACCGCCAACCTTCCGACTGGCAAGCCCAAGAGGCTCGGTGGTTTAGACCACAGTGTCACCCGCATCCCTACTGTTAGCAGAATACCCAAATTGCAGCTAGGAAGCCAACATCATGTACAATACTGACTCTTTTCTTGAAGTTAAAACAATATTACAGGGAACCAGGCAGAGGGCCTTCTCGGTAGTGGCACCCGCCCTTGACCCTGCTCCACTGAATTGAAATTTCAGCCTTCACGACATAGGAAAACGGCCAAGTAAACAGCTATTTTCAAGGAGGAGGGTCAAGATATTAACTGATATGCATGAAATTTCAGATATAGCTATAAAATCCCTAGTGTTTTTTATGAACTGCCCTAGAGCGCATCACAGTAGTCTAGTCATGAGATTGCCATTCATGGGCCACTGTAGTGAAGCTCCTTCTATCCAGGAAGGTCCAACATTGGAGTATCAGCCAACTTTGGGAAAAGGTGTTCCTAGCAATTCCGGTGACAGTAATGGATTAAGTACCCCATCCCCTGCAAATGTGCACAGGTTCTTCCAGAGAAAGTGCAACCCTATCTAAAATATACACTGCAACTAATTCTAAACAGTATGTGAAATATTTTCCCCTCTGTTTCTCTTAAGCCAATAACTGTGACAGAAAATTTGGAAAGTGCAAGTGCTACCTTCCAGCATTTGCAAATTTTGATGCATACCTGCCCCGACCTTCACCTTCCCAGGTGCATGCAAAGACTCAACTCCTCAAGGATCTCTAGTTCCGGGTGATGTGAGGTGATGTGTATTGCCTGCCTGTGAGATTGTTTCTACACCAGCTCAGTCCATCACCCAACGCAGCAGTCATAAAGAGACTGTGATGCATGTGTGAATTAGCAAGGCGGCTGTCTCACTGCATTGGCTCCTCATCAGTGAAATGGGAACAATAATCATCATCTCATTTTTATGGGTTGGAATAAGAAACCAATTACAAAGCCTCTTGCACCGGTAAATCCTGCTTCAGATTTAATCCTTATGTCAGGGACATTGGGCCTGATTTCATGGGAGCATCAGGGATGGGTGAAATTCAGAAAAGAAAGTAGCAGAGAGAGAAGGAGGAGGGAGCAAAGGGGGGTGTAGGAAAGAGAGAAGAGGAACGGACCCCCCCATTTCTGGTTTCGGTTGCAATGTCTGGGGCATTTCAGCTTAGGGGAAAAGTGAGTAAGGGGCAACACAATAGACGGATATAAAATTATACATGGTGTAGATCACTGCCTTGCTGTGTTGAAGGGGCTTGAATAACTCAGAGAAGGACAGGTCATAGTGGAGAGTTTTGACGAAACGTGATCCACCTGGAGCAGGAACCGGCAAGCCACTCCAGTATCCCTGCCAAGAAAACTCCATGGACAAAGACAACAGGCATATAAAAGTTATGACGCTGGAAGATGAGCCCCTCAGGTTGGAAGGCATCCAACATGCTACTGAGGAAGAGCGGAGGACAAGTACAAGTAGATTCAGAGCTGATGAAGCGGTTGGGCCAAAGCCAAAAGGTTGCTCAGTTGCGGATATGCCTGGAAGCAAAAGGAAAGTCCAATGCTGTAAAAAAAAATATTGCATAGGAACCTGGAATGTAAGAACCATGAACCTTGGTAAGCTGGATGTGGTCAAAAATGAGATAGCAAGAATAAATATTGACATCCTGGGCATCAGTGAACTAAAATGGACAGGAATAGGCGAATTCAGTTCGGATGACCATCATATCTACTACTGTAGGCAAGAATCTTGTAAAAGAAATGGAGTGGCCCTCATAGTCAACAAAAGAGTGGCAAAAGCTGTACTGGGATGCAATCTCAAAAATGATAGAATGATCTCGATACGAATCCAAGGCAGACCTTTTAACATCACAGTAATCCAAGCTTATGCACCAACTACTGGCGCTGAAGAAACTGAAATTGACCATTCTTAAGGAAATCAGCCCTGAGTGCTCACTGGAAGGACAGATCCTGAAGCTGAGGCTCCAATACTTTGGACATCTCATGAGAAGAGAAGACTCCCTGGAAAAGACCCTGATGTTGGGAAAGATAGAGGGCACAAGGAGAAGGGGACAACAGAGGACGAGATGGTTGGACAGTGTTCTCGAAGCTACCAGCATGAGTTTGACCAAATTGTGGGAAGCAGTGGAAGACAGGAGTGCCTGGTGTGCTCTGGTCCATGGGGTCATGAAGAATCGGACATGACTAAATGACAAAACAACAACAACATGATGATTCAGTAGCCAGGTTCTTCTGACATTCTTTGGGTCCACTCATCATTGTCTCCAGGCTACTTACCCGATGAATTCCCTGAAGGGCCTGTGTAGAATGGAAGACTCCCCGCCCCTACTTTTGGCAGTCAAGTTAACCCATCGTAAATCATCACAGCTTATCCCAGCCAGCTAGATTGAATTATGCATCATGATAACGACTGTGTAGTACCGCCACCAACTTCAGTGAAAATTTCAAGAGCAAGCTCAACAGGCCCAGCGAATTTCATAGATAATAATTTGACCATTGATTTATGGCGGCGGCGGGGATTCTTCTTGCAGATCCCATCAAAATGGCATTAACTGTGATATTTTTACATCATTTAAAATGATCGTAAAATAATGCATTCCCTGTGCATTTTATCGCATAGCTAGTCTACAGCCGCCCTGATGGACAGATTAAATAAAACCAGGATAGTAAATCATTGTGGTCTGTTTCCCAATGATCCCCCCCCCACCCCAATTTTAGGGGTAGTTTCCTCCAGTTTGTTGAAAGCTCTTAAAAGTTGTTTCCTCTCCTAGCACTTGCTAGAGGGCCAGTTTCGATCTGGTGCAAGTTTTCAGCTGAGCTTTTGTTAGCTGTGCATTATTGTACTGTGTGATATTTTTATTATTTTTATTATGCTGCGTAAATCATGTTTTTAATATTGCACCCTGCCCTGGAATCTCTGGATAAAGGGTGGTATATAAATAGATTGAATGAATGACCACTTGCTACCATAGCTTCATGTACATTTTAGATAGCATTGGGGACAAAGTGGTACCTTGTGTTCCCTCGTAATTAAGCTGTCAGTATGCAGACACATGGGACGCGGGTGGCGCTGTGGGTGAAACCACAGAGTCTAGGGCTTGCCAATCAGAAGGTTGGCAGTTCGAATCCCCGCTACAGGGTGCAATCCCATTGTTCAGTCCCTGCTCCTGTCAACCTACTAGTTTGAAAGCACGTCAAAGTGCAAGTAGATAAATAGGTACCGCTCTGGCAGGAAGGTAAATGGTGTATCCGTGCACTGCTCTGGTTCGCCAGAAGCAGCTTAGTCATGCTGGACACATGACCCGGAAGCTGAACGCCGGCTCCCTCGGCTAGTAAAGCGAGATGAGTGCTGCAACCCCAGAGTTGGTCACGACTGTACCTAATGGTCAGGGGTCCCTTTACCCTTTATGCAGACACATAACCCCCCAATCTGGCCATGGAGGTAGGAATGGAACCGCTCTAAAGCAGTGCCTCCAGCTCTCAACCCATGGAGATGGTCCAGAAAGATGCCTTAGCCAATGGTATCAAAAGCTGATTTACTAGCTAAGAAGCATGCATGTTTATTAATGATGCAAAAGTGGGAAAATGCTTTGCAAAAACGTGTCTATTACGAGAAATTTGCATTACAATGCTGCTGAATTTTCACGAGGACTTAAAAGTCCCTTGCAAACTGATATGGAAGTGTGGATAACTGAACTCAAACCTAGGGGGGAAAAGAGAAATTAAGAGTAGCTGAAATTTTACACACAAAACAACAACCATATACAAGCAAAACCCCATTTGTCAACAAACAATAAACTTAATATGTATTTCTACTAAAAAAAAAGTAACTGAAATAGACTAATCATAATCATATAGTCAATTTATTTATTTTTTTTAATGACAGCAGGAATAATGCACAAAAGGGTTCTGTTTTAAATTTCTGCTTCTTATAAACCATAAAAACCGGGCATCGTTTCTCAAAATATTTTCTTTTTCTGCTTGTTTATGTTATGCACACGTGATGTATGTTTCTATGTTCATTACGCACAAACACACACACACACACAAATATAATGAAAGGCACAGGACAAGGTTTGTTTTGTGCAAATGTTCTGGGACGCTGGAAACCATGACATTGCAGAGTCTCCCACCAGTTCAGCCTTGCCCCCAAGCTATCGCTGGGGAAATGCTTTCAAGTTCAAGGAGAACAAAGAGCTGGGCTCTTCCTTCCTTCGTTGTCCATTATGGCACCACGTGGGGCTTCACATCAGCTGGAAGATCTTTTCATTAAAACGTGTAGCAGAAAGGAACTGCTGAGAAGGATTCAAAAAAGGAGGAAACAGACTAATCAAGATTCTTTGAAACTGCCCTGTCTGCTGTGTGCATTTTCTTTTCTCAAATTCTTCCCTTCCTTTCCAATATAAAGGGTGAGCTGCCAAGCTTCTCAACACACTGGCCTTTCAAAAAGACCACAATCCTGTGGCCATAACTTTTAAAAAAATATTTCATTTATGATTCTCAGTTTTATGCATTTCAATAATTTTAGAAACATTCTAACGTTTCAAAATTCGACTTCCTTCCCCCTCTTTCTACGGTTCCTTACATTTATTTTTAATATTTTCTGCATATCCAAATTAACTTAATGTGCTCATTTATTCATCTACTTTTAATACATACTCTTATAAAACTGCAGGTTACTACAATAATCCAGCCAATGTTCTTATCTAGAATCATAGAATCATAGAGTTGGAAGAGACCACAAGGGCAATCGAGTCCAACCCCCTGCCAAGCAGGAAACACCATCAGAGCACTCCTGACATATGGTTGTCAAGCCTCTGCTTAAAGACCTCCAAAGAAGGAGACTCCACCACACTCCTTGGCAGCAAATTCCACTGTCAAACAGCTCTTACTGTCAGGAAGTTCTTCCTAATGTTTAGGTGAAATCTTCTTTCTTGTTAACAGTTTGTTAGTAAATATTCAATAAACCGTTTCCATCCTTTTATAAAAGGTTTGTTATCTTGATTTCTTATTTTTCTGGTAAGTTTTGCCATTTCTGCATACTCCATAAGTTTTTGTATCCATTCTTCCTTTGCTGGAACTTCTTCTTTCCATTTTTGGGCAAGTAACATTCTTAAGCCTGTGGCCATAACTGGAGATGGACTGCTTAAGTGGGTACAACATAGCAGCCTGGGTTTGGGTTTAGGGCTGGCATTGAGGAAAGTGGAGTTCTTGTGCCTATGACAGCTTTATTTCCACTATCAGGACCAGCAGGACATCGCTGACTTCCCACAGTAGGTGCGAGATTGTCTGGGAGAAGTGGGGGAAGCAGCAGTGGGCCACGGTACTCTCTTAAATTTTGTAGGGATGTGGGTGGCGCTGTGGTCTAAACCACTGAGCCTCTTGGGCTTGCAGATCAGAAGGTTGGCGGTTCGAATCCCCAAGATGGAGTGAGCTGCCATTGCTCTGTTCCAGCTCCTGCCAACCTAGCAGTTCGAAAGCACGCCAGTGCAAGTAGTTAAATAGGTACGGCTGCAGCGGGAAGGTAAAAGGCGTTTCTGTGCTCTCTGGCTTCCATCCCATTGCGCCAGAAGCAGTTTAGTTCTGCTGGCCACATGACCAGGAAATCTGTCTATGGACAAACGCCGGCTCCCTCGGCCTGAAAGCGAGCTGAGTGCCACAACCCCATAGTTGCTTTTGATTGGACTTAACTGTCCTTAACCTTTACTTTTTACCTTACATTTTGTATACTGCTAGGCCATGCCACTGCCATGGCAGGCATTTTGTGACTGGTGCACAGAGCCCTCACAATTAAACAATTCTGGATTTAGGGCACCACAAAACCTATGGTTTTCCCAGTAGTGATGTATGGAAGTGAGAGCTGGACCATAAAGAAGGCTGATTGCTGAAGAATTGACGCTTTTGAATTATGGTGCTGGAGGAAACTCTTGAGAGTCCCATGGACTGCAAGAAGATCAAACGCATCCATTCTTAAGGAAATCAGCCCTGAGTGCTCACTGGAAGGACAGATTGTGAAGCTGAGGCTCCAATACTTTGGCCACCTCATGAGAAGAGAAGACTCGCTGGAAAAGACCCTGATGTTGGGAAAGATGGAGGGCACAAGGAGAAGGGGACGACAGAGGACGAGATGGTTAGACAGTGTTCTCGAAGCTACAAACATGAATCTGACCAAACTGCGGGTGGCAGTGGAAGACAGGAGTGCCTGGCGTGCTCTGGTCCATGGGGTCACGAAGAGTCGGACACGACTGAACGACTAAACAACAACAACAAGGCACAGGGCACTGATCCAAGGGGGTGCGAAAATGAGACTGAGAAGATCCATTTAGGGGCACCAAATTTTGGCCTCACACAGGGTGCCACGTTATGAATTCTGCTCTCAAAATCTGAAGTGTGTCCACAGGTTGGCTGGCTGGGGTTGGCTAGCTGGGGCCACAGACCCTGAGCCACCACCTTTGAACCCTGTGCTCTCAGAGCGGGTTCTCTTGATTGGGGTCCCTGAAGTGCACATAAGAACACAACACCACAATAAGATCAGTAAAAAAAATCAAAAAGTGGTGGCTATGTAAATGTATGTTATGTGTATATTATGCACATATTTTTATTAGGTATAAATGTATATTTTTTGGGGGGGGGGAGATATTGGGTTCCTTTCGTTTTGATTATGCATTTTGCGTTTTTATATTGTGATTTCATCTTGTGAACCAGCCTGAAGCCTGCAGGCATTGGGCGATACAGTGGTACCTCTAGTTGCGGACACAATCCATTCTGGGGTGCCATTTGCACCCTGAAAAGTCCGCAACTAGAGTGGTGCTTCAGCGCAAGCGCGGAGTGCAATACTGCACTTCTGCACATGTGCGAAGCATGCAGAACGCTTCTGCACATGCGTAGCGAAAACCGGAAGTATACACTTCTGGGTTTGCCGCGTTTGCAACCTGAAAAGCCGCAATGTGAAGCAAACACAACAAGAGGTATACAGGTAAAGGGACCCCTGACCATTAGGTCCAGTCGTGACCGATTCTGGGGTTGCGGCGCTCATCTCGCTTTACTGGCCAAGGGAGCCAGCATACAGCTTCCGGGTCATGTGGCCAGCATGACTAAGCCGCTTCTGGCGGACCAGAGCAGCGCACGGAAACGCTGTTTACCTTCCCACCGGAGTGGTACCTATTTATCTACTTGCACTTTGACGTGCTTTCAAACTGCTAGGTTGGCAGGAGTTGGGACCGAGCAACAGGACCTCACCCCATTGCAGGGATTCGAACTGCCGACCTTCTGATCAACAAGTCCTAGGCTCTGTGGTTTAACCCACAGTGCCACCTGCGTCCCTTAACAAGAGGTATGAGTGTATACAAATGTAATAAATAATAATAATAACAACAACAACAACAATAATAATAATAATAATAATAATAATGTTATTATTATTATCCATTCCACTCCGCATGACTTTCTCCTCTCTCCCTCTCTATTTAAACTTTCAACCCAAATGCAGGCATTGAATATATGAATGAATGAATGAATGAACAGCAGCAGCAGCAGAAAACAAAAACAAAAGAAATCTGCCAGCCATTTCAGGCAATTCCTGAAATAATTGGCATCTCGACGCCGGGTGCCATTCCCAAACACTCCAAATTGCCTTATTTATTTATATTTGACAAATTGCTAACGTCTCCGAATCTTCACACTGAATTTGTCTGTCAGAAATAAGAACACGGAAAGGTGGAAAAGAAAATTCGCTCTACTTTAGTTCTTGTTTATATATAATGTTTTTTGGAGGAAAAAATGGAGAAGAAAAATGGAGATGTCTGAGGCAACGTCAGAGGTTGCCGAGCAGCTAAGCAAATGGGGTCAATGTGCCTCTGAGTACAAGATGCTGGGAATCTCAATACAGTGGTACCTCGGGTTACATACGTTTCAGGTTACAGACTCCGCTAACCCAAAAATAGTGCTTCAGGTTAAGAACTTTGCTTCAGGATGAGAACAGAAATCGTGCTCCAGTGGCGCGGCAGCAGCAGGAAGCCCCATTAGCTAAAGTGGTGCTTCAGGTTAAGAACAGTTTCAGGTTAAGAACAGACCTCTGGAACGAATTAAGTACTTAACCCGAGGTACCACTGTATGAGAGAAAGTGCTGTTGCACTCAGGTTCTGCTTACAGACTTCCCATGGATACCTGTTTGGCTACCGTGACAACAGATTGCTATACTAGATTTCTCTTTATCCTGATCTAATATGGCTTTTATGTTCTTCATCTGTGATGGAAGTGGGTAAGGAGAAAAGTAGAAGCAGGCAGACTCCTGATTCCAATATTGAGGAAGAATCGCCAGAGCACCTCACATTTTCCTTTATTGCTTTTGTTCAACTTGAAGAAGCATTGCTCAAATGAATTGATCGGAAGTGACTGAATTGGTGCACATGCCGAGGTTCTTTTTCTCCAAAGGAAGCCTCGCGCAGAACCTTGCTCCTGAACAAAATAGGAAGAGGAAAAAAAGGGAAGGGAAAACCCTCAGCTGGAGGAGTCAAATGGAAGGAGGCGTTTTGCATGTTTTCTGGGCTTGCCTGATGACAAAACCCTTTTGAAACAATAAAAGGAATCACTGGCTATGGCTTTCTATGTAATCCAAAAATGATGCTTCAGACACATTTGAAAAACAGATCCTGGAAGATCTTGTGCTGGTTAGAGATCTACTTATATCTGGTGGATGATAGTATCTCTTTGGAAATCTCCAAGGTTTCTTATTTTGGGAAAGCACGAATGGATTTTGATCAGACACGGGCAAGTCTGTCAAATTTGGTTTCTGTCTCTGTAGAACTTTCTGATATATGTTTTAAATTGAACAAAAAAAATAATATACACATCTCCATGTAAATGTCTCTCAATAAGCTCATTTTAAAATATGCAATTTTGCCTATCATAAATGGTTTTACAATCTGTTCCATCAAATACAGTACAATTTTATTTGCTATTTTCACTAACACGTGCATTTTAGAGTGTACTTTTCTATGCTTGCTTTGGTTGGGAAACTACATCGCAAGATCCCCTTGATTTTCTGTGTGAACATGGTTGCAAATGGCCCGAGGTTCCTGCTACAGGATGCTGTGAGGACCCCTTTCAAAAAGTAAAAGTATCAGATAAGATCATAGCTGTCAGCTTACAGATTTGAAAATAAGGGACCAGCAGCCTCAAAAATAAGGGATCATATTTCCTTTTCCCCCACCATGTGCCCCCACTCCAGACAGACCTTTTCCCTGGCAGGGGTGAGTGGGCCATCGATGACGTATCCATCCGATTCCGAGCACAGGTATGTTCAACTTCTGAGCCCCTCTGAGCCAAAGGCAGAAAGCCCAGCCAGCAGCCGGGTTTCCCCCATCACTAGCCCCAAAGAGCAGGTCGGGGAACAGCGCAAAGGCTGTGCACAGCCTTGCCGCTGCCCCCCAAGCTTGTGGGTCTGGCGGTGGGGGGGGGGAGCGCTGCTTTCCCCCACTGCCAGCCTCAAAGATCCCTGAAGCCTTTGGAGCACAGTGGGACCTCGCGCTGTGCTCTGAAGGCTTCGGGTTCCTTTTGCTGAAGCCAGGAGGGAGCGCTCCCTCTGCTGTTCGGAGGCTTCGCGTTGCTATCACTGAAGCCAAGGAGCCTGCATTCGCTCCATAGGACGCACACACATTTCCCCTTAATATTTGGAGGGGGAAAAGTGTGCCCTATAGAGCGAAAAATACGGTACATAACTTTATGACCACTGCTCTATAGCAATTGTTGTTATACATTTCCATTCACCATATAGATGGGTTAATGAAGCATTTCTGTATCCTTCTGCTGTGCTGAAGAATTCCACGAAACAGTGGGTATATCTGGAATCAGTGTTCACAATGTCTGTTTGAGAACTACTTCAGCAGCGTTGGATGCCATAAACAAAGCTTTACAGCCTGTTTTCACCAGAATCTGATACATTGCTTCTTTCAGAGACTTGTGTAGTCTTCAAAGACTTTCAGAGACTTATAAGACTTATGTTTATTTGGTTTTATGTTTTCAAGAGAATCCATTAACAGTACATATTTTTTGATTTTCAGAGATTCATAAGTGTTACGTACTGAAGTTCTCACCCTGGGCCAGCAGGGGGATACTGTAGATAGTTTTCACTCAGGTCCACATATGCAAATAAGGGATTGAAAGTGACATTCAGAGATTGGATAGTTACAGAAAGTTGTTACAGTTGCGTGGTACTGGAGCTCTATATAAGCAGGCTGGCTGAACCCTTCAGTTCAGCTCTGTTCTGGCGTGTGAATAAACAAGAGCTGTTTTGAACAATCGCTGTGTCGCCTGATATGTTCACCCACAACTTAACAATAAGCTTTCTGTTTATGTGATTTCATATATTTCATATTAGATAAGAGTGTATATTGATATCGTATCATTGTATTTGGTCATTGTGTTGCCTTGGATATTGTTTGCAACAAAGAATGGTGAGGCAGCAGACATAACACCAGACTTCCTACTGTTTAGGGATTTAAGTGGTGAGAGTTCAGAGAGGGAGGAAAGCAGGCAGTTATTAGAGACCAGAATTGTACAAAGAAGAAGAAGTTCCTTGTCCTCAGATTCTCGTTCTTTAATTCTCAAATGTGTCCAGAGTATTGCAGCAGAATACCTGAACGTTGTCGCAGTTAGAGATGGAAGTATCTGTCAACGTTGGTCCTCTCAGTTTCTCATTTTCCCCCAATATTAAATTCAGTTAGGCAGCACTGCATCCAAAATCATATATACAGATATAGATATATATAAATCAAATGCCTCCAAACTATCTAAATGAACGCCATAGCAAATCTTGCCCTGGAAACCGTGATCCTCAAGAGGACAGAGAATCAAAAGAGGTCAACGACTCAAATAGTGGCGGGCAGTTTACAGTCCGTGGGCTACATGAACTTCTGGTGTGTCTTCAGATCACTGAATCTGTAACGCTCAGCCCTCCAGGTTGAAGGAGAACCGGGCGAGGATACAAATGTCTGCAGCCCCCCTCTGAAGAAGCTGATTTCCTATTGTACTAGATAAGTGAGGAATAAAAATTTAAAAGGCCATTTTTATTTTTTTTTGCTATTGTGGACTCTCATAACGCAACGGCTTTGTGGGGCTCCAGGCAGACAGGCCAGCTGTTCTGCAAAATGAATGGCTTAGGCCAACCATTTAGCAAGCCCCTTTCCTGCTCTGCTATTTCTAAACTGATTTATTTATCTTTCGAGTTGCTTGAGATGCTAGGGTCGCCTTCAGTGCTGCTACACATTTCGGCATACATGGGACCCACCTGATCCTGTCATGTGTCTCAAAAGCAAGGTGTGTGTGTGTTGTGGGGGTAGAGTGCTGGACGAGGACCTGGGAGACCAGGGTTCAAACCCTCTCTTAGCTATGAAGCTCACCGTGTGGCCTTGAGCCAGTCTCTCACTCTCGGCCTAACCTACTTTGCAAGGTTTTTGTGGAGCGTGAAGGGGGAGCGGGGAGAACTAGGTGCACCACCTTGAGGTCTTTGGAAGAAAAGGTGGGATTCCAACTAAACGTCAGGAAGAACTTTCTGACAGTAAGAGCTGTTCATCAGTGGAACGGTCTCCCTGAGAAGGTTGTGGACTCTCCTTCCTTGGAGGTTTCTAAGCAGAGGTTGGATGGCCATCTCTCATGGTTGCTTTAGTTGAGATCACAGGGGTTGGACGAGATGGTATCTTTCTCAGAGTACTTTCCAATTCTATAATTCTATGGCAAACAGACAGACTGAAGCCAGTCACTTCAAGCCAGGATAAAGTTATGATGCTCCTCTTTCTGGAAACTTGACTCATTTGCTTCCAAACCCCAGTTTTAGGTCTCTCTCTCTTTCTCTGTGTGTGTTTGTTGGATTTAAGTGTTGGATTTACGTATAAGCTAAACAAGCTATAGCTTAGGGCCCCATTCTCTTGGGGCCCCCTAAAAAATTAAAGGAAAAAAACTGGACATACATTTCCAAAATACAAGATAAAAAACAAATAAAATAAAACCTACATACAGTGGTACCTCGAGTTACAAAAGCCTCAGGTTACAAACTCCACTAACCTGGAAGAGTTAGGATGAGAAATTGTGTGCCGGTGGCGCAGCAGCAGCAAGAGGCCCCATTAGCGAAAGCACGCCTCTAGTTAAGAACAGTTTCAAGTTAAGAATGGACCTCTGGAACGAATTAAGTTCATAACTAGAGGTACCACTGTACAGCAACAGTCTTTTTTGTTGTGTAGGCTCCTATGATGTAAGTAATGGGCCCCCGCCTGCTAGACTGCTCCCTAAGATATCACTATCACTATTAATATTCTCCTTCTTAATTGTATTTCACTATTAATATACTTCTTCTTAATTGTATTTCAGTTCGACAATTACTTTGAGAAAAGACATATTTTGTTATGTGCAAATGGCTTTAGATACCTAGAGAGCCAGTGTGGTGTAGTGGTTAAGAGTGGTAGTCTTGTAATCTGGGGAACCGGGTTCGCGTCTCCGCTCCTCCACATGCAGCTGCTGGGTGACCTTGGGCCAGTCACACTTCTTTGAAGTCTCTTAGCCCCACTCACCTCACAGAGTGTTTGTTGTGGGGGAGGAAGGGAAAGGAGAATGTTAGCCGCTTTGAGACTCCTGAAGGGGAGTGAAAGGCGGGATATCAAATCCAAACTCTTCTTCTTCTATTAGGTCCATATAGCATAGCATGGTATATGCAACACAAAAAACAGTGACAATTTGTTGTTGACAAAGGACAGCTGGATGTATAAAGGGCCCCATTACCTTCAGTAGCTTAGGGCCTCATCAAACCTAAATCTGGCCGTGTGTGTGTGTGTGTGTGTGTGTGTGTGAGAGAGAGAGAGAGAGAGAGAGAGAGATAGTATGAGTGAGTAAACCTGTACCCTAGAAAGAGACCTAATTTTTCTGCAATTCTTTTTCAAGTGCTCATTTATATCAATAAAACAGCTATTGAAAACACAATGCAAAGCTCGTTTGCTGCTTCCCCCCAAAATAGTGCCGGTTGTCGGAATGAATATAGAATGAGAATCGCTCTGATACAGCTCCTTGCGTTTTCTCTCTTTCTGGTGTGTATGGTTCCTCCCCCCCCCCCTTTAAAATAAATAAAACAAATTCATGAGGAACAGGGAACGCTGCCTGATTGGATTCCTCCCCCCTCGACATTAATATTAATAGAGAAACAGCTCTCTCTGCTGCCCTTCTATCAAAAGCCAGGTAGGATGTGTTTAAGACCAAAACACCTTAGAGTGAATTGCACTATGGAACTGATACAAATTATGCCTCTTCCATCTCCGGCTTCTGCTCTCCCTGTTGCCTTCAGCTGGTCCTGCCAATGGGGGGGGGGAAACCCCCACAAAACAAAACCCTGACACATCTATGAGATCTCAAATCTGTCAGGGAAATAAATGCCAAGCCCGAAAAACTGCTCGGCGAAGAATCTTTTCGCCTCTGTTGTTTGCCATTCTCAGAGATTAAATTTTTAATTTGAAGCCTCCTCTTATCTGTTTAGCCCAAATTTATTGTACAATAATAACACGTTAATAAATGATGAAAGGAAATATTGCGTTTCCTTTCAAAGCTCCTTTCATAGGCTTGCCGGCGATGGGGGGAGGGGAGGGGGAGGAGAAGAACGGGGAGTTTATTAAAAAAAAAATCAGAATAGGGGGAAAGAAGAAGGAAAGTTTCATTTCGTGCTGAGGAACTGAGGGATGCTTCTGGAAAGAGCTGGAAAGCAGGGGTTTTGTTGTCGTTTTTTCAAAATTGCCTCAACACAAAACCATTGGACCCACAGCCACATGGGGAGCTGCCCATTTTAGACACCTAACAAACAAGAATACTACAACACCGGAAGTGCACTGTTTATTATCTTGTCTGTTGATTGCGGTGTTTATTCATTTAATTTTGTTTATCCTGCCTTTAGAAACACAGGGCAGACATTGCTGCTCTTCACCTGCCCTCGCTATCCCCTCTATCGCCTACACTTGACTTCTCAACCCATCATTGCCCTAAATCAGAGCCAGTTGCTAGCTCAGGGAAATTCTCCTGCCTGCCTCCCGCTGTTCTCCACAGTTCATCCTTCAACTCATCACAGCTTATAATATCTCAGAGAAGTCTCATTGCCCCACCACAAGGTAAGGGTCCTCAATATTCCCCCCCCCCCGGGGTATCTTTGAAACCAAAACCATATACAGTCGTACCTTGGTTCTCCAATTTAATCCATTCCAGGAGTCCGTTTGATTCCCGAAACGGTTCAAGAATGAAGGCATGACTTCTGATTGGCTGCAGGAGCACTGGATGTCTGGCTTCTCAAAAACATTCAAAAACCGGAACAATCACTTCCGATTTTTGATTGTTCGGGAGCCAAAACGTTCAAGTTTAAAGGCGTTCAGCTTCTGAGGTATGGCTGTAGTTCATTTTTCCACACTGGCAGAATAGCTGGACATGAATGCCTGCACTCAAGTAGACTCTGGGTAAATGCATACTAATTAGGGCTGAGTCAACTCCATTTTCCTAAACAGTTGTTGGCAGTGTGGTCAGTACCAATTATTATTGTTTGCTCATCGTTTGGCGGGCCGCGGAAGTTGACCTACTCATTTACAGCACTCTGCTTTCCTCTCACTCTCAACCGTTTGCAATTTCCCCCAGTGCCACCATCACATAGCCAACTGGATTGGATTCATATCACCACGACGTTGCCCTGTTCACTGTGCGATTCCTGACTGAGTAGGACCAATCATGTGACTGAAGTTCAGAGGAGAAAGAAACCGTGGCATGGAAGAAGACAGCGGCATCTGAGCAAGTGGTTCTGGATAGGAGTCAGAAAAGGTGAATATTCACACAGATCACCATGGGACCCTCAGATCCATCAGGATTTGCCCTAGTTTGGCAGCCCCAGACAGACGAAGAGGAGGAGGGCTGAGAGGGAGCCAATGGAAGATGGGAAAACTGGCACCCAGGGATGGAGGAGGGAGGTCCTCCCCTTGTGACTCTGGATATCAGAGAGGGGGAAGCAGCCTAATCAGGGAGAGGGGAAGACTTTGACCAGCCAGAGGGAGGGTCTGAGCAGGAGAAGTGGGTGGCAGAGCTGAAGACAGAGGGACTAGGCACCATCTTCGTAGGTGAGACCTGTTAGAATTCCTGCTCCATGATTGCAGTCATGGGATTTTTGTCTATCACATGATCATATATGTTTTGATTCCACAGAGTGGGAAGTGACGGAGACAGTATGTTTGTGTTACTGTGTTCCATGAAGTGGGACTATTGTCCTTTGTTCTTTTTCTCTTTGCTGTCTGATGCTAGAGAGAGAGAGGGAGCCATATTGCAGTGCTCCGTGTGTTTTTATATGTAAATAAAGTAGATTAGCCAAAATGCTGAGTTGCCAAGGTCTGTCACGGGCAAGTTGCACAAACTCTGTGGATCCCTAAGTGTGCCGGTGTCGGTTGGCATCAGTCGCTGTGATGTTCAGACTGAAGAAAGTTTATGAAGCTCCCAAACGATCGACCAGGAGGGAAGGAACATGCCAGTTGGCCATGTGTCTCTGCCAGGGTCCTACTCGGGTGTAGATGGAGCATGCATACGCATCCATGACAGGATCACGGGATAATATAATCTCAGGAGTGATCTCACCCTGCCTTTTCTTTCAAAGCTTGGCAGGAAGGGTATGTTAGCTGTTGGGACATCTTCATCACTTCCGTTCAGTTATGAACCTCTTGCCTTGCTCATGTATGTTGGAATCTTTACTTCTGCGCTTTATCAAGGAGATAAAGAACTACACAACTTTTAGCAGACATCTGAAGGCAGCCCTGTATTGGGAAGTTTTTCATGTTTGGTGTTTTATTATGGTTTTATATGTTCTCAAAGCCACTCAGAGCGGCTGGGGAAACCAGTATTATTATTATTATTATTATTATTATTATTAATCATTATTTCTGCTGAGCCTGTATTCCTATTAGCCTGAAATATAACAGGAATCATTTCCATCGCATCCAACTTGCTATTTTTTTGTCTTGGGAATCAAAACTGTTCAACTGTTCAACTGGAATATTTTCAGCAAAGCCTTAATATTCACAATTGCTACCCACCTCCAAACCTTTAAACTTTTCCAATAAGTGGCATAAAACATGCCAACCTCCTCTCTCCAGACTTTATGACTGTGGTGGGCCCCATCAGATGCTGTCTAATTATTTTGGCCTGGCTTATTAAGCACATTTGGAAATTGGCTGAATTGCTTGATTTGGTAAAAAAAAAAAGTGTGTGTGTGTGGGGGGGAATTACATGCTACATTTAATCAGCCCAGCTTTAAGGAACAAATGTCATTAAACACCATTTAATTAGCTGTTCCTACATCCCTACTGTGTGAAAAATTGTATCCTTGACGACTACAAAACAGTTTTAAGGTCAAATGTGGAGGAATAAAAATATCGTTGAATGGCCTCTGGTAATAGACTACATAAAAGACCGGCTCATTTCCATTAATTGAAAAGATCAGTTTTGTATCAGAGTTAATCAGAATTTGACGGCTGCTGTTGGCATGGATTCTAGAGACCCAAAGCACCTAAATCTACTCTTAACCACCCCCGCTCTGAACCCTCCTCCTTTGTGAGTGCAGCAATTTGGCAATAGCACATAGAATTATTATTTTTTAAAAAGTGTTATCCGGTCTATTAATGTAAGAGTGCTGCGTAGCCAATGGGATGTCCTCCTGATGCAGTTGGACTACAACTCCCATCATCCCTGAGCCAGATAGCCACACAGTGCAGAATAATGTTTCACATTTAAATGTCCATTATTTTATTAAAAAGGAAAAAGGACAAAAGCCTAGGATCCACATATCTACGGGATCGCCTCTCCCGGTATTCCCTGCGGAGGAGCTTAAGGTCCATAAATGACAACCTTTTGGAGGTCCCAAGTCGCAAGGTGGTTAGATTGGTCTCAACTAGGGCCAGGGCCTTTTCAGTACTGGCCCCGACTTGGTGGAACGCTCTGTCACAAGAGACTAGGGCCCTGTGGGACTTCACATCTTTCCACAGTGTCTGCAAGACAGAGCTGTTCCACCTGGCCTTTGATTTGGACTTGGTTTGACCCTTATGTTTCTCTCCCCTTATGGTTTTGATCTATGGGCTACTTTTAAAATGAGGCTGCATTTTAAATTGTATTTTAATAAACTGGTTTTTTGTTTGTTTGTCCCCCCATTATGTTTTATTGTAATTTTATTTTGTAATTGCGCTTTAACCTGTATTTTAAATTGGTTTCCCCCCCCCCCCATTATGTTTTTACTTTAATTTTACTGGTGTTGGCTGCCCTGAGCCTGGCTTTGGTTGGGGAGGGCGGTGTATAAATATTTTTTTAAAAAATTATTATTATTATTATTATTATTATTATTATTAACCACTCTCTTACAAAAATAAATAAATCAGGATGTTCTACAGCAACATAAAAATATAAGCAATGCTGAACTTAACAACATAGACCTGTTGGCAGAAAATAGCATTTAGGAGATACTGGAAAGTCATATGTTAGGGTAGGCCTACCTCTTGTAGGCTAAAATTCATACCCTCCAGGTTATGACACACCTGCCTATTGCATGCAGTCAGGGAATACAAGCCAGGTGAGCTCCTTCCGCACCCTACACCTCCAGCTGCTCATTTATTCACAGACCCTTGTCTGTCAAGAAGGAGCCTATGTGCTCCTATGACCCAACACAGTGTGGACACCTGATTGTGCCAATGTCCCTGTTCATGTGAAAGCCTGCTGAAGAACAGTCGCTGTCTTATAGGCTTCTTCATTGCAAAAGAAAGACACCTGGAGGTGGGACCAGAAAGCAGATTTGGCCAGGGCATGGGGATGGAAGCAGAGGAGGGAATCCCTCCTCAATTCTGTTCCAGAGGGTTGGGGGGAACCCAGAAGTAGATTTATGGGGTGCACAGTGGTCAACCCATGGAGAAGTGGCACAGACTGTGGGAATGTTCAGGGATGCAGGAGAGGATATCTTGTTTGATTATAGCCTTTCCAACTTGTGTAAACAAGTTCACAATTTAGCAGAGTAACATTCACCCTTTTAAACTCACAGCAGATGCGTTTGCTCAGGCTCACTAAAGCCTCTATAATAACGGTTCTGGTATTTCCCCCTTATTCCCTCATAAAAGATAAGACACGACACAGTCTTCTATAAAAGTATAAAAAGAGTTTACTCACATGCTGTTCACAATCGGATCCCAGAAGGCAGACTTGGCTTAGAAAAGTAACATACATCTGGAAACTATCTCATAAGAAGACAGTCCCTTTGTCCTCTCTTGGCTGGAAGCCAAGAGAGCATCTTTGGCTAAGCAGATGTTGCTTCTTCGACGAACGTAGTCAGAGAGAGATGGCATCCAGTCCTATGCTTTTGTTACCTGCACAGGTGAGGCCACGCCCACCTCTAGTCACATGCAGAGAAAGTCTGTCCCAGCCCAGAAGGAAACAGGAAGTTTACTTGCTGGCTGGACAAACATTCCTCCCCATGTGTAAACTCTAGGAATGTTGTACTTGACTGCTCTTGTGTTGCACATCCCACACAGACTGCACACAGAATCACTTGCCCATCCCCTAACATAATGGCCTGCAGAGCAAAGAGCACCTTAGATGCTTCCTGTCGCCAGTGCAGAAGGACTTTCCCATAACGGCTTGGCCATGTCAGAGCATGTTTCGGGTAGCAGCAATGAATGAAGTGTGATGGCAGCAGTTTGATGGGGGTAACAGAACATCTGGGGTATTCAGAAGATTTGCATTAAGGTACCCTTTCTCCACTCTGCTCTTCCTGTATAAGGTGTATAGGTGTCGGGATACTGCCTTTGTTAATATATGAAGTTCCTTGGCATTCTGTACTGTCCCAAATGATGTTCTGCCTAAGCTTTATTCTCTCTTTCCTGCCTCTATGCTCCAGGCTATCTTAAGAATTCTTCTGAAGTTCCTGAATCTTTCCAAGCTGGCCCTTTGGATCCACTTCAATGTAATCTGCCAGGGATTTGAGTAGTTGCTAATCCTTTATGTTTCTGAAACTCATTAGACTGATGAAAACACAGCCTCACACACCCAAAGTAACTTGATATTGCTAAGAAGGCTTAAAAGCCTCCAATTTTTCATTAAGTCCAGTTAGTTAAAGCTATCACTAGCAATACACAATGGAAAGCCATAGATAAAAATCCCAAGATAAAGAAATGGTTAATCAACTGCCTCTACTGCCCATGAATAACTACAGAAAATAAACAAGGGCATACACAGAAAGCATTGCTAGGTTTGGTTCCGGGAAAGTGAAATGAGAATATGGGGTGGCATTCTTGATTAAAACGATAATCATTGTGTTGTGCCCCACAAGAAGCTCAGAGTAAGATGGCTGGCGCATTTACTAAAGCAATTAATTTTAAAAATACCATGCAGAAAATTATGATGCATGACTGAATCCAGCACAAGGGTGAAGATGTGACTGGCCTATTTGTTTTGCTCTAGGTTGTGTGTGTGTGTGTGTGTGTGTGTGCATGCCGTACTTGCTATATTTAAGGGTATAAAATGTGGGATGTAAAAACGTATTGGAGTCAAATACAGCATTTTTACAATGTGCATGCTGGGGAATGCTTTGTACAGTGGTACCTCTGGTTAAGAACTTAATCCGTTCCACAGGTCCGTTCTTAACCTGAAACTGTTCTTAACCTGAGGTACCACTTTAGCTAATGGGGCCTCCCGCTGCTGCTGCCGCATAATTTCTGTTCTCATCCTCAAGCAAAGCTCTTAACCCGAGGTACTAGTTCTGAGAGCCAGTGTGGTATAGTGGTTAAGAGCAGTAGTCATGTAATCTGGGGAACCAGGTTCGCGTCTCCGCTCCTCCACATGCAGCTGCTGGTTGACCTTGGGCTAGTCACACTTCTTTGAAGTCTCTCAGCCCCACTCACCTCACAGAGTGTTTGTTGTGGGGGAGGAAGGGAAAGGAGAATGTTAGCCGCTTTGAGACTCCTGAAGGGGAGTGAAAGGCGGGATATCAAATCCAAACTACTACTCCTCTTCTTCTTCTTCTTCTTCTTCTTCTTCTTCTTCTTCTTCTTCTTCTTCTTCTTCTTCTGGGTTAGCGGAATCTGTAACCTGAAGCATCTGTAACCTGAAGCATCTGTAACCCAAGGTACCACTGTATCATTCAGGAGAAAACTTGCTGGTTCCACCTGAGCTGGGACAGACTTCCTTTGCATGTGACTTAATGTGGGTATGATCTGTTCTTGGACAGAGGAGCACATGGCCTCCATGTTCTGCTCTTCTTGTTCTCCATTTTTGTGTTCTTAAGAGTTAGGAGAAGTGACTTGAGACTATTTCCCTTATGGGATAGTTCACATAGCTATATGTTGTTCTGTAAATTAAGTCTGCCTTTAGGGAACTTATTGTGAACTGGATGATTGTTAGTAAACTAGTTTTATGTTAACTTTAATCAGATGGTCGTGCCTATTCTTTTAGGAGGGATATAAAAAGGGATTTTACCAGGAATCCTAAATAGTGAGGCTCAGACGAGCCATCAACTAGCTAACCGCTGTGTCATTTAATAGGGGGATTGTTTAACAACTCTGCTAAGTTATTGAAGGATATAATAAAATAATCTATCCTCTCCTGCCTCTGTAAACATCCCCACATAAAAGCCTCAGACACCTTTGCACGTGTACCTTACATTCATGGTAACAGTGTATGAAGGGATTTATGCGCTACAGACTACAAAGCTCATGAAGCAGCGCAACTGTAATGCAAATTTGCTAAAAACACTAGTAGGAAGTAGGGCAGCAATAAATAAGCCACATGGGGTCTGACTGAGAGCATGTGGACACTGACATTTCACACATTTTGTGTGGGGACAGGGTGGAAGCCTTGATTGCTTTCCTGAAATCTATTTTTCATTGGAATTTAACATCAACCCAAGGAGAAAAGGGATAAAAAGACTCAGGAGGTTATGGAAAAAGAGAAGATGGAGAATAAAGGAAGAGTGAACCTTGAGGAGATTTCACCCCTCCCATATCTAAGAATCTCCTGAGCAGTCTGCTGATTCTGCAGAGAGGAGGAGGCGTGTTCTGATATCTACATATTCTGCTCCAGCACCACAGTCAGTGTGTGAGTCGGTCAGTGAAAGAGAGAGTTGGTCAGTGAGAGAGTCAGTGAGTGAGTCAGTCAGGGAGAGAAAAAGACTGAGTGTTATCTCTGTGTAGATAAGGTCGCTGCAGAAAGCAGCTGAAACGCTCAGTGCACTCCAGCATCTCCATTTGTATATAGTTTGTATAGTACAGTAGCTGTTAGTGAATAAAAGAAGATATTCTTCAGCGCTGTCGTCCGAGTGATTTATGCTCTGCTGTACTCTGCTGTACAATGACTGTCTTCTTGGTGGAGTGATTTGCGGTGCTCACAGCTCTGAGTTGTGAGTCCACAGCACTTAGACCTGTTCCTATGAGGAAGGTGGTCTCTGGAAGTGCTACCCAGCTCGCCTAGCCCAGTCGGGCTGAAGTGGATGAGTCCAGTTGGTGACACTGGCTCAAGGGCGATGCTGACAAGCCTTTCTGGAGTGTGCCGCCTTTCCTCCCAGAGTCACACAACTTCCGCAGGAAGCAGCTTGGAAGCCTTTAAAACAGGATTGGACATATTCATGGAGGAAAGACTATCAATGGCTACTAGTCAATATGGCTGTGCTCTGCCTCCACAGCTGGAACCAGTGATGCTTCTGAGTAACAGCTGCACATGTGGCTCAGACTTAGCAGATGCTCTCACACAGCTGGCATGGTGATGAGTCTAGATTCAGGTAGGTAGCCGTGTTGGTCTTGTTGGAAACATGCCCGGGAAGGCCGCCAACTTCCCAAGACACCGGGGTGTCTCTCCGGTGGTCCTCCCTGGCTGTATATCTTCCTCAGTCCAGAGAGACCGGTGATAGGCGACCCCTCCCTCCTGAGAGGAGCACGCTTGTCTTCTGGCATATCATAGCAGAAGAAAGAGTCAATCAGTAGCTCTAAACTACTTTATTTTACAGTTTATATACAGAGAACCCATCATCACGTCTGTGCTCTTTGAGCACCAGTACAGAAGAGCATCACAAACAGAAGTGAAACTAACTTCCAACAGTACAGAGACTTCCTGTCTCATGCTCTCTCAGACACTCACATGATATACACAAAACATAGTGCTGCTGCTGGAGCAGCACGGATGGATAAAAATCCTAACAGGTCTGGCGCAGTCGACATATATATATATATATATATATATATATATATATATATAGTTGTTTAGTTGTTCAGTCGTGTCCGACTCTTCGTGACCCCATGGACCAGAGCACGCCAGGCACTCCTGTCTTCCACTGCTACCCGCAGTTTGCTCAGATTCATGTTTGTAGCTTCGAGAACACTGTCTAACCATCTTGTCCTCTGTCGTCCCCTTTTCTTTGTGCCCTCCATCTTTCCCAACATCAGGGTCTTTTCCAGTGAGTCTTCTCTTCTCATGAGGTGGCCAAAGTATTGGAGCCTCAGCTTCACGATCTGTCCTTCCAGTGAGCACTCAGGGCTGATTTCCTTAAGAATGGATGCATTTGATCTTCTTGCAGTCCATGGGACTCTCAGGAGTTTCCTCCAGCACCATAATTCAAAAGCGTCAATTCTTCGGCGATCAGCCTTCTTTATGGTCCAGCTCTCACTTCCATACATCACTACTGGATAGATAGATAGATAGATAGATAGATAGTAGCACTTTAGAGACAAGCTAAGTTTGTTCTTGGTACAAACTTTCATGTGCAAGGACGCTTCTTCAGATACACTCAAGCAGAAGTCACCAGACCCTTATATATACTGGGAGGGTGGGGTGGGGTTTTTCTCAGGAGGGTAGTGGGAGATGGGTGATTGACTCAATGGGTATGGCAAACCTGTTGACGTCTGTCAACAACTGCAATTAGTCCTACAGGAAAAAGCAAGGGATATTATGCAGATCATTAGCATATGTAATGAGACAGGAATCCAATATCTCTATTAAGACCAGGCCTCTCCATAGTTTTCAGTTTAGTGATAAGTTGTAATTCAGCAACTTCTCTTTTGAGTCTGTTTCTGAAATTCTTTTGTAATAAGGCAGCTGCTTTGAGATCCTGTATTGAATGTCCTGGGAGATCGACGTGTTTTCCTACTGGTGATGAGTGGAAGAGACGGAAAGAGACAGAGAACATGCCCAGGCAGGTAGGAGAATAGGGAGCTTATTGTTGTTGTTTAGTCATTTAGTTGTGTCCGACTCTTCGTGACCCCATGGACCAGAGCACGCCAGGCACTCCTGTCTTCCACTGCCTCCTGCAGTTTGGTCAAACTTATGTTAGTAGCTTCGAGAACACTGTCCAACCATCTCGTCCACTGTCGTCCCCTTCTCCTTGTGCCCTCCATCTTTCCCAACATCAGGGTCTTTTCCAAGGAGTCTTCTCTTCTCATGAGGTGGCCAAAGTCTTGGAGCCTCAACTTCACGATCTGTCCTTCTAGTGAGCACTCAGGGCTGATTTCCTTAAGAATGGATAAATTTGATCTTCTTGCAGTCCATGGGACTCTCAAGAGTCTCCTCCAGCACCATAATTCAAAAGCATCAATTCTTCGGCAATCAGCCTTCTTTATAGTCCAGCTCTCATTTCCATACATCACTACTGGGAAAACCATAGCTTTTACTATACGGACCTTTGTTGGCAAGGTGATGTCTCTGCTTTTTAAGATGCTGTCTAGGTTTGTCATTGCTTTCCTCCCAAGAAGCAGGCGTCTCTTAATTTCGTGGCTGCTGTCACCATCTGTAGTGATCATGGAGCCCAAGAAAGTAAAATCTCTCACTGCCTCCATTTCTTCCCCTTCTATTTGCCAGGAGGTGATGGGCCCAGTGGCCATGATCTTCATTTTTTTGATGTTGAGCTTCAGACCATATTTTGCACTCTCCTCTTTCACCCTCATTAAAAGGTTCTTTAATTCCTCCTCATTTTCTGCCATCAAGGTTGTGTCATCTGCATATCTGATGCAGATAGGGAGCTACTCCTACCCTTTGTCAGGGCACAGTGGGAGTATCTCTCACAGAGCCCTCTCTAGCAAGTTTACAGGAAAACTCTGTGAGCTTCAGCTCCTTTCACGTGCCTATCTAGCAAAATGTGAATTGTTGGTTTGGCTGCTTTTCTAATTATCTCCTCCCTATAGTGTACAGTGCCCCAGGTATTTCAGCCTTTTGAAGCCAAAGTTGTCCTATTTAGTTGGGCCTGGAAACAAACCAGCCTTCAGCAAAACTCGGTGCAGGTGGATGTTACTAAACCTGCGGTTGCCATGCACAAAAACAAAGGCAGCTGTGCTTGACAGCAGCTGCAACCATCGAGCGGGTTAGCTGCAAACATGGTTAGCCCTTGTAGGAGTTCTTGTGCATTATTCTATTCAATTAAATCTCCCTTTGTAAGGCTGGAGCATGTGACCCTTTCCCCCTTAATGGAAATCTGCAAGAATCTATTATTACTTTTACCAATCTGCTTTCAAAAGAATTTCTCATTAGTAAATGCATTTCATTGCCAAGAAAGATTACAGCTGCCCGAATCAAATGGGAATTTCTATTGCAGACCCTGTCTTTACCTGTGCCTTTAATCTTGAAGGCTTTGTGCTTGCTTTAAGGAGACATCGGGAGATCTTTTAACAAAATGGAGTTTAGCTTAAAGGGGGGGGAGCATTTCTTTCCTTTTTCTTTCCCCCTACATGGAATATTTCATTTAAGAGATAAAAGGGACATTTATCCTGATTTGCCTTGGCGACAGCAACCATTTCGACCAGAAGCGCAAGGACTTGAACCGAGGCCCTGTAAAACTCAAATTCTGTCGTTTTTAATAGCTCGAGGTTGAGTAGACCTGGAGTGCAACTGAGTCACTTGTGGAGTTGGCATATCAGAAATAGAGAAGGACAAAAGGAAAGAAGAGCACACGACTGTAAGCACTTTTGTTTCATGGATTCATGCTCCGAAACAGGGATGGACACACCTGCCTTTTCAGTGTCTCAATTTCTCGTTTCCCCAGTCAGTTTGAACCAGTTTGCCTTAAAAAAAAAATCCTCCTTAAAAAATTACCCACATTTTAGGGTGCATTTGTCCCAATGCACACATTTTGGTACGCAATCGCTCCAAGTATGTACACTTTTGCAAGCCATTCTCCTGAATGGGTGCATGGTTCCTGCATGGGAGAATCGAGTATTCTCCCTGAAAGAAGAGGTGCACAGTTTTGGGGTGCTTCTAGATCAGTATTTGCCACTGGGGGTTCAAGTAGCTTCACCCTCATTTTATTTGTATGTTGCCTTTCCATAATTAAAACCAGTGCTTTTTTCTGGGGGTACGCAGGGGTACGCATACCTTTAAACATTTTGTGAATCTAAGTTTGTTCTCGTTGAGGGGCAGTATTTCAATATGAGTAGGAAAATTTGTTGTTTAGTCGTTTAGTTGTGTCTGACTCTTCGTGACCCTATGGACCAGAGCACACCAGGCACTCCTGTCTTCCACTGCCTCCCGCAGTTTGGTCAGACTCATGCTGGTAGCTTCAAGAACACTGTCCAACCATCTCATCCTCTGTTGTCCCCTTCTCCTTGTGCCCTCCATCTTTCCCAACATCAGGGTCTTTTCCAGGGAGTCTTCTCTTCTCATGAGGTGGCCAAAGTATTGGAGCCTCAGCTTCAGGATCTGTCCTTCCAGTGAGCACTCAGGGCTAATTTCCTTAAGAATGGATGTGTTTGATCTTCTTGCAGTCCATGGGATTCTCAAGAGTCTCCTCCAGCACCATAATTCAAAAGCATCAATTCTTCGGCGATCAGCCTTCTTTATGGTCCAGCTCTCACTTCCATACATCACTACTGGGAAAACCATGGCTTTAACTATACGGAGGAAAATTAGAGTACCCCTTTTTTTTGGGGGGGGGGGAAACACTGATTAAAACCATCCTCAAGGTAGCTTGCAACATGAAAAGATTTGCATAATTACAGACATAACAAAAGTAGCCATAAATACTAAAGAAAGCACACCAAGAAGTACACAACCAAACTGAACGGTGTCCACAGAAATCACAATAAGATTAGAGATACAAAATAATAATATCAGTAACAGCAACAAGCACCTCGAATAACCCCCTGCTAAACAGTACCTCAGTCTAAGAGTCTGTTCAGCAGTCTCAGCCTTTGTAGCTGGAGTCAGTCAGGTCCCAGGCCAGGTAGAAAAGGCCTACAAGGCAGGGGGCAGGTTTTCCAGGACTCACAGCCAAGATGGTGCAAGATTTTGCTGAGCAGGGTTCTGGACATCTGCCCTAGAGGCCTCTCTGATGGTCCAGATCCTCCAAGTGTCCCTGTTTTCCAGGGACATCACTGATTTAACCTTTTCGGTTTCTGATTTGATTCCGGAATGTCCCACTTTTCCTTAGGATGTCCCTATTTCATTGGAGAAATGTTGGAGGGTATGGAGTTATTTGACCCCCGAGCCGTCTGCAGGCAATCCTCTATTGGGAAGGTAAACGGTGTTTCTGTGGTCTCTGGTTTCAGTCACGGTGTTCCGTTGTGCCAGATGTGGTTTAGTCATGCTGGCCACATGACCCGGAAAGCTGTCTGCGGACAAACGCTGGCTCCCTCGGCCTGAAAGGGAGATGGGCGGTGCAACCCCATAATCGCCTTTGACTGGACTTAACTGTCCAGGGGTCCTTTACCTTTGCTTTAAAAAATATATGTTAATTTACAAGGGCCTTAACAGCATACCCTAACGATGGGTGAACAGTAAAAGTATGCTTTTGCATTTTTATGGTAGACTTCTTTCGACATAAATCCATCAACCCCTGTGTATCCAGACAAGCAAGAGGCTTATCCGAGGTCAAGGACTCATTCCAGCCAGGCAAAAAACACTCAAGGAAGATGTGCATCAGGACAAGGAGAGGATGTGGCTTTGGAGTTGATTAGACATGAAGAAACTCCTGAGAGCCAGATAGAGATGATTTGGGTGCTGGGCCTGAGATTCCCCATCCTCCCTCTCATCAAGGAAACAAACAACTATTTGATTTTTAGAAGACATCTGAAGGCAGCCCAGTATAGGGAAGTTTTTAATGTTTGATGTTGTATGGTGTTTTTAATACTTTGTTGGGAGCTGCTAAGAGTGGTTGGAGCACTGACAGTAAGAGCTGTTCGACAGTGGAATTTGCTGCCAGGGAGTGTGGTGGAGTCTCCTTCTTTGGAGGTCTTTAAGCAGAGGCTTGACAACCATATGTCAGGAGTGCTCTGATGGTGTTTCCTGCTTGGCAGGGGGTTGGACTCGATGGCCCTTGTGGTCTCTTCCAACTCTATGATTCTATGATTCAACCCAGTCAGATGGGTGATATATACATAATAAAATTATGATTATTATTATTAGTGCCTACAGACAGGAGGCCAATATGGGTCAGAGACATCATTGGCTCGTATGGACGGGAGTTGGATACACCAAACCTTGGCATGAATTTAGTGAGACCCATCAGGCAAGAAGGATTCCCAAGCCTTTGAAGGATTCCAGCATCCTCACTCAGACGTCTCGCCCCCTAAATCCACAAAGATTATGCCCCCAATCCATTGCAAATTTCCTCTGTCCCCCCCCCCCCATTGGTTTTATTTGCTTTGGACCACTCTGGCTAAATCCCCTTTACAAAGTCATTTCTGGATTGTTTATTTGGCATGGGGTTGAGGGGAGAGAGACCAATTAACTGCTAACTATGTCTACAAACTGGAAAGATTTCTGAGTCACAAACATTCCTGATTTATCTTCATTTTATGGTAAGTTCTTGCCGTCGGTTTGGAGATGGATTTATTTTGCCTGTATTAATATGGGCAGCATCATTCGGTTGGATGATTAAGTATTCACGGCTGGCTATAAATTACTCTTTCTTTGCTCCAGATAATAACAGATTATTTTTCACCCCTGTATAGATGTGAATTATGAAAGATAGTGATTTCTTTAATCTCCAGAGAAGTGTACGGTGTTATGAAATGGGGTTTGTGCGTTTCGTTCTCCTTAGCCGAGGAAGAAAGTGATCTCCTTCCAGGCAAACGAGGATGAACGGATAGCTGCTGTCAGAAATACCTGTCCTTTCTTTCTTTCTTTTGCTTAAATCTTAAGGAGACAAAAATAATGGATATGCATCTTTGAAACCAGCAGCAAAAACAGGTTTTGGTTCTCTGATTTCACTAGTCAGAATGACTGTCTCTGTTCCTTTTCCTGCCCACAGTAGCGACTTGGGACAAGGCCTCCAAGTGTCCCAGTTTTCCAGGGACAGTCCTAGAATTACAGAAGCCTTCCCGGTTTTCTGATTTGATCCCAGAATGTTCCGGTTTTCCATTTCTCTCCCCTCCATGTCTCGGAGAAGAATTAAAAGTTGTGTGTTTGTGTATGTGGAAAAGCAGAATCCTGTTTATACTGAAAATAAAGCACCAGATGAAAGAAATGATGAAGTTGGCATACAAACCCCTTCGTATAATTTTGAAGGAAAATGTAACCAATCCACTTAAAATTCTTTAAATGCCATACTTCAGCAGCCAGCAATATATTTTTTTTATGAAACACAAGGAGTGTTTATTCCTTTGTTGTAAATTGCGCCTCTACATGTCTACTCAGAAGTAAGTCCCATTGAGTTCAATAGGGTTTACGCTCTGGTATGTTCCTGATCATTCTCACTGTTAATAATAATAATAATAATAATAATAATAATAATAATAATAATATACCCCATTCCCCCCCCCCCTGACAGGGACTCAAGGCAGTTTACAGTTAAAATTTTATTTCAGTCCATTTATCCGTTGAAGGTGTTGTACCTGATCCCTTCCCTTACACCTTTTTTCTTTGCAACAATCCTGTGAGGTAGGTTAGGCTGAGAGGTTGTAATTGGCTCAAGGTGACAGATGTGTTTATGACACACATGAGTGCGGCAAGATCAGATGTGGGACAGTGTCTCTTTTTTCATCTGAGAAATTTGGTAGGGAACGTAGGGAGCAGGGAAGGCACACTGGGCAACTGCCTGGGTCCACACACTTTAGGGTTCCCCAAAATCTTAGGCAAAATCCTGCCTCCTTTATAGTGGTCTGCCTTGTCTAATGCATTGCAGACAACTAAGTTTCTCCCTACAAAGATGCAAGCAGAAGGTCTTCCACCTCCCACTTAAGCCAGATCCATATCAGACCCTCCAAGTGTCCCTGTTTTCCAGGGATGTCCCTGCTTTAGAGAAGCCATCCCGGTTTCTGATTTGATCCTGGAATGTCCCGCTTTTCCTGAGGACTTCCCTGTTTCCATCAGAGAAATGTTGGAGGGTATGGCGTATCAAGGGACGCGGGTGGTGCTGTGGGTAAAACCTCAGCGCCTAGGACTTGCCGATCGCATGGTCAGCAATTCGAATCCCCGCGGCGGGGTGTGCTCCCGTCGTTCGGTCCCAGCGCCTGCCAACCTAGCAGTTCGAAAGCACCTCCGGGTGCAAGTAGATAAATAGGGACCGCTTACCAGTGGGAAGGTAAACAGCGTTTCTGTGTGCTGCGCTGGCTCGCCAGATGCAGAGATGCAGCTTGTCACGCTGGCCACGTGACCCGAAAGTGTCTGCGGACAGCGCTGGCTCCCGGCCTATAGAGTGAAATGAGCACACAACCCTAGAGTCTGGCAAGACTGGCCCAAAAGGGCAGGGGTTCCTTTACCTTTTATGGCGTATCAATGCTTCCTGTACCTGTTCCTTTGCCAGAAGTGGTCCTTTATGTCTTGTTTTCTCTTCTGTGCATGCTCAGTTGCGCAGTTCATTCAGGACACCAGATAGGCAAGAGCCATTTTGTTTTAGTAAGAGAAGAAAGGCGATTCACAGTTCCACAGGTTTCACAAATATTGTCCTTCAGCCTTTTCCACTGGCTCTGACTAGAAACTGGAGGAGGAGGATGAAGAGGCCATGGAAGGCAACTCGGTTTTTGAGCAGAAAATCTTCTTAAGGCCAGGGGAAGGCCTGAGCTCCCTTCACCCCCACACAAATGCAGAGTACAGGCTGTAATCCTGTACAAACCTTTGTGAGAATGAATCCTACTAAATACAGCAGGGCTTACGTCTCAGTAAACATGCATAGGATTTCAGCCTTTTACCTCTTTTGATTAGTGTGTGGAGCAGTGGCTTTTGGGGAATGAGACATGTGGCAGGACTTGTCTCCTGCACTGGCTGTAGGCAAGCACAGTCGCCAACATCGAGGTTGCGTTAAATTAACCTACAAGAGGAAACATGAGTTGACCCCATTCTTGAGCCCAAATACAAATGTCCGTATAGAATTCTTTAATTTGATGATGGATGAAACAATCACCAAGATGAGAGATTTAAGCAAATGGTGCAGTTTAAGGACTGCAAAGGGCAGGAAAGATGGATATGTGCACCTTGAGGGGAGATGCTGATTCAACAGAGTGGCTGACTGAGATCAAGTGGGTTTTTTTAGGTTATATAATCAACACACACACACACACACACATTGGATACCTTCGCAGTCTTTTGCAAGTGCAATATTCAAGATATTTACTCCAATTTATATATAGTACTTTGCATTATACTCAGTGTACTTAGCTGGATTTGGTGTGAGATCTTTTCCAAAATTGAAATTGATTACACAAACACACACACACTGTACTTTTCTGTGTATAATAATAATAATAATAATAATTTATTATTTATACCCCGCCCATCTGGCTGGGTTTCCCCAGCCACTCTGGGCAGCTTCCAACAGAACACTAAAATACAATAACTTATTAAACATTAAAAGCTTCCCTTAACAGGTTTACCTTCAGATGTCTTCTAAAAGTTTGGTAGTTATTTTTCTCTTTGACATCTGGTGGGAGGCCGTTCCACACGGTGGGCGCCACTACCAAGAAGGCCGTCTGCCTGGTTCCCTATAACTTGGCTTCTCGTAGCGAGGAAACCGCCAGAAGGCCCTCAGTGCTGAACCTCAGTGTCCAGGTGGAACGATGGAGGTGGAGACACTCCTTCAGGTATACTGAGTCCGTTTAGGGCTTTAAAGGTCACCACCAACACTTTGAATTGTGCTCGGAAACATACTGCCCCCATGTATAAGACACCCCCTCGTTTTTGGGACTCCAAATTGAGAAAATGGGGGGGGGGGATTGCCGCGTGTTGTTCAGCTTTTTTGGGGTTGATTGCCCAGACTTGTTGAGCTTTTTTTGAGCGTCTGATTGCACGCTCATCGACAAAGCAACCAATCATCTGATCGCTCGCCAACAGCAAACGCCAATCACCCACCCAATTGCCACAACAACCAATCACCCGCCAAAACACAGCTGACAATCTCCAGCTCACGGCAGCCACCAATCACCTGTCAAAACTCAACACTATCCATGTATAAGACAACACCAATTTTTAAGCTTCATTTTTCTAAAAAAAACACCAAGTCTTATACACAGAAAAATATGGTATATCTGCGCTCTTCTATGTCACAGGAACAACTAGCAGGATTAGCAATGATCTCAGATGTATGTAACATTGAAAAAGGTTCGGATTAGTGGTTTGACTGAAGGCTAAAAAAAAAATTTCATTCAGTAAATAGGCTACCAGAGAACTGACTCTTAAGTAATTAGTAACTACAGTAGAAATAGAAATAGAAATAGAAATAATAGAAATAGAAATAGAAATAGAAATAGTGGTACTTAGGTTACATATGCTTCAGGTTACATACGCTTCAGGTTACAGACTCCGCTAACCCAGAAATAGTACCTCGGGTTAAGAACTTTGCTTCAGGATGAGAACAGAAATCGTGCTGCGGTGGCACGGCAGCAGCGGGAGGCCCCATTAACTAAAGTGGTGCTTCAGGTTAAGAAGAGTTTCAGGTTAAGAACGGACCTTTGGAACAAATTAAGTACTTAACTTGAGGTACCACTGTAGAAACAGAAACAGAAACAGAAAAGGACATCTCTATTTTCATCAGGGAAATGTTGAAGGATTTGGACCTGAGTTATGGTATTGTGAGGGAAGGGGGGGAACTCTATCCTCTTTCTTCATATCACACGTAATTTTATATATCTCTCTCAAGTCTCCTCTTAATTGCCTTTTCTCGAAACTAAAACGCCCAAAACGTTGTCACGTGGCTTCATGTGCTCTGTCTCCAGCAGCTCCAGGTAGGGCAGGGAGAGGCCCCTGTCTGAAACTCTGCAGTGTCACTGCCAGCCAGTGTAGACAATACTGAGCTAGACAGCTCATGCAAAGCAAAGCAGTGCTCCCATACCTTTAAGAGTTGTGCTACAATGAGGGAATTTCAGCAGACACCTGCCAAAATTCCTCGTTTGAGATTGCTGTGGCAGTGGCCAGGTTCAGGGGTGGCTGCATACAAATCCTGACCTCTAGCCCGCATGCCCCTGCCCAGGAGGTCAGTTGTGATTGGCAAGATCTGGAATTGCACAAGGCAGAAAGTACTGCTGGATTGACTTGGCAAAGACAAAAAGGCTAAGCCCTTTGTATTTGTTCCAAGTTGATGATCAAAGGCATCACGCTGTCTGCTAATCGTATCCCTGTTCCCGTTCTCTATGCTATGGTCCAATGCTGCACATCTCTATTGCCTTCTGTGCCTCAAGAGGGCTCTGGAGCCTGAAGGAAGGGTTGTAGTTCAATGACAGATCATCCAGGGTGCTTGTTCAAATTCCAGTATGGCTGGGAATGTCTCCCATCCGAAGCTCTTGAGATATGCAGCCATTAAGTGTATCTACTGCTGAGCTAGATGAACTCTGTATAAGGCAACTTCCTACATTCTTGATGTCCTGAGAACACACTCAGTTCTCAGAAACTGACTAAGCAAGGCTTGGCTTCAGCTCATGATGTTAGTCCTAAACAGCATATTCAGTTTGGTACCTTGAGCACCAGAATCCATTGGGTTCTGGCTATCACCATGGACAACATTTTTGTTGTTGGCATCTATCTGTCTCGAGAGACAATGGTTTGTGCCTCTGGGGGATGATGTTGAAACTGCTGCATTAGCTGCACCAAAATGATCTCCTTCGGGCCCAAGCCTGGGAATTGTGTGTGGTCTAGGCCTGCCAGACAACAAGACCCATCTCTTGACCTTGTTGATGTGGCCCAAAGGAAATCAGAGCAATACATTTGGCACCTGCTTGGCTGCAGGAGTTGCTGGAAGGAGGCATACAAGGTACCGTCCAACTGACTCTACTCTGTATTTTGTACAGGGCTTACACCTTAGCCTTTTCTTCTCCTGAAGATATCTCACAAGGCAGTGGAGGTTAGGGTCAGTTTTTCTTCTCCCAAAAGGGATTCCTTCCCAGTTAGACAAGACCCATCTGCTCCGCACTTCCCTCTACTTCATATGAGAAACCGCCTTCTTGACTGTTGGACCCACTCTTGGTCTCATCCACTCAGTCCGCCAGAGCCTTCCTTGCATGCAGGGGAAATCCCTAACTTACCCATCAGTTACCCTCACCTGGTTTAGCCATCCATTGAAGCTGTTCATGGGATGTGGCCACTGTTGCACACTGGCAGCTTCTAGGAGCTACAGGTGAGAGATTATGGATGACACAACTCCATCTCCATGTGTCATGGATAATGAAGCTGTGACCCTCCAGGTGCTGCTGGACTACAATTCCCATCATCCCTAACCATTGGCCATGCTGGCTGGAGCTGATGTCAATTAACAAGAGCTGGAGTTTTCCTTTTTTTAAAAAAAATAATAATATTTATTAGAAGTTTTATAGTTACAAAAAAGGTATAAAAGAAAAAAAAACAATAAAAAAATTTAACACACAATACATCAAAAGTAAAAAGAAAAAACAATACATCAAAACAACCAGAAAAGCAAAAACATTTAAAAACACATCCAATTTCCATATCTTTATCTTTCATTTACTTATTTCCTCGACTTCCTCACACCTCCCTTTTTTGTATTCTAGTTCAAATTAGCTAATTCAGCAAATCCTTTCCCTCCTTCTCAATTTTTTGTTCTATAATTTATCGTAACACGATCTAACTTTAAATTTTCCACTTTAGCCCATTAACAATCAGTTTTTTGCATAATTCTTAATAACATTTCTGCTAAAACCATATAACTTCATTCCAGTATTCTTCTAACATTCATTAATTTTGCAATATTTCTGTAAATATACTTTAATTTTTTTCCAATCTTCTTCCATCGACTCTTCTCCCCGGTCTCAGATTCTGCCAGTCATTTACGCCATTTCCATGTAGTCCATCACCTTCATCTGCCATTCTTCCCGGGTGGGTAGATATTGTGTCTTCCAATACTTTGCGATAAGTATTCTTGCTGCTGTTGTGGCGTACATAAAAAAGGTTCCAAGAGCTGGAGTTTTTCCTATCCCACCTCTAGATCGTCCACATTAGAAGATTCAACTTGGGTTTAGTTTTTCTTGTTCTTTAGGGATCCATCTACACTATACATCTAAAGCCATATCGTACCATTTCAACTAGTCATGGCTGCCCCCAGATAATCCTGGGATAATTGTTCGTTAAGGAGACCCCTATTGCCCTCACAGAGTCAAAATTCTCATAGTGGTTTAACCATCAGCTCCCTCTCTGAGAATTGTGTTGGATGTTTTCTCTCTGTGTGAGAATCATTTGTTCCAGGAACAGAGAAGAACATAGAAGAAGTTCCAAGAAGCAGCAGAAGGCTGAAATTGTTTTGTCTATGCAAGGACATTTTCTGTGGGAACTGTTCTTTGGGCATGCACAGTGTGACAGGAAGTACTGATAACAATGTTTCTGCGTAACGTGTGAGTCTCTTGCTTGCGTCTTGTGGTGAGTGAAGCAGACAGAGCGTCTTGGACTCTTGTTGGACTCTAAGCATGCCTTGACCACAGCAGTGGTGAACGTCTGTATGTATTTGCTACCAATATGCTTTTATGCGTGTCAGGTAAACCTCTACACTTGACTGAATCTTTATGGCGTCCATGAGTGTTTATTGTGTACTGTGTGTCCCTTCAACCCTGAAGACGCTTCCAAGGAAGGAGCTGCATTGAGATGTAACTCTGCTGAGTATGGATACTGGCGCACACAAGCAGCAAAAGGAATGCAGGACCAAATCCTTCTAAAGGATCCAGATTGATGGATTGATCCAACCAATTGTAGTTCTGCAAGGAGAATAGGAGTCTCCTAACAACTCTCACTTCCAGAGTGCTCCCTGGAAGGACAGATTGTGAAGCTGAGGCTCCAATACTTTGGCCATCTCATGAGAAGAGAAAACTCCCTGGAAAAGACCCTGATGTTGGGAAAGATGGAGGGCACAAGGAGAAGGGGACAACAGAGGACGAGATGGTTGGACAGTGTTCTCGAAGCTACCAGCATGAGTTTGACCAAACTGCGGGAGGCAGTGGAAGACAGGAGTGCCTGGCGTGCTCTGGTCCATGGCGTCACGAAGAGTCGGACACGACTAAACGACTAAACAACAACAACAACAACAACAACTCTCAGTGTCCTTAACAAACTACAGCTCCCAGGATTGTTTGTGGGAAGCCATGACTGTTTAAAGTATTATGATATTGCTTTAAATATTTAGTTCCGATGGGGTCTTCTTCCAGTGCATCTCCATGAGTCCACTAACTGCCCTGCTATATCCACACCTGAGCAGAACAAATAGATAGTGGTTCGTGTGTAGGGCAACAGCTGGCTCCTTACCAGCTGTTGCACTCAAGCCTTTGACAACAAAGGACATTAAAAAATGCCATAGCAAAGCAGCCAGGAGCATTAGTCAGCCTTGAAATTTGTTATAGAGTTTCTCCCCTGAAAATGCCATTAATGGCCCCGGTAATGCAAGCGACGACTACATCTGTTCTGGTGATTTATTTATCCTTAATGTAATACCGCATTACCTGTCACAAAGGGCAGCCTCATATTTCATCTTAAATGGATCCGCAAGAAAAAATGTTTTTACAGAATCATGAATTGTCAATGGCTTCCTCCGCTGGGACTGACATCTGGAAGTTTAATAGAACAGTATGTTACCTATTTCACATTTGCATAATGGCCTCCTTTGCATTCTGGGACCGGCTTGCCATTGCTTAGGCTCTCCATGTCAATTAGCATCCTTGTCCAGAAGGGAAGGAATCCTTAGGATGTAAACGAAGTCACATCGAAATGAACGTAAGCATAATGGCTCCGTGGAATTCGATCCCACAAGATGGAGAGATGTTCCACTAACTTGGATGGCATTAAAAGAGCATCAGAGAAATGCATGGACCATAAGCCTATTGGCCATGATGGTTGTGTTATTCCTCCAGTTTGGCTGTTGTTCATCTGCTGTCCAGGTATTGTGTTTTAAAGGGGAAGGACCATCACTCAGTGGTAAAGGACTTGTCTTGCATGCAGGAGGGTCCAGGTCCAGTTCTTTGCATCTCCAGGCAAATGCTGAGTAGACCCTAAGGCCATAGCTCAGGACTAGAACATCTGCTTTGCATGGAGAACTCCCAGGTTTGATTCATGGGTGCGGGAAAAGCTCCTGACTGAAGCCCTGGACAGCCACTGCTGGTCAGCATGGAAAATGCTGAGCCCAGATAGATCATAGATCAATGGCTTAGTAAAGGCAGCTTTCTGTGTTATTCCCAAAGACAGAAATCTCCAGGCAATTCTGGGTCATCCATTGGCCAGAATGACTACTCAGTCCTATGGGTTCCATTGTACAGTGAACGTCTTGTTCCTAGTTGCCATCTTGTGGTTTATTGGGGCTGTGGTCTATTGTGTCCTACCTCTTCTTAAGGAAGAGGTCATCAGTCTTTTTGGGTTGATGGGGACATTTGTAAAGTTGAGAGAGTGCCTTGGGTAAGGTTGGGAAACGGCTGCCATGGATGGTAATGCAAAACAGCTGTCATGGCAGCTCACCACAACAGCTGCCATATCTAAAAGAACAGGAGAAAGAGAGAGGGCTTCAAAATGGTGCAGGAATGGAGAAAAGGGCATCTATTTCAGCCACCACAATGCTCTGCCACAGAGAGAAGCTCTTTGCACTTCTTTGATTAGAATGAAATGTGGACATTAGTTCAATGTAGGCTAGGCTTTGCCAATGCAAGCAGGAACTGAGCAGGAAGAGTGAAAGTATATTGTGGATTTTTGATACCCACCACATTAGCAACCTTCTGCTTTAAAGTATCAGCTGCCATCACCTAGTTAAGCAGAGAGCAGTCAGACTCCCCTTCTGCATTATTACTCATCTACCCTTTGCATGATAGACTGAAGCATGAATGTTCATTTAATTAAAGGACACTCAAACAAGCAACACAAGTGCACCTCTTGCCACCCAGCTTCCATAATGACTATCCTAACTAATAGATATACTTTAGTTTCCTGCTTACCTCATTATCCCTCTATTCTCACTCTAACCTCCTAAGCACTTTGTAGGGTAGACATGCACCCCTTTTGCTTAGGGTCAGCAGAGAAATTCAATTCAGTTTGCATTCAAAGGCAAACCTATCTAATTTGTGATTTCCAAAACAATATGCGAACCGGAAAGCAGCAACCATCCCCATAAATTTGCACTTTTGCAATTTAGTTCTCCAGCCAAGTAAAATGTACAAAGATGCATACACTAGAGCAAATGTGTACATGAAAATGGATGTATGAGTGAAAACAACACAGCCAGCTGTGTTATATTAGGGAGAATTGCTTTGCCAAAAAAAAAAAATACATATATTAGGAAGATTGCATAAAAACATGTGCACATTAGGGGGTTGGAATAACACTAAAATCCTGATCAATTTTCATGAAGATTGAAAAATAATAAATAGCAAGCTGATGTGGAAATGTGGTGAATGGAACTTAAAACGGGGAAAAAAGGAGAAAAATGAGAGAGAAAAAGATAGATTCAACCACCCCTACTTCAGCATAACCATTGTGGCAGGTTTTTTATTGCACCAAATGCAACACCATGACTTGCCACGCTAAGCTGATGCACCACTCCAATTTGTGCCTTGTGTAATGGTTCTAGGGATTGCTTGTGCGTAAGTTGCCTTTACTCATGGCTAGGTTGCATGGTTGAACCCTTTCTGACAGGACAGCCTCTATTCCGTGGCTGCCTCAGTCGCTGGCAGAATCCGTCAGTGGGAGTTTCTTAAACCGCTTCCAACATAAAAGCTGTTTGACGCCCAGTCTCCTCCCCCGTTGCCTGCGCGAAAGCTTTCTGCGCAAGGTGGGTGTGGGCAAAGGAGCACTCGTGCCCTCTCCACTGGTCTCCTGCGAAGAGTCCTGGAGCCACCTCTACGATTCCTCTATCTCCTCCCCTTCTCCACTGGTGTTACGCTGATTTCCTTCCCCAGCGGATGGGCTATCCCTCCTCCTACTAGGACCCTCCCCACCATCGTCCGGGAGCCTCCTCTCTGCCTCCCACTCCGATGGCAGTTCCCTGGCACCTTGCATCACAGATCATAGTACCTGCCTCTAGGGCAATCATCCTCTAACAAACTTAACCCCCCTCGAACACCAGACCGCGAGAAAGTTCTTTGAAGTTGTTCTTTTTCTGGTGCGGTAGCCCATAAAACGAAGCAATGCCCCATGCAGAAGTCCCATTTGCTCTCTCCGAAGCTCCGTCCCCATTTAGTTTACATTTATGTGCATGTCTACGAGGAGAGTCTTTCTTCCGTTTGGCACCCCTCTGATGTATTGCAGCAATACATCATGAAAAGCAGCGTTCCTCTGATAATGTATTGCTGTGTTATGCCGTTAGCGTGACTTTGTTTGATAATATGCCCAGGCTATACATCTTCTGACAGATGAACAATAATGACAACAGCCTCTGTGACTGTCATGTGAAGAACGAGAAAGATGGAGCGTGCAGGGCAGAGAGGGACCCGGGGTGTGTGGTCACATTCCCAAGAGCTAAACCTGAAGCAAGGGCGGGTGCTTAATGGATATTGTTACGTGCCACCCCAATCTCTGAGTGGTGAGAGGCTAGAATGAAGATCAACATAGACTGCGTTATCTTTAGGATATATGGTTTTATTTACATATGTATTTGCAACCTGAGCAGGGGCCCCTAACACTAACTACTCCATCTATCTTGCTTCCCCATTAGGTTTCCAGGGGTGCCCCAAAGTCTAGCACAGAGCAAACGTGCTTTTCTCTCCAATTTCCAGCTCTCTCTCTCTCACACAACTCTGGCTATTCTCCTACATGCCTGCCGGGTGAGGGCAGGGGGACAGGCCCATCCATCTGTTCTATGGCACTGAGCAACTTATTTGGACATGTTAAATTGTGGTACTTAACTATCACCTTGACAAAGGAATTGGTTTGGCAAACTTCCTCTTATATATATTCTATCCTCACAGATACAGACTGACCCTCCCCCTGAAAATCAAAATACTGAGGGTGGGGACACTTAACAAGGGGAGCACAGGAGGTGGCACCAGTTTGTTTGTTTTTTTTAAAAAAGGTAAGGGACATATGGTACAGGAAGGCAGAACTTCTTCTTTTACTACAGTAGTACCTCGGGTTACAGACGCTTCAGGTTACAGACTCCGCTAACCCAGAAATAGTACCTCGGGTTAAGAACTTTGCTTCAGGTTGAGAACAGAAATCGAGCAGTGGAGGTGCGGCGGCAGCGGGAGTCCCCATTAGCTAAAGTGGTGCTTCAGGTTAAGAACTGTTTCAGGTTAAGAACGGACCTCCAGAACAAATTAAGTTCTTAACCCAAGGTACCACTGTATTTAAAAAACTTATTGGAAAAGCCATAACTAACAGTGCATGAAGCTTTTGCTTTGAATAAAGGCACCAATTTTCATAAGAAGCTGCCTTGTACAAAATCAGAATTGTCTGCATATGATTTAGCTGCATATAGTTATTCACATGCACCATTCAATTAGTGTACAGTTGGTGTACCTGTGTGCACAATATTTGAGCTGTACAAACGATGTGTATACACACAAACACCTCTACAAGTGTAGAGGGCACCTTGTTCCCATGTTCACTATAGTGTGTGGGCTGCCTTGAATCCATGGAAGATAGAGCTATCAGTATCAATCCTCTTCTTCTATACCAGCCTGTGTTAAGTATAGTTGTTTAATTGTACATTAAAATGGAAGATAGCTCTGTTTGTGTACTGCTAAATGCCTAACATTGGAAACTTCCACTGTAGCTGAACAAAGGAGTTGCAGAGAGACTAACAGGTTGGTAATTAACTTAGAATGTATCTCTGCTACTGTGTCGTGAGATGTTTAACCTTAGATCACATGAGAAGTATTCAGTTGTAAATCTCTATTTCGTGGGAGTTGGTATTATTCTCTCTCTCAAGCACTGGAGAAGAAAGGACACATGCCTAATCTCTCTCTAGGAGAACACAGCTTCAGGCTAATGGAGTCTGTGTGAGAGAGAGGCGGAACTTTGATTTCAGTTCTGGATAAATTAATTTCATATTTCTAAGATGTTTTGTTTGTGCTTGAACAAGCACGTGATGTTATGCAACTATTTGGATGCAACATTATTGTTTTGAGTGTCGGTTTAGGAACAAGCTCTGTTGGTAAAGCTTTGGAAACATATTTTTGGACAGGACAATTTTTATTTCAAGAAGAGTCAGTTTTCATTCATCATATTGCCTCCGTGTGCACAATATTAATAACTGCAATAGTCCATGCCTGTTATATATGGGGTGGAGGGTTCCTCATACTTGTCCATCCATCAATAGCAGATGCTTATAGGTCATAAAAGGGAGGATGGAGGATGAAAATGAAGTCAGGGTCACATGGTCAATGGGGGACGCAGAAAGAAAAGGAGAAGTGTGCTGGTAGGTCATGCAGACCAAGAGCACCACCCATTCTTGCTGTTTTTAAGCATAAAACCATTAGGTCCAGTCGTGTCCGACTCTGGGGTTGCAACGCTTATCTTGCTTTATTGGCCAAGGGAGCTGGTGTACAGCTTCTGGGTCATGTAGCCAGCATGACTAAGCCGCTTCTGGCGAACCAGAGCAGTACACGGAAACGCCATTTACCTTCCCACCAGAGTGGTACCTATTTATCTACTTGCACTTTGACGTGCTTTCAAACTGCTAGGGTGGCAGGAGTAGGGACCGAGCAACGGGAGCTCACCCTGTTGCGGGGATTCGAACCACCGACCTTCTGATCAGCCAGTCCTAGGCTCTGTGGTCTAACCCACAGCGCCACCCGCATCCCCTATTTTTAAGCATGGCTGTCACTAAAAAAGGAGGCATTTACAACTGTGGTCCTTAAACATTGCAATGTTCTACTAGAAGAAGCATGAACACCACCATCTTAGTGGCACCAGTCAACTCTTACTTGAGTTTGTTTCATTGCCCCAGCAAGCTTTTGGGTTGACTCTCTTCCTCCCTTGTGTTGTTTTATTGCTTTGATGTCAATTCTGTTGCTTTACACCGGTTTTATGCTTTTGTGCTCCTTCCATTGCTTCAAGCTTTATCTAAAATGGAAAAACAGCAACATAAAACATGGTGTGTCTGTGCAGCTCAGAGGAAGAGAATAAAAACTAAACCACTGCTTCAAAAACAAGACTTTGGGCATCTCCAAAGTAGCGCCTTGGACCAAAAACTCACTGTAAATTGAATTTTATGGCAATTTCATGGCAATTTCAAGGAAGGGTGGCAGAAATCTTGGTGGAAGCGTGGCAGAAATCTAATTTTTTCCCCCTTTTCTTCTTTAAAAAAATGGCGGCTGTTGTTCCCAATCCCATGCAGCATTTATAAGGGCAGAACTGAACTACGATACGAACAAAGGTAGCACCAGGTGCTAATGAGAGTTAGGAGATGATTATGAGAGCGATCAATTCTCATTTTGAGTATATAGCTTGAAGCCCACTGGAAGCCATGGAAAGATGATCCCCTCGGGGGCCGTATTGAGCAATTAGATTCATTATGGTGGTTTTATAACGTTCTCTGCAATGTTTGGCAGGGGCCTCTTTGGGATGAAGGCGGGTGTGGGGAGGGGAGGGGAGAAGCCATTTGATGGGCCATTGGTCTGTTCCTGCAAGGCATTCCCTCTGCGACTACAAATCAGTCCTGGCCAGCTGCACTACCTAATGGCTTGAACTAGAGAATGAGAGAAAGACCTTAGGAGAGCAGGCTGTGCTTTGTCAGGGCATTTATCTCAGCAAGGAGAACAGGATACAGAAGTAATTAAAATATCATACATTTATCATGGGGACTATAGCCACAATGGCTATGTTCTACCCACACTGTTGGAGGCAGCAAGCCGAGAAGCACAGGTATATCAAGGTGCATTTATCTAACCCCGAAGAGCTGCTGTCTCTGTGGCCACTCTGTGGCCATAGGACCACATCCATCCCCAGCGGAGGCTGGTCTGTCAGGGCAAATGAGGCATTGCCCTGCTTGTCTGCCTCTTGACTTGCAACCAGTCAGGGGGTGGCGCCTGTACCTGACATTGGCTCTGGCTCTCCCTACTGTTGGGTCTTTATGCCTTCTGCTCTATCAGATCAAATGGGCACCACTGTGTATCTCTCAGCATTGTTTCAGGGGGGCCCTCTGTAATTTCATGTGGGTAGCAAGTTGAGGGAAGAAGAGGGTGGCAGGAAAAGAGAGGGGAAAGTGGGTGGTCCCAGTCCACCCACTTTGGGCTAGGTTAGCCCACCTGCACACAGATTTGCATAGCAATTGCTTATGCTAATTCACATGTAAAGATGGGAAGTGAGAAAGAAGTCCAATACAACAAATCTCACCCCTGGGAGGTGGCAGACTCTCCTTCCTTGGAGGTCTTGAAGCAGAGGTTGGGTGGCCATCTGCTTTAACTGAGATTCCTGCATTTCAGAGGGTTGGACTAGATGACCCTTCCAGCTCTATAAGTCCAGTTGTTAATTGTTTTCACGAATAGAATAGATTTATGAAAGATTTAGAAAACTTATTTGTGTGACATTGTATGGGAAAAATACGGAATAACAGATACAATCTTGCTTAAGATGTACGTTATATGAGAGGTGCAGTGTAAGCGATGGAAGTCAATCAATGAAATTTTATTATTGAGATATTTGTAGAATAAATTTGGAAGAAATTCTTCCAACTTTTCTTCTTTTTCTCTTTATTTTTTCTTTTTCTTTTTTCTTTTCTTCCTTTTTTCTCTCTTCTTCTTTTTATATATGTGTGTTTATCTGAAATATGTATGTATGTATTTGCAATATTTTGCTTATATTTTGTAATAATGTTAAATAAATTACTTTTTAATTTATTAAATAAAATAAAATAAAATAATTTTTTTAAAAAAATGTTTTCACAGACAACTACAAAGCCCTTTCCCTTCTTATGGCTCTCAGTCCTTAAACCCACTCCATGGACTGGATAGCCCTTCAAACAGAGGCACATCCTCTGTCAACTAATAATAGGCTAGATTATTTTGGGGCCAGGCGATTGTTTGCGTCCTCTTCAAGGCTTCATAGTGATACTCCTGTGCTAATTAAATCCCTTTAGCTGATTTTGACAGCCTTGTTTTTTTAAAAAAGTGAAATGTGATATTGCATGCCATGATTGTTTTATGTAAGCTGCCTTTGAGGGCTTTGTCCTAAATTAGGCTTCCTCAACCTCGGCCCTCCGGATGTTTTTTTGGCCTACAACTTCCATGATCCCTAGCTAGCAGGACCAGTGGTCAGAGATGATGGGAATTGTAGTATCAAAACATCTGGAGGGCCGAGGTTGAGAAACCTGTCCTAAATGGTGGGCTATAAAATACTTAAATAAACAAATAACTAGAAATGGAATTTTCTGAAAACCTCAGTGTCAAGCTTATCCACCCAACTTTCTTCTTCTTCAAATTGCCCTCTTGCTCTCAATTGAGAAACAATTTCTCTCTCATTCAGTTAAATATATGAACAATCCTCACATATGTGTATTCTTACATCCATTATCATATGTATAATAATATGGAAATGTCATTTGCATGGACACTCCAGGTTTCCTATAGCTACCAGCACACAAACACATAAAATGACCCATGTAAAAATATGTACGTATGAATGGAAAATTATACTGCAGAAATATAGAACAGCATGGGGCTTGATGCTTGTTGTTGTTTAATCGTTTAGTTGTGTCCGACTCTTCGTGACGCCATGGACCAGAGCACGCCAGGCACTTCTGTCTTCCACTGCCTCCCGCAGTTTGGTCAGACTCATGTTTGTAGCTTCGAGAACACTGTCCAACCATCTCGTCCTCTGTTGTCCCCTTCTCCTTGTGCCCTCCATCTTTCCCAACATCAGGGTCTTTTCCAGGGAGTCTTCTCTTTTCATGAGGTGGCCAAAGTATTGGAGCCTCAACTTCACGATCTGTCCTTCCAGTGAGCACTCTGGGCTAATTTCCTTAAGAATGGATGTGTTTGATCTTCTTGTAGTCCATGGGATTCTCAAGAGTCTCCTCCAGCACCATAATTCAAAAGCATGGCTTCTTTATAGTCCAGCTCTCACTTCCATACATCCCTATGGGAAAACCATGGCTTTAACTATACGGACCTTTGTTGGCAAGGTGATGTCTCTGCTTTTTAAGATGCTGTCTAGGTTTGCCATCGCCTTTCTCCCAAGGAGCAGGCGTCTTTTAATTTCGTGACTGCTGTCACCATCTGCAGTGATCATGGAGCCCAAGAAAGTAAAATCTCTCACTGCCTCCATTTCTTCCCCTTCTATTTGCCAGGAGGTGATGGGCCCAGTGTCTATGATCTTCATTTTTTTGATGTTGAGCTTCAGACCATATTTTGTGCTCTCCTCTTTCACCCTCATTAAAAGGTTCTTTAATTCCTCCTCACTTTCTGCCATCAAGGTTGTGTCATCTGCATATCTGAGATTGTTGATATTTCTTCCGGCGATCTTAATTCCGGCTTGGGATTCATCCAGCCCAGCCTTTCGCATGATGAATTCTGCATATAAGTTAAATAAGCTTGATGCTTATGTATGTATTATATGCACAATATACGAAAGTTCTTTGGGTATAGTTTTGTATGTCACCATCTGTTTATTTGCATGCCACAAATTAAGCTTGAAGAGGCTCACGACATAGAAAATAAAAACAGTGAGAGAAACCTGTTAGAAACTACTAGAAATAATCATAATATAAACAAGTAACTACAAAAGAGAAATCCGCCCATAGAACATTGCAAGAAACAATGCAAAGAAGCTAACCTAATTTAACAGCTTAAGCTAAGCAAGTTTGCATAAAACAATAAAAACACACCCACTTAATTTAAAGGCTTAAGATTGAGAAAACAGTGCCAACACAAAAACTTAACAGCAGAATACAAAGCATTGCCATGTTCCAAATCAGGTGTAGGGAGCTTTTGGCTCTCCAGATGTTTCTGAACTACCGCCATCCCTGGTCACTGGCCACCCTTGCAAGGAGCTGATGGGAGTTGTAAGTTCAGCAACATCTGGAATGCCAAGGTTCCCGTCTCCTGTTCAAGATGGTTCACTTCTGACTAGCTGGATTAATTGCTGTTTCCGGGTCACCTTCAAAGCTAGCCCCATGTAGAGCGCATTGCAGTAGTCCAAGCAGGAAATAACTAGAGCATGTGCCACTCTGGTGAGAGCTGTGCTCTCCTGCCACAGTCAGATGTAGCAACATTTCTGAATAAAAGATAAAAAAGGTAAAGGGCCCCTGGACGGTTAAGTCCAGTCAAAGGTGACTATGGGGTTGCTCATCTTGCTTTCAGGCTGAGGGACCCGGCGTTTGTCCACAGACAGCTTTCCGGGTAATGTGGCCAGCATGACTAAACCGCTTCTGGCACAACGGGACACCGTGACAGAAGCCAGAGAGTATGGAAACGCTGTTTACCTTCCTGCCACAGCGGTACCTATTTATCTACTTGCACTGGCATGCTTTCGAACTGCTAGGTTGGCAGGAGCTGGGAAGAGCAATGGGAGCTCACTCCGTCATGGGGATTCAAACCGCCGACCTTCTGATCAGCAAGCCCAAGAGGCTCAGTGGTTTAGACCACAGCGCCACCTGCATCCCTTGTGAATACCAGCTGCTGGAAACCTCAAGAGGAGAGAGTGTTCTTGTGTTCAGATCTTGTTAGCTGGTTGGCCTCTGTGGGAGCAGGATGCTGGACTTGATGGGCCATTGGCCTGATCCAGCAGTCTCTTCCTACTTTTTTAAGAGCAGGACCTCTGCAGTGTTTCTACTCCTTTATCAGCGTCCTTGGGAAATTAAAGCACCATAGAAATGCGAGATGATACATCTTAACTAAATTGCTTGTGGCTCACAATACACGTTGCTGTATTCTAATCTTTGCTCCCCATTCTCTCTTCCCCCTTACAGTTTTGCTTTCTTCATTCCCTCCCTCCCGCCTCCCTCCGCTCTGTCCTCCACAGCCAGGCTATTATCTTTTTCAGATGTGGCCCATTAATTCTCTCTACAAATTCATGCACACTCAGCTTTCCACTCCTAATGACTACAGAGAAATAATGAATGCGGCCCATAGAGAAGGTTGTCTATTGTTTCGCTGCCTCTTGATTGATTGATTTATTGAAATCTCTTGTACGTGTTTCTGCTGGTGTCTACATTTGATGGAATCCAGTAAAAAGAATTCCTCAGAACAAGAAGTGTCTGGGCAGCTGAGACACCTTAAAACACTTATGTTTAGATGCTGTGTAAGGATTATAATTATAGATCAGGTTTTATCATTTAGCTCCCCCAGTCATTGTGACCAATCACCAAATCCCCATTTTACACATTCAAAACTGAGGCCAGGCAGCAGCTTAGGGATGGGGCCAGAAATTCAACCCAGTTTGCTTTTAAAGGCGAACCTGTCTAATTTGAACTTTCCGTAACAACACACAAACCAATGGCCAGCCATCCTTTGAAATTCACACTTCTTTGAATTTTGCAATGCAGCTGCAGCTTTCCGGTCAAGCAATTGTGTACAAAAACCCATATGCCTGGCAAAAGTGTGCAGAAAGGTGCCAGAATTTAAACGTATGATGTTTGGGGCAGGGCAATGATGCTAATGCATGCCGAAATATGTAGATATTTGGAGAGGTTCGCATTGATAGGCCCATGAATTTTCACAAGGACTGAATGAAACTTGCAGACTGATGTGGAAATGTGGGCAGCTGAACTTAAGACTGAGAAGCTGGGAGAAACTAAAATGGAAAGATCTACCCATCCATATTTGGGGCTAGAGATATCTGGGGATTCTGCAGCTGGACATAGTGTTACATTCAGGTCCTGTTTGTGCTACCATGAGAACAGCATACTGGATTATATAGATGAGCTTTCGGCTTGATCTAGCAGAGTTCTCCTTACCTATCCCCAATCTTGTTGCTCTGGGATTACTTGGGAGGGGGCAAAGCTGTTGTGTCGTAGCTGTGCAAAGGGTGTGTGTGCGCGTGTGTGCTTATGTGGCCCATGTCTGCCAGATTGCAGCCTGCACGATTGACAATTGTCCAACCGACACTTGATAGCAACCTGCTCAAGAAGCAACAAATGTGCCGCCCCCAGCAATCATTTGGAACATTTGCGCTGCCAAGCTCGCTCTGCTGTGTGCGACATTCTTTGAAAGTCGCTCGCAGCTTCAAAGTTTAAGGGCCTGTTCTCCTTCGGCTGCTGTGCCATGACAGCTATTTTGAGCTTGTTATTTCACAGGTTATCATGAACTTGCAAAGATTCATTTTCGCTCTCCTGTCATCACTTTTCTGATGTGAGGTATTTCCTCCCCCCTTTTTTCTTCAGCAGTTTCATACCTTCCAAAGCACAGGAGCGGGGAGAAAAATTACATGTTGTATATTGCTTCGGGGTGGGTATAAGCACAGGGAACTGTTCCCAAGTAAGTTGCCTTTGTCTGCCAAAGCACTGAAACCTTCAGTGAGAGCCAGTGTGGTGTAGTGGTTAAGAGTGGTAGTCTCGTAATCTGGGGAACCGGGTTCGCGTCTCTGCTCCTCCACGTGCAGCTGCTGGGTGACCTTGGGCTAGTCACACTTCTTTGAAGTCCCTCAGCCCCACTCACCTCACAGAGTGTTTGTTGTGGGGGAGGAAGGGAAAGGAGAATGCTAGCCGCTTTGAGACTCCTTAAAGGGAGTGAAAGGCGGGATATCAAATCCAAACTCTTCTTCTTCTTCCTGAGAAATGTATTGGCCTTCACAATGATGAAATTGGTTAATCGGGAGTTAGTGTCTTAGGAGCAGTAAGGATTTCTCCTGAGCTGTGTGGACTCATGTTTAATGTCAGGCTAGGACTGTGAAGGCTGAGGGTTCAGGTCCCAACTGAGCTGCGAAGTTCGCTGGTTGACCTTTGCCCCAATTGCCTACCTCACAGGGTGGTTGTGGGGAGGCTGCATGGTGGCTGTGAAGGGACAGATGGTGTCAGGAGTTCAGCCTACACTCGAGTAGGACCCCGGCAGAGACACATGCCCGACTGGCATGCTCTCTCACTCCTTGTCGATCGTTCGGGAGCTTCAAAAGCTTTCTTCAGCCCGAACATCACAGCGACCGATGCCAACCGACACCGGCACACTTAGGGATCCACAGAGTTTGCGCAACTTGCATGTGACAGACCTTGGCAACTCAGCATTTTGGCTAATCTACTTTATTTTTATATAAACACACACGGAGCACTGCAACCTGGCTCCCTCTCTCTCTAGCATCAGACAGCAAATAGCAAAAGAACAAAGGACAATCGTCCCACTTCACGGAACACAGTAACACAAACATCCTGTCTCCATCACTTCCCACTCTGTGGAGTCAAAACATACACCGTCAAGTGATAGACAAAAATCCCATGACTGCAATCATGGAGCAGGAATTCTAACAGATGGAGGTGTTGCAACTTCAGCTTCCCTTGCTCCTCTTGCGAAAGTGACAGCCCTCCGCTGCCTTCTCACTGCTCCCCTCAGGTGCAAGGCTGGGACGGAGGGAGGGAGAGCCTTTTCCTTCGCTGACCCGGTTCCCCTGCCGAGGCTGAGGTAGCAGAAGGTGATGACCAGGAGTGCTCCTTGAACTCAGAACCTCTGCCTGCTCCTCGCTGCTGTTATAATGAAGCCAGATAATGGTGCCAGATAACAGAACAGATGATTTTGAGTTCTTTTTAGATTTTAATTGTATTCCATTTCATTGTTACAGTGAATTTTAGAAGAGAAGAAGAGTTTGGATTTGATATCCCGCTTTATCACTGCCCAAAGGAGTCTCAAAACGGCTAACATTCTCCTTTCCCTTCCTCCCCCACAACAAAGACTCTGTGAGGTAAGTGAGGCTGAGAGATTTCACAGAAGCGTGACTAGCCCAAGGTCACCCAGCAGCTGCATGTGGAGGAGCGGAGACGTGAACCTGGTTCACCAGATTACGATTCTATCGCTCTTAACCACTACACCACACTGGCTCTCCACATTTTACCTGTCTGTAAGACACTCTGATAGCAGGATGTGATTTTTGAAAATATATAACCAACTACAATTGCAAACCACTTTGAGTTCTTTGACAGAAAGGTGGGGTAGAGATGGCTTAATCTCAGTTTTGGTTCCTTTCGGTTTCAAGTTCAGCATTAGTTTTTAAAACCCCTAATGAAAATTAATCAGAATTTTTGTGAACATTTCTCTTGCTGTGCACATATTTTTGCATGCAATTTTGACTAATATACACATTTTTACAAAGGAATTTCATGTAATGTCAAGTACATTACTTTCACTATATATGCATTTCTATGCACATTTCACCTCAGTCTAATGTGTTTTTTGCACACCTTACTTGGCAGGAGAACTGCAGTGTAAATTTGTGAACTTCAAAGGATGGCTGTGTTCCAGTTCACATATTCTTTTTAGAAACTTCAAATTTGATAATTTTGCCTTTAAATGTGATTTTGTCCCCATTTGTGGTGCACATAGCTTTCTTCGCGCACACACAGACACACACACACAGAAACAAAGCAGCTAATAATTTAGCAAATAGAAAATTGGGCTCAAGAAACAAGAACCTAACCACAATGCATTAGATTAATGACAACATCATCTAACACAAGTTTCAACAATTTTAATTTATGAAGAAAGCTGTTCTGCCAGAGTTATGCAAAACTAATATTTCTTCATGCAGCCTCGAGCCAGGGAAGGGAGACGGGGGTCTGCTCATTACAGGCTGAGCACGAACGAGCTGCTTGCTCTTGCTTAGTTAAAATCAGCTATAATGAGCTTTCAAGAAATCAGTGCTCAGGAAAATGACTGTATATTTATGCATCTTTGCTTGTTTGCACTTTGTAGAGTTATTCATCAGGCAATGGGCTTTTTCCAGCCATTTCTGTAGATGCGTGTTGCCTTGCTTCCAGAATATGGAAGTGTAATCGAGGGAGTGTAATAATAATAATAATAATAATAATAATAATAATAATAACCACCCAACTGTCTGTGTTTCTCCAGCCACTCTGGGAAGCTTCTGGCACATATGAAAACATGACAAAACGACCAACATTGAAAACTTCCTGATAGAAATAATATCAGGCAAAGCTCATGAAATGCACAAAACTATGGCAGGAAGGTTGCTTGTGGAGAGAGGAGGTGGGCATTGCACAATCTCTTTATCTCTCTCTCTGTGTTATGAATTTCTTTGTACTCTTTGAAGAGATGTATTGCACATATACCCATGGGACTCTTGCCAGTGGAGTCTAGGCCAGTTTTCTCCCTGGTTTTTATCCTTCCCCCAATAGAACTGAATGGTCATCATTCAAAGAATCTGAGGTAGTTGTTTCATACCAGTATGGGCTGTCTCTCAATCTAGCATTCCATTGTCTACATTGGGGGAGTCACCAATGCAGTGCTCCCCTGAGGTTCTTGAACTGCAGCTCCAATCATCCCTGATCCCTGGGGGGTGAAGGGAGTTGGAGTCCAGCAACATCTGGAGGGCCAAAAAAGTCCCCACCCTGGCTCTTGGGCTACCTGTCATGAAGGTATTTTGAAGGTCCTCTGAGATATGATCACCATCTTCAAATATCTATGAATTGTCCCGGAGCAACAAGAAAAGGTATGGAGAACTCTGCTGGAGCAGATCCAGTGTTTGCCAAACTCTAGTTGTTGTTGGACTACAACTCCCATCATCCCTAGCTAGCAGGACCAGCGGTCAAGGATGATGGGAACTGTAGTCCAAAAACAGCTGGAGACCTAAGCTTGAGACACACTGATCTAGTCCAAGTCCCAGCAGTGCAGGAATTTTTCACCCAATGTGGGTCTCACACCCGCGACCCTGAGATTAAGGGGTTCTTTCTCTTTTGCATTCCCACAGCCTATGAGTCTATGGAGCAAGCTTGTTTTCTCCTGCTGTGAGGATAGGACCCGGGCCAATGGCTCCAAGGTAGGAACCAGTTTAGAAGGAGCCTAAACACTGACTGCTGGATTGGAAAACAACTCCAGTTAAGGTGCAAGGAAGGCTCTGCACATAAAACAAAAAAAAACTTTGGTTGAGTGTTTTCAAAGACTGTGGTTGGATGAAGAGATGGTGAGGTTCTGAGATGCCAGAAGATGGGAAAAGGTGGTTGGCTCGAGGAAGACATAGCCATGATGATGTATTTTTTCCTGTATAGAGAGCCAGTGTGGTGTAGCGGTTAAGAGCGATAGACTCATAATCTGGGGAACCGGGTTCGTGTCTCCGCTCCTCCACATGTAGCTGCTGGGTGACCTTGGGCTAGTCACACTTCTTTGAAGTCTCTCAGCCCCATTCACCTCACAGAGTGTTTGTTGTGGTAGAGGAAGGGAAAGGAGACTGTTAGCTGCTTTGAGACTCCTACGGGTAGTGATAAAGCGGGATATCAAATCCAAACTCTTCTTCTTCTTCTTCATAGGGGGTTTGCTAATGGACATGTTGTCACAGGCCCATTAGACTCTGTCTGTTAATGCATTACTGAATTAAATCTGACTAACTGAGAATGTGGGGTGAGCCTCTGTACTGAATCCCCAAAGGGAATCCCCACCCCCATACAAAGCAAAATGTCTTGGCCCAGCCTTGTCTCTGATGGAGCTAAAGTACAAAAAAGGGGGGTTTTCCTTACTGACCTTAATGGCTGGCAAATGTCTTACAGGGAAAGATTCTTTAAACATCTTGAAATCTGATACAGGAGAAAAAGCAGAGCAGAAACAGGAAATAGTGATTGGCTGAGGAAAGAAATATAACCAGCCTTGGAGAACATGTTAATATCATTTGACATTAATAATAGAAAAGTGCCTATAAAAGCGATTAAAAACAACAACAGCACACTCTTTATATCCAGCCGCACAGTGCTGGCATCACGCTATTCCCAGTCCCTGGGCTGGTGTGGTTTTATCGAGATCTAGGCCCGGTCACTGTGAGTTTTGCCTCATATTTCTATTATACATTACACATCTGGGAAATAAAAGAGACACCCGTTAGATTCATCGCCGCAGATGGCCCCAGATTCTGCAGAACGCTTTAAATTACGAGAACAACAAGCCGAACCTTGCTTGCTGCGCCGAAGAAAAACTGTAGTTCAAATGGCTCGTGGGTTTGGTAATAGATGGCAGTTGAGCTTCCTTTCCCGCCAAGGCAGCCAGTTGCTGTCTTAAAGTGAGGAATGAGCAAATGCCATCGATTTCCAGATACTGCCTGGCAGCTTTGGAGCACCTCTTCGTGCAATCGCTTTTTGTGTGGCCTTGGGCATACTTGCTATCTCTTCTCCACTTCAGTTTCTCAGGAGAGGGCAGCCTATCTCATAAGGTCATTTTAAAGGCGAACATGATAAACACTGGGGAAAAGCTTTTCGAGTTAAAAGGTGCTGCAGAAAATGATAAACACACACACACACCACCCTGTAGTGTGTTTTCGTGAGAGGTTGAGAGAAACATCTTGAACATGGCAGATTGGCAATGGGGACCAATCGCCTGGTTTTTCTTGGAAGAAGAAGAAGAAGAAGAGTTTGGATTTGATATCCCGCCTTTCACTCCCCTTCAGGAGTCTCAAAGAGGCTAACATTCTCCTTTCCCTTCCTCCCCCACAACAAACACTCTGTGAGGTGAGTGGGGCTGAGAGACTTCAAAGAAGTGTGACTGGCCCAAGGTCACCCAGCAGCTGCATGTGGAGGAGTGGAGACACGAACCTGGTTCCCCAGATTACGAGACTACCGCTCTTAACCACTACACCACACTGGCACCACAGAGGAGCGTCTCTGAGCATTAGTTTTCCAGAGTTCTGAAGCAGAGAAAGCTCAGTCTCAGGAACTCGGCACCAGGAAGAAATTCAGCCTCAGGAACTGACTCCCATGGGAGACAGCAATAGCCACCACCCCAGATGGATTTAAAAGAAGATTAGACAACTCCATGGGGGAAAGGCTGATGGGTGGCTATTAGCCATAATGGCTATGCTCTGTTCTCCACATCTGGAGGAAGCAATGCTTCTGAATTCCAGTTGCTGGAAACCACAGCTCTGTGCGAGGAACAAGGGATTTCCAAACTGCTCTCAGCACCCTTAATAAACTACAGTGCCCAGGATTCTTTGGGGGAAGCTAGGGCTGTTGTTGTTGTTGTTGGCCCAGTATACCTGAAGGAGCATCTCCACCCCCATCCTTCTGTCCGGATGCTGAGGTCCAGCACCGAAGGCCTTCTGGTGGTTCCCTCACTGCAAGAAGCAAAGCTACAGGGAACCAGGCAGAGGGCCTTCTCGGTAGTGGCACCTGTTAGGATTTTTATCTCACCAGCTGCTCAGCGAGCAGCACAATGGTTGTTTATATCATGTGCGTGTCTGAGAGCGTGAGACAGGAAGTCTCAGCACAGTCTCAGTACTGTGGAAAGTTACTTTCACTTCTGTGTGAAGTGTGTTCTTCTGTACTGCTGCTCAGAGAGAGCAGACACACTGATGGAGTCTCTCTATATAGACTGTTGAATAAAGTAGTTTATAGCTACTGATTGTCTCTTTCTTCTGCAATGGGATGCCAGAGGACGAGTGTGCTCCTCTCAGGAGGGAGGGGTCGCTTATTACCGGTTTCTCTGGACTGAGGAAGATTCACAGCCAGAGGGTGACCACCAGAGAGATGCCTCGGTGTCTTGGGAAGGTGGTGGGCTTCCCGGGCGTTTTTCCAACAGCACCTGCCCTGTGGAACGCCCTCCCATCAGATGCCAAAGAGATAAACAACTACCTGACATTTAGAAGACATCTGAAGGCAGCCCTGTTCAGGGAAGTTTTTAATGTGTGACTTTTTAATGTATTCTTAATCTTTGTTGGAAGCCTCCCAGAGTGGCTGGGGCAGCCCAGCCAGGTGGGTGGGGTACAAATAATAAATGATGATGATGAAGATGATGAAACACAGAGCAGTCAAATGCAACATTCCTAGAGTGGACATGTTTAGACATGAAGAGGGATGTTTGTCCAGCCTGTAGATAAACTTCCTGTTTCCTCCTGTGCTGGGACAAATGTCTTCTACATGTGACCAGAGGTGGGCGTGACTTTACCTGTGCAGGTAACAAAAGCACAGGACTGGCCACCACATCTCTCTCTTCTCCATTTCGCTTTTGTCGAAGAAGCATCAGCTTGAGATGCTCTCTTGGCTTGAGAGGACAAAGGAACTATCTCCCTATGGGATAGATTTCAAGTGTATATATTTTATAACCTAAGTCTGCCTTCTGGGATCCATTTGTGAACAGAATGAGTGAGCAAACTATTTTATACAAGACTGTGCCGTGTCTATTCTTTTTAGGAGGGAATAAAGAGGAATTACCAGGAAACTTATTTTAGGGGCTTAAGCAAGCCAGACAAAAATGTTATCCGCTGTTTAAGTTTAAAAGGGGAATGTTACTCTGCTAAATTATAGAATTTGTTAACATAAGTTGGGAAGGATATAATTAAACAATATATCCTCTCCTGCCTCTCCGAACATTCCCACAGTTGTTGTTCTTGTTGTTGCTACCGTATTTTTCGCTCTATAAGACGCACCAGACCACAAGACGCACCTAGTTTTTGGAGGAGGAAAACAAGAAAAAAAATATTCTGAATTCCAGAATCCAGAACAGCAAGAGGGATCGCTGCGCAGCGAAAGCAGTGATCCCTCTTGCTGTTCTGGCTTCTGGGACAGCTGCGCAGCCTGCATTCGCTCCATAAGACGCACACACATTTCCCCTTACTTTTTAGGAGGGAAAAAGTGAGTCTTATAGAGCAAAAAATACAGTATTTATACCCCAACAAGATGACTGGGTTTCCCCCACCACTCTGGGCAGCTTACATCACATATAAAAACATAATAAAACATCAGACATTAAAAACTTCACAATACAGGCTGCCTTCAGATGTCTTCTAAAACTTGTGTAGTTCTTTATCTCCTTAACATCTGAAGGGAGGGTGTTCCACAGGGTGGGTGCCACTACTGAGAAGGCCCTCTGCCTGGTTCCCCGTAACTTCGCTTCTCACAGTGAGGGAGCCAGCAGAAGATCATTGGAGGAGGACCTCAGTGTCTGGGATGAACGATGAGGGTGGAGATGCTCCTTCAGGTATCCTGGGCTGAGGGCTCTAAAGATCAGCACCAAAACTTTGAATTGTGTTCAGAAAGGGTGGTATAATACTGCTTCAACTATATAATGGCAGATGGGGCCTACAGTATGTTTAATCTGTAGAAGAGACAATTAAAGGTGATATGGTAGGCAAGCTTCCAAAATTTGATGGGTTGTCATGCAGGTAATGAAGCAAATGGGGTTTGGGTTGCACCAGAGGGGAGGGCCTGGACCGATGAGTTCAAATTACAAGAAAGGAGATTTAGGCTGAACATCAGGGAATGTGATGGACTCTCCTTCATTTCTGAGTAAAGGCTGGATGACGACCTATCAGCGAAGCTGCAACAGTGAGTTTCATGTATGACCTCAGGGGTATTGGACTAGATGTCATCTGCACTCCTATTCAACTTTATGATTCTATCATCATGGAAGGGGCGCAGAGCCTGGAGGCATCTAGGGATCTTATTTCAGACTGCTGGGTGGGGTAGGGTCTGTGGCGAAATGGATGTGCAGAGGGAAATCTCCCCAAATCTGGCACCTAAGCCATCCTCTCCATATTTTGGAGTTTATCTCCATCACTCGCTAACTCACTAAATAGCTGGTATTAAAAAATGTAGACAATTGGAAGAAAGTCAAGAATGTATAGTCTGTGCCTTTGTTACAGAGAAGCAAGAAGTTACAGCATTTCATCCACTCCCCATGGCCACCCTCTGTAAAAAAAGAAAAGAAAAATAAGGCTGGCTAAGTAACTGAGCAGTAAGTCTAGCTCCATGCTTCAGTAATCCAGTGCAGATGAAAAGCAAATGGATAAAAAAATCCCCCCCTCCGCACACTGTTACTTTCGTGAGGAGCATGAAAGAGAAAGTGAGGGGCACGTCTAAAATAATTTTCAATCAGACAAAGGTCATGGCCTGAATCTAGCTAATATAATGAGAAAACCTCGATTCATACTGAATTTCAAGGTGGAACATGACCCAAAAATGTTAAACAAAAAGAAATAAAAGAGCAATCTGTGCTTTCAGAGTTGAAGTGCTTGTCCAAATCAATAGTCAGCGAAAAGTTGAAAATAGCCCAGGCTGAAATCCACACCCCCCCATCCAAATTTCTCCCTGGACTTTAGAGTTCTGAATTACCGAACTTGCTGATCCTCCAGTCTTCCATTAATATATATATATATATATATATATATGCAGGTTTTGGTGTCCTCGGGTGTCTTCCCGTGTAAAAGTTGGGGTGTCTAGGCGACGTTTCGACGAGGTCTCACTCGTCATCTTCAGGCTGGTGCTTTCGGCTTCTTGTTACTGGAACAGAGCAGGATCTCAGTGTTTGAGTTCCTATAAATACTGTTGAGGAGGTGTGGTGTATAGCCTCCAATGTTCTGGGCAGAGAGGAGGTTCCCAGGCTAGTGTGCCTTTTCTTCTTTTGTTCCTTAATTACTTGAGGGATATCTTGAGTGATTTCTTGAGTGATTTCCTGAATCCCACTTAGGTGGGTCATTAGGTGTGGATTAGTTGCTAAAGCCTTCGTGTCTTGAACTCTTGAACTTTGTGAAGAGTTTTTCTGAGAAGATGGCTGTACTGCACTTGGTTGTGCTCTGGCTTGGCTTCGTGTATAGGGGCGAGCTGTGGTTTTGTGGCCTGTGCCAGCCAGATCTGTGTAGGGATTGCAGGGGGGTGCAGCATCCGGAGGTGCCACCCTGGTTTGGCTACTGGATGGTGTCTGTAATTTATCTGTGGAGAGGGTCTGGGTTTGGGTCTGGTGTGGTTGATTGGTGATGGCGTTCTGTGTGCCTCTGGATCTGGTGTCAGATTTTGTGGGGAGGGCTAATTTCCAGATGTCTGGCAAGCGGGATGTGTCGTCACGCTTGTTCATGTTGTGAGGGTGTTTCTCTATCTCGATGGCTTCCATGATTATTCTCTTGTGGTGATGTTCCATGTTAAAGAGCAATTTGGAATCTGCAAAATTAATTTCGTGTCCTGTTTCTTTCATGTGTTGGAAAAGAGAGGAAGTTTTTTCTTCTTTTTTGACGGCATTCTTGTGTTCTGCGATACGTGCATTTATTCGTCTGTTTGTTTGTCCAATGTACGTGGCTGGGCAGACTTTGCAGGGTATTTCGTAGACCCCTTGGTTTTCCAACTGAATTTTATCCTTGGGGTTTCTGACACGTCGCCTAGACACCCCAACTTTTACACGGGAAGACACCCGAGGACACCAAAACCTGCATTCCTGTACCCGTGAAAATCTACGAAAGCATATATATATATATATATATATATATGTGTGTGTGTGTGTGTGTGTGTGTGTGTGTGTGTGTGTGAGAATGCCTGGCATTAGCAACATTTCTCCAATGAAAATAGGGATGCCTATTCCATAATAATAATACTTTTATTATTTATACCCTGCCCATCTGGCAGGGTTGCCCCAGCCACTCTGAGTTGCTTCCAACATGCATGAAAACAGAATAAAACCTTAAATGTTAAAACACTTTTCTATACAGGGCTGCCTCCAGATGTCTTCTAAAAGTTGTAGAGTTACTTAACTCCATACCTTCCAACGTTTTTAGATGAAAATAGGGATGTCCTAAGGAAAAGCGGGACATTCTGGATCAAATCAGAAACCCGAGTGGCTTCTGTAATGTTTTAAAATCATTTTTCTTAGTTTTTAGTTGTTATTATTTTATATGTAAGATGCCTCAAGTCCCTGTAAGGGAAAGAGGCAGGTTATAAATAAACATTATAAACAACAACAACAACAACAACAACAACAACAACAACAACAACAACAACAACAACAATAAATGAACCACATCACTGCAGAGTATAGACTGGGAGGGGAGGAGCACATTTTTTAAAAAATGCTCCCTTCTGTTAAAATCTCCTTGCAAGCAGAAAACCAGCAAAGCAGGCAAAGGGCTGAGATAGAGCCTGTTTTTTTTCTGCTGTGCTCGTTTTCTATAGGCAGGGAGTTTTGTTGATGGAGGAGTTTCACCATCCTGACCACCTCTTTCTCCGTCTCTGGACCAGACCTTCCATTCATTGCAAAATAGGTTTTTAAAGCACCACACAAAACCCATCCACTATGCAGAGCTTTGTGTCGCTTTTGCTATTCAAGCTTCCGAGCAGCCCGTTACGAAGCTGCAGACTCAGGATGAAAGCCTAACGTTGGGAATACTCAGGCCAGAAGCAAGGGGGGCTGGAGGGAAGCGCGGAGGTGCGTTTTATTTAGATGAGGGGCATGTTGATCAGCGACGGCAACTGAAGAACAGGTGAAAAGGAACTGGCTTGTCAGTTCCGTTTGAAGCTTATCAGGGGAAGAAAAGCTGCAGAACCTTTTGAACAGGTTTTGAAGAGCGCGACGGCAAAGAAGAAGGAGCAGAGATATAAAAAAAATTGCTCGTAGCAGAGGGTTCTTCTGTCCCCGTGGTTCAATCTGGTACAAAGAGTTACTCATCCGGCCCTTGAATCATGTTATTTTGCTTTTTTAAAGGATGGAGTACAAATAATCAAAAGCACACATTACTGAGAAGAGTTGGGGAGGGGGAAGAAAGGGGAAGAAAACAGAAGTCAATAGCTTGCCGGAATCTCTCTGTGAACACAAGTGGCCCTTTCGCAAGTGTCCCTTTTGCACGGCGGCCTCCTTCGTCCTGGGCCTCGGCATCTAATGGATGAGACTGGCATTGAAAGCAGGCTCTAAATTGGAGAGGGCAGGCAGGCAGAGAGGCAGGAAGAGGAGTCCGCGCAGAAAGGACGAGAGAGAAAAAAGGAGCTTTGATTGTTTGTTTGAAAGCCCAAATGGATTTCAAAGACTTTATTTTGTCTTCAGCGAGAGACCCTCCTTTCCATTCAGTGCCGCAACAATAGAAGCCAAAACACACAGCTGTCAAGGCTGCGCATGGAAACCAGCTGGCAAGGAGATTGAGCATCTCCTTTTGATTATTATTATTATTAATAATAATAAGAGGCAAAACAAGGCAGATGATGGGGATTAATGCCTACTTGCCAGCATTTCTCCAATGAAAATAGGGACATCCAATTCCATTATTATTATTATTATTATTATTATTATGATGATGATTATTATTACCCCTGACTGGGTTGCCGCGGCCACTCTGGGCACCTTACATCATATATAAAAACATAATAAAACATTAGTGGCGCTGTGGGTTAAAGCCTCAGCGCCTAGGGCTTGCCGATCGAAAGGTCGGCGGTTTGAATCCCCGCGGCGGGGTGCGCTCCTGCTGTTCGGTCCCAGCGCCTGCCAACCTAGCAGTTCGAAAGCACCCCTGGGTGCAAGTAGATAAATAGGGACCGCTTACTAGCGGGAAGGTAAACGGCGTTTCCGTGTGCGGCTCTGGCTCGCCAGAGCAGCGATGTCACGCTGGCCACGTGACCCGGAAGTGTCTTCGGACAGCACTGGCCCTTGGCCTCTTTGAGTGAGATGGGCGCACAACCCTAGAGTCTGTCAAGACTGGCCTGTACGGGCAGGGGTACCTTTACCTTTTTATGTAGGGCTGCCTCCAGATGTCTTCTAAAGGTCGCATAACTCCATAGTCCATACCCTTCAACCTTTCTCTGATGAAAACAGGGATTTTCTAAGGAAAAGCAGGACGTTATGGGATCAAATCAGAAACTGGAATGTCTTCTGTAAATCCAAGACTGTCCCTGGAAAATAGGGATTGGGAGGGTCTTTAATAGCCCACCCCTCTGCACAATGGTACAGAATACTGCTGCATGATTGCTGACAGGAGTTAGGGCTTGTCAGCATACAACACCTGTGCTCAGGGATCTACAATGGTTGCTAATTTGGTATTGGGCCAGGTTCAAGGTGCTATTATTGCTATATAAAGCCCTTAACAACTTGGGACATACGAGATTGTCTTACCCAGGGGTCAGCAAAGTTTTTGCGGCTTGGGCTGGTTCACAGTCCCGCAGACACCACGGTGGGCTGGAGTGTGTGTGCGTGTGCACACACTCATGTGCAAACGCTATTTCCGGTGCTCCTTCTGGAACGGAGGAGGCGTGTGCAGCTTCCCATTGGCTGCAGGAGCTTCCTGCAGCCAATGGGAAGCCGGCCAGCGTCACAGAAGGCAGTCCCCACTCTGCTCCGTGCTGGTTTAGCACATTGTGTGGTAGCCGACCGAGCAGGTGGCGGGGGTCTCTGAGCAGGCGGTGGGGGTCCATGGGCTGGTTAAACGACCCCTGGTCTTACCCCACATATGCCCACTTAACCCCACATATGCCCACTTAACCGCTTTAATCAGTAGAACTGGCACTATTGCAGGTTCAACAAATTATCTGTTCTGCGTTTGTAAAAACCTGATCATTTAGTATAGCAGCGTCAACACTTTGGAACTATTGACATCAAGCAGGCGTCTTCATTGTACTCTTTTCAGCGCCTGCTAAAAACATTCCTCTTTACACAAGGAATTTTATTGTTTTATCATTTGTAGGTGACCTCTGCAGCCTTAACTACCTCTCCCAGTTTGACGTCATCTGCACATTCAATGAGCATCCCCTCTATTCCTTTATGACAGTCATTTATAAAGATGTTGAACAACTATGGGCCCAGGAAAAGATCCTGTGGCATTCGCACCTGTTACTTCTCCCCAGGATGATGAGGAACCATTATTGAATACCCTCAGCATAGTAGACTGCGAAACAAAAGACTCAGCAAGATGGAAAGAGGTGATAATAGTGAAGAGTGAATAGTGAAGAGGTGGTCAGCAGTTAAGAATTTGTCCGTGAATATTGTGCTTGCACAAGGTAAATATGTAAGTCATGGGTATGATGTGTGCGTGCGTGTTGCTTTCGGGGCTGGGACAGTTGTATGAACAAAACTTCACAAGGAAATAAAGATGCAGAGGGAATCAGGGAATATAAACACATTTCCACTTTCACCAGTGTAGAACTACAAATGTTCTATAAAGACCATCCCTCAACCTTATTTGAACCAAAATCACATTTAAAGTGGGTACATTCCAATCCTGCATGTCCCTGTTTCTGTAATGACACTTGTGGAGCTATTGACTTTCTTCCTGGATGCTATTTGCTGAGTGGCATTCCGTTGAAAGCTTCTGGGAGCGAATTGGTGGCGATAAATAGAAGTTTCTGAAATGTCAAGCCACTGTTAAAAATGGATTTTCATCCATTATAATAGACACCACCCTGATAGCAAGAAGGCTACCGTTCCTCCTCTGGGCAATGTGTATTCCCTCCTGTTCTTAAGCCTCTCTCCACACAGCAATGCAGGAAGCGTTTTCAGCTTATCAGAGTTTACAAAGCTGCTTGGAAGGTGAGAGAAGGTCAAGCTCAGACACAGGCAAACTCCGGCCCTCCAGGTGTTTGGGACTACAATTCCCATCATCCTGAGCTAACAGGACCAGTGGTCAGGGATGCTGGGAATTGCATTCCCAAACATCTGGAGGGCCAGAGTTTGCCTATGCCTAGTCAAGTTCATGATTCCTTACAGTCCATAAGTAGATGTATGAATCAATGCAGCTGCCTATCTTTTGGCATCCTTCCCTGGATGTTCTCACCTGATGTCCAGGTTTCTACATGGATTCCAAAGGGATCTGCCCCAGTGTTGGATAAACTGGACCATAAAAGTTCACAGCACAGGGTTAACCCACCTCCTTCCTTCCTCTGTAGCCCATTCAATCTCTTGAAAAATCTGCTCCTGCAACTTGAGGGAGCCTTGGGAGTCACGTGGCTTATGGAGGCGAGAGTTGCTGAAAACCTCAGTTCGGAAGCTAAATGGTTCAGAAATATTAGCTGGAAGTTTTGGCTAAAAATAAATTGAAAAACAACATCAAGTTGGAAATTAGATGTCATTTGAAATAAAAGCGGTGTTGTCAATCTCTCTCCCATACCCCCATCCCAAAGATTGTCACTGACGTTTTGATTTTTCTAAAAAGCAGTTTTGTCCCAGGTGTAGAAATCAAATTGACACAGATAGTTTCTTTTGTGGGGGGGTCAGCAGGGGGAATCCAGAGCAGGCTTAATTAGCGAATCATTTCTATCTGCAAATCATGGCATGGCCTTTGTTTGACACTTTTAAATTTCTCATTCTGGCAGTTTTTAGGTTAATTATAGAAGATGCGCAGCAGGTGGCTAGAGCTGGTGAAACAGCCAGGTGTGGGGAAATTTTCAATCTATACGCATCTGCAATTATGTTGGCATTTGAGCTGCATTGACATGCAGTGTGGCTTTCTATTACTCCCCCGCCCCTTGCCACTGCCTGCAGCACCCATAAGCTCCAGTGAACTACTCTGGAAATGCTCAAGTTATAGAAGTACACCCCTACACAATAGGATAACTTAGAGACATTCCTCCACCTTTTCAATAAACTAGAATTTTGGCATCATCCAATGAGATCCGCTGGGCCGTAGATTCAGGAGAGACAAAAGGAAGACCTTCTTCACGACACCTAATTAAATTGAGGAATGCACTGTTACATGATGTGGTGGTAGCCACTGGTTTAAGATTGCTTTAAAAGGTGAGTTTGGCAAATTCATGGAGGGCGAGTCTCCCAGTGGTTACTAGATAGGAGAGCTTTACCCAGCCTCCAGGCAGAATCCAACCACATACCATTTCATGGGGAGCAACCAAGGGTATTGGCTATTGTCTTCACATTGTGCCTTGATACTGTACTACAATTGTCATGGCTAATGGACGGGGATGATGGGAGTTGTAGTCCAGCAACATCTGGAGAGCATCACACTATTTCTGTCCTAGAGGATCTGATTGGTCACTATACCAAAAAGTATGTGGTCTTTAGACTGACCCAGCAGAGTTCTTCTTATGTTCCTTTGTTCCCCTCAGTGTGCTTTGTGTTTGGGAGGAGGTTCGGGGTCTATCAAGGGTCCTTTCTCCAACCCTGCACCTGCCCTTTCAATGTAGGTTTGTGAGAACACTCTCACCAGAATCATGAGTGGCTGCAGTGCTGATAAAGAACCTGAAATCCTATGGGAACCACAGTGCTGAAGAAGAAGAAGAAGAAGAAGAAGAAGAAGAAGAAGAAGAAGAAGAAGAAGAAGAAGAAGACCATTTTCTTTGCTTGAATATTACATTTCCAAAAGCGAACACTGGATTTTGGTGAAAAAAGCCTGATCGCTCTTTGAAAGACTGTAAGAGAGAGAATTAAACTGAAATCTGTACATTCAACGCATCACCAATAAATTTTAGCACTTATATTTCACATTTCAAATACTGAAAGCATGGCACACATTATTAGCAACAACCCTGCAGAGTAGCTCAGCATTATTATTTCCATTTTGTAGATGAGAGGTGACAGCAGAGTGATGCTGGCTTACCTAAGGCCACCTACTGAGTTCCCACTTGAGGCGAGATTTGATCTGGGGGCCTTCAAGCTTACATCTCGTACTCTTTGCCATGCACATGGGAGAAAGTATATGTGTGCTCCCTAGATTTTCAAATGACATATGGAGGTATCATTGAGAAATTGCTCCCTGTTGACAAGGGGCAAGGAACCTCTGCCCTGGGGTTTGAATGCAGCCCTGAAAGCCTCTCAGATTGGTCCTCAAATCTTTCCCCAGGACCTGCCCCTCTTCTCCATACTGACACCCCTTACGGGCCCTGCTCCATGACCTTCACAAATAGTGTTGCCTGGATAGAATGTGTCCTTGATCTGTGATCATGCTTCTTGCTTACCTGAATGGAGGTGTGTGTGTGTCTGTAAACCTCAGACTTTTGCACAGCTGGAATGCCACCAACTGTACAAAGGTAAGAGTCACACATTCTGCCTCTGGCCCTGATCAACACACTCACATGGTCTCCAGAAGGTAATGTGGCACTCAGGCTGAAAAAAGTTCTTCACCTCCACCATTGGTGATAATATCACAATGGGGGGCAGAAAAGGTGTTAAACAATTCTTAAGTTCAAATTCTTCTGATGAACTTTGTTGCAGACACAAGGCTATGTGAGTGTCAATATATGCAAGAACTTTGTGTGTGTGTTTTAAATTTATTTTTTTATAACAGCCAGTAAAGAGAGCAGGGCCTATATCTGTCCAAATTTCCTTCCCAGTGGTATAACGTATTGCCAGTCATGGGCCATTTCTTCTTTTTTTGCACAAGGCCATTAATCTAATTTGTCAGGATTAATCCTATGAAAGTGTTGCGTCCCACATTGTCCCACTTATCCCTCTTGTTTATCACATTGTGGGCATTTTCAAAAGTATTGTATTGTATCACCTTGACTAATATGACCTAATCTTCAAGGTGGTTGGTCAGCTCATGGCTGAATGAGTCTGGCTTGCTCTAAGCATTCGAGGAAAAAGCCCGTCTCAGTCCATTCAGCTGCTCGATAACCACGCAGGACCAGGCTAGGCTAATAAGTTTCCATACCCAAATCCAGGGCCTGGAAGAAATGTCCACCAGTCTTGGGTCAATGAGGCCAGTGGCTTGTCATGATTTATGGGGATACCAACCATCAAGGAGAGGTGATGGCCCTAATAAGAGGAGGCCATTAGTTCTTGATTCCCACGTCCATGAGAGAAGAGAAGCTTCGAGTGAAGTGAGAGCAAGGTGGAAAGTTCAGAACCATGGACAGAGCTCCAGCCCCTAAGCCATCTCAGCAAACTCCTGGGGCGACAAATTGAATTTCACAGCAGAGCTATATAGACATGGATTACAAGTCCTACCTCCTTGAGTGCTGTTTCCTAGTCATTTTAAGGCCTGGTGCTTTCTTATGTAGCCGCTGGCTTTTTTGAGCTATCGGGCAGAGATTTGGTTTTGGGGTGCAATTGCACACAAATTGCGCAGTTGGGAAAAAAGTATTAGTCTGGCCCTGTTGTTTTGGCTTGCAAAGTTATACCGTGTTTTCTCCAGGATTCCCAGTACAATTTGACTAAAGAAGCTATCTGTTTATATCATTTACGGAATGGGAGGGAAAAGACACGTATCAGGGGCACATATCTGTTCTTCAAGCACACCTCAAGCTTAGCTTTAAGTGGAATTTGGTTGCAGATGGCAGGTATGTGAAACACTCTCCCCCATCCCCAGTAAAGATTTCTGACAATATCAAAACTCTTTCAGCTTCCCTAAATCGTTAAAATGTTTTTACTTTAAATATCTGCTTATTCATTTGACAGGAATAATATATTTCTTTAAACATTTGCTTATTCATTTGACAGGAATAATGTATTGCTTAATCATCAAAACCTCTAAGCTGCTTATGTAAAGCAATATAAAATATACGTTAAAAATGATAAATAAAATCAAATGCTAAATAAACAAGTTGACTTGTTTCTTTCCCAGAAAGCTAAGTAAAATCAATAGCTATTTTTTAAAAAAATTCAAAGCATAATAAAATTAATTATGTGTTAAAAGAAATATCAAAATTACATGTCTCGCCTAAGAATTATTATTTTTTTTAACACAGGTGTCAAAAACAATGCCCCTGGCATTTTGTCCAACTAGGAACTCAAGGAACTAGGAACAATATTTTCTGCTCTTTTTTCTGCTGTTGAAGGAATCTGAGGGGGACCCTGATAACAGCAGTGCAAATGCCTTTAGAATGATGAGTGCCAGTTGGAATTCCTGTCACTCTGACCCTCAGGATGGATTTCAGTTTTCAGCAAACTCTCTTAGAAAACAAAGGTACCTTCCGATGGCAGTGGAGGTGCGATGGAGTTGTGAGCCTTTGAGTCACTGTTGTACCAATGGCCCAGCAGCCCGAAACCTCCCCTTAATTTGAAAGCAATGCCTTTGACACTGACATTGACTTGGGATGCAGCTGACAACTGGGAAAACAGCATTGGTCAAGTAAACAACCAGGCTTAACAAAACTGCTCAGCCTGAACGAGTGGACATAATTAGCAGGGAGCAGAGCTAATGGGATTTCGAGCCCAGAGTGTTTCAGAAGAGAGGCAGCTCAGACGTTTCTGGACTTGTCTCCAAATGTTGCGTATGGGAAGAGTTAATCAAAGAGGGGAAAATAATGTGCTAGAAGACTAACATGGCCATTGTTGGGGTTAGCCTGGCTTCATTTTATGAAGCAAGGGCTCTGAAGAGCATGTGGCAGAGGCAGGGGACCAGGAGAGTGACGCAGAAGAGAAGACCAGTGATTTATGTGTGTCACACCATTTGCAAAGCAGGAGCCAGAAGAAAAGGGAATGTCAGTACAGTCTGAGGTGGAGGAAGGTATTCAGGATGTGGCAGAGGAAGAAGGGACAGTTCAGGCAACGGATAGGTCAGCAGACCCCCTCCCCCCAACTTCCCTCACCCCACTATCTCCTAGAACCAGGAGGGGCTTGAAAAGGGAAGAGCAGGGACGACTTCCATGCAGAAGTCTCAGGTTGTGGGCACGCAATCCATCACAGGAGGGTACGTAAGCCGGAGGAAGGAAGGGGCACCACTTCTGCTGCAATGGGTCGATAGAGCCCAGATATGTGCAGAGATGCCTAGAAGCATGTAAGTTTTTTTATCTTCAGTACTATGGAAGCTGCTGTGAGTGTTTCTCTTACCAATAAAGAATTAACTATCAGACGTGTGTCTTCCTTACTTGGGATGTGCTAATCACAGCTACAAAAGGAACTTCAAGTTTTAACCAGCTCGCTATGAAAAAAGAGGGCTTTTGAGTGTCCTAAATGTAGTCTGATATAATGCTTAATTGGGAACTGAGCAAGTCGGAGAACTAATAAGCTAAACATCTTTGATGACAGGAAATTAATGTTGGGAGACAGCAAAAATCTGTTTTATTTGGTATTTTATGTGTTATATGACAATTTAATTAAACACCAAGGTAACCCGGGCAAATAATTCCCTTGTGAAATAAACCAAGAATGACCAACTTCCTTTAGTTGGAAGGGGTCAGGGGAGGCAAGCGTTTTGCCAATTTACATTTTATGATGCCATCATCTGAGGTTTCACCATGAAATTAATGAGATAAATCCAATCATCTGTAGCTACGTTTCCTTAATGCAAATGTGGGGTGACACAGAAAGCTGCCTTATAAGGAGTCAAACCATTGGCCCATCTACCTCAGTATAAGGTCTACACTCACTGGCAGGGTTTCAGACAAGGACTCTTTCCCAGACCCACCTGGAGTTGCTGGGTATTGAAACTAGAATCTTCTTCATGCAAAGCAAATGCTGTACCACTGAATTATGGGCCTCCCTGAAGTATAGGTGGGTTCCTACGAAGCAAGACAGAGTGATAACAGCAAGAACCTTTATTGAGCTCACAGATCTGGACAACAGGGGCAAAGCAACTGCTTATATGCACTTCTGAAGACCTGGGCCACTCCCACTCTCAACATGATTGGCTGTTTAAACTCCAAAGCTGCGAATCAGAACTCAGAGTTTAAGGGCCAATGGCAGTGGCCCAAATCCCGAAATGTTATGTGATTGGATATCATGTATTGAATCAGAACACAGGGGCTCAGAATCCTTAGTCCACACTCAAGCTCAGGTAAACACAGACCATTGAATACATAACACTCCCCATATGAAAGAGTTGGTTAGTTCTTGGTGAGGGTGCACAGGGGTGCTGCTCAGAGAAGCAGATGTTTATTCTTGCCAAAGCAGCTGGTGGAAAGTGGCTTCCTGGCCTCAGTGTCGCCCTGGTCGGGCTATGTCTGCTGCTTAGCAGCAGGAGGAGTGAGGGAAAGTAATAGGACATGATGAGCTTGGGCAAAGGTAGGGAATTGGCTCTGTCTGGTGGGCTGGACCCTTACCACCAACGTCCATTGGCCAACTTTGCCAGGTAGCTTCAAATGAGTTCACTCGCATTCCCAATGTCTGCATAAAATCCATGTTTGACCTGCCCCACACCTGTATCTGGGCTTAGATGTAAAACTTGTCTTGGATGATGCTGCACCCTTGAAATAATGGGTTTGCATCTTGGGAATGGTCCTGAATCCAATCCAACTCCTGGATGGTCAAGTGGTGAGTACCTTAGCCCGGTCCATGGCAATGCACCAGGAGTGTCCTTTCCTGGAAAAGTCAGACTGGGCTACACATGCTCTCTGGTGATATCCAGTAGAAGTTATTGAATGTGTTCTATATGAGACTGCCCTTGAAGAGTGTCCAGAGACTTCAGAGGATTCAGATCACAACTGCTAGGTTTTAGAGCAGCCTTTCTCAACTTTAGGTCCCCAGATGTTCTTGAACTACAACTCCCATCATCCCTGGCCACTGGCCACTCTGGCTAGGAATGATGGGAGTTGCGTAGTCCAGCCACATCTGGGGACCCAAAGCTGAGAAAGGCTGTTTTAGAGCTAAGCTCTGGTTGCTGCTGAACTCAAGCTCCCACCAGCCCCAGCCAACATGGCCAAGGTTCAAGGATGTTGGAAGGAGCATCTGAAAGGGCATAAGTTCCTCATCCCTGCTCTGGAATCTGGAAAGTTAGAGTACTAGTTGGATCAATCAAGCATATTACTCTGATACTGTCCCTGCAAAAAAGAGAGCCATTTTAATAGAAGGTATGACATCCCAGCTTTGACCTGATGGGTTTAATGTGTGTTATAATCATCATGACCTGCATAAAAGGACTAGGATGTTCTCACTCTTATTAGACACCGCAACTTCTGAGGCTGCAGCTGACATTATAGCAATTACTCTGTCCTTGTTTGGGGTCTCATTGTCTCTGATGAGACACTGCGTGACTGGATCCCACCACGGTACAGGAGAAATGGAACTCTGGGTGAGAGAATGCCTCATTCCGTTTCTTGCTGATCTTTCCAAATGCATCCAAATTAAATGTCATCCTATTAAAAGTGATCCGTCTGAAAAGAAATATTACTCCCTCCTTTCCCCTCTTTCTTTCCAAGCCATAGAGCACCCAGGAAAAAAAAAAGGGGGGCGGAAAGGTGAAAGGGAGACAACAGTCACATTCTTCTTGGAATGATTCAGCTTTAAGTTCTAAATGAGTCACCATCACGGAATCCATAAAGTTTATAATTAAAAGTATGCAGGTGCATGAATATGGACTCAGCTTTCTCGCTTGTGCTTTAGAGATCTATAAAAGCCTCAGACATTGCCAGAGTTGAACTGAATTAACCATAAATAATTCAGATACCCAGAGAATCCCGACATCTGCTGTTTTTGTAGAGATCGTACACCCATCACTATTAGCTCCATTTTCCTTTGGCTCATAGTTATCCTGCAACCGACATTCGCTAGGAGGGTGGGGAGACACTTTAAACAGGCATAGAGTCCTCACTATGTTAATTCCGAACTGCTCTGAGCCATGATGAAACATTATTCCGGGGTCATGGACTGATGTTCTGCAAGCCGAAGAGTCGAAACCCTTGACAAGAGAAAATAAAGGTACTTCTCAGCTCTGGGTACCTGTTGCCTTTTCCCTCTTCACAATACTATCCCATTTAAATTCTCGATTGCTTTTTAGAAATTCATGCCCTCAAAGCATATGTAAACACATGCACTCCATTCCTGGGGTAACATTCTTTTTTAAAAATTTAAAAAATGGTTCTCTTTATTGTCTTCTGTTGTTAATGTGTTGTTGAGAACATGATGGGCAATAGATTGGTGGTAGAGAAAATCCCAGGTTCAGTCCCTGGCTGGCCTATCTTGCTAGAAAGGTAAAAAAGGTAAAGGTTAAGTCCAGTCAAAGGGGACTATGGAGTTAAGTCCAGTCAACGGTTAAGTCGAGTCAAAGGGGACTATGGAGTTGCAGCACTCATCTCGCTTTCAGGCCGAGGTAGACGGCATTTGTCCACAGACAGCTTTTCCGGGTCATGTGACCAGCAGGACTAAACTGCTTCTGCCGCAACGAAACACTGTGATGGAAGCTGGACTGCACGTAAACGCCGTTTACCTTCCTGCCACAGTGGTACCTATTTATCTACTTGCACTGGCATTCTTTCGAACTGCTAGGTTGGCAGGAGCTGGGACAGGGCAACAGGAGCTCACTACATCACAGGGATTCGAACTGCCAACCTTCCGATCAGCAAGCCAAAGAGGCTCAGTGGTTTAGACCACAGTGCCACCCATGTCCTGTTCATCTAGAACGATCAGCTAGAAACACCCAGAAGGGAGAGTGCTTTTGTGCTTGGGTCTTGTATGCAGGCTTCCTACAGGATGACCACTGTGAGAACAGGATGCTGGCCCAGATGAGTCCCTGGCCTGATCCAGCAGTCTCTTCTTACGTTCCCTCACATTATATATCAGTCAAACACCTTCTCTATTGCCTCTTCATCTCCTGTTAAAGACTTCCCTCTTTGAACGAGACTTCTAAGTGGATTTTTTAAATATCCCAGTGGGTATCCACAGTGGATTTGATTTTTTATATATATGTCATAGTTTTAACTCTTTTTACATATCCAATTGTTTTATTTATGCCTTTTCTTGAATTATGCAATCGCTTCGTAGGAATGCTGATTCATAAATGAACTAATTACGATCGTGGTGCCGAAATGAGGGTGGATTCCACTTTTCGCTCATTTTCCCAGAATAATTTGACATCCAGTCTCCCCCAAATTATTTTGTCCTCTGTCTGGCATTGCTGATACATATTGATAGATTAGCTTGTTTACAAAGGCAGTGGCTCAGCAGATTCCAAAAATTGCTGCAATGTGGCAGTTGACAGTGACTCACCCGAAGTACGAAGGATGGTGGGGTGAAGCAGCTCATCATATGCCAACTTTCCACCTCTCCTGTCCATCCTAAAAATGTGTATTTGTGTGTTTTGCTTTTTGGATCAGTCAGGGGAAAAAACATGTAGCTTTCCACCTACTGACACACCTTATTGTTTGCAGTGCACAGACATTAGCTAACAGGAGAAGCAACAGTTTTCATTGCACGTCTTTTAAATAGTTGGGAAAGTGGGGAAATAAACATCTTGGATTGACACTGATACATAGGTATATGAGACACTTGCAAAGCATAGTGTTTCAGAAGCCATTTTTGATAAATGATATTTCCTTTTCAACAACTGGCCTGCAAAAGGAAGGCAGTGTCATTTCTAAGTGAATCCAAATTGATCAACACTATTAAGAAGTCATTTCAGCTCCCTGCAACGTTTTGTCTGATTCTAAAATTGAGCACTTAAAATGTATGTCTTGTCCAAAGGCATAATGAAAACATTACATCCCCCCCCCCTTTCTTCCTTCAGCAATAACGAGCTATAAATAAAGCTTCAAAACCTCTCACGCTGGAAAAGGAATACAGAAGCAAAAGTGGTGGTAGAGTATCATATCTGAAGTTGGAGCAAAGCTAGATCAGCATGTGAGATGTCTTTGTCGGAGGGCCTCAAAATGTGTGGGTGAAAGACAATGCTGTTCGTTAATGATTTTGTTTATACTGCCCTGCTGTCAAAGAAGATGGAGCAGGGGTGTAGCTCACAGATGTAGAACGTCCCAAGTTGGAGGTCCCTGTTATCTCCAGTTAAGGATCATGGAGGGCAGGCATAGTCCTACCATTACACCAGGTGTGGAGAACCTTGGTCCTCCAGTTGTTATTGGATGACAATTCCCATCACACCCAGCAGCAAGCATGGTCAATGCCCAAGGATGGTGGGAGTTGTATTTCAACAAAACCTTGAGGGCTCAACATTCCCTGCAATGCGCTCTCTGTGGCTACCGTTGAAGGTGACCCAGAAACTACAACTAATCCAGAATGTGGCAGCTAGACTGGTGACTGGGAGCGGCCGCCAAGACCACATAACACCGGTCTTGAAAGACCTACACTGGCTCCCAGTATGTTTCCGAGCACAATTCAAAGTGTTGGCGCTGACCTTTAAAGCCCTAAATGGCCTCGGCCCAGTATACCTGAAGGAGCGTCTCCGTCCCCATCGTTCTGCCCGGACACTGAGGTCCAATGCAGAGGGCCTTCTGGCGGTTCCATTGCTGTGAGAAGCCAAGTTATAGGGAAGCAGGCAGAGGGCCTTTTCGGTAGTGGCACCCGCCCTGTGGAACACCCTCCCACCAGATGTCAAAGAAAAAACAACTACCAGACTTTTAGAAGACATCTGAAGGCGGCCCTGTTAGGGAAGCTCTTAATGTTTAATAGACTATTGTATTTTAATATTCTGTTGGAAGCCGCCCAGAGTGGCTGGGGAAACCCAGCCAGATGGGTGGGGTATAAATAATAATAATAATAATAATAATAATAATAAATTTTCTCCAGCATCGCATTAGGCAGAATGCTGAGGTTCATAGAGCTAACAGAACAGTGTGCAACATTATCTGCCTTAGGCACATAACTATTCAATAACATCCTTTATCCCGAATCAGGCCATTGGTCCATCTACCTCCATATTGTCTGCAGTGTCTCCAGGATTTCAGATAAGGGACATTCTCACCTCTACCTGGATGTGCCAGAGATTAAACATGCGGCCTTCTGCATGCAAGGCAGATGCGTCACCACTGGAGGATACTGTACGATATCTAAGGGTGAGGTAAGCTTCAAGTGTCAGTTTTGATGGCTTTGGGGCATGGATTGGGAAGAGGTGCCATCTTGTCCTTTGCCTAAGGCAGAAAAATGCCTTAGACCAGCCCTATCAGGGTGGTGAGCGCTTGGAGCAGGGATTGGTGCCTCAGGGCACTATGCCAAAATAGGAAATATCAATGCACAGAGGCAACATGGGGCCACAAATGCCAGCCCCTTCATATACTGAGTGGAGAATATCTAAAAAAGTTGTCTACCCACCTTCACTTGACTACGGTCTAGAGTGCTGTTTTGTCAGAGTTCCAGAGCTCATGGAAGGTTCTACTCATGCTTCAGAAGATGTGGGCAGCAAGGGCGGAGAAGCTTTATTCATTCTCACAAGGGCCATTTTCCCTTGTGCATGATCTTTGAAGGGCCATATGCTGGGGACAGACATGGCTGAAGCCTGTGGTAGATTGGTACAAAGCCCAAAGTGGGTGAGGCACCCTCCTCTCTCCTTCTCCCTCCATCTCTCTCTCTCCATCTCTTTCTCTGCTGCCCTCTTTTCCTTCTCTCTCATTGTGCCACCCCATCTCTCTCACCTCCTTTCTGTCCCTCTCCCTTTGCCCCCCTCTCACTAACTCCCTCTCTCTGCCATCCCATCTCTTTCTCTCTGACATCCTCTTTTTTATGCCACCTGCAAAACAACAACAACAATAATAGGCCAAGTCTCCCCACCCCTGTGGGGCCAGCCCCGGATGTTTTGCTGCCTTTGCCACCACCTCCTCAGTAGCTGCCCTCCACTGCTGCCACCACCCACTGTCGCCACCACTACCACCTGATGTGACTGGAGGTACCCCAAAGAAGCCCTGGAGTACTGAAAGCAGTGGGGGGGGGGGGGAGAGAGAAGCTGGAGAGGAGCAGAGGGGGTACAGAGGAGGAGGAGGAGGAGGAAGTGGCAGCAGAGGCAACAAGCACCGAAAGTGTCAAGCAACACATTCCTTGGGGGTGGGCAGATCTGCCACCCCTCCCAGTTGTCCGCAGCTGCCAGCCTGTGATGACTGCTTCACCAAGCTCCATGGGTGGGCCAAAGCCACTTCCGTTCTTCAAAGGAGGTGGAGTTGCGGGCTTCATGGCCCCACCACACATGCGGCGGCTGGAGCCCAGCCCCATGCGATTGGACGGATTCCTGGCTGCATCATCCCCTGGCCAGCCAATCGGCTGGCTCTGGGGGTGTGGCCTGCCCTACTTAAGGCAGGACACGGCTGAGGATCTCCCTCTTTCCCCGGACTTCAAGCGGACGGGCTGAAGTCGGATATAGTTGGTTAGGACCAATGCCTAAACCAATACCGCTCATCACCTGTAACCAATAAAGTTGTGGCCTTATTTAGCCCATTAACCTTAATAATTGTGTCATGTGTCTTTATTTCCACTGGGGGGGGGCAGGAACTTGCCACACAACTCTGAAGCACCTGTACCTCTGTGCAAGATAGGCCTCAGTGGGTTGTGGTTTCCACTTTGCAACAATGACCATGTTCCCTAGGACCTGAGATGTTCCCATGCAGCTGTGGTCCGCCCAGTTTATCTGCATGCACAATTGCATGAAGAACAAAGCCAGCCTCTCCAAGTCACAAGAATCAACAGCCACCTTTATTTAAAACTGTGCTCTTCCTATGCATAGGAAGCAAGCCCCATTTAACTTATTGAAACTCGTTCCCGTGTGAGCATGCATTGGCTTTAGCTACACATGTCTCCTGCAAATATAGCCTGGGTGGTATTCAATCAAGATTTACTCAGTGTAGACCCATTGAAATTAATGGACGTGATTAAGTAAGGTCCATTAATTTCAGTGAGTATACTCTGAGTAAACCTTAGTCGAATACCACCACTTAATTGAAGAAAGTAAAGGTAAAGGTACCCCTGCCCGTACTGGCCAGTCTTGACAGACTCTAGGGTTGTGCGCCCATCTCACTCAAGAGGCCAGGGGCCAGCGCTGTCCGGAGACACTTCTGGGTCACGTGGCCAGCGTGACATTGCTGCTCTGGCGAGCCAGAGCCGCACACGGAAACGCTGTTTACCTTCCCGCTAGTAAGCGGTCCCTATTTATCTACTTGCACCCGGGGGTGCTTTCGAACTGCTAGGTTGGCAGGCGCTGGGACCGAACAACGGGAGCGCACCCCACTGCGGGGATTCGAACCGCCGACCTTTCGATCGGCAAGCCCTAGGTGCTGAGGCCTTTACCCACAGCACCACCCGCGTCCCCACTTAGTTGAATAGGCACCAGTAAAAAAAAATCTTACTCCACTTATCACAGACCATATGTAACTACAATTAGATTCTGCCTATAAATTCCAAAGCACAAGTCTTTATTGAGAAGGGACTTTTGGCACTTGGTCACCTTCCTGCCCCCCAAGGAAAAAAGAAAAAGAAATTTGGCACTTAATTTAGTGGTGAGGGAAAAAGTGTCACTGGTGCTCAGATGAATAAGCTCCCTGGGTTGTTTAAATAGCACCCTTTTCTTTTCAATATTAATTGTGGTGGAGACCAGGAATAGTAAATACCATTCTTCCTTCTATAAATCAGCTTGACACATTATGGCTTAGACGAAATCTATCCATCAGTGGTCATCAGGAATTTAATTAATGCAATAGAAAGGCAAAGAGAAAGGGAAGGAATCTGGAAAGATTTTGCACAGATGTCTGAAGAGCCTTGTTAGCTGCTAAAATGGGAGCATATTTCCGCTGTCAAAATACTTTCCTAAGCCGTCTTTCTGACAAGCTTATTGCTTATTCTTATTTCCAAATTACAAAAGAGGACTTTGCAGTCAGGAGGGAGTTGCGGGGAAGGAGCTGCTGGGATTCTGTGTCAGCAATACTGAGCTAGACCAATGCTCTGAGCAGCCTCCCATAACAGCCCCATAACACCCCATACACCCTATACCCTCCTAATATAAATAAATCACACACACACACACAATCTCTCTCTCTCTCTCTCTCTCTCTCACACACACACACACACACACACACACACAGAGAAAGAGAGAGAGAGACGCATAACCCCAATATTAGACTTACAATCTAAAAAATGAAGAACAGAAGGGAATTGGAAGGTCAAAGAGAAATAAAGGTAAAGGTAAAGGTACCCCTGCCCGTACGGGCCAGTCTTGACAGACTCTAGGGTTGTGCGCCCATCTCACTCAAGAGGCCGGGGGCCAGCGCTGTCCGGAGACACTTCCGGGTCACGTGGCCAGCGTGACATCGCTGCTCTGGCGAGCCAGAGCCGCACACGGAAATGCCGTTTACCTTCCCGCTAGTTAGCGGTCCCTATTTATCTACTTGCACCCGAGAGTGCTTTTGAACTGCTAGGTTGGCAGGCGCTGGGACCGAGCGACAGGAGCGCACCCCACCGCGGGGATTCAAACCGCCGACCTTTCGATCGGCAAGCCCTAGACGCTGAGGCTTTTACCCACAGCGCCACCCGCGTCCCAGTCGCAAAGAGAAATAACAGCTTGACAATTCCAGAACGGAAAAGTGAGCTCTTAATCGGTATTGAAAGTATTACAACCCAGGCTGATCTTCCTGTTGTGGGTGTTCTGGCTAGGATAGGGGCAGATGATGTGCTAGGAGATGAAAGGAGAAGGACAGCACCAGGACAGCGCAGACATGTTCTCAGGCAATGTGGACGGCGGTACAAAAATGGAAGGTGCCTTTTGACATTCTCGAGAAAGGACACAAGACATTGTCGTTGTCAACAGCTTCTGTGGCATCTGGTAGGTGTTGCTGACGAAGCAGCTCCACCAATGCATGCTACCTGAGATCCCTTTAGTTCCATGTTGTTGACCCTCCAAGGGGTATCCTCTCTGAGATTGATCTTGAGGGTGACGTCCCTTCCCCTACCACACATTTGGCTTTAGATTTCATCATAGACCTTTGGGACAACTGTCCTCCATTCTTGGTGCATGGGGAGCCCGCTGCATAATTAATGTCAACGGGACAAGGGGAAAGGATGTGTCATTCTCCTAAGAGAGAAGATGCTGCAATAAATACAGAGACCGCAGTTCAAGGGCTGTCCTAGTTCTTTCAGTCGGCGCATGGAACACCTACTCATGTCAAAAGGAGATGTGAGCAGGGATGTGGAGCAGTGCATTGCCCTCGGATACTATTAGGAAGATTGAGATTATGCACAGATTGTCTGAGAGACAAAGTCCAAGCTAAACTTCAAGCCAAGCATAGCCTAGCTTTAAAGGCGAGGCGAGAAAAAAGGAAATCACAGGAAGACAAGAAGTATTAGTATTCACTGGGGAATGCGATGAAGCGGGGAGAGAAATATCCTTATTTCCGAACCATAGATTTATCTTTTTATTAGAAAGTTACATTAGAAAGATAGGCAGCATGAGGGAGATGATTCTGTGGGTTGTCATTTTCCATGGGAAGGGCTGTAGCTCAGACATAGGGCACATGCTTCAGATGCAAACGAACCCGGGTTCAATCCCAGGGATCTCTAGGTTGGGCTGGGAAATCCTCGTGTCTGAAATCCTGGAAAGCCAGTGCCAAGCAGCTAGGCTGGTACAATTGATTTCCTGTGCTCCTAAATCCTATGGAGGTCACATTCTTTGGATTGTGATTTGAACTTGCTCATCTTACACTTCTTATACTAATCATATGCATTTATCTGTGTAGATCACCTACATGCTGTCCAACAACAAAGGTTTGCTAACAGTGCCCAGAAAAGGGACTCAGGGTCTGGGTCAGTGTATTTAAAAGGAACCGACCCTTCCAGTAACCTCATTCTCTGGCCTCATTCTCAAAAGTAGGTGAGATGATAAGCCTGGGTCTGGAATGTACCACTCCAGATTGCAAGTGGGGGAACCGCACTGTCCTGTGATTAACCTGTGATTCCCTCCAGATATTGTTTGACTCCAAGACCCATCAGTCCCAATGGCCAGCACTCAAAGGCAATGGTTCAACAACACCTGGAGGGCCACATCTGGTGTAGCTGAATGCTTCTCCACACAGACACACCACTATATTGTTCAAAAAGGCAAGATCTATTGCCAATGCATGCAATAAGCATTCAATCTCTCATGAGTGTGGGGGTAACTTTTTTCAGATTCTGAAAATACTGATACAAACAATTACCATATAAACTACTTGCCCAAGAAGTAGTCCATGCCTATACAGTCAAAAATTAAGCAGCTTTGTACAACAGTTTAGAGGTGATAATATCAGTTAGCTGTCTCCTACTTTCCATCTTGGGATGCAGGTGGTGCTGTGGGTTAAACCACAGAGCCTAGGACTTGCCGATCAGAAGGTCGGCGGTTTGAATCCCCGTGATGGGGGGAGCTCCCATTGCTCGGTCCCTGCCAACCTAGCAGTTCGAAAGCATGTCAGAATGCAAGTAGGGACTGCTCCGGCGGGAAGGTAAACAGCGTTTTCATGCACTTCTCCGGTTCGCCAGAAGCGGCTTAGTCATGCTGGCCACATGACCTGGTAGCTGTACGCCGGCTCCCTCGGCCAATAAAGCAAGATGAGCACTGCAACCCCAGAGCCGGCCATGACTGGACCTAATGGTCAGGGGTCCCTTTACCTTTACCTTTACTCTCCATCTTAACAGATGTCCTAGGGTGAGTCATAGAATCATAGAATCATAGAGTTGGAAGAGACCACAAGGGCCATCGAGTCCAACCCCCTGCCAAGCAGGAAACACCATCAGAGCACTCCTGACATATGGTTGTCAAGGCTCTGCTTAAAGACCTCCAAAGAAGGAGACTCCACCACACTCCTTGGCAGCAAATTCCACTGTCGAACAGCTCTTACTGTCAGGAAGTTCTTCCTAATGTTTAGGTGGAATCTTCTTTCTTGTAGTTTGGATCCATTGCTCCGTGTCCGCTTCTCTGGAGCAGCAGAAAACAACCTTTCTCCCTCCTCCATGTGACATCCCTTCATATATTTGAACATGGCTATCATATCACCCCTTAACCTCCTCTTCTCCAGGCTAAATATGTCCAGCTCCCTTAGCCATTCCTCATAAGGCATTGTTTCCAGGCCTTTGACCATTTTGGTTGCCCTCCTCTGGACACGTTCCAGTTTGTCAGTGTCCTTCTTGAACTGTGGTGCCCAGAACTGGACACAGTACTCCAGGTGAGGTCTGACCAGAGCAGAATACAGTGGCACTATTACTTCCCTTGATCTAGATGCTATACTCCTATTGATGCAGCCCAGAATTGCATTGGCTTTTTTAGCTGCCGCGTCACACTGTTGGCTCATGTCAAGTTTGTGGCCAACCAAACACAAACGGGTAGCTGCTGGCCAAAAAAGGCTACTAATCACGATGGTTATGTTCCACCTCCAGTTAGAGTCCGTAGTGCTTCTGAATATCAGTGGTTGAAACCACAGGAGGGGAGAGTGCTCTTGCGCTTGAATCCTGCTTGTGGGTTTCCCACAGGCATCTGGCTGGCCATTGTGACAACAGGATGCTGGACTAGGTGGGCCATTGGCCTGATCCAGCAGGATCCTCTTATGTTCTTATGGTGAGGGGACAACACTGTCCTTTTCAGTGTACTAAACAAACATGTACCATAAAGTTTCAAAATTGTCTTTGCTATTTGTTTAATATGGTGCTCTAAGATGTTTTGTTGGTTTTTCCCTAAGCCCAGTGTTCTATGGTCTATCCCACCATGCCTTTGGAGTTAAGTTAGTAGCTACTTTCCATTAGCATGTAACTGTACTAGTAGGTCCTAAAACAGTAAATTCTTGTGGTCATCTGTTATCAAAGCTAGTCTCAGATCAGGTCGTATCACCTGTCCCATAACAGAAGGAACTTCGTCAAGTGCCATTTTCTAAAATAATTGTATGGGTTTACATATCCACCACATATCGAAATATAAATCTAACTGTTGACATCTTCTACAACATAAAGGGCTTGCAAAAGGTCTAGTGGTTAAGAGCGGTGGACTCATAGTCTGGTGAACTGGGTTCGCTTCCCTGCTCCTCCACATGCAGCTGCTGGGTGACTTTGGGCTAGTCACACTTCTTTGAAGTCTCTCAGCCCCACTCACCTCACAGAGTGTTTGTTGTGGGGGAGGAAGGGAAAGGAGATTGTTAGCCGCTTTGAGACTCCTTAGGGTAGTGATAAAGCGAGACATGAAATCCAAACTACTACTACTACTATTCCTCCTCCTCCTCCTCCTCCTCCTCCTCCTCCTCCTCTTCTTCTTCTTCTTCTTCTTCTTCTTCTTCTTCTTCTTCTTCTTCTTCTTCTTCTTCTTCTTCTTCCACAGCACACCAGCCCAATTTTATGCAAGAGCAGCAGCTCCAGTGTTCTCAGAAACTAGTTTCACATGGCTCAACAAGTAGTACAAAACCCATTCCATCACCAACCAGTTTGGTGTGCATTTGTCACAATATGCTTTTGAAAGCCTTCTCTGGAGGCGGCTGTTAAGTAAATATTTTTCTTAAGTGTTGGAGAGGTATTATGTACATAATTGTCAATTAGATCAAAATCTATCATATAACTGGTGATATAAAACAAATAGTTCATTGCATGGATCAATACACATTGACTTTTCAGCACAAAACACTCTCAAGCTACAAAGTTGGGATGCTGTTTTTATTTGCTGGTGTATGTTAAGCATTACAGTGGTACCTTGGGTTATGTACTTAATTCGTTCTTAACCTGAAACTCTTCTTAACCTGAAGCACCACTTTAGCTAATGGGGCCTCCCCCTGCTGCTGTGCCACCGAAACACGATTTCTGTTCTCATCCTGAAGCAAAGTTCTTAACCCGAGGTACTATTTCTGGGTTAGCAGAGTCTGTAACCTGAAGCGTCTGTAACCTGAAGTGCCTGTAACCTGAGGTACCACTGTAATGCTTTATTTTTAGATGTCAGCTTTTCCTCAACCCAGACATGGAATATTTTAGCTTCTTCGGCTTTCAGAATGTGAGATACATTGTGGTTGCTTCTGCATGTTGCTTTGCATGACAGCCAGTGTGGTGTAGTGGTTAAGAGCAGTAGACTCGTAATCTGGTGAACCGGGTTCGCGTCTCTGCTCCTCCACATGCAGCTGTTGGGTGACCTTGGGCTAGTCACTTCTTTGAAGTCCCTCTGCCCCACTCACCTCTTCTTCTTCTTCTTCTTCTTCTTCTTCTTCTTCTTCTTCTTCTTCTTCTTCTTCTTCTTCTTCTTCTTCTTCATGGCGTTTTAGACATCTACTTCCCATAAAACTAAAACACAGTAATAATAATAATAATAATAATAATAATAATAATAATAATAATTTATTATTTGTACCCCGCCCATCTGGCTGGGTTTCCCCAGCCACTCTGGGTGGCTTCCATAGAAACAAAAAATACAGTAAAATATCACAGATTAAAAACTTCCCCGAACAGGGCTGCCTTAAGATGTCTTCTAAATGTCAGATAGTTATTTATCGCTTTGACATCTGATGGGAGGGCGTTCCACAGGGCGGGTGCCACTACCAAGAAGGCCCTCTGCCTGGTTCCCTGTAACTTGGCCTCTCGCAATGAGGGAACCGCCAGAAGGCCCTCGGAGCTGGACCTCAGTGTCCGGGCAGAACAGTAAGAGACTCTCCAAGTGTCCCTATTTTCCAGGCACAGTCCCAGAGTTACAGAAGCTGTCCCGGTTTCTGGTTTGATCCCACAATGCCCTGCTTTTCCTTAGGATATCCCTATTTTCACTGGAGTAATGTTGGAGGGCATGGTAGGACATTGCTATTTTCATCAGAGAAATGTTGGAGGGTATGGAGTTATCTAACCCCCAAGCCATCTGAAGGCAGCCCTGTATAGGGAAGTTTTAAAATGTTTAATGTTCGTTATGTTTTTATATATGTTGGAAGCCTGCCAGCGTGGTTCGGGCAACCCAATCAGATGGGTGGGGTAATAATAATAATAATAATAATAATAATGATAATAATAATGGAATAGAATGTCCCTATTTTCACCGGAGAAATGTTGGAGGGTATGCTGTAACCAGTGGGCAGCCTGTGTCCCCCACCCAATGTTGTTGGACTATAGTTCCCATAATCCCTGACCACGGGCTACATTGGCTAAGGTTGATGAAATTCCCATAATCTCTATTGGCCCTGTTGGCTGAGGCAGATGGGAGTGCAGTATTTTCTGGAGCTGCTGCACTCTGCCTAATGGTAGGGCGAGACCTTCAGAAACAAGTGCAGAGGAGGATGCTTCTCTTGTCTTAATGTTAGGACCTATTTTACCAGTTCGGGATGCGGGTGGCACTGTGGTCTAAACCACAGAGCCTAGAGCTTGCTGATCAGAAGGTTGGCGGTTCAAATCCCTGTGATGGGGTGAGCTCCCGTTGCTCGGTCCCAGCTCCTGCCCACCTAGCAGTTCGAAAGCACGTCAAAGTGCAAGTAGGTACCTCTCTGCCAGGAAGGTAAACGGCATTTCCGTGCACTGCTCTGGCTCACCAGAAGTGGCTTAATCATGCTGGCCACATGACCCAGAAGCTGTCTGCAGACAAATGTCGGCTCCCTCGGCCTATAGATAGAGGTGAGTGCACAACCCCAGAGTGGTTCGCATCTGGACCTAACGGTCAGGGGTACCTTTACCTTACTTTACCAGTTCCACTCAAAACAACAAAATCATGTAATTTAACACCAGAACCCAGGAAGTAACGTGGATGAGGATTATTTCAGAAGGATCCTTGCTCTTAAACTTGTTTTGAAACCACAACAAACTAGGGCCTACATATTTTAGGAGAGCTTGAAACCGAGGGCTCATTTCTTACATCTGGCGACGTGTGGAACTTTACTGTCCCTTCAGTTAATTAGTGAATTTCTGTCCACCCTGGTCAATATTTATAGCCACTGTCAATAAATCACAGGAATTAATTTGACTCAATGGGACAACTTGTGAAATCAGATTATGCTCAGCGGCAGCAGTTCAGTCCCAAGATAATTAGCTGTCTTTGCACCTTCAAGCTCTGGGGACACTGGAAATGAAGACATCGCCTTTAAAAGGTATCATTATTGCTAAGCAACGTACCAGCAATCTCAAGTCTCCAAACTTTTCCCCCTCCTGTTGTCTACATCAACCTGGTGTGTCCTTACACCTAGAGATTTACGTCTCTTCATCTCTAATCGCTGATTAATAATTGTCAAAGCAATTCTAAAGCAGAGTGTAGTTGTGGGTTGGTGGGGTAGATCCCAGGGTGGAAGAACCACCCCATCCTATGTCCTGCTGGGCCAGGGAAGCAGGGCAAACTATTAGGAGAAAGGAGCTGCCTCTACAGATATTGACCATTGGTCCATCTAACTCAATATTACACTGACTGACTGCAGCTTTCCAGGTTTTCCAACAGAGGTCTCTCCCAGTTCTAGCTGGGGATTGAAACTGGGACCTTCTGCATGCAAAGCAAATGTTCTACCACAATGGCCCTTCCTCTATCTTTGCATGTCCTAAATTCAATGCATTTGAGCGCCACAACACCTTCCAACTCAAGTTAGGAATGAAAGATCCAGCAGCAGTTCTGAGATGCAGCCAGCTTTACAAAAGTGGTGACAGCTCTAAGTAAGATGACACTTTCCTCCCTCCCTCCCTCCCTCCCTCCCATCCTCTTTCCTCCCCATCCCAGTTGATTCCAATGGGAAGGAATTTTGTACACCAGCACAGTTTTTTTCAGGATGTGTCATTGAAATGAGAAGGTTCAAGATCCTGCAGATCCACAGCTTTTCCTAACAGACAGACAGACAGACAGACACACACACACACACACTGCAACACCCAGCTTTTGGCCTTATCAATGGTGGCAGAGCCTCTGCCATACTGGGGGCCTTCCCCCCCCCCATGGATCTTCCTCTCCATCAGGTCCATAGCATCTTGCGGGATTTGCTCTATTAGTTGCCTTTTCCAGGGGTCCTTTACCTTTACCTGTAAGCTAGAATTCCCCCAAGCAGCTGACTTTGATACAGCTTGGGTGCAACTCTAGAACCACCAACATTAAAGCCATTTCCCCATTTTGTTTGCCTCAGATATTACGTAAGGTAAACAAGGATGCTCTCTGCTGGTGACCCACTGAGAGGGGATTCGTGGGAGCAACTATGTCATTGGCCCAACTCCACCTGCTTTTCTACAGATCAGGAAGGCCATCAAAAGTAGCAATCAGGTTCAGCAGGAATACCCCTTTCCTGAGAGTCCTGGATTGAGTTTGGGTGATAAGTGATGTTCAGAAATCATCACAGTTTTAACTGGGAAGGGAAATGAAAAGAGAGCCTTGTTCACTGGGCTTTCAATTTAATTTCTCCGGAAGGTGATAGATCAAGCTCTATCTAGGGACGACTTACAGTTTAAGCATTTAAGAGTAATAATTTCAGAATAAAAATTCTGCAAAATTAGAATTAGTGTAATACGGCTGCCAACTGTACTCTAGCATCTGCCATGTTCATGAAAATGAGATGCAAATTATTCTAATTACATACAACTATAATATGCAATTTAGCTGCAGCTCCCAAACTCATTACGTAGTTCCACGGTGGCTTGGGGTGATAAACAGGTTTTGAATGGACACTTTCCATCTATTAGTGGCTATCACAAAAGAACAGCCTTCATCTTCTGAGCCAATGTACCTCGGACTACCAGATGCTGAGGATTAACAGGAGCAGATGGGTATTGCCATGATGCCCAGCCTATGAACCTCCCTGTGGCATCTGGCTGGTCACCATCAGAAGAAAAGAGGATGAGTGAGAGATGGTTGCCGGTTCATTTCTGGGCCCAATTCAAGATGTCTCCATCCCTATGACCTTCACAAATATGAAGAGGAGGATCTTTTGGTAGTTCCACCACCCTCAGAGGTGTGATGGTGGCCCAGCAGAAACAGTTCCTAGGTGGTGGAATTCCTTCATCACAGAGGTGCATCTTCCTTCATTCTTTTCTAAGGTACGATGAAGATGCACTGCTTTATGCTGGACTTTGACATCTGAGATGCCTGTTTTAAGGTTTTGCCTTATTCTTGAGGGTTTCTCTGTGGCAGCCCCTAAATTTTGGAAATCCCACCCCACTGAAGTGAGCCTAGCATCTGCATTGTACAGCTGTTACTGTGTGCTAACAATTCACCTTTTTTACCCTGGCCTTTGACACGTGAGTGCCGCAACCCCAGAGTCGGCCACGACTGGACCTAATGGTCAGGGGTCCCTTTACCTTTACCTTTTTGACACGTAAGGTATCTTGTTTTGTAGGACCCATATCTAGTGCTATTTTTCTAGACAAAGAGATGCCAGAGTTCACTAGAAACATCTCCCTTGTTCTCTTAGAATGGCAATGGCGCCCACTGGAGAGATGCACCTGAGCTCTGGCTGGAAAAAAAATAGCCCTGTCCGTATCTTTTATTGAGGTTCCATTTGGAATGGTTTTAATTGTTTTTATCACCTGTTTTTTAAATTGTATATTCCACTGTTGTAATGCCACTATGGAAATGCAAGGTGGCATAATCAGGACTTTTTTCCAGGGGGAACTCGATAGAACTCAGTTCCGGCACCTCTCCGGTGAGTACCACTGTCATTCTAAGAGAAGAAGGGATTCATTCATAGTGAGTTCCATCACCTCTTTTTGTAGAAAAACAGCACTGGGGATAAGCAATCTTGTAAATAATCAAACAAATACTCCCATCAATCTAAACCAGCTTGAAATTCTCATTTAAGCTGCATCTAACCACTGCTTAGGTTTCCCTCTACCAAGTTTGGGCATCTTACTGTGCTAACAATGACCATTTTTACAAATGATTGGAAGAGAGCTTGCATAATGGAAATTATTCGGGAAGCATTGCAGCAGAATTACAGTGACTCAGTAGCATCTGTGCTGTAGTCCTTCCCGCTGGCTGACTTCAACGAGGAAATGATTTAGTTCTCGTATGTATGGAGAATCCAGTCTTTGGGAATTCTGATATGAACTGACTATGATCTGCATCTCCTAGGTTAATGTGAGAGCTGCGTCACAGCTACCCACTGGCTTGTGTCCTTCCCGAATGTTCCAGCACACTTTTCTGTGCAAAAAAAAAAAGCTATTTAAAATGTGTTCTTAAAAATACATGCTTAGAAATGACTCGTATTGGCTGAGAGTTCTGGAAGACGTGCTCCCTGCCTTGCAGGCCTTTTCCCACCTGGCCTGGGAGGTTGGGGCCCTGTCTGACTGGGGCCTCGACCAAACTTCTGTTTGTCCTATGCCTTGAAAGCAGGGGTACAAGCAGTTCCCCCCTTGTCTGGTTCCTTTCCCTGGGAAAACTGGCTCTTGAGTGCTAAATTGGAGCAAACATCAATCTGGTGAAAACTCGAATTGCTATTTGCTCTGATTGAGTGCTAAACAGCAGTTTTCCCTAAGGGGAAGCAGTGGAACAGGAAGAAATTTTGACAGTAAGTTCTGACAGTGGAACGGTCTCCCTCAGGAGGTTGTGGACTCTTCTTCCTTGGAGGTTTTAAGCAGAGGTTGGACAGCCACCTGTCATGGATGCTTTAGCTGAGATTCCTGCATTGCAGGGGGTGGGACTAGATGACCCTTGCAGTCCCTTTCCAAGGGTGGATCTACACACAGGAAAAAAACCATTATGAATAAGTCATAAATTGAATCATTATAACAAAAGGGAAAAAAGCTATGTAAAATTGCATAGAAAAGTTTTGTGCTCTACAGCACCATTTGTTGTTGCATGTTTATAATGCATTTAAGACACTGGGTTTTTTTGACTAATGTAGCTGAGTCCAAACTCTACAATTCTATGATTCTATAAGTATGTATTAGCCCTGACTGAGTGACTGACTCCAGCAATAAAAGCCGATGTGGCTGAACAGACTCTTTGGTTAGGGTATTGTTTAGTGGTCTTGTTGTTGCTGGGGGTGGAGAGGTTGCTGCTGTTACTTATATTATTTTTTGTATCTTTATTTATAGATCTTACTATGATTTAATGTGGAAATTGCTCCATTCGGTTGTGCACTTTTAGATGTGTTTCTATTATTCTTTATGACCATTTTTTGTTACATTGCAATTGTGCAGTTTTTCTCATATCCAAAGCTCCCTTGAGCATGGTTTTCACTATGGAATGGTGTGTGCAAAATGATGCATGTTTGTATGCGTGTATATAGGAATGCATAGAACTGCAAGCTTTCACGCAGATTTTATTCTTTAAGTTTACATTTAAATGCGGAAATGGGGTGGAACAGACTAATGCGTGAAAAGATGCAAAGGTGGCACCTATCAGAAATAGAGTGATGCATCCCTCTCTAGTTGTTGACTGTAAATTGTACAGATTGTGGAGAAATTTGAGTTGTACTTCTTATAGGCCTTTGGACTGAGACCTAGCATGGTCAATGGTACGAGATGAAGGGAGTTCATAGAATCATAGAGTTGGAAGAGACCACAAGGGCCATCGAGTCCAACCCCCTGCCAAGCAGGAAACACCATCAGAGCACTCCTGACATATGGTTGTCAAGCCTCTGCTTAAAGACCTCCAAAGAAGGAGACTCCACCACACTCCTTGGCAGCAAATTCCATTGTCGAACAGCTCTTACTGTCAGGAAGTTCTTCCTAATGTTTAGGTGGAATCTTCTTTCTTGTAGTTTGGATCCACTGCTCCGTGTCCGCTTCTCTGGAGCAGCAGAAAACAACCTTTCTCCCTCCTCTATGTGACATCCTTTTATATATTTGAACATGGCTATCATATCACCCCTTAACCTCCTCCTGTTGGAGTTGGAGTCCCATACATCTGAAAGGTACCACCCAGTTGAAGAAGGCAAATAGGGGGCAGTGGGCTATCTCAGTATACTACAGTTGCTTGTGTAATGGAGATTCCTGATGCTGGTGTGGATGGTGTTGTGATGTACAGAAGCCCCACATGAAGCACTCAGGGGTTAAGCTGTATTTTAAGTAGGGCTTTATTCCAGTTGCAGTCTTGCATCATCATAAAGCAGTCTTCTTACATCCAGGGACTCAGCTACATTAGTAAAAAAGCAGCGTTTTGAATGCGTTATAAAAATGCAACACCAGATGGCACTGTTGAGAACAAAACTTTTCTATGCGATTTTACATAGCATTTTTTCCACCTTTAGTTATAGCAATTTAATTTATGACTTATTTATACAGTCATACCTCATGTTACGTCCACTTCATGTTACGTTCTTTAGGTAACGTCCCGCTGTGACCCGGAAGTACCGGAAAGGGTTACTTCCGGGTTTCGTCGCTCACGCATGCGCAGAAGCGCAAAATGACATCACGCGCATGCGCAAAATTGGCAAATTGCAACCCCGCGTGTGCAGACATACTGCTGTGGGTTGTGTTCTTTTCATGTTGTAGATAGGTCTCCGGAACGGATCCTGTTCGCAACCAGAGGTACCGCTGTAGTGGGTTCTCCCCTGTGCGTAGATTCGCCCCAGGAATCAGAATAGACAGGTGCGATTGCATACAAAGTAGAAGCCAACGTGGGGAAGTCAACCATACCTCTTTATACTAGCTGGCTACAGACCAATTAGCCAACACCCCATGTCTCATGATGCTGACTCATCACATGCCACTGAATCAGCATTTCCAGTAAGCACAGAGTGTTAACTCCTTGACACCCACAACACCCCAGCAGATGGGAAATCACAATCCACACATGAAGGGGGTTGCTTGGGATGTGTGGCACACACTCTGGACCCACCATGGACACAAGCCATAGTACAGTGGTACCTCGGGTTGCATACATTTCAAGTTACATACGCTTCAGGTTACAGAATCTGCTAATGCATAAATAGAGCCAGTGTGGTGTAGTGGTTAAGAGCGGTACTCTCGTAATCTGGGGAACCGGGTTCGCGTCTCCACTCCTCCACATGCAGCTGCTGGGTGATCTTGGGCCAGTCACAGGATGCTCAGCCCCACTCACCTCACAGAGTGTTTGTTGTGGGGGAGGAAGGGAAAGGAGAATGTTAGCCGCTTTGAGACTCCTTAAAGGGAGTGAAACGCGGGATATCAAATCCAAACTCCTCTTCTTCTAGTGCTTCAGGTTAAGAACTTTGCTTCAGGATGAGAACAGAAATCATGCTCTGGCGGTGCGGCGGCAGCAGGAGGCCCCATTAGCTAAAGTGGTGCTTCAGGTTAAGAACAGTTTCAGGTTAAGAACGGACCTCCGGAACGAATTAAGTACTTAACCCGAGGTATCATTGTATTAAGGACACACAGGCCCAGTTATACCCTTGGAATCCTGCCATTTAATGAAACACGTCAATGATGGCTGAACTGCTATTCAGGATGCTTCTCAACTTTTCATGCACTCACTGTTTTATAGCTCAATATTTCCCACATTTCTGGGGATGCATTATTCCCAGCTTCCTTACAAGCAGTGCTCAGAACTAGCAAGTTTCCCCGTGTGCTCAGTCTTCGTTACCTTGCCCAGGCGCGACAGGCCATGGACCATTTGTAATACTCTTCCTTGCTGTGTTTTGCTTCTCTCCACCCCCTGTAAAACATCTAGTCTAATAAAAGGACCTTTCGAGATACATTTCATCTTGAGCTTCACTCCTCAGCGAAACTCTGATGGCTATTATTCTTGCTAAGGCAGAGAATGTCTTCTAGATCTGGACAGGTTTCTTGCAAATTACTGGGACATTTATTTCAAGAAGCCATTCATCATAATTCCCCTATTCATCTCCACTGTCCTTTAGCTACTTTCAAGTCTCTGCTTAATGTACACTTCAGCTTCCTTCCAAGAGAAAATGTCTTACAGGAGAGAATATTTAGTACCTAGATTTAATGCCCTTTAGACGCTGTGACGAACTTTAAGTCCATTTATTTCAATGGCTCTGTGATGAGTATGTCCTTCCGGGCTGCAACCCATATTGCACATGTTCTATTCAGCCCCTGTGCTGGACCCCTATGAGTAGATGAAGGATCACAAGCTAGAGGTCCCAATATCCAAAGGAACAAAAGTGGAAGCAGCAGGAAACATTCCTGCTCCCCCCACAGGACCATCCTTTGCTCTCATCACCTTGGAGGGGTGCAAAACAAGGAGCCACTCTAGTAAATAAATAAATATACAGCCAGCGTGGTGTAGTGGTTAAGAGCGGTAGACTCATAATCTGGGGAACCGGGTTTGCGTCTCCGCTCCTCCACATGCAGCTGCTGGGTGACCTTGGGCTAGTCACACTTCTTTGAAGTCTCTCAGCCCCACTCACCTCACAGAGTGTTTGTTGTTGGGGAGGAAGGGAAAAGGAGACTGTTAGCTGCTTTGAGACTCCTTCGGGTAGTGATAAAGTGGGATATCAATTCCAAACTCTTCCAAACTCTTCTACCTTGGTAGCTGAACAGCTTAGTTGTCAAACAAATCGGCTTCCGAACATCACAGTGGTGTTCAGCTTCGCGAACGTTTTTGGGAAGCTGAACATCCGATGTGGTTTTCGCGACTTCTGATTGAGTGCAGGAAGCTGCTGCAGCCAATCGGAAGCCGCGCCTTGGTTTTCGAACCATTTCAGGAGTTGAACGGACTCCCGGAATGGATTAAATTTGCGAACCAAGGTTCCACTGTATACTCTTGAACTTTTCAGCAGCTTTTGATATCACCAATCGTGACAGCCTTCTGGATTGGTCACAGGAAGCATTGTTTAACAGTGGCCCTGGACCCTCTTGGGCAGGGGTCAGCAAACTTTTTCAGCAGGGGGCCAGTCCCCTGCCACTCAGACCTTGTGGGGGGATGAACTATATTTTTTTGAGGGCAGAAAGAATGAATTCCTATGCCCCACAAATAACCCAGAGATGCATTTTAAATAAAAGCACACATTCTGCTCATGTAAAAACACCAGGCAGGCCCCACAAATAACCCAGAGATGCATTTAAAATAAAAGGACACATTCTACTCATGTAAAAACACGCTGATTCCCGGACCGTCCACGGGCCGGATTTAGAAGGCGATTGGGCCAGATCTGGCCCCTGGGCCTTAATTTGCCTACCCATGCTCTTGGGTTTTGTTTACATAGAGTGGTGCTTGGGAACCTTTGTTCTGTCCTGTGGCTATTGGCTCATGGTGTTCAACAGGGATCTATATTGTCCTTTATGCTCTTTAACATCTGCATGAAGCCTCCTGCGAAGTTAGCCACTATACCTTTCTTTTATCTTCTGGTTCCCAGGGGGGATATTGGAGTCCTAAGAGATAAGGGCAAACAAGATGAGGTTGAATCCACACAGGGTTTTTTTTAAAAATAATATTTATTAGTTTTCCAACAAATTAAACACAAACTACAAAAAAACAAAAAAAACACCCATACAAAAATACAATACAATACAAAAAACCCCACTACAAAACACTAGCATACAACTAACAGAACAAAACAAAACCCATTTAAAACACAATCCAATTTCAATATCTTATCTTTCTTTCACTAATTTCCACGACCTCCTCACACCTCCCTTTTTGTATTCCACTTCTATTAATTGTTTCAGCAATTCCTTTCCATCTTCCTCTGTTTTCTATCCTATAATTATCTTAACACTTTCTAACCTTGTTTTTCCCTTTAATGCTCTAATAACCTATTTATACTTAATTCCTTATAACATTTCTACTAAAGCCATATAACTTCATTCCAACATTTTTCTAACATTCATTAATTTTACAGTATTTCTGTAAATAGTCTTTAAACTTTTTCCAGTCTTCTTCCGCCGACTCTTCTCCCTGGTCTGAATCCACACAGGGTGATGGTGCCATGGGTTGGTTAGGTGGCTCTCAGCTGGTTTAGAGCTGGTTCTGGATGGGGTGGCATTCCTCCTGAAAGGCGAAATATGCAGTTTGAGAGTACTCTCCTGGACTTAGGGCTGATGGAAGAAGTCCAGATGGCACCCGTAGCTGCACCAGCAGCTAGGGTTGTATTCTTTCAGCTGCAGATGTTATGAGGGAACTCCCTGCCTGTGGAACAACAGGTCCCCTCCACTTCAAGCCATCCATGCTTCTTCAGACTGGCTTATTTGTGACTAGGTTGGCAGGGGCAGAGCAAAGGGAGCTCACCCCATAGCAGGGATTCGAACCACCAACCTTCTGATCGGCAAGCCCAAGAGGCTCAGTGGTTTAGACCACGGCACCACTATGGAAAAAGCTTTAATAGGCTGAGTAATTTTATGAACTGTTCCTTTGATGGTGACTGTTTTGCAATTTTTACTGTAAGCTCACTTGCATGAGCGTCGCCTGAAAAAGTGGCCTAGGGATATTTAAAATAAACGAAATGCAATGAAAATTCACTGATTATTAGGGAGCATAAGAGTGGGAAAGAGAGCAAAAGATGAACTACGCCCTACTGTTTACAGAAAGAAAGTGGGCTAACTTTTCAATGTTGGCTATGCCAGGATTGGTCCTCTGTGTATACTAAAAGGTAAAGGTAAAGGTACCCCTGCCCGTACGGGCAGTCTTGCCAGACTCTAGGGTTGTGCGCTCATCTCACTCTAGAGGCCAGGAGCCAGCGCTGTCCACAGACACTTCCGGGTCACGTGGCCAGCGTGACAAGCTGCATCTGGTAAGCGGTCCCTATTTATCTACTTGCACCCGGGGGTGCTTTCGAACTGCTAGGTTGGCAGGCGAGGGGACCGAACGATGGGAGCGCACCCCGCCGCGGGGATTCGAACCGCCGACCATGCTATCGGCAAGTCCTAGGCGCTGAGGTTTTACCCACAGCGCCACCCGCGTCCCTCTGTGTATACTATCCATTGCACATTTCGTTTCCCTCTGCCCCATTGATGTGTCTAGCAGATAGGTCAATAACAGAGCAGTCACAGCTGGCTCTACCATGAGGCAGATTGAGGCAGATGCCTCAAGAGGCAGTTGCTGAGGGGCAGAGCTTTGTGTGCAATGGACAATGCTATCCTGTGTCTAGCATCAAATTAAGTTTCAATTGCTACTTGGGTAGGCTTTTGTAAATGGAATGTATGGAGGCACTATCTCATCCTTTGTCTCAAGAGGCAAAGTTCTGGGAACATTAGTCGAACTGAGCAATATCAGGGATGGGTGGGTCCCCAAGAGGGGCTAGGAAGTAAGCTAGAGATAAAGATCACAAGAAGAAATAGAGGAAGGAAGTACCGGTAACCCAAGATGAGAGACTGGGGTGAGAAGGAGTGGGACAGCCCAAGCATCAAGGACAGACTGAACAGAGAAAGTAGAGTCAGGGAAACAGGAGATCAAAGTTCTGTGAAGTGGAAAGTGGGAGGGAAAGGTCAACTGGATGAACGTCACAGTAGGCAACTGGAAGGAAGGACAGAAATAATGTTGAAAGAGGCCTGAATGGAGGAGGTGAACATCACAAGCAATAGAAGAAGAAGAAGAAGAAGAAGAAGAAGAAGAAGAAGAAGAAGAAGAAGAGGAGGAGGAGGAGGAGGAGGAGGTGGAGGAGGAGGAAGAAGAAGAAAGCTTACACAGTTTGCTTGACAAAGCAAATTTAGCAAAATGTTAAATGCTTGTTGGAAAGAGGACACTGAGAATTCAAGAATGCCACAGGGAGCATCATTACGTGGCTGAAGCCCAAGTAGTAAATGGACTACAGATTCCATACTTCAGCTGGAGAGGCTACTGAAGGGAATTTGAGAGTGAATTTTCAATTTATATAAGGAATTTTGATTTGAGGGTGAGTGGAGTTTCATGAATACAATGGAATGGGGGTGGGGGGGAGAGTTTGTATGCCTCTAAGTTGTAGAAAAACATGAGGCTATTTTCCCCAAACACTACCCACATGCCCCATAACAGATGTCATAGACTGTATTTCACCAACCATTTATCTTGTTTTTAAAGGATCTATTTAGCTGTGATGTAGGTATGGGCTGTCCACGGGGTAGCAGAGAATTTACTTTGGAAAATATGCATGTCATGTACACATCCTCTGAACCCTATTACCCTCCTTCTCCATAAACAGTCCTTAAACTCCAAGAGGGACTGCACATTTCCCTCAATTCATCTGTTCAGGTTTCATAGGTCCCCACTATCATCATAATCAAGAACGATAGTGTTATAGTATTAGCCACAATCTGCCTGTATTACGGCAGACCCACATTTAACAATATATTCTGAAAGGGGAAAATGAAAAAGTTGTCCGTACTACAAAGTCCCTTGAGTTGATGGCATTGGGCTAATTGCACTGGACCACACTGTAAGCCAGTTTCATAGGTTCTTATGTTCATAGGTTATAGGATATATATGCCTTTGTTCTAAATCAGGAGGGTCTAACCTGTGGTCCTCCAAATGTTCCAACTCTCAGCAGCCACAGCTAACATGGTCAATGGGTAGGGATAATGGGATTTGCATTTGGAAACATATGGAGAGTCCTGCCACTGTAAATGATGTGTGTGGGTTGCAAAGAATGGAATGGGTTTGCTGGGGTGGTGATGGAGGAGAAGAATTTGGGTTGTGAAAGTCATCGTGTAAGTAACTCTTTGCCATTGTTACCTACCTCACAAGCTCGTTGCAGAACCAAAATAGCGCCCTGCGTTATTGCAAGAATTTAAATACAGTCATACCTCATGTTACATTTGCTTCAGGTTGCACTTTTTCAGGTTGCATCCTGTGGCGACCAGGAAGTACCGGAAAGGGTTACTTCCGGCTATCGCCCTTCTTGCATGCGCAGATGCGCAAAATGACATCACGCGCATGCGCAGAAGCGGTGAATCACGACCCATGGGTTGCGTTCTGCTCATGTTGCGAATGGGCCTCCGGAACGGATCCCGTTTGCAACCAGAGGTACCACAGTAGAACAGAAAAGCCACTGAGAAAAAACTGTGGGTTTCGAGGAATCCCAAAGGGAGAGTTGTCACTTTTCCTTCTTCACCAGTGGATTAGTGTGTGGGGGGGTGTGGTGGCATGGGGGCCGCGGCTCTGGGCACACAATCTGGGTGTGTGTGTGTGAACCAGAGCCCACCCCCCGAGATCCCCCTCGTGTCCTGCCAGCAGCGGGGGCTGGAGAGCACAGAGAGTGAAGATCACCCTCTGTGTGTTCCACCTCCACCTGGTGCGCCCAGCCACAGCTCCCCCTTCCCAGGGTCAATCCAGCCCCTAGGGCAGAGAGTGGCAGCAGCGCCCGGCATATCCACAACTCCTCCTTCCCCTGCTCAGTGTGCTGGTCCCGGGGGGTTACCGTGTGGCGTGGTCCAGGTTGAGGGTGTGGTATGGAGGCTGTCCATCAAGGCTGAAGTGGGATCCAAGGCAAGGAGTCGGGCGAGGTCAGGAAGAGCAGGACAGGGTGCAGGCAGGAACAGGTTACCAACAATGTTGCTCCTGCAACCTGGGACTGGGCTGGCTGGCTTTTATCTGCCCCGAAGCATAGGGCGGCCCCAGTCCACAGGTGACTCGCCTCTCCTGGCCTGGAGGCGAGCACTCCTCCTGCAAGAACTTAGTTCCCTCCGCCTCTCTGCCCTGAGCCTCTGCAGCTCAGGAGAGGCTGGAGGGTTACTGGACCCAGAGGCAACCTCACCTTCCCCTGACGGGGCTGAGAGTGAAGCACCTGCAGGCAATGGATCCTCCATCCCCTCAGGAGCCAGAGCAGACTCAGCTGGTGTCTGCTCCCGAGGACCCGACACAGGTCAGGACCCTTCAGGTTCAAGCCCCAGCCCCAGCTCAGCTGGTCCTGGAGGCGGGGACTGCTGTGCAGGCTGGGATTCCTCAAGTTCAGCCACTGAATCTGATTCCCAGGTCATCACACTCAGGAAGGAGAGCGGCTGCAGCACGGCCAGCGAAGGCTTCTCCTTCCTGTCAGCTTCTCCTTTGAGCCAGTGCCAACGACTGGGCTCAACCTCTTCTGCCCCGACTGGGCCAGGGAAGCTGGGAAGCACTTCCAGAGACCTTCCACTGCGGGAGAGCAGGTCTAAGTGCATTGGACCCACAACTTTGAGCTGTGAGCACCAAACTCAGCACCAAAGTCAGCAGAGTATGAACCCGACGAACGATAGCTCTGAAGCATAACTTCTTTATTCTTTTACAGCTACTGCAACCTCAAATAAATTAAAAACTAAAGGAGGCTACTGGACTGCATGCGTGTTACAGTTTCTTATGCAGTCATCTTATCTCTACACAGATAACACTCAAACTCCCACGGAGTCAGGCAGGAGCGGAAGAAGCGACAAGCAGATTCTGCCCCCTCCTTTCTGAAAACATTATGAGATTCTTACAAATGGAGGGGTGAAATATCCACACTTCCCTGGGTCAAGGAGGAGCCTGGGGGAGAGAGCAACTGTGGCACCCACCATGCCTGGCCACAACTTCTCCTTCTCTGAGTCCCCTGACCCAGGGGTGGAGAGGGGCTGTGGCTGTGGGTACACAGTACCACCACCTTCCCTCCTCCATTTTTTTTTTTTTAAATGTTAACAGTATGGCACTTACTGTAACAACTTAATGGTGAGTACTGGCACCTTTTCCCTCCCTAAAAAAGGAGAACAAATGCACTGTTGTTGTTTAGTCATTCAGTCGTGTCCGACTCTTCGTGACCCCATGGACCAGAGCACGCCAGGCACTTCTGTCTTCCACTGCCTCCCGCAGTTTGGTCAGATTCATGTTTGTAGCTTCGAGAACACTGTCCAACCATCTCGTCCTTTGTCATCCCCTTCTCCTTGTGCCCTCCATCTTTCCCAACATCAGGGTCTTTTCCAGGGAGTCTTCTCTTCTCATGAGGTGGCCAAAGTATTGGAGCCTCAGCTTCACGATCTGTCCTTCCAGTGAGCACTCAGGGCTGATTTCCTTCAGAATGGATAGGTTTGATCATCTTGCAGTCCATGGGACTCTCAAGAGTCTCCTCCAGCACCAAAATGCACTGCTACCATCTAATTATAATCACACTGACCCAGCAAAAAAAGTTTCATCTTAAAATACATGAATATTCCATACCAGATTTGGAGACTTTTTGAGAGCTCCCCTTTGTCCCCATAAGATCCTACTTTGGATTAACTTGGACACCAGTTGATCAGCGCCAAATTCTTTGGTGGAAAAGACTCTTTCCACCTCATCTATCATTTTATGCGGCATTAGAGAATTCATATTCATCCTTTCATGTTGAATTTTTCTTCACGACTTTTCTTCATTCTTTGTGTGCGTTGAACAAGCTGGCACATTGCAGGTGCACGCTGCTGCTGCTGCTGCTGATGTGAAAATTCTCAGTCTTTGCGCCTGACTCTGGAGTATTCTTCATGTGCAATCAAGTGTTACCATCTGTACCTGCCTGGAACACAAAGATGAAAGGTTTCCCGAGTGTACGGATGACTGGCAAGGGTGTTCAGGTTATTTCAAGGGACTCTGTGGAGCATAAGTAGATTATTGAATTGTCACAAATACGTATCGGTGTATATATAATTCTGAATAAGCAAAGGCACAATCTGAGTACTAAGAGAGAGAGAGAGAGAGAGAGAGAGAGAGAGAGAGAGAGAGAGAGAGAAATCCATCTGAAATGTTTCTTCTGGCATTTGAAATAGCTTTGAAAATGCGGTGTGCTTAGTAGCTGCATAGATTTGAACTACATGGAATCATACCTCCCAAATATTGCTATTACACATTGGGGAACAATAGACCCCCACCATAATAGCAGCATTCCATGTTTACATCTCCATGATAAGAATAGTCAGCATACCCTGAAAATAGAATGCACTTTACCCAGACCTTCCACTCACAACATTGCTCCACACAATCCCAGAATTGGTCAACCCTCTGTTGGTGCTGGAAATCCACTTCTGGTGGGTGGTCATGAAGTCTTTGCTCAAAAACATCTCAAAACCATCCACTGAGATAGCCGGATCCACTGACAAAGTAAAAATCACTTGGTTTGGATGCTGACCTCAGGAGCAATAGCAAAGACATATGTCCCATCCCATCAACATGACAGTCCTTCAGATACCTCAATGTTTTTTGATAAAGATAACCTGAGGGCTCATCCATTCTTCCACTTGTCCCCAGGGAAACAACTGAATTTACAACTGAATCAAGGCAAAAGTCAGCTGGATTTTCACCGGATTGATGTTTGCTCTGATTTAGCACTAAAGAGTGGATTTTCTGGTGAGGGGGCTGGAGCAGTGGGAGAAAGGCAACAGCTTGGATCCATGCTTTCTAGGCACAAGACAATATCCTTGGAATGCTGGTGACATCCTGACCTCGGATGATAGTCTCCATCAGGCTGGTGGGAAAGCCAAATTCTGTGCAGGCTTGGGCAAAATAGTTGATGGGACTCTGCAGAACTTCCTTGGAGTACATTGTCAAGGCTGCATCATCTGCTAACAACATCAATTTAACAGAGAAAAATGGATCGGTGTCAACAGCGCACAGATGACACTGTGACCCCAGTCTTCCAAAGATTGCTTCCCAATAGCCGCATCACCTTCCAGTACCCTGCAGCTGAGTTGCTAGGGTGTGTAGACACATAGTGTTGTTGTTGGTTAGTCGTTTAGTCGTGACCGACTCTTTGTGACCCCCTGGACCAGAGCACGCCAGGCACTCCTGTCTTCTACTGCCTCCCACAGTTTGGTCAAACTCATGCTGGTAGCTTCGAGAACACTGTCCAACCATCTCGTCCTCTGTCGTCCCCTTCTCCTTGTGCCCTCCATCTTTCCCAACATCAGAGTCTTTTGCAGGGAGTTTTCTTTTCTCATGAGGTGGCCAAAGTATTGGAGCCTCAGCTTGAGGATCTGTCCTTCCAGTGAGCACTCAGGACTGATTTCCTTAAGAATGGATAGGTTTGATCTTCTTGCAGTCCATGGGACTCTCAAGAGTCTCCTCCAGCACCATAACTCAAAAGCATCAATTCTTCAGCGATCAGCCTTCTCTGTGGTCCAGCTCTCACTTCCATACATCACTACTTGGAAAACCATAGCTTTAACTATATGGACCTTTGTTGGCAAGGTGATGTCTCTGCTTTTTAAGATGCAGTCTGTAGTACTTCAATGTGAATCTATAAGACCAGCCATTAAAGCTGGGTAAATTAGCTACATTGTGCACATAACTTCCTAGGTTCAAGACATAAATACAGACCATCACTGTGCATGCAGGGTGGCGGGGAATACAGATTGGGTTAGTGCTTTGGAGTTAAAATTGGGTGACAATAGTAATGTCTTAATACAATTTTAACTTATTTTACTTTCTCCTACACATCATTCTCCTGGTGATGCCTATCTCTCTCTCTTTCTCTCTCTCTCTCTCTCTCTCTCTCTCTGTGTGTATGCATTTAGAAGTCTCAGTGAGGGCATCTGAATATTCACATATGTTTTTCCATATTGCATAATTAATATTTCTTTTTATCTTAGGGGTGAGGGGTGGTTTCAGTAAATCACAAGCCGATTCCTTCTGTGCCTTGAATTTGTATGGCACATACATTTTTTGTTTTGAGTGAAAAACTGAATTATACAGGAGAAATCAATTTACAGTGGTACCTCAGGTTACATACGCTTCAGGTTACAGACGCTTCAGGTTACAGACTCTGCTAACCCAGAAATAGTGCTTCAGGTTAAGAACTTTGCTTCAGGATGAGAACAGAAATAGTGCTCCAGCGGCGCGGCAGCAGCAGGAGGCCCCATTAGCTAAAGAGGTGCTTCAGGTTAAGAACGGACCTCCGGAACGAATTAAGTACTTAACCCGAGGTACCACTGTATTCCGAAATATTACACAATCAAGCTTCAGTGCGTTGTTTTTTGTTTTTTTAAAAAATAATAATATAATAATTTAAACCACCTAGGATTCCAGTTTCTTCTTTTATCTTGTGATTCTATAGCATTTCATAACTTTTCTAAGCATGCAACAGGGGTTCTCTGTCCACCACCAGAGGCTATTTATTTATACCCCGCCCATCTTGCTGGGTTTCCCCAGCCACTCTGGGTGGCTCCCAACAGAATATTAAAAACACAATAAAACATCAAACATTAAAAACTTCCATAAACAGAATTGCCTTCAGATGTCTTCTAAAAGTCAGATAGTTATTTATTTCCTTGACATCTGATGGGAGGGTGCCACTACCGAGAAGGCCCTCTGCCTGGTTCCCTGTAACTTCGCTTCTTGCAGTGAGGGAACCGCTAGAAGACCCTTGGCACTGAACCTGAGTGTGGACCTACATACATATAGTGCATGTGTTACAGTGGCCTAGCTACCCTTGCCCCTGGCGTGTATCCCCCAAAAGGATCTTTGGGCTTCTCCCAAAGAATTCTGGGAGTTGTAGTTTGTTAAGAATGCTCAGAGTTCTTAGGAGGCCCTGCACAATTCACAACAACAACAAATTTGTACCCTGCCCCTCTGGCTAGGTTGCCCTAGTCACTCTGGGTGGCTTCCAACATAAATAAAAACATTATAAAACATTACACATTAAAAGGCTTCCCTATTCAGGGCTGCCTGTACAGGTTATATACATAATTACTCATCTCCTTGGCATCTGATGGGAGGCTGTTCCACAGGGTGGGCACCACTACCGAGAAGACCTTCTGCCTGGTTCCTGTAGCTTCCCAGAAGTACAACTCCCAGAGTTCCCTGGGAAGAGGGGTTGCATGCTAAACCACTTTGGGAACTGTTGCTCTGGAAAGGGAATAAAGGTAAAGGTAAATTGGCCCCTGACCATTAGGTCCAGTCATGACCGACTCTGGGGTTGAGGCGCTCATCTCACTTTATTGGCCGAGGGAGCCAGCGTACAGCTTCCGGGTCATGTGGCCAGCATGACTAAGCCACTTCTGGCAAACCAGAGCACTGCACGGAAACACCGTTTACCTTCCCGCTGGAGCGGTACCTATTTATCTACTTGCACTTTGACGTGCTTTCGAACTGTTAGGTTAGCAGGAGCAGGGACTGAGCAACGGGAGCTCACCCTGTCGCGGGGATTCGAACTGCCGACCTTCTGATCGACAATTCCTAGGCTCCGTGGTTTAAACCACAGTGCCACCCGCGTCCCTCGGAAGGGGAATAGGGGCACCCTAAAAAAATCTCAGCTGCCTTAACAAACTGCAGCTCCTCCACCTCCCCAGAAGCTGAAGTTTGGCAGCATCCCTAATAATCTAGCACAGAAAGTTGAAATTTTCAAACAAATGAAAATCCAACCCCTCAAGTACATTTTGGCTCAGAGGTAGGGGCTTGTGTAGGAACATGTGTGTACACATGAGCAAAATTTGGACTTATTTGTCTTCTGAGGCTCTTTGCAATGGCTCCTGTCTCCAGTGCTCTGCTGCCGCACTTGGAACAGATGGGTATATCAGTGTAGACATAAGAAGCACCTTCAGGGAAGACAGCGATATGTAAAAGCCCTGGGAATTGCTTCCTCTTCCACTCATATCTTTTGGTGAATGGGATAATATATCTGCGGGAGAAAGAGCTGCTAATTATCCTTCTACAGATATTAAGGTGCTTAGCAGCAGTGTGAAGTCACCGTGTCCCGGCAATTCATCACCCGCCAGCTGAATCTTGCCTCGTAGGTTTTCTCCTTGTTATTATTGCTATCTGGGGCTTTGCAGCCATGCATAAGAGGAGAGGGATGTAGCAAGTATTCCCCTCTGCTTTGCAATGGCTATGAATCCGTCCTCTGTAAGAAGGGGTTGCCTTAGCTCCCGTTATTATTGAATTGCAGCCAAAGAAGGGAATTGTGTGCAGGGCTGCAGACACATCCTACATTAATGGCACATATTCAAAGAGCATAATTTCCTCCAAAGAATCCCGAGGACTAGTTTCCCTACTGCAGAGCTGCAATTCCCAGAAAACTACAGTTCCCAGAATTCAGTGGAAGCAGATTCATGTGCTTGTACGCAACCAAAGTGTGATGTTCAGCACTCCTTTCACCACTCTCTGTTCCTTTCTGTTGATGGTACACAGCCCTTTCCATGCTGTCCCCTTTCCATGTTCTTTCTATTAAGTATAATTGCTTTAATTCACATTGAAAATGGGAATGTCTGTGTATCAATGAAGGTTTCATGTGGATAATTGCTACCTGTGCATTGTTAACATTGGGGTTTTCCCACAGTAATTTTTCTAAGGGACTCTAAGCCCTTTAATCAGTTAACGATTACCTGTTGCTTGTTCTCTAGCTCTAAACTCAGTGTAACCTTTGATCATGTGACGAAGACATTGAGTTGCAAATGCGCCATCTTGAATGGTGCTGGTTGTTAGTCCTGCTCTGAAGGCCACAGAGAACAAAAGCATGTGATAATGGCTCTTGGAAAACTGCATAACCTTAGGCAGACTAAGGCAGGCTGGAATGGGGGAGAGAGACACCATTTGGATTTTTGGAAATATTTTTTATTTCTAAGATGCCGAGCCTGTGCTGAAAAGCACAAGACATTGTATGATGTATCATTGGATGTCTTTTGTTCTGTTCTTGAAGAGTTCTGCAAGTCAGATTTGAAGAATATTTTTATGGGTCTGGACAATGCTTCGTTTGCATCAATTTTCACGCACCCATGCTACAACAGCAGCAAGAATACTCATCGCGAAGTACTGGAAGACACAAGAACTACCCACTTTGGAAGAATGGCAGATGAAGGTGATGGACTATATGGAGTTGGCGGAAATGACCGGCAGAATCCGAAACCAGAGAGAAGAGTTGGTGGAGGAAGATTGGAAGAAATTTAAAGACTATTTACAGAAAGACTATAAAATTAATGAATGTTAGAATGATGTTGGATTGAGGTTAAAGGGTTTTTAGTGACAATGGGATGAAGGAATATGGAAAAATGGAAGGTTAATAGATGAAAAGCTAAAGGTATAATATATTAAGATCAAGATAAGGATAAGGTAGAGGGAAGGGATTTGCTGAATAAATAATTGAACTGGAATACAAAGAGGGGAGGTGTGGGGAGGTTCGGGAAACAAGCAAACGCAAGATATACTATGAAAACTAATTGTTTTTATTTTTGTATTTTTCTTTTTTCTTATGTGAAAATCTTAATAAAATATTATAAAAAAATAAAAAATTTCATGCACCCAGTCATTTCAAACTGTGCAATATTAATATCTGCAATATTTCCAACCTTCCTGGCTCTCTGGCAGAACTTTTTCCTTTTTTAGGCATAGGGCAGGGCTTCTCAGATTGGATAGCTGAAATTTATTGAGACCCACCAGTCATAAAATGGAAATGCAGGGGCACAAGAAGTCAAAAAATGGTGGGTGGAGGCAGAATTTGTCCCAATCAGCTGTTAATGACTGGCATGACCTTTTGCTGGTATCTAATCCATCTTTGGGGGCACAGGTGTCGCTGTGGTCTAAACCACTGAGCCCAGGGCTTGCCGATCGGAAGGTCGGTGGTTCAAATCCCCATGACGGGGTGAGCTCCTGTTGCTCGGTCCCTGCTCCTGCCAACCTAGCAGTTTGAAAGCACGTCAAAGTGCAAGTAGATAAATAGGTACCGCTCCGGCGGGAAGGTAAATGGCATTTCCGTGTGCTGCTCTGGTTTGCCAGAAGCGGCTTAGTCATGCTGGCCACATGACCCGGAAAAACTGTCCGCGGACAAACACCAGCTCCCTCGGCCAGTAAAGTGAGATGAGTGCTACAACCCCAGAGTCGTTCACGACTGGATTTAACTGTCAGGGGTCCTTTACCTTTACCTAATCCATCTTTAGTTTAACAATCAATCCCTCTTGCCATGGAACTCTGAGAATTGTAGCTTTGGGAGGGGAATAGGGGGCCACTTACAAACTCTCAGCACTCTTAGCAAACCACAGCTACCAGGATTCTTGGGTGGGGTGTGTGTGTGTCTGTTTAACATGGTATCATAGTGCTTTAGATGCATGGTGTATCATTGAGCTGTCTTTCATTCATTCTCTATCCAGAGGTAGGAAAGAATGGCACCATCCCAGACTTTAAAGCATCTGGTGATAATTAAGCGAATCCTGATGGGAATGGGATGTGAAATTGTGCATGCTCCGACATCCAGAAACTTCCCTGTTGTTGCATTTGAGGGTGCCCTGCGAACCTTTGGGAAGATTGATGTGCTGCATAAACAAGGCGACAGAGAAGTTTCCCCCCGGCTGCACAGGGAGTGCGGAGGGCAAAAATGTCAAAAAATACTCTGAAAAATAACCACTCAGATTTATGTAAATTGTGTAATTAATTGACCTCATCAGTGTTTGCAGTTTTCCTCTGCATTTCCCTTTGTGAATTAACCAGTGTGTGTATTTTTGTTGTCATTCGCTGTGTGACGACTAGCCAACAGTCTGAGGCTCATTAAACCTTCTAAAGCTGTAGGTTAATATTCAGTTTGCGGGAAAACACATTTATAAACATTAATAAGCTCCAAATTACCCATTTTGCAAATGCTGTTATATTAATTTATTGCTAATAGAGATACTGAGTGCGTTGCTTCAATGCAGAGCCCTTAGAATTTATTTTTAATTTTTTGGGGGGGATGTTTGTAAATATTATTTGGTTTAATGCATTCCTGCTGCATCCGAATTTCATTTACTTATTATTTAATGGATTCCTAGCTTGTTTGTTTGTGTGTGTTTATTGTAACCCACCTTAGGAGTTAGGATGTGTGCATACACACAAATACACCCACTTATATAAGGTGGGTTACAACAAATACATTACAACAGAGGTGGCCAGCATGATACATACAGCCACTGAAGGAATGGGTTTCCCAAACCCAAAACTGACTGTGAAGGCAGTTTTAAACTGCACCAAAATCCCTATTTTTCCTTAGCTAAAATGCATAAACTTGAGCCATTGAGCAAATGCATAACAAGAACACAACTCTCTCCTTTATCAGTTGTGACGTCAAGGATGACCCTGACTATACCAGTAGAACAGAGAAAACACGTTTGTGCCGTATCTCATGTTCTGACCACAAAGACGCACAGACCCACGTCTGGGAATAGCGTCAGAGTGTGTTCTCGGAAATGGTGACCTCTGGCTCCAAGATAAGAGTAGGAACAGGAATATCCTTTTATGGTCAGGAGTGCAGGAAGGAAATCCCTTTTATGGTTAAGAGTGCCGGAGCAGGAACATCTGTGATGTCAACCTGCGTGTACAAGCTGACGTGGCTGGTGAAGGCGGAGAGGGTGCCTGGAGGATATAAATACTGCATGAAACTTCTCATTTCTTTGGACTTGCTGTGGACTTGATCACACAAGTGCCTTCTGCTATCCGGAGAGCAGAATAAACTCTTTCTTTGAATCAACCTCGGTGTCATTTGACTTCCTTCCTCCTGTCCCGGAGCAACGCAGACCCAATCGGTGAACTCCAATAAGGCTACGCCACCAGTTTTGAGGTCAAAACCAGCACTTTTGAAACACATAGACAGTCAATGCAGATGGAACAGAACCAGTATTATCTGCTGATGCCCTGTTGCCCCAGTTAACAAGCTAGCTGCTGTGCTCTGAAGTAGCTGTAGTTTCTGAACAATCTCCTATGGCAGCCCCACATACAACATATTGCAGTAGTCTAACCTCATTTGGCCCCATTTTGAAAGCGTGCAACAGGAGGAAAACTTCCTAACCCACTCTTTTCAGATAAATTGGATTACAATTCTTATCAGGTCTAGTTAGCATTACCAGGGCAGGTTCCTATTGGAGAATATTGATCACCAGCTATAGGGTAGTGGTTCTTTTGACAGGCGCAGAGTTAGCTAGATCATCCCTGCTCTCCCTTCCCTTTGCATGAGGCAAAGAAGAACTGAGCAGGGTTCTTGAAGGAGGAAAAAACCCATTTTGTTCTATGTCATAAGCAGCAGAGCTTTGCAGAGTCAAAACCTGATTGTCACTTCTGCAATTTGGAAGATGGGTTGATGCTCAGAATCCTCTGTTGCCTCTGCTGACCTTTTTGTGTGTGTTTGTCTGTATGTGTGTGTGGGGGGGGGGGAATTGTCAATAGTTCTGTACATGTGTTTCTTAGCTAATTTCCCACAGAGCAGTAGGATGTCTATTATACATGCTTGCTGAGTCGGTATGCTTAAATTTTAAAAAAGTTTGCCCTTCTATGGTTCAATGAAGATTATTATAAAGCCTTCAATTATAAAGCAGATACAATGTTTAATTACACATGTTTCCATTTTCTTCCTCCTTTACTAAAGCCTCCCTTTCCCCCCCTTTGCTTTCAGATTAGGCAGCCTGATTTCGCTTCTACTGGGTAGATATTAGCGCTAGTCAAAACGAAAGGCATACCCTGTAAGCACAGGACTGAGGTCACACCCACAAAACACATTTAAAGCACTGCCATACCACTTTAGCAGTCATTGCTTCCCCACAAGAATTCTGGGAACTGTGAGGAGCCCCCTAACATCTAGCAGCATTTTGTGCACACTACGATTCCCAGTACAGTGGTGCCTCACAAGACGAAAAGAATCCGTTCCGTGAGTCTCTTCGTCTAGTGGTTTTTTCGTCTTGCGAAGCAAGCCCATTAGCGGATTAGCGCTATTAGCGGTTGAGCGGCTATTAGGTAAAGGTAAAGGTACCCCTGCCTGTACGGGCCAGTCTTGACAGACTCTAGGGTTGTGCGCCCATCTCACTCAAAGAGACCGGGGGCCAGCGCTGTCCGGAGACACTTCCGGGTCACGTGGCCAGCGTGACGAAGCTGCTCTGGCGAGCCAGAGCTGCACACGGAAACGCCGTTTACCTTCCCGCTAGTAAGCGGTCCCTATTTATCTACTTGCACCCAGGAGTGCTTTCGAACTGCTAGGTTGGCAGGCGATGGGACCGAACAACGGGAGCGCACCCCGCTGCGGGGATTCGAACCGCCGACCTTTCGATCGACCAAGCCCTAGGCGCTGAAGCTTTAGCCCACAGCGCCACCCGCGTCCCTCCACAGCGCCACCCGCTATTAGCGGCTATTAAAGGTTTAAGGGATTAGCGGATTAGCTGCTAAAAGGCTATTAGCAGCTTAGTGCCTTAGAAAAAGGGGGTGGGGAGCGAAAAAACCCCCCCAGGAATCGCAAGACATTTTCGTCTTGCGAAGCAAGCCCATAGAGAAATTCGTCCTGCGAAGCACCTCCAAAACGGAAAACCCTTTCGTCTAGTGGGTTTTCCGTCTTGCGAGGCATTCGTCTTGCGGGGCACCACTGTATTCTTCGGGGGAACCCATGACTGTTAAAGTGACAAACCATGTTTTAGATTTTTGGTGAGGCAGCGTCCTGCACTGGTGCGCTCCTGCAGCCAATTGGAAGTCACAAAAGCCCCATCGGATGTTCGACTTCCAAAAATAGTTCGCAAACCGGAACAGTCACTTCCGGGTTTGCGGCATTCGGGAGCCAAAACGTTCGAGAACTAAGCTGTTTGAAAACCAAGGCATGACTGTACAGGCTGCTAGGATACTGCCAGGGAGACGGGGGCATCTGGCAGGCCCCCAGTTGTCTCTGGACGATCACCGGTCTCTTGTGGAACAGCATCAGTCAATTAGCGACACGAGCCTCAGAGACATTCCAAGACCCACACACCACCCTTTCAGCAGTCTCCACAACGAAAGATGCAGACAGGAGAGCACATTTACAGCTTTATAGTAGTTCAGAACACAGGAAAAACATGACTGCTTGCCTCCGTGTCCAGGAAAACAGCTGTAACAAAAGGGAAGTTCCCAGCGAGAATCTGGAAGTAAACAGGCATGTGACACACAACAGCCTGTTCCCTTTTAAGGTGGAACGGAACTATATCCTAATGCAGGCATCCAGGAAGGCTGCAGACCACTGGTGAAATGATTCACAGAATGAAAGATAGGGCTCTCACCTTTGGCCCGGTCAAAAGTAGGAGAAAGAAAAACCCAGCAGCCCATTCATGAGAATTTTACCCATTTTCCTTCTTCCCTTTTGTAATCTTTGGATGACTTTTATTTTTTCCTTAATTGATGGAGCCTGGTTTGTAGGGGGGAAGGCAGGAGAACACCAGAAAAATGATCAGCCACAGCACTACACCGAGGCAGTTCTCACAGGGTAGAATCGTAGAGTTGGAAGGGAGCCTGAGGGTCATCTAGTCCAACCCCCTGCAATGCAGGAATCTCAGCTAAAGCTATACGGATAGCCATATCAGAACTTGTAAAGGATAGCTGCTTTGGTCTCCCTTTAAACTCTGTTCTAAGTTGCGTTTGTCTTGCATTCCAGTGAGTGGATCTGGGAGTCTCCATTTTAATTTCCCACAATGCCTCAAATTGATGCTGTCATATTGGAAGGGTGCCAGCTGCTCAGCACCACTCAGAGCGCAGCTGCTGGTCCTTGTTGCTCCCAGGTAAATCTGCTAAGGGCCCCCACTAACAATGATGTAATCCAGCACTTTGGTGAGAGATCCCACAAGACTGTTGCCAGTCTGGAAAGAAAGCGCAGCTCCACAACATCTGAGGCTCTTTCTGTATTGAACACCGAGGTTCCCAGAACTGGGTCCATTGATCCTGATCGTACTCTTGCCGCACAATATCTTTGGCAACACCTTGGGGTTATTGACAAGGTATATAAATACATTTCAAAGCAACCTCTAATCTATGCACTTGGTTATTTTTGGAAGGAAGTTGTCATTCCCACCCCAATTCTCCCTGGCAGAATGCAGCTGCAATTAGGCAAACTCATAATTTATTGTAGGCATCAATTAAGATCAGGATAACATGAATTGTACTTTTCATGCTTGCCTGGTAGATGTACCTGCTAATTAAGCCACAGAAAGATTGCGCCCCGGGGATCAGTGTTAGAGAAGACATCACCTGTCTGGTCCGTTTTGTTTTGGAGACATCTTTCTTCATGGCTTGAAGGGACTGGAAGGGGAGGGTCCTGGTGGCTTTCAGATGGGAATCACATCTGCAAGCAAGGAAAGTTCTCCCTCTGGAGAGAAAAGTGAAATGTGGAGCAAGCAAAACAACTCTCCAAATGTGTGTCTCCCTCTCGGGATTTGCTTTTAAAATCTGGATACAGGTAAGACTGCTGCCAAAAATAATTAATTTCCCTGCTGATATTTCTTTCCAACTCCTGTCCAGATTGCTTGGATCTCAAACCTTCGCCCTCCAGGGATAAACTGTGTGCACAGCCTAAGCAGCCTCACTTTCACAGAATAAGTACTGTCTCTGTCAAGAGCTCTTTCTGCTGATCCCTGGGGAATGAAATCCACCCAGATTGGCTCACAGTAAGCTGTCCTCTGATTGGCCCCTCTCATGGAAACATGAGATTGTCTGCCTACAAAACATGGTAAAAAATAAGAGTTGAGCTGAAACTTCTCAGGAAATGCATTTACGTTTTGTAGCAGAATTCTCTCAGAATAATAATTGGTGAAATAAATGAATTTATTTGTTATAGTCACTTTTCTCACCTAGGTACCCAAAGTGACTTACATTAGGTAAAAAAAGGTAAAGGACACTTGGATGGTTAAATCCAGTCAAACTTCGCTGTGGGGTGCAGTGCTCAACTCACTTCAGGCCGAGGCAGCTGGTGTTTGTCTACAGACAGCTTTCCGGGTCATGTGGTCATCATGACTAAACCGCTTCTGATGCAACAGGACACCATGATGAGTGCCAGAGTGCACGGAAACACATTTACCTTCCTGCTACAGTGGTACCTATTTATCTACTTGCACTAATTTGTTTTCAAACTGCTAGGTTGGCAGGAGCTGGGACAGAGCAAAGGGAGCTCACCCCGTCACGGGGATTCGAACCGCAGACCTTCCGATTGGCAAGTCCTAGGCAATTATTGGGGTCCTGAGGTGCATAATGATGCTCATAGAGACCTATTATTTTGCTACAATAAAGCTTCATAAGTCAAAACCAACACTTTGAATTCACCCCAGGGGAAAAAAGTAGCCAGTGCAAAAAGTAACCAATGCAGTCATGCCAGAATCAGTTCAGACTGTTGCACGTCAACAATGTGGCTGCCGAATTTTGCACCAGTTGAAGTTTCTGAATCATTTTCAGCAGCGGCTCCACATATAACCATACATGCCAACTCCTGACGATGCGCATGCGACGGTGGTGCCTCTGCATATATCACATTGCAGTAGTCCCTTAGAGGTTACCAGAGCAACAGAAGTTAGGATGTCTCTACCTGGATATGGATGCAGCTGGGCCAGCAGTCAAAGCTGACTCCACACCACCAAGGTTCATTGAGCCTCAAGTGACAGTAATAGATCTATGTACCTGCTCTTTCAGAAGGCGTGTAAACCCATCCAAAGTATGCCACATTCCATCCATTCCTTCTTGGGAACCACTTCAGTCTTGTCTGGATTAGCTTTCAGTTTATCGGCTCTCACCCAGTCCATTACCAAGATAAGACACATCCACTGCCGCATGTCATCAGCTGCCACCTGTCATCAGCATATTGTTGCAACTTATTCCAAAACTCCTGGTGACACCACTCAGCGGTTTCATGTAGATGTTGAGCAGCATGAGGGATAAAACTGAACCCTGTGGAATGCCATACTAGAGACTCTTCAGGGTCAAACAATCTTTCCCATGGATATTGCAAAGCTCTTCTGCTACTGCCCTATCCTCGAGAAACCATTGACCAGATGTTGTTGAACTACAACTCCCATCAGCCCCAGCAAGCATGGCCAATGGATAGGGATGGTGGGAGTCCTAGTTTGGCAACATTTGGAGGGCCAAAGGTTCCTCACACCTGCTACACACCTAGATGACGCTGTTGACCCAAAGGACACCATTCTTGAGACAAAGTTGAACGTGGACACCAGCACCCATTTGCAAGAGACACCCAGTCCCTGGGCATGTCCCCCTTCAAAACGTGCACCAAACAGGTACCTTAGTTTACCTTATTTCCTCATGGAAAGTTTTCATGACTATGAGAAGACTTGGCTTTTAGTCCAATTTAGTCCAAAATGGAAGGCAATTTATAGCTCTAGAGAACAGATCAGTCAACGAAATATAAATAATTCCACCTGGAGGAAACTAATAGCATGAAGGAGACGAGGCTTTCACTAGGTAATCATTGACCAAAGCCCAATAATTCTCCTTCACTGCTGGTGATCAGAATTCCAATGAAAAAATTCAAATTAGAGACCATCCAAGCACATGGAGTTCAGGCACAGAGGTGGGTCACAAAACTAACTTGATCAGGCAAGCCTACAGTTTTTCCTCTTGCAGTTTAGAACCTGCTTGCTCTGCCTGCCCTCTGCTTTGATGCCTGAGCATATTCATAGATGGATGGATAGATGAAAAACTAGATCATTTAGATTTGGGGCACTACCTCTTCTGAAAGCAACTTGGGAAAATAGTGGGTGGGGTCCACATTGCATGAATGGAGTCCACTGAGTAGAAGTTGATGGGGGTGTCCTTACCAGTTCCCTCCTCCTGTTATAGCCCTCCCCCCGCATGGGCACCATTCAGGAAATCCCATAAGATGACTTTGGAAGCAGGTGCAAGAGGCTGCAGTAGACAGGAGGGGTGGGGAGGAAAGCCTGATGGAGCTGGGGGCCAGGTTTTGTCGCAGTCCTCAGGCTTCAATCCTAACCATACTTACCTGGCATCATGCCCCATTGAATTCAATCAGACAGGCACCTGAGTAGACATGGTTGGGACTGTGCTGTAATAGATGTATTAATATTCTACTCCTGTGATTGCCTCTTTTCCATACACAGTCTTCAAGCAATGCCTCACCACATTCACACATGCAAAAGTTTCTTCAGTGAATTTCCAGGCAACGAAAAAATTCAACTTCAACCACAACTTGCCTCAAGTGCTCTCCCTGCTCACAGCTACTCCTGCTGTGCGAAATTGGCTCAATACACCTTTCCCATTTTATTCCAGAAAGCTAAAATTTATTTTTTGTGTCTTTACTCGGATGAATGTTGCTATTTTGAGATGGGGTGGTGGTGGTAGCAGCACTTCCTCCTGACAGAGGAAGGGATTGTCCGTGGACCTGATTTCTTTTCAACTCACTTATCCACGGAATTTCAGGGAAATTAGTACCTGTGGTGAAAGACCCTGAGATTGACAGGGTCATATTCCTGTTAGGAAAATGGGAAGCTACCTTATACTGAGTCAGGCAGTCCATGTGGTTCAGTGTTGTCTGCACTGACTGGCAGCACTGCTCCAGAGTTTCAGGCAGGAATATTCTTTTGCTCCCCTACAGAACACGGCAGCAGAAAACAGGGCTTCACCCACTGTTCTTCCATTCCGATTTTTCAGAGAACCATTTTCACAGGGAGGACACATATTTCATTAAAACCCCTTGAAATTGTGGGGACATTCCCTTTCTTCCCAAGCCTGTTTGCTGCAATGTAATATATCAATGAGACAGTCTTGGGGAAAAAATGCATTCGTTTTTGTTAGCAAGTTAAAAGCTCCTTGTAGAAAACCTGGGTCTCCCTGTGAAAATGGCACATTTCCTTTGAGTCCCAGTCTTCTCCTCCTTCATATCTAGTTCAGCTGACTCTGATGTGATTACAGTGTTTGTTTTCTACCATTGCTCTGGTATTCATTTGACTGTTGATAATAAAACATTTATTACTAAACCTAAGAACATTAGAAGGGCCAAAGTGTTGGTGCTGACCTTTAAAGCCCTAAACGGCCTTGGTCCAGTATACCTGAACCCCCACCCCCATTGCTCTGCCCGGACACTGAGATCCAGCTCCGAGGGCCTTCTGGCAGTTCCCTTGCTGCGAGAAGCCAAGTTACAGGGAACCAGGCAGAGGGCCTTCTCGGTGGTGGTGCCTGCCCTGTGGAACGCCCTCCCACCAGATGTCAAAGAGAAAAAAAACTACCAGATTTTTAGAAGACATCTGAAGGCAGCCCTGTTTAGGGAAGCTTTTAATGTTTAACAGACTACTGTATTTTAATACCGTACTTTGTTGGAAGCCGCCCAGAGTGGCTGGGGAAACCCAGCCAGATAGGTGGGGTATAAATAATAAATTCTATTCTATTCTATTCTATTCTATTCTATTCTATTCTATTCTATTCTATTCTGTTCTGCTAATCCAGCATCCTGTTCACACAGTGGCCAACCAGGTGCCTGTGGGACACTGGAAAGCAGGACCTGAGCACAAGAGCCCTCTGCCCTCCTGTGGTTTCCAGCAACTGGTATTCGGAAACATTACATCTTCTGACTGTGGGGGCACAGCAGAGCCATAATTGTAGAAACTGAAAGCCTTATCCTCTTTGAACGTGTCCAATAACCTTTTGAAGCCATCCAGGTTGGTGGCCATCACAACCTCTTCTGAGAGTAAGTTCCATAGTCTAACTGTGTGCTGTGTAAAGGTAAAGGGACCCCTGACCGTTAGGTCCAGTCATGGCCGACTCTGGGGTTGCGGCGCTCATCTCGCTTTACTGGCCGAGGGAGCCAGCGTACAGCTTCTGGGTCATGTGGCCAGCATGACTAAGCCGCTTCTGGCGAACCAGAGCAGCGCACGGAAACGCCATTTACCTTCCCGCTGGAGTGGTACCTATTTATCTACTTGCACTTTGACGTGCTTTCGAACTGCTAGGTTGGCAGGAGCAGGGACCGAGCAACGGGAGCTCACCCCGTTGCAGGGATTTGAACTGCCGACCTTCTGATTGGCAAGTCCTAGGCTCTGTAGTTTAACCCACAGCGCCACCCACATCCCATCCATGTGCTGTGTAAGCATGCTTAATTATAGCTCTATGGAAAGGCCCCAGGCACAGGTCTGCAGCATTGCTTCTGCTAATCTAGGGATGCAGAACCCATAGTCTTCCAAATGCCAACTAAGTGCAGTTCTCATTGCCCCTGACCATTGGCCATGTTGGTTTAGGCCAGGGGTTGTCAACCTGGTCCCTAAGGCCCACTAGTGGGCATTTCAGGATTCTAGGTGGGTGGTAGGGGGGTTTACTGTCCAAGCTGAATCCTCCTTCCACCCAGCACAGGTGAGTGATAAGGAAATTTTACCATCAAGAAAGATGCATTAGTGGGGGGTAGGTATAAAAAGGTTGACTACCCCTGGTTTAGGCTGATGGAAATTGGATTCCAGAAACATCTGGAAGACCACACTGGGCCTAGTCCAAGGGAACTGGAGGTTGCAGCATTGGACACTGAAGTTAGCATGGCTGAATACTGGGCTTTTTCCAGCTGGAATTCACTAGAACTCAGTTCTGGCACCTCTTAGGTGGGCACCATTGCTACTCTAACAGAACAAGGGAGGTGTTCATGCTGAGTTCCAGCCCCTCTTTTTCTAGAAAAATAGCACTGGCTGAATACAACTCCTTTGCAATATACATTTTTTCCACCACCACCAGCCAGTAATTTGAAGCAGGAGTGAGGAACAAAGCTTTCTAACGAAGTTGCAGCCACCCACTTAGCTGCGGTGCATCCCAGCTGCAAATATCCCAGACCATTTGCATCTGCTATACCAGAAGAATCTCTCGATTATATGCTAACTTCTTCTTCTTCTTCTTTTGCTTCTGAAAAACCGCCCAGGATATGAAATAACGGGCACTTCAAAAACCTTCCACTTTAATGCTCTTTGTATCTTTCCAAAAGGGACCTGGATTCATTTTGATGTACCAAAGTGTGGGTGGGGTGAGGAGGAAAAGACTAAGTTGTTCTTTAATATTTCAGCAATGCTCATTAGTGCCACTTTGGCTAAAGTTCTAGCAACATTTCCATAATACGTGCACTCTCTCAAGAAAAAGCTGATCTCAGGAGGAATGCCCATTAAAAAAAAAAAAAAGTTATTTCAGTAGAAGAAAGCCATGACATCTCCCTCCTTCTCTCCCTCTCTAACTCTTTCTCTCTCTCGTTGACAGTGGGAGAAAATAGCCAATACCTTTCCCCCCTGTAAAATGAGGTTGACTTAGGCAGAGAAGGGGCACCTTTCAGACAGAGAGGGCTGGAGGCAGCCTTCCAGCCCTTTCTATCTGACCATCGAAACTCTGACCAGGCCATACCCTTCATGATTTGCACCCCAATGTTGTTGCTTCTCAGTCTGTCCTTGAACTCTGATAATGCCTCTCGCTTGTGTTGATGGAGAAGGGCATGCCAGTGGACAGCAGAAACTAGCTTAATGTCGAATGGTCAAATGTGCATTTGTTTTTCTGCCCACTTTTGCCTGTGGCCTTACGTATCATGAGCATGTGAGCCTCAGGCGGTTGTCAGGAACGGAAAGTGTCCCTCAGGCTGAAATGTATTTGCCACTCCTTCGCTAATGAATCAGGGCTGGGCCAAGGCATTTTGCAGCTGCAGGTAAAAGGCAAGAGGATTTCCCCCTCCCATTTCATGTACGGAATCCAACAGGAATGGCACTTGAATTTACTTCAGTGCCAGCAATGGGACAACATCCCTCACTTTACCTGAGGGCAGCAGACTAGTTTAAGGGACTCAACAGAACACTGCCACCTCCATCATCTGTCGTCTGAAGCAGCTGCCTCACTCCGTCTAATAGTATGGCCAGGCTTGTAAGTCAATAAGAACCAGCTCAGAATTCTACTCTGGACCTGCTCAAGTGCCTTGTATGGGTGCCCAGAATGCACTATGTTTGCTGTGAATTGCAGAAGCCAGAGTATCATTTGTTGGCAGATTTCCCCCCCCCCCCTGAAATGGCCCCTATGTAATGTAATTTCTCTCTTATTTTGTTGTTTCCAGATGGAAAACAAAAGAAGGTGGGTTTGGTTTTTATGCACCGGGCATTTGGGAACCATGAGAGTTTGCAGTGATGCTTGGTTCTCCTTCTTGGTGCTTAAAAGATGTCACAGGGATATAGTTTATTCATGTAGTGTAGGAGACTGGGAGTACTACCTGCTCCTCATTTGTGTGAATTATGGTGCTGACCTGGTAAGATGTAGAACTGGGCCTTATACAAAGAGGAGAGGGGATAAACCGGACCACAACTGAAGATGTTGTCATGAGTAAACAAGGATGTAAGAACAGCCTGCTGGATTAAGCCAAAGGCCCATCTAGTCCAGCATCCTTTCCCCAAAGTGATCAACAAGATGCCTATGAGAAGTTTACAAGTAGGAAAAGAGCTCAACAACCATCTTCCCATTTGTGATTCCCAGCACCTGGTATTCAGGGATGTATTGCCTTGAACCGTAGAAAGAGAACTATCCATCAATAGCCTTTTTATCCAGCAATTTGTCCAATTCTCTTTTAAAGAAGTCTAAGCTGGTGGCCATCACTACCACTCATGGGAGCAAAGTATCCTCACAGCAAGGGACTCCCAGACCACTCCCAGTGGAGAAAAATAGGAGAGAAGGTGTTCATTGAGGTAGTCAGTAGTGTAGCGTGTGCCCGAGACACTGTGCAAGGGTTGGTAGGTAGCAAATCGGCACGTAGCCCATGGTACAATTCCTGTGCAAAACTGTAGCTGCAAAGCCAGACTCAGAATATTGACAGTCTGCAAAGTGAATGGCTAACTGTTCTGATGACCAAGACAGATACACCATTCATTAGAGCTTGAACAAATTGGTCTTATAGCAGTCTAGGAAATAAGATGCTATTCCCCAGCAAAAAAAAGGAAAAAGGAAAAAAAAGAGTGTGGTTGGCTGGCGGAGGGAGGCGTAAATTCTCAAAATTTATAAATGATGACCTGCATCATGAACGATTGGAACCATTTAATACCCAGTGAGGCATCATTCCTTCCTATCATGAATACATGTAAAACTGTTATACAATCACCTTGTTCAACCTCCGCCATAAAATTAATTACCTTTGGATAGACCCCATTTAATTGCTCATAAAATTGATCTGACTTTCCAGCTTTTATGGCAATGAGGATGTCATCAACAAAAAGTGCCTGGGATAAATAAGGCATCTGCTCCTTCTCTCCCCCTGCCTCCTTTTCCCCAACCCAGGAAATCAGCACCCAGAGAAAATCAAGGCAAGAGCACCTGAATTTAGGGAGCTTGTGGGAGTTTTGCCACATTAACCAATATTCACCCCACTCCTGTAAAAATTGCATGTCCCTGATAAATAATATTTCCCCCCTCCTTTGGAAGCATAACTGTCTCCAATACAATTGGTGATGTGTGGAGCTACCAGGGCACCATACATGTAGCCCTTTTAAAATAATGAAACTGGTTGTTAGGGAAGGGAAATCTGGGTGACTGGATCCATTTCCCTGCTTGCATCTTCCAACTGCTAATTGGTGGCATCTACCAAAGAATTTGCCTTCTTGAACACTGGCCAATCTAGCTCAGTAAAATCTATACTCAAGTGGGAAACCTTTGGTGCAGCAGATGTTGTTGGAGGATAACTCCTCATCCTCCCTGACCACTGGCCATGTGAGCTAGGTCTCATGGAACTGGAGGCCGACAGCATCTAGATTTTCCAGGTATTACCCATTTTCTCCCCATTAAAAGCAAGAATCTCACATATTGTTTTGTGAAGAAATAAAAGTAGTATTTACTTACATAATCTAGGCCTTGAAGCAGTAGTTACAGCAGCAAGATGAAGGCTGGTTTATAACTACTACCTGAGCTACAAAAGTACAAAACCTAAATTCAAAAATAGTGTCTGAGCTGCAGAGCTTGGAGGCATGATGAAGAGGAGGCTGCCCAGGTTGTCTCTCTCCTGAAGAAGGTTGTCCATCATAACAACCAAGACAAATTCCACCTCCAAACCAGGCCTGACCTAGACTAAAAAAAGGTCAAGAGCAGGCAAAGGCAAACTCGGCCCTCCAGGTGTTTTGGGACTACAACTCCCATCATCCCTGACCACTGGTCTTGTTAGCTAGGGATGATGGGAGTTGTAGTCCCAAAACATCTGGAGGGCCAAGTTTGCCTATGCCTAGTCAAGATGGTCAGTTTCACCTGAGAACATTCATTTTAGTTTCAATGAGCTACCCTTGATTTATATTCTGTTAGCTGCTTTGTGTTCTTCGCTGAAACAGAAAAGCGGGGTAAAAATGCTTGGGAAATAATAAACTAGCTAGCTACTGAACAATCACCGTAAAGAAATGAGCAACATCAGAATGTATTGGAAGAATTTGATCACAAAGTATTCAGCTTCTCAACAGCCTGCTGTCTGCTTTTTCGAGGGAAGCTCCCATGTGATCTTTTCCCTTGGATGTTTTTCCTCTCAGAATCACTGCATTGCTGAGAAGGATTTTGAATCAAAATGCATTGGGCTTTTTGAGTGTGTTAAAAATAATAATTCTGCAAGCCTAAAAATTCAATTATAGCACCAGCTTGAGGGCCAAACTGAAGAAGTTGGAGAACTGTGATCACATCTCCTATCTCTTTACTTTTCTTTAAAAATCAGCCAAGGTAGTGGATGGGAAGGATAACCTAGGGAACAGATTAAACCTTTCTCTCATGCCATTTTCCTGATATATATATAGCATGCCCTGAGGTAGCTAGTTGCTCCATTTGGAAGATCTGCATGGGGACATAGGACAAATTCAGATTGCTTCTAAGAATTAAATCAACCTAATACTCTCCAAAACAACACACAAATCAAAACTTTTACATAGACACTTGTTTTCACTTATGGAGCAAATAGCTGCTAAGGGGGAGGGGGAGTCAATTTAAATCAGGAAAATGGCACAGTTAAAAAGTTAGACCCTCCCTGCCATCATGTTGTGGTCTGGATGCAATCTGATGCCCACATCTGCTGAATTTTAAAATGCAACAAGAGAGTCCAGTAATGACACTGGTCTCCAGCATCTCATTTAGCTTGTGCTTGGGGCTTTCTGCTCCTGTTAAGGTAAATAAAAGCCATCCAGTTCTCAGGTTGTGAGAAGGAGGGGACATTCTCTCCGGACAGAGAATGTCCCCTCCAAGTCCCAGCAAATTCAGCAGCTATGCTGATGTCCTAGAGACAGGCCCGTTCTTCTAAGGACACTTGTCTGGCTCATAGGGGGATATGTACGAACATCCTTTTTGTCTAATAGGCTATCATTTGAAACTTTCATCACATCACACAGCGGCTTGCCAGAAGAGATGGCCTTTTCATCTCCGGCAGCTGTCAGTGGGAACAAGAAAGCTCATCACCGCTTGAATAGGTTGTTAACAGGTTGTCTGAATCCGCCACAAATGAAAGGCTGTTCTCCGCTGGCTCAGGTGCGGCAGCTGGAAAAGCAGGCTCAGAAGCAAAAGAAGCAAGAGTTTCACACATTGCTCCGGCTGGCTATAGGTCCAGGAGGCTTTGTGCAATCTCTTTCTTTCCTCTCCTCAGCTCAGTAATGATTATTTCCCTGTGGAATCTCACAGCCTTATAACTTCTCCTGTGATAGACATTATGGTAACAGCTGTATTCTTCGTAGTCCAATTACTCCTCCTCAGATGTCTTTACACATATGAGAGGGATATTATTATTATTATTATTATTATTATTATTATTATTATTAGATCCTCTGATTTATTTCTTAAATTGGGATTCCTTAAAGACATAACTTTTGCCCTTATCTCCGCTGTCCCTCCAAAAAGGAAGACAACATCATAACCAAGGCCCAATTTAACTTTGAGGCAATGCAGTCTAATAATCAGCATGTTCTTCCATGCAGTCTGTTTCTTGTTCAGAGCTGCTACATCATGGATCTCTGGTGTGCTAATACGCTAAAGGTTCATATTATCATATGGTAATATGGATATTGTAGGAAAAATTGGTCTGGATGTCAAGCCTTATGAAGAACGGTTGAGGGAGTTGGGTATGTTAAATCTACTGAAGAGGAGACAGCAATATATGATAGCCATCAAATATTTGTGCTGTCTCATTGAAGATGGAGCAAGCCTGTTTTTCCCTCCTCTGGAGAGTAGGACTTAGAGTCGTCATATGTAGCATCTGGGGGGAAATTCAGGAAATCAGCAAAATGTCCAGGTTTTTGAAACTGCTCAAAAACCTTGCTGGCCCTCAATTTCCTTCTGCTAAATGGGGCAGTCAGCTCTGACTACCCTGCTGAATTCACCTATTGGTCAGGTTCACGTGCATCCACTATTGATTTTGTATGGATATCTCCCGACCTTACCCCTAAAATATCCAGCTTTAAGGTGGCTACAAGATTGGAGAGTGATCACTTCCCTCTAGAAATTTCCTTGACTCTGGCTGACGAACTTGATAGGCACTCCTTTGTGCACCTATCAAATGATCATCTGGAGATAAGACCTACAGCCCTTAAATGGACCTCCAACTCGGCCCAGCAGTTGAACGAACTTCTCTGGTCTGATCAGCTCCAAATAAAAAGGGCTTCCCTTATGCAGGCGGATGAGCCTCTACCAATATATGATGATTTAGTAGAACTTCTAAAACCAACACTAGCTCGGCCCCCCACAAAGCGCGGTAAACAGTTTTTCCACAAAAAATGGTTCGATGAGGAATGCAAAAACTTCAAGAATCTTCTGTACAATGAATGGCTGGCATACAGAGCATCAAATGACCCCATGCCAAATAACCGCCTTATCACCCTCAGGAGAAGTTACAAAGCCCTATTAAAGGAAAAGAAGCTCGAGGCAGAAAGAAACAATTGGAACAACCTCTTGATAGCTGCAGAGAATAGAAATCCAGCCCCCTTTTGGCAGTTAATCTCTAGATACCTGGGTAGGCCGCTTGCAAGAATAGAACCCCACATCTCAGCGGACACTTGGGAAAGATACTTCGCCGATCTGTATGCAGCCCATGATGCCTGCGGAGACACGGTGGAGCCGGAAGCACTGCCCGATTGGGACCCAGTTACATGCCCTGAAGTTGAAACTCTCATAGATCGATTTAAAGCAGGCAAGGCCCCCGGTGACGACCTTATATCCATTGATGCCATCAAAGCAAATAAAGATTGGTGGACCCCACTTTTAGCAGCACTTTATACGCATATAAACAAAACAGCAAAATTTCCCTCAAGCTGGAGCTCTGCGTTGATTGTATTAATACATAAGAAAGGCCCACGTACAGAGCCGAGCAACTTTAGGCCAATCAGCTTGCTAAATGTTATTGGGAAGATTTACTCGGGATACCTGCTAAACAAACTATCAAAATGGATGGAGGATGACAATATTATTGCCGATGAACAGGCGGGTTTTCGCCCTGGAAGATCTACCATAGACCAAATATTAACCTTGAATCACCTGGCGGAAAAGTATGCCGGCAAAGCCCCAAAGGTTCTTCATGTGGCTTTTATTGACCTTAAGCAGGCATTTGATCGAATCTCTAGAAAGCAGCTATGGTCAAAACTGGCCGCTACAAAGATCGATCGTCGTCTCCTTCATCTGATTATCAGTCTCCATACAAACACCTTTCTGAGAATCAGGCTTGACAATAAAGGCCTAGTCTCCAACCCCGTTACCACCACTAGAGGGGTAAGACAGGGTTGTTTATTGGCCCCAGCATTGTTTAACTTTTACATTAATTCACTGGTGACTCACATGGCCAATGATGCATTCCACCCCCCCAAATTAGCAGGCCGATCTCTGAATGTTCTTCTGTATGCGGATGATGCCGCACTTCTTGCCAGATCCCCTATTGGACTGAGGAGAATGTTGCAAGCTCTACATGAATACTGTGACCAGCATGAGCTCCAACCCAACTATGCTAAGACCAAGATCATGGTCTTCTCTGCCCGACCGAGAATCCATCGATGGTCGATGAATGGGATCCCCCTAGAGCAGGTTAACTGCTTTAAATATCTGGGACAAGTAATACGGTCAAATAGGTCTTTTCTGGCCCATAGAGACTATATAACAACTAATGCATCTAAAGCAGCCATCCAGATTAGATCTCTATATGCTAAGAATCAGGCTCAATCAGTGAAGATAGCTCTGAGACTCTTTCAAATGAAAGTCCTCCCCCTTCTTTTGGTGGGCATCTCTTTAGGCTCCCGTAGGGATTTTTTGAAACTGGATTCTATTCAGACGCGATTCCTTAGAGCCATCCTTAGGATTCCCCCCTCGGTAGCGGGTGCGGTTATGAGATTAGAGGTCGGCTGGCAAGCTCTACGGTACGTGGCCTTGAAGACGAAACTCTGGCTATGGCTAAAGCTTTGTTTTAAACCAGTGGGTATTGCCCCCTTGATATTGAGGGACGATTTCCAATCATCGTGGGAAAAGGAGGTCATTAATGAGGTTCAATCCTGCGGATTGTCTCACCTTTACTTTGAGTCTATGACGTATAATCAAGCTAGAGCTGTGATTTCCCGGAGACTGTGTGACATTGCCAGGCAAGAGGACATAGCCCAGGTAAAACCAGGGATGTTCCTAGGGGACCAGATTTATCGGACCATACCAGCTCCCTACCTTGCAGAAATCCACTATGTGGAATATCGCAGACTTTTTACAGCGGCTAGATTAAATGTCCTCGACTCTGCGATATTGTGGGGAAGGTATAGGGGAGTACCATACGCCCAGAGAACCTGTCATTGTGCCATGGGTGTGGTTGAGTCCACCGAACACATTCTCTTGACTTGCCCTTCTTATGCAGAGCTTAGACAAAATTTTATAGCCCCACTTCTACATCAATTTAGCTTCCTACCCGGAGAAAACCAGGTTTTACGCTTGCTAAATAATGTCACTAGAGCTATAGCTTCCTTGGTGGCCAAATTTCTTTTTTTAGCTTTCAAGCGTCGCAAGACTTTAATTGACTGTATTGATATAGGGCTATCTGCTTGACCCATTTTAGTGTTGGTTAAGTTTTAAAATTTTTATCGATGTTTTTAACTGTGTACTGACAAATGTTTCTTTTCTGACTGACGGTCGAATAAAAAGGTTGATTGATTGATTGAAACTGCTCAACAACTCCCCCCCCCAAAAAAAGCTCACCAACTTTTTGTGTCTGGACACTTTTACTTATTAAAATATGTAAACCCTACTAGGACCAGAACCAATGGATTCAAGTTACGAGAAATATTAAGAAGAACTTTCTGACAGTAGGAGCTGTTCAACATTGGAACAGACTCCCTCAAAAGGTGGTGAATTCTCCTTCATTGGAGGTTTTTAAACAAGTTGAATGGCCATCTCTCAGGGATACTTTAGCTGTGATTTCTGCAATGTGGGTGGTCAGCCTAGATGGCGCTAGAGGTCCCTTCCAACACTACAGTTCTATAATTCTATGACCTGTGTGGTGGCTGAGAGCCCAGTTGAAACATGGAAAGTAACTGTGTGGGATGTTGAATGGATAAACCATTCAGCCTTCGCAGTGTCAAGTTTAGAAGGGGATCAATATATTTTCAATAAGGCAACCTAGAAGCCCCCTTTAAGGGGTATTTACATGCAGGTATCCAAGAGTGGGGAAGCAGACGTCCTCCAGATATTGACGAATTACAACTCTCATCAGCTTTGGGTAGCATGGCCAATGGTAAGAAATGATAGGAGCTGGACCTCTGCAGGGTCACAGGTTCCCCACCTAAGAGCATAAGGAGAACCTGCTGGATCAGGCCAGTTGTGCTGGGCCCGGAGGTAACCCGAGTAACGCAGTCCAGGTCCGGTCTGGAATCCAAGGGTTCCACAAGGAGTCAGTCCGACAGGCCCAAGGAAGGACACAAGGCAGGAAACCAGGCAGGGTCAGGCACAGGATCACAAGCAGGTTCTGGCAAACAGCAACATTGCTCCCACAACCTGGGGCAGGGTCCAGCAGCCTTTTATCTGTCGGGGTAATGGCTGGTCCTGATCCCCCGGCGACTCACCTCCCTGTCTCGCCCAAAGGCGAGCACTCCTCCTGCGAGTACTCAGATCTCTCCTTCTCTCAGACCTCAATCTCTGCAGCTCGGGAGATGTCGGTGGGTTACTAGACCCAGAGGCCGCCTCAGTCTCTCCTGGCCCAACTGGTAGTGGAGCAGCTGTAAGTGATGGCCCAGCTGAAAGGCAACGAGGTAATCCCCGCATCTGGAGCCAGGGCAGGCTCAGGCCCCTGCCTCGGCCCAGCTGGTGCTTGTTGCAGGGGAACCTGTGCAGACTGGGAATCTTCAGAATCAAGCCCCAGACTAGGTTCAGCTGCCGCCTGAGGCAAAGGATCCAGTACGGACTGAGACTCCTCTGACTCCGAGCCCAAGTCCCAGGCCATCACACCAGTGACCCATCTAGTCCATCTAGTCCAGCATACTGTTCACACAGTAGCCAAGCAGATGCCTATGGAAAACTGGCAAATGGGACTTGAGCATAGCATGGATAACCTTTGCCTCCATGGAATGTTATTTTTAAATCCTTTTTTGAAGCCATCCAAGTTGGCAGCCATCTTGTGGGTTGCATAGTTTGTGCTGTGCGAAGTTCTTTTGTTTGCCCGAATATTGCAGTGTCCAGCGTCACTGAATGTCCGCAATGAATCTTCCTGAACTCCCACCCCAGCTCTGATAGCTTTGACCATTCTGACAACTCCCCTGTTCCTTTGGGGGTCGGGGAGTGTGCACTGCAACCATCTTTTGCAGATTTGTACCATCATTTTCAAATAGATAGGACTTGGGTTGCAAACTTTCCTGCTGGGGCTGATGGGAGTTGTAGTCCCTCCTCCCTCTCTTTATATATATGGGGGGGGGGGGATCACCAGGTTGAGGAAGGCTGTCTTAAGAGTCAGAGAAGCAAACAGGGATGAAGACAATCCTTAAGATACATGGGGCTTAATCTGTTTGAATGTATTCACCCATCTCCCCTGCACAAATCCACTCACATGAAAAGAGAAAGCTATCTAACAATGGATATTCTCTATCAAGGGATCACAAAGGAATCTCCCAAGCTCCTAAAGGGAGCCTGGAAGAGGACAACAGCAGTTCTGGGCAGGGGGGGGGGGAGAGACAGAGAAAGAGATTATGGTGACTCCAGCACTCAGCGTTTCATCGCGGTGGCCGACCGAGGGAAGGCTGCTTTGTGGGATAAGCAATTTATGTTTTATCAGCGTAAGACGCGAGGACAGCAGCTCCCATCATTGCAAGGAGATTACTGAGTGACAAAAGCCTGCTCCCGGAACACAGGCCCATCTGCTAACAATATGAAAAGCTAGGGAGAGCTGTTTATTGCTCATATTTGTTTAAGGCTCACTGGTATGGACTCGCTTTTTCTTTTTCCAAATTGCATAGGACTTTTCTGTAGATGTACAATTTATTTTTATTTTTTTGAATTTGACATCCTTTCTTCCTTTCCTTTTTAAACACGCAACAAAGACAGCACATAGCCAGCTTGCAGTGTTTTCAGTAATGATGGCCGCGTTTATCAAGTTGACATTTGGTGTTGACTTGTGTAAGGTTCCACTTCTGGAGTCTTTCAGTATGACCAGGGCAGACTCAAAACAGGATGAATTTAAATCACAATCACATTGTTCTCTGTGTTGTTTGGAATGGCAACTTCAATACGGGCTCTTAAATCCGGGTGCCAGGTTTCAGAATTTGGCATGTCGAAAACACCATGGAAACCAGCAGAACAATTATTAGCAGCCCAGGACAAGGGTTGTGAATTATTGTCTTGCTTATCCTCAGCTTTGGGAAGAAGAAAACCTTTTAGCCACCTGTGTATAAAAACAACTCACCCCCCCACACACCAAAAAAACCTGGGAGAATAGGGAACTTTTTTCCCCAGAATGAAAGCTGCATTTCTTCCTATACAATCTTCGAGGAGACACATGTCCGTGGTGGACAGAGCCAGAGGCAAAAGTAGGTATGGGTGTTCGGAGAATTTGGCAATCTACACATGTAGAGTGGAATCTAAACCAAACCAATATACTGGGTTGGGTGGGAGTCAGATAACTAGCACATATGAGCCAGTCTAGAAACCAGACTAGGTCATTTGAAAGCACAAAACACCAGAAATGCATTCCAAGGGGAGAATTTTGACAGCACCAGCTTTATAAATGCTTTATACCCTCTTTTGCATATATTGCAGTCTTAGTGAGAATGTGCTCGTTGTTCATAACTTAATTAATCCACCCTGCCTTTCTAAGATGAATTATGGTTTATTGGATTGGTCACTATATGTGTCTCGCTCAGAATTTGTAGTATAATTAATACGAGCAAGCCTTTCTCATATATTTGTAAGCGGTGCCATAGGCTTATACTGATCATTTCCATTTAAATTACAATTGTCCAGAGGGATCTTCTGCCTGAGTGGGAAGACGAGTGTGTGTGTGTGTGTGTGTGTGTGTGTGTGTAATGCCCTTCCCTGCTTGATATCCCAGGGATACCATAAAGCCATGGTGGCAATGTGCTACCTCCATGGCTGGATACAGTATGCCCCTGAATACCAGTGCATCCCGTATCTTACTTGTGGGCTCCCCATAGGCAGCTGGTTGGCCACTGTGAGAACAGGATGCTGGACTAGATGGGCCATTAGCCTGATACAACCAGCTCTTCCTGTATAAGGAAAAGAGGCAGAGTTATTTGCCCATGTCCTCAAACGTCCCCCTGGCAGCTCACCGGCTACTCTTGCCTGCTTCCTTCCTAGCCTGTGTGCCTGATCCATCAGGGCTCTTCTCATGTTCTCATGTCCCATCGATTGCTAAGGGGCTACTATGGCTATGACTTAATCACTGTGGAGGGTAGGACTTGCAGAGTCCTCTCAACCACCCCCCCCAAAAAAATATGTTTCTTGGTTCTTAGATTCAGTGTCCTCTTGAATGCCTTTGCTTTCTGTGAGTTGATTCAGGTGAGTCTTATGTGCCCAATTATTTGTTTGCATTTAGAAAACATCAAGATGGGGTTGCCATATGTCCAGGAATTCCTGGACATGTCCTCTTTCAGGGGTCCTACATGCCTATAGAGAGCCAGTATGGTGTAGTGGTTAAGAGCAGTAGACTCGTAATCTGGGGAACCGGGTTTGTGTCTCCGCTCCTCCACATGCAGCTGCTGGGTGACCTTGGGCTAGTCACACTTCTTTGAAGTCTCTCAGCCTCACTCACCTCACAGTGTTTGTTGTGGAGGAGGAAGGGAATGAAGAATGTTAGCTGCTTTGAGACTCCTTTGGGTAGTGATAAAGCGGGATACCAAATCCAAACTTCTTCTATCTGGGGGGAATTTTACATTTTAAAGCAAATGTCCTGGATTTGAGGTTTAATATTTTTGTGTGTGCGCGCACGTGGGCAGCTCTGGTTTAGGTTCTAGCACTGGCATGGGCAGCCTGGGCTCTGGTTGTGGTTGTGGAGTGGGTGGCTCGGGCTCAACAACTTTTTGTGTCTGGACTTTTACCTCTTGCGATATGGCAACCATAAATCAAGAAGTCTCGATAGTGTAAGCAAGCCACCTGGAGCTCCTGTGCTCCACAGTCATCCAGATCCTGATATGATCCTGATAGGAGGCCCTTCTTCATGTGCCTCCTCCACAAGAGGTCCGGAGGATGGCAACACAAGAACTGGGCCTTCTCTGCAGTGGCTCCCCACCTGTGAAATGCTCTTCCCAGGGAAGTTCACCTGGCATCTTCATTATACACCATTAGGCGCCAGGCAAAAAAGTTCATTTTTAACCAGGCCTTTGGTTGATCTGATTTATATCCTATGCCCTTATAAAATGTGTTTTTTTGTTGGGGGGGGCACTGTTGGGATGTTGCTTTTACTTTTATTATGTATTTTGTGGTTTTATATCTAGGTTTTATTCTGTGAATTGCCCTGCGACCCCCAGATATTGTGAAACGCCAGGCACTCCTGTCTTCCATTGCCTCCCAGAGTTTGGTCAAACTCATGTTGGTAGCTTCGAGAACACTGTCCAACCATCTCGTCCTCCGTCATCCCCTTCTCCTTGTGCCCTCCATCTTTCCCAACATCAGGGTCTTTTCCAGGGAGTCTTCTCTTCTCATGAGGTGTCCAAAGTATTGGAGCCTCAGGTTCAGGATCTGTCCTTCCAGTGAGCACTCAGGGCTGATTTCCTTCAGAATGGATAGGTTTGATCTTCTTGCAGTCCATGGGACTTTCAAGAATCTCTTCCAATATATAAATTAAATAAAAACAATACTAATAATAATCCACTCATCCAATAAAGCCAGAGTGAAATTAGATGTAGAAGAGAACCAGATTAAAGCTTAAAAAGAAGGCAGCTGTATTGAGTCCTGCTTTTGCCTTGCTAACATGTAGCCCAGTTTATTTTCTCCCTTTTGTTGTTGTTGATGCCATTATACTGCTCACCTCCCCATCCACATCACTGGCTGCCACTGCCAAGGGCAGAGATATGCTTGACGCAAGAACCTCAGCACAAGAGGATAATTCTCCTGCCCATTGTAAAGGAGAAAGGATGGGTTTGCATGCTTCGCATGTAGAAGGTCCCAGGTTCAGTCCCCATCATCTCAAGTACAGTGGTACCTCGGGTTACAGACGCTTCAGGTTACAGACACTTCAGGTTACAGACTCCGCTAACCCAGAAATAGTACCTCGGGTTAAGAACTTTGCTTCAGGATCAGAACAGAAATTGTGCAGCGGCTGCGGGAGGCCCCATTAGCTAAAGTGGTGTCTCAGGTTAAGAACAGTTTCAGGTTTAGAATGGACCTCTGGAATGAATTAAGTTCTTAACCCAAGGTACCACTGTACTGAGCTAGACAGGCCTGAGATGGTATAAGGTGGCTTCCTATGATTCTATTTAAGGGAATGGCTGTAGTTCACTGGTAGAGCTCATTCTGCTCCTTGGAACGCGTAGCCCCATTTGTCTACTCTTTGTCGGCTGGTTACCACGGCAGCATAACATGACAGGTTGGGATTAGAAAACAAAGCAAGAAAAAACAATGGGACCCGGACATAATCGAGCTGGTAAGTAAATTGTACTTGTCATTGTCTTCCTACCATCTAACCGCCGTGTAGAAAATGTGTTAGGAGTGGCCGCATTAACCACTCTATCAAGGTCAAGGATACTAAACGAGTTGCCATGGAAAACAAATTACCAAGATGTCAGCTGAAGCTGGAGGGTCTGATGCGCTGGAACTTTACCTATTATATGCTTGAGAGATTTCTGGAACAACAGAAAGCTGGGAATGAGCACACCAGTAATAAGAAGGATCTGTAAAGCAGATGTTACGTTGACCTCTGCTGCTTTGAATCTGGCTCATTTGCCCTCTTTGCCTGAGCTTTGCCAGAAAGGATCTCTAAAGGAGCAATGGGTTTTCTCCAGCTTGGTGGCATGCTAGACCTGGGTCCTGCCAACTTCGTACTGATTGCATCCTGCAGAGAGTTGCAACCAAAGAATGGCAGAATAGAGTGAATTGATGGTCCAGTGTGAGCCTATGTCCCAAGTGGAGTTTCCACCATATTTCATCTGAAATGATGTTCAGGTTCAATTTGAAGGGCCATTCCCAGTCAGAGTGGTCAGAATTGCAGTGACAGCAATCTAGGGGCCCTCCAGATACTATTGGACTCTCACTTTCATCAGCCCCAATCACCATAGCCAATGGAGAGGGATGGTGGGAGTGGTAGCCCAACAAATTCTAGAGGGCACCATGTTGGTTACTCCTCTGTTAGATGTTCTGGCTCAGTGAAAGGATTCATAAGAGCCCTCTCCCTTCCCGTGCTTTCCAGCAACTGCACCCAGAAGCACTACTGTCTCTAACAGTGGAGGCACAGCATAGCCGTAATGGTTAATAGCCATTGTGGCTAGTAGTGCTATCATAATACATCACACAGTGTTTATGCATCACAGGAAACTCAATCCAAAGAAGGCTTGGGAAACGCTATTTAGGTATCACACAAAAACGAGAGGACATTGGGTTTTTTTTTGCATAAAATTTGTATATGCTGATTTTAGATATATAGAAGAAGAAGAAGAAGAAGAAGAAGAAGAAGAAGAAGAAGAAGAAGAAGAAGAAGAGGAGTTTGGATTTGATATCCCGTCTTTCACTCCCTTTAAGGAGTCTCAAAGCAGCTAACATTCTCCTTTCCCTTCCTCCCCCACAACAAACACTCTGTGAGGTGAGTGGGGCTGAGAGACTTCAAGGAAGTGTGACTGGCCCAAGGTCACCCAGCAGCTGCATGTGGAGGAGCGGAGACGCGAACCCAGTTCACCAGATTACGAGTCTACCGCTCTCAACCACTACACCACACAGTATTAGCTCTAATACTGTAATTTAAATTGAAATGCAATGTTTAACCATAGTGGGGAATATTGTGACCAGATGAGCTTTGTGCCTGCAACTCCAGAACCCGCCCTATTAAATATCTTCCAGGACAACAACATCAACATACATACACACTACAAGGAACTCATAAGCCACTTACTCTCAGCAGCTAGAAATATCGTAACTAGGCACTGGAAGGACCTATCAGAAGTGGACCTAGACCACTGGTACAAAAATGTATGGGAAACTGCCTACTAGAAAAGTTAAAAATCCCGCAACCTGGGGCTCCCGCAACCTGGGGCGGGGTCCAACAGCCTTTTATCTTTGTCGGGGTAACGGCCGTTCCTGATCCCCCAGTGACTCACCTCCCTGTCTCGCCCGAGTCCCTGTCCCTGCGAGTACTCAGGTCTCTCCTTCTCTCAGACCTCAGTCTCTGCAGCTTGGCAGATGTCAGTGGGTTACTAGACCCAGAGGCTGCCTCAGCCTCTCCTGACCCAACTGGTAGTGGAACAGCTGTAAGTTAACCAACCAACTCAAACTAGCACAGGAAAAAGCTATAGAGGATGCCTTACATATGCAGAACAACAGGACAATGACCTATCCCCTCCAACAGCATGCAAATCAATATGATGAACATGACCCAACAGCAGCAGCAACAAGAACAACAACAAGTGGTCCTTCAGCATAATGAAAAGCAACTCTCTTGAGGAGAGAAGTGGGGAGTTGCCCCAAGACCTGGACACACAGAGGCTGGTGCAGAGCTGTGCAAAAGTCCCCCCAACACAAAATCTGAAATTGGATGATATCATCACAAGGTTATTTAACGTGAAGCCAGATCATAATACATTAGGGAATGAAGCAGAGTAAATAAAAGAAAACAGATTCAAAAAGGGCCTTGATGCATTTCACAAGCTAGAAAAGTGTAGAAGGGGGAGCAGGAATACTGCCAATATCTGGCTATGTTTCCCTCCCTGAATGGTTTGCAAGACCAGCAAACCTGAGCTACAGATGGGACCGTAGGAGTTCATAGGAGATTTTCTACAGATGGGCCATTGGCATGATCTAGCAGGCTCTTCTTATATTCCTAGGCAGAACAGGGTATCAAAGCAATCACAAACTGAGAATGCACGCAGAGCCTCCTGGGGTTTCGTAGACACCCCCAAGATGCATTGCCAAACCAGCTCAGTTATGTCAGTTCAGACCTCCAATAATTGTGCTATGCTTGAGACTGGAGCTTTAAAATGATCACCGGATGACATTTTTTTTTTATTTTATTTTAAAGGGAATTCACTCCCACAAGAGGCAGTTATGGCCACCAACTTTGAAAGAATACTAAACAAATTAATGGAGGATAAAGCTATCAATGGCTATTGGACATTTTGATTATGTTCTCCTCCATTGTCAGATGCAGTGATGCTACTGAATACCAGTTGCTGGAAACCGCAGGAGGTGAAAATATTCCTGTGATCAGGTTCTAGTTGTAGGTTTCCCACCAGGGCATCTAGTTGTCCACTGTGAGAACAGGATGCTGGACTAGATGGGTAATTGGATGATTCCAGTAGGGCTCTTTTGGGGTTCTCATTTGCACAAGATGCATGTCAAACCAGAAGTTGTACCCTGCCCCAAATTGAACATAAGAAAAGCCATGTTGGGTCAGGAGAAAGGCCTGTCTAGTCCTGTGGTCAACCAGATTCCAACTACGGGATGCCCTTGGAAAGCCTGCAAGCAGGACCAGAGTATAACAGTGCTCCTTGCATGTGCCCCTCCTAGCAAATGGTATTCAGAGGCATACTACCTCTTACTATGGAGGGAGAAGATAGCCATCATAAATAATAGTCATTGATAGTGCTGGTTTTGACCTTTAAAGCCCTTTGTGGCTTAGGGCCCTCGTATTTACGGGACCGCCTCTCCTGGTATGCCCCACAGAGGACCTTAAGGCCCATGAATAGCCATAGTTTAGAGGTCCTGGGCCCTAAGGAAGTCAGAGTATCCTCCACCAGGGCCAGGGCCTTCTCAGTGATGGCTCCGACCTGGTGGAATGCTCTGTCCCTCCTTCCGTCAGGCCTGTAAGACAGAGCTATTCCGCCTGGCCTTTAATTTGAATTCAGCCTGATCTTTTATTTCCCTTCTCTTCCCTCCCCCTGCCCTTTTATGAAGATCACCTGCTCTGAGACCCCACAGCTAATTCTCCCCTGGCCTCCTCGCTGGCCCAAGTAGGACCAATTCAGCCAGCTAGCCCTGGGGATTATCTAATCAATTTTTGGATTTTATTGTTATTCATGTTTTTATACTGTATTTTATGCTGCTTTTATAATTAAGTGTTTTAAAGTGTTTTAAATTTGTTGTTAGCCACCCTGAGCCCAGTTTTTGAACCAGGGAGGGCAGGGTCTAAATAAAAATTTATTATTTATTTATTATTATTATTATTATTATTATTATTATTATTATTATTATTATAGCCTTCTCCTCCATGAGGATTCACCCATAGTCTTTGTCGCAGTGCATGTTTCACAAGGGTAACCACATTCCTCTTGAGATGGCTGCTTCTCACCCAATAGGCACCCTATGCCCTACAACCAACCAGCTGCACAGCCACAGAGGGCTGTTGAGGTTAATTCTCAGTTTAAGCTCATCCCCCCCGCCTGGCTGAATTGCATTCCCGGACTAAGCAAACAACTGTACACAGTCTGATTTGTTTTGTCTCTCCCTGTTTCTCTCTGAGGCTGAGCCCATCGGTGAATTCTAGACGTCAATTTCAAATGTTCTCCCTCCGCCTCTCCACTCCTTGCCAGGGTCCCTTAGGCATGGGGAAATGAGTGAATTTCTATTTGACAAGATGAAAGGAAGATTCTTGGGCACTTGGGAGGCTTCTCTTTGAAAAGTTTATTAGGAAAATCAGGAAAGTACTAGTGGGTTAATTAAATCCAAATCGGAACTGTGGGGAATTTGAAAAAGGATTCTTTTCTTCTGCGAGGAAACATTGATTATATTATTAAAGAAGATGCTTTGATACTGACATATCTATATTAATGATGGAAAATGTGGACATTTAAAGGTTGCTTTCCTCCTAAATGTAGTGTGATGGTGGTGTCTTAAGTAATTGGGATACTGAGTTACTAGCAAATGTTATTTAGAACAACAAAGCCCAATGGCTGAAAGGATAAATATGGTCTTGTTTATGACAGCCCTTTCCTGAATCCTGCCCTGTTTGCTTGTCCGTGTGTTTGTTAAGAATTAAACCCAATTTACAATAAAATATTCTGAAGACTGGAAATGGACAAGTTCGTCAATTTCAGTTTATTTCAGTTTGCCACATTTAAGCATCCGTTTCTTATATGTATGTATATTAAAAACACAGTTCTCATGAAAATCTGTCAACATTTTATTGCACATTTCTCCCCAAATTTTTTACAAGTGGCTTTCCCAAATAATGCATTTTTGAATGTTATTTTTCAGTATCAGTATTTTTATACACACCTTCCCCCGATATATTAATTTTTATTCAAATAATTTGGTTTGATAACTGCATTGCAAAATTTAGAGAGGATAAGATGTGTTCTGGTTTGCATATTCTTTCAGGAGGTGCAAATCAAGTAGCTTTGCCAGTGGTATAGCATGGGTTGCCAGTGCCCAGGGTTGCACAAGGTGGGGAAAGAGGGAAATGGAAACACACACACATTGAACTGCCTAATGGTGTCCACATCATCCAGGAGATCACAGCCCCAGAGACAATGAAAGAAGAGCCATTCTGGTGTCTGAGAGATCACTTCCTGGTTTGCATGGAGAAGCCGTTTTCAACGGAGCCCAATGACGGAAGCCTTCAGATGTGTTGAGGCAGCACCGGGTGTTGAAATTTTTCACCCCTAACCATTTTGCATCTGGGGCAACAGCCTCTGTGACCCCCAATGCTACGTCATTGATGCTTTGCATTAAAATGTGAAGTGAACCAAATTCCCCTCGCTCGTCTCGACTCAAGGCCATATACTTTAGGTTGTCTGAAAGTTGCACTTATCTGACAGCTCTGCTTTAAGGGATGCTGCAAATATCTGTGATTTTCTGTTCCAGATGAGAAAACGGAATATTTGTTGCTGTGGAGTAGGCAGTCGGTTTCAAAGTGTATTGTTGGATCCAGAGAGCGAGAGCGAGAGGAATGACTAGCCACGCAAGCTGTTTGATAATTAAGCCAACTGGGTATATAATGTGCGGTAATGATTCAGAGCTTCCTTGTGCTGCGTAGAGAGAAGTTTGTTCTGAATGGGAAACAATGAAGCATGGCCTAGCCAGCTGCAGGTAAGGAAGTCCATGTAATGCCCAGCAGTGACACATATTTGCATTGCAAATATTTCATGACAAAAGGTCCTATCGATGAGTGTCTCATATACACTCAGGCTCTGAGAAGTCCTTGGGGTGGGGTGAGTACTCTGAGAACAGAATGGTGGGCTTGGTAGGTCTTTGGCCGAAACAAGCAGAATTTCCTTATAGAATCATAGAATCATAGAGTTGGAAGAGACCACAAGGGCCATCGAGTCCAACCCCCTGCCAAGCAGGAAACACCATCAGAGCACTCCTGACATATGGTTGTCAAGCCTCTGCTTAAAGACCTCCAAAGAAGGAGACTCCACCACACTCCTTGGCAGCAAATTCCACTGTCGAACAGCTCTTACTGTCAGGAGGTTCTTCCTAATGTTTAGGTGGAATCTTCTTTCTTGTAGTTTGGATCCATTGCTCCGTGTCCGCTTCTCTGGGGCAGCAGAAAACAATCTTTCTCCCTCCTCTATGTGACATCCTTTTATATATTTGAGCATGGCTATCATATCACCCCTTAACCTCCTCTTCTCCAAGCTAAACATGCCCAGCTCCCTTAGCTGTTCCTCATAAATTATCGTTTCCAGGCCTTTGACCATTTTGGTTGCCCTCCTCTGGACACGTTCCAGTTTGTCAGTGTCCTTCTTGAACTGTGGTGCCCAGAACTGGACACAGTACTCCAGGTGAGGTCTGACCAGAGCAGAATACAGTGGCACTATTACTTCCCTTGATCTAGATGCTATAGTCCTATTGATGCAGCCCAGAATTGCATTGGCTTTTTTAGCTGCCACGTCACACTGTTGGCTCATGTCAAGTTTGTGGTCAACCAAGACTCCTAGATCCTTCAATATTTAAACATCTGACTGAACTTCAGGAAGAACTTCCTGAGAGTAAGAGCTGTTTGACAGTCCACTCCAGGTAACAGAGCAGGTTGCTTTGGCTCTGTGGAAGACTCTCCTTCCTTGGAGGATTTTAAGTACAGTGGTACCTCGGGTTACAGATGCTTCAGGTTACAGATGCTTCAGGTTACAGACTCTGCTAACCCAGAAATAGTACTTTGGGTTAAGAACTTTGCTTCAGGATGAGAACAGAAATCGTACGGCAGTGGCAGCAGGAGGCTCCATTAGCTAACGTGGTATCTCAGGTTAAGAACAGTTTCAGGTTAAGAACGGAACTCCAGAATGAATTAAATTCTTAACCAGAGGTATCACTGTAAAGATTTGGCTGGCCATCTGTCATGGATGCTTTAGCTGAAATTCCTGCATTGCAGGGGGTTGGAATAGAATATCAGGGGTCAGCAACCTTTTTCAGCTGTGGGCTGGTCCACCATCCCTCAGACCATTTGGGGGCCCGGACTATATTTTGGAAGAAAAAAAATGAATGAATTCCTGTGCCCCAGAAATAACTCAGAGATGCATTTCAAATAAAAACACACATTCTACTCATGTAAAAATACCAGGCAGGCCTCACAAATAACCCAGAGATGCATTTTAAATAAAAAGACACATTCTACTCATGTAAGAAACATGCTGATTCCCAGACCGTCTTCAGGCCGGATTGAGAAGGCGATTGGGCCGGATCCGGCCCCCGGGCCTTAGGTTGCCTACCCCTGGAATAGATGACGCTTGGGATCCCTCCAACTCTGCAATTCTATGATTCTAAGTTCATCCATTTTGCTGAATTAACCAAACAAAATAGTTTTAATTGTATTTTGAACAACTGTGCAATTAATTGCTACCATTTTGCATCTTATTGTGTTATTGACTTCTTCAGTGGGTTGTGCAAATTGCTATTATGAGTGATGCTTTCTATAGGGTAGAGTGGAAGGTGCTGGGGATGAGTTTATGGAATCAAGGGGGCAGTGAGCCCCCAGAGGTTTGGGAACAGTTGCCTTAAAATATAGGCTTACATCCCCGCCACCCACCCTGCAAAAGCAGGGTTTAAAGTCGTCCTTAATTTAAAGACATGATGGTGGAAATGCAATGCTGCGTATTTGACACAGCAAGAAACGGTGGGAGAAAAAGGATGTGGAGATCATGTGGAGGCCTGAAAACAATTCTAAATTAATTGCTTCTCCTCCAACATTCTTTCAAACTGGCAGTGGCTTAAAAGCGCAGAGTGGGAAATAGAAAATCAGCTGTGTTCGTAAGAACAGCTGGACACAGGAAAATGATTATTGTTATTATTATGTTTTGAGAGGGAAAGAGGGGAAAGGAAGAGAAAAAAAGGCATGCTGCCACTTGTTGTATTATATAAATGAAACAGCCGGCAATAGGTTGAATATTTATTTCCTGGGCCATCTCTGCAGCCTGCTTGTCCCTCACCTTGCGATACAATTCATTTTAGCTTTGACTGGGGAACGTAAAGCAATAAACACCTCTTTTCAAATGGAAAAGCGGCACTTCGTTCTTTATTATAGTTTTTCTCCCGTCAGAAATGATACGTCAGTTGAGTGACATGGCAATTCGGAGCACAGGGAGTGTTTGAGGCTCCAGGTTTTTGGACGGGTGAGCATATGTATTAAATCACTCAAACACTAAATGGTCAATCATGCTGGTTTCCGTCCTGAAAATAGATGTTTCCCCCCCTTCTCCCCAGACAGGCAGAGGCAAATATAATAACAATAATAAAAGGAAATAAAAAAGACTTAGGCACATGGCTGGTGAAAAAAAAACCAAACAGAACAAAAGAGAAGGAAGCTCTTATTTCATTTCACTGTAGAGCTTGTTTTTTTCCTGTTTCGTGACATCAAGAGGAACAACTTCTTTATACATACACCTGCTGGAAGGTGTCTGATGCTGCTTCAAAATTCGAAGGAACACAGCAGCAACAACATATCCAATCTATCAGAAAAGCCATATTCCCGTATACAAACCTGCCCATGTTTTGAGACCTTCTCTCAGCCAGTGTGGTGTAGTGGTTAAGAACGGTGGACTCGTACTCCGGTGAACCGGGTTTGATTCCCCGCTCCTCCACATGCAGCTGCTGGGTGACCTTGGGCTAGTCACACTTCTTTGAAGTCTCTCAGCCTCACTCACCTCACAGAGTGTTTGTTGTGGGAGAGGAAGGGAAAGGAGATTGTTAGCCGCTTTGAGACTCCTTCAGGTAGTGATAAAGCGGGATATCAAATCCAAGCTTCTCCTCCTCCTCCTCCTCTTCTTCTCAGTCCCACCACCCTCACATTCACAATTGGGGGGGGGGGGGCAATGGAGACTGGCTCCCTCCTTATCGTCCGTCTGCTGACAGGTGAAAACTTTCTTCTTCCAACAGGCTTTTGGGAACTGACTGCCTTTCGTGAAAGGGCTAGTGCTGTGATTTTTTTCTATTTTCTAGTTGTACCTTGGAAGTTGAACAGCCTAGTTCTCCAACGATCGAAACCCGGAAGTGACTGTTCCTGTTTTTGAACGTTCTTTTGGAAGCCAAACATCTGATGGGGCTTGATGGCTTCTGATTGGCTGGAAGAGCTCCCTGCAGCCAATCAAAAGCTGCACTTCGGTTTTCAAAAATTTTGGAAGCCGAGCGAACTTACAGCATGGATTCCATTTGACTTCCAAGGTACAACTGTATTTTAATTATTCGTAGATTCAATATATGGATATAGTTTTTATTCTATCAATGTTTAATTGCTTTATAACGGTTGTCCCCACCCCCTACGATTTTAGTGGTTCTTATTGTTATCTGTAAGACACCTTGAGTCATGTCAGGGAAAAGGTGGGGTATAAATAAATAAATAGATGATAATAATATTTATAAATGGATAATGTAAGTAGGGCTGTGCACTGGATTTGGCTGAGTCCTGAATGAAACTGGGCATATTCAGAAGGGCTCAGGCATCAAATTAGCCAGGTGCAGACGGGTGCAGGTAGCTACAGGTTGGGTTGGCTCTGTGGCTGCCATGAGGCAGGACCTCAGGCAGGAAGGAGAGGAAGGCACTGAGTGGGAAAACCTTGTGAAAATGCTCCAAGCGCCAGGCGAAGGTAGAAGCTCTCCTTTCTACTGCCTGGTGCAGAATGCTCCTTTGCTTACGAAGAAGTCACTTGCAGAGGAGCGCCAAAAAAACTGACCTCCCCTGCTCTTGGTCATGAGGGGGGGGGAGCAATGTCTCCTTCCCCTGTTCCCCTCCTGGCTGTATGTTTAATTAGTTTTCTTTTTAAACATCTAATTAAACATCAGCCCAACCCCTTAAACTGCTTTGGGACTGGATCCCAGGCAGGGTGAGCAGTCGCCATTTAATTTGTATTCTTTCTTTCTTTCTTTCTTTCTTTCTTTCTTTCTTTCTTTCTTTCTTTCTTTCTTTCCTGCTTTCTTTCGCCACATAATATTTACCAGCCTTCCAAAATTTTAACAAATCAGTGCCAAACCACATTAAATTTAAAACAGTTTCCCCAAAAAACTGACTTGCTGCTCTTCATCCTAGATGCCTCCATACTTTCTGTCATTGCTGCTCGTTACGTATTTAATTTCTATTTCACAATTTATTCCTTATATTCACTTTATTTATTTATTTATTTTATTTTAATTCCCCCCCTTTCCCATTCTCCAGCAGCTGTCGATTTACCAATTTTTGCTTGCATATGTACATAACATATTCCCTTAAAGAAGAAAAGAGGTGTATTCCGCCTTTCCACAGTTAAATTCATGTTCAATGCAGCCTATTACATGGGGGGGGGGGATAAATAAACTTAATTACAAACTTAACAAAAGTAGTTATAAAAAAAATAAATAAAGCTCTGTCAAAAAGTACACAACCAATTTAAACAATTTAAACATAAATTATAAGATCTAAAATGAAGATTTAAAAATTAATATTGATAACAGCAACAACCCCAAACAAAAAACCATAAACAGTACTTCAGCCCAAGAGTATGTTCAGTAGCCTCAGCTTTTGTAGTTGGAGTCAGTCCAGACCCCTCTTTCCCAGGCCAGGCTGGCAAGAAACTAGTCCTCCAGGACCCACAGTCACCAGGTTAGTCCAAGGTAGCTCACCTGCTATCCAGTACCTTCTGGTTCAAGGCTATAGGGAGAGTCCCTCAATGGTTCTCCTGCCTGGATTGTGCTCTTGGGCTCTCAGAATGTTTCTTACTTTCCTGGACAGGGCATATGAGTGTCTGTGGAAAATAGCCTACAGTACAAAAGTTAAAAATTACATTTGTTGCTCCACCTACTCTTCCCCACCCACCACTAGCATGCGGTCCCTGGAAGGTGGGCTAGAAGAGAATGTGGCCCTCAACTTCCATGCCCCTGGTATAAACCTTGCAAACATATTCTGAATGCCCCAAATGATGATGACAGAGAGGACAGAGAGGAAGCAGAAGAGGAAGAGTTATATGGAGAAGAGACTATTTGTTGGCTACAATCCCGTGTGACTCTCAGGTTCAGGGTATATATATATATATATATATATATATATATATATATATATATATATCTTATTGGTCCTCATTCTAGATTTAGGGCATGTTAGTGTTAACAACTCGACAGCTTGTCAGAAGCAATCCCTTTCAGAACCCATCAGAGCCCTCTTGTCATAACTTTTTAATGCCAGGACAGTCGTGGTTGAATCCAATCTGGCAGCTCGCCATCAGCTCCGGCCTGAGATTAAATGACAAGATTATATTCACCTGGCGTAGTGTCCGATGGAATCATTCACGAGCCAGCTTGGGCTCAACTACATTTTAAAGGGAATATGTTTTAAGTGCTGTGATTCGGAGCTGGAATTCTAGGTGCTCAGCCTGTGAAGGAATCAGAATGACAGATCAGACATATAGAAAGCCCAGTGCATAGAAAAAGCAGACAGCGCAGGGACATCGAAAGGAGGTTGGCTTGCAAGTGGGGAAAAAAATAGAAATGGGGAGAAAGGAGGGGGAATTCTCTTCTTGGATAATTTTCCAGGTAATCAACACCTACCTGACAATATTGCTGATAGCAAAAGCCTCTGTTCTCACCAGAGCCTTAGTAAGCTCTGGCAGTAATGAACACATGTAAAAGAATATCTGCAAATGCCCATTCGCTACCTTATTTGATTACCTTTGAAAAACCAGAGTGACAGTTTGGAGTACGGATCTAGAGACTGAAAAGCTACTCAGAAGATCTTTGGAAATTGCAAAAAAAAGGGGGGGAGTGTGTGAGTAGGAATGGAGGAGGGATCAATTCAACTCAGCATCTAAAGGGAAATATACCCAATTCACACTTTCTGAAACAATATTCAGACTGAACAACAGCTGTTGTTTGAATTTTTCATTTCTCTGAATTTTGTGAGGCACTTCTCTACTCATGTGATGTGTGCAAAAAAAAAAGGCTTGGGCTGATGTAAATTGTCCAAAAACATTACCCATGTTGATGAAAATATTGCATGTGGAAATGTATTAGAGGAAATATACTGTAGATATTGGGGAGAATATGCTTTGAAAAAATGTGTATATCAGGCAAGTCTGCATACAAATAATGTGTATAATTAGGTGAAGGTCACAAGAAATGCTGATGTACCTTCATGAGCAATTTCCCTTAAAATATATATATTCACAAACTGATGTGGAAATGTGCAGCGCTGAACATAAGAAAAATGAGAAATTATAATAGACTGAAACTGACACATTCACCCATTCCTATTTTGAGGGTGTGTGTGGTTGTGCTATCTGTGTGGTATCATGTGGTCAATACATAGGCATGGCCAGCAGTCTCTCCCCTCAAAGGTCTTTCTGTCTCTGTCCAAATTCCTCAGGCTGTTCAACCCCAGTGTGTTTGCCATGGATTGCTTTGCACAAAAATTCATTTCCTGTGCCATTCAGTGGTAATTTAGAATCATAGAATGGTAGAGTTGGAAGGAATTTCAAGGATTGATGATGGTTATCACGTCTCATTTCAGTTGCCTCTTTTCCAGGCTAAACAACTCCTTCAACCATTCCTCAGAAGGCTTGGTTTCCAGAGCCTTGATCATCTTGGTCGCCTTCCTCTGCACACATTCCAGCTTCCCAATATCCTTCTTAAATTGTGGCACCCAGAATTGGACACAGTATTCCAGGCGTGGTCTGGATAGAGTGGTACTATTCCTTCTCTTGATCTGGACACTATACTTCTGTTGATGCAGCCTAGAATAGCATTAACTTTTTTTGCTGTTGTATCACACTGTTGACTCATGTTAAGCTTGTGGCCCACTAAGACCCCTAGATCCTTTTCATACGTACTACTAGTAATCCAGGTGTTCCCCATCCTATATTTGTGCAGCTGGTTCTTCCTGCCTAAAATACAGAACACTACACTTGTCCCTATTGAAATTCATTTTGTAAGTTTGGGCCTAGTTCTCCAATCTGTTAAGGTCATATTGAATCCTAATTCTGTCTTCTGTGGCATTGCTACCCCTCCCAGCTTGGTGTCCTCTGCAAATTTGATTAGGTAAAGGTAGAGGGACCCCTGACCATTAGGTCCAGTTATGGCTGACTCTGGGGCTGCGGCACTCATCTCGCTTTATTGGCTGAGGGAGCCAGCGTACAGCTTCCGAGTCATGTGGCCAACATGACTAAGCCGCTTCTGGCGAACCAGAGCAGCGCATGGAAACACCGTTTACCTTCCCATTTGAGTGGTACCTATTTATCTACTTGCACTTTAGCATCCTCTCAATTCCCCTTCTTTCACCAAAATTCATCTCAATTTCTTCTTTTTTTTATCACTATTTCTTTGTGCTATAACGATTCCACTGGTTTTCTTCCAAAGCTCATGTCTCAGTGGTACATCTCATGCTTTTGCATGCAAAAGACTCAAGGTTCAAACCCCAGCATCTCTTGGTTGGGCTGGAAATGACTCCTGGCTGAAATCCTGGAGAGCCACAGCCAATCATTGCTGGTGATACAAAGCTAGATGGACCAATGGTCTGTCCTGGTGTAAGGCAGATTCCTACATTTTCCAGAGATAGAATCTCACCAGAAATCAACGTCAGCAGTCCAGAGCAGCAGTACAGGTAAGGCAATAAGGGTATGCAGGTATGTTCGGAGCCAGCTAGAATCTCTCATTGAGCTCCAAATAAACAAACTTGATGCATATCCCCAAAGAGGCTTTGTGCTTGTCTGTTGTGAAGACAAGTCTCCCTATCCTGATGCCTCAAGGCAAGTCACTGCTGAAGCTCAGGTTACCCAAGCAATTTTTGATATGGCAAAGTAATTCATGTCTCTGGGCCCTATAGACCTAGAATAGCTACCCAAATCTCAGCCTGAGACTTGCATTCCCACCCCCCTTCGCCATTAAGAAAATAACCAATACTTCATAGCAAGATGTAGATGGGGATCTGGAAAGTGCAATACTGGGGCCCCCCACACCACACCAACAAAAAGGTATTCTGATTGTCAAAATTGGCTCTGATCTCATAGACTGGTATTATTCTGTTTGGTGAACTGCTCCACAACCTTTAAGCTGCTTGACTTGTAACTGCTTGTAGTTATTAGATCGGAATGATTTCAGAGGGCAGCAGTTCAGCATCATTCACCCCAGACAGCGCTAGGGCATGCATAACAGTTGATTGATGTGTCTGTGCGATGGGCACTCCCCCCACACCAGGAAGCTGCCGTTAAAATGATAGAATTGTCAAGCGGGGGGATTTTGTGCTGTGTTCCAAGTTCTGCCGTTATTTATCATATTTTGACCCCAGATGACTTCCTGCTCCTCTCTGTCTGGCCCATTAATCAGGTGACATCATTGTCTTGCAAAAGGATATTGTCAAAACAGCCCCTGCCCAATACACATACACACATTTTCATTAAAGGAAGAAATCCATGTCACTTGGGCCACTGATAAAGCTCTTATCTGTATACCCATTCTACTTCCTTGCCATTACGTTTAGATGATCCTCATACACAAACTCATGTGTGGTATAGTGGTTAGAGAGTCTTGGATGGAGATCCAGGAGTCTGTGGTTCAAATTTTCACTCATCCAGCAAGCTAACTGAGTAATCTTGGGACACTCACTGTGTCTCAGCCTAACCTCATCCCTTGCCCAGGACAGGGAGATGCCACCATGAACAGCAAAGGCCCACCCCACCCAAAGGAGTTCCCATTTGTAACATGCTCATGATGGCATCTGGGCATCTTTACACAACCCCCCTTTCAATTCTATTTGCACCTGCAGAGTTTTTTGGCGTGAAAATACTGCTTCATTTCCAACTGGTGAATGCCCTTTCTGTTGAAATCCTGTCACTTTTCATATCACAAATGTTTGAGAGTGGAGTAGACCTGCTTTGCTGAACTATAGCACAGGTGTGTCCCTCTAAAGCTAAGGGAGCATCCCAGAACAATTAACAAAGCAGAGTGATGTGTGGATGGTCCAGCATAAATTCACTACTAATAGTCTATTATCGTGTCAATAGTATGTTATGGAATTACACCCAAAATTCTGGAGGGGGCTACAATTAACTCTTACCTACATAGAGCAATGGAAGAGATAATTGGATTCAGTTCATGTTTCATAGGATCAACATCCCGCTTGCCACGCTATAGTCATGGCCAGCCCACTCACATATAACGACAGTGTGTTGTATTTTGGCTCAACATCTTAGCTTGTGCAGCTATTGTATCTTGTATCTGCTGTGCCTTTGACCCATTCCTTGCTTATGTACTACACTGGTTTGAACATCAACCTTTTTGGCAGAAAACGTAATCCGAGTTCTTCACCCAGGTAGACCCAGGACAGGTGAGGAGTCATTTATTAATTGGAAACATCCATCTGAAGGTTTGGCTGACAATTTCTTCCTTTTGTTGTTTGTGGTGTTGCTGCTGTTGTTGTTTTTTCTTGTTTTAATGCATGAAGGACAAAGTCATCATGCTCACAATGTGCAAATGGTGTGTTTAGTATTCAGTCCGGCTCCCCAATAATCCACACTTGGTTAATCACTTTGTTTATTGCTGTGTGAATCTGATGCACTGGGAAGCGAAGCTGGTGCAACCGAGATCAATTATTGATTTGCAACTGCAGATGCAACATCACCCATAAATTGCTCAAATGCACAGAGATCTGAGAGCAGGTGGGGTGGGGAATTGATGGGGATTTTACTCTGGGTATCAGTGACACGGTGTTTCCTGGACAATGGCAGGCAGGATGTAAAGCCCCTTGGCGCACTTTGCAGCCAGATAACTGAATAATGCCCTGCTTTTCAGAAATCGACTGTAGCAGCAGAGATGAAAACTGCACAGCATATTTAGCAAAAGCCAAAGGTTCTTGTTCGTTGGCATTAGTGGTTTCTGCTCATTGGGACTCATAGGGTAGCAGGCAGGGAGGCGAACAGTAGGTGGAGCCAGGGTTAATGACAGACAGAGCTGACTAATTCTAGTTTAGTCTTTATCGCCCTCCTTGCAGAGCTTCACAAGGGCAACATTGAGCCTTAAGTGGGGTGGGTGGCTGAAAGTCAGGGCTCATTGCATGTGAGAAGGCTAGCTGAGGACAGATGGAGGTTGGTGGGTCTGTGTCCTGATGCAGCAGCCTCTACTGGTCACGAGAACATAACCAAAGGACATGAGCATCTCTGAGCAATATGTCCAGGAAAAGATTCAGGAGGGCAATCGGGATATTCTGACAAACCAGTTGGTGCAATTTCTAGCAGTGAAGGCTGGTCCATTAGGACAAGCAGGGGGTTCTGTCCCACCAACCATTGTATGCCCTCAGCCAGACCCTTCTCCTCCTACTTACCGTATTTTTCGCTCTATAGGACGCACTTTTCCCCCTCCAAAAATTAAGAGGAAATGTGTGTGCGTCCTATGGAGCGAATGCAGGCTCCTTGGCTTCAGCGATATGAATGCGAAGCCTCCAAAGCGCAGAGGGAGCGCTCCCTCCACGCTCCAGAGGCTTCGTGTTGCTTTTGCTGAAGCCTGGAGAGCGAGAGGGGTCGGTGCGCACCGACCCCTCTCACTCTCCAAGCTTCAGGGATAGCCACCTGAAGCCTTCGGAGCGCAGTGCGAGTTCCTGCTGCGCTCCGGAGGCTTTGGGTTCCTTTTGCTGAAGTCGGGAGAGCAAGACTCTCCTGGCTTCAGCAGAGAGGGGGAGCTGCGCAGCGCCCCTTCAGCCAAGCGGGAGGAGAAATGGAAGGGGCTCCGTTTCTCCTGCTGCTTCGCTGAAGGGGCGCTGAGCAGAGAGGGGGAGATATTTTTTTCTTGTTCTCCCCCTCTAAAACAAGGTGCGTCCTATGGTTGGGTGCATCCTATAGAGCGAAAAAAATATGGTACTATCAGTCCCAGGTGTGCCACTGCCTTTCAGATTATTTCTCCTTAGTCTCAGTGTTGCCCCCGTACAACTCAGCAGGCAGGAGGATGGGCACAAAACTAGAATTCATTGACTCTGCCTGATATTGGCTCTGCCTCCACTTTTGAGTTCCCTTCCTTCTGCCCCAACAGTCCCAATGGACACTGGTTTCTAGTAAACATTTGGTGCATTGTTTTATTTTATTTAAAGGCATTTTAAAACCACTTCAGAAAAAATCTCTAAAGTGGTGTGCATTACGTACAACAGGAAAAAAATCCATTAAAACAAAAAAATGCAACCTAAATGAATAAAACGACAGTACAAAAAGACACAAAGGCATATAAAACTGAATAAAGTAGAAATAATAATAGTAGCAATAATAATACATGGTTTTATTATTCATTCCCTGCCCATCTGGCTGGGTTTCCCCAGCCACTCTGGGTGGCTTCCAGAACATATAAAAACATACTAAAACGTCAAACATTAAAAACTTCCCTAAACAGGGCTGCCTTCAGATGTCTTCTAAAAGTTGTGTAGTTCTTTATCTCCTTGGCATCTAATGGGAGGGCGTTCCGCAGGGCGGGTGCCACTACCAAGAAGGCCCTCTGCCTGGTTCCCTGTGACTCCACTCGCAGTGAGGGAACCACCAAGAGAGTCTAACTTGTGAAAACAGAATCCAATCTTATTGGTTAGGGAAAGCCAGTGGGGTGCTGTTGTGAGAGTGTTGGACTACAACCTGGAGAGACCAGGGTTCAAATCCCCACCTGGCCATGAAGGTCACCTGAGGCCAGCCGCTGCCTCTCATCCTAGCCTACCTCACAGGATCGTTGTAGAAATCAACTGAGGAGGGGGAGAAGCATGTTAGCCACCTTGAGTTCGCCGGAGGAAAAGGTGGGATATAAATGGAATAATCATTCTACCCGGACACTGAGGTCCAGCACCAAGGGCCTTCTGGTGGTTCCCTCACTGCGAGAAGCCAAGTTACAGGGAACCAGGCAGAGGGCCTTCTCGGTAGTGGCGCCCTCCCTGTGGAACGCCCTCCCACCAGATGTCAAAGAGAACAACAACTACCAGACTTTTAGAAGACATCTGAAGGCAGCCCTGTTTAGGGAAGCTTTTAATGTTTGATGTATTACAGTATTTTAATATTTTGTTGGAAGTCGCCCAGAGTGGCTGGGGAAGCCCAACCAGATGGGCAGGGTATAAATAATAATTTATTATTATATAAATAAATAAAGCCTGGGAGATAAGATAAATCTGCTGTTTCATGTGTAAAAGGGGGGAAGGTCATTACACAGTACAGGGGCAAAAACAGAAAATGCCAGCAAGCTGTATGCATGTTGAAGAAGATGCATATTACGACCCTTCCGGATGTTTGGATGCTTGGCACCCCACAGCTTCTCTGTGGTGCTACACAGGCTGCTTCAGAGAGCCACCCGATGGGGCCATTTGTGTCGAGGACAAGTGCCTTTTTAAGAAGAACCACAAAGCGTTTCTTAGCGACTTGCTTTTAAGATACAGCAGAAGCTCCTGTGGCCGCCTCATGCAACGTGGATTGGAGGGTAAGAAGGGAGGGGTGTTTCAGGGTTCAGCCGTTCTGCACACGCCATGCGCCGCCAAGCCCATACATGCTGATTTGGTTGCCACTGGAAACAAGATTAAGGAGCGGGCGATAACTCAGAAAACGTTGCGTTATCCCGCTGCTGAGTCAGACGGGGCGATGCGTGCAGCAAATTGCATGAGGCCACCGTTTGCCATTAAACTACCCTGCTCCCTAGTAGGTAACTCATCGGGCTTTGGTGCGAGGTGCCGTTAATGACAGAGATGATGTAATGTAATTGGACAGCCGAGGAACAGATCTGCCTTTGTGCCGGGCAGTTTGAGCATCGCCAATCATGCTCTGCTATATAAAGAGAAAAGTGTCGGCAACAGCAGGGGAGGAGAGCCTTGTGGCTGGGAGAGAAAAAAGACAAGGATCGCAACAGCTGTTTGTCTCTCTCTCTCTCTCCCCCCCCCCCATTCCATCACCGAACGCGGTGCGTAAAAATGATGGCATTATTTTAGGTTTATGGATATTGCTGTATAAATAAAGCCCAGGCTTCTAATTTTATAACCCCCTGGCTTCAGAAAGATAGCCATAAGCTGATATCATGAATTCGTATGTGGACGCCATAAATATCCATGGTCTGCATGCAAGGGAGGATGTGGTGCGTTGCAAATAAGTGTTTCAAGCAGCCACAGGGTTCGAAAGCCTTATTGTCAGACTTATTGTGGGGAGGGGGGAAGGGGAGAGCTGTAGTTGCAGTCGGCTGAGGAAACTGGAGTGCAGTTTAGGCAGTGGGCCGTGTGAGATGTAACAACAGTTCAAATCTGCTGTGATTTTCGGTGGGGGACATAATGTGCCATTAAGCCAATTGCCCTTCTGCTCCCAGAATTAAGACATCAATGGATGCCCAATACCGTGGGTTAATTATAGGCCACAACTTTATTTCTTTACAAATCTGATCTGCATTTAACTAGTTAAGGGTCCCACTGGGCATCTTTTTTAAATTATGCATTCATGATGGTACTGGGAGCAGTTACCCATCTAAGCAATGCTCTGCCACTGAGCTATGGTACACTCCTTCTTTATATGGGGGTGGCATATGCCATAGCTCAGTGGCAAAGCATCTGCCTTGAATGTAGAAGGGCTGAGGTTCAATCCCTATCACCTCCAGAAAGGGCTGGGAATGACCCCTGTATGAAACCCTGGATAGCTGCTGCCAGTCAGTGTAGACAATACTAAACTAGATGGACCAAAGGTCTGACTCAGTATAAGGCAGCTTACTATATTCCTATGTAAGCTGGTTTCCCTAAGCCCCTACTAGCCCCCTGTTGTTAGCAGGTTAGGTTACATCAGCAGTTCTCAACCTGTGGGTCCCCAGATGTTGTTGGGCTACAACTCCCATCATCCCTGAGCTCTGGCCTTGCTAGCTAGGGGTGATGGGAGTTGTAGTTCAACAACATATGGGGAACCACAGGTCGAGAAAGGCTGGGTTAGATGAAGGGAGACATCAGTCTGCTGGAACAATCAACTCGCCACAAACCACTTCCTGCGATAGCTCAATCTAGGGTGGCCAGGGAATATCAGTCCAGCTGGCCTTTTTATCCTCTGGAGCCTAATGCTTGGACCTTTGGTTTAGGAAACACTGTGATTGTTCTTTGCACAAACACTCTGGAGCTTGACCCACCATAACATTTCAAACTGGGTGACTTCCCATCCTGATATGTTGGCTGGAAGATGAGTTGCTTCAGATTCTGATTGAATGTTAATGTGCCAAAATTTGGATCCTGGGAGAATTTCTCAGTTCACAATATGAGCTTTAAATCAAATATGGGAAAGAACTCTTTTTTGAGTTTTTTTAGAGGGACACTGGTCCATCATCTGGCTAGATAATACTGGTCTGGGTGGAGGCAACCATCCCACCTGGTATAAACAGCTTCATATTTTTCATTTCATTTATTTATTTCATCAAATTTATATACTGATTGATTGTAAAAATGTTTAGTAGGAACCTCCCTAATTCACACTTCCCAAAAACCACAGCTTCATTCATTCATTCATTTATTCAATTTACCCTCCCTTAACACTAAAGTCTCAGGGTGGGTAACAACATTAAAACACATTATTAAACAACAATTTAGAACAACTTACACACATCCTCCAAATACTGCAATGTAGTTCTTCAAACAGAATAACGTATGGCATGTTAGTCGGTGTTGGAACAAAAATGCTCACACAGGTGAAAAAAATGTATAAAGGTGCACTATAGTAGGGGAAATTGCATACAAAAATGCATGTTAGGTGAATTACACCCAAAAACGCATACAAATTTTAACCTTCTATTTCTGTGCCGGTGTATAATAAGAAGGTATGGCTGTCATCATGTTGCAGTTCACTTGGCTACCACAGGTGGCACTGTGAACTACAGCATCACAACAGACGTCTGAGAGCTGCTTCACCATTGCAGCTGTGTTGGACCCTGAGGGAAAGGGAAGTGCTGGAGAGAGATGCAGATGAAGACAGAGGCAGGTGGGTGGATGGCATAGGAAAGCCCTGTCAGGACAGGCCAAGACATCTGCTGCAGCCATCTCTCAGCTTCTGCCACCTGAAGCAGTTGCAGCCCTCCGCCCAACGGTCATGCCAGCCCTGGTGGGAGGAATGTGTGCAGTTTAATAAGAAGTAGAGGAGTAGGTGGGGTTAGCAAGTAGCTTGAGCTGCACACAGCCCCCCCCCCAAAAAAACTGCTCAGAGGTTGCTGCTTTTTACAATCAGGCGGTATATGTTGTTGTTTAGTTGTTTAGTCGTGTCCGACTCTTCGTGACCCCATGGACCAGATAATTTTTGATAAATCTAGCTGTAACCCGGGATGCGGGTGGCACTGTGGATTAAACCACAGAGCCTAGGGCTTGCTGATCAGAAGGTTGGCGGTTCGAATCCCCACGACGGGGTGAGCTCCCCTTGCTCGGTCCCAGCTCCTGCCAACCTAGCAGTTCAAAAGCACGCCAGGTCAAGTAGATAAATAGGTACCACTCCAGCGGGAGGTAAACGGCGTTTCCGTGCGCTGCTCTGGTTCGCCAGAGGCAGCTTAGTCATGCTGGCCACATGACCCGGAAGCTGTACGCCCGCTCCCTCAGCCAATAAAGTGAGATGTGCGCTGCAACCCCAGAGTCGTCCACGACTGGACCTAACAGTCAGGGGTCCCTATACCTTTACCTTTAGCTGTAACCCAAATTATTGGATCCACCCATTCCTATGATAAGGGCTTCCCTGGTCAAAGTTTTCCCTCACCTCACCCTGCAAACCAGTCACTGCAGATCATTGTCCTCTAGGAGATGTGTTTTTCAGACCGTCCAAATCCTCTGCCCGACTTATTTTCCTTTCTCTTTCCCTTTTCATTGTTGTTGTTGCTGCGAATAATCATCTTGCCTCAAAATATTGTCCTTGTTTAGCCTGAATTCTCTCCTCACATCTCTTTTCCCCTGCTGCGAATCTGACACAACCACAGAAGCTCAAAACCGAAAAGCACATTGTATACAATATGACTCTAATCCCACATGATTGCTTTCTCTGTCAGTAGCGGCTTCCCTCCCCTTCTGAAATGATAAGAGAGAATATGAAATATGAACAAACGCAATTTTGCTACATCTGTTTACCATAAAGTTTAATTGAGACTACAGTATAAATTATGAAAAGCTGAGCAAACAGCATTGCCAGGTACGCAGCTCATCAGCACTTCCAATTAACGCAGGGGGAGGAAGGGACCCTATTTCTCTTGAAAAGCAAGAAAAGTGTGCTGTATCCAAAGGACACACATATTCAACGTAAGGTCTACAGAGCAATTGCAGCCCATTCAAGATAAGAGTGATAGATCAATTGCAGCTTGTTCTCAGGGAGAGGGGAGGAGTTACAAAGGCCAATTGTTTCACACCTCAAGGAAACATTTCAGATTTGTTCAAGCCAAGCGGAATGTGACGGCGTCTGAAGTTCTACACCAGCATTGCTCTTTCTCTTCCTTGTTCAGAGCTGAGCAGGGGAGCTGACACCAATTTCTCCAGCTTGCTGCATCCAAGGGCGTAGGAAGGGGAGGCGGTGGGGGCGGTGTGCCCCAGGTACCCTCACTGAGGGGGGTGACATTCAGCCTGCGACTCCCAAGCCTACCCTGAGCCATTGGGGTAAGGGGGGGAGAGCTGTGTCGCTTTGCCAGCGGCATTCCCCCCTTCCCCCCTCGTTTTCACAGCTTGGGGGTGTGACGATCACACACAGGGCCCCCGGCCGTTTGACGGCCTACTGACCCTGTGTCACCACTGCGATTGCTTTTTCCGCTGACACCACCCCGTATCTCACGGGGACACACTGAGTCCAGTCAGTTGTTAACATTAACAAATAATCAAGTTCATTTTTAAATGCAGGAACAAGCTTATGGTTTCAGTTAATTTTTCTTAGATCTTAGTTCCTAACAACTTCAAACTGATTATTCCCAACTATCTATCTGACTCCACCTGACAATTCCTCTCACTCTCTCACAATACAACTCTATCAACCCACACCTAATCCTCCCTCTTCTTTCTTCAGCTCCCCAAACCTCAACTGACTTTCAAAACCTCCCACTCTCACTTTTACTCCTCTCTTGCATTCCCACTGGGTAATCACATCACACCCATTTTAACCCTTTCCTTATGACCCACCTAGGAGGCAAACGCTACAGGGGGATGCTTGGGAGTTGCGGATGGGTGGAGTGCTGAATGCCAGCCATAGGCTATCCCGCACCTGGGAGGGCACCCTCCACGTTGTTGGGGTGCGTCCAAGGGAACGGGGGCAATTGGCAGGCCCCCAGCTGGCTCTAGCCCACCGGCCGGTTGCTGGTCGAACTCCAGTCCTTGGCTCTGCATCAAAACTTTCAGAAGCTGAGCAAGCCAGCCAGCAGAGTAAACAAACGCTTCACAATGGAAGGGCAGATAGAGGCATATGTAAAGTGTATGTACAAGCAGTTTATTCAGCATACATCAGGACAAAGGAAAAAACATGTCTTCCCCCTTTTGTGTCCGAGCAAGAAGGCACAAGCAAAAGCTAGGTTGGCAGAAGCTGGGACGGAGCAATGGGAGTTCACCCCGTTGCGGGTATTCAAACTTCCAACCTTCTGATCAGCAAGCCCACTGTGGTTTAGACCACAGTGCCAGCAATTTGAGTCTCAAAACCAGGCCTGAAGGTAGATTGAAATGGGTCTAGCCAACCGGTTTATTCCAAGCACATTTAAAGCAGTCCCACTGCCAGCTTCTCAAGCATCTTGCCAAAGAGGGGAATATTGGCAACTTAGGTGTAGTGTTTCTGAGCTCAAGGATGTCTCCTTAAGGAGGGGATGAATCACAATCTTCTTCAAGGATGCTGCTGCCTCCCTCTCCTGCAATGAGGCATGAATCATTTCCTAATGGAGTCAGCCAGTCTCCCTCAGCTTGCTCCCTTAGCCAAGAGTTAGCCAAGACTTAGGCAAGAGTTGAAGAGACTTGTTGTGGGTTGGATCCCTTCAAGCAACTTGCCCATGCCATCAGGTCACAATAGCTGAAACTGATTCAATAGCCGTGCTCCTGGTGGTTCTCTGGATATCTCCCCTGAAACTGTGAGAACTGTTGCATCTAATTCTGAAGGATTTTGCATGATATAACAAAGTGCCTAGCAAACTTTGCACAGGAGGTTACCTAGAGAACCATCAGCGCCTTACCTTGGGTAGATCCCACAAACCCTTTCATTGCTCAGAAGAACTCTGCTGGAGGTTGTTATAGTGGCAGAAAAATAAGTTGTCTAGGCCAGTGGGTGGTTCTCAGCCTTGCCACCTGAAGTTTCATTTCCTCAACTTCCCAGGCTAATCTGCCTTTTCCAATGGCTGGTCACTGTGCAACTTGTGAAAGAATGGATACATGTCTTTAGATTACAAGAGAAATTTGAGAGCCAGCTTGAAGAGTGTGCAAAAAGCTTGTGCAAAAAGCTTCCCTTCTAAGTAAATCAAGATATTGAACACCTGTCGGGCTCAGAATGGATGAGCTGACACCCACAATTTTCCAGAAGGTTGATCTAACTTCCCTACCATTTTTTGATGTTTCCATTTCTTTGTTATGCTTTTTCTCATCAGACTGATGGTGGTCACTCTGCCAGTTTCCCCCTTCTCAGCTTCAAGGCACCCCTCTGAGTTCTCTGTTAAATAAATCACCACTTAAGTGCAGGGTAACCTAGTTTGATAAATACAGATTTCAGAAGGAAGGCAGCAAAGAGTTGCATGCGGCCACCCACTCACTGAACTGGAGGTGTATATATATTACTGCAACACATAATTACGATGAAAATAATGAATAGGAAGCTGAGATAGGAACTCATGCTGAGAGATGTCTTGTTTAAAACAAAGGAGATGACCTTGGTTTGCCTAGATCAAACTCAGGACTGTCCATTGGAGTCTGGATGGAGCATAGAAGCATTAGGTTAGGTGATGAACAAAAGTGTAAAATTAAACATATACCAAGAAGGAGGAGAAGCAGGTGATAGTTAGGTAGACAGACAAATGGACAGATAGGATTGCTCTTCAGCCAGAACACTCCAGCCACCAAATGAAATTTTATGCTTGTGGGTGATGAGCCCCACCTGAGTTGGAGAGAGGAAAAAGAAGTCAAATATGTGCATTAGATGGCTTTGTAGAAGATCTTGAAACAGACGACTGGGCTGTGAACCTGCAGCAGTAGGGATAGCTACAGTGGTACCTCCGGTTAAGTACTTAATTTGTTCCGGAGGTCCGTTCTTAACCTGAAACTGTTCTTAACCTGAAGCACCACTTTAGCTAATGGGGCCTCCCGCTGCCGCCGCTGTGCCGGAGCCCGATTTCTGTTCTTATCCTGAAGCAAAGTTCTTAACCTGAAGCACTATTTCTGGGTTAACGGAGTGTGTAACCTGAATCGTATGTAACCTGAAGAGTATGTAACCCAGGGTACCACTGTATTCCCATCGTGTCTGGAGAAGGGGAAGGGGGCATGCATGACATTTAAAGCAAATATAAATCTAAACAAGGAAGCAAATATCATTTGGCCCCAAAGAAAAGAAGGCCCCATAGGAACATAGGGGGCTGCCTTATACTGAGTCAGAACGTTGTTTGATCTGGCCCGGCATTATCTTTTTTTTTTAAAAAAAAGTAAATTAAATTTTATTTTACAAATATAAATTTATAACAATACCAAATGCATATCCATATAAAGAGATTTCTCTGTATCTCCAGACTTCCCACCATCCCCTCCATGGGTCCTATTGTCAACATTTTCAACTGCATATGATTTCGTAATCTATATTTTGTATCTGTCCATATTGTCCATAGTGTTTGTTACATTACAAGTGAAATTAAAATCCTGCTAATGTTTTCATCTGCTTACAGTGGCCTCCTAAACAAATTATAGCCCCCCCCATTCTTTCTTGAAGTTTTTGTCTTCTTGGTTCCTGAGCTTTCCAGTCAGTTTTACCATTTCAGCGTACCCTAACAGCTTGGTTTGCCATTCCTCTCTGGTAGGGAGGCTTTTTCCGTTCCATCTCTGGGCTAGTAGCATCCGTGCTGCTGTTGTCACATACATAATAAGTCTTTTCTGCTCCTTTGGGATGTTGGCACCTACAATTCCTAATAAAAAAAGCTTCTGGTGCTGTTTTTACAAAAGTTATTTTAAATATTTTTTCCCGTTCATTATATAGCATTTCCCAGAAAGCTTATATTGTCTTACATGAGCACCACATATGATAAAAGGTACCTTCTTTTTCTTTACATTTCCAGCAGGTATCCGTACTTGTTTTATACATTTTCGCTAGCTTAAAGGTAAAGGTAAAGGTACCCCTGACCGTTAGGTCCAGATGCGGACGACTCTGGGGTTGCGTGCTCATCTCGTTCTATAGGCCGAGGGAGCCGGTGTTTGTCCTCAGACAGCTTCTGGGTCATGTGGCCAGCATGACTAAGCTGCTTCTGGCGAGCCAGAGCAGCGCACGGAAACACCATTTACCTTCCCACCAGAGCAGTACCTATTTATCTACTTGCACTTGACATGTTTTCGAAGTGCTAGGTTAGCAGGAGCTGGGACCGAGCAACGGGAGCTCACTCCATCACAGGGATGTGAACTGCCAACCTTCTGATCGGCAAGCCCTAGGCTCTGTGGTTTAGATCCCTTTTGCTAGCTTACTAGGAGTCAAATACCACTGGTACATCATTTCCATATAATTTTCTTTCAGCGTACAACGTGCTGTTTTCCATAACCTTTCCCAATCTGAAAGCTGAATAAGGTAAAGGTAAAGGGACCGCTGACCATTAGGTCCAGTCGTGGCCAACTCTGGGGTTGCGGTGCTCATCTCGCATTATTGACCGAGGGAGCCGGCGTACAGCTTCTGGGTCATGTGGCCAGCATGACTAAGCCGCTTCTGGCAAACCAGAGCAGCGCACGGAAACACCGTTTACCCTCCCGCCGGAGTGGCACCTATTTATCTACTTGCACTTTGACGTGCTTTCGAACTGCTAGGTTGGCAGGAGCTGGGACTGAGCAACGGGAGCTCACCCTGTCGCGGGGATTTGAACCGCTGACCTTCTGATCGGCAAGTCCTAGGCTCTGTGGTTTAATCCACAGAGCTATCCACGTCCCTAGCGCCCAAATCCCTTGCCCAGTGTGTCATTACAGATTTAATCTGTTCATCTTTTGTATGCCTGGCCCAGCATAGTCTATGCAGGCTGGCAGCAATTCTCCAGTGTTTCAGTAGTAGGGTAGTCCACAGCATTTCCAGTTGAAAATGTCCTGTGCCTGAAATTCTGGAGAGGTGCTGCCTGTCAGGCACTAAGTTAGATAGACCAATGATATGACCACAGTTTCCTGTGCCCCATACTTCCCAAGCAAAGTTACCTTTGTAGCTTCATATGAGAAATGGGATACACAGTTGGGTGTTTGCTTCAGTGTTCCGAAAAATTCTTTTAAAAATTAACGAAATTTTCAAGCAGGAGATGTTTTGCTGGTGGAATGGGGCTGACACACACACATCATATCTCCCCACATCATGTCCATTTCTGAACATCTTGTCTTTGGCATCAGATCTCCTATTCTGTGTCTGGCACAGCAGAGAGTTTCAGTGACTTCCTACAGTCACTAACATTTCCTTCACTGCCAGGGTTTGTTTTTATAGGGAAACAGATTGCTTCGTGAAATTGAGGGATTTTCCATCATTGATTCGCCCACCACTCTCGGTGGCTCTCCTCCCGAATGAAGCACGTAAGAAGACATCACGTTTTCCGTTTCTCCAATATTTTTATTTGGATTTATAGCATACAGGTAGCAGGTAGCGGAAGCAAAGAATAACAAACAAAACCAGCAAAACAGAATCAAATACCTTCAAACCGAACTTCATTCACCTTTTCCTGATTTAGTCCCCAAATCCTCCCCCCACTTCAAAGGTAGAAAGACCATGCAATTCTTCCAAAAGGTACCAATGCTTCGATACTAAATATGCAGGAGAAGGGAGTTCCACAACTGGAAGATGAGACCATGAAGAAATTGGATTTTAACTGAAATGGAAGGGTGCATTTTGCAAAAGAAAAACCTCCCCCTTATGAAATACACCCCCCCAGGTTGATTGCTGTTTTGACAGAGGGGGCACAACATGGGACAAAGTCATTTGCCTATTTGGAATGAGATCAGAAGAAATCACTGCCTTCACTCTGAGCTGACTTCAAATCTGACAGAGGATGTGGGATCACCAGGCAGTCTATTTGGAGCGACAGGCAGACTTCTTGCCCTTACTCTGATTTGCCAGATATGACTGCCTGATCAGCAGCTTGAGATCATTACAGTGCTTGTGTGGTTCCTGATTGACTGAGGTTGCTTGTCAGCCCAGTCCCCTTCAGGTGATTTGGGGAGCTGATAGGGGCACTCTTGGTCTTACATAATTGCTGCTTAGGGGTTCAGTCCCCAGTCTAAGCAAGTTGTCAAACCATGCCAAATCCCACCCCAACTTCCCTTCCTTGCATTGCTGCCTTTCAGAACCTGAGCCACATGTATTGGTCTATGTTACCTGCCATGGGCCAGGACTTGAACCATAAAATGTGGTGACCTAGAGCATGCTGCTTCTCTCTGCGCCCTCGCACTGAGAATTACCCCCAGTGTTCTGACCCCATGAGTGAAAGTGGCTACCCATCGCTACTAGTAAGCCTAGTGGAGTTAGCACAGACATTGAAGAAGAGAAGAAGAGTTTGAATTTGATATCCTGCTTTATCATTACCCAAAGGAGTCTCAAAGTGGCTAACATTCTCCTTTCCCTTCCTCCCCCACAACAAACACTCTGTAAGGTGAGTGACGCTGAGAGACTTCAGAGAAGTGTGACTAGCCTAAGGTCACCCAGCAGCTGCATGTGGAGGAGCGGAGACGTGAACCCGGTTCACCAGATTACGAGTCCACCGCGCTTAACCACTACACCACACTGGCTCTCTTGAGAGGCAAAGGTGCCTAGAATAACAGAAGTCAAGGTGGAACACTTTGGTTTGGGCACACTTTAAGTAGGAGCTGGGCATGTCTCGGCATTTTTACTTTTGGGACTGCATTGCAGAATAAAAGAGAGGGAGAGAGAGACCTCACCTTGGGTGAGGAGCAATAATTCTTCAACATCAACTTTGTTGGACTGGTCATGTTGTCTTCCAAAGCAACTACTCTATTCCGAGCTTAAAAATGGAAAGTGTAATGCTGGTGGTCAACAAAAAAGGTTCAAAGACTGTCTCAAGGCAAATCTTTAAAAATGTAGTACAAACACCGACAACTGGGAAATATTGGCCTGTGAGCGCTCCAGTTGGAGAACAGCCTTTACCAAAGGTGCAATGGGCTTTGAAGACACTCGAACTCAGGATGCAAGGGAGAAACGTGCTAAGAGGAAGGCACGCTTGGCAAATCCACACCATGATCAGCTCCTGCCCGGAAACCAATGTCCCCACTGTGGAAGGACATGTGGGTCCAGAATTGGCCTCTACAGTCACTTAGGGACTCATTGTTAAACCGTGTTTATGGAAGACAATCTTATTCGGCTATGAGTGATCGCAGCAGCAGCAGAAGAAGAAGAAGAAGAAGAAGAAGAAGAAGAAGAAGAAGAAGGAGAACTCTGTCCCATTACACACACCCCTACTGGAGATTAAGCACTGTGTGTTTGTGTGTGTGCAAATTATCAAGTAAATTGATGACACGTGCCCATATTTCTCAGTGTTTGTAGCGGAGAGCTGGAGGAAAATTGGACTTTCTAATACCCTCACAGAGACCTCTGTTCTGCAATGGATGAAGTTTTGCAGTTGCGTAAACTAAAGAATACTGGGATTAATCCCCATTAACAAATAGCTAGATCTGTTATAACTCAATCCAAATATTTGTACAAAATATGGCTCCACCAAGCTTCATTTATTTCATTCTTAATGATGCAGACGTTTGAGTTTGATTCATGTGAAATTGTTTGAGTTCAGAACGCAAACACATTAACTTTTGCTCATCAAGGCATTTCAACAGCTTAATCAATTACAAAGTGATGTCTTAAAGACCGGCGCTGAAGGAAACGTTAAAGGTTTCACCTAGCAAGTTGCCTCATAGCCAAACAAGAACACTCTTTCATCATTGCATCTAGCAACAGAGCAAGCTGCCTTCAATCAAGCCAGGCCATTAAACCATAAACTCAGCATCATCCACACTTATTATAAATAATAATTTATTATTATTTATACCCTGCCCATCTGGCTGGGTTTTGCCAGCCACTCTGGGTGGCTTCCAACTGAATATTAAAAACAATAGTGTCAGACATTAAAAAATTCCCTAAACAGGGCTGCCTTCAGTGGTCTTTTAAAAGTAAAATAGTTGTTTATTGCCTTGACATCTGCTGGGAGGGTGTTCCACAGGGAGGGCACCACCACCGAGAAGGCCCTCTGCTTGGTTCCCTGTAACCTCACTTCTCACAGCGAGGGAACAGCCAGAAGGCCCTCGGAGCTGGACCTCAGTGTCCAGGCTGAACGATGGGGATGGAGACACTCCTTCAGGTATATATATATAGGAATGAGGCCGTTTAGGGCTTTAAAGGTCAGCAGCAACACTTTGAATTGTGCTCGGAAACGACATGTCGTGCTCATGTCCCATATCCTCCAAGTGTTCTGATTTCCCAGGGACAGTCCCAGAATTACAAAAGCCATCCTAGCTTCTGATTTGACCCCAGGATGCCCCTATTTTCCCCGCCAGCACTGCTGAGCTCGGGGAGGAGGATGAGGCAGCACTTGTTTTGAGCGGTGGCGGCACCTGTGGCAGTGGCTGGAAGATTATCCTGTTGCCTCTCTGTGGCTGCCACGACCAGCATCCTACTTTGGGCAGCTTGTGGCACCTGCTGTAGTGTGGGCGAAGAGGAGGAGAAGCTGCCGCTGCTGAGGTCCAGCCCCATGTGACCCCCTCTGGCTCTCAGGGGCAGATGAAAATGTCCCTATTTTCATCTAACAAATGTTGGAGGCTATGATGCCCTGCTTGTGGGTTTCCATGGGCATCTGGTGAGAACACGGTTGTAGACTAGATGGGTCTTCTGCCTGATCTAGTAGGGTTCTTCTTATGTTCCTATAAAAAAGGTAAAGGTAAAGGTACCCCTGCCCATACGGGCCAGTCTTGACAGACTCTAGGGTTGTGCGCCCATCTCACTCAAAGAGGCCGGGGGCCAGCGCTGTCCGAAGACACTTCCGGGTCACGTGGCCAGCGTGACATCGCTGCTCTGGTGAGCCAGAGCCGCACACGGAAATGCCGTTTACCTTCCCGCTATTAAGCGGTCCCTATTTATCTACTTGCACCCGAGAGTGCTTTCGAACTGCTAGGTTGGCAGGCGCTGGGACCAAACAACGGGAGCGCACCCCGCTGCGGGGATTCGAACCGCCGACCTTTCGATCGGCAAGCCCTAGGCGCTGAGGCTTTTACCCACAGCGCCACCCGCGTCCCTTATGTTCCTATACCAATGAGCAAACAATAAAATAATTGATTTCTTCTACCAAAACTGGGAAAAGGCCCTCAGGAGTCAGCAAACTTTTTCAGCAGGGGGCCGGTCCATTGTCCCTCAGACCTTGTGGGGGCCGGACTATATTTTGAAAAAAATAATAATGAACGAATTCCTATGCCCCACAAATAACCCAGAGATGCATTTTAAATAAAAGGACACATTCTACTCACAAAAACACGCTGATTCCTGGACCGTCCATGGGCCGGATTTAGAAGGCGATTGGGCCGGATCCGGCCCCCAGGCCTTGGTTTGCCTACCCATGCCCTAAGTCAAAATGCCTGCCACCCCCAAAATTTACGAAGATAGTAAAAGGACCTTCCAGGTAGGCGCCACAAACATTTCAACAGGAAACAAAGGAAAGCAAACCACCCATTTCAAGTACCTCGTTCCGGCATCATGAGGCACAGAAAAAAGCAATTACCAGAAATGAGCATGTATATGTTCAGGGCCACTTGCTTCATTGCAAAGTAAAATGGGCCGTATCCAGACCACCAAGCGTGCAGCACATACATCAAAACAGGATTGCTTGTCATCCCCGGCTGCCCTGGCTGATGAGAGCCAGTGTCTGAAAGTTAAGGTCACACTCAGGGTTGTGTGTGTGTGTGTGCACGCGCCGCAGCCGAGCTGACACATCTCATACTGCTCATTTTCGCCCACTCCTTGAAACATTATTTTGCCAGGCAGACCCCTAGTTAGAACTACTTCTTTCTTGCTTTTTTTTGAAGGAAAGCTAAGGCCATACCAATCCCAAGCCGTCCATGGTATTCCAGTGGTCTTGGCCCTCAACCAGGGTCTGTACTTCTTTGGAGAATGGAAAACATGGCGGAAGTTGCCTAACATTTAACAAATATTATTTATTCCCATATTTACACCTGAGTTCAGATGGAGGGAGTCCAGATCTTACAGCACGGTCATCTCAAAGAGGGGCTTGTTCCACACAGCAGTGCAGCACTGGGGTTCAAGGGATCTCTTCCTGCCTGCCTTTAACGAGCCAGCCAAGATGGTTCTGTCCATGGGGGCAACTGAAAGCTGTAGCTTAGCTCTTCTTTCCCCACACTTTGTTCTTGTTTAAAAATTTCCACTTGTGGGCAGCTCAATGCAAACACACACTGTGAAGGAGATGAAAATGAGATCAGGCATCAAAATGAGCTACCCAGGAGATGGGTAGTTAGAAAAGTCAATCATCAAATGAGACTCCGAGAAAGGATTAGATAACTAGTAGAGGGATTGCGGCAGCAGACTCGGAGATTTGAGATAGTTTAGATGCTCAAAGGGCTTATCATCATGCCTTAAACCGTGGGATGTTATTCAATAGATGTGTAACTGGATAGCTCACCTCTTTGTTTGTAGGCTTTTTTTTTCTGGTGACAATGGGTGGCCACTTAGAATGCAGTGGGTGCTTAAACAATGTGCCCATGTGGTTGCTTAAACCACATGGGGACCCAGTCATCTGTAGCACTCAGAGCTGGATCATTAGCAGCAGAAATGCATAGCCTTGCAGGATGAGGACCTAAGCTGGATAGAGCCTTAAGGAGCTTCCGCAGGAGGTACAATTTAGTGACAAGATCAGCTATGAGATGAGCCAAGACATTTTATGTCTTCCTCCTCCTCCTCCTCCTGCTCCTTCTGTTGATATCGATGATGATGGTGGTGATAATGATTTATATACCACCCTTCATCATAAGATCTCAGGGTGGTCCACAGAACAAAACACAGGATAAAAACAAGTAAATCATTAAAACAAAACAGCAAAACAATAATCCCCCTTCCCACAGAAACATTTAAAAGGCTGTCAAATATTAATCAGCCTAAGGCCTGGTTGAAGAGGAATGCCTAAAAATATATAACGATGGCGTCAGGCAACCACTTTTCAAAGCCAAGGAGAGGAAACTTTTGTCTCCAGGTATGTTGTCTCCAGGTATGATGGAGAATACGGGCATTTGGGCCAAGCTCTTTAGTCGCAGCACTCTGTGATGCTACATTAGGGCCCCCCAACCTGGTGTGTTTCTGGAAAATATTTCCACTCCTCCGCATTTGGCTTCTCAGGTGGAATTTGATAGCATCCCTAATAAAGGGATTTTATTCTGAAGAAAATGAGAGTGGGAACTAAAACGGCATGGCAGTGTCTTAAGCTTGTTTTTTTGTTTAAAAAGAAATATCCGTTCTTTGTAGAAGGTACAAGATGGCCTTGGATTTTACTTTATTATTATTATTTCAAAAATTGCTCTCAGTCAGGCACGATGTTGGCTTTATCACTCAGCTACATTGACTTCACTTTGGAAAACAAGGAGGGCCATCTGTTCCGGAGGAAATCAATACAGGATGGATGGAGTGGGAACAAATGGATCCAGCACAGCTTCGCCAATTGAGGAACAAAACATTTCCCAATGCTCCCATGCAGAAATGCCACCAGGCTTTTGCACATCTCCAAGTGAGCCCTCAGCCTTCTGAGATCGTTTCCCAGAGCACAAATTGATAGCACGTTCTGAGATAACATGTCTCTGGCAAGGCAGCCGGAGAAACACACACACACCCCTTGGAATGTGTCTGCATCCAACTTTCCCCCTGCCTCTTTCACCTGCGATCCATATTCTAAAAATACAAGAAGAGCCCTGATGGATCAGGCTAGAGGTCAACAGTGGCCAACAGATGCCTATGAGAAGCCCACAAGCAGGCTCTGGTGCATCCTCAAGCCCCTTCCCCTTGCAATTAGGGATGATAGATAGATAGGTCATTTATTATGGTCAAAGACCAGCTCACATAACATAACACAATAAAAACAGTGTTCATAAAGATAAAATATACAATCGGAGGAATTTGCAGCAATAGCTCATGAGTTAAAATTGAAATATATACATAGACCCGTACAACTGAGATTTCGGCTACCATAAAAAATTGACCCTGAGGCACCCCAAAGCATTTCCCCAAGAAGCTATTTTATTCTAGAGGACGATCTGTGCCTACAAATCTGGGCGCAGAATCTGGCTACCAGCCAGGTCGTCTTGTGATCTTTGTCTAAGAGGAGAGAATTAAGTTTAGACATCTGAAAGATCGGCAGGCCTCTTCAGCAAAGGATCAATGGTGTCTCTACGAATCTCAACATAAAACGGACATCTAAAAAATATATGTCCGGGGCTTCCTATTTCTTTTAAAGGGCAGGCACAAAGCCTCTGTGCGTATGGGACTCTTCCATAGGAGCTGGTGAGAACCTAGCAAAAGTAAAAGCCCTTCTTGCATTTCTGGATGTGAGGAAATAGAGATATGTTGCTGGAGTGGCTACGTATCTCCCATTCAATTAGGGATATAAGAAGGGTTTGTATTCCATCCCACCCAGGATTCATTGCATGCAGTGCTGCTTCCATTCTGCTGCAGTTTGTCTTCTGCCCAGAGCTACATTATTCATCTCGCTGTTTGCTATGGCAAAATTACGTAACTTACATAATTTACACAATCATTTATGTAAATTACCTAAGCTGCCCTGCCATTATGTTATTCTGGCCCTATTAATTTTAATGCAAAGGAAACAGAGTGAAAATGCAGGGAAAACGTAACCAATTGTGTCATTTGCAGACTGAAAGCAATCACAACGACTGAATGTTGATTGTGTTAATTTATTATTATTATTATTATTATTATTATTATTATTATTACAGTGGTACCTCTGGTTGTGAACGGGATCTGTTCCGGAGGCCCATTCACAACATGAATAGAATGCAACCCGCAGCGGCACATCTGCGCACATGCGGGTCGCAATTTGCCACTTCTGCACATGCACATGACGTCATTTTGCACGTATGCGCAAGCAGCGAAACCCAGAAGTAACCCTTTCTGGTACTTCCGGGTCACCGCGGGACGCAACCTGAAAAAATGTATTATGAAGCAAATGTAACATGAGGTATGACTGTATTCTATTTACACCCCGCCAATCTGCCTGGGGATTCAGCTACATTAGTAAAGAAAAAATTTTTTATATGCGTTATAACACTGTGACACCAGATAGCGCTGTGGAGTCCCGACTTTCACCAATGAGATTTCCCACTATGCGGTTTACAATGCATTTTCCTGAAACAATTCTTTTTTTAATGTGTCTAGATCCAGCCTGGGTTTCCCCAGCCACTCTGGTTGGCTTCCAGCACATATGAAAACGTAATAAAACACCAACCATTAAAAACCACTAAAAACTTCCCGATACAATAATAATGATGATGATAGCTCTCTTTCATACACACTTCAAGTGGGGTGAGTGGGATGACCAGGCCACACACATACAAACACTGTTTTTGATTTCCATTCCACCAGGGAACTATTTTCAGCATCATCTGCTTGTTGTTGTTTTAACCAGAGCTATCAAGGTAAATACAAAAACTCTATTTTTAATCAAGGGAAATGAAATGAAATGAAATGGGATACATGAGAACTAAGAAAACACTCTTTTCACTCTGATTAAAGGTAAAGGTAAAGGGACTCCTGACCATCAGGTCCAGTCATGACCGACTCCGGGGTTGCGGCGCTCATCTTGCTTTATTGGCCGAGGGAGCCAGCATACAGCTTCCGGGCCATGTGGCCAGCATGACTAAGCTGCTTCTGGCCAACCAAAGCAGCACACGGAAACACCGTTTACCTTCCCGCCGGAGCGGTACCTTTTTATCTACTTGCACTTTGACGTGCTTTCGAACTGCTAGGTTGGCAGGAGCAGGGACCGAGCAATGGGAGCTCACCCCGTTGCGGGGATTCGAACCGCCAACCTTCTGATCGGCATGTCCTAGGCTCTGTGGTTTAACCCACAGCGCCACCCGCGTCCCTCTTTTCACTCTGATTGGAACATAACAAATGCACTTGGGTCCTGTCTATTGACTTCCCCATGGTGGTCAGCTGATGGGAAGACAATGTACTGAACTAGATTGGCTTTGGCCTGATCTTTTTAAAGGTGGCATTAAAATTACAGTGTTACCTTGGTTCTCAAACTTAATCCATTCCGGGAGTCCGTTCGACTCCCAAAACAGTTCAAAAACCAAGGTGTGATTTCTGATTGGCTGCAGGAGCTTCCTGCACTCAAGCAGAAGCCATGTCAGACACTCAGCTTCCGACAAACCTTTGCAAACCAGAACACTTACTTCCGGGTTTGCAGCATTTGGGAGCCGATTTGTTTGACAACTTTGGGAGCCAAGGTACCACTGTATCATCATGCAGGCCTCCTCAAGGCAGTATTTATCAGTCCTTCTCCCCATTAAATCTGTGGCAATGTTAAGGATAGTAGGAAAGGATATATTGAATAAATATTATCCTTCCTTCACTCACACTAGTGAATGATGTAGCAGAGCAAATTCCCCTCAATATAGCTAAAATCTAGTTTGCAGATTCATTTGAATCTCTTAGTTAAGATTATTTCCTGGTGTCCACTTTAATCTCTCTTAAAAGAATAAAGACACAAGAGTCTTTCTGAGTAAAGTATCAGAAAGTTTACTCACATTCCAGTTCACGATTTGATCCCTGAAGGGAAAGGCTTTACTTAGTGGTTACATAAAGAAACTGTGTGAGTTCATCTCATAGGGAGACTGAACTCATGTGCTGCTGGCTGAGAGCCAGCAGACAGCAAAATTACAGTAAGACAACAAAATGGCTGCAGGAGAGCAGCATGGCAGCAAAAGATCAGCAAGACATGACAAGACAAAACTGCAAAGAATCAAGACTGCAACTGAGACAATGGCTGCGTGTCTTGGCTCTTTTGTGGAGTCAGCCAGGGCCACACCCATCTCCCAGGTCACATGCAGGGGGAGGAATATTGCATTTGACTGTACCAATGGATTGCATCCTATAAGATCCTCCCAACAACCCTTTGAAGTATGTCAGGCTAAGAAACGGTGGCTCAACAAAAGGTGACACAATAACCTTTATTGGCGAGTGGAGATTCGAACACGGATCTTGTATCTTCAGCCAAAAAGGTACCAGCACTCAACAGTTAGTAAGTTCAACACTTTTAACATTGGGAATAAAGGGTGTCGGTACTGCGTACCATTGAGTACCCCAGGAAAAAAACCACTGGTACTGAGAGTTGTTCAGAGACCCCTATTTCCCTCACAGGGCTACAATTCCCAGAGTGGGTGAACAATCAATCCCTATTCCCAAGGAACTCTGGGAATTGGAGCTCTGTGAGGGAGATGCAGGAGGTCTCCTACCAATTCTCAGCACCTGTAAGGAACCACAGCTCCCAGGCTGCTTTGCGGCACCCATGACTGTTTAAGGCAGGCAAAGGCAAACTCAGCCCTCCAGATGTTTTGGGACTACAACTCTCATCATCCCTGACCACTGGTCTTGTTAACTAGGGATGATGGGCGTTGTAGTCCCAAAACATCTGGAGAGCCGAGTTTACCTATGCCTGGTTTACGGTGCCATGACGCTGCTTGAAATACTGTACACACTGCAGATGAGGCCTAAATTAGCTCTAGAGACCTTGTCTTAGAATCACAGACTTGTAGAGTAGGAAGGGACCCAAAGTGTCATCTAGTCCAACCCTAAGCAATGTCTAAGCAGACACTGCTGGCTGTGCTACCTTTGGAGATCCAGGGAACAAAAAAAAGGGAGGAAGGGTGCTGGTGAAGTGAAACTGGGAGTTGGAAACTCCAGGGACTCAGCTACACTAGCAAAGAAAAAACGCTTTATATGCATTGTTTGTGAATTCTAACACTGTGACACCAGATGGCGTTGTGGAGTTCCATTTCTGCTAACCCGATTTCTCATACAAAGTTTGCAACGTGTTTAATTGAAATGCTTCTTTGATGTGTCTAGATCTAGCCCAGGTTTGCAACACAGCAGCCTCCCAGGAAAGGGCTTGGCTGAGATTTCTATAGCCTCCCTCTGAAGTTGAGTCGAGGAGGGCCTCAAACTATCTCACAATTTGCAAATGCTGCAAGAACGATCAGTTCCATAGGTCAAGACCCAGCTCTGCTGGGAAGCTTGCATACCTAGGTAAACAGTTGCCATCAAATTTCACATCAACGAAGATAACAAAATGCTGCTTTATTTCGGAGGATCTGCCATTGTCAAACTATCTTCATGCTATAAGACTTTTGCTGTGCCACGAATACCATGACTTTTGTGAATTTCAACACATTGTTTCCGTGCATCTGATATTTTCATTCGCTAGTGATGGTGGAGATACTTCCAGATTTTCGTTTTGGGACAGAATCCAAAGGCAGATGCTTGAAGGCATTTTGAGTGTAGCCAAAATTCATTGGGTGGGCTTCACATATCTCGCCCATGGAATTTCAATGAAAGGAGATGTTCAGGAGGATTTGGGGAGAATTCAAAACATGTGCTGGAATTCTAAGGGAGGTTAAAAGAAATTTGGTAAGATAAGTAAAGGGAATTCCCAGGAGGATAAGTTTTTCCAGGGGAACCTCCAGTTTCAGCCAATGCATGAATGGGGGAAGATGTCTCGAGAATCTTAAAAGAAACAAACCCTTTGGTGTGAAAAAGTGAGGGAGAAATATCCACATCCAAGCAATTAGTAGGTGCGCTATTGATTTGCGTGCTGGCTATTTTTATATATTGATTTAACACAATGTAGCCTGCACTCTGGCAACCTATAACCTATTTTTTGAGCAAAATAAATCAGAAACTATAATATATGAGAATGTTGGAAAGGAGGGAGAGAGGTGGGCAAAATGTTACCATCTGTCTCCTTTTTAAAATCACATCCTTTGTTGCAGAAAAAGCCAAAGGTTTCCATTAAAAACAAACAAAAACCAGCTGCCCAGTAGCCTTCCTGTAATAGTGAAATAATGGCCTGTTGGGGGGGGGGATCGCAAATATCCTCCTGCAAAATTCACTGTTAGTAGTAATTCCATAGTAATCATATTTCGGATTATCTCAGATGTGTTGAAATCGCGCCACTGAAAAGGTCATTTATTCCCAAGCATTAGGAGTCTAGTTTTCCCTCTACTTCCTTCTCTCGTTCCCTCTCCCTCAATATTTTGTTTTTCCACTGCAGAGTAAATGGGCACTAATTAATAATGAGATGCTGAATGGAGAAAGGTTTTTCAATTCAATGTTCCATCCATTAGAGACAGATGCATGCCGGGGTCTCTTCTCTCCTTTATTGCAGTCTTCTCTCCTTCAGTCACTCACAATCTGGTGACCTCTTAGTGTTGCTGGACTAAACTCCCAAGCAGCCAAGACCCAAACAACCAGGCTGCTTAATGGTGGGAAACCTGGTGCTCTCCTTGATGACATTGGATTACAACCCCTTTTGTGCCTGACCAAGGCTGGATCTAAACACATCAAAGACGCGTTCCAGTGAGAGCCCCAGAAATGGCCTGCTCCTTCAGAGCAGGTGTGGGTGTAGTGGTTAAGAGCAGTAGTCTTGCAATCTGGAGAACCAGGTTCACGTCTCCGCTCCTCCACATGCAGCTGCTGGGTGACCTTGGGCCAGTCACACTTCTCTGAAGTCTCTCACCTCGCAGGGTGTTTGTTGTGGGGGAGGAAGGGAAATGAAAATGTTAGCCGCTTTGAGACTTCTTAGGGTAGTGATAAAGCGGGATCGCAAATCCAAACTCCTCCTCCTCTTCTTCTTCTTCTTCTTCTTCTTCTTCTTCTTCTTCTTCTTCGCATTGTAAATTTAAACAGGGAAAACAGGTAGAGAAAACCGGGACTCCACAGCACCATCTGGTGGCTCACTGTTATATCACATATATAACACATATAAATCGTTTTTTCTTTACCAATGTAGCTGAGTCCCCATAGCCATGCTGATTGGGGATGATGGCAGTCGGAGTCCATTAATATCTGGGTTTAGTTAGGGCTGCCATACGTCTGTTTTTTCCTGGACACATCCGGAAATCAGGTTACAAAATGGCGTCTGCTGAAAAATGTAAGGGAAAACCCAGATGTATGATAAGTAGGGTGATTTTAAAAAACAAACTAACTTATTTTTTGGAGGGGAGACGTTCCCTCAAGAAGCTCAACAACTTCGCCTGCCCTCCTCACTTTTGGAAATATGGCAACCCTAGCCTAGTGAAGATGGAAGCCTTCTAGGGAATTAAGCTGACAGGTACAAAATGTTCAGATCTCATCTGGACCCTTCATCTATATGCTACATAACCATTAAGGCAATTTATTTAGAGACTTACAACAACTGGGACCTCCGTCCCAATATCCAGCTGTCTGCCAACCAAGTGAAATGCCCCATCCTTTCATTCCTAATAATCTCTGAGCTCAAAGCAGACTTTGCATTCAATTATTAAGACGAAAGAGGGTTCCCCCCCCCCCAAGCTTCGTCCTACCCAAACACCTTTTCCTCTCCTCTTTCCATCAGTCAGAAGGTGTGAGATTTGGAGAGGAAGAGCGCTGCATTGGCCCAGGCTCCAAGCCGAAATTATCCTGTTCACTGAGGCACAGGTGGAGCTTTTTCCTAACTTGATTTGGTCATTAAAAATCCTCTCTCTGCTTCAATACTTTCTCCCCGAGGCCCCTATCAGCACTCTCTTCTCCAGTGATTAGAATGCAGCCGATTGGCCTTCTGAACTTATTACAACCCTTTTTTCTAATGATCTCATAATGACTGCCAGCCTAAGCTGAGCAACCTGACAGATAATGATGTCAATTATGCAAAGCAGAAATGATGGCTTCAAACCTAATAGACTCGGTTCGCAACTGGGGGGGAAGGAGAGAAGCCGGGTGGATGAAAAAGAGAAGTGTTTATTTATAGTTTCACATATTAACTCAGTCATCTTTTACAACACTGGTGGAGGATAGAAAAGAGAGGGAGAGGGAAATAACACAAAACAGCACAAGGTCTCTAATGAAGCTTCTATTGATGCTACAGAGCTCTAAATGGGCACAATCCTCAGGGCAAAGTATCTGCACAAGAGAAAGAAAGAAGTGCTTCCTTTTCAGTAGGTCTTACTTTGCCATAGAGTAAGTCCTCCAGCAGCGTAGAGTGACACTCTTCTCTCAAAGCCCAGTTCAGGGGCTCTCAAAACCTAGAATGGATTCATATGAAGGACTGTATTAATTCTTATGCTACATAAAATCAGATTTAAAAGTATGGAGTCCTCTCACAACTGTTTATGGAAGAATGAACAGTGTAAAAACACAAATGAGTGATCCCTTTTCATTTGTTATAGGGATGAGTATGATGATTTTATAGTGCTTTGAACTAATGTGCCTAAGCGGTGTACAGTAAAATCAATACAGTGGTACCTTGGGTTACATACGCTTCAGGTTACAGACACTTCAGGTTACAGACTCCGCTAACCCAGAAATAGTACCTCAGGTTAAGAACTTTGCTTCAGGATGAGAACAGAAATCGTGTAGTGGCAGCGGGAGGCCCCATTAGCTAAAGTGGTGCTTCAGGTTAAGTACAGTTTCAGGTTAAGTACGGACCTCCAGAACGAATTAAGTTCTTAACCCGAGGTACCACTGTACTGTTACAGAGGTTGGGTGCCACCTTCACTCTCTACCAAGCGGATGCAAAATTCCAGAGGGTTCCATGCACTCACCCAGGGTCTGTGTTCCTTGGGGAAAATGAGACAGGGCAGAGACTGTTGTAGCTTTAAGAAATATGGTTTATTCACCTATTTACACCTTCCGTCTGCATGGAGGGAGTCCAGATCTTACAGCATGGTTATCTCAAGTAGGACTGGTTTCCAACAGCAGTGCAGTAGTGGAACCAAAGGCATCTTTCCCAGCCAGACTTCATCCAGCCTGCCTGTTTTCCCCCTTCATCTTCCCAGCACACCTTGCTAAAAGACTCTCCTTTCCTGCCATTTCACACCCAGTTACTCTGTCTGCCCAGACCCAAGTTTCCTCTTAGATGGGCCATCAAAACCTTTTCTGTAGGTCTTTTTAGTGGTTCCCTCATTTCAAGAAGTGAGGTTATAGGGAACCAGGCAGAGGGCCTTCTTGGCAGCGGCGCCTGTCCTGTGGAACACCCTCCCAGCAGATGTCAAGGAAATAAACAGCTATCTGACTTTTAAAAGACATCTGAAGGCAACCCCGTATAGGGAAGTTTTTAATGTGTGATGCTTTAATGTGGTTTTATAATTGTTGGCAGCTGTCCATTTTGAGAGCTGTGCTAAGCAGTGTAATCTATAACCCAGCCCATTTTGTACAGTTTAAATGGTTTGTCCTCCTGGCTTGTGCAAACGCCGTGTTCATTTTCTGTGGTTGTTTGAAAAGCCAGCATCTGATTGTGTGGCCTTGATGGGTCTTAAGGGTAGTGGGAAGGGGGCCAGCAAGAACGGAAAAGAATTCTTGTTCCAAGCAATGATGTGCGGTTGTTGTTGGTTTTTTCCCATCATAGGAAGCATTCCACAATGCGGACATTTTCTCCCTTGCCTCTGAGATCAAAGAAGCCCTAATGGCATTAATGGGTGGGCAGCATTTTCTATTACAGTGGTACCTTGGGTTACAGACGCTTCAGGTTACAGACTCCGCTAACCCAGAAACAGTACCTTGGGTTAAGAACTTTGCTTCAGGATGAGAACAGAAATCATGCGGCAGCAGCACGGCAGCAGCGGGAGGCCCCATTAGCTAAAGTGGTGCTTCAGGTTAAGAACAGTTTCAGGTTCAGAACGGACCTCCAGAACAAATTAAGTTCTTAACCCGAGGTACCACTGTACTTTATTAACAATATTGCATTTCAGCCCAGCGAGAGGCTCGTTTCAGCTCCATTACAAGTGCTGTCACACAAAGAGCTCTGGACATTTATTGCAGGAAGTGGGCAGGGAGCGATGTCTAACTCTGGAACCACAGAAATTAGAAATGGAAAAAAAAAACCCTCTGTGAAATTAATAAGGTGCCTAATTGATTCTGAGCCCATAAAAGAATTTGTTCCTGCAGTATTAATGATAATTTGTCCAACTGAAGCTTCAAAGAGTGGAGTTTTCCAACTTTGCTGAGGTTCCCCCCCCCACCTGTACTTGTTCCCCCCTTTTAACCTTCTTCCAATTCCCTTCTCAGGAATATTTTCTGCCTTATAAAGATGGACATCTACGATTTTATAATAAAACAACAACTGTGGGGCCCTTTTACTGGGGCTTGCAGGTAGCACAATACTAATACTAGCAAATCAGTCTATTAAGCTTAAGCTAAGAAATAGTATTCTCTATGAAATTGAATATCAATATACGTATCAATGCTTCGAGATTAGACCACTGAAGAAGCCCGGAAAACTATCTCGGGAGTGTGCTACCTGCAAGCCCCAGTAAAAGGGCCTCATTGGGGGCGAACAGCGGCCTCTTGATTACTTGGACTGCCAGGGCGAAACAGGGGCAAAACGCTGGTACCCTGTCTACAACTCCATTAACATCCACCTACAACTTCACTGGCATCTCTCGGTATTGTGAACAACACCAAACTTACCTTTTGTTGGTATCTACATGAACTTACCTAAAAAGATAAAGAAAACAAAAGACTGAGTTAAGCACTTGAAAAATCCATTGAAGAAGAGTTTGGATTTGATATCTCGCTTTATCACTACCCGAAGGAGTCTCAAAGCGACTCACATTCTCCTTTCCCTTCCTCCCCCACAACAAACACTCTGTGAGGGGAGTGAGGCTGAGAGACTTCAGAGAAGTGTGACTGGCCCAAGGTCACCCAGCAGCTGCATGTGGAGGAGCAGAGACGCGAACCCGGTTCCCCAGATTGCAAGACTACCGCTCTTAGCCACTACACCACACTACACCACATTATAAGTTCATCTAAGGTTGGGTAGTTCGCAAATCTCTGTGGCTTTGCATAAGGCTTTGTATTTTCCCCAGAAGATTCATAAAGAATGTATAATCATTTTGGTAATTATTGTGTGTATATTAGTCGCCAACGTGTTGCATGAGTCGTACTACATCTATCAGCAGCACAGGTTGCATTTTTCTAGCCTCCAGCTGTGATGGCAGAACATAGCCATCATGGCTAGAAGCCATTGATGGCCTTCTCCTCCAAGAAATTGCCCAATTCTCTTTTAATGCTATCCAAGTTCGCACATGACAGCACATGTGCTGTTGTTTACCCTAAGGTCCCAGATTGCTTAGATTACCTGTGTGCTGAAGAAAGCCCAGGCTCACACGCTTTCCACCACTGGTGGCATAACGCATCATTAAAACTGGAATATATGCACATCAGCAGTGCTGGCTGGTTCCTATTGGAATTGGAAGGGCAAAAGGCAGGGAGATGCAACTGCAGGTGGAGCCCCAGAGCCAAAGATAGGCAGAACCAACTAATGTTGGCTTTGTCTCCATCCTCCTCTCTGCTGAGCTCTTCAAGGGCAACATTGAGCTGGACCAGGTAGGAGGAAGCTGGCAGGCCAGGCTCACCCCCTTGGCTGGTTGTCAGTAGAAGGCAAAGAGGGCTGGCTAAGGGCAGGCTGATGATTACAAAATAAAACCAACGGCGTTTTAAGTTTGAAGATAACTAAAGATGGATCAAGAGTAGAAATAGCAAATTTTATAAAGCAATTGGATTTTAAACAGTGAGATGATATGCTGGAAAGCCTGGACAATTTTTTTATTTTCTGACATCAGAAAAACATAATGCTTAGTTTGCAAAGGGCATCCCATAGGTCAATGTTTAAGGAGCCAACCGGATAGTTGTCAAGTGCTACAGAAATCCAGAGTGGAGTCCTGAATAATAATAATAAAAAATTAATAATAAATTATCATTTATAGCCCTCCCTTCCCGGTTCAGAAAACCGGGCTCAGGGCGGCTAACAACAAATTTAAAATACTTAATTGATGCAACAAAAAACAGCACAAAATACAGTATAAAATGTGAATAACAATAAATTCAGAATTCAAAAATCAATTTAGGTGGAAATCCACCCAATAAACATTAGATGACCACCAGGGCTAGCTGGCTAAATTAGTCCTGTTTGGGCCAGTGAGGCGGCCAGGGGAGAATTAGCTGTGGGATCCCAGAGTGGGTAATCTTCATAAAAAGGGGAGGGGGAGGCAAGGAAGGGGAATAAGAGATCAGGCTAAGTTCAAATTGAAAGTCAGGCGGAATAGCTCTGTCTTACAGGCCCTGCGGAAGGAAGTTAAATACTGCTGGGCCCTGGTCTCATGGGACAGAGCAATCCACCAGGTTGGAGCCATCACTGAGGAGGCCCTGGCCCTGGTTGAGGATAATCTGACTTCCTTAGGGCCTGGGACCTCTAAACTATGATTATTCATGGACCTTAAGGTCCTCTGCGGGGCATACCAGGAGAGGCAATCCCATAAATATGAGCACAGTTGGAAGACAGTTGGACTGTGCCATGTACACCACTTTCAGGCTAGTACCAGACATCTTGCTCTGTTTTCCTTTGGACCAGTGAAGCCGAGATGGGGCTCTTGTCTTCTGGGCAGCCCAGGACCTTCATACACAGTGTCCAGGCTTGCACCCCAGGGAGGTCACTTTGGTGCTGCTAATGCAGCAGTTTGACTTCACCACCAGAGGCGTACTCCATTGCCTCTTGAGACAGATAGATGCCAGCAACAGTCCAGGACACCTAGAGGGCAGCAGGTTGGGGAAGGCTGTCTTAGAACATCAATCTGCATGCTGTAGATTCTAAGATCACGTGACAGGACGCTGCAGCAATACAGTATTCAGCCCAGGATAGAACACACACACACACACACACACACATATGAGAGGTGGCCATTAAAACACCATTAAGAAACAAAGAAAGTTTCGTTCCTGCTTAATAAAAAAGGAAACTTAATGTAGTTATTTGCTCCCGCAGGGAGGTGGCACAGGAAGAACTGACACCATGGGGAATAACCACAAAGCCAGTTTATATCTGTAACAGCAACGTTTTGATTTTCTCAGCATGCAGTTACCTACAGTTTTGATGGACAGGGGAATTACACTGTCTATCTAGAGAGGGAAACGACATAGCTGTAGTTATTAAAGAGTTCTGGAGAGGCACAGGGAGGGGAAAAGGAGCTTTGTGCTGCAAATGTGCCCTACATTTAATCAGCGGCGGAAGGAAGGAATCACGCTTCTCAGATGTAACTAACGGTTCAGCCCTGCGCACGTCTACTCAGAAGCAGGGACGGGGAAGGAAAAATGATTCCGTTCGCATTTAAAGGCAAACCTACCTAATTGGCCATTGCCAAAACATCATGTGAGCTGAAAGACAGCGATGTTTCAAAATTTTCTGTGGGCAACCACAATCTGTCCCCAGATTCTTGCTTTCATCTAATGAGCTGATGCTCTTTGCAGTCACCAAAGTCCATCTGTAGATGTAGTTCAGTAATATGGCATAGCTTATTCAGGACTGTGCAATTTCAGATGATGGGGCTGGGGATGCAGCATGATTGAATGCTCCCTTATGGTGGGGGGTGGAGACCCTTGTGCATATTAAAGTATGTGGGGTTCATTTCCAAAGGCAAGGTCCGTCACCCCTACCCCCACTCCCACCGCATGGAAGAGCCTTAAGATATGACTCCCTGAACTGACAATCTCAGGTGGTACAGACCATCGTATAGAGAACTGACACATTTGTGGACAATTTAGAGCTGGAGCCTTTTAAATGTGCAAGGAAGGTTCCCCCCTCCATATGAGGGACCCATTGAATATTTCACCCCCTTTATTGCATTCTAATTGGGGTGTTAGGATGTATCCAAAATGAAGCTAATAACTGAGCCGATCACATCAATGTACAGTCATACCTCGGTTCCTGAACGCCTTGGGTTCCGGCTCCCGAACGATCGAAAACTGGAAGTGAGTGTTCCGGTTTTTGAACGTTCTTTTTGAAGCCAAATGTCCGACAGGGCTTCCGTGGCTTACGATTGGCTGCAGGAGCTTCCTGCAGCCAATCAGAAGCCATGCTTTTCGAACATTTCAGAAGTCAAACGGACTTCCGGAATGGATTCTGTTCGACTTCTGCGGTATGACTGTGCTTCAATATAAGCTTGAATAGCAAGCAACTGTTTAAGCAAAGCCCAATTGAGTCTTACACACACACTCAGGGTTGGGCAATCTGTGTCATTTCCAGACTCCAGTTCCCATCAGCCCCAGCCAACATGGCCAATGATCAGGGATGATGGCAGTTGCAGTGCAGAAACAACTGGTTGGAGTCATGTTTGATACCTTTGGCAGTCCCTGTCTTGAGATACCCGGAACATTTACACCAGGAAATGCAGGTTCTACCTCTGGTGGCAGAGACTGAGGTGGATGTTGGAGGACAGAGCTGTGCATGTCACACAACCTGCCCTGTGCCAGCCGCCAGTCCATGTTGTTGTGTGCCACCTTGTCCTTTGCCTCAGGCAGAAAGATGTCTTGAACTGGCCCTGACCGAGGCCAGGAGAAAATGGGACATCCTATTCACACCCGATGCCTGTCCTGTGGTTGAGGCCAAGTGAAATTTCATACCTTCTGGGCCAAGAGGCAACTGGTAGCCCCAGAAACTCTCCTGAGTGCCATTTCTAGCTGCAATAATGCCAACCTTGAGTTGATGGGCCATGTTGCATTTAAAGCGGCTAAAAGATTGTTTCACAGACAGCTCCCAGCAGACCGTGTTTATTCCATCCCAGACTCCTTTGCCAATCCTCCTTTTTATTCCCCCATACCTTCAGGGTGTTTATAACCTTTGCCTTCTCTTTCCCCAGCTCTCAAGGATGCTCCGGGACAGCAATCTTCATTTGCTCCTTCATTAAAAGACTAGATATAGATCGGCAGTCTGTCTTGTGAACCGTCAAGTAGCATCAAGGGCCAGCATGGCTGTTGATTTAAACCTAGTTCTGGGCAAATATTTCCTCTCTCCTTCACACCATCTCCTATGCTCGTGCAAATCGCCGCTTTCTTCAAAGGCAATGCAAAAAATAAAATAAAAAATGTTTCTAGTAATGGGAGTAGAATAATAATAATTCCAAAACATCTGTGGAACCCCCTAGAATTTAAATGAAGAAGAAATATCACACAGGGAGTGGACAGTGGTTCCTTTGGCAAAATGTAATTATACATGGCTTGCTGCCTTCATGAATTAGCTGCATAAAGTGAACTGAAGCAGGTAAACCTGGCATAAAAATTATGGGGGAACTATTAGGACTCCGGTCAAATATCTCATAGGAACTGCTGCCTTATCAGGGCCTAATAGATAGCAGTCAAGTTGGTTCATTAAGAGTTCATTCTGACATTATATGGAAGGTTGCTGTGATCACCCAGGAGGTTCTGTTCCTGAAGAGAAGGCTGCTGCATATTCACTGTCACAGAAAAGAATCCCCAGCAGATATCAGTTCTGCAAAGTATTATCATAGAATAGAATCATAGAGTTGGAAGAGACCACAAGGGCCATCGAGTCCAACCCCCTGCCAAACAGGAAACACCATCAGAGCACTCCTGACATATGGTTGTCAAGCCTCTGCTTAAAGACCTCCAAAGAAGGAGACTCCACCACACTCCTTGGCAGCAAATTCCACTGTCGAACAGCTCTTACTGTCAGGAAGTTCTTCCTAATGTTTAGCTGGAAACTTCTTTCTTGTAGTTTGGATCCATTGCTCCGTGTCTGCTTCTCTGGAGCAGCAGAAAACAACCTTTCTCCCTCCTCTATGTGACATCCTTTTATATATTTGAACATGGCTATCATATCACCCCTTAACCTCCTCAACTCCAGGCTAAACATGCCCAGCTCCCTTAGCCGTTCCTCATAAGGCATCGTTTCCAGGCCTTTGACCATTTTGGTTGCCCTCCTCTGGACACGTTCCAGTTTGTCAGTGTCCTTCTTGAAGTGTGGTGCCCAGAACTGGACACAGTACTCCAGGTGAGGTCTGACCAGAGCAGAATACAGTGGCACTATCACTTCCCTTGATCTAGATGCTATACTCCTATTGATGCAGCCCAGAATTGCATTGGCAGCCAAAATTGCATTGGGTCCACACAAACAAACAGTTGCTTTATTTGTTTGCCTCTGTTTAGAAACCGCCCCTCCTCACATTGTAAACTCAGGGCAGTTTCCAATAAGATGCTTAAAACAGAATTCAGTAAGGACACCAGAACATTAACATGATATGATTAAGCAATGTAAAAAAAAGTACTAAATGCCAAATAAAATCAGGTAATCATCAAGTTGAGGCCCAGCACAGTGGTGGGTTTTGGGCTCTCAAATTTCAGTGGCACCCTTTGCAGTGCTAAAGGTTGGCACCTCCCCACCTCTCGCACCCCATTGTTTTGGCACCCACTGCTGTACAGCACCCAGTGTGACCACAACAGTCACACCACCCTAAAACTGCCTCTGAGTTAAAAGCCTGGGAGAATAGGAAGCACAGGAACACATCTACCACTTTCAGAGCGCTTCCCAAACCCCTGACAACCAGCTGATTGTTGGCTGTTTCAAAATTACTGGATAATGTGCTTTGAAACCCCTACATTGCTTGCTTCCTAAGCACAGGACTGGCAAAGCTTGTTCAGCTCTGTGTGCAGCACTTCCCAAACTCCTGACAACTAGCTGGTTGTTGGGCATTTGGGAAATGCTATCACAGGGCTGAGCAAACCCTTTGAAGCATCTCTCCTTGCCTGCCAAATCAGCTAATATGGATGCATAGAGATAAATATCTGGCCTGGTGGGCTAAAAAGTCAGACCCTCCAAGTGTCCCTATTTTCCAAGGACAGTCCCTGATTTACAGAAGCTGTCCTGGTTTCTGATTTGATCCCAAAATGTCCCGCTTTTCCTTAGGAAGTCTCTATTTTCATCAGAGAAATGTCAGAGGGTGTGGAGTTATGCACCCCCAGAGCCAAGGTGATGCAACCTTTAGAAGACATTTGAAGGCAGTCCTGTAAAAATGTTTTTATATATGTTGGAATATATATATACGCGGTGGCGCTGTAGTCTAACCCCTGAGCCTCTTGGGCTCACTGATCAGAAGATTGGCGGTTCGAATCCATGCAACGGAGTAACCTCCCATTGCTCGGTCCCAGCTCCTGCCAACCTAGCAGTTCTAAAGCACATTAGTGCAAGTAGATAAATAGGTACCACTGCGGAGGGAAGGTAAATGGCATTTCCATGCGCTGCTCTGGTTTCGGTGTTCTGCTGTGCCAGAAGCAGCTTAGTCATGCTGGCCACATGACCAGGAAAAACTGTCTGTGGACAAACGCCGACTCCCTTGGCCTGTAAAGCGAGATGAGCGCTGCAACCCCAGAGTCGTCTGCGACTGGACTTAACTGTCAGGGGTCCTTTACCCTTTTGATATGTTGGAAGCTGCCCAGAGTGACTGGGGCAACCCAGACAGATGGGCTGGATATAAATAATAATATGATTATTAATATGGAAGAGGACGTTCCTATTTTTATCAGAGAAATGTTGGCGGGTATGAAAAGCTTCCCCACTCCTGCCCTATGTGAACATGGGAAGTTGCACCAAATGCATTTCCCTCAATGGTATGGTATCAACGTGTCCAATTTGCAAACATTATTTTAGCAAGAAAATCTTAACAGTTAGTTCTGCTGTCACAGGCTTTTTGATTCCTTGGATGAAAGAGGAGTGAAGCGTGCTCTCTTGTTTTTTCACTGTGTTGCAGTGGAAAAGTTCTATTTGCCACAATCAAAATGCCTTCTTCCACCTGCAAGCTGCCTTAAATGAATCCATCCATTGCAGCTGTCATATCAGAGCCCGTCAGTGATGCAAAATCCACATTCAAACAAAAGGGTTCACCTACCGCCCTTATCGCCCCTCATCACAAAGCCCAAGGACGCCCAAGTTCCATTCATAATTCACAAAGAAAGGTTTCTGTGCCTGAAGACACAAAATAATCCAAGGTTACCGGAGCATCTTTTTTAGCTATTTAATCTAATCTTTTCAACATCAAAGGATCCAGGTGTTTTGCCAATTCTACAAGGGCAGAGGCAAAGGAGAATTTGGGAAGCATAGGAGTCATAAGGGTCGTTAAGGAAATGTTGGCTCATTGAGGTGGCGCTGTGGGTAAAAGCCTCAGCGCCTAGGGCTTGCCGATCGAAAGGTCAGCAGTTCGAATCCCTGTGGCGGGGTGCGCTCCCGTTGCTTGGTCCCAGCGCCTGCCAACCTAGCAGTTCGAAAGCACTCCCGGGTGCAAGTAGATAAATAGGGACCGCTTACCAGCGGGAAGGTAAACGGCGTTCCGTGTGCTGCACTGGCTCGCCAGATGCAGCTTTGTCACGCTGGCCACGTGACCCGGAAGTGTCTGCGGACAGCGCTGGCCCCCGGCCTCTTGAGTGAGATGGGCGCACAACCCTAGAGTCTGTCAAGACTGGCCCGTACGGGCAGGGGTACCTTTACCTTTAAAACAATTGCTTTGTGGAAATATAGTGGTGATCAGATGTAAAAGACAACAAGATGCTTATATGTTTTAACAATTACGAAGAGGATGGAATCATCATAGGTTTGGCACCTACACCCTAGACTATACCACCAGTTATATTTTTACGTAGAACACCTGAGTTTTTAAGACATGAACACCATTGAGCTAAGTATTGTCTATTTTGACTTGCAGAAGTCTCAGCCCTTCTGTAGCATTTTTTGCCCCTCTTCCAGACCAATCATAAAGAGGCTTGGTTGTATCTCAGCTCCTCCCTCCCCCAGGGACCTAATCTGGGTTTGAGCCTTTGTGCCAGAAATCTCCAACCCCATCTAGGGATTGTTTTATTTCTAAGAAACCTTAATTGGCTGTTGTTGTGATGGGAGTTTTGGTCATGGGGAAGCCAACCAAGCCAAACTTCTAGAAGCTATTCATCCTATGGCCTGTCGTTGTAATCTGTCAAGCCTTTGCCTGACATCTAAAAACTTAAATCACTTATAGTTTCTAAAATTGGACAAAATTAGACAGTCCTGTATTGGTATAGTGTCCATTGTAATGAAACACGTCAATAGAATTTCACTTGAGAGTATCTTGCTGATGTGGAATGTAGTGAGACATAGCCTTCTGTTGAACTGGAAACTTTTAAGCCTTGGAACACATGGATGATGTCCTAGGTAGATAGCCATGCTGAGGTCTTGCGCATAAGAACATTTTGCTGACTGCACAACAGGAATTAGATGTTTCCCCAGAAATCTGTGCGCACAGGCATGCATGCCTACAAATACCAAGGCTTAGTTGTAGGGTCAGTCTGTCATTTTGCTATCTATTGTGACAGACAAAATGGTGGTGTTCTCCTTGCCCCAGGCCATGTACATAAACCAACTTGACCAGTGGTTGAGTCTTATGTGTAGATACTAGCGACGTAATAGTGACCTCCACTGCACCTCAGTGAAGCAGGGTAGTTTTGAAGGTCCACTGCAAGGCACAGGGCATTCACAACTCTGTCCTCCAACAGATGTGGTCTCAGGAGAAACCACCAGGGCACCATTGCCATTCTCTCCTCACTTTGAAGCTGTCTCACTCTTCTGAATGTTAGGGCTGGCCCTATTCCATTGCTTCGCCAAAGGTGCTAGATTACAGGGGTCAGCAAACTTTTTCAGCAGGGGGCCGGTCCACTGTCCCTCAGACCTTGTGGGGGGAGGAGACTATATTTTGGAGAAGAAGAAAAAGAATAAATTCCTATGCCCCACAAATAACCCAGAGATGCATTTTAAATAGGGGCCACTAGGTGACGCGTTGGAAGATGGCCGACAATAACATCTCTCTGACCCATACGAGGTATTAAAGGGCTGCTATGGGAAGTTGGCAGCCTTCCTGGCCCCCCCAAGGGTATGGGGGGGACTGCCCTGCCAGCGGTGTTCATAATGCACCCCCTGATCCGAGAGACGGGGGTGCGGAACACTTGGCACAAGCCCTCGATGGAATCAGATCTTCCCGACGGCGATTCCAATCAGCGCGTGCTGGTTGCTTCAGCTTGGAATTATAATTGGAAATAATTGGAAATAACGGATTGGAAAGAAGGCTGAAGCACATATATCAAGTGAAGCTCGACGATAAAGACTGCTGATTAATGCATCTCTGTGACCGGGAGTGACGGATGGATAAGTAAATCTTTTGATGAATTACCACTATGAGAATGTAAGGCTGGAACGAAGGGGGGGGGGTGGAGGAAAAACTCTTTCTATTTTCTTTGCATGATATGACTATAATAATCCTCCACCCCAGAAAGAAATAAGATCATCGCGTTTTAATAATCATAAACAGAACTTTAAGACTGTGTGGGAGGAAATAATTACAATAAGAGAAGATCGAATGGCGAGAAGGAGGAAAATTTCTATGACGCAGTTAAAAAAATATGGCGTCTCGCCAAGACAGGCTGGCCGGAGAAGGAACAGAAGGAACAGGGGGAGGAGATTCAGGACTACTTGAAAGAGAAGAAATGTTGGAATGCAAGTTTGACCTGACAGAGCCCCCTGATTTGTTTGATTTATTGGGCTAGCCTGAGGAAAAATAATGGACCGACCGAAGATTAACTTTGTTTATGGAAGTATTTAACAGAGGTCGTTCCTGAATAATATGAGCTTGGAAGAGCACAAAACCCACACAGAGACGCCAAATCTTCAATCTGTTTGTGAAAATCATCAGAGATCGCAAAGAAAGGAATAAATGATAACAACAAGAAGAGAAAGAAAGTAATAAAGGTCTATCCGAATCGAACTGGATGGAACTGTTTAATAAAAGCAGCAAATAAGTGATGTCTGGAGTCATCTGGAATTTTGGACTCGTGCGGAGCTTGATGTATGGGTACCCCCCAAAATTTTAAAATTTGGCTGTATAATCTGGAACTAATGTGATTTGAACAATGTGATGTGATTGGTCTGTTAATAAAAATTATTTCAAAAAAAAAAAAAAGAGATGCATTTTAAATAAAAGGACACATTCTACTCATGTAAAAACACACTGGTTCCCGGACAGTCTGTGGGCCGGATTTAGAAGGTGATTTGGCCGGATCCGACCCCCGGGCCTTAGTTTGCCTACCCATGTGCTAGAACATTGAGAGAAAACACATATTCTTAAGCCCCTGTGCTATCCACAGAGCATTCTCTCCCAGTTAGAATGAAATGTGGCTGGACTAAATTGAATGGCCACCCTCATGGCTTCCTGTAGCTTCATCTTGTATTTGCAAGGCTTCTGGCCTAAATATTTGAGGAAAGACATATGGTTGAAGCAGGCTCTGCTGAAGAACTGCAGAGCAGCTGGCATCCATAGGGTGAGTTCTAGCTGGAGAGCCAAGCTTTGAAGAGCATTAGTCCTCTGGCTAGTGGCTTCAGCCAGTCCTTCTCCTCACTTCTGCATTTGATTGGAAACATGGCCAGAGAATCAGTGTGCCTATATTTAGAACTCACCTGGTCCAAGGATAATGCCGGCCTCATACACACCAGAAGGGCACCAGATTGCTTCAGCCTTTGATGGCTGAGCCAGATGTCTATGTGCCATAATTGCCAGAAAGTGGATATTTATGGGATTTGACCACGCAGCACAGTGAATCCCAGTTTAGGGCCTGTATCTGATCCAAAACTTTATTAAAACAGCTTGGCTGTGGAATCAAAGCTGCTCTGAGCTGCCCACCTTTTGATCAGTTCCAGCACAATATGCAAAGAATCTCCTGAGGAACAGAGTTCTTCCTGCTAAACTCTCATATCACACCAGTCCAGCTAAGCTTCCGATTAAAAGCTGGGATTTGGGATTCCTGTCCAAATGTTAGCAAAACCTTTAGTAATGCCCTTATCTTTGAAATACCAAAAATTGGCCGTGGAAGGATTATCCTCAAAGCAGAGCCACATCAAGACTTGCTCTCCAGTCCAGCCACTCCTGGAATAAGGCACGGCAGAGGCTATTGGGTTGTCCCAATCTAATTGGCTTTCATCTATCCCAGCAGGCTGGTCAGTTGTTAGGGTAATAAGATACAAAGCAGGAGGAATGTTGACAGGTACAGTTTGTTATTCCAGAGTGAGAAAAGCAGTGCTTGTAGAAATCCCCTCCTCTTTGCAAGTGTATAAAGGCATCGGAGCCTTGATCCATCTCCAGATCAGCCAATGGTTTTTCCCAAAGCAATTCGAGAGCACCACCTCCACCTGCCTCGTTCTTCTCAGATCAGGACTTCTTCTTGTAGGATGTGAAACACAAGAGCAGTCAAGTACAACATTCCTAGAGTGAACATGTTTACACATGGGGAGGGATGTTTGTCCAGCCAGCAGGTAAACTTCCTGTTTCCTTCTGGACTGGGACAGACTTCCTCTGCATGTGACTGGAGGTGGGTGTGGCCTCACCTGTGCAGGTAATGACAAAAGCACAGGGCAGGGCAGCCATCTCTCTCTCTTTCACAACATGCATCGAAGACACAACATCTACTGAGCCAAAGATGCCCTCTGGGCTTCCAGCCAAGAGAGGACAAAGGGACTGTCTTCTTAAGAGATAGATTCCAAGTGTATGTCACTTCATTAAGCTAAGTCTGCCTTCTGGGGTCCAATTGTGAACAGAATGTGAGTAAACTCTTTTTATACTTTTGTAAAAGACTGTGTCGTCTCTTATATTTTATGAGGGAATAAGGGGAAAATACCAGAACAGTTATTATAGAGGCTTTAGCGAGCCTGAGCAAACGCATCCGTTGCAACGTTTAAAATAAGGGGAATGTTACTCTGCTGAAATTGTGGAACTTGTTAACACAAGTTGGATAAGGATACAATCAGACAATATATCCTCTCTTGCATCCCTGAACATTCCCACACTTCTCCCACCTGTGAGCCTTTTACGGAATCTGCTACCTGTAATACTTCCCTGCAAGACTACATCAAGTGCAACCGATTTAAAATGTGAACCTGCATCCAGAGGAACCTGATGACATATAGGTACAATCTCCAAGGTCACATTCATACTGTTGCATGCCACCCCAATCTCCAACTGGTGAGATATTTCAGGGGTTCCAGCCATTTACCCGGAGTTCATGTTTCCTTTCAGAAATGAGGCACAATGGAGACTGTGGTATCTTTATAAGATTTGGTTTACACACATCTTATGATGGAGGGGTTCACAGCATTAAAACCCCAAAAGGCTATTGTATCTCTCAAAGTTTGCTCTGATTCTCTCTCCAACTTGCTGCTTTACTTGTCGGTCACAGTGCGGTGTGGTGGTTGAGGGCGGTAGTCTTGTAATCTGGGGAACCGGGTTCGCTTCTCCACTCCTCCACATGCAGCTGCTGGGTGACCTTGGGCCAGTCACACTTCCTTGAAGTCTCTCAGCCCCACTCACCTCACAGAGTGTTTGTTGTGGGGGAGGAAGGGAAAGGAGAACGTTAGCCGCTTTGAGACTCCTTAAAGGGAGTGAAAGGCGGGATATCAAATCCAAACTCTTCTTCTTCTTCTACATCACTGCACTCTGGTTTTGTCCTTCTAACTAACCGTGAGCTAGGAGAGGGGTCACACCAATTTGCCTCACATGCAGAACTCCTTTCTTTTCCCCCCTCTTAATGGCACATCACCAAGGCTATCGCCCCAAGAAAGGAAGTTTGCCTGGCTTATATTGTAACACTTGCTGTATCCAGGGATTGGAAGGATCTTGCATATAACCTTCATTCCTGTCCCACTCCCCAAACCACCTTATAACAATACCATACATTTAAAGTACTCTTATGCCACTTTAACAGACTTAACTCCCTCCCCCACAAAAAAAAAAGAATAATGGGAACCATAGCTTACTCATCATTCCCAGAACCAGTAGAAACTACAGCTCCCATTATTCTTTTTTTGAGGGGGGAGGAGCCAGGATTGTTAAAAATGTGTTTTTAAATAATAATAATAATAATAATAATAATAATAATAATAATAATAATAAAATGTGTAATATGGATTTGACTTAAGTGGCACTTTGCTAAAGACTCCTGAGAGCTAGAACCTGAGCCCCAGTCACCTTATTTATGTCTTTCTCATTCAATAGATAAATAACTATACAACTTTTAGAAGACATCTGAAGTTAACCCTGTATTGGGAGGTTTTATTATGTCTTTATATATCTTGGAAGCCACCCAGAGTGGTTGGGGGAAATAATAATAATAATAATAGGTCTGTCTGTCCTGATGTTTCTTGACCTGGTCCTGATTTTCCTAGATTCTGCAGCTGAACCTGATTTGTCTTGTTGCTGAAACTGGTTTTGCCCATGCCCATTTCTGCTAGGTCTCTTCTCTGGTTCTGATCCTGTAAGGACCCCAAGACTGGCACCTAGAGCCCAGCTACGAGCCATGCTTCATGGCCCCATATCTGGCCAGCTGGAAAGTTGACTTCTTCCAGCATGGGGATCCATCCCCCAGTGTGTCCTGTTCCTGCTTTATATCACATCACAGAGTCTTCGGTGACAGAGCTGAACTTGAGCTAACAAGAGCCCAGACGTGGCCCAGCAGTGTGCAGTTACATGCGGAGAGCAAGCGTCTCACACTGTTTGCCAAGCTTCATTTACAATAAAAATGAGTCAGTGACTCTGAGCGAGTTTCCATCCCGAGGCCACCTGCTGACCACTCTGGGGATCCCCTGGGGAGAAGGGGAAATGTTATGCCTGGAATCACAAGCTTGATTTGCTTCGCTCCTTCAGAATGTATCTCTTCCAAGTGTCCTGTGACAATCTACTCCAGAGAAACTTTAACTAATGGACCCCCATGTCTAGGGGCACAAGGAATAACTGGGGCATGAAAAGGAGGACTGATGTGGAGAAGAGATCTCTGGTTTCTTATCTGGGAGATGGTAAGGTTTTACAGTTTTAATGAATATTCTGGTGGATGTATGTAAGGAAGGGGTTGTGAGTATCTGCTTTTAAACTGTCACACACACAAACACGTTACTGTTGCAGATGTGACAAAATAAAGTACTTCATACAACGCACAATCAGTCTTTGGAATTCCCTGCCAGGAAATGAGGTGCTGGTACTAGCCATGAAAAAGTGGGCAAATTCTTGAAGGATAAGCAGGCAATCCTATGGAGGAGCAACTTGGGTTACGCAGCAGATCTCTGGCTGAGCCAGGAGGTTCTCAACTCAGTCAGGCTCAGCTGCTGTTAAGCCTTCAACCCAAACCTAATTAAACACATGTCCTTATTTCCTGACTCCAAACAGAGAACAGAGGAAGAGGGTCAATTCTGCCCTGTGCTCCTTTGCAAGTAACTTCTCTGTTGGGAAGCCTCTCACAAAGGAGTACCCTGCACAATGAAGGATCAATGCCTCCACTGATGGAACCATCCATTCTGCTGCTTCAGGGACAGACATCAGGCAGGAAGGTGAGTCAGAGAGAGGGTTCCTACCTTTTCTGAGGAAGATGCAGTCTTGGTAAGTCTTGGCCTTTTCATAGGGTTTTCCTGTCTGATGCTACCCAACTACCAATACCCAAGTCCCTCTCAATATGCCTCAGCTGAATTCAGTGCACAACCCTATCAGATACACAAATATTGAATGGGGATAAGTTGACAGGCAGGATGTTATCACCAAATCTTTACCCGCCCACCCCGAAAAACCCCCTCAGTGGTGACTGGATCAACAAGGCAGTGGGGCAATAAAGCCAGATGCAGATAATAATATATTCATAATGCATTTGAGGAAATGTGCTATCCTCCTTCTGTGTATAAGTGTCCCAAACATATGATGGCAGCATGCAGAGATGTGGAAATATCTCTGGAAGTAAGGAAAGGTGGCAGAGAGTTTAGTAGGGTAAAAAAGTTAAAGGATCCCTGAACAGTTAAGTTCAGTCAAAGGCAACTATGGCGTTGCGGTGCTCATCTCGCTTTCAGGCCGAGGAGCTGGCATTTGTCCACAGCTTTCCAGGTCATGTGGCCAGCATGACTAAACTGCTTCTGGCACAACGGAACACCGTGACGGAAGACAGAGAGCACAGAAACACTGTTTACCTTCCCGCCATAGCAGTATCTATCTACATGTGTGCTTTCGAACTGCTAGGTTGGCAGGAGCTGGGACAGAGCAATGGGAGCTCACCCCATCGTGGTGATTAGAACCGCCTACCTTCTGATCGGCAAGCCCAAGAGGTTCAGTGGTTTAGACCACAGTGCCACCTGTGTCCCGAGTGCAGTCTAGTGGTTCCAGTTCTTAAGGGTGAGAGTTGGTTGAGGGGAAGAAACAGTGGTAGAGGGTGCTGAAGGACTGCATAAGCTGTTATAGCAATCCCACACAACTTGCCAAGGGAAGCTTGTACCATTTCATCTGCTGCTTGTGTGAACCAGGTCTGCTACATATCTGCTGAGGTGTAAGATGGAAATGAGAACATAAAATATACAGCTGTATTAAAAGATGTTCTTAAAACATTTCCACAATGAAATGTCAGGGTTAATCACACTCTACAGCTGGGAGTTACTGGCCCCGATTAGAATGTGACATTTGTAATAATTCTAAGAAGGCATTATCCAAATAACAGGCTGGAATCAGCCCAGGCAGCTCCTGGGCCATTAAGAGAATAATGAGCCTCTAGTTTCAGGAAAAGCAGAGAGGGGAAAAATAGGTTCCTGGTCAGGTGTTTTTAAAGGAGTTCTAAAATGCCAAGCTAATGTTGCTTAAAGCAAAGAAAATGGCTGTGATCTTACAATTACATGAGTGCTTTCCTGAGGACTTATTAAAGCTTACTTTCAAGCGAACATACATTGGGATATGCCTGTGTAAACCGTTCCACACATGTTATGGTAGTGTCATATCCACAACTTGGAGATCCAAGGAATCGTCTGCAGAGCTTCCTATTTGAACCGCTCACCGCCTGACAGATGGAGTGAAGGCAAAGTAGAAACATAACCCTGTACGAGTCACCTCAGAGCCAGCTGATAGCTCAGATAGGACACCAGGCCCTAAAAATCAGGAGATGCTTACACCAAGCCTTATGAGGAATGGTTGAAGGAGCTGGGTATGTTCAGCCTGGAAAAGGGGAGACTGAGAGGAGATAGGATAGCCATCTTCCAATATCTCAAGGGCTGTCACATGGAAGATGGAGCAAGTTTTTTTTTTCTCCTGCTCCAGAGGGTAAGACTCAGACCAATGGCTTCAAGTTACAAGAAAGGAGATTCTGACTAAACATCGGGAAGAAGTTTCTGACAGTAAGAGCTGTTCGACAGTGGAATGGCCTTTCCTGGGAGGTGGTGGACTCTGCTTCTTGGGAGGTTTTTAAGCAGAGGTTGGATTGCCATCTGTCATGGATGCTTTAGCTGAGATTCCTGCGTTGTAAGGGGTTGAATGAGATGACCCTATGATTCTAAGATTATGGTGATCCTGTGTGGATGTGGCTGCATACAAAGTAACAACGACCTTATGCAAATTCCCAAGAATAAAGTGTCTGAGCTGTTTGGTGCATCCCATAATGCAGCTGCCTTTTCCTAATCCTTTTCTAGACGACAGCTCACTTGCGTTTGGATGAATACTTGGAACGCACAAATGTCAACAGGTCTTCCTTATTATTTTTCTCCCTTCTGCTTTCAATGCTGTTTTATCTTGAACTACAGCCAGCCTCCGCTCCATCCCAGCTGATTATGGAGCAGACCTGCTGCAACTTGCCTAGGCTTAATGAGACTTCAAAGCAATTAGGCAGTAGATCTAGGCCCGCGTTTCTTCGACAATGATGATATCCACAAATTGCTCCATGTGTTGATCACCGAATTGCCCTTACATCACCTGCCTCTGCTGAAGATTCTAAGAAGAACAGCTCTTATTTCCCCAGAGATATATGTTTGGAACAACTTCCCTGATCATGCATGCTGGTTCTTTTCTAATTTTGAAATGGTTTGTTGCTAGACCCAGTTCCTGTGCAGACAAGGATGGGCTAAGATAAACTCAGAGGAGGTAGGAGCAGGGAGGAAGAGGAAGAGGAAGAAGAGGAAGAGGAAGAGTTTTGATATGATATCCCACTATATCCCTACCCGAAGAAGTCTCAAAGCGGCTAACATTCTCCTTTCCCTTCCTCCCCCACAACAAACACTCTTTGAGGTAAGTGGGGCTGAGATACTTCAAAGAACTGTGAGTGGCCGAAGGTCACCCAGCCGCTGCATGTGGAGGAGCGGAGACGCTAACGCAGTTCACCAGATTACGAGTCTGCCGCTCTTAACCACTATACCACACTGGCTACATGTAGGAAGGCTACATTTTGGCAGTAAGAACAGGTCTCTACGTTGCTCAAGCCTGAGTTAGAAGCATTGCTGGGAGCCAACAAGTACCATCTCACCCATTGACAGATAGTGTTGTTTAGTGGTTAAAATGTCAGACTAGGACCTAGGAGGCCTGGATTCAAATCCACATTCATTTATGATGCTCATTGGGTGACCTTAAGCCAATCACATTCTCCCAGCCTAGCCTACTTCACAGTGTTGTTGTGAGGATAAAATTGAGGAAGGAACCATGTTCACCACCTTGAGCTCCTTAGAGGAAAGGTTAAATAATTTATGGCCTTTTGGTTCAGGAAGGGCTGAGATGGTTGTTCTCCCAGCAGTTTTCTGTTTCAATGGCTGAAATCGCTCCATTGACTAATTCAAGATAAGTTATGACTTTGACTATAGATCCCAGGGCATCAGTGGGTGCCCCCAAGGGAGGACATTGGGCCAGAGGTTCAGAGTTCTGCTCAGGGCACCGAAAACACACCACATTGTGAAACAGGTGTAGCATTTCTGAAGACCACCAGTGAGGACATTAAGCTTCTTTCTGTAAAGCGAAGGTCATGCAGATTGCTAGACTGTCACACCTGGGTGGAAGCTCATTTGGGCTTTGATTATGGGAGGCAGTTTTGATAAGGTTGGGCAGAAGGTTCTTAAAGAAAAGACTCAGGAAATTGTGGAGGGGGGTTGATGCAAAAGGAGGTGAAAAAAGAGGTGAAAGAGATGCAATTCCCAGAGTTCCCGGGGAAGAGGGATTGATAGCAAAACCACTCTGGGAACGGTGGCTCTGTGAGGGGAATGGGGTGTGTGTGTCTCCTCTTAGCACCCTTGTCAAAGTACAGTTCCCATGATTCTTTGGGAGAAGCCAGGGCTGTTTAAAGTGGTATGGACTTTGGGATGAATCCATTGTGACTCTTCTTATGTTCTTACAGCTAGAAGGATCAGTGATCTTTCAAATCCTTTCAGGCTTCTATGAACTGGACCATGGTAAACCAATGTCCCACAAACACAAACTTCAAAACATTGCTAGTCCTACAATAGTGTTGAACAGAAGCCATGGTAACAACATCACAGCTGATTTGACTATTGCAACCATCCCAGCAAACAGCTGGCCATGAAAGGTATACCAGATGCCGGGATATACCTTGTGTGCTGTTTCAATGGAAGGGATGATCAGCCAAGGTGATTCCATTCTCTATCTATTCCCTGAAAGTCATCTCAGTGATGCTTCTTCCCGTGCCTTGGGACTCAGTGGCTTTGATACAGGGGCACCTTCCTCATGCCATACATATGATACGCCACAGAACCAGCCTGGTCTGTTTTCTTACATGAATTATTATGAAAGTGGGGATGGAATTACAACAGAAGAAAATTGTCAGGGCAGCTGAGTAAGTCTGTGTCAGCTATTTTTCCTCCCACCCACCCCCCTTTCGCCATCAGCGTCGCTGCAGTGCGTTGCCGATTTCCCATGCTTACCTCGTTAATCTCTTTGTCATGGAAATGAGGCATCAGCAGAAGGACACTTAAGGAGGTGTTCAGCCAGCTGTTTCCATGGCTTAGCTGGTTAATGAGTGCATCTCAGACCTGGAGTCATTATGAGTCTGGAAGAACTACGGCAAGCCTCTCTCTCTCTCTCTCTCTCTCTCTCTCTCTCTCTCTCACACACACACACACACACACACATGTGAAGAGACCTTAGAGCAGGAGGAAGGAACCTCTTTCCACCTTGGAGGCCACATTTCATCTTTCAGTTTAACCATTTACAGTGGTACCTCAGGTTACATACGCTTCAGGTTACATACGTTTCAGGTTACAGACTCCGCTAACCCAGAAAGAGTACCTCGACTTAATTACTTTGCTGCAGGATGAGAACAGAAATCGTGCTCCAGCAGCGTGGCAGCAGCAGGAGGCCCCATTAGCTAAAGTGGTGCTTCAGGTTAAGAACAGTTTCAGGTTAAAAACGGACCTCCAGAATGAATTAAGTACTTAACCCGAGGTACCACTGTACAGTAGGCTACTTTTACACATACTTGCATATTGCTCTATATTCTCCATGAAAGTGAACATGAACTCAGGATGAAAGGGAGAAATGCGCTAAGAGGAAGGCACGTTTGGTAAATCCTCACCATGATCAACTGCCTCCCAGAAACATATGTCCCCACTGTGGAAGGATGTACGGATCCAGAACTGGCCTCCACAGTCCACTTAAGGACATACTGTTAAGACCATATTAATGGAAGACAATCTTACTCAGCTACAAGTGATCGCCAAAGAAGAACAGCAGGAATGATCAGAATTCAAGGATACATTCCAGCCAGGCAAAAAACACTCAAACAGGGTCCAAAGCAGAGCTGCTGAGATGTGTGGCTCTCACCTCTAGACCACTGAAACAGCTGCAGGATGCAGCCAATGTGGAGAGAGGAAAGCACTAAAATTGAGTTGCATGACCTATGAGAAATCCATGGGGAAACGTTATAGGCTGACTTAATTCCTGTTGCATTTAATGGGACAGTCACAACTATCTATACGTGGCTTTGTGCCAGCATGTCCAGCAAGCATTCATGGGAATATTATTATTATTGTTATTATTAATAATAATCTCATGGCTGTTCACAACATATAATTGCAATATAAAAAAACACAAAATAGAACATATAGAGTATGATGTGGTTGTGTCTTTCTATGAAGGCCATCTGCTGAAGAAGAAGAAGAAGAAGAAGAAGAAGAAGAAGAAGAAGAAGAGGAGTTTGGATTTGATATCCCGCTTTATCACTACCCAAAGGAGCCTCAAAGCGGCTAACATTCTCCTTTCCCTTCCTCCCCCACAACAAACACTCTGTGAGGTGAGTGAGGCTGAGAGACTTCAAAGAAGTGTGACTAGCCCAGTCACCCAGCAGCTGCATGTGGAGGAGTGGAGAAGCGAACCCGGTTCACCAAATTACAAATCTACTGCTCTTAACCACTACACCACACCTGCCCTGAAGGAGCAGCCCATTTCTGGGGCTTCTGTACCACCAGCTTAATCGCTGGGCCTGGCTCCTGATGGTGGTGGCCAAGCGCCAACAGAGACCTAGGACTCGTCCAAACTTCCTCTTGTCCTGTGCCTAAAAAGCACTGGGCCAAGGGGTTTTTGGCTTGCCCCATGCTTTTTAGAAATGGAGAAGTTTTTTGTTAGTCCTGCTACTTTCCCTTGGAAAATCTGCTGTTTATCACTGCATTTGAACAATCTGCATACTGATGTCAGATTCAGTGGTAAACTGTGGGTTTTGCTGGCAGGAAGAGGCGGGACAAGTGGAAGCGTGGATGAGCTCCAAGACAGAGGTCCTTCATAGTTGGTGTCCCCTCAGCCCGACTTGCCAGAGGAATAGCATTCCTCCTGCCCTGCCGCCCAATGATACAGGAAGTGTATCAGGCACAGGGGGTGCCACAGAAAGGCAACAGAATACTTGCCTTCATGTCAAGGGACTCACCCTCTGAAAACCACAGGGCATGGAGGCTGGGATGGACGAGCAGGAGGAAGAGACTCACAAGGCCTTAGTTCAGTTCCAGCCTTTGTCAGAATAAGCTGGTCACATGGAGCTCTCCATGGTGCTGCATAAGAAGGACCTCTCACCATGGGCAATCAGAAGCCCGATGCAAATCCCAAAAGCAGGACCTGAGTTCAACAGTACTCTTTTAATTCCCAGCATCTAGCATTCAGAGGCATACTGCTTCTAACAGTGGAGAGATAACCTACCCATAGGGTCTAGTAGCCATTGATAGCCATATCTACTGTGAACTTATCTAGTCCTCTTTTAAAGTCATCCCAGTTGGAAGCTATCACTGCTCCTTATAATAATAATAATAATTTATTATTTGTACCCCGCCCATCTGGCCGGGTTTCCCCAGCCACTCTGGGCGGCTTCCAACAAAGATGAAAAATACACTAAAATGTCACATTTTAAAACTTCCCTGAACAGATGTCTTCTGAATGTCAGGTAGTTGTTTATTGCTTTGACATCTGATGGGAGGCGTTCCACAGAGCGGGCGCCACTACCGAGAAGGCCCTCTGCCTGGTTCCCTGTAACTTGGCCTCTCACAGTGAGGGAACCGCCAGAAGGCCCTCGGAGCAGGACCTCAGTGTCTGGGCAGAACGATGGGGGTGGAGACGCTCCTTCAAATATACTGCACCGAGGCCGTTTAGGGCTTTAAAGGTCAGCACCAACACTTTGAATTGTGCTCGGAAACGTACTGGGAGCCAATGTAGGTCTTTCAAGACCGGTGTTATATGGTCTCGGCGACCGCTCCCAGTCACCAGTCTAGCTGCCGCATTCTGGATTAGTTGTAGTTTCCGGGTCACCTTCAAAGGTAGCCCCACGTAGAGCGCATTGCAGTAGTCCAAGCGGGAGATAACCTTGCAACAAGGTGAAGCCAGCCACCTTGTTGCTTGCTCGATCTGTGGTGCCTGATACATTTATGTTAGACAACCACCATAGTTTGCAATACAGTGGTACCTCGGGTTACACATGCTTCAGGTTACAGACTCCACTAACCCAGAAATAGTACCTTGGGTTAAGAACTTTGCTTCAGCATGAGAACAGAAATTGTGCAGCGGTGGCGCAGCGGCAGCGGGCGGCCCCATTAGCTAAAGTGGTACCTCCGGTTAAGAACAGTTTCAGGTTAAGAATGGTCCTCCAGAACAAATTAAGTTCTTAACCCGAGGTACCACTGTAGATGGTGAAAAAGAATCCCCCCTTCTGGTTTGTGGGTTATGCAGGGTGATAGTCTGTCTGGTTTGGACTGTTATTCACCCTGACTATCCCTGTTAAATTAGGACGAATCTCTGGGTTGAGTTGAAGAAATAATTCATTGTGCATCTGTCTCATGTTTGCTTGCTCTGCATCCTCATTGATTTCTATGCAAAGTGTTTTCAGATTCTACGTTGAGGAAACTTGTATGTTTTCACTAAATGCACTTTGCTGTGAAGGCCTTTGGGGCAATGGAGGAAAGCAGTAGAAATCCCGCAGATAGCTAAGGACAGTAAATCCCACAGATGGGTGAGGTGAGCACAGCAGGAAGTCGTTCTGGCAGTACACACTGTACGAGGGGCACTGGGACCACTCATCTGAGGTGGCATTTCTGTAGCGAATGGAGAAGTTAGTGAGGCAACTGCTTTGATATGAGCATGAAATGGACACAAGAAGCTCACAGTCCAAGATTTGGTGAGTTATTTTGGATCAATATGTGAATTTCAGCCTTCCTTAATCCCGTGACTCCTAGATTTGTGCTCCTTTCTGCTCAATGCTGGCCCATGGCGTTTGGCTTCCCTGCTGCTCCACCGCTGAGGTCAACAGTTTAAGAAACCTTGCAGTGCCATTTGAACAGTGATTCCCATTTTCATCTCACCACCAACAGCTCCATGCTGCTGCCTGAAGCAGATTGTTTCACTCTGCTACTCTCCATTATTCATTAAGTGTCTCAATTTCCTTTTACACACTGATTCAAGGGGTGCTGACTTTTAGTAAGTCAGACCATTGGTCTATCTCATCCAGCTCTCCAGGGTTTCATTCGTGGGTATTTTCTCCCAGCCCTTCTCAAAGATGCAAGGAATTGAACTTGGACTTTCCGAAGAGAAAGCAGATGCTCTACCACTGAACTATGGACATTTTCTTTCATGGGCTGGTTCCTGTTCCAGTCTTCTTCTCCCCTGCTTCCCTTCTGGCCTTTTCTCAAGCCTCTGTTGCAAGTGCAAGAGGAAGTTTTCTGTCCTTATTTTAGTTTAGACATATATTTGGCCCCATCCTGAAAGCTCAAGTTGAGAAGCAATCAACTCCACCCATCTCACTCTCATTAAATCGAAACATAAAACATTAAGCCCTATGTCTTAAGCAACTTTCCAAAGTGTTTTGTTTTACAATCTGTCTCTCTTGCGGCCTAAAAGAAAGGTCATAAAATGAGTTCGGAAAGTTGATCGGGCTTGGACAGGGACTTTCCAGAGGTGAAGCCCTTATGCTGGATAACTTTCCAGATCAGTAGCAGATGTCATTGTTTTGTTGTGCTACGCACCTGATCTCCCTCCATCTGCATTGCTGATACCTACTGGGACAGAGGGAGGAAGGCAGTGGTGAGCTCATGTGGTGCAAAAACGCTGGTGGGAATGTCAGACTGCAGTTTTGTAATTGGGGGTATTGTTATTATTTTGCTCATTTTGGTTGATGCACAAAGCCTGTGTTCCACCAAATTCATGGAAGAGAGGGCTTTTGGAGGCTACTAGCCATGATGGTTATGCTCTGCCACCCTATTCCGAACTTAAAAATGGAAAGCATAATGCTGGTGGTCAACAAAAGAGGTTTAAAGACTCTCAAGGCAAATCTAAAAAAAAATGTAGTATAAACACTGACAACTGGGAAACACTGGCCTGTGTGCGTTCCAATTGGTGCACAGCCTTTACCGAATGTGTCATGGACTTTGAAGATGCTCAAACTCAGGACAAAAGGGAGAAACGTGCTAAGAGGAAGGCACGCGTGGCAAACCCTCACCGTGTTCAACTCCTGCCTAAAAACCTATGTCCCCACTGTGGAAGGATGTGTGGATCCAGAATTGGCCTCTACAGTCACTTATGGACTCACTGTTAAAACCATGTTTATGGAAGACAATCTTACTCGGCTACAAGTGATCGCCAAAGGAGGAGGAGAAGGAGGAGGAGGAGGAGGAGGAGGAGGAGAAGGAGAAGGAGAAGGAGAAGGAGAAGGAGAAGGAGAAGGAGAAGGAGAAGGAGCTCTGCCTTCACACTTGAAAGCAGCAATGCTTTTGAATACCAGTTTCTGGAAGCCAAAGGAGGGGAAAGTGACCTGTACTTGATTCCTGCTTGCTAGTTTTCTACAGGCATCTGGTCAGCCACTCTGAGTACAGGATGCTGGGTTAGATAGGCCATTGGCCTGATCTAGCAGGCTCTTCTTACACTCTTTACTTAGCTGGTGGCTCTTCCATGTTGCCTGTTGCCATTGTAGATTAAGCAGAGAGAAAAGAATGGGAGCCAGTAGAGCATGCACTTAAACTGGAATCCATTGCAATCCATCAGATAGGAGGAACATTTGGGTTTATTTTAAAGGAATGACTAAAACTGCAGTGCTTACTTGTTTATATGTTGCTTTCATTTATATGCCAAGGAGCTGTAGAGCAGTCATACCAATATATTTGATCCCTAAAATTCCTCCAGAGCCTTCTAATTGGGACCCATTCAAATGTCATTCCCTGGGACAGCCAGAGCCAAACTCTGCCTGGGGTTACAAGATGTTTTCATGCTCTCCAGTTTCTTTGCCTCTCCTCCTTTCTCATTTTTTCTTTGCGCAGCGTGTTGTGTCTGAAGCAGCAGCCCGGCGTTCATTTAAGAGGAAATGACCCCTCGTGTTCCCTCTTATTTTGACATCTGATCTGAACTGAGCGGCAGAAGGGAAGAACGAAAACCCGCCAGCGTCTGTGCATGTGTGCAGGATGTTGAGACATTCATTAATAAAACATCAGCCAGGTGTAGGACGGTGCAGTAAAACACTATTATTTCCTCCCTTTGAACTGACTTAGGAAACGGCTGCCGATAATGGTTTTGCATTTGAAAAGGAGCCGCTTGTAAGCAGCTTGCTATTGCTGGAGGAAAGAAGGAGAAGAAAAAGAATGGGGGTGGGGGGTGGGGGGAGAGACACCAGCATTTGTTGGTAGCAACATGTTGAATCCAAAACAGACACTCTCTGTGTTGCTGCAATACACAAAGATTCTTTCTTTCAGAAATAGTGTATTAAAACTCTACAAGAGAAGGAGAAAGAAAATAACCTTTAAAAAAGGAAATGCCTCATGAATGTTAACTGGCTTACTAGGAAGGAGCAACAGAGAATCTCTCTCTCTCTCTCTCTCTCTCTCTCTCTCTCTCTCTCTCTCTCTCTCTCTTTTGGGGCAGTCCTACCAGTAGACAAAATGAGGCAATTGCCTCAGGTGGCAGATGCAGTAGCAGCCACTTGTCATGAATAGAGACATCCTACCGATTTTGATTTCTCCCGGTTCCTCTATTTCCAATGCTAAAATTTAGTTCTCCATGTTTCTACATCAGTTGACTTTTTAATTTTTTTTACTCATGAGTATTCAGCAGCATTTTAGTGTGAAGATAACCTAATATATGCTTTGGGTGCTGTTTCGCCTGATGTGCACATTTGTGTGTTTTTGCAAAGCAGTTTCCTTATGATGCATTATTAAATACTAATTCCACCAATAATTGCATTTTGATGCACACATTTCACTAGCATCTGCATTTTTGGTGGGATAAGGTAGCTGTGTTCCAGTTTGCATATTGTTGCAGCAAGGGTGAATTGGGTAGGTTCATCTATAAATGCAATATGAAACAAATTTATTCTGCATCCCTTTTTATGAGCTCCTTAGACAGTCCCCTCTGTTAGACACCAAAGCTAAGTGTGGCATAGCCCTGTCAGGCATCCCTTAACCTGCTTGTTGTTGCCCTTGAGTGTGTTTGACGATGCTAGCCCATTGACAGTGTTGACATCCAGCCTGCTTAGAACCAGCATAGGCAGATCAAACACAGGCACTTACATGTTCAAATGTTCTGAAAAATCATAGTGGTACACATATCAGCACTCTTCAGGCATTCGTTTCCCCAATGTGATTAGTGCTGCAGAGAGAGTGAGAGAGAGTAGGGATTATTGTGGGATGAGAGAAAGAGCAGTGTTCCTTTGTGTGGGGAGCCAATAAATCAATGACTAGGAAGCTTTTTTTCAGCCAAGGTGATACAATATATCCTTATAGAGACCACATAGGGATGTGGGTGGCGCTGTGGTCTAAACCACTGAGCCTCTTGGGCTTGCCGATCAGAAGGTTGGCGGTTCAAATCCCCGCAATTGGGTGAGCTCCTGTTGCTCTGTCCCAGCTCCTGCCAACCTAGCAGTTTGAAAGCACACCAGTGAAAGTAAATAAATAGATACTGCTGTGGCAGGAAAGTAAACAGTGTTTCCATGTGTTCTGGTTTCCTTCATGGTATTCTGTTGTGCCAGAAGCGGTTTAGTCTTGTTGGCCACATGACCTGGAAAGCTGTCTGTGGACAAACGCCGGCTCCCTCGGCCTGAAAGCAAGATGGGCGCTGCAACCCCATAGTCGCCTTTGACTGGACTTAACCTTCCAGGGGTCCTTTACCTTTTACCTATAGAGGCAACTTGCCAGTGATGGGCAGGATCAGAGGGAAGTGGGTGAAGCAACAAATGCAAAGATTTAAACGAACGAACGAATAAAATAATAGCAGATCTTGAAACCTTGAGGTTTGCATTTAGACTTAGGTCCCGTCTGCACTATGCATTTAAAACACTATCATGCTACTTTAGAAAGTCATGGCTCCACCCAAAGAATCCTGGGAACTGTAATTTTTTGTTGCTGTGGAAAAGTACTATGCTATGGAATTGTTGTTGTGGAAAATTGCAAATTACAGCGGGGAAGAGGTGGGAGAACTCACACACCAATAACTGCAACTTTTCCAAATGTGGTTTAACTTCTTTCTGATTTTACATCCATGCTGTGTTTTTGTTGTTGTTGTTTTAATGCAGAGGTAGTTATGGTCCATTAAATAAATATATAAATCTCCCCAAGAAATACTTTGTTAAGGAGAGGGATAAGAATGCTGTAAATATAAATGTTTGTGGGTTCCACTTTCTTCTTACGACGAGTCTTGCGAAGAAGGGTTCAAGCCTGACTCTTGTAAACACCCCCCCCCCAAAAAAACCCCACCTTCACTAGTGTTTCTTCTTCAGGAAATCTTTGCATTTCTATAGAGGAAATTCACAGCTGCATTCAAATGTTCTCCCATCAGCAGTTTTGGAGGGGAGGTTCCAAAGATCCCCTAGGGCCAATGGAAATTTCTCTGTACAGTGGTACCTCGGGTTACATACTCTTCAGGTTACATATGCTTCAGGTTACAGACTACGCTAACCCAGAAATATTGCTTCAGGTTAAGATCTTTGCTTCAGGATGAGAACAGAAATTGTGCTCCGGCGGCGCGGCAGCAGCAGGAGGCCCCATTAACTAAAGTGGTGCTTCAGGTTAAGAACAGTTTCAGGTTAAGTATGGACCTCTGGAATGAATTAAGTACTTAATCCGAGGGACAACTGTGAATTTGTAGAGATGTTCAGTGCTTTGTTCTGGGGGGTGCATAGGGGTACGCATACCCCTAAACATTTTGTGAATCTAACAGGAGAAGAAACTAATTATTATTATTATTATTATTTTAAAAAGGTTAGTTTCTTCTCTAGTCAGTGATGTTGCTACCCCTGATGACGGCTTCCTTTCCTGGTGTTTCCTGAGTCTCAGAAGTTACGGTGTGCTGTGTAACATGAGGTAATGCAATTTTTTTTGCACTTTTGTCCATTTACTGTATTTATTTTCCCTGATTTGAACTATAAAATGGTGATTTTATTGGGTCAAAATGAGAGTGCCCCTAAACATTTTTTTTATAGAAAAAAGCATTGGAGAGGTGTAATTGATAACTCATGTTCTAATGTGTACACGTGTGTGTATTTATACCCATGCATTTCTTTATCTAACAACCCTTATTATGGAAATTCCTAGGACAATTAGGTGCATTTTATTCCCCCACCCATGGTCCTTTCAGATCAGAATTGCGCTGGTGCATATAAAACTCTCCAGGAAATAATATTAGCACATTTATAATTTTGTTCTTTATGCCTGGTGTTTTATAGTACGATCAAATTACTAGTAGTGTTGTTGTTATGGTTCCCTGTTTCATTTCATTTGGCATTATTATTTTATATATTTGTACAAATATACCTTTTTAAAGAAAAAAAATACTGGTCGTATGATCATAGAACTGTGGACTGTTTTTAAAAAACGCTTGCTTGCTTGATATATAAATACAGTGGTACCTCGGGTTACAAACACTTCAGGTTACATACTCTTCAGGTTACTCTGCTAACACAGAAATAGTGCTTCAGGTTAAGAACTTTGCTTCAGGATGAGAACAGAAATTGTACTCCGGCAGCACGGCAGCAACAGGAGGCCCCATTAGCTAAAGTGGTGCTTCAGGTTAAGAACAGTTTCAGGTTAAGAACAGACCTCCGGAACAAATTAAGTACTTAACCCGAGGTACCACTGTGTGTATGTATGTATGTATGTGTGTGTGTGTGTGTGTGTGTGTGTGTGTGTATATATATATATATATATATATATCCTTGGTGGCTTTTTCATCCCATAAAGCATCTCATTGTTCTCTTTGAAATAATCTTTGAGCTGCTAACTGATGCATTCATTGGTACCGCTGCTGATGGCTTTCTTCAGAATCACCGAAACAAGAATCAACAAGGTAGCTGCCTCTGCCATTGACAACTTAAATAGGAGTTGCTCAGTTGAAATTGCAAGAATCCCAGCATCAATGACTGCGGCCGAGACGTTCTATTGACCTGGTAATGGTTTCTGGACCAGCAGCATGCCAATTCTAGCGCTCACACGGAACATTTCTCCAGATCCATAGTGTTTGAGACACCTGTATTGACAACATGCCAGGCTGAACACCTCCAATTCCAATACTGGTTGAAATATATAGATATTTCCAGTGAGGTTGAAATTAGAGACTGGGAAATTAGTTCATAAAACAGAAGACGCTCCCCTGGACCATAGCTTCAGTGCCAAGATGAAAGGATGGGGATATGGGGCTTTCATTCCAATTTTCTCTGCCTTAAAAAAAAACAACCCACCTTGGCTTTTTCTCAGTTCAGCACCTGTAGAAGCAGTGCAGCATAGAATTGAGTTGACAGAAAAGGCTATGAGCCCTGTACTTGGGAGGTTAGTTTCTAAAAACGAGTAGCTAAAAGTTGCTAACACTGATCTAGAAGGCCTCCTGTCCTCTCATGCCTAGTGTGTAAGGGTTGGATCTGGTTGCCTTATGGTGGAAGAAATGTCCTTTGCACATGCTCAGAGGTACCTTATTTCTTCTTCTTTTTCTTTGGCAATCACTCGTAGCCAAGTAAGGTTGTCTTCCATAAACATGGTTTTAACAATGAGTCCGTATGTGACTGTGAAGGCCAATTCTGGACCAAGAAACTGGTTTGATGAGAATGACAATGAGATTGAATGCATGATTGACAAGAAAAGGAAGGCCTTTCAGATCTGGCAAAGAGATAGAAACTGTGCCACTAAGAAAAAAACTCTATGCCAATGCTAAGGTTGAGGTTCAAAGAAGAACTAGAGAACTAAAAAAACACCTGGTGGATAAAAACAGCTCAAGAGATCCAGCACTTAGCCAACTCTCATGATACACAGAGTTTCTTTAAAGCCACAAAGACCATCTATGGGTCAATAAATCATGGCATATGCCCTCTACGCTCAGCAGATGGTACCACACTTCTCAAAGATAAAAAAGCTATTGCACTGTGCTGGAAAGAACATTCTCAACATCTGCTTAACCGCAACTCCCCCATAGCTGCTGAGGTCCTATTTAAAGGATTCCTCACTCTCCCATCACCATTAAGGTTTCAGGATAGGTTACAACAAAATACTCATATGGTTATGAAAACAAGTTGGGCTCAGGAGTATTTTCGGATGTTCCTCAAGTTGGTGAGGTTCATTTGACAGCAGCAAGAAACTGAGCCTCTGGTGTAACGAGTCCAGTCTTGTGGAAGATTTTGGCACGTTCTGTTTTAACATCTGCTGAAAAAGGTAACCACCCTCATCATTTCATGACCAAGGGAACATTGAAGGGGTGGGACTCAGAGGCTTCGTAGGTGACAGGAGAAGACCTCAGGGGCATCCATGTACCTGCAGGCACACTGTGGGTGCCGAGTTGCGAGGTACAGGGATGACTAATTCTGACTATAGCCAGGCAATGCCATTTCCATGACTATAGCCAGTCAACGCCACTTTCATATATTCTCTCACTCATCAGAGCACATTTCTAAAAGTGTGTATCTTTTCTTAAAGTTTCAGTGGATATTTTGATACATGTGTCAAGAGTGTTCTTCTGTTCCTTCGCGGTTCACTTTTATCCTGCAATCCATTTCATCTCTAAAAGGAGTAGACGATTTGCAGAAAAATTAGGTGCAGCGTATATAGGGAGGTGTAAGAGTGGCTTCAGTATTAATAAGAGGAGGTGAAAGTATCTTTCACTTATTAGAAATATGGATGGATTAATACTATCTCTCCAATCTATACCTCTTCCACATTTTACCCAGAATTCTTCTCCGTTCTTTTCCCACATTAATCTGAAGACACTCCCCACCCCCACAAAATACTTGCTTAAATATGTAGTTTTCCACTCAAAACACATGCTTAAATGTGCATTTCCCCTCAAAAATTCAGTAGATATTTCAATATATTTCAAGTGCCAAGAACAGTGGTGCAACATCTGGAGAAATATGAAATCCCCAGGATGGTTAATTTTTAGTCCACACTTCTAGGTCTGAGCAGGGTAGAACAGAGTGGGCACCAGGTGGGCCAATTTGCATGGGCATACGATTTTGAGGGTGCTTACTTTGTGTCTCCTGGGTATACAGTGGTACTTCAGGTTAAGAACTTAATTCGTTCCGGAGGTCCATTCTTAACCTGAAACTGTTCTTAACCTGAGGTACCACTTTAGCTAATGGGCCTCCCACTGCTGCCGTGCTGCCACCTCGTGATTTCTGTTCTCATCCTGAAGTAAAGTTCTTAACCCGAGGTACTATTTCTGGTTAGCGGAGTCTGTAACCTGAAGCGTATGTAACCTGAGGTACCACTGTATTACTGAAATGGGGCTTACATTCCCTATCTGGCCTGTTCCCAGCTTTGCACAACCTTGAGTCTGAGGGGTGTCGATCAGATCATTTAATACAAGGATTCACAAAGATGGGCAGAGTTGCTCAAACTATAGGAAGCTGGGGTAGATTGTGTTAACATTTCTATTCCACCTTAAGGAACAGGCATGGGATTGTTGTGTGTCACATGCCTGTTTACATTCCAGCACAGTATGCTGGGAACTTCCATTTGTGTATAGCTTTTGCTTTTAGCCATTCTCTCTGAGACGACACGAGAGAGAGACGACATGTTTCTTTGTCCTGAATTATATTTAATAAATCTGTAATTGCGGTATGACTTCACAAGCCTCACGCCTATTCTGTGTGTGCAGTACATTCTGCTAATAGCGTGCCCTGGCTTTTGAAGTTCGGGTCACTGATTTATGTCGGAGCACGGGCCGATGGATGGAGGTGGCACAGCTGGGGCTTGCCAGCTAGCCTCCCGGCTCTCTGCATGCCTACAGATTGTGCCAGGGTAACCTACCCCAATTCCACACCACTTCCAGGAGTGGGGCTGCTGCCACTGAACTGACTCAAGCCTGGCAGAGAGAAAAAGAAACCTTTTTTTTTTATAAGATATTTATTAAAGTTTTCAATATATTACAAAAATTAGAGAAGAAAAAAAATAAAAAAGAAGAAAAAAAATACAAAATAAAAACAAATCAGTCTTTCCATTTCATATTTTTCATTTACTTGTTTCCCCGACCTCCCCACACCTCCCCTTCTTGCATTCCAATTCAATTGGTTAATTCAGCAAATCCTTTCCCTCTTTAATTTTATCTTAATCTTTTATCTTAATATATTATAGCTTTAAATTATCACCGTTAACAATCCATTTTTACATATTCCTTAACATTGCTGCTAAAAAATCCCGCTTAACTTCAGTCCAGCATCATTCTAACATTCATTAATTTTACAATGTTTCTGTAAGTAGTCTTTAAATTTCTTCCAATCTTCTTCCACTAACTCTTCTCCCTGGTCTCTGATTCTGCCGGTCATTTCCGCCAATTCCATATAGTCCATCACCTTTCTGCCATTCTTCCAGAGTGGGTAGTTCTTGTGTCTGAGAAAAAGAAACCTTTAAAAAATAGTTTTTGACTTACACCACGCTTTTTACCAAAGTAGCATCCGCTACATTGCTGTGTCATATGAATGAGCCAAAACGAGACAGGGGTAAAGGTAAGCTTCCCCTGCCCCATTTTGCCCTCTCCTCCACAATCCAAAATGGCTGCTTTTCAGGGTTTACCCCAGATTTGCCTCAGCCAGCTGAGCTGAAGATCTGCTTACTCTAAATCCTGCTTATCGCAGCCAGTCTTGGATCTGGATTGCTCCTTCAATCCCTTAAGCACCCTTATCATGATACTTGGAGTATAATGTGACAGTCTTATCACTACAGGGTGGTAATAGCCAACATGGCGCTATCCAGATGTTAGGGACTCCAACTCCCATCCACCCCAGCTAGCACGGCCAATGGTCAGGGATGATGGGTGTTATAGTCCACAACATCTGGAAGGCACTAGGCTGGCTACCCTGGACAAGAATGACTATTCCCCATATATACATACCTTGAGCATTAGAGGTGGGGGTCTTGATACTCTTTCAATTGTCATATAGTCAGAGTTGGAAGAGACCCAAGGGTCATGTAGTCAAACCCCCTTCAATGTCCTAGCTCTGTGTTTGAAACACTAGTTAAAGCATATTAAAAAGGTAAAGGGACCCCTGACCATTAGGTCCAGTCGTGGCCGACTCTGGGGTTGCGACGCTCATCTCGCTTTATTGGCCGAGGGAGCCGGCGTACAGCTTCCGGGTCATGTGGTCAGCATGACTAAGCCGCTTCTGGCGAACCAGAGCAGCGCACAGAAACGGCGTTTACCTTCCCGCTGGAGTGGTACCTATTTATCTACTTGCACTTTGACGTGTTTTTGAACTGCTAGCTTGGCAGGAGGAGGGACCGAGCAACGAGAGCTCACACCATCGCGGGGATTCGAACTGCCAATCTTCTGATCGGCAAGTCCTAGGCTCTGTGGTTTAACCCACAGCGCCACCCATGTCCCATATTACATATTAAAGCATATTACATCATGGCTAATCCTAGAATTATAGAGCTGGAAGGGTCAAATTGTCCAACCGCCTGCAATGCAGAGTTCACAGCTAAAGAATCCCTAACTGAGATCCAATCTCTGCTTAAAGACCTCAAATGAAGGGGAGTCCACCACCTTCTAACATTGTCCAACAGCTCTTACAGCCAGAAAGTTCTTCCATATGTTTATTCAGAATCTCCTTTCTCGAATCTCCTTTCTTCCTTAGTTCATTTGATGTTGAAAGTTGAGTATGCAAGCCCCATGATAGAAACCGAGCACTGCAAGCAAATGCCAATGGGTATTTTCTACTCTGGATATCTAACGCTTCAGTGGGTTTCGCTCACAATGCTTGTGCTTTTGAATCCTTGTGCTAATGGATGCACAGAATCTGATTTGCTTTTAGTATCTAGCTTGTCACATCTGATTTCCTAAAATGGAAATTTAAGCATTTGTCTTTTTCTTCTCTTGTCGTACAGTTGTTGACATGGGTTGAAATATTTATGCTCGGTAGTCTATGCAGTGAATAATTGATATTGTTGTACTGCATGCTTTGCGTGGTATGGGATAACCATTTAAACCACTCTGCTTCTCTCATGCCTCCCCCAAGCCTCATCCCCATTTGCTTCCAAGCTGAGAAGGAAGTCAAGAAGCTGCTTTCTCTAGTTTTTCCACAACATTTCCACCTTAAAGCAACATTTAGGAACACAGGAAGCTGCTGTATACTGAATCAAACCATTGGCCTACATAGCTTATTATTGCCTACATTGACTGGAAAAGGCAAGCATCTTCCCCAACCCTATCAGAAGATGCCAGGCATTGAACCTTGGGTCTTCTGCATGCAAAACAGATGCTCTACCATTGAGTGAATCCAATCTGATTTTTTTGCCTTAGGAAAATTCTGAAAAGGTTGCATCCAACTAAGTTTCCACTGAAAGCAACAGATCTAAATTAGTCGTGTTCATTAATTTCAGTAGGTCTACTCTTGTTCCCCCAGGAGGTAATGATGGCCACCAGCTTGGAAGGCTTTAAAAAGAGCAGACAAATTTGCAATGGCTGTCCAGCGCCTCAATGCCTAGAGGCAGTAATGTCTCAAATCCTACTTGCAGATATCCTGCAGGAATTTGGTTCGCCACTGCGAGAACAAGAATATGGATTAGGAGAGCCTTTGGTCTGATCCAGCAGTCTTTTCTTGTGTTCTTAGGACTTGCACTGTATGCAAAATAAATTTACCATGGTGCTGTTCTACAAATACCTATGAATGAATTTATTATTTCAGTCACAGACCAGTTTCAGCCCACATAGAATAGCAAGGAAGTCATAAAACATGATAGGGATACATTTGAATTTGCAATTAGGTATAACAGGGACAATACAGATATAGCAACAGTTTAAAAATATATAAATTAAAACTTAGTCCCTAAAATATAACCTAAAATTATCATTTTTAGGCCTTAATCGTTATGATAGCACAGCTTGTTCCCTAGGTTTTATGGCAATTGCACAGAATCTGACTACCCTTAAAGTGATCTCAGGATCCTTGCCCTCTACCAGGGCTTTTAGACATTGAAGTTCAGATTCTTTTGGAGATTTTTGCATAGCAGGGGTAATAAATACCGGGTGTATATCCCCATAGAAACAGCAGCGTAAAAAGGCATGAGAGACAGTTTCTACCTCCATCAAGCTACAGGGACAGACTCATTCCACATCTGGTTTACCCTCGAATCTGCCCTGCAATAAGGCAGATGGCAGCACGTTGAATCTAGCAAGGGTAAATGACCTTCTGTATTTAGGTATTTTGTATTTAGTTATTATTTTGACAAATATTTTGCTGGGGTAAATCCTCTCCCATTATCTGTTTGTATCTATTTGTGGAACACCACCATGATAAATTTACCTAGGATTGCATACAGTGCAAATTGCCATCAGCGTGTGACTGAAGCAACAATCAAAGTGCAGTGAGGGAGAAGATCCTCTTCAGGTGTAAGAATGTAGAAAGAAGCTTAAAAGAGCTTTTGATAAGTTTAGAAACATTTCTCAGGCGGACAGAGGACTTAGGTGCCTAGCAGGAAAAAGTTTGATGTCTAGGTCTTGTTCCTCTCCTCCATCCAACCTTTGCTACTGATCAAGGTCTCCTTATAACTCTGTATAGATTACTGAAATTGCTCTTTAGCAGCAGCAAGCAAAGTAGCAGTTGCAGTATCAGGGCTGAAATGAAATGTCCACATCGTGGAGACATCCAATGGAATCTAGCCAAGTCAGAATCCATTCTAAACAAGCTGCTTTAATTGCTTGGCAGGATAAAAGATTTGCTGAGGCACTTAGAATTGTCCTGAATGACAGGGGATCCTACCTTTATTACAGCCACATCACTCAAACTGTTGTAAAGTCAAGTCACATGTCAGCCGTTCCATCACAAACTTCAATTTCCAAGGCGTAATATCTCAGTCGTTTCAAATTGCATTGGGATGAAGCTCAAAGCACGCAGTGTCAGTCTGGGCGAAACGTTATTTAATCAGTAACAATTGGGTTAAAATCCCTCTTGCAGAGTATAAAGTGGGACACAGTTTGGTCCTTGGCTCTTCACTTGTGCACTCCTGCTTCCCTTCCAAATTTGCTAAATGAACCACTGGAGCAACATCAGCAGGGATGGAGAGACAAGGATGTAAATGTCAGGGAGTAATGTAGGAATGGCCTATGGCAGAAGGTTCCCATTTGGAGTTTTCAGGTAGAAACTGAATCTAGGTTGAAGCTTCAGACTGACATTTTCTAGCACACTTTGAGGGGAGGATATCCAGGGGGCACTGAAAACCCTCCTTAAAATTGGTAGAGAATGATGTTTAGACAGGGATGGGGTTCTAGTGCTTACTGAGGGATATGTGTAGCAGTTCAAGAGCTGTCATGCTCCATGAGTTTCCTCCAGGGTTAGAACCTCAAGGAATGTACATATTACCATGCACTCCTGCACCAGAGTGCATCCTCCTCTTTGATGCATTCCTCCAAACCAACCTCCATCCAATGTGGTGGGAGATAACTCCAAAGCTCTGAAATGCACTTTGTGAAGAAGTACATTCTTTTGTCTGTCCTGAATCTTCCAACTTTCAGCTTGATTAGAAACAGAAAAGCCTTCTCTCTAACCTCCCCCCACCCCATCCCGCCATAATGAAGGCATTCTGCTAGGACAGATTAGTAGACATATCTATTGCTACAAGACTGCTGCATTCATTTGGTGGCTATTTCCTACATAATATTTCTACCAGGCTGTTTTTAGCATATTTCACCCCTTTCTTCTCGCTCAAAGCGCTTCCCCGGCTGACAATCTAGGGTGAGGCACGTATGATGAGACAATCACACTGTCCCCTCAGTTCATTGTCTTCTCTGAGTCTGTGATCAGACCTGCTATCTGCCCTCTGAGCAATCAAGGTTAAGAGGTTGAAATCAATGTCTGCCGAGCCCCAATTTCTAACCGTCTCCCTTAGGCAATGGATTCAGTGACGCATTTAAGATTTTGTGGTTTCTTTGCAGAAATACATCTGAGAGCAGAATTCTGAGAGGGGGCAGATCTGCCTCTTCTGAGACAGCAATGCTTGAGGGATTTGATCTTTGTGAATTCCAAGATGACTTGACTTGATATACAGCTCGGGGCTAATGAGTAGATTCGAGCGTAGTCACACTTCTTGGATGTCCTAATAAAGCTCTCAGAAAAATGGAAAGAAAAAAGGACCAAGAGTATGAAAGAGTATATGGAGAGAGAGAGAGAGAGAGAGAGAATCATAGTGTTGAAAGGGACCCCAAGGGGCATCCAGTCCAACCCCCTGCAATACAGGAATCACTGATAAAGAAACCCTGATATATGGTCATCCAAACTCTATTTAAAAACCTCCATTGAAGGAGAGCCCACCACCTTCTCAGGTAGTCTGTTCCACTGTGAAACAGCTCTTACAGCCAGAAAGTTCTTTCTAATGTTTATTCATAATCTCTTTTCTTGACTCTCCTTTCTTCCTAGTTCATTCCCTAGTTCATTCCCTCTCCCCATTCTAATGTTTAGTCAGAATCCCCTTTCCTGCAAATTTGAATCAATTGTTTGAAGATGGCTATCACATCACCTCTCACCTCTTCATTTTAAGAGAATATACCCATACCTATGTTAGGGTTCTTGCTCCTTGTCTGCAGTCATGAGATTGTTGTCTATCACATGGCGGTGTATGCTTTCATTCCACAGTGTGCGTAGTGATGGAGACAGGATGTTTTGTGTTACTGTGTTCTGTGAAGTGGGACTATTGTCCTTTGTTCTCTCTCTTTGCTGTCTGATGAGAAAGAGGAAGGAGCTAAGTCAGAATGCTCTGAGTGTATTATATATAAATAAATGTAGATTAGCCAAAATGCTGTGCTACTGAGTTCTGTTACTTAAACTGTGAATACTCTGCAGGATCCATAAGTGTGCTGATGCTTCTTGGTATCAGTCGCTGAGATGTTCGGGCTGGAGAAAGCTTTTGAAGCTCCTGAACGATCGACCGGGAGGGAGAGAACATGCCAGTAGGATGGTCCTAACAACCTATATGTTGGAGTGTCATGCACACTATAAGGTAAGCGGAACAAAGGACAGTACTCAGGTGAAGAGCACCTGCCATGTCTGCAGAGAACCTTGGATTTGATCTCAGGGATAACAGGTACGGCTGAGGGAGACTCATGTCTGAACCCACCATAAGGCAGCAGAAATCCCAGACCACTGAGCTACAGCCCTTCAGCCCATGAGGGTTCATTGTCTGCATCCTTGAACATTTATTCCAAACATGCATCACTATGATTCTTTGAAACCTAGTCCAAATGGCTTCCTCGGAGCTCAGCATGTAATGTTGACCTGGTATCCTGGTATTTTTCAGGACCCATCTGAATGTCCCTTTGTTGTCAATACCTTTAGATCTTTTTCATTACCAAAACTGTTTAATACTAAGCACAAAAGCTGCGGGAAATATTCTGTAAACAGTTTCCTGAAATGCATCACAGATTATCTGTGTTGCTATGTTTGATACTCCTGCTGAGAGAAATGGACATCTAGTTAAAATAAATTGTTTTGAAAGAAGCGGCAATGGAAGTGCAAAATCTTGAACCGATGGGGGTTGAGGAAGAGGTAAAGGGAATAATCAGTTTGCCTTGGTGACTTGCTGCAAGGAAAGTCAGCTTTGATATATACAAGTTTTGCAATAAAACCAGACGTGTGTTTCGTTTACTTATTTAAACATGTACAAATGACACTTCCAAAGAAAACACAACAAGGTGGTGTAACATAGGAAAACACCATACTACAAGGACAATAGCAAAATAATAATATACAGTGGAACCTCAGAAGTAGAACGTAATCCGTTCCGGAAGGACGTTTGACTTCCAAAATGTTTGAATTCTGAGGCGCGGCTTCTGACTGGCTGACAGCTAGGCTTTTTTTGCAGATTGGAAGCTGTGTCAGACATTCAGGTTCCGAGGAACATTCGAAAACCAGAACACTTACTTCTGGGTTTTTGATTTTCGGGAGCTGAAACGTTCTGGAGCGGAGCAGTTTGAGAACCAAAGTTCCATTGTATCAGTAAAGAATTGTCGGGGGGAAGAAAAGGCTATGTTCCAAGGCTATGTGTAAAGAATACGGTTTTTAAAAGCAGGGATAGTTCTTGCCAGACTCCTATTGTCAAAGAGTTCCACAGGGCTAAAGGCTTGGTCCCTGGCAAAGGCTGACTGAATCTCTGGGACATGGGGGACAACCAGCAGTGCCCTCAGAAGATCTCAGTCATTGAGGTGGAACAAATGTCATTCTGTTATGATAAATAGTGGCAGACGTAAGGGGCTTCAGATGACACACACACACCCTGACACATACATTCAACCACATAAGAAGTGTCTGGATGCTGGATCACGCCAGAGGACCATCTAATACAACACCTTGTTCTCACAGGGGGCCAACCAGATTCCTACGTGAAGTCCACAAGCAGGAGCTGAGCACTACAACTGCACTCTCTCCACTTGTGATGTCTAGTAACTGGCGTTCAAAGGCATCCTGCCTCTGAGAGTCGAGACAGAGCAGAGCCATCATGCCTAGCAGCCAATGATAGATAGCACCATCCTCCATTCAAAGAACGTGAGAGGGCACCAGGGCACTCAAGTGCTCAGCATATAGCAGGAGGAATATAACGTGAATTTACTTACACAGAGACAGCTCCTTCATTTGAGTAATGATCTTGATTGAGCCAGGTTGCCCCTCATGCCAAATATCCTGGTACACATGTACACCTACTAATGTGTGCCAGATGTGTGGACATTGGGGCTGGGGGAATGAAAGAGTTATTGTGGTTGTTTTAGCAGCGGGCTAGCCCACATGGTCCTCTCTCCCTCTATAGCATCCTCACTCTGTTGCACAGCAGATGCTTTCAACTTCAACTCCCAACATCCTATGCTAGTATTGCCTAATGCTTGGGGATCATGGGAGTTGTCAGAAATGGGAGGTGTCCAGAGGGCACCAGGTTTGGGAAAGTCCTAAGGTCATGAATTAATATAGCTAAAGCCCATGATATGCATGTGTAAGAGAGAGAGAGAGAGAGAGAACATCTTTAAGCCTGTCTTTCTCAAAATGACCTTGCCCACAATACACCAAAGAACAACTCCAGAAGAACAGGATGTAAGATGCGCTCATTTTGAACAGACTTCATTTGTTGGTGTTCTTGGGTGAAGTGGTCTCATCCAAGCAGGCAAAGGCAAAGAGTTTCTCTAAACAGATCAGGACCCTGGCCAGCTCCCTGTGGATCTGGTTGGGTGAACTATGGAGGCGGTTGTTTCAACCAAGAACTCTAGCTAGATGAGGCTTAATGTAGTCTCACAAGGTTCATACTGCATGGGGAACTGACTACGGCACCAACTTGGATGTCTTTAAAAAAGAATTAGACAAATTCATGGAGGATAAGATTACCAATGCCTGCTAACCACAATGGTTTTGCTATATTTCCATTGTCAGAGACAATATGGCTCTTCATACCAGTTGCTGGGAATCACAGGATAATAATAATAATAATAATAATAATAATAATAATAATAATAATAATAATAATTTATTTATACCCCACCCATCTAGCTGGGTTTCCCCAGCCACTCTGGGTGGCTTCATTAGATATGGGCTGCCTTCAGATGTCTTCTAAAAGTCCGATAGTTGTTTATTTCTTTTACATCTGATGGGAGGGCATTCCACAGGGTGGGTGCCGCTGCTGAGAAGGCCCTCTGCCTGGTTCCCTGTAACTTCGCTTCTCGCAGTGAGGGAACAGCCAGAAGGCCCTCGGTGCTGGACTTCCGTAAGAAATTTGTGCCACCTTAGGAAGTCCCTCCACTACACACCCTTAGAAATAGTTTAAATGCAGATTATGAGCTAAATACCAGATGCATCTAATAACTGGGAAGAAAAAGAAATTTCTATAATAGTTAACTGCTAAGAACATTTGTGGGGGAGGGAAGCAGAGAGAGAAATGCCAGAAAAAATGTTACTGCTCTAAAACAGAGCAAACCAGGGACTTTGCAAGTTCTTCTTATGTTCTTCCTATTTAGGCTTCTATCCAGTCACTGATCATGTAGAACCTATGATTTGACTGAGGTCACTTAGGGCAAATATATCATTCAAAGTGAGAGCAATGCTTTCTTGATTATCAAGGTCATCCGAATCTATCAGAGGTCAGACATAAGATGGGGAAACTGCAGAATATCATGTAGCCAATTAGATTTGATCCCTTGCTTACATAATTTATGACAAATGAAGTCTATCCAAAATGAGGGCAGCACTTTCTGAATATGGGAAGGATTTTATCCCGTTTTAAGGCAATCCCAAAAATTACCCAAAGAGAGATACTTAGCGATGGAAATGCTCACAGAAACTTGCACAGGATCCTTTTCCTCTAAGTCTTACTGTTGACATATCTCTCTCACAACCCAGATGGGCTTTTTGTTTCCTGCTGAAAGGGAACAAAAAGAAATTAAGTCAAGGAGCTCATATCATGAAGTTGGCTTTGTTTCAGACAGCTGGGAAGTTTGATTTGATATGACAGGTTAGCTTTCCGGGCAGTTTACAAGATGTCATGAAATCTATCAAAGAATAACTGGTAAGCTCCCTTTGCAGGCTCTGAAATTCCGCTGCAGCCGCAGCCAGGGTGGTGTTTTCTGAGCAATATGAAGATGTTACACTGGTTTCCCATCATGTTTGATGGCAGAAGAAACCTGAAATTATCAGTCTACAGCAGCACAGTCTGGGAAACAAGAGCAGCTGTGGACAAGAGTGAATATGGGGCAAATGGGGACACAACCACCCTTTTGATTATTTTGATTTCATTATTTAATTTCTATACCACTTAGTATATTTAAAATATCTCTAAGTGGTGTGCAAAAAACTGAAGCAACAGCAGACATCTTATTACCAAAATACACAGTTACATTAAAAAAAATACATTAATACAAAGTTACTAATATATAGAGAACAGTGTCAATTCATTTTCCTTCTGACACACTCTGAGCCACCAGGTTCTCTTCCAGGGTCCAAACAAACTCTCAGCTAACCCACAAAAGTCTCACAATGAGAAGAGCTCCTGAAAACACTGGACATCACCCTAGTCTATCACTCTAGGCTTGCTTTCTTATAGGCAGGCCCAAGGTTGATGACACTTTCCCAGGCTGCTCACAGCTATCCCATTCAATTGCACTTGCCACACACAGTTCCATGTGCAGCAGGTTGGTTGAGTATCCCAGGAAGTCCATGTTGGGAATCTGCATACGTGCAGCTACACACAGAGCCAATTAGGGTTTGGCCGACAGCCAAGGCAATGTGAAGGAGTAAGCCTGCCTGGTGATACAGAGGCATGGAGACAGTTCCATGATTGGTCAAGCTGTCTCACGGGAATAATGATTAATGGCCTACTAACTGGAATGTGTACTAGAACGAATGTGTCAGTGTAGGAGTTGTGAGTCGTGTATGAGAGAGCTAGTCAAAGATCCGTGTTCTGTTCTGTTCCTATAAATAGTCCACTGTATATAATAAACACCTAACTACAAGTTCTTGGTTTCTGCTTCGTCCATCCTGTATGCAGCCAAGTTGCCAATTGCTTTCGTGAACTCTGTGTTTACTCTGCTAGGTCTGGCTAAGGTCCTGCAGCTAGTCAGAATTGCGTAACACCAATAGGTTTTGCAAATAGTCCAAAGAATGGGGAAAGGAGCCCTTCTATGAAAGAGGTGTGGAAGCTGGCATAAGAGCCACTGGGCTTAGTTCAGTCAGCTGGGTCCTGGGGCAAATACACCAGCGTATCTCTGGCTGAGCCAAGGAGGGGAGTGTTATAGATCAGCTGTGCCAGGAACCTCCCACTTCAACTAAAGTTCCACTGGATTCTAACCCATTTGTTCTGCTGGATCTTGCTATAGAATTGCTTCTGAGCACGCACACAAAGACTCTCTCTTTTGCATTTCCCAGCAAACTAGCACTTAAGGCTTATTGCAGTATGTTAAATTTAAAGCCAATTAAGCACAATGCTAAATCAGTGGAAATCATATTTCGGGATTTATCTACAGCATAATGAATACCATGTGTGGTGAGAGAAAAAAGGGGATTTGTACTGAATGAAATAACAAAATGCACTGGCAATTTGTGCAGTTCCCCCGCCACCCTTATGTCATACATCTTCATTATTCGGAAAATCCTCACTCTAATCTTTCATTGTAGGAGCATTATAAGAACACCTAAATGTATTAACTGACTACATCTTCTTTTTTATTCATTCCTCCTTCCCCCTCCCTGCCAGCGTTTTATTAAAAGGATGCATAATCTAGGAAGAATTCAACCCAATAATCTTTCCAAAGAAAGACATGGGAATTAAATCTCAGAAACTGACTACTTGTGGGAAAGGTTTTAGAACCAGCTGTCCCTAAAGCTTTCAAGAAGCCTGGCAATCTTCAAGAGCTGCTCAATTTCTACTCGTGGTTCTTGCAAGTTGTCAGGCTCAGTTGAAAAGACACCTTCATATATGGCTGCGTGCGCGCGCGCACACACACACACACACACCACAGATGCTTCCAAAAACTTTCCTGGTCTTATTTCCAAAGAGGAATCAATGCATGTGAAATCCTTCCATTTTTACCCATGTTTTATTTTTCATTCTTGGGTACAAATCACTGCTTGTGAACAATTCATCACATTTTCTAGTTGATTCACATCTTTTCTTCACTCTGTGTTAAAGAGGCGTGCGATGGTGCTGAAAAACTTGATTGTCTTAATGATTGAATCAATATTCCTTTTGTGTGGTCTCATCTCATGTAGGAAAAATGGGGAAGCTGAGCTGCTAGCTGGAGTATGGTTACTCTGGTGTTGGAAAGGTCTGTCTTGGTTGGTATTTGTTTTCCAGGGCTCAACTCGCAGAATTCTGAGATCCTCAGTGAAGTCTCTTTGTTGGTGGTCCCCCACAGCTCAGAGGTATGCCTTGGGGGCTCTGTATTGTGGGGCCGATTCTGTGGAAGTCCCTCAATGCTGAGACCTGAGCTTCAGGTGCTTGATGAAGACCTTTCTGTTTCAGCAGGCATCTTACAAATAAGCTTATCATATAGTCCAAAAACACTGATAAAAATATACTTCAGAAGCACATAATGTCCTCAATGCCTTGCTAAATTCTCCCTGGAAATCTTTAGCAATTCTGCTTTTTCACATTCCATGCCCTCCTGACACTGTTACATCAACAGCACTATTCAGTCATCGTTAAAAACACTTATTCTATTCTAACAGCTTAATGCTACCTTAAGACATTTTCCTCTCAAATGCTCCTTCTAATTATGTTTCTCATAAGACTGATTGTACAAAGGACCACATTTATTCTGTTACATCAGTTCCCCCTGCACAGTTCTGCTTCATATTATTGTTATTAACACAAACATCTGCTACTAAAACTTTAAATTGTAAGCCTTTTTATTACATTATGCATGCAATTCCATATTTACAAATATTGTTAGAAGAGCACCCTGCGTCTTGTAGAGATGCAAGGGGATGCAAAGATATAATGAATAAGAACTTTTTATCCTTAGTGTAATAGGATTTCTTTTTAATTGAAATCTTTATTCACTTCGTAGAAATGGAGGTGTAGAGATACATGGTTTTTTTGTTATTGGGGTTCTTAAGTATAACATGGGTATAGACACATCTGTACATAGCTGTCAACCGTCTCTTATTTGGTGGGAAAGTCCCTTATCCCAGTGCCATGTCCCGCTGCTGTCCCTTATTGTTGATGTCCCTTAAATTTCCCGGGTTTCAAAGGAAGCAGCTCCTCTCCCTCCCTCCCTGCTGGCCAGCCAGGGAGGAGGGAGGCTCCAACTGTGTTGCTTAGCTATGTTGCTCACCCAATAAGGAGTCTAAGAACGACTGGGGGTGGAGCTTGCATGCCTTGTGCCGATCAAATCGGCCACGTTGCCTGGGGATTCGCCTTTGCTCAGCGCTTCCCAGCAGAGAGGTGACGGTGGTTTTCCTTGCTGCATCCCCTTTGCCTGGTTGCTGCGCTGTGGGAACCACCGCTTGAGGCTTCGTTTGGCTGCTGGCTGGGCTTTCTACCTTTGGCTCGGAGGGGCTCAGAAGTTGAATATACCTGTGCTCGCAAAATTCCTTATTTTGGCTGCTGGTCCCTTATTTTTGAGGCTGCTGGTCCCTTATTTTCAAATCTGTAAGTTGACAGCTATGCATCTGTACCTCTCCTACAAACCATTAAATATAAATATATATATATATGGAGCTTTGCAATGTGATCCTATTGGTTGAGGGAGGGGGCAGTCACATGGGATTGGTAAGTGGGGGAAGGTACATCATGGGCATGTGAGCAAAATCGATTCACCAGCATCGTGATGCAGTCTGTTCCTATAGGTTGGTGAGTCGGTACATCCCTTATTCCTGTTGGTTGGGTAGTAAGCAGGGGCATGAAAATAACAGAACACATTGGGGAATCTTAAAGATGAGTCTGTACATTGTAGGAACTACATCTACAGTGTCTGCAGTGACCTAGGACAGTGTTCCCCAACCTTGGGCCTCCAGCTGTTTTTGGACTACAATTCCCATCATCCTTGACCACTGGTCTTGCTAGCGAGGGATGATGGGAGTTGTAGTCCAAAAACAGCTGGAAGCCCAAGGTTGGGGAACACTGACCTAGGAGAACCAAATGTCCAGTAAGGACTCCAAGCATATTCCTTGGCATCAGGGTTGAAGGGGCAGTTTAGTACTGAAAACAAACCTTCATTCATTCATTTCTATGCAGTGGTACCTTGGTTTGCATACGTCTTGGTTTGCATACATTTTGGATTACAAACATGTCAAACCCAGAAGTGTGTGTCACGGTTTGCAACCTTTTTTTGGATTACAACCCATTTTTGGGGGGTTACGAACAAATTTTTTGGGGAGGCCCCATTGGTGAAAGCGTACCTTGAGTTACAACCTGTTTCGGTTTACAAACGGTCCTCCGGAACAGATTATGGTTGTAAACCAAGGTACCACTGTACTGCTTTATATTTTTAAGTGGGGAAAAAAACCCCTCAACGTGGTTTGCAATCTACATTAAAAAATCAAATACAACAATCTAGAATAAAACAATAGCTCACTTGGTTAGAGCATGATGCTGATAATGTCAAGGTTTCAAGTTTGATCCCCGTATGGAGGACAGCTGCATATTCCTTCCGACTCTATATGATTCTATTCCAGGCTTCCTCAACCTCGCCCCTCCAGATGTTTTTTGGCCTACAACTCACATGATCCCTAGCTAGCAGGACCAGTGGTCAGGGATGATGGGAATTGTAGTCTCAAAACATCTGGAGGGCTGAGGTTGAGGAAGCCTGTTCTGTTCTATTCTATGAAAGTCAAGCATGCATTCCAAGCGACGTAGTGATCAGGAAGCGAAAATATTTTCTGAAAGATTTCAAAATAAAACATTACCTCTCAATGGACCCTTCACACTGGAGGAAAAGCCCCTTTTTCATCTGTACCTAATGGTTGTGGGGTCATCCTTTATTCCTACTGGTGGAGCAAGAGGTGGGCCAACTTGAAAGGACTAGACACACTGGAGAATTTTGAATGCTAGCCCAGCAGTTGAAGGGACTACATCTGCAGATGAGCTCTCCGTAAATCCATGTTCAGAGGGAACAACGGAAACAATTGAAATTAGCACCCACAGTTTAGGTCACGAGGACTTAACACTGGTTCCATCACATTGGGGGCAATGAGCCGGTCATGTACATAGGTCACACAACATCTTGAAACAAACTTTTTCCAATTTTCTTAAAAGATATAATTTATGTAAAATTCATATTAAATGATATAGGCATTATTTCAAGTCATATAAATTTTATATAAAAGGGGTGGAACATCTGGTGAAAATGTGGTAGGGTCACCTGTCACTTTTTTGATGAGACATAGTAGTCCCAATATTCTTCAATTTTGATTTTATAATTACATTCATGTGATTTTTGAATGTGGGATGCTAGGCTTTAGAATTGTTTCATTTTACCAAGGCAAGATATTTACAGATAAAAGTACTTCCCTCTCCCCTTTTCTTTCTCCTTTTTTTTCTTGTTAAAGAAGGTAAAATCCCATGGCTACAAATTATTGATTTCAAGATAGGTGGCTATTTGTGTTAATTTCCTCCCTTCCCCTTCTGCTCTTAAAAAAGAGTGAGAAAGATTCCACATCAGTCAAAATGGATGTTTTACCTGAAGCCACTGTTAAAGTCCAGACCAAGTTCATTCCAATGAACTGAAAAGTAAAGTATTTTTAATTTTACCTCCAATTATATCCAAGAAGATGAATGAAGCAGGGCAAATCCTTGATCAGAGCCAAAAGGGAGTCATAAATCATTCACTTAGATGATCAGATAATTTACAAACTCCTCAGGGCTTTGTGGGAATGGACAAGAATAGTTAAAACCTGTCTCTTTGCCACAGAACTGGGAGTCTGTGATAAATTAGAATCTGTCTTTTTTCTCCTCTCCAGTGATTGTCTTGAATACAACGGATATGTCCAGGCACCGGTTGCTTAATTGCAGATGGAACCCTCTCTCGCACTGAATCAATTCCCATCTTTTGTCAGGAGATAATGACAACACAGAGCGCTTCACCTTGAACAGCTAACAGGCTGTTCCACTCCGGGTCAATGAGAATGGATTCATTTCTCCAAATGGGTAGGAGGTCTAATTCGACTGGCATGCATGAAGTGGTTTATTAAACATACCATTTTTTTTTTTTAAAGAATGCATGCATGACTCACATCCATATGAAATGGACAATCTCTTGCCAACTTGCATTTTTAAGGTAAAAAAGGACTTGGTACTTGGAAGTGTCTGTAACACATTTTGTTTGGCTAGAGATAACATTTATAAGTAGATCAGCTGTGGCCTGTGCAGAGGATCCCTACCTTTTCTAACTATGACCATCCAGATGTCTATGAGAAGCGCATAAGACAGGACATGAGTACCATAGCATTCTCCTCACCGATGATCCCAGGCAGCAGGTCCTCAAGAGAACTCTGCCTCTGACAATGCAGCCTGCTGTAGATAACATTTACCTCTGCAATAGTGTACTACAAGTCAGATGGATTGCTTAGGGTTGGCATATTTCAAAAAGTGAAAAATCTGGACACAAAAGTTGTTGAGCTTTCTTTCAGAGAAGTTGGGGGAAATGACACTGTTGACGTGGGCTGCCATACGGCTGGAAATAATCTAACCGATTTTCACTCGGACACTACTTCTGACTGCAGTATTCTGGGTATGTCTAGGAACGGGCAACCCTAGCATTGCTAGATCTGACCAAGAGGTCCATCTAGCCCAGGGATGGACATCCATGTAGGCTCTGAGGGTCACATAAGTGAGGGATTGCCCACTCACAAACATGCAAACACACACAGCCTTCCATCCATTCACTGTCACACATGCACTTTCTATCACATATAAGCACACACCTCTGCGTTTGGTGCAAAAACAGTGGGATACAAATGTGACTAATATCAGATTACCAGGTGCGGCACCATCTGCTATCTAGCATACTAGGATCCAGTTGATCTCTGGCTCTGTTTGTTTTGGCTATGCACTGAGCAATGAATGTGGCCCCATTGCAAGGAATCAGAGGATGCTCTGTCCATTCAAACTAAGTGTGCCCCCCCCCCCCCAGCCAAAGAAGCTCAACCTAAGTATCCAGAGTGGTTCCTACCAAAGATAATCCTCATAGTAACTGCAGTACAGGAGAGTTTTCCCTGTCATAACCAATACACATTATGGATCATGTAAATGCAACCCTAATTAGTCCCCAGTTCTTCTATCACATTTAATGCAAGTAGACATAGTTATTTAGCATTAATTAACTCCGGACAGTAGCAGAGGCAGCCTCTGGCAAGCGTCATCCCCTGGTAATTGGATTAAGTCTAGATTTTCATTGCCTGGCAAATGTCTCCACCTTTTCCCAGGAGAGCCATCTCAGTCACGCAGCAGCATGTTCCGACCTCTCATGCCTAGCCAGCCACTCTCTGTCAAGGAAGCCATATTGCAATGTCTAATGACAGCTCCTTGACGGTTTCCTTTGTCTCTTGATGTCCCTTCCACCCAGCCCTGACCTTCAGAAGATCACCTTCTGTGTCAGAGCACATGCATGTCTTGAAGTCTTTCCATTATAACTGGGCAACTCTCAGTCCCCACTTTATTCAGCCAAATAATATCTTCCAGGAAGGTCAAAAAAGTTGGGCCAAATTCATTGGTTGCTCATTGGAAGAGGTACAGTGGAAAGCATGAAGCCCACCAGTAGGTGGAGCCAAAGCCAATTCAGTCTCCACTGGTTGAATTATTCAGCCTAGCACTACTTTATAGTACTTCCTGACAAAGATTGCCAATAACCAGCCAGGGTGGATGGAGTTCCCCCAGTAACTGGGAAACCTTTAGTATCTGAGGCAGAGGTGGGTGAGCAGTGTCCCTCCAGATGTTGGATTCCAGTTCCCATCAGCTCCAGCCAGCATGGCCAATAGTCAGGGGTGATGGGAGTTGTGATCCAGCAACATCTGGAAGGCCATAGGAAATTATACCAATGTCTAGGCCAAGTGGATGACAACTGCCAGGCCAAGTACTGGAGCACCTAGTTCTACTCTAGCAGATAGTTGCTGAGTTCTGAAATATGTTTTTGCACAATCCCTAACATCAGTAAGCCAAGCTTGTTTTCGCCAGCTTTGCTGGCAATTCCGTCTCGGGCTTTCAGCCAGGCTTCAGCTTAGGAAGAACAACAGAAATAGAGTTAATGGTAAAGAATAAAACAGTCCAGAGCTCTGCGCTCAGGATTTTTCCTCTTTGATTTGCGTATTCATAATCCGATTTGAAGTCAGATGCCGGGTGGCATATGTCTAATAGAGGGAGATGGAATGTAGAAGCTATTTAAAAGGATTAAAATGATACAGTGTATCACTGGAAATGGCAAGAAGGTTGGCTTCCTCTTCCCTTCATTAGAATTTCGCACATCAATCCAAAAAGTTCCAGGAAGAGATCGAGGCAGGAAGAACTTACACAGGGAAATTTTAACGCTTTAATTACTTTTGTGGGTGTTCTTTTTTTTAAAAAAAATGTTCCCTCCTCCCCACCGGGCAGTCTCTTTCATTTGCTTTCAAAGGAAGAAAGCTAGATACGTCGGGAGCTGGTGAGAGTTAATTTGCAGGTCTGGCAACAAGAGCAAAATAAAGCAGGTATTCATGAGCTGGAATGATGATGAGAGGGATGAGAGTTTTGCACTGGCACAGAAGTGGTGTTCAGAACAGAATGAAAGTGGAAAGGAGCCATCTCTACAAAGGAATTACAGGCACCTGCTTCCGGCACTGATTGGGCTTTGTGGGAGTTTTGGTTCCGTTCTTCCAGTCCCCATAGTCCCAAAGCATAGAAGTTTCAGAGCGACCAAAGCTGAGCACTTTCAAACACCCAAACATATTTAAAGCACATCCATCCCACAGAGAATCATGGGAACTGTCCTTTGACCGTGGTGCTTGGCACTACGGTTCCCAGGAATCTTTGGGAGGGCAGATGCTCTAAATTTCTGGTGTGTTGCATAAAGGTAAAGGGACCCCTGAACATTAGGTCCAGTTGTGTCTGACTCTGGGGTTGCGGCGCTCATCTCACTTTATTGGCCGAGGGAACCGGCGTACAGCTTCCAGGTCATGTGGCCAGCATGACTAAGCCACTTCTGGTGAACCAGAGCAGCACACGGAAATGCAGTTTACCTTCCTGCCGGAGCAGTACCTATTTATCTACTTGCACTTTGATGTGCTTTTGAACTGCTAGGTTGGCAGGAGCAGGGATTGAGCAACGGGAGCTCACCCCGTTGTGGGGATTCGAACCGCCAACCTTCTGATCAGCAAGTCCTAGGCTCTGTGGTTTAACCCACAGCGCCACCCGCATCCCGGTGTGTTGCATAGTCCAAGTTTATTCATTCGTTCTCTACTTTTCTATCCTGCCTTTCTCCCAAGGAGCTCACGGTGGCATGCATGGCCCTCTGTCTACCACCACCTGTTTTGTCTTGACAACAACCCTGTGAGGCAGGTTGGGCTGAGGGAACCTGACCAACCCAAGGTCTCCCAGTGAGCCTCATGTCAGGGTGGGAATTCAGATGTTAGTAATTGTATTGTATTTGTTAGAAAATGTGTTTTGCGCATGTAGGTCCCCAGGCCACCCCTCAAATAACTACACACATAACACGTAATTTAGTTTTGGTTTTTGGGCACTATTTTGGCCACAACTTTATTAAAATACAAAATCAGTGAGTGGGAGTGGTTGTTTAGACATTGGTTATGACTATCTGTCCCCCTGCCTGGGACAGAACTGACATCCCGAGGTCCGATCGGTAGCCAGTAGAAGAGAAAGTCAAACTGGGGGGTCATCTGAGCTAAGCGTCGGACCCACGCCGCTCTCCCCAGCAGCTCCCCGAAAGCTTGCCAGCCCGGTCCTATGACAAGGATTCCCATGACAGGGATTGGACGAAATCATGGCAAGACCCAGGATTCCTTTAATGGAATTCCCTTTAGCACAATAGGAGGGGCAGGCACAGCCTGTCCTGACCCCTCCACCACCAGCATATTATAACCAATGCCTAACCGCAACCTTACAAGTTGTGACAAATTGCTGAGTAGTAGGCAAAAACCAAATGGCACAGCCAATTACCAAATGGCAAAATTCCTGCTAGGCCCCTGCGCCAAGGCAGACAACCCCATGACAGGCAAAGCAAGGTCAACTGGAAAAGAGGGCGGGTGATCCGATGCACTCTGCAAAGAGAAAGAGAAACCAGAGTGCACCAATATTTAAAGACTATGGTCCCACCCACCCAATTTGCAACATACAATTTGCCCCAGCAACCCGGTTATCCAATCACAAATGCCAGGCAATAACTATTAACCAGCCTGGCAACAAGAGGCCTGGCCTGGTGGCCCACACCGCAACACGTGCTCTCATTTATTGGAGAACACGCTTTACAAAGCAACAAATGATACTAGGGGAGAAGAAAAGCTACGTAATGTAACAGTTGCAAAATCTTGTGGCTCCAGTTAGGATCACAGATATATCTGTGTGTTGTACTAGTAGCAGTGGACATTGAGTTTTTATACAGTGGACCCTCTAGATACAAGTTTAATTCATTCTGGGGGTCTGGGTGCACCTCGAAAAATCTGTATCCAGAGGTGCCACTTCTGCGCATGCATGGGGCGCAACAGAGTGCTTCTGCGCATGCATGAGTGGTGAAACCAGGAAAAATACTTCTGGGTTTGCCGCTTTTGCAACCCATGTCACGGCTAAAATGGCCGCTGTTCCTTTAATGCGAATAAAGCTGGATCAGCATGACTCAGCGGCCTGCAGCAGGTTGTATATATAAAGTGAGAAATGTTAGTTTGTGCTGAGGCTGGTGTTTGGGTTGGTTGGTTAGTGCTGGTGTGTATAGTTATTCAGTCGTGTTTTGCACAAAGACTTTTAAGAATAAAACTCTGCAAGGATATTCTCGTGGACTCTTTTATGCAGACAAGGGTCCGAGGACCAGGCTGAAGAGACAAAGGGAGGTCAGAACCCTTTCCTTCTTCTTTTTGCTTTTTACAAACACTGACAGGTTATGGGCCCAGTGTTTCTGAGCATGTGCAGAGTGCAAAACGACTGACAGCATCTCAGCAGGGAGCTGGTGAGTCCTGGTGGTGTATGGAGCCAGTGACTGTGTGTTGGAGCAGTTGGTGGCAAGCTGTAACTGTCTGCAATGACGCTGGAGCGGCTAGGATCTGAGGATCAGGAAAGCACTCAGCGTCGGCTACTGGAACAGTTTGAACTGCTAGAGGGCCACAGTAGGCGACTCACAGAGTGGCTACACCAGTTGCAGAGCCAGGCGGGACCTGAGGGTCAACAGAGGCAGCAGCTAGAAGCCAGTGAGTGCCAGCCAGGACTATCCAGTGGGACTCTAAAGAGAGAGTCCGGAGAGATTGCTGGAGACCCCACAGAAGGGGCTCAGCAAGCACCAGCAGAGATGGCAGATTTCCAGTCTTCCCAAGTTGTAAATATTGGGGGAGGCATCCCTTTTGAACTTCTCTCAGAAAGCAACTGGCTGAGTTGCTCAATTAAAATGCAGCAGTTGTTAAGGAGAGATGGACTATGGGACTGTGTTGAAACTGAGGTTTTGAGACGGGACTCTGCTGAGAAAAAACGGCTAGATGAAAGGGCCTGTGCCCAAATTATGCTGTGTTTGAGCAACTCTCAGTTATTGCATGTAGCAAATGCCAGCACAGCGTTTGAGTTTCCTTCTTTTTTTTTTGCTTTTTACAAACACTGACAACCCAAAGTTTAGGTTACTCAAGAGTAAAGTAACCCAAGGGTCTACTGTATATAACTAGGGGTTGTGCCCCTGCTCACTTAGCTCACCAACCTCTCCTTGCAAAGCCACTCCTCCTTTACTCATTGAGAAAGCTACTGAATCCCTCCCTTTACTCCTCATGAATGCCAGCCCCATCCTTTTTACTCCTCGCCAAAACCACTCCGCTCATTTACAGTATTTTATACAGTTGGGGGGGGGATGCACCAATAAAAGGAATATCCATTCAAAACTCAGAGTAGTTCTCTGTGTTGGCATGCAGCCAAGGAAATGAGGGCAATTGGGAGGCCTCTAGCTGGCTCCAGCCCACCGGCCGGTGTGCCGGGCAAACTCCGGTCCTTGGTGCAGCATGAATCTGTGGCCCAAGCTTTAGAAGATTGAGCACGCTATTCAGCAGAGCAACACTGTGCACACAGAAGTGGCATGAGAGGCTGTGTGAGCGTATTTACAAGCAAGTTTATTCAGCGTAGATCAGGACAAAAGGAAACAAGTTCAAAAGGAATTTCCACAAATGGAACTTCCCAGCATACTGTGCTGGAGTGTAAACAGGCATGTGACACACAACCATCATGCCTATTCCTTAAGGTGGAACGGAATATCCCAACACTCTGCATGTTTACTTTGAGAGAGAGACCGCAGCATCCTTGCCAAAGGGCCACACTGGAAATTTGCAAGCTGGAACTTCAAATTAACTTGCCTTCCAATCGGCATAACTGGGAAGTCTGACAATAATCATCTTTGGGAATTGTGACAGTTCTCCTCTCGCCTGCTGAGTCCGGAGGCCAGCTGGGTGACTGAGAATACTGGCATTGCCAGCCCCAAATGTCCAAGATTTACGAACCAGGCTTTTCTTCAAAGCTGTGATATTTTAAAGAGAAAATAAACGTGGCTTTCCCTTTTATTTGCCTTCTGCTTTCTGAGATTTTAAGGTTCGCAGTTGTTACACATAAATGACAAATGTTGCCTCTTCCTTTCTGGCAAAGAAAGTTTGAAAATGGAAACATTCCTCAATGGCAAATGTAGAAGAGGCAGCACGATTTGGGGCAGGGATTTCTTGTTTATTTAGAAAATTTAGATTCTGAAAGCCCTCAACGTGGTGTAAAAACATAAATTTTCAGGCAGGGCACATCAAAGCATCTCTGGTGCTCCCCATCTGCCCCCCAAAGCAGTGCCCTTCCAATATTTCCTACAATTTAATTTCCACCAGCGCCTGCAAGCACAGGCCAGGTTGGATAGGAGCTGTAGACCAGCAACATCATTGCCAGAGAATTCTGGTAGCTGTCATTTACCCCTCACAAAGCTACAATTCCCAGCACCCTTAACAAATCACAGTTACTAGGATTTAGGGGGGGGGGGAGTAATGTGGTTTGATGTGCTTTTAATGTACAGTGTGGGTTGCATGTTGTTCTTGTTGTTCAGTCATTTAGTCATGTCCGACTCTTCATGACCCCATGGACCAGAGCACGCCAGGCACTTCTGTCTTCCACTGCCTCCCGCAGTTTGGTCAGACTCATGTTTGTAGCTTCAAGAACACTGTCCAACCACCTCGTCCTCTGTCATCCCCTTCTTCTTGTGCCCTCAATCTTTCCCAACATCAGAGTCTTTTCCAGGGAGTCTTCTCTTCTCATGAGGTGGCCAAAGTATTGGAGCCTCAGCTTCACGATCTGTCCTTTCAGTGAGCACTCAGGGCTAATTTCCTTAAGAATGGATGTGTTTGATCTTCTTGCAGTCCATCGGACTCTCAAGAGTTTCCTCCAGCACCATAGTTCAAAAGCATCAATTCTTCGGCGGTCAGCCTTCTTTATGGTCCAGCTCTCACTTCCATACATCACTACTGGGAAAACCATGGCTTTAACTATACGGACCTTTGTTGGCAAGGTGATGTCTCTACTTTTTAAGTGGGTTGCATACTCTCCAACATCTCTTCGATTAAAATAGGGATGCCCTATTCCACGATAATAATTAATATAATATTGACATTTATACCCCACCCATCTGACTGGGTTGCCCTAGCCACTCTGGGTGGCGTCCACCATACACAAAAACATAATAAGGGACGTCCTAAGGAAAAGCGGGACGTTCCAGGATGAAATCAAAAACCGGGATGGCTTCTGTAAATCTGGGACTGTCCCTGGAAAATAGGGACATTCGGCGGGTCTGGGGTTGTAGTGCAATGCTGTATACAGAGCCCACTTTCTTGATGAGAGAGAGAAATGCTCTTTCTGAAACCTGTGGATCTAGATCTATATGTTTCATGACCTGTCTCTCGGGGAATGGGCTGATGTAATTAGAAAGGGAGACAGTATCAATCATTCGGCTAATGGCCTTTCTTTTTTCTATCATCAATTACTCTGAATTTCTCAGACAAAGGATCAGACCAGCCCTACCTCCTCACAGCCTACGATGCTGTCACCACGGCTAATAGAATTTTAAATCTTCCGTTGCATAGAGGTTCCTGCAGAGCCTATTTGGCAACTGCCAATTAAGGGGAAGCCAATTTGTGTAATCTCAGTGGAATTAGCCATAGATTTTCATAAATGTGGTTCAGGGTCCCTTGTCTGATTCAGAGACATTCTTCTGACATTTGCTCTGTGCTGGGAGGGGAGAGGCTTTCGCACACTGACTCTCAGTTATGACTGGAGCTAAAAAAAAGCATGCATGGTTCCAGTGGCGTTGCGTGTGTTGTCAGCACCCGGGGCAAGGCAAGTAATTTGCGCCCCCTGCTGCACTGTCCCTCCCCCAGATAGTCCCTCGCTCTCTCTCCGCACCACACCGCATGCCTGGCACCCCCCCCCTCCACAGTGGGCGGTGACCCGGCGGCTCGGATCGGATTCGCACAGCTAGCACTGCAGTGAGAGAGAGAGAGTGAGCCAGGTAGGGGCAGAGAGCTGCGAGTGCGAGCGCCCCCCCCCAGATGTTGCGCCCGGTGCGGTCGGCCCCCCCTGCACCCCCCACGCTACGCCACTGCATAGGAACCCATTTGGAATTTCACCCAGTATACCAAACCCACACATAAAAGGACATATTTGCCATGGAATTCTACTCAATATTGATCCAGAGCAGATTCCAACGTATAGTAAAAACTTAAACATATTACAGGATTCCCAAAAAACAGACCAGAGGCAACTAATATTTCATCCAGCAGAGCTTTACTGCTACTTGAAGGCAAATGAGCATAATGGTCACAAATCCAATACAATCAGGATTGGCACTGTCCATAAGAAATCCAGACTTAACTTAAACTTACAGTAACTTATAAAACCTTAAAACTTAGCATACAGTGTTACCTCGGGTTACATATGCTTCAGGTTACAGACGTTTCAGGTTACAGACTCCGCTAACCCAGAAATAGTTCCTTAGGTTAAGAGCTTTGCTTCAGGATGAGAACAGAAATTGTGCTCTGGTGGCGTGGTGGCAGCGGGAGGCCCCATTAGCTAAAGTGGTGCTTCAGGTTAAGAACAGTTTCAGGTTAAGGACGGACCTCTGGAACGAATTAAGTTCTTAACCCAAGGTACCACTGTACTATGTATAGAACACCACACCAGAAGGAATAGAGATAGAAAGAGAAAGTGAAACCAGGCTCCTTCTTGCCTATTTTTATAGTCCGCATAATCTTGACAGACGAGATCAGAAAACCAGTTTAAGCCAGCTGTACTCAGCTTCTCTGAAGGAATAACCCAAACATCATGAACCTCCTGCTTGTTTCTTTCACACAGAGAATCTTCCAGAACCCTCTTGAATTAATTAGAATAGGAAAAACCTCTACGCATCAGATCAATACTTTATCCACTAAGAAATGCAAACTGACATGACTGACCCAAAGTCAAGCAGTGAGCTTCAGTAGCAGGCACAGAGTGGTCCAAGCCAGGATCAAGACCATGGAATAGGGGGAGGGGAGCTTCAACAGTCTTGATCAGAACTTACTCCTACTACTGGTAACTGCAGTGGAAGATAAGTTCCCACCAAGGAGAGCTTTATTCCCATTGTAAATAGCAGGTCAGCAACCATGAGAGAGAGAGAGAGAGAGAGTTTTCACAATATACATGGATAGCTGTGATAGTACGTTTCCGAGCACAGTTCAAAGTGTTCGTGTTGACCTTTAAAGCCGTAAAGGGCCTTGGCCCAGTATACCTGAAGGAGCGTCTCCACCCCCATCATTCTGCCTGGACACTGAGGTCCAGTACCAAGGGCCTTCTGGCGGCTCCCTCACTGCAAGAAGCAAAGCTACAAGGAACCAGGCAGAGGACCTTCTTGGTAGTGGTGCCTGCCCTGTGGAATGCCCTCCCATCAGATGTCAATGAGATAAACAACTACCTGACATTTAGAAAACATCTGAAGGCAGCCCTGTTCAGAGAAGTTTTTAATGTGTGACATTTTGTTGTATTTTTAATCTTTGTTGGAAGCCACCCAGAGTAGCTGGGAAAGCCCAGCCAGATGGGTGGGGTACAAATAAATTATTTATTTATTTATTTATTATTTATTATTATTATTATTATTATTATTATTATTATTATTATTATTATTATCATTATTATCATTATTCCTGCATTGCAGGAGATTGGACTAGATGATCCTCTAGATCCCTCCCAACTCTACAATTCTTGACTCCATGACACAAAACAGAACCACTAGCAAACAATGCTGGTCTGCCTCATAACAATGGAGTACGTCAAAGACAAGAGGTTGCTGTTATCTGCATCATAAAGGCACCTGAAGGTATCTTCGCTGTATGAGTAAAGGAGGGCAAGGGTTTTTGTTGGTGGTGGTTCATTTATTGAAACAACATGTGAATGGAAACTGTGTGCTATCAAAGTGATTACGTTTAGCTTTTCTTGAACAACCCTCCCAAGTGTTTTATTATACCACCCAGACTTCATTGGAAATGTAATCCCCTTTTTCTGTTATCTATGCACATAGTTTTAGCAATGAAAATTTCTTCCATTGGTTTACATCCCTAAAATAATGATTATGACTGTGATTAAATGTAATAGTTTGCATGTTTTTAATGCAACTCACTGAGTTTGGATTTATGTTTGGGGGCAGAGAAGGCAACAGTCCACATAGAAAATTCCATTTTCTGTTTTAAAATAATTTCATATTGATTTTTAACACACACACACACACCCCAGAAATAAATAACAACAATTATATGGGTCAAGTCTGCAAGCAGCACTTACAATCAATGTCCGCACCTGTTCAACACAGCCACAGTGCAAAACAGACCATATTATCAAGGTGGGAGAAAAATACGTTTGCAAATTTCGTTGGATTGAGAGCTCTGAAAAGTGAAAAATGAAAAAATATTCTGGGGGTGAGCTATGATACCCTGACTAAATTGAAAACTCTAGCTGGATGCGCCCCTCTCCCCAAAAATACCTCTTTTACAGCACCCACAAAGCAGACAGCAAGAACATTAATGACTGATAACAGCACCTAAAGAAAGCTTTAAGTCTGTCTACGGTGGCTTCACTAGCGAAATGACACTGAGATTTTGCCTCAAATAGCCAGCCAGTGAGTCCACACCAATGGAAAAAAAAAACATTCAGCTTATATCACCTGTGACTGGCAGACTAGGAAAATAAGATTTCCTTTCCAGGTCTTGCTGAGCACCCCTAGCAAAGCACAGGATCAGATTAGCACAGGTGAGCTAGGGGAGGAAATAGAGGATAATTCCTCCAGCATCCTCCAGGCCCAGCTGATACAAGTTGTTCAGAGCAGCCGAGGAAGCTTAAGAGGAGATATCCTGCTAAATGAAGAAATAATTCCCCCAGTGTGCTTTAGGCAGGAAGGGGAGATTTATCTGTTCCACTTTGAATTTAAAGTTGTTATTGGGGCCTGAACATTTTTCCTGGTGGAAAGAAAGTGATGAGTCCAAGCAAAGAACAAGACAAGCATCTATTTCTCTGGAGACTTAGCATGGCGGCCACCTTGTGGAAACGGACAAGGTGTGGACGGGAAGAAAGACTAGTGTTTTCTGGCAAGCTTTGGTACTCATCAGACTGTGAGAAGAGCATTGCTGGATCAGGCCAAAGGCCCATCTCGTCCAGCATCCTGTTTTCACAGTGGAGGTAAAGGCCATCTATGGCTACTAACCACAACGGAAATGCCATGGAAGCCCTTCTGTGTCCCTATTTTCCAGGAACAGCCCCGGATTTACAGAAGCTGTCCCTGTTTCTGATTTGACCCCAGAATGTCCTGCTTTTCCTTAGGACGCCCCTATTATCATCAGGGAAATGTTGGAGTTATGTGAACCCTGAGCCAAGGAGATAAGTAACTATGCAACCTGTAGAAGACATCTGAAGGCAGCCCTGTGTAGGGAAGTTTTTGTAATATTTAGTGTTTAATTTCTATGTTGGAAGCTGCCCACCAGAGTGGTTGGGGCAACCCAGTCAGATGTGTGAGGTATAACTAATAAAATTATTTAATACTATTATTGAATAGGACATCCCTGTTTTCATTGGAGATATGTTGGAGGGCATGCCATGGTGGGAGGCAGTATGGTTCTGCATACTATTTTCCAGTGCTTTCTTTCTATTAAAAAAATGTTTAGGGATACTCTCATTTTCCTATTCATTGAAATACTGCCCCTCAATGAGACCAAACTTAGATTCACAAAATGCTTAGGGGTATGCTTACCCCATGCGTCCCCCCAGAAAAAAGAGCTGCTATTTTCTGGAAACTACTGAGGGGGGAATGCTCTTGTGCTCAGGTCCTCCTCATGAGAGCCAGTGTGGTGTAGTGGTTAAGAGCGGTACACTCGAAATCTGGTGAACCGGGTTCATGTCCCCGCTCCTCCACATGCAGCTGCTGGGTGACCTTGGGCCAGTCACACTTCTCTGAAGTCTCTCAGCCTCACTCACCTCACAGAGTGTTTGTTGTGGGGGAAGAAGGGAAAGGAGATTGTTAGCCACTTTGAGACTCCTTAGGGTAGTGATAAAGCGGGATATCAAATCCAAACACTCCTTCTCCTTCTCCTTCTCCTTCTCCTCCTCCTCCTCCTCCTCCTCCTCCTCCTCCTCCTCCTCCTTCTCCTTCTCCTTCTCCTCCTCCTTCTCCTCCTTCTCCTCCTTCTCCTCCTTCTCCTCCTTCTCCTCCTCCTCCTCCTCCTCCTCCTCCTCCTTCTGATATGCATCTGCTTAGCTGCTGTGAGAGCAGGGTGCTAGACTAGATGGGCCATTGGCCTGATCTAGTGGTTTTTCTTGTTTTCTTAATGGCCCACCAGACGTCTCTGAGAAGGCTAAAGATTGACACAGCAGTTCTCTCCTTATTTGGGAATCCCAGCAGCTGCCAGGCATTTGGTTGTAAGTTATTTTGGGTTTCCTTGGACAAGATAAAGCAAATAATAATGATGGTGATAATAATAATAATAGCTGGCACACTGCTGTGATAGTGGACGTAGGATATTGACACCACCATTAATATATTTATCCTCAGCTACAGCAGGCATGGCCAATAGCTGAAGATGATGGGAGTTGTAGTTCCGTAACATCTGGAGGGCCAAACACCCCTCACCCCTGATATACGGAATCTTTTGTAGTGGTCATCAGCACTTGGGCTAGGGAAGAAATTTCATTTAATTCATATTTAATGGTGACTCTACCTAATTCTCAGTTTTTGAAACATGAACTGAAAACACAGATTTGCATGTCTCAAAATCTTTTTAATGCAGTTCTCCAGCCAAGTCAGTTTGTACAAAAATGTATATAGGTACATAAATTGTCCGCATATGTTAGTGAACATAACATACAAAGGTGCAATATATTAGGGAACATTGCTTTGCAAAAGTGTGTATACTAGGCAAAATTGCACACAGATATGTGTACCTTAAGAGAAATTTGCACTAAAATTCTGAAGGATTTTCATGAGGTCCCCTTTAAAATGAAATATAATAAAACTATAATTTGCAACTACAGCTGCAAATTTAGACAGTCTTGGATTACAAAAGGAAGGCTATTAGAATACCTTGTAGTCTAGCTGTCAATCCACAATCGAGAGTTTATGTTGGTCACCCTCTCTCACCTATAGCAATCTGGGTGTGTTTGACCCCACCAAAGATGCTGTCTTTGGGGTAGGAATTTGACACCCCTGGGACACTTTCTCATCCTTTCATCTGTACAGAATTGATCTAGCCTGAATATTTTAATGATTTCTTCATGTACTTTGACTCTCTTGGTATGTGTGCACACACATCCGTATCTGTATCTTTATGAGGCTTTGCCTTTTGACACTTGTTATTAGAATATCATCCGACTTGATCATGTGTAAGCTTTATGGAGGCTTAGCTGGCTTTGCAGTGACGATGTCAAGAGGATTTCAGTTCTGCTTGTCTGACAGATGTCAGTTTATGCCATCACCACGCAAACTTGCATCGCCTCCTACGTATGTGAAATGTTGGTGGGAGGCTTTTCGAGTTAATCACTTCGACCCACTGGATTCTAGTGGCAAATTTACGCAATCAGCAGACTCGGGCAGTAAAGGATCATGGCTCAGTAGTAGAATAGCTGCCTTGAATACAGCTCCAGGTTGAATTCCATCTTAAGGCAGGGATGCGAAAGGCCCTGGACAGGAACTCCTGGTGAACCTCAACCAGTTGGTGTAGACTAGGGGTGGACCATGTAGTGCCCATGTGGAACAGAAAAATCCAGTCCAGTCATTCTACTTTAGTCTACTTCCTTCCCCCAACATATTGAGAAACCTTCCTTTTGATTCTCAGCAGCCCCATTTGGGCCCTAAAGCCATTGGCACTCACTCCCCTGAGCTTGCTATTATAGGGAGTGATAGTTAGGATCATAGAGTTGAAAGGGACCCCAAGGATCATGTAGTCCAGCTGTTTTTGGACTACAATTCCCATTGGTCCTGCTAGCTAGGGATGATGGGAGCTGTAGTCCAAAAACAGCTGGAGACCCAAGTTTGGGAAAGATTGGTGTAATCCAGCTCCCTCTCATGCAGAAATATGCAGCTGTCCCTTATGGGGATCAAAACCGCGACCTTGGTGTCATCAGCACCATGCTCTAACCAGCTGAGCTATTCAGTTAGAGTCAGGCTATTTTAAAGCAGAAACCAGGCCAAACTGGTTGCTGAACAAAACAAATTTATTAAGATCAGTCTGAAAATGGAGCATAGAGAAGAGCCATAGCTCAGTGGTGAAGCATCTGCCTTGCATAGTAGTAATAATAATAATAATAATAATAATAATAATAATAATAATAATTTATACCTAGCCCTCGTCAGCCAAGACCGGGCTCAGGGTGACTAACACCAGATATAAAAACAATTAATTAAAATACAACTTAAAAACAAGAATAAAATACAACATTAAGATGCAGCCTCATTTCATTTCAGTAGAAACTCAAATCAAAAACTATTTGGGGATGAAAATGTCAAATCTTCACCAAGGCCAACTATCCAGACTGATCCTACGTGGGCCAGAAAAAAGCCAGGGAAGTCCCCAAATAGGAATCCCATCACAGAAGGGGAAAGGGAAAGAGAAAGAGGATCAAGTTGATTCCAAGCCAAAGGCCAGGTGGAACAACTCTGTCTTACAGGCCCTGCAGAAAGAAATCAGATCCCGCAGGGCCCTGGTCTCATGAAACAGATCGTTTCACCAGGCGGGAGCCAGTGTTGAAAAGGCCCTGGTTCTGGCTGAGGCTAATCTGACTTCCTTAGGGCCTGGGACCTCTAGGGTGTTGCTATTTATGGACCTTAAGGTCCTCCGTGGGGCATACCGGGAGAGGCGGTCCCGTAAGTACAAGGGTCCTAGGCCACAAAGGGCTTTAAAGGTCAAAACCAGCATGCAGACAGTCCCAGGTTCAATTCTCATTATCCCCAGGTAAAAAGGTAAAGGTAAAAGGACCCCTGACTATTAAGTCCAGTCACGGCCAACTCTGGGGTTGTGGAGCTCATCTCGCTTTACTGGCCAAGGGAGCCAGCGTACAACTTCTGGATCATGTGGCCAGCATGACTAAGCCGCTTCTGGCGAACCAGAGCAGTGCACGGAAATGCCGTTTACCTTCCCGCCGGAGCGGTACCTATTTATCTACTTGCACTTTGATGTGCTTTCAAACAGCTAGGTTGGCAGGAGCCAACGGGAGCTCACCCCGTTGTGGGGATTTGAACCGCCGTCCTTCTGATCGGCAAGTCCTAGGCTCTGTGGTTTAACCCACAGCGCCACCTGCGTCCCTCTAGGTAGGGCAGTCTAAACCCCGGAGGGCTACTGCCACTAAGTGTTGGCAATAATGAGCTTGATCTGACTTAGTGCAAGGCAGTTTCTTGTGATCTTCAGTGGCTCGACTCAGGAAACAGCACTATCTGAGGTTGGCTTAGTCATGTAACAGTTGAAGCTCGATTATACTTCTGCAACCCCATTGAAACATTTGTGACCGTTGACAGAAGCAACAAACACATTCATTAATCTGATCTGGACACTTTCCTAGGAATTATCGCTGCAATTAAAATTGCCCGTTCCAGTCATTACATAGAGCATTACCCATCACCAGCACATTGGGGAATAGACTGCAGCCTTTATGTCAGTTTTGAATGCGCCCCATGTGTGCTAGTAACTTCTAATGCAGGTACAAAAGGAACTTCCGATTAGTCACCCCATGCACGGCATTCTGCATCAGAAGCCAAATCTGCACCCTAATCAGGAGCAGGCGGTATATCCGTCCTCCTGTTGATCGCCTCTGACTTGCTGATCTATGCCTTTCCTTCTCTGAGCTGTTTCCTAACCCCTCTCTGGGCTCTTGTAGCTCGACGTCTGGCTCAGCAGTGCCTTCAGCCATTCGGAATGTTTCCTTGGCAAAGACAACGCTCAGTTGCTGAGATCAGGACTTTTAACGGTGGAGATGAAGCATCTGCAGAGTGCTTTTCCCGATTTCTGCTTGTCTTTGCAGAGGCAGCTCAGTTGGCAAGCTTCGCACATGGCTGATGGCGGTTAACGAGTTAGTACTTCGTTCGGGGCTGTTGTAAGGAGCAGCTGGCTTGCTGGGCCATTCCTTTAGGGTTGCCAAATCTTTTTCTCTCTCCCCTTCCTCTCTCCCCCTCCTCTTTGATTAAGAGGCCTTTCCCTTGCAATCAATTGGCTGCATTGCTTTTGATGTTCATTTTGTATGCCAGTGCCTTCTGAAGGGGATTACAGCAGGAAAGGAGATGAGAAACATTAGATACCCCCCCCCTTTTTTTGCAAGCTACGCCATTTAACCAAACACCCATCTGGGCTCCTCTTTAATCTTAACACTGCACCAGATGCATTGGGAGGAAATGTTTACAGCCATGTTAAATCCAAAAGCAAACGGCGGGCGTAAGGTGGCATCTTCTATTGTAGCAAAGTTCAATCAGAGGTATGCCCACCATAATGGGGGAACGTAAACACAAAGGAAACAGCATAAGGGGAATCCAAAATGTACTATCAGAAATTTCCAAGTTATGTAGGCAAAAAGTCCAATCTTGCAGCTTTGAGAGCTTTCTTGATATTGTTTTATGGCTCCGATCTGGTTATTTTCAGCTTGGCTATTTGGAAGTTGCTTCAAGTGTGGTCAATAAAAGGAAGAAAGGTAGCAGCAGCTAACCTACCCATTTCCATTTCTCTCCGTTGTGATTGTCTCCTGATACATACACATTTGTGTTCAGTTTTGCCCAATATACATATTTTTTGCAAAGCAATTTCCTCTGATACAATGCTTTTGTTGCACACTGTTTCACCAATATACACATTTTTAATGCACACTTCACTCTAGCATATGCACTTTTGCACCCACTACTTGACTGGCAAACTGCACTGCAAAATTCAAAGAAGTGCGAATTTCAAAAAAATGACTGTGTTTTGATTTGCAGGTTGTTCCGGGGGAGTGTTAAGCAGGTAGATTTGCCTTTAAATTTGAACTGAATCTAATTTCCCTTCATTCCTAGAAGGAGGTGCAAATCAAAAGAATCATAGAAATGACTGGCTCGCCTTGAAAACTCATCTTGAATTGATTCTGACTCCTACCCTCAAATGTCTGCAGTAGGGTTATTGTGTCTTTGGCGGCAATCTGTTTTTCTGTGGAAAGAGGTCTCTGGGGATTTCACCCTCTCCCCCATGTCTGGTAGGCTGAGGGGCTGTAATATCCTGAAGGCAGATGATCCTGGCTCAATGTAATTAGCAGAGATGCCCATATTGCAGAGAGCTGGGAGCTTGGTTGTAGCAAAAAATGAGACCCCATGACAGTTAAATAGCACTAGTCCAGTGGATTGACTGCAATAAGAAAGACCAGCTGCCCTCCTCTTCATATAATCCAGGTGCAGCCAACACGATGCTCTTCAGATCTTGTTGGACTGCAGTCCCCATCAGCCCTAGACAGCCAGTGGTGAACAGACTAACTCCCTCAACACTAGAATTCAGCCTAAAAGCTTGAATAGCAATCATGCTTTGGGTTCTGTTGCTAGAGACCATCAACCTCATAAAACACTTAAGAAGGATAATTAGTGTTTCAATTAAATGGCTTATCATTGTTCTAAAACACTCATGCAAAAATTATCATTCCTTTCTGTGCTTCATAATTGCTCTGTTATGTGTCTGTAGAAGCACCAATCATTTGAGGTAAAGGCGAATCTATAAAAAAATATATCTGATAACGAACCCACCCCTTATTGCTTAATTTTAGTTACTACTTTGGGACTTGATATTCTTTTTTCCCCTTAAAATAGAAAATCCGTTCATTTGAGTAACAGTTCCAACTGCATGAACTAGACTCTAGCTGTCAAAGATTGCTATCATAATGTTCAGATCTAGTTTGTTGAAGTGTTGGCAATAGCATCATCTATCTGTGTGGGATTCCATCCTATAATCCTATGATTTCTGAGGATCATAGGTGTGCCGGGCACAGCAGTATGAATGAATTTTATTATTACGGTCACAGACTGGTTCCGGGTCACTTACAATATCAGGAAAATCATAAAACACAACAGGGATACATTGAATTGCAATTGGCTACAACAGAGACAATTCAGATATAGCAGCAGTTAAATATATATATATATATATATATATATTAAATCTTGATCACTAAAATATAACCTATAATTATCATTTAAAACCTTAATCATCTTGGTAGTACAGCTTGTTCCCTAAGTTTTATGGCAGTTGCACAGAATTTGGCCACCCTTAGCGTAATCTCCAGTTCCTTGTTTATATCAGGCACAGCAGTAGCTAAACACAACAAGACATAAGATCAGTGCTTTTTTCCCTGGGGGTACGCAGGGGTACGCATACCCCTAAACATTTTGTGAATCTAAGTTTGGCCTCATTGAGGGGCAGTATTTCAATGTGAGTAGGAAAATGAGAGCATAGCCCTAAACATATATTTTTTTAAGAAAAAAAAGTGCTGCGTAAGATCACTAGTTTTCTTGGACCAGCTCAGCATGGCTCAGAACACAATATCTCAAGGATCACCTTCCCCCTAATGAACCAATCTAGATCCTGCAATCATCATCTGAAGCCCTTCTTCATGTGCTTCCTCCATGACATGTCCAGAGGGTGGCAAACAACAACAGGGCCTTTTCTGTGGTGGCTCACCACTTGTGGAATGCTATCCCCAGGGAGGTTTGTCTGACACCTTCGTTACATATCTTTAGGTGCCAGGCAAAAGCATTCCTCTTCTCCCAGGTCTTTGGCTAATTAAACGGTCTAAGGCCTTTTAAACTGGGAGGAGGGGTTATTGTTTTTGTTTGTTATTGTGGTATGTGTTTTGTATTTTGATATTGTAAACCATCCTGTGATCTATGGATGAAGGTTGGCCTAGAAAGTTAATTAACTAATTAGCTAATTAATAATAAACATTTCTAGGCATACAGCTGTAACAAATCAAAATGGAAGAGAAGGTACGGGATGAGGACTGGTTAGCTACTAAGCTGGTTTTGTTCTTTTCTGAATATCTACCATGAACTTGACAGCTTGTTCAACAATACTCCAGAGTTGTGTCTACTGCTTTTTCCATGTCATGAAATCCATATTTTTCTTGCTTAACACATGGTCTTGCGAAAAGCATAGGAATGGATGAAATGATCAGTTTTAGTTACTGTTATTTTCCCTTCTCCACCCCCCCAACCTTAAATTCAGTCCATCTTATTTCTGCAGCGGTTAGTAGCCAGTATACACCACACAGTGGGATAATATGTGTGGTGTTCTTCTGAAAAAGGATAAGGTTTTTAAAGCCACTCCAATTTCCTGGGACTGGGAGTAGCCTCTGCCTGTTAGAATGGGAACATACTGTAGCTGTCAGACCATCTCTCATTTTAAGAACCTAAGAACACCCAGCAAGACTTTTCAGTTTAGGAAAGATACCTCAGCTCATCCCCAGATGAGCATTTCACTTCCCTTCAGACTGTAAAATCCAATGCATTTTTCAACATGATAATATTGGTGGTTTTGTTGTTGTTGTTTTGCTGTGGCTGTTTCAATGTGGACATAGATTAAGAACATAAGACGAGACTGCTGACTCAAGCCAGGCGCCCATCTAGATCAGTATTCTGTTCTCACAGAGGCCAACCAGGTGCAGAATCTAAGTACAGGAGCACATAGCTGTCAACTTACAGATTTGAAAATAAGGAACCAGCAGCCTTGAAAATAAGGGATCAGCAGCCAAAATAAGGGACCTGCAGCCTCACCTGTTCCAGGCACTCCAGTCTTCCTGTCCTCCTGCAGTCTGGTCAAACTCATGCTGGTAGCTTCGAGAACACTGTCCAAACAACTTTGTAACCAGAGGTTCAACTGAATAGAATCTGAATCACATGCACCACAAGGCCTGTGCAGCCTCAACTTAAGATGGCTCCCCGGCCTGGCTTTGCACTGCAAAATTTGCAGCAGCACGTGCAACAAAATGGCATCCAGCATTCAAAAAACCCCTCAGCTTGCATTAACTAGCCACACACACACAGCCTCCCCCCCCTCACCACGAGATCGCCAGTCACCCACCATTTTAGTCAACTAGCTCCTTTCTTTTCCCCCATAAGTCAATCGAAGGAGCCTCCAAAACAAATTCAAAAGCCCCCCCCCCCGAGATCTCCTTTACTTTTCCCCCACCATGTGCCCCCGCTCCAGACAGACCTTTTCGCCAGCAAGGGTGAGTGGGCCATCGATGACGGATCCATCCGATTCCGATCCAACCACTCAGCACACATATGTTCAACTTCTGAGCCCCTCTGAGCCAAAGGCAGAAAGCCCAGCCAGCAGCCAAACGAAGCCTCAAGGAAAACCACCGTCACCTCTCTGCTGGGAAGCGCTGAGCAAAGGCGAGACCCCAGGCAATGCAGCCGATTTGAACAGCACAAGGCATGTAAGCTCCACCCCCCCAGTCGTTCTTAGACTTCTTATTGGGTGAGCAAGCAACCAAGCAACACAGTTGGAGCCTCCCTCCTCCCTGGCCAGCAGGGAGGGAGGGAGAGGAGCTGCTTCCTTTGAAATTTAAGGGACATCATTTAAGGGACATTTAAGGGACATTCATCAATAAGGGACAGCAGCGGGACATGGCGCTGGAATAAGGGACTGTCCTTTCAAATAAGGGACGCTTGATAGCTATGCAGGAGCATTCTCCACTTCTGTGACTTCTAGCCACTGGCATTCAGAAGCATTGCACCCTTCAAATGCTGAGACAGGGCATAGACATTGTGGCTAGTGGCTAGTTTCTGCCAGCCAGTGTAGTATTTTTTACAGTGATTGGCAAGCACTTTCCAAAGCTCCAGGCAGGAGTCTCTCTTAGTCCTACGTGAAGCTCTTTAGCAGCGTAAACATATAAGAAATACATTAATATGGCTGCAAAAACTCGTCTCCTTTCTTTATTTCGTCCACGTGCTGCTCACAATTTGTTGTTTTCTCCTTCCCTCTTCTACAGTTTGCCTTTCTGCTGCAAAATGTAGGTGTCGCAACTGTGAACATAATTGCACCCATTCCACAACGCCACGCATATGTACAATTTCATGTGCTTTCCCCCCCTCCTCCCAAATTGCTTGCTTTTTATTGATAGTTTCCTGTCGTGCTTACGAGAAGTGTGTTATTCCTCTATAACTTGATGATTCATGGCCTGCATTTCATCTCCCCCACCTTGACGTCGGCTGCTTGCTTTGCAAACAAGAAACTCAAGAAATTGGCAAGAAGGTGCCTTGGCAAGGAACTTCACTTTTGGGTAAGCCTGCAAGGCAAAGCGATTGTGGGACTTTCAACTTGAAGTGGGAAGCATCGAGCATTTGAAGTGGTTTTTCCAAGAAATGGCTTCCTTTTTGAAGCGGTGCAATTGCTGAGATTAAATTATTTAGGATGACTGTTGTACTTTATAGAGAAATGTATATATATATTTCTCTACTGTCCTAGCGTTTGGTGGCTGCTTTGTTGCATTGATGACTGGTGTCAAATTGGTGTGTGTGTGGGGGGGGGTTAATGTTAAGTTATAGCACAAAACTAACTGTAATGATGATGTTGGAGAGCTTGATGGGGGGGGTTAGGATTGTGTGCAGTTTCTTTATTATTATTATTAAATATTTTCTTGTTTTACAGAAGTATGTGTAATGTCTCTCATATTTTTTCCACGCAACATTTTTACAAATCAGTTTCATTTGTTGAGACATTAGGGAGCAAAAAAAGGGGTGGAGGGGGGAAGATGGGTGGGGTTGGGGTTGGGTGGCGATGTTTCTATTTTGGTTAATGTATGTAGGGTTTGGTGTCAGCATTGCTCATGCTGTTCATTTGTGTTCCTTTGGTGGTGAGAGAGGTTGGGGTTGGCCTAGGGTGTGCTTGTTCCATTTGTGATTGGCTGTGGTGATCTTTGTTTTCATGTGTGAGTGGGGTGGGTGGGTGTTTTGGATCAGGTTAGCCATATTGATTTGTACGCTGTTGGTGGATTATTTTCATTGTCTTGTTGGGCTGTGTCTGTGATAAAGGGGAGCCATACCGGGGTAAAGGCGTCTTCTTCTGTTTGTCCCCGTGTCAGTTTCAGTTTATTGGTTAATTTTTCTAGTAGGACTGTTTCCCATACTATTTGGTACCATTGGTCCATGCTTACTCCTGACAGGTCTCTCCAGTGTCTGGTTATGGTGCGTCTGGCTGCTGAAAGTAGGTGAGTTATGAGTTCTTTGTGGTGTAAATGGGCATTGTTGTCTTGGAAGATGTTTAGTAGGGCCAATTCTGGGGTGATGTCTAATACTTGCTCAGTTATTTTACATATTTCTCATATGGCTGTGTGCAGTTTCTCTCTGCTAACCTCTGCCAGTAGAGAGGAGCACTGCTGGTGAAGGGGTGCTCTGCTGTGATTGATACCCCAGGCTTCACACTTGGTGGCAGGGAATAGGGATGGTGAATCTCTCAATTTCAGTTTCCACCAATTTCTCATTTTTCTGACATTAGGCTCTGTTCTGCACCTGTCTACATCAGTCTGCCATTCTTATTATTATTTTAAAAAATATTCTCAGCATTTTAGTGCAATTTCCTCCCAATACATCTGTAGGAAATTTTGCCTAAGTACAGTGGTTCCTCAGGATAAGAACTTAATTCGTTCCAGAGGTCTGTTCTTAACCTGAAACGGTTCTTAAACTGAGGTGTGCTTTCGCCAATGGGGCCTCCTGCTTGCACTTATTTATATCATATTTTTAACCAAATATTCTCAAATGCTGCCAAATAAGCTCAGATTTAGTGGAAATGAGCCAACCATGAGATTGTTTGGTCATAATAATAATAATAATAATAATAATAATAATAATTTTCCCAGCCACTCTGGTTTCCCTAGCCACTCTGGGCGGCTTCCAAAAGAATATTAAAATACTGTGATACATCAAACATTAAAAGCTTCCCTAAACAGGCCTGCCTTCAGATGTCTTCTATAAGCCTGGTAGTTGTTGTTCTCTTTGACATCTGGTGGGAGAGCGTTCCACAGGGAGGGCGCCACTACCGAGAAGGCCCTCTGCCTGGTTCCCTGTAACTTGGCTTCTCGCAGTGAGGGAACCGCCAGAAGGCCCTGGACCTCAGTGTCTGGGTAGAACGATGGGGGTGGAGACGCTCCTTCAGGTATACTGGACCGAGGGTATACTGGACAAACAGCCTCCTAGCAGAATCAATGCCTTCCACATCATGCCTTTTAAAACACTATTTTGCAGAGGGCTTTGAACAGGGGTTTATCAGCAATGGCAATCAAATTTAAATGGGCAAGTGTTTTGCCTGCTGCCCACCATTGCTCAGAGTACTGCTGTTGTATTGCTTCCTACTGGTGAATTGAAAGACAGCCACTGATGAAGGCAATACCTCATGAAAAGTGGAAGCTGGCTTTGATGCTGGCCAAGGTGCATGGAAGGCAGATCCATAGATCTGCTAGTTAAAGGGTGGGAGCCCTGTGGACCTCCAGTTGTCAGAGGACTACAGCCCCCTCATCCCTGACCATTGTCAGGTATACAGGCTGAGACCCTACCTGCCCACAGACTGTCTTGCCCGAGTGGTACATGCTCTGGTTATCTCCTACTTGAACTACTGCAATGCGCTCTACGTGGGGCTACCTTTGAAGGTGACCCAGAAACTACAAGTAATCCAGAATGTGGCAGCTAGACCATAAAACACCGGTCCTGAAAGGCCTACATTGGCTCCCAGTACATTTCCGAGCACAATTCAAAGTGTTGGAGCTGACCTTTAAAGCTCTAAACGGCCTTGGTCCAGTGTATCTGAAGGAGCGTCTCCACCCCCATCGTTCTGCCCAGACACTGAGGTCCTCCTCCAATGGTCTTCTGCTGTTTCCCTCACTGTGAGAAGTGAAGTTACAGGGAACCAGGCAGAGGGCCTTCTTAGTAGTGGTGCCCACCCTGTGGAATGCCCTCCCACAAGATGTCAAGGAAATAAACAACTATCTGACTTTTAGAAGACATCTGAAGGCAGCCCTGTATTGGGAAGTTTTCAATGTTTGATGTATTATCTCTTTTTTATTATTAATAATAATATTCCGTTGGGAGCCACCCAGACTGGCTGGAGAAACCCTGCCAGACGGGTGGAGTAATAATAATAATAATAATAATAATAATAATATTGTCCATGCTGGCAGGGGAGGTGGCGTTCACCTTGTTGGCTACACCTATTTTAGGGGGTTGGTATCTGGGAGGGGTGTTAATCTGGTTGAAAGACCCTTTATAGATTATGGAGGCCAGCAGGGAGGTGTGAATTGCTGCTCCACTTTTAATCTAGAAAGGAGAAGAATTATCAGGCTTTGAAAGCTCACCTCTGGTTGGATACAGGCTTTTAAGAAACCCTGAAGTTTATTTCTAAGACTGTTTTGGGAGAATATTGCAGGCAACACTAATAAACATGGGAATGAGGAGCTATTAAAATACTTAAATTGGTCTGTTTTATGCAGAAATGCCACAGGTCACTAGCCAGTTTGCTCCCCTTCCTAAAATAAAAGGCGTGATCTGAGCCTAGGGTGGTTGTTTTCCCAGTGTACAAAGAAAATATAATATATTTTTAAAATTCTCTGTGACTTCATTATAGTTTGTATCCTACTGGCAGAGACTGGATTTGGCATGAAAAAATCTACATAATTCTCTCGCAGCATTTTTATTAACAAGGTATTTTATTTCACAGAGTTCAAATAAGCACAAAACTATTTGGTAAGTACATTATAATTACAGATTACAGACTAATTGGAGTGTTATTTATGCTGGAAGATTATGTAGTAATTATGTATGATGTTATTATGAAAAGGGGGGAAATCTGGCGAGTGCTATAGAAAGCAATTACCATAAAAATTAGAACTAGATGCCATTTGATTTTATGATTATTCCTACCATATGAAAGAAGAAAGTGCCAACCAAAAAATAAAAATAAAAATAATCTGACCAGGTTTGCTTGTTGCAGGGAACGCCAACAAATGTTGTGCACTTTGCAGTGAATTAGAATTTTGACATTCACTCTGTTATATACTGAGTTGAATAGGATCCAAATTGCAGCAGTCTGATTGGTCCTAGAACAATAGGATTCAGAACGCAGCAGTCTGATTGGTCCTAGAACAATAGGATCCAGAATGCAGCAGTCTGATTGGACTGCAGGAGCCACCCAATCCAACCCCAGGTGGAAGTGAATCCTAACCTGATTGGTCTACAGGAGAATCCCGGAATTAGCCAATCACATGGGGCCCATGGTGTAAATAATGTATATAAAGCAGACATTTCAGGGGAACTTCCATTCCTCCTCACTACTATGAGCTGAATAAAGAGCACGAAATCCACACTCAACTCTGAGCATATTTCACACTCAAAGCTTTTTCAGATCTGGAGCAAGAATTTGATTCAGTGGGGTGGCACATATGAATTAATTAAGCAACAAATGCCTCTAAACCAATATATTATGTCTTCCTTTTCAGATCCACCTTTAGCACCAACCTATATTTTAGAGAAGGGTGGCACTGTGGGTTAAACCACAGAGCCTAGGACTTGCCAATCAGAAGGTCGGCGGTTCAAATCCCTGCGATGGGGTGAGCTCCCGTTGCTCGGTCCCTGCTCCTGTCAACCTAGCAGTTCGAAAGCACGTCAAAGTGCAAGTAGATAAATAGGTACCACTCCAGCGGGAAGGTAAACGGCGTTTCCGTGCACTGCTCTGGTTCACCAGAAGTGGCTTAGTCATGCTGGCCACATGACCTGGAAGCTGTACACCGGCTCCCTCGGCCAGTAAAGTGAGATGAGCGCCGCAACCCCAGAGTCAGTCACGACTGGACCTAATGGTCAGGGGTCCCTTTACCTTTATATTTTAGAGAGCCCTTGACTACATAGCCCCTGTGGACCAGCATCCTCTTCTCACAGTGGCCAACAAAATGCCCCAGGAAGCCCACAATCATGACCTGAATGGAACATTTCTCTCCCCTTCTGATGTTTCCAACAACTGGCATTCAGAAGCAGGCTGCCTCCAAGCTATGGAGGAGAAATATTTTTATTTTTATGGTGATGGTGTTGTGGTTCAGAGCTACCTTCGGTCAGCAAATGAGCTTCAGTGAAAGTAAATGTAAAGACATACATTTTGGGTCACCCTTTCCCCAGTTAGGGTATTCTATCTGTCCACCCTGATGTGACTGATGCCTGTACAGCCGTACCTTGGTTCTCAAACGCCTTGGCTTCCAAACACCAAAAACCCAGAATTAAGTGTTCTGGTTTTCAAACGTTTTTCGGAAGCCAAATGTCCGAGGCGGCTGTTGGCTATTGTTTCTGGGCACCTGCACCAATCAGAAGCCGTGCCTTGGTTTTTGAACATTTTGGAAGTCAAACCAAATTCCAGATTGGATTAAGTTCGAGAACCAAGGTACCACTGTATTTGGTGCTTTTGGTTTTGCTATTTATTTTGCGTTTTTGTTTTTAGGCTTTTTCGGTTCATTTGTTTTTATGACTTTGTGGAACCCAGTTCAGTTGATTGATTGATTTTGTGACTGCAGAAATGGATAAAAGTCCCCCCCTCCAAACAATGACTATCATCAGAGCAAGTAAGAAAAAAATAATAATTTTAATTTTCATCATCAACAATACTGTCTTATTTATTTTATAGTACAGTACACTGATTATTGCTTTTATTTTATGGATCAATGGTCTCGTTAGAGAGTAAAATTCATGTTAAATTGCTGTTTTAGGGGTTGTTCTTAAAAGTCTGGAACAGATTAGTTCGTTTTGCATTACTTTCTATGAGACAATGCGCCTTGGTTTTGGAACACTTTGGTTTTGGAATGGACTTCCGGAACAGATTAAATTTGAGAACCAAGGTGCCACTGTACAGTGCTATGCATGCGCTTCATGAGACACAACAATCTGCTGATTGTTGTGTCTCATGAAGCACGTGCCTTAGCCTGCAATGTTTGCCTTATGAACTATACCCAGTGCTCTCTCTCTCTCTCTCTCTCTCTCTCTCTCTTTTTTTTTAGCCAGAAAGTGCCAGAGCACACCTCGGGCACATCTCAGGTGGGTACCATTGCGAGCTGCAGGTCCTCCTCCCTTCTTCTTGCCTGTATGTACTTCTGAAAAGCCCAAAATGACCACTTCAAGTCAAAACAGATGCTGGCCAGCTTATGCGAGTCTTCACTTTTTAAAAGATCTATGAGCCCATTTAGCTCCTAGCCACTCCTACCCATGATTGGTCAAGCTATGGGGCAAGGCCAAGTCATATTTCCTTTTCTTAAACCCATCTCCTGTGTCACAGTGGTGGACTTTAAGCTTTCCATCCAGGGCCTCTACAAGCTGCCCTAGCCATCTGCTTGAATCTAAGAGAACGATGAAAGTGGGGGTGCATTTATTTGACCCACATCAGTACCCAGGGGAGACCCTGGACACATTCATCTGAACATCTGCAGAGGGCACCTCAGCATATAGCTACTACTTCCTAGCAGTTGCAGACTCTATGTGTGGCCATTACCGATAGAATGAACTCCCCAAAGGGTAAAAGATTAGCCTTCTGTTGCTGGTAGCAGCTAGCCAGCAACTGGATGGATTCCCTGATTCCCCTTCCACCAGCTGCTGGCTCCTGGTGGTGTGCTGGCAAAGACTTTCCATTTAGCTGTTATGGCTAATGATAGCTGATAGGATCATTTATGAATCAGTTCTCTGTCAATGCAGCTCCAGCACCAATGCAGGTAAAATGAGCCCAGTTAAGTTTTCCCCACGGTAGGTTTCTTAATGAGATCTCTGCAAATGTGAAAAAAAAGTTTCCACTTTGACATCAGTGTTTTTCAACTTTGATGTCAGATTGCAGAGTTAATTCTTATTAAGTTAGTTAGTTAAGTTGCTTTAGCTTCTTATACTTAAGCACTCCTTCACACAAACAGAGGTGTCCTGAATTGATTTATCCAGGTGAAATAGAAAGGACATAAGAGATTCAATAAAACAATATGGATCATTTATTTATGCACTGAGTTTATTTATCACTCCTCTGCCAAGGCACTCAAGGCAGTTTACAACTCTAAAAACCTACAAAATGGAGGAGTTTTCTCAGGATGACCGATGGTCCATGCAGGAGCCAATCACACTCATTCTCTAGACTGGGCTGCCTTGCGGCTGCCTTCCACCAGGCCTCATTAATAGTAATTATTAGCATTAAATGTTCACTTTATTTTTAACAACAATATCAAATGCAAATGATGGCACCAGGCATATTTCTTTGGGGAGAGGATTCCACTGCATGGTGGGGACTCATTCTTGTGTAGCTTCCTTCCTCCACAATCTTGGTTTGAGGCAGATGGAGAAGGGTCTTTGTTGAGGACCGCAAGGTTCAGGTTGTTTCATGTGAAGAGAGGTGGTCCTTGGGATATTGGGGTCCTAAACCTGATAGGGGTTTGTAGATTAAAAACCAGCACTTTGAACTGAACACAGAAACTACTGTTACAATATAGAAGCAATGCTGCTGCGAGCTGATTGCTTGGAAAAGTCACATGATGTTGGGAGTGTCTGTGGGAAACAGACAGCACCGGAATTAGCTCAGAGTGTAATATGAGCTGCACAGGAAGTGTTTGTTCAGTCGTCTGCTGGAGTTTGAAGAGAGCAGACATGTTTTTTGTAACACTGCAAAGACAGAAATAAAGCCATGTAAATACGTTTCTGTCTATCTCTTTCCCCTGCCGGGGGGGCAGGAAAGAGGGGTGTGTTCTTCTCACGCTGAGAAGGATCGCCTATCGCGACCTCTGCCTGGATCCTGCCGGGAAAGTCAACAGGAGACCAAGCCGGGTGCCTGGGAGAGTTGCCAGTTTCTCCTGATAAAGGCTTGGAATCCAACAACTACTTGGTAACCAGCGCAGCCATTGTAATATGTTCAGACCTTCTCATCCCTGTCAGTAATGTGGCTTACATAGCCCCAGGGAAAGGGTTGGGTGGGCTTCTCCTCTGGTCATTGATGATTTCTTCAGGAGCATCAGCCAAGCAGTCTCCAGGCACCATTGCCAGCAGTTGAAAGACTTGCTTCCCTACTTGTTGGACACCTGACCTCACACCCAGAGGTCAGGGAAGAAACTATGCCTCTTGTTCATCCCTGGCAGCTCTGATCTCTTGGCAGAGAGCTGTGTAGCATGGTGCCTGCACTTCTTGATCTTTGTCATCAATGTTAAGAGAAGCTGAGTAGCATTTCTGATAAATTTAAGAAGGAGCCTTTTCACATTTCATTGTATTTGACACCGTGGATCGCAGAGCATCTTTTCTTAAACTCCTCTGCGTCACACTGGCTGAGCATCTGGTCCTCTCAATTGCTGGGGTGAGATTTATGGCTTTCCACTTTCCACCTGTGGTCTATGACCTCTGAACTATATTTAGTGAAAATCTCTCCCTGTCTTGCACATTTTACCGTAGTTGAGTTGTAAAGAAGATTCCAGATTCAGTCCCTGACATCTCCACTTGAAAGGATCTCTAGTATAAGACATCCGCTCCTGAGTGCTTGGGGATTGTTGCCAAAGTGAGTAGACAATTGTGAGTTAGATAAATCAATGGGTTGAGTACATTATATGTACACAGGGCGAGCCCACCTGTAAGGCAAGCTGAGGCAGTGGCCTCAGGTAGCAGAACTCAATGTTTATCTTTCTTTTCCCCTTGTTCCTGATGTAGATCTTCACTCACCCCTTCTTTTCTTTCCTGGCATCATTTTGGGGTCTGCCTCAGGTACCAGAATGTATTGGGACGGCCTTGTGTGTACAGATTGAGAGAGTATAATGTGTGTGTTTTAGTTTATCACTTGTCATTACATACTTTTGTTCTCATTAACTAACACCTTTCCTATTTCCGCACTGGCTTTCCCCCAAAGTTCATTTATTTCATTGAAAGTTTCACAAGTTCTAATGGGACACCAGCCTGTTTCTCATTCTGTGTGCCTCACATCTCGCCATTAAAGGCCAGTAAAATGCCCTGCCAGAGTTGTAAAGTATTGATTTGTGTTTGCCAGCCTGAGAATTTGGGTTAAAGGGAAATTATGCATTTTCAGAATGTCATAATAATTCACAATAAATCTTTTTGTCGGGTTGCGTGAGTTGCAAAAATGATCTGCACTGTCTGTTCTATTGCTCGTTGTAATAAGGGGAGGGTAAGAAGAAGAAGAAGAAGAAGAAGAAGAAGAAGAAGAAGAAGAAGAAGAAGAAGAGTTTGGATTTGATATCCCACCTTTCACTCCCTTTAAGGAGTCTCAAAGCGGCTAACAGTCTCCTTTCCCTTCCTCCCCCACAACAAACACTCTGTGAGGTGAGTGGGGCTGAGAGACTTCAAAGAAGTGTGACTGGCCCAAGGTCACCCAGCAGCTGCATGTGGAGGAGCGGAGACGCAAACCCGGTTCCCCAGATTACGAGACTACCGCTCTTAACCACTACACCACACTGGCTCTCAAGAACAGCCTCAACCATCTAGATGCTTTGATTATGAACAGCTGGTGGGATTCACTGAGTCACTTTTCATTAGGCTTATAAAGATGCTTGGAATGTCCTTATTCACAAGAGGACTGAAATGTTCTCTTACACCTTACCAAGAGAACTGACATTTTAAAAACATTCAGAGCAATGCAACAGTGGCTTAGAGCCGATATCCAGGGTCCTGCTTAGCAGAATTAACAGGAGACCCCCACCCAAAATGTAGTTCCTTAACCACATAACAAGTAATATCATCTGCGGAAGGGTTTCCCAAACTTCTGAGTTTTACCTCTACATTCACCTATAAGAAATTGACTAGTGTGCTATAAATTTTTAAGCATCTATTTCAGAGCTCTTTTGAATCCAAACTTTTATAATTAGTTAGTAAATCCATTTCTAGTTTGGTTATTATTGTAGAGGTTTGTTTTTTAATCTATGGTTTTTCTTTGATGCAGATACTACTTGTCAATGCTTTTGTACCTCCCAAAAGTTGGTAGGATTAGCGTTGTCATTGTCATTTTCCTTAAGCAAGGAATCATTGTCAAGTATTTCTGCTTGCCAAAATTGCACATTCATTTTGGACAGACAGGCGTTGATATTATAAATTGCCCTTCTTAAGATAGAAGATGCTTCTACATGCCTCAGGCTTAGCAAATATAATTAAAAGACTCGTGGGTCACTTCACCTGTCTTCTGAATCCTGAGGGCTCTAAGTCTTTTATTGTAAAGAAATGTTTTTGATGCTGGTGAAAGAAGAATGGTTTGTTCTCTCTCTCTCTCTCTCTCTCTCACACACACACACACACACACACACACACACACACACTTTTTCCTTAGCAGTAATGCTTTCCCCCCTTCCTGGCTTCTGAACAAAAGGAATTGTGATATTTTGTGGAATGACTGAGAAAAATTTAGGTAATGGCTTTTAAGGCTGTTCAGTGATTTGCACTTAGAGCTAACACAAAGCACAGAGAGATGTCCTCCTCCTCCTCCTCCTTTTCTTCTTCTTCCTTTAAATGACCTTGCTATAGAAAACAGAACTCTTGGGTTTATTATTCTCTGTTATAAAACACTGCATGTTTCCACCACCAGACCTAGAATGACCTTGAAGGTAAGGCAGCTGAGGCTTGGACTAGGATCTTACTATAGATGGTGCTCACAAGGCCTCAAACCCCACCTCTTTTAAGTAGGGGTGCATCACAAACAAAGGGTGTGAACTGTGAGCGTACAGGTTTTGGGATCAAAATCCCTGTCAGCCATTAAAATTGAGAGGGAACTAAGGCAGGCTGCAATTTCTTACCATCAGTCCCTACCCTTGCCACCTGATAAAAAATAATAATGATAATAAAGCCCAAATAGCTTGTATCCATTCTTTCTGAAAGACTGCATTCCCTCATATGAACCAGCCTTGGTTTTGAGATCTTCCGGGGAGGCCTTGCTATTGGTCCTACCACCATCATAGGCTTCCTTGGTAGGGACATGGGAGAGGGCCTTCTTGGTAGAGGCTGCTACCCAACTGTGGAACTCCCTCCCTAGAGAATTTAGACTAGCAGGTGAATTATTTCTTGTTCCAACAAGTTTTTGGGAATTGGCTGCTTTTAAATAAAGGACTAGCACTGTTCAGTTTTTATTGTAATCTTCTGTATATTTTTAATAGATTAGATAGATAGGTGATGGATACATATAGATAGATAGTTTATCAATGTTTAATTGCATTTTAATGATTTTTTCTTTATTTTTTGATGGTTACGTGGGAGCCGGTTGAAGTTAAATCCTTCGAAGACAGAGGTCCTCTGGCTGGGACGGGACGATATGGGATTGAGGGGGCAACTCCCATCTCTAGCGGGGGTGCAATTAGTGCCAGCACCGTCCGTTAAGAGTTTGGGTGTAATCTTCGACACCTCCCTCTCCATGGAGGCGCAGATCGCAGCTATAACAAAGGCGGCATTTTTTCATCTCCGCCAAGCTAAGCAGTTGGCTCCTTACCTCTCTCGCCCTGACCTAGCCACTGTGATCCATGCGACGGTCACCTCCAGACTGGATTATTGTAACTCGCTCTACGTGGGGCTGCCCTTGAGACTGACCCAGAAACTCCAGAGGGTGCAGAATGCCGCAGCGAGACTCCTTACAGGGTCTTCACTGCGAGATCACATTCATCCGGTGCTATACCAGCTGCACTGGCTCCCGGTGGAGTACAGGATCAGGTTTAAGGTGCTGGTTTTAACCTTTAAAGCCCTATACGGCCTAGGACCCTCGTACCTACGGGACCGCCTCTCCTGGTATGCCCCACAGAGAAACCTACGCTCGTCAAATAAAAACATCCTGAAGGTCCCAGGCCTCAGAGAGGTTAGGCTGGCCTCAACTAGAGCCAGGGCTTTCTCGGCTGCGGCTCCAATCTGGTGGAACGCTCTGTCACAAGAGACTAGGGCCCTGCGGGACCTGACATCTTTCCGCAGAGCCTGCAAGACAGAGTTGTTCCACCAGGCCTTTGGTCAGGGCCCAGCCTGACTCCCTCCTCTGGCAACCTGCACAGAATTTTGCTTAACGGTTGCCATTAATTTGACTTTAATTAATTTTTATAATGGAATGTTTTTAGAATGTTTGATTATTTGATTGTTTGATTATTTAATTGTTGTTAGCCGCCCTGAGCCCGGCTTCGGCTGGGGAGGGCAGGATATAAATAAAATTTATTATTATTATTATTATTATTATTATTATTATTATTATTATTATTAGCTGTTCTTATTTTTATCTGTAAGCTGCCTTCAGTCCCTGTAAGGGGAAAAGGCAGGGCATTAATAATAATAATAATAATAATAATAATAATAATAATAATAATGCAGTGGTGCCTCGCAAGACGAAATTAATTCGTTCTGCGAGTTTTTTCGTCTTGTGAATTTTTTGTCTTGCGAAGCACAGTTTCCCATAGGAAATGCATTGACGGTTTCCCATAGGAATGCATTGACGGTTTTAAGAAAAAGGCGCAAGACGTTTTCTTCGCCTTGCGAAGCAAACCCATAGGGAAATTCGTCTTGCGAAGCAACTCAAAAAACAAAAAACTCTTTCGTCTTGCGAGGCATTCGTCTTGCGAGGTACCACTGTAATAATAATAATCATACCAGCAGGAAACCTCCCATCTACCCTGTGTCCCACATTGGCAGAGCATATATCTCCATGCTACTTCCTTCATCTATTACAGAAATCGAGGCACCAGAGACTAGAACCATAGAACTGTAGAGTTGGAAGTAACCCTAGTCCAGTGCAAAAATCTCATCTAAAGCATCCATAACAGATGGACACCCAACCTCTGCTTGAAAACCTCTCCCCAGGAAGGAGAGCCCACCACCTCCTGAGGCAGCCCATTCCACTGTCAAACAGCTTTTACTGATGTTCAGTCAGAATCTCCTTTATTGTAACTTGAAGCCATTGGTTCAAGTCCTTACCTAGCAGAGCAGGAGAAAGCAAGCTTTCTCCACCTTCCCTGTGGTAGCCCTTGAGATATTTGAAGATGGCTGTGTATCTCCTCTCAGTCTCCTCAGTTCCACCCCCTCCAAGTGACTTGGCCTGCTGCAAAGTCCTCACTCACACACCACCACCATGGATTGTTCTTCACGAAAACAGTGATCATCTGCTTCCATCTGCCCCTTGTATTTGTCAGTGTATCCCATCTGTTCCCCGATGCTTCCATCCCAGATGGCTATCAGCACTGACTGGCTTGAGGCAATTCTTTGAATACTGCCATGAATAACAGGAAGTTTGGAGCGTGTAGTTTTTTATTTTGATCTGGCCACTGAAGAGAATCATTATGAATTTCTTCCTTTTGATGATATCTTTCTTTTAGCCAATTTTTTTAAAAAAGAAAAAAGAAACAATATAGGAAAGGGTATGTGTGTGTTTAAGGAGACTGGTTGCTCCAAGAACCCTTCATTTTCCTTTAATCTCACAAGTGGCTGGTGGCTGCAACCACACATTCCAATTCTCCCAAGCTATCAAGGATAGGTCCTGTTATTTTGTTACCTATCCCTGATAAATTATTGCCAGCAAATCCTTAAAGAAGAAGAAGAAGAAGAAGAGTTTGGATTTGATATCCCGCCTTTCACTCCTCTTCAGGGGTCTCAAAGCAGCTAACATTCTCCTTTCCCTTCCTCCCCCACAACAAACACTCTGTGAGGTGAGTGGGGCTGAGAGACTTCAAAGAAGTGTGACTGGCCCAAGGTCACCCAGCAGCTGCATGTGGAGGAGCGGAGACGCGAACTCGGTTCCCCAGATTAGGAGACTACCGCTCTTAACCACTACACCACACTGGCTCAAGATGCAAGAAACTGTAGCTGTGGTGAAAAGGGTTATATTTATTCAAATATAAGAACATAGAAGATATGCAAACAATCAAACAATAAACCACAATTACCGAAACCAAACCATAGTCTGATCACTGGAATTCCCCTGCTCCCCGAATGGGCATGCATGGCACAAGATGAGAGATCCTGGCACACTTGCAATGACTTTATTGAGAATACACCATAGCTTGCAGGCAGGCCAGTTCTTTCTGCATCCCCCCCCCAAAAAAAAAAAGAGAGCAAGAGAGAATGCAAAAATGCCTAAAATTTTTCAGTCTCAATTCTTGTGTACAGATACGTTTTAGAAGAATTCCTCTGTTTGGAATAGGAATACCAATACCTTGGTTCTCGAATGCCTTGGTACTCATACGTTTTGGCTTCCAAACGCTGCAAACCCGGAAGTAAGTGCCCCTGTTTGTGAACATTTTTTGGAAGCCGAATGTCCGATATGGCTTCTACTTGACTGCAGGAAGCTCCTGCAGCCAATTGGAAGCCGTGCCTTGGTTTTTGAATGGTTTCTGGAGTCGAATGGACTCCAGGAATGGATTAAGTTCGAGAACCAAGGTACCACTATACAATATATCTCATCGTATTGGTGAAGAACATGACCAGGTGGCAGATTTTGCACGTTTAAAACTTGAATAAAAGATTTAGAAGAAGAAGAAGAAGAAGAAGAAGAAGAAGAAGAAGAAGAAGAAGAGAAGAAGAGTTTGGATTTGATATCCCGCCTTTCACTCCCTTTAAGGAGTCTCAAAGCAGCTAACATTCTCCTTTCCCTTCCTCCCCCACAACAAACACTCTGTGAGGTGAGTGGGGCTGAGAGACTTCAAAGAAGTGTGACTAGCCCAAGGTCACCCAGCAGCTGCATGTGGAGGAGCGGAGACGCGAACCCGGTTCCCCAGATTACGAGACTACCGCTCTTAACCACTACACCACACTGGCTCTCATATATAAGGAACACATTGTGAGACAATTCTGTAGGCAACCCCCCCCCACTAGCTTTTAAATCAATAGAGAGGCTTCAGCAGAGTAAACCATTTCATAATATGCTTCTAACAACAAAGAACTGAGAGGTACAGTGGCTGGAACACCTCTTGGCATGAGAATTGGAGCAATCTCAAAGCAGGTGTCTTGTTTTCAGATGGGAAAATATTGGGGTTTATATATTTGAATGTAGCACTTTCAAAAGCTTCCCTGACATCAGGGGTGCCAACTTGAATAAAATATATGGGGGGGGGCAGGTAAGCCCCACCACGCATAATCAATCACGTGACATGATGAACACACACCATTTGAATGGCAACACCCATCAACTTTTGGGGGGGTGGCCCCCTCAAATATTTTATTGGGGGGGGGGAGAAGACTCCTTGGCCCCTAGGAGTTGGCTCCTATGCCTAACATCACACTGCATTCCTAATAAGGATCCTTTAAAAGTAGGTCAGTATGAGTGTACAACTCATGTTTGCTTGTTTGTTAAATTTATATCCCACCCTTCTTCTAACCCTAACCCTTCCAACTGTCCCATTCAAAGTTTCTATGAAAATAAATCAACAAAGTATTTAAAACACCTTAAAAATTGCAGATGGAAAAGAAGGCTAAGGAATTGTGTGGCTTGGCTAAGGCCATAAAGTCGTCGTCTTCTTCTTCTTTGGCAATCACTCGTAGCTGAGTAAGATTGTCTTCCATAAACACAGTTTTAACAATGAGTCCATAAGTGACTGTGGAGGCCAATTCTGGACCCACATGTCCTTCCAAAGTGGGGACATTGGTTCCTGGGCAGGAGTTGATCACGGTGTGGATTTGCCAAGCGTGCCTTCCTCTTAGCACGTTTCTCCCTTGCATTCTGAGTTTGAGTGTCTTCAAAGTCCATGACACCTTTGGTAAAGGCTGTTCTCCAACTGGAGCACTCACAGGCCAATGTTTCCCAATTGTCGGTGTTTATACTACATTTTTAAAGACTTGCTTTGAGACAGTCTTTAAACCTCTTTTGTTGTCCACCAGTGTTACGCTTTCCATTTTTCAGTTTGGAATAAAGTAATTGCTTTGGAAGACGATAATCAGGCATCCGCACAACATGACCAGTCTAATGAAGTTGATGTTAACGAATCATTGCTTCAACACTGGTGATCTTTGCTGCATCCTGTATACTGATATTAGTTCACCTGTCTTCCCAAATGATGTGTAAGATTTTTCGGAGACACCGTTGATGGAATCTTTTGAGAAGTTGGAGATGGCGTTTGTAAGTGGTCCATGTTTCACATGCCTACAGTACAATAGCTTTGTAAACAAGCATTTTGGTTTCCCTGCAAATGTCCCGGTCCTCAAACACTGCACTTCAATCAATAATGTCAGGAGGACTTCTTGATTCATAGCTCAGTCACCTTCCAGTTCTGCCACACCAGCAGCTAATCCACATTCCATCATTGCATTGTGTCACCTTCCAACTGTCAACAGCTTTTCCTGGAACCTTCTGATGCCCTTCCCTTGATTGTCTCCCAGAATTCTCTTAGAGGTTCTGAAATGCCTTATTTCTACAGAACAGTGGTGCTGGGCTCAGTTTTCCCCTCCTCGCAAGTTATAGAAAGCTATGGTAAGTCTGGGTGCTCTTAGCCTATTTGTCTTCCATCCTGTGGGATCTACCCTCTGCATGGTTGAAGGGATTTCTCCAGGCAGATCTCATTACTTCTCAGTTCTCTGGCTGATCCTGTTGCCTGAACTAGAGCTATGCACCGGATTCATTCAAATCCCAAGATGAACTGGGTTGATTCAGGGGAGATGATTCAGGCTTTGGCCAGGTTGCATCAAGAGAGCCCCGGAATCACTCTGGCTCAGTTATTTATAGGCCAACATTCAGGATATAGCTTCTAGAAGGGCAGTTTAAAAGTAACGTTTATTTACATATTTTAAAGACACAGAAAAGGGTATCTATGTATTGAAAACACACCGGGATAATTCACACAGTGCAGTTGATGGTAGATCACCTCGCAGGGGGAATTCAGTTTGAGTAGGCCTGGCAGTGGTGGTCTTTGCCTGACTACCAACCTCCCCATTTGAATAGCTAACATGATGCCCTCATGCTTAGAAGATTTCATTCCACACTACTTTTAGGGAGACCCCCGGGAAATTTGGAAATTGGATTATAAGGGATAGCCTCATGGCAATAATTAAGCCCTGTCTCATGGCAGCAGCTCTTTAAAGGGGGGGGGGAGTCAGCTGAGCAGAGGCGTGCATTCTGTCTTAGCTGGGAAGACTCCAGGTAGGCTGTATGGTGGCCATCACAGAGACAAATAAATGCCTTGCCTCCATACCTTGCTTAGGGACTTCCTGCAGGCATCTGATCAGCTGCCTTCTACCAACAACACTATCTTATTTCCCCCCAGGTGACCCTTTTTTATGACTTCTACTCAGGAAACCATGGACAAAAAGGAGTCGCCAACTAGTAAAAAACCCAAGAAACGGGTGAGGCTGGAGGCTGCATTCAAGGTACGGGGTTTATAACACATTGAAAATCAAAGTTTCTGTGTAATTGTTTCCCAGGTTTCAGATACAGCATTACTTATAAGCTAATAGTACAGTTTGGTTCATAATATATTGGGTGGGGTCTAAAAATAATCATGGTGAAAGTAGACCCACTGGACTCATTTCAATGGGTCTTCTTTAAGCATGACTAAGTCTGAATCCAACCCATTATACTACAGTATTATTTTTCATGTTTCTAAAAAAAATTTATTTACATTATTTAAGTGATTTTGCTAACATTTAATTTCCTTCACTAAATTGTTTTTCCAGGTCTGGTTTTAGGCAGATTTTAAATGGGTTTTCTGTTGTTGAGTTTGTTCTGGCTTTGATATGGTTTTATATACTGATTGGCATTTGTGTTGCTTATAGTCAATATTTATTTATTCTTGTTTATTTATTTGTTTTTAATCTTGTATTTGGTGTTTTACTAATGTTGAAAACTGTTCAGGGGAATAAGTAAACCATCATAATCAGATTTCTCCTTCTTTAAATCCCTGGGGTCTTCAGAACTCCAAGTGGCCTCTTAGTATCAAAGACCCCTTGGGATGATGATGATGATGATGATGATGATGATTTTGGATTGTTACATCTCCACAAAAGTTGTAATTGTCAAGGAATATCTGCATGTCCACCAAATGTACCTCCCCTGAGGACTGAATGCACCTCTGTCTTTATTCTATCTTTCTGCTTCTTGGTTGTAAATACACCTAATTAACAAGAAAGAAATGCAAGTATTTTGCCCTGTCTCATCACAGTATCTCCTACTTCTTCCTGTAGGACTTCTCAATGACACTTCTTTGGGTGTTGTTTGCTGCCTGCCTCCTGTCTGCAACCTATGGTTACAACATCTGGCTGATCTACTCCCCTTCTGTGGTACAAATGGCTTCTTTTATTTTGTGGTAATTTGTTGGTAAAGGGTAATTTGTTGTGCCTCTGAAAGTGGAGGTAAGCCATAGCTATTGTGGCTAGCAGTCACTGACAGTCTAATACTGCATGAGTTTGTCCAAGTTAGTGACTGTCAGAGCCATCAACAGCGACTGTGCTGCTTGAAGGAGTGCTTTCTTTTGACTCTCCTGAATCTTCCAACATTTAGATCCACTGGGTTTCCTCAATTTCTGGTGTTATAAGGGAGGGAGGGGGAGACAAAATAGCATAAACATTTGTAAATTTAGAGAAATCCACACTTAAAGGTGGTTGAATTTTCATGAGGACTTCAAAAACATCACAAACTGATATGGACCGGAAGAGGACTGAATTTAAGAAGGGACAAATGAGAAATCGAGAGAGATTGACAGACTCTCCTATCCCTGGTCACAACCGTTGAGATTCTGCTGTCATGTGATGTGTAGTGCTGTCCTAACATCGACTTTTCTGTGCTTCTCTCCTAGCTCATAAAAGACTTTTATAACGTAACCACTTTCCCCCCGAAGATGAACCCCAACATCAAGGTATTCTTGATGTCCTCCTCCATCGCTTTATATCCACTGGGAGGTACATTCGGGGCACTTCTGATTGGCGTCCTGGAGGATAGATGTGGCAGGTATAGACAGAATCATGACTGATGAACTGCATGCCCTAGGCTGGTGAGAAATGAGGGGAAATGAGTTGCTTCTGACCTACATGCCCTGATCTATCGCATTGCTCACCACCACAGATACCAAATGGCCCATGAAGGGGGAGGAGGTCACAAGAAGAGCATAAGACGGGCCCTGCTGGATCAGGCCAAAGGCCCATCTAGTTCCAGCATCTTGTCCTCACGATAGCCTACAGGTGCCCATGGAATGTCTGCAGATGCCTATGGAAAGCCCACAAGACAGCTACTAATAACTTAAGAAAGCTTTCCCTGAAGTGTTACCCAATTCTATAAATGGAATACTACCTGTAGAACTCCTGAAATGTTTCTTATTGTTCTTAGATTCTTGAGGCAGTATCTTTTGTATTTTGTTTTATCGTCTGCGGCTTTGATAGCTTTTGGCCGCAAGTTGGTTATAAATCTGCAAGATGAATGGAAATAGAATCATAGAATTGTAGAGTTGGAAGGGATCACAAGGGCCATCTAAACCAACCCCCTGCATTGCAGGAATCTTTGGCCCAATGTGGAATTCAATCCCATGACCCTGTGATTAAGAGTCTCATTTTCTACTCACTTTAAAAAGCATGCTCTGGGTGCCTCCCACACTTGTAACCACCATCAACTGGTCTGCGATCCCCATAGTGACTCAGATAGTTGAGGATATAGCCACCAGGGCTAAGTAAAGTTTCAAAGTTCTAGGCAGACAAGAAAGGAAGATAAGACAGGATCAGCACCTTGGAGAGGGACCAAGCAGTAAGCTTCAGGGCAGGCACAGGCAAACTCAGCCCTCCAGATGTTTTGGGATTACAACACCCATCATCCTTAGCTAACAGGACCAGTAGTCAGGGATGATGGGAGTTGTAGTCCCAAAACATCTGGAGGGCTGAGTTTGCCTATGCCTGCTTCAGGGGAAGTGAGGAAATACAGTTGCTGCAGACCTACATCTCTGCAGTAGCATCTAATAACTGGCCTTATGATATACCCTTTAGAAAGGTAGCTCAGAGGTAGAGCACAACTTCCATGTAAAGGATCCCAAGCTCTGCACCCCTCGCGGGAACACAGCAGGGTTGCAAAAGCCAATTTACTAGACCTCATGGAAACATGTGAGCAATGTCTGCTGAAATCCTAGAAAGGGCTTGGATAATTTTAAAGTGCTTAAGAGTAGGGTAGTCAGTGCCTTGCAGGTCTCCACCCATAACTAGCAAAGCGCAGAACCAAGTATCCATAGAAAGCTGAAGGCCTTATTGCAATTCCATAGCTGCTCTTCTACTGCTGCTCTTTTGGTGGTATCATATCTTCACTAGCAACTCCCAACCCACAGAAACTTTTCTGCTTTCCTTGTCTTTTCAGGAAAGGTACTTTGATTATTACTAATGTTTTGTCCATTCTCTCTGCTGTACTCATGGGTTGCACACATGAGGTAACTACATATGAATTCAAAATGGTTGCACGCTTGGTGACTGGAATATGTTCAGGTGAGTCAGGGTACTGGATTGAGTTATTATTATTATTATTATTATTATTATTATTATTATTATTATTTTCATTAAACACATTCCCATAACTTATGCTGTTACCTGCCATGTCTCTGCATCATTTAACACAGTGACCTCTCATGCAGATCAGAAATAACTGGTTGGCATTTTGCATAACTTCGTGGGGAACATTTTGTGGTGCTGACCAATTCCTGTTACTTCCCACTAGGGCCTCCTATACACCGTGGAGATATTCAGATGTTTATATAAATCATGTCACATGCAGATCATGAATTATCCCTTGATTTATCGTCTAACTAGGAATAATCTACAGTGCTGTTCCCATATACATTGGTGAGATATCGCCTGTAGAGCTGCGAGGATGCATAACCATGACGGCCAACTTCTTTTTTTCCATTGGTGTCTTGTTGGCTCAGACCCTCGCTCTTCGGGAAGTCCTGGGGAATGAAAGAGGTAATTTAGAGAAGAGCACCCTCTGCCGTATAGCAGATCAGAAGCACAATCCCCGTTGCTTTATTGTTCGCAATATCATCAGTTACCCTTCTTGCACAGGTTGGTCGATTCTGATGTGCTTTGCTGGGGTCATGCCAGCGTGTCAGGTCTTCCTACTGCCCTTCATTCCTGAAAGTCCTAGGTACTTATACATTCAGAAGAAGGATGAAGATGGTGCAAGAGAAGGTACAATACTATCAATTGTAGTGGGACCTTTAGGAGTGGACACCGTGCAAAACTCCTGTGATAATTGCAGGGCAACTCATATTTAGGATCCCATTAGGAATGGTGGATAGCTTTACAATACTTTGAACTGTACTGGGACCACTGGGTGTGGGCAGCGTACACAGTGGACTCCAAAAGCCTGAAGAAAGTTTACCCATCCCATCAGACAAGGGTAGGGAATTTTTGCAGCTCCAGGGGCCAGTGGGCCAATGTTGACATGTGGATGGGGCAAGCTACCTGTCAATCCCATAACATCCTGATGACATCACATGGTTGATGGTGGGTTGCCCCCCCCCACAGGTCAACATCTCCCATTTGAGCATGGGAAAGTGTTTCACCTACCCTTTTAAAGGTTGCTGGAGCCATCTTTTAAAGGTGGAGCAGCAGAAAGACCCAATCACTCTCCTGAGCACAGTGGTAAGTAGACTCCTCCCACTTTCAACAGGGGAGGGGGAAATCCTGCTTACTGTTGAGTTCAGCTGCACCAGAGAATTTGCTAATTAACAAGATCGCTCCCCCTTTGCATCAGATGATACAAAGGAGGAGCAATCCTGCTTAGCGTTTGGTCTCTGCTTTGCCCAGTGTGGTGATCACACAGGGTCCCCAGACGTTTGACGGTCTATTGACCCTGTGCCACCACTGTAATTGCTTTCTTTGCTGCCACCAACCCGTTTCTCACAGGTACACACGGAGTCCAGACAGTTGTTAACATTAACAAATAATCAAGTTTATTTTATAGTCATGAACAAGCTTATGGTTTCAGTTAATTTTTCTTGGCAGTTTCTTAATCTTAGTTCCTTAACTGTCCTATTAGTTCCTAACAACTTCAAACTGATTATCCCAACTATCTATCTATCTGACTCCACCTAACAGTCCTAACAGTTCTTCTCACTCTCCCACCACACCACTCGACCAACCCACAGACTTATATCCACCCTCTTCCTTCTCCAACTCCCAACCCTCAACTGACTTTCACACAACACCCACTCTAACTCCCCCTATCAGTTTCCACTGGCCAATCACATCACACTCATTTTAACCCTTTCCTTATGACCCACCTAGGAGGCAAACGCCACACCCAGCATATCAATGGCTCTCAACAACCAGCTGGCTGTTGGGCGCTTCGTGAGCTGCACAAAGTAGTTTTGGTCAAGCAAGCCCTGCCCTTTTGGTTAGGCCCCTCCCTTGCCTGTTTGACATTCGGTGTAGGTGTGGGTGGGCACAGCTTGCCCAAAATAACTTTGTTGGCTAAGCTGGGAACCTCAATGGGGCAAGAGTGACCCGCAGGCTGGAGATTCCTTACTCCTGTCATGGGATCTCAGCACTCCGTCATTATTGTATCATTCCTTTTATCCTGGTGTTGTGATTAACACAGGGGCTCTGCACTGCCTTTAATTAGGTGTTTAAAAAACTTCATTTCCACTGACCCCTTTGCTTATTTTGGAAGTCACCTCCTTTCTGCCTCTACTCCCGCCTAGCCTTGCAGATGTTGAGAGGACGGGAAGACGTGGAGGATGAGTTGGACGAGCTCCGCGAGGAGTTCTTTGCTGCGAAGGCAGAAAAGCCCTTGAACACGCCCAAATTGCTCTGGAAGAGAAGCCTGCGATGGCAAGTCATCACTGTAATTACCTTGATGGCTTCCCAGCATCTCACTGGAGTCATTGCGGTAAGAGAGATGCAGGCCAAGGTGTTCTGAGGTTGAGTCAGGTGAAACAAAGACTTGTTTTGAACACAAAGTTCACAGGCGATGACACCAGTCATTCATGCTGTGTATCTGGGGAGATGGTCATATTCTCTGCACTCGGTTGATATTCTGTTCTCCAGGTCTGCAACTATCAAGCACCCCAGGACTTTTAATAATTAAATCATTACAGTTTTAATTGATTGTACTTCTTTTAACATTTGATGTTCTCAGCCATGGACTCCATTGGGAGGGAGGGTGGGACAGAAATGTAATAAACAAATTACTTTGAGCTAAAACCTCTGATTGTTCTGGTCTAATTTCAGACTTACTATTATTCAGAGAGAACCTACACGTATACACATATGGGAAAAGACAATGTCCGCTTCATGAGTATAGCTACCACTGTGAGTTTCTGCCTGGCAAACATATTTTCGGTAAGCATCTCCCGACTCCTCTCTCTCTCATCTTAGCTCATTCGGTGGAGCATGACACTCTAAAATCTCAGGGTTGTGGGTTTAAGCCACACAAAGTTTCTTGCATTGCAGAGGGTCGGACTAGATGGTCCCTGTGGTCCCTCCCAACTGTACAATTATTTGATTCTAAGGTTTCATCACCATACATTTAACGCACATGGCTTCTCCCCAAGGAACCATTCGTGCTGTAGATTATCTTTCTTGGAGCTGCAGTTCCTGGTACCCATAGGGACCAACTCCTTAGGGCTGACTTGTCTTCAGCCCCCTCAATATTGTTGATCAGGGGGCGCATCACCCCCTAATACTGAGGGGGTGGAGGAGGCCAAGCGCTGAGTGGACTGTGGTAAAGCATCAGTAGCAGGCTCTTCTGGAGCGAAAGAGAGGAGCAGCTGTGGTCATTGAGGGGACAGTGAGCAAACATTGATTTATGAACCTTGGCCAGGCAAGTGTTTGAACTGCTTCTTTGCCTCTTTCTCTCTCTAGATGTTTTTAGTTGAATCTGTGGGGCGGAAGATTCTGCTTCTCTCTGGCTTTGGCATCTGCGGCATCCTCTGTGTTCTGTTAGCAATTACTGTGGAATTGCAGGTGGGTAATTCAAGAAGTTTGGGCATCTGTATAGCCTTTTGAACCTGGGCACCCTCCCCTTTAGTATGTATGTGAAGAGTAACTGGTAGCCATCGATAGCCCTCTCCTCCATGAACTAGTCTAATCGCCTTTTAAAGCCATCCAAGCTTGTGGCCATCACTGTGGGGAGTGAGTACCATAGTTCAACTGTGTGTTGAAAGAAGGACTTCCTTTTATCTGTCCCAAACTTCCAATATTCAGCTTCATTGGATGTCCAATGCAGACTCTGAAATTTAAAATCCAGTAGGTTTGGGTGTGAAAGCTTCAAGATGTGAGTGACAAGGAATTGCAAATTTTTCCTGGAAAAGTCATAATAATAATAATAATAATAATAATAATAATAATTTATTTATACCCCACTCATCTGGCTGAGTTTCCCCAGCCACTCTGGGCGGCTTCCAATCAAATGTTAAAAACAATACAGCATTAAATATTAAAAACTTCTCTAAACAGGGCTGCCTTCAGATGTCTTTTAAAGATAAGATAGCTACTTATTTCCTTCACATCTGAAGGGAGGGTGTTCCACAGGGCAGGCACCACTACCGAGAAGACCCTCTGTCTCATTCCCTGTAACCTCACTTCTCTCAGTGAGGGAACCACCAGAAGGCCCTCGGTGCTGCATCTCAGTGTCCGGGCTGAATGTTGGGGGTGGAGACGCTCCTTCAGGTATATAGGACCGAGGCCGTTTAGGGCTTTAAAGGTCAACACCAACACTTTGAATTGTGCTCGGAAACGTACTGGGAGCCAATGCAGATCTCTCAGGACCGGTGTTATGTCGTCCTGGCAGCCACTCCCAGTCACCAGTCTAGCTGCCGCATTCTGGATTAATTGCAGTTTCCAGGTCACCTTCAAAGGTAGCCCCACGTAGAGCGCATTGCAGTAGTCCAAGCGGGAGATAACTAGAGTATGCACCACTCTGGCAAGACAGTCCGCAGGCAGGTAGGGTCTCAGCCTGTGTACCAGATGGAGCTGGTAGACAGCCGCCATGGACAACCTGCACCTCCATGGACAGCTGTGAGTCCAAAATGACTCCCAGGATCATGTATTTTGATTTTCCCCATTACAAGGGATCTCACAGGGGCTTCGCTCTTGATTTTCTGTGGCACCTGCTGCATTCCGTGGGCCAGCAATGCTGTGGGAAAAGACATGGAAATTGTAAAGAAGGGACATCCTTGAAGATCAAGGGGGTAATCAGTGTGGTAGACCCCAAACTCCCATCATCCTCAATCAGCATGGTGAAATGGACAGGGATGACTGGAGTTGTGGCTTCGCAACTTGTGGAGGGCACCATGTTGGCTACCCCTACTCTATGTAAATGGTAGTTAGCAACTTTAGTAATACATAACTGACATATACCCAACTTTCCCTAACAGGACACCATAAGTGAGATGGCGTATTTCAGCACAGTTTTTATTCTCCTATTTCTCCTTGCACAGTGCATTGGCCCAAGTAAGTACCAAGCTCCATGGAGGATGTAAAGGATATGAATAGGAAAGGTAAATTACTGAGTCAGTGAAAACGTTGCATTCAATGTTCTGAATCCTTTCTCTCTACCAAGATTCAACTCCGTGTCTAATTGTATTGGAGCTGTTCCTTCAGACATCGCGGGCCTCAGGCTTTGTGATTGCGGGCTTTGTGCACTGGTTCATGAACTTTGTATCAGGAGTGCTTTTTTATCACACAGAGGTGAGTGATTTTGATGGTCAGTTTTGACGGGGAGTTCATGGTTTGCTTTAGGGCTGTGCAGCAGATTTGGCTGAGGCCGGAAACAAATCGGGCCTATTTGGAGGGACTCAGTTTTTGGATGAGTCAGGTTCAGACAGCCACATTTGACTGCAGGTCGCGTTGCATGGCCCAGAACAATCCATGGCTGTTGGGGGTGGGGAATTAGGCATGAGGGAGAGGCAGGCAGGGTGGGGGAAAACTGCATGACTGCTGGATGCTTCCTCCTCCCCACAGTGACCCCTTCCGCTCAACAGCTGGGTGTGGGTGATACTGTGCAAGCAGCTTTCCTTTAGGATCTGGGTGTCAGGAGTGAGCCAGCAATAAATCACACTGTGCATGTTGGAGTTAACTCGTTATTACCAGGTACACTACAGACTTGGTTGAATGTCAGGCCTAATGAGCAGAAGAGTTCATTCCCTGTGGTCTTACTCCATGAAAAGAAGAAGAAGAAGAAGAAGAAGAAGAAGAAGAAGAAGAAGAAGATAAAGATAATTAAAATACAATTTAAAAAACAAGATTAAAATACAACATTAAAACATTAGGATGCAGCCTCTTCACAGGAGGAGAAAGGAAAAAGAAAGAGGGAAAGAAAATCAAACTGATTCTAAGCCAGAGGCCAGGTGGAACAACTCTGTCTTACAGGCCCTGCGGAAAGAAATCAGATCCTGCCGGGCCCTGGTCTCATGAGACAGAGTGTTCCATCAGGCCGGAGCCAGTGTTGAGAAGGCCCTAGCTCTGATTGAGGCTAATCTAACTTCAAAACCGGCACCTTAAATCTGACCCTGTACTCCACCGGGAGCCAGTGCAGCTTGAAAAGCACTGGGTGAATATGCTCCCATGGCGGAGACCCTGTGAGGAGCCTCACTGCAGCATTCTGCACCCACTAGAGTTTCTGGGACAGCTTCAAGGGCAGCCCTGTGTAGAGCGAATTACAGTAGTCAAGCCTGGAGGTGACCGTCCCATGGATCACTGTGGCCAGGTTGGGGTGGGAAAGGTAAGAGACCAACTGTTGTCAAAAATCAGTTGTCGAGGCTGAAAGTCCCCTCTTCCCCACAACAGTCTTAAGTCCCTTCCTCTCTAGGGCTTTTTCCAAGCAATCTGAGACTGTGCCTGTATGCAGCCAATCTCTCCTCTGCCCTTTTCATGCCACTTCTGGTTCAGGGAGAAAAGGAGGGAGGGGAGCTTGTCACAGCAGAAGGACACTTGTGACTCCTCACCAGCCGAACTCATCTTGGCCTCTTGACCTCCCTCCTCCTCTGCTTCAGCTTCTGCCTTTGATTCTGGATTTCACTCTGCCACAGACTCTCCCAGCTCACCAAGTCCTGCTACCCCTTCAGCTTCTGGCATCTCCTCTTCCCAGCCTTCTCCTTGTGACCACTCATCGTCATCCCACCACCACTCCCTGGGCTCTGAGCTTTCCTTGGTGCTTCCTCAGCTTGTTCCTCCCACCATTCCTCTGTGCCCAACCAGTCCATGACACCGGGGATGGGGTGGCACCCTAGTCTCGGTAGGAAGGAGACACAAGGTTGTTCCTTCCCGCACCCAACTCCTGACTTCGTGTTTAGAAAGGCTTTTAAAACCCTAAGTAAACATTAGCCCTGGCCACAAATGTATTCAGGAACAGATTGGGGTGAGGAGTTGGTCCCCAGGTTGACCCTGGATTGGAAACATAAAACAGATGGCCAGTGGTTTGCACTGGTAAATTAATCCCAGCCACATGTAGCACCATTACCTCCCCCTCTAATTAAATCCACCCAATTATAAAGCAATATGGTTGTCCCCCCCCCCCCCATTTGCTTGCCCCTAGAAGCTTTAAGCTGTGAAGCAGTTTATAAATTTCTGGGTTGTTTTCTTTTGATGCCATATAAAGCACCAAAGCTAACAAGTTAGTGTGCAAACAGATTCCTTCATTTGCCCCAACTGCAACAAAACATGCCTCTCCCATATTGGTCTCTATAGCCACAGCAGGCACTGTAACTGTCCAGCAGTTTGGCTTCACTCACCTACCCACCCCAAGGCACATCTGAGACAAGTGGATGCCAACTATTGCATTGTGGACTGGGGCTCAGAGCTACTGTGTAGGTGCCCATGTTTTGGTGCCTTCTGCAGTAGTGATGTATGGAAGTGAGAGCTGGACCATAAAGAAGGATGATCGCCAAAGAATTGATGCTTTTGAATTATGGTGCTGGAGGAGACTCTTGAGAGTCCCATGGACTGCAAGAAGATCAAACGTATCCATTCTGAAGGAAATCAGCCCTGAGTGCTCACTGGAAGGACAGATCGTGAAGCTGAGGCTCCAATACTTGGACCACCTCTTGAGAAGAGAACACTCCCTGGAAAAGACCCTGATGTTGGGAAAGATTGAGGGCACAAGGAGAAGGGGACAACAGAGGACGAGATGGTTGGACAGTGTTCTTGATGCTACGAACATGAGTTTGGCCAAACTGCGGGAGGCCTGGCATGCTCTGGTCCATGGGGTGATGAAGAGTTGGACACAACTAAATGACTAAACAACAACACAGTCATGGAAGGGTATAGCAATATCTAAATTCAGGCTGTGTGATTGGTGGGCCATGTCTAACCTCTGGATTGCTTCTTTGACATGTCAGTACCAGCATATTGTACTTCTCCAGACTCCATATCAAAACCTGACATCCATAAACTGACTGGGTTGAAGAATTCACACTGATTCTGTAGCCTAACCTAAAGCTTCCCCAGACTGACCGTCATTCCCCTCTTTCAGAGTGTGAATGAGGATCTAAACACAGAAACACATACACATGTGCATGATAGATAAGTAAATAAGCTTCCACGATATGCTCATCTCTCTCTCTCTCTCTCTCTCTCTCTCTCTCTCTCTCTCTCTCCCTCTCCCTCTCCCTCTCCCTCTCCCTTTCTCCCTCTCCCTCTCCCCACCCAACCTCCCCCATTTCCTTCCCAACTCTAGAAGTCGATTGGATCCTACTGCTTTCTGCTTTACTTCCCTGTCTGCCTAGCCACCTTTTTGTTCATCTTGAAGTTTCTCCCAGAAACCAAGAAGAGGACCTTTGTGGATATCAAGAGAATCATGTTGCTGCGGTCAGTCAAGAAGGTCTCAGCCACGGTGGTTGATTAGAAACTCAAGAATCAGCCTATGCAGTTATTTAGTTGGGATTTTTTTGTTTTTGTATTTCCAAACGATTCTAAGAAAGCTCTTATTGATATCCTCCAATTGCCTTAGTTCAGCTAATGTAGTAATAATATAAGATTCCCTGCTGATCTAAAAACCAGTCTTCTTCTTTTTTACATTCAGTCTTACCTGTGAAAACAGGGACAAACTGAGAAAGCACTACATCTTATTAGCTGCCATCTTTTCAATGTTTTGGCTGAGTCAAAATATATGGAGATAGGGATGGGCAGTAGCTCAGTGGGTTTACAGGAAAGAGGTCCTAGGTTGAACCCTGAGAACTTCCAGGTGGAACTGGGAAGGATTTTAACCAGAAGACCCAGAGAACTGCTGCGAGTCCTTGCAGGCAGTATTGGACATACCAGTTGCCCAGCTTCAGCATAAAACAACTTCCTCTCTTCATTGATTGTGATCTCAATGGCTTTGTTTGAGCTGCTTGTGTACAGAAATGGATACATTGGGGGGCAACTTGCTTGCAAAAACGTGCTCTCAGGCAAAATTGCATACACAATGTGCATTTTAGGAGAAATGCATGCTAAATTGCTGGGAAATTTTCATTAGGCAAGGGGAATGTGGTGAACTGAACCTAAGACTGGAATAATGAAATATATGTATAAACTGAAATTCATCATCCCTAGGGACACTTCTACATTTCATTTTCTGAGTTTCATATTTAAATATATAACAAATCAGTTTGTCAGGGAAGTGTTTACCCACCTCTGCTTTCTGTGACTGGTAAATGCCTCTGTTTTGTCGCCCCTTTTTGTCTTTTCGAGATGCCTTTGTTTGTTTGTTTAATACCCTGCCTTTCTCCCTGTTCAGCACCCAAAGGGGCACATAGCATGAATGTAAACAGCTAAAACCACACACTATTAGAAACAACACTGAAAACACTGAAAACCTTTTAAGCACACAAGTCAATGTACAACACTCATCCTCAGAAAACCCAGTCGTAACAGTAACTGGGCACCCAAAGGCCTGTCTCAACAACAACAGCAACAAGTGTTTGTCTACCGGTGAAAGGAAAGCAATGGCTGGGGAGCAGGCCCTAGCTTCCCATGGAAGGGAGTCAGCTTCACAACCTGAGAGCAGCTACCGAGGAGGCCTTATCTGCTGTTAACATATCAGCAGCATGGTTTGCCTGTAATGTCTCTTTTAATGGTTCAGTTATATCCCTGGGATTTTTAGAAACTAATTTTCTAAGACACATCTTGTCTCTTAATGCATAATGTATGCAGAATGCACACACACAAATACTAAACTGCCATTTCACAGGCTTATGACATATGTTTTGGACAGATGATAATAGATCATTGGACAACTGTTGTTCCCACCCCAACTCCAAATCTTTTCAGCCTAAAGAGTAAATGCTACATTGGGCTTTAAAAGAGGATGGCCATACAGAATACAACAGTCTTCAGCAATATGTAATGAGAATGTTGCCCCACATTGATCCTTGGAATGAGAAAAAATGGTTGTCACAGTATTTCCCGGTGCAAACTTTTGAGTGGTGTTGAACATGAATGAACCCTGTAGATCCATCCAATGAGAAAATGAGCAACACAGTCTATTGACAAATCTAGAAACCAATCACACATATATGGCAACTTACATATTTTGTGCCAATCCTGGAAAACTTCGTGGGAAAGAAAAGGTTTAAGTTGCAATGTGCAACATGGATGTGAAACTGCTTTGAAAACTACTTGGAAACTCATGGGTGGTGGGGAGGTTTGGAGAACAGCCCTGTGTGTACCATCTTGCATACCTTGGGACCACCTAAGCTAGTCTGCTGCTCTTGGGTACAGTGGAAGATTCTGACCCATGGCTAGGGTTGAACCAAAATTCCACTGAAAATCTATTTATACATGGACCCGGGGCACATCTTGTCCTTCACCTACCCCAGTATTTATTGGGGATCTATGCCCCATCCCTCTTTGATTCATATGCAATCACCCCCAAGCAGGTAGCATCTACCATTGCAGCAAAACTAACACCATTCCAAAGTTTGGCAGGCTTCATCCCCTCATCAGGGGTGACCATCTGGCATCTTGCATCCAATTATGGGCAAAAATAAAATATATACAAACATTTCCTTTGTTTTTCTGTTTTTAGACACCAGACTTTAAAGTTCCCTACACGAAAACCCCTGGATGTATCTGTCTACGATTTGGTGGAGCAACTTTGCCTGCAAATTTAATCCACTTCTGTGAAAGAAAGAATAGCTATGTATATAGGAATGGGGGCAACAGAGTTTTGCTTTTAACAGATTTAATTTGGTCCCAAGTAACAAGTTGAACTGGAAAGACACAGTGGTTCCCAAGCTGTTTGGTGCTTCCCAGAGCTACAGATACAAGTCATATCTTGTCAATGACATCTGAAGGGCACCATCTCAGCCACTACTCCTTTACTTCCATTTCTTTGGGCATTGAAATGCCACCTGTCCACCACCCCATCTCCCAGCTATTCTCCTGTGTATGTAACGTAACCTTTTCTACCCATACCTCTCATAGTATTTTGTTTCTTCCTATGAAAACGACTAGAGAAATGGATGCAGTGTTCAGAATTCTACATCCAGGTTCAGGTACCATAAGTGTGTGCTCTCTCTCTGTCTGTCTCTCATATCTAATGGCACAAAAGTCAACATTTCCTTTTAAAAAAACCAACCCTAATTTTATCTAGCAAAGGAACTAGAAAATTAATTACATAGAAGATTAGTGTGACTACATTATAATAAGTGGACACCATGGAAGACATGAATGATTGAAAACTTAATATGAACCAGATCTGTAAGAAAGTGGAACTCTTAATATTTATATGATCCATTTAATAGATTTCCAATTTATTTTGGGGCACATCCATTTAATAAGTAACTGATTACCCTGATCTGGAGCAAATTGACCATAGTCCGTGGAGCTCCATTAGGTACATCATTAAGTATGAGCTCATGCACTGGATTGTGGTGTGTTTGTATGTTTGTGTGTATATGTTTTGGTTTATACCTGTACCCTAACCACCTCCTCTGTAGCCCATCGTGAGAGCTTAAAAATACAAATGAGTCCTGGGGGGAAAAGCAGTGATGGGCAATTACCTTTAGGCTTTACATAGCTAATTTGCCCTACCTTCTCAATACTGGAAGAACTTGTGATTTTGCCAGTCTGAGACAACGGGAAATGGTCGTCCCCTCTCTGTGTCCCTGCTAGCCCTTTCTATTCTCAGAAGCTATCACTGATAGCCTCTTATCTCCAAAACACCTTTCTCTGCAAGTATCCACTGTGTGTACAGCCACATATAGTACAGGAGAAAGTGCATGCAAAATGTATACAATTTAAATGCAATGTTTACCCTGCATTTTTTTTCTAAGTCCAGAGAAATGAGATGGACTGAGCTTATGGCTGAGCATATATGCACAACTCTGAGAATGCCTTTCAGTTCCAAATCAGTATGTAGAGTGGTATTCTTTATTTGTAAGTTACCGTGGTACCTCGGGTTAAGAACTGAAATCGTTCTGGAGGTCCATTCTTAACCTGAAACTGTTCTTAACTGAAGCACCACTTTAGCTAATGGGGCCTCCCGCTGCCGCTGCGTGATTTCTGTTCTCATCCTGAAGCAAAGTTCTTAACCCGAGGTACTATTTCTGGGTTAGCGGAGTCTGTAACCCGAAGCATCTGTAACCCAAGGTAGCACTGTATTGAACTGGAAAAATAAACTCTTGGTAACGTAAGACACATATTTTTAGTTTGTACAGGCACCGATCATTTTAAGCACACCCAACTGATGCATGGTTCCTTTTGGACCCGGAAGAAGGCAGAATAGGGGCGGAATGGGGTGGGGCATAACATTCCCAGAGATCAGAAAGAGACTTTTGTCTGTGTTTGGATACAATTGGGCATCTTTTTGAATAAAAATGACAGACCGAACCTTTCAAAACGGCACTGATTTTAACCACTGATTTTGAAATTACACTGACCTTTTTATTTTTTTGCTCCTTTTAATTTCTGAGAAATACTGATTTTGAGACTGCTAGTATAACATAAAATATAAAAGAAGGAAAGGTGTGTTTCTCTCTTTTAGTTGGTAAAGCATATACCTGGATTCTTTACTGTCCATTTGAGGCAAAATCTCTGAGAAAGTGGGATTGTGGGAGGAGAAAAGGAAGAGAGCAGCTGACAAAATATTTCTGTTAATAAAATGATTGCATGGATAGCCAGTGGGAGAATGACCTAATGTAAAAGGGATGCATTAGGATTTACAGTAACATCAACATACGTAGCTATTCCATATTAAGGAGACAACCTTACAGGTCAGTTCTGAATTTCTAAGAGACAATGATAATTTTAGTGAGGAAAGGAAGCAGACATAATCAGGACTAAATAACAGGTTTTCCCCCAACTGCATTGAAGAATCTTAGGCTTCCTATTTCTATCCATGATTATTTCTCCCGCATGACAGCATGGGATACAATCAAAATGCAGTATCAGTCAATCAACAATTGCAATATATTCTGCTGCAGTTTCTTTGGAACCATTTAAATTGTGCAAACTTTCCTAAAGTACAATTTTTTGATGCATTCTTCACCCTAAAGTATGTTTCCACTAGTGCTGTCCGTGGTCTAGAACTGAAGACTTGGGCCCAGACTGAAAGCCTTCATGGAGTGGGCTTGTTGGTGGATTCAGCCTGGTTATGGCACATTAAGAGAGCCCTGATGGATCAAGGGCCCATCTAGTCCAGCACATTGATTTTGTAGTGGCCAACCTTTGAGAAGGCTGCAATCAGGACATGAGCTCAGCAGCACTCTCAGAGCTGGGGAAAGCACTGAACAATCATTACTCATTTACCTTTCTCCAACTCAGACCTTATGCTTTTCCATCTTCAAACCCCAACTCCAAACTCCAAACTTTGGCTCCTCAAACAGAACTGCACTGGTTACACATGTTCCCTGCCCCCACAGAATCTGACATTCATGTAAAAGCACACACAGGTCCATTACTTGTGGGGCAGATTACCATATGTCTTGAATGGAGAGTTGTGGCTGTTGTTGGTGATGGTGATAGCAGTACACTACTGAATACCAGCTGCAGGAAACACCAGGAAGGCAGAGTGCTCTTGCACTCAGGGCCTGCTTGCCAGGTTTTCAAAGTTTGCTTCTGTAAGAGCATGTAGCTGGGCTAGATGGGCAAGTGGGACATGTTGTTGTTTAGTTCTTTAGTCGTGTCCGACTCTTCATGACCCCATGGACCAGAGCATGCCAGGCATTCCTGTCTTCCACTGCCTCCGCAGGTTGGTCAAACTCATGCTGGTAGCTTCGAGAACACTGTCCAACCATCTCGTCCTCTGTCATCCCCTTCTCCTTGTGCCCATAATCTTTCCCAACATCAGGGTCTTCTCCAGGGAGTCTTCTCTTCTCATGTGGTGGCCAAAGTATTGGAGTATTCAGGACCTGTCCTTCCAGTGAGCACTCAGGATTGATTTCCTTCAAAATGGATAGGTTTGATCTTCTTGCAGTCCATGGGACTCTCAAGAGTCTCCTTTCGCACCATAATTCAAAAAAAATAGGACATAGTAGACATATTAATACCACATAGGCTGAGCCTGGAGGATAGTAGCTTCTGAGTAGTCTATCCTCAAAGCGCTATAACAGTTGTTTTGGCAGCAGCATCTCAAAGGCAAAAGCCAAAATGTTTTGTGAATTTATAATATATGAGAAGCATCACAAGCCTCCTACATAACTGCTGTGAATGGCATTAATAGGGTTGCCATATCTTGAAGAGCAAAAAAGAGGACAACCCAAGGTGCTGCCAGCCCGAACGAGGGAAGCCAAGGAGCCTCTTTCCCCAGCTGGGACTGGCAGCAGCAGCAGTGTGCAGAGCAGCCCAAGTCTGAGCCCAAACCGTCCGAGCCCCCCCAAAATCTCCCAAACCTGGACATTTCCTTGAAAATGTAAAAATCAGCGCAGTTGGGCATGCTGGCTGGGATCACATAGTGAAGGAGAAAAAAGCTGCAATAGATGGGGGAACAGCTACAGGCATGTGCTGGGAAAGAAACACATTCTCCATGCAATAGTTTTTTAACAAAGTAAGTTGGGCTCTGACATCACAGTTTACTGAGAGCCAGTGTGGTGTAGTGGTTAAGAGCGGTAGACTCGTAATCTGGTGAACCGGGTTAGCGTCTCTGCTCCTCCACATGCAGCTGCTGGGTGACCTTGGGCTAGTGACACTTCTCTGAAGTCTCTCAGCCCCACTCACCTCACAGAGTGTTTGTTGTGGTGGAGGAAGGGAAAGGAGAATGTTAACTGCTTTGAGACTCCTTAGGGTAGTGATAAAGCGGGATAACAAATCCAAACTCCTCCTCCTCCTCCTCCTCCTCCTCCTCCTCCTCCTCCTCCTCCTCTTCTTCACTCCCCACCAGAACAAGTGAGTGCTCAGTCCAGTCCTGCAATTTAAACAAGATATTGCTGTGTTTGGGGGCATCAAAGTTCAACCATGGGACACTTCCCAGCTCTTGCTTGTGTCCTAAGCAGAAACAGTGGAGTGGAAGAAGAGGAGTACCATACGTAGGGCATGGCCCCTCTTAGCAACATGGAGAGCCCCACTGAAAAAGGTTCCAGGTGGGGTGATGGTGGAGGAAGCAATGGGACGAGGAGGAAGAAGGTGAGAAGAAGCCACTGAGAAGCAGGGGCAATGGCAAGAGCATTCTTCCCCTTCCAAGGGAAGTGGGTCCAGTGGTCTGCCCTCTGTCAGCAAGGAGAACCAGGAGTGAGGTGCAGCTCTCACAAAGCCCCAGAGGATGAAGAGGAGAGCCCACATCTCTTAAGGCATCACTCTGGGATCCCACATAGCAGTTGCCTGGGTTGCCACTTAACAAGGTGAACAGAAGGTCAGTAAAATCCCTGGTTTAACATGCCAGAGACTTTGTTGTTGTTGTTGTTTAGTCGTTTAGTCGTGTCCAACCCTTCGTGACCCCATGGACCAGAGCATGCCAGGCACTCCTGTCTTACACTGCCTCCCGCAGTTTGGTCAAACTCATGTTGGTAGCTTCGAGAACACTGTCCAACCATCTCGCCCTCTGTCGTCCCCTTCTCCTTGTGCCCTCAATCTTTCCCAACATCTTTTCCAGGGAGTCTTCTCTTCTCAAGAGGTGGTCAAAGTATTGGAGCCTCAGCTTCACGATCTGTCCTTCCAGTGAGCACTCAGGGCTGATTTCCTTCAGAATGGAGAGGTTGGATCTTCTTGACTCTCAAGAGTCTCCTCCAGCACCATAATTCAAAAGCATCAATTCTTCTGTGTTCAGCCTTCTTTATAGTCCAGTGCCAGAGACTTAAGTTTGGGGTTAACGGGGCACAGAGGTAAGGGAGACCTGCATGTACTTTCAAGGCAACCATCAAAGGAGAAAAGAGACACCAGTATGGTGTTGCATTCAATGCTACTCAGAGTTGAACTAGCATGAGCTACAATGCACGTGTCCCTAACTTACTCCCTTCTGAAGTCACAAAGGTATTGAAAAAGAGGCAATCTAATCTCATCCAGTCCCAGCCCTTAAATAGAAATAGTAAACCCCCCAAAATTGGATGGGATCATTAAGTGTGCAGTGCAAACATGTGTAGCTTCTTCTGTTCCTGGAGCGCTGCCACAATTAAGTCATTCAAATTCTCCCTGTTTGGCTGGCAGAGTGCTTACTCGGGAGAAGGGGAGGGGGCGACAAAGAACAAACTGTCCCAAAGGAAGCCGCCCACAAGGACAGCCGTTAGAAGAAACAACCCAGAGACATTTGCAAAGAAAACACACACACCCCTGTGTTGCATAAGGATTCAAGTCTTGAAGGGTGTTAACAGTAACTGATTTCAACACTTCCTTGAGGCCTGATCTTTCCTCTATTAGCTCTTCTGAAGTGGTGGTTTGCCTGGGGAATGGTTCCAAACACCCTGAGATATTCCATCGCCCACAAAAGGGCCCTCTTTTTTTGAACAGGGGAGTGACAGTCCTCTGATGGAGGTTGCAGAAGGGCAGTATCCCAAGGTTTCAGGGCTCTGAGGCAAACTTTTCATAACCTACAATGCCTGGGAATGAATCCAGGACCTTGTCCATGCAAACCTCATGTTCTTCCGCTGAGCTAAAAACAACAACAACCAAAGACAATTGTGAAGCCTCATCCATGGCATTAAGGACACACCAGAATTATGTAAAAGTTCCAATTCAGATTCAGTTCAGATTTCACATGGACTCCTAGAGACAGCTTAAGAGTCCAGACCCGAATGAATCTGCACCAATCAGAAGCTGTGCCTTGGTTTTCAAACATTTCGGAAGCCAAACGGACTTCCAGAATGGATTAAGTTTGGCGCTTTTGTTTTTGCTATTTATTTTGCATTTTTGTTTTTGAGGCTTTTTCGGTTCATTTGTTTTTGTGACTGTGTGGAACCCAGTTCAGCTACTGATTGATTGATTGATTGATTGTGTGACTATGGAAATGAATAAAAGCCCCCCATCCAAACAATGGCTATCATCAGTGCGGGTAAGAAAATAATAATAATTTTAATTTTTTATCATCTACAATAGTGTCGTATTTATTTTATAGTACAGTACATTGATTATTGCTTTCATTTTATGGATCTGTGGTCTTGTTAGATTGTAAAATTCATCTTAAATTGGTGTTTTAGGGGTTGTTTTTAAAAATCTGGAACAGATTAATCTATTCTGCATTATTTTCTATGGGAAAGTGCACCTGGGTTTTGGAACGCTTTGGTTTTGGAACGGACTTCTGGAACAGATTAAGTTTGAGAACCAAAGTACCACTGTATCTGAAAATAATAATTATTTGGGCAGTTCACCAGCAATTCTACCCACAATCACATTGGATCTGGGTACAGAGATGCATATGAGCCCATTCTGGTCAATAAGATTTTCATCTAGGTAAAGGTAAAGGGACCCCTGACCATTAGGTCCAGTAGTTACCAACTCTGAGGTTGCAGCACTCATCTCACTTTATTGGCCAAGGGAGCCGGTGTACAGCTTCCGGATCATGTGACCAGCATGACTAAGCCACTTCTGGCGCACCAGAGCAGCTCATGGAAATGCTGTTTACCTTCCCGCCAGAGCGGTATCTATTTATCTACTTGCACTTTTACATGTTTTCGAACTGCTAGGTTGGCAGAAGCAGAGACCAAGCAACAGGAACTCACCCTGTCACTGGGATTTGAACTGCTGACCTCCTGATCAGCAAGTCCTAGACTCTGTGGTTTAATCCACAGTGCCACCCGCGTCCCATAATGGATGCATATTTAGGCTTTAAAGCATATCCTCCAACATTTCTCTGATGAAAATAGGGACGCCCCCATTCCATAATGATAATTTTACTATTTATATCCCACACATCTTACTGGGTTGCCCCAAGTACTTTGAACAGCTTCCAACATATGTAAAAACATAATAAAACATTAAACCTTTTTAAAAACAACTTCCCTATATAGGAGCAACGGGAGCTCACCCCATCGCGGGGATTCAAACCGCCTACCTTCTGATCAGCGAGTCCTAGGCTCTGTGGTTTAACCAACAGCACCACCTGTGTTCCAGATTGTCATCTACTGCTCTGCATTTACTTGGAGGAGGGCTTTAAGCATGGCAGCCCCACTTTGTGGAATAGCATCCCTGTTGAGATACGACAGCACCTGCTATCTACATTTTCAGAAAAGAACTGAAGGCAGTTTTGTTCCAGCAGGTTTTCCCAGCTGTATAAATGGGCCTTTGCAGTGCTTTTTCTCTCTATAGAAAAAGATATTTGATAAGCAATAATGCTTCTCTGAGGGGCAAACTCAGTTCGTAGCACCTTGGGTGCCATGCTTTAACCTTTATGTATGTGAACTGTATTTTTCTCCTTTCACAGCTGAATGCAGTCATTTGGGGGCAGGACTTAGTCAGATGACTCCATTCAGATTTTCACCAGATTTCCAGGGCCAGTGGCAGTGCTATCTCTACTTGGAAAGGTAGAAGGTGACATCTCCTTTTATTTTTGAGATTAGCGGCATGGAACAAGCCAGGCGTGATATTGACTGTCCTTGAACTCTGTCATCACCTGCAAGTGTTGCAGAAATAACAGCCTGCGTGTGACTGAAGTAATCTTGGACAATGGGAAGATGGTAAAAAGCTCCACAGCTGTGGTTCAAAGTCATAAAATGATGCATACTGAATTTGAAAAAGCAGAGGAGATGAAGGAGCCGCCTGAAGACTAGATCCAGCTGCTGGGGCTGCTCTGTGTTGCCCCAGCAGACAAGCAGAAGTATAAACTGATGGTATGAAAACTTGATGGTATTGTACATTCAGTTGGACCAATATTATTTTGTGCCATGTTTTGCCAATGTCCAGAAGGAAACATGGGCACTGATAAAGTATCAGGATGAAATGATACATATATTAAATAATTAACTGATGAAGTATTTCCACCCGTTTATGTGCTCCTGAACACCATAGCTCCTAAGCCATGTGAAATAAAGTTGCAAAATGAATGGTAGGTAAAACCAGTTAATCATAAAAACCATCATGGGGCAAGGCAACTTTATTAGACAGCAACTTTATGAAGAAATTTATTAAGAGAAGAGGGAGGAGAGTTTAAATTGAAAGAATTTGAAGACTTAATAGGGCATAACATTGTTAGTTGTTTAATGCATGATTATTGTGTTTTTATTTCTGGAGAGTAGTAAATGGGGTATTTTATGACTCCAGGGACAGAACAACTTCTCAAGCTTTGAGTACGGTATCTCTTTATTTGGGACAATTGTTGTTTTGCAATTTCAAAATATCTTGGTTCCGTCCTACCTTCTTTCATGGCTGAATGACCTGCCCCTTTTTCTTGCACTGAAAAAGAAACTACGCTTTCTTCTTCAGATATGGAGAGTGCACCATTCTGTCCCGTGGAAGCAATTAAGCACTAGCAAATGTAATGTTTCTCAAGAACCCTTGATCAGGCAGAAAATATATCTGCAAGACTTGCACCTCTTTCCAAGAATTTTTGCCAGGAGGAACACACTGATGAATGTCACATGCTGCTCTAAATTCAGGGAAGGATCTGCTGGATCTGCAATGTCCTCATTCCAGTCTCAAGCAGATGGAGAGTTTGATACACACACAACTACAGCTTTCCATTTACAGTTGCCTTGACATAGACATAGACACTTGTGGTCCAAGACATCTGCCCATACCTTTTAGTATAAGCATTAGATAGGAATCACAGCACTGTGATTGGAGAAGAAGGATAGCCCTGGTAAAATCAGTTCCTGATTGGAAGCTGTACTTCCAGGATAGGGAACTAGACCTGGGCCCAGATTGGCAGGTGTATGGGTGCCCTATCTGTTGCTCACCTGGCATCATTATGACAGTGGGGCTGCCAATACCAACCAGAAAATTGGCACCAACAGCTTGCTTTGAAAGGGGAGGGCTTCCTTCCCTCCTTCCTTCCTTCCTTCCTTCCTTCCTTCCTTCCTTCCTTCCTTCCTTCCTTCCTTCCAGGTATTCCTGGATGAATTGCTACTTTGAGCATTATATTTGTGTTTATTACATTTATATACAACCCTTTTCTTCCAAGGAGCTAAAGGTGGTCACATGGTTCTGTTCTTCACCATGTCATCCTTACAACAACCCTTTGAGGTTGGTTAGGTTGAGAGATGGTGACTGGCCCAATGTCACCCAGTGAGCTTCCCTTCTGAGTGGGGATTTGAACCCTGCAGTCTCCCAGGTCATAGTCCAACACTCTAACCACTACACCACACTGGCTCTCAGGAGATGGCTTCTGGTCCCATCAGCCAATTGATGGAGAGAACAATCCTTTCAGAAGTCTCTGTGTAAGAGGATTGAATGCAAACCACTTGCAGACAGAAGTCAAAGGGCTGGTTCTCCACACTCATGAGACGATTGATAGTCCTTGTAAGTGGTTTACATTCAGACTGTGATATTTACTTCAGATGCGGGTGGCGCTGTGGGTAAAGTCTCAGCGCCTAGGACTTGCCGATCGCATGGTCGGCGGTTCGAATCCCAGCGGCGGGGTGAGCTCCCGTCCTTCGGTCCCAGCTCCTCCCCACCTAGCAGTTCAAAAGCACGTCAAAGTGCAAGTAGATAAATAGGTACCGCTTTATAGCAGGAAGGTAAACGCCGTTTCCGTGTGCTGCTCTGGTGCCGGTTCACCGGAGCAGCTTCGTCACGCTGGCCACATGACCCGGAAGTGTCTGCGGACAGCGCTGGCTCCGGCCTCTAGAGTGAGATGAGCGCACAACCCTAGAGTCGGACACGACTGGCCCATATGGGCAGGGGTACCTTTACCTTTACTTAGGACATGAGCAGCAATCCAATTAGGTCAAAAGGCAGGCAGTGTCAGCTTAGTACTGAGGTTTCATAAATAGGGAGTTCATAGAATCATAGAGCTGGAAGAGACCACAAGGGCCATCAAGTCCAACCCCCTGCCAAGCAGGAAACACCATCAGAGCACTCCTGACATATGGTTGTCAAGCCTCTGCTTAAAGACCTCCAAAGAAGGAGACTCCACCACACTCCTTGGCAGCAAATTCCACTGTCAAACAGCTCTTACTGAGTTAAGCCTGAGTTAAGCCTTACATGAGGGAACTGGTGCTTCAGATACTGTTGGACCCCCAACTCCCATCTCCCATGAATTTTGACTATGCTGAGTTCAGCAGATATGCATTAGTCCAATAATTTCAGGAGGGTCATTCCTGAGAAGTTATCCCCAGCATGAGTTATGCACTTCTCCATCTCTCCTTACAGGAATCGACTCAGACTTAACAGGCCTCTGTTTCCCAAGTTGCCATTGCTGCATACCAGTAACAAATAAATAAAACCACTGAGCTGCAGCCAGTTCCAGAGGTGCCTCTAATTCAGCCCAGCCCAAATATCAGCCACGCAATATTCACAAACAACTGCAGAGGTCTAGAAGGGTAGCAACCGATGAGGCGTATGTCTGTTGTTTTCTTGAAATATTCCCGCTTTCACAGAAAAGCCAGGAAACTGGGGTGGAGGGGGATGAGAAAAGAAGGTCTTGTCTTCAGCCCAGGAGGGAAGTTGCTACTATTGAAATTTAGCCAACTGGGCATAAAGAGTTGAAGGATAACAGTAACTACTCTTTTGGAATCCTTCCATTAGTCTTAAAAAATCTATTTAATAGACAAACAAACAATCTGCCGAAAGGGGTGCTTCCTGAGTTTCTACTTTTCCGCTTGCTTCTGGATGTGGATCTTCACGGCCTTTTTCAACGCTGTGCGTCTCCTGATACCCACAAAGGTCCTGTTTTTCGTTTCTGGGACATACCGGAAGATATAAAAAATTGTGGCTACAGAGATAGGCCAGAAAAGAAGGAAAATGAAGGCTCCAACATATGCCTAGAGATGAAAGAAAAGGAGAGGGGAGGAAAGAATCAGAATCTTTTTATTCGCCTGTTGTACAAATATTCTCCTTGACTTTCTCCCACAAAGAGATCAAGACCAGTCATCCTCTTACCCTTGCTGCCATATTTGTGCCAGATGGCAGTTCAGGATGAGGGGTAGATTGTGAAGCTCCTGGCATTTCTGCCCCATATTGGCCTGCCTCAGTTTTGCTTCATGCTGTCTTGCACATTGAGGGTTGGGACCTTCCTGCTGCTACCACTTGTCCCAGAACCTTGCCAGTCCACCCCAAAACTTAGCTAAGTCTTTCTTGCCTTGGAAGGTACTATTGGTCTTGGGGGTGGGGGAGGAGACTATGCAGAGTTCTCCCTACTGTTGTGCTGCTCCCTAATTATTGAGTGACCTCTATCCTTATGACCAGGGCTGGCCCATGACATTTCGGCACCTGAGGCGAACCACAGAACAGCATACACATCCCACTGGGGAAGAAGGGGCGAGATCTGTATCAGGAACAGGGTTGTGGTGAAATAAAGATCTACATCAGGAAACCAGCAGCACCTCCTTTTTGCCAAGAGGTCAGTGTAGAGGTGGCATGGTGTGGGGCGGGGCCCAGATCCAGTCTCCAAGCTGTGCATGCTACAGCTGTTGCTGCCACCATACCTCTGTTGTAAGGAATAATGACTGGTGTCTCTCTTCCTTGGGGCGAGAGAAAACCAATCACAGTTATGAACACATAACACTGCCTTCTACAGAGACAGACTACTTGTCCATCTAACTTGCTATTGTCTATGCTGCCTGGAGGCAGTTCTACAGCTTCTCAGACAGAGATATTTTGAGGACTTCCGTGGAGGTGTCTGACGTTCATTCTGGGACCTTCTGCATGCAAACCATGTGCTCTGTTAGTGAGGTGTGGGTTATCACCTGAGAGCAAGAGTGATTTGCCCAAAGACATGGGTTGCTCATGGGCTTCATGACCAACTGGGCATTTGAACCCCAAGTCTACCTACTAAATGTAGAAGCCGTGGCCACCTAGAAGTTGTAGGGTTCCAACTCCCATAAGCCCTAGCAAGAATGGCCATTATGCAGAGATGTTAGAATTTACAACCCATCAACATCCAGAAGGGCAAAGTTTCCCCATCAATACACCGAACCCAGCTGACAAACGTATGCTGCATATTTCTGAAACAATCTAACATTCAGCTTTAACAAAACACACTGACTGGGTTGGGGAAGGGGAATGAATAATGGCAGATAAATCAAAATCACTCTAAAGACTTATGGGTTTGGAGGGGGACAATAATGGTGTGGGAAGGGGTTGAGCTTAGTTTAGTGACTGAAAAGATGCGCTCTTTATCAAACTGACATTCAAAATCACTCACCTCCGCATAAATGGTTGTCATGTCTGCAAGATAGCTCGTTAACCAATGCACTAGTCCTGCGATCACAAGGGCTGATGACCGAGATGACTGAAGAAACAACTCCATCACAATTACAGTTGGAATAGGACCTAAGTAGAGAGAAATGATTCAGAAATTGAATACCATCTTTTCACCTTTTGGGGGGGGGAGTATCTATTGTATTCATATCTTTTGCATCATCTAAAGAGCACAGAACATCATCTGAGCACTTACCTGTTCCTAAGCCTTCTCCAAAGATGAACAAGAGGTCAGCAACTGAGCTGAAATACACCATTTCTGGGAAGGTGGCCTGTTGAAGAAAGTAGGGTAGTATTTCCATTACATCCTGGGGGTCATTTATACCTGGATCTCATGTGTCCATATTTAGGCAACATTTTCCACATTTAAAAGGTAAAGGACCCCTGACAGTTAAGTCCAGTCGTGAAGGACTCTGGGGTTGTGCCGCTCATCTCGCTTTACTGGCTGAGGGAGCTGATGTTTGTCCGCAGACAGTTTTTCCGAGTCATGTGGCCAGCATGACTAAGTCGCTTCTGGAGGAACCAGAGCAGTGCACGGAAATGCTGTTTACCTTCCCACCAGAGTGGTACCTATTTATCTACTTGCACTTTGACGTGCTTTCAAACTGCTAGGTTGGCAAGAGCTGCGACCGTACAACTCTGTCGCGGGGATTCGAACCGCCAACCTTCCGATCAGCAAGCCCTAGGCTTAGTGGTTTAGACCACAGCACCACCCATGTCTGAACATGTAATCCCTCTCAAACAGCTCCTATTCTGCATGTTCCTCCCTGTAAATTCAGATTTCACAAATCCAAGGTTAATCCAAATAAAAATAAAAATAAAAAATACAACTCCATTCAAGGCAAAAGACACATCACCTCACTTTTTTCCCAGTGGGATGAAGTATCCTTTTTGGCTACTCCCATTTCCACACACCCTACCTCCCCATAACACCAATTCTGTGTGGGTAGCAGTGGGACCTATTTTTATGATCTCTGCTGTTTTGTTTCTCATTTTTATTTTTATTTTAATCAGATTTGTGCAATTCAGGAACTGAAAAATGATGAATTCTCCAGATCTCCCTGCTTCATCCCCCCCTTTACCATTGATTATAATAATCTTCCTGTTTTGTAACTGAAAATGCCTATCTTTTGGGGATTGAACGTAAAATGAAGTATGCCATAGAAGTTTGCAATGAATTGGGGATGTGTGGATATGCGCATTCTGTGCTATTGTGACAGATGCAATTTCTTTGAAAATGCTCATTGTCGTCTTAGCTGATTCCTGCATATATGCCCAGTTTGTGAAAAATCAACACATTCTTTAAAAAGCAACCTGGAAGACAAGACAAAGACAAAAGGAAATGCCAGCTGGTACTAATGGGAACGAGTGGATTTTTTCTTCGATTCCAACTGCAAATGTACATGTGTGTGTAGGAAACATGGATTCAAACAGAGGAAACATGAATTCCACATGAGATTAGGCTCAAATGTGGATGAACCCCTAATGTCAGGTGTCCTTCATGTAGCTCAGGGGCCATCAATGTGGCATCCTCCAGATGTTGCTGAATCATAATTCACATCATCCCTAATCATTAACCATGCTGGTTGAGGCTGATGCAAACTGGAATCCAACATCTGGAGTATAGGAACTCTTGATACATCCCATATTTGAAACTGCCACCTCTTAAAAAATATTTCATTTATTTGCTTTTCTGATAACATTCCACATCAATAAAGCATAAACAAAAATGATACAAAAAAGAAATATAGTTCCTTTCAAATATTTTAAATAATCAACAAAAAAATCAGAAAACATTCATTGACTTCCTATCTTCTCTTTCCACGGTTCTTTTAACCCTTCTTTTCCTCGTGTTTCTTTAGTTCACCCCGTCTATCACAATCGCTTTTATATTCTTTAATTATTTCTTACTCTGTTGAAAATTTTACCATCCTGCTAGGTAAAATGTTTGCTCATAATACTTTCCCATATATTATGTAAATAGTGTCTTCTTTACATCTTTCATCGTTTTGGTTTCTTATTCCAGTGGTTATCCCTGCTAACTCCACATATTCTAACAGTTTAATATGCCAGACTTCTTTCATTTGCACTTTATCATTTTTCAATTTTTGTGCTAATAATATGCGGGCAGAAACAACTTTCTTTCTTTATTGGAAACTTCTGTTGTTATTAACCCCAGCAGTAGTGCTTCTGGGTTTTTAACAAAAGGTTTTTTAAAATCATTTCCCAATAATTTCAAATTATGCTGCAGGACCACCACATGTGGTAGAAGGTTCCTTCTGTTGTTTTATACTTCCAACAGTTACCTTTTATTGATTTTGACATTTTTGCTAATCTGTTGGTTGTCAGATACCACCTATGCTATATCTTCATAATTTTTTCTATTAAGCAATTACCATCTCTTATTCCATAGAACTGTTGGCCCAAAGAGTGAAGATCTCTTTGAGAGCTCTTGCCTTGGAGTGGAACACCCACCTGACTTTCACAGGGAAGATCAGAAAATGGAAAATATTTCAAGAAAATAAATGTTCTGTCACATCTACTGCCTACTTGCCCAGTACTTTGGAGCTGTTACAGAGGAAGGAACAGAGGCAAAGAGCAGAACCCTTAGTCATTCTCAGTTCCAAATGCCACCAATCACAAACCTGTAGTTCCAGACTCAGGGTTAACAGAACACAGGAAATGATACTCATTCCAAAGCCAATGAGAAGCATCAACCTGTGCCCCTTGGAATCAGTGAGATAGGCCTAAAGAGTATAAAGAGAAAGAGAAAGATCTTCTTAGCTACAAGCTAGTTAGCTTATGCCTTTACCTGTACAGCTGGCAGAAAGCACTCTTAAAGATAAAATTAAAAGCATATATACGAACAAGTCATGCCGAAGAAATCCTAGCTTGATTTCTCTCCCTGCTAATGACAACTTTTGGATTTCTTTGAGAGTGTCAGTATAAGAAAGCATAAACGATGCATATTGGGGCAATTCTCCCCACTAAAATCTCCCCACTACACGGTGGGCAGCTCAAGGAAAATGTTGTCCCCAGCACATGGCAGCTGTGAAAAAAAGTGAATTCTCTGTAAGGAATCAACAGGGAGGAGACTGAAGATAAAACTCCTGAAGTAATAATGCCATTAGACAAAATTTTCACAACAACAATATTACAGCATTGGAAAAGGTATAGAAGAGTCCAGCCATGATTATAAGGTCAAATAGTTCAGTTGCTTAAAGTATGGTGCTGATAGCAGCAAGGTTGCAGGTTTGATCCCCATATGGGACAATTGCATATTTCTGCATTGCAGGAGGTTGGACTAGACTCAGGATCCTTTCCAATGCTGTGATTCTATGAAGTAACTCACCGGTTTGGAAAGAGTTGAACATTGGGGCAGGAGATTCGTTTGGGGGGGGGAGCAAAGCAAGGGGGCACATGGTAGAGGTGTACAGAGATATCTTAGCTAGCAGTCTTTAGGTAACAACTGCATCCCAGGCTCAGCTTAGGATGCATTGGATCCCCTGGCCTCAGTTATCCAATGCCAGCTCAGCCAATGATACAAGTTGGCAGAACTGGGGGCAGTGTAAGTTCCAAAAAAGGGGATATTCTGGGTGTGTGGCAGGGATGGGACCAGAGAGTGATGACTTAAGCACATTCAGCCCAGTCAGGTGACCTGGCAATGTGGCGTAGAGTGCTATTTTAAAGGCTTGTTTAACAACAACAACAACAACAACAACAACAACAACATTTTATTATTTATACCCCACCCATATGACTGAGTTTCCCCAGCCACTCTGGGCAGCTCACAGCACATATCAGAACATACTAAAACATCAAACATTGAAAACTTCCCAATACAGGGAAGCCTTCAGATGTCTTCTAAAAGTCAGTTGTTTGTTTCCTTAACATCTGAATGGAGGGTGTTCCACAGAGAGGGTGACTCTACTGAGAAGGCCCTCTGCCTCGTTCCCTGTAATCTCACTTCTCACAGTGAGGGAGCCAGTGGAAGAACCTTGGAAGAGGATCTCAATGTCTGGACTGAACATTGATGGGGGAGGAGACGCTCCTTCAGGTTTACTGGGCTGAGGCCATTTAGGGCTGTAAAGGTCAGTGCCAACACTTTGAATTGTGCTCAGAAATGCAATGGGAGCCAAAGAAGATTCTTTAGAACCTGTGTTATGTGGTCCCAGTGACCACTCTCAGTAACCAGTCTAGCTGCTGTATTCTGGATTAGTTTCTGGGTCACGTTCAAAGGTAGCCCCACATAGAGCGCATTGCAGTTTCCCCTCTGCCATGGTTAAGCAGAGCAGCAGCAACCCTAAAATTGGATGTCATGTACCTTGACACCATGTAAATGTACACTGGCTTGCTCTACACCAGCTTCTTTTGTATAGGATTGCTCCCTTCTGCTTTCTCAAAGGATCTTGGGAACTGCAGTTCTATGATAGAAGGATGTGAGTTTTCTTTTCTATCTCAAGTGAAGAAAAAATAATACCACCAAACATATTAAAACAAATTTGAAAAGGGATTTTTCTTTTAAATAATAATAATAATAATAACCTGCTTCAGTCAATTTGCAGTTTCCATGAACTGCATTTAAATCTATGGAGTTCTCTTACAAAGAAGAATGAGGGAACCTTCATAGACCTACAATTCCCATGATTTATTGAGGGCGGAGGGAGCTGCTGCACCATAAATAGCCATGGAAGGGATGTAAACAGTCGCAGCAAAGACCAGTCCTTTTAAGAAGACTGATTTTCAAGAATTAGAAAGCAAGAGAATAAAAATCTGGGGAGGCTTACCGTAAATGCGGTTGCACAGCAATAAAAAGCAATTCCGCCTATAACAGTCAGCTGGATGCTATCTACATCTACTCCCATAGCCAGGTAGATTCTTTTTGAGTAATAGTATGCCTGAAATCAGACCAACACAATGGAAAGCCTTGAGTGATTGGAAGAAACAACTGGTGGTCACAACTGGTCACTTATTAGAAATTGAAGACTCCACTTTGGGCTAATGTGAGAAACAGGATGTTGAACTCAGTGTTCTGATTCTGCAATGTTCTTTCTCTCTCTCTCTTTGGACTGAACCTTGTATATGTCAGCTGCTCTTAGTCTAGAAGATAAACTACTTCCAGGTTCCTTGCGACCCAGTGTGGTGTAGTGGTTAGAGTGGTTAGACTAGAACCTGGGAGACAAGGGTTCAAATCCCCACTTGCCCATGAAGCTCACTGGGTGATCTTGGGACAGTCAATGCCTTCACACAGATACAGGGAAATACTGAGTACAATTTATCATTTATATGGGGCAGGACTTACTTGCCCCCCTCCCAATTTTTTTTATTGACACCCATGTTTCCAGGAGAACATGACCATTCATGATGGAAGAGACACCCAGATGTTTTGGGACAAATCCACCCATTATCCCACACATTATTGTTGATGACTGCTTTGGTTATATTTGTTGTTATGTATTATTTTATAAATTGTAAGCTGCCTTGAGCATGGATTTAACAAATAAAATGAGTGAGTGAGTGAGTGATTCCTAATCATTAGCCATGCTGGCTGGAGGTGATGGGAACTGGGGTCCAACAACATTGGCTGGGCCACAGATTTCACAGTAGTGTGGGTTGGATAGTCCCAGCCCCTGGAATAGAATCCGGAGAATGAAACAGCTCCCTTGGTGAAAAGATCTAGGGCATTCCTCGAGACAAAAAGTGATAACTGGTGCCTCTGAACTTGGTTTGAAATGGACCCTCATTTTACCAGGCTCACCCTCCTAACATCTTAGGATCTTGCTTTCCTTACCGAATTGAGGGCATTGAGGTGTTCTCCACCAATCAAGGCAACTATGGGGAACACTTCTCGTCGTAGGCTTGGGGTCCTCAGCAGTTTTAGAGGATTCATATTCTTTTCTTGCTTCTCAGTGATGTCCTCCAGCTTCAGGTCTTGAATCTCATCCTCCACATCATCCCTTTCTCTTAGCTTCTTCAGTACTGGATTAGAAAGGATTAGATGTCAAAGGAGGAAAATTCCCCAACAGCATATGAATCATTATGGCTAACCTGACCCAGCAACCAACCCTCCTTCCTCAACAAACAAGCCACACTGCAGTCAACTGAATGCAGCCAACCAAGCTTGGGACCCCCCAATCTCTCACTTTAACAATAAAATGAAATACATAAACAAAGGACCTACCCATATGATGCTGACACAAACCTACTAAACTAAAAATAAGCAATAGAACAAAAAAAAACACCCACATCTCTCTTCCCCTCCCTTTTCCCCAAATGCAAGATGTCTATGACAAAAGTGCTTCTCACTATATGTAAATAAACTGTGAAAAAGACTATGAATTGAAATTGGAGGCAATAGATGTACGTTTCCCTCTTTATCTGTTTTGTAATCTAAAAAACTTGAATAAAAATTAAAGTACATGGCTAGGCATAAGCTAAGACATTGTCTGAATGCCTGCCAGGGCCCCTTGGCTCTCATTTTGAAGAACTGGGTGGGCACAGTCATTTGAATAGTTCTTGTTCCAAGTGATGGGCAGACAAGAAGGCACTTCAACAAGTAGGCCGAGTCTGTTTGTTGCAGTGCATCTGACAGTGTGTCCTTGGACACTGGGCCTGAATCTGTATGGCCAGCTCACTGTCCAACTCAAGTTTTGTGTATCTCTGGTTGCTGGAGCAACCTGTCCCTCCTCCGCTAGGATGTCCAACACCAGTGGAGTTCAAATGTCTCCAAGCAGACCGCTTCCCAGCAACAGACACAGAGAGCAGATCCCATTCCTCATCTCCCTGTGAGCAGCCCTGCCACAACATCTCCATGTGGTTCATGGCAATGGGTTGTAGTTTAAATCCTATTCAGAGTAAACCTATTGAAATCAATGTACCTAGGTTAGTCATGTTTATTTACTTCATTGGATCTGTTCTGAGCAGGACTAGTATTGGATTCCACATCACGTGTATCTGCTTTGCTACAGAATGGTTGTTGATAACTCTATATTCAAGTTCAAGTTTTATTGCGGCAAAAGCCAGTAACACTAAGCACCACCAGATCAGACAAAAAGAATTCAACAATGGCATCAGAAAAAAAAAGGAAAAAGGATTACACAAGGGAACTTCACATTGTGCCATTCAACAGAGGAGATTTACGCTTCCTGATTACTAAAGTGCAAAATTTGGCCACCTCATATGATATTGAGCTTGAGGAATCTTCCAGAAGGTATTTTCGTAAAATTTCGGGGGAAGATTCCAAATAATGTTGTAGGGATATAAATTTTGATAAAAGTGGCAAAATAAATTGAACTCGTTCTTCACTATAAAATTTGCAAAATAGAAGGATGTGTGTGACAGATTCTACCTTATTAGACATACAGGGGCAGAGAGGCGCATGCATTGGTACCTGTGTGAATTTGCCGTACAGCACTGCTGAGGGCATTGTCTCAAAGCGGGCTCTAGAAAAAGCCCATCTATAAGCTTCGTTAGTGATGTTAGTTAAGTAAGGGGCAGCTGCAAAATTAGGCCAAGCTTTTAAACATCTATACGTCTCCGGGAGTAGGGCGTCTTCTTGTTGTAATTCGACATCGTAAAGTCTCTGAGTGATAATTGCTTTTGCTATAACTCTATATTAAGAAGATTAATAGAAACTGTACAATTCAGAATATTTTACCTTGTCTTGCACTCGCTACATCCTTCCTCTGGATGAAAAGATACCTAGGACTTTCAGGAAGGTAGGGCAGCATGAAACTCTGAAGTACTGGCATGATTACAGGAAAGGTTGCCAGAATTGGGAGACCTAAGCAAGGAGATAGTGTGGTGATAATGCGGGAGGGAACTGTGCTGGAACATTTTATATGCTTTAAGCCAAAATATTAATTCTTTTGAATTACCTTGTGGGGCCCCAAGAAGTTGCTGAAGAGCAAGTGTCTCAAACAAGAGATAACCGAGAGAAGAAAACAGATGATGCATCATGGTTATGCCTCCCCTCAGGCTTTTAGGGGAAATCTCAAGAAGATACAGAGGGACAACACCAAAGATTATTCCTGGTTCGATGATAAATTAAAGCACAATTCACAATGAGTGTGTGGCATAATGTGCAGAAATGTATAAACAAGTGTATGATTTCAAGGGATACTTCACAATATGCACATGATGTGATATGCAGAAATGCTTAGGCATGTCTGCATGGCACAGCGAGTCACATTTTTGCTGCATAAGATGCACCTGACCATAAGACGCACCTATTTTTTAGAGGGGGAATGCAAGGGAAAAAAATTCTTTAAAGGGAGCACCGAGCAGAACCTGTATGCAGCCCAGGCTCTGCTCAGCGCTTCCTCTCACGAGCTGCGTGGAGCGTGTGTGCAGCGCTTGCAGGCTTTTCCCCAAGAAGGGAGGAGGGCAGCCCATCACTGACGGCTCTTTAAAGGGAGCATGGCTCTTGGGGGCTTTTCCGGGAGGTGGGGGAAGGGACTGAGGGGCTAAGCCAGAAGCTAGAACAGCAAGAGGGAGCGCTGCGCAGTGATCCCTCTCACTGTTCTGGCTTCTGGGATAGCAGGGCAATCTGCATTCGCTCCATAAGATGCACACACATTTCCCCTTACTTTTTAGGAGGGAAAAAGTGCATCTTATAGAGCAAAATCTACCTATAGAGCATAGGTAGATTCCTATGATGTCATGATGTCCCCTGTGGGCTTCTGCAAAATGCCATTCTGTCCTTCACAACTTGTATGTATGGCCAGTGGGTCAAACTGCAAGGTGAGATGGCATTTGACACCATAGATATGAAGATTTTGCCCACTTGTAAGCAAAATTGAGCCCCGCATGAACACAGAAAGGTGTTCTCAGCTGCTGCCTCTCAACTCTGAAAATTTCTTTCCCATGCTCCTTGCCAAAGCCAGGGCATTAGACACCATAAATATGATGATGCATTTAAGCCAGCTCCACTGAACACGCTCAGCGCAGTTGGCAGAAGAGCCAAAGGAAGAAGTAGACCAAAGACTGAAGATTGTGGATATCAGATCGTGGATGGAGTCCTGTCTTATTGGACTGGTTGCCAAAACCCTGAAATGGTTTCAACCTTCCTGCAGGAGGCTGGAATGGATATAACAGTACGCCCAATGCATGAGCCAAAGTTCCACCTACATCTGTAGTCAATAAAATTGTGGCCATTTTTAAACCAGATCGTTGTCTGAGTTAATCTTATCACCCTTAATAAACAACTATATGACATTTAGAAGACATCTGAAGGCAGCCCTGTTTAGGGAAGCTTTTAATGACTGATGTCTTAATGTATTTTTAACTTTCTGCTGGAAGCTGCCCAGAGTGACTGGGGAAACCCAGCCAGATGGACAGGGTAGAAATAACCACCTTGCAACGGGGCTTCTTTTTCTTTTCTTTTTTTTAAAAAAGCAAGATGTTGAATCCAGGAACCTGACTCACCTGAACATATTCCACTATAGAAGAAGGTGAAGAGTATGCATGCATAGAATCTAAACTTACGCGAAAAAAGCAATATCACAGAAGAGGTAATGCATAAAAAGTTAGTTATCACTAACGCACCTTTCCTGTAAAGACAGTAAAAGGGGATTAGGGGTGTGATACCAGGGAATGTAAGGTACAATCAAAAGATCAGACAATTGAGAAAAACTATGGAATTGTAATACAGTCAATCATGTTTGGGGGATAATTTCTTTTGGTTTTGCCTCCAAATAAGAGAATTTATTTTTTCTCCAAATAAGAGAATTATTTGTCCTCCAAATAAGAGAATTTACGTAGCATGGCAGCATATTATATGCTACGTAAATTCTCTTATTTGGAGGACAGTGATGAAAGAGCATGAAATATTCTGCATGGAAACAAATGCTCTACAACTGACATGGCCCTTTCCCCATTGGCATACTAGAAAATCTCCACACTCATATTAGGTCTTACGCCGGATACATCATTATTTAAAACCACATTGGTAGGATTATCTTGTATCTGGAGGGTGTCTTCCCACCTTCTTAAAAACAAAGTTTCATTACCTGACTAATGGTCATCAAATAGGATTTGAGGCACCTCCTTAGATCATACTCTTTCTTTCCCTGCCACATCCCTCTCTGAAATGGCTAGTAATAGGGGAAGGTGATCTGACATCACTGAATTTCCCTCCTGCATTCCCCTTTACATGTGGTTGAATGTCCTGGGCACGGGGAATGAAACCAGCAATAGTGATGACATTGTATCTTTTATTTGATGTTACGGGGGGGGGGGGGCATGTAGGTCAGCAGCACCACCACCACCATGACAATCCTAGAATCCTAGAATTGCAAAGTTTGAAGGGACCCCAGAGTCATCTAGTCCAACCCCCTGCAAAGCAGGAAAGCAGGACTAGTGTAGTTTACCTGTCACGTGTTTATCTTTATACCTGCCAAATCTCTCCACCAACCAGCCAACAACAAGGGACCCAGCAATGTTTCCAAACAACAAGAACGTCATTTCGGTTGCGACCAGGCTTATCTCAGAAATTTCGACCTGCACCTCAGTATATCCTGTTAAGTTAAAAAACTCCCGAATGTCCTGTGAGAGAAACACATAACGTTCAGGATTAGGACCCCTCTAACAGATTACGTGACAGGAAAAGCTAAGAGCACCAGAGTTGTATGAAACCCTCAAGAGCACGGCCAGTCAGCCAAGCCCACATTCCCAGCATGTTCACACTCTTGTCTCAGCGACGTCTATGCTGGCTTAGTTCTGTCCACAGAATGGGAGATGGAAGAATCCCCAAGGACAAGCTCTAAGGGGAGCTAGTTTTATCTTGTATGTTTACAGGTATGCCCTGAGATCTACAAATGAAGGGAAGTATACATTTAATAATAATAATAATGATAATGGGGGTGGGCGGGTGTGGGGGATTCCCTGGTCCTGAATGGGGTAACTGTGCCCCTGAAGGACCAGGTGCACAACCTGGGAGTCCTTTTGGACTCACAACTGTCCATGGAGGGGCAGGTTAATTCTGTGTCCAGGGTGGCTGTCTACTAGCTCCACCTGGTACGTAGGCTAAGACCTTAACTGCCTGTCTCGCCAGAATGGTGCATGCTCTAGTTATCTCCCGCTTGGACTACTGCAATCTGCTCTACGTGGGGCTACCTTTGAAGGTGACCCGGAAACTGCAATTAATCCAGAATGTGGCAGCTGGACTGGTGACTGGGAGTGGCTGCTGGGACCACATAATACCAGTCCTGAGAGATCTGCATTGGCTCCCAGTACGTTTAAGAGCACAATTCAAAGTGTTGGTGCTGACCTTTAAAGCCCTAAATGGCCTCGGTCCTGTATACCTGAAGCAGCGTCTCCATCCCCATTGTCCAGCACAGACACTGCGATCCAGGGCCGAGGGCCTTCTGGCGGTTCCCTCATTGCGAGAAGTGAGGTTACAGGGAACCAGACAGAGGGCCTTCTCGATAGTGGCGCCCACCCTGTGGAACACCCTCCCTTCAGATGTGAAGGAAATAAGCAGCTATTCTATCTTTAAAAGGCATCTGAAGGCAGCCCTGTTCAGGGAAGTTTTTAATATTTAATGCTGTACTGTTTTTAACATTTGATTGGGAGCTGCCCAGAGTGGCTGGGGAAACACAACCAGATGGGTGGGGTATAAATAATAAATTATTATTATTATTATTATTATTATTATTATTATTATTATTCTCTGCAGGCCTTGTTTGTTCATTTATTCAGAAACAGCCCGTCCGGCACCTGCTTCTGATGCGGGTTGCATTCATAACTTGACCATAATGGTCCCTCAATTTTTTATACAGAATATTTTATAAAGGCTCCGACTAAAAATCGATGTAGCTTACAAATTATAGGTCACCTACAACACAGGTGAATCCAGTGGTGGTGTTTGAATTACAGTGGAGCAGTTGGGAGGGATATGGGGTGAAATGGAATGGAAGCCATGCGTTTTCACTGTGCATCCATGTACGTGAAGATTTGCATGCATGCTTCAGGGGCCAGATGAAACCCCCACCCTAGTCAGAGATTGAGGTCTTCTAGAGCAGGGGTGGGGACCTTTATCATCCCATAAGTCACATCCTGCAATAAGCAGCCTTTCAGGGGCTGCATTCTGGCAGTCAGATTTGATTGCTCTAAGAGATTATCCATTCTAGCAAGCAAGGAGGCATTGCAACAGTTCCAGCCTGGCAAAAGGAAATGTGAGGCAGGACTGATGAGAGGATTCACCTAGTGACTTCCCAAGGGCCAGAGAGAAAGAGAAATTCCCGTCTTGTTGAGCTCATATATACCCATGAAGCTTTAGAAAAGAGGAATCCCCACCCTCTCTCTGCAAAAGCAAATTTATTGTAAAGTAACAGAGTAAACCGCTTCATGAATCACTGGCTTGTCGTGGCGAAGGGGTCTGAATAACTCAGAGAAGCTATGAGCTATGCCATGCAGGGCCACCCTAGATGGACAGGTCATAGCCGAGAGTTTAGACTAAATGTGATCCACCTAGAGAAGGAACTGGTAATCCATTCCAGTATTTTGACAAGCAAACTCCATGGACATGAAAAAGGAGAAGCTTGGAGAAGAAAGTGAGAGTTTCCAAGGCATGCTCTGGTTCATGGGGTCATGGAGAGTCGAACGACTATGACAACTAAACAACAACAAGAACAGAGTAAAAGCGTGCATAAAATGAATCCACTATTAAATCAAAAAATGGATTATATTAAGGAGAAATTGCTTGCACAAATCTATACAGTAGTCAAAACGTAAGACAAAAAATGAGAAAGATTATTAGAAGAAATATTAAAGAGTTTTCACACAAAAATCAGCATCTTGCTACAGAAAGGTGGGAGACCAAATCTAAGAGTGGGGAAATGAGAAACTGTTGAAACTGGAAGATCCTTTCAGCCCTACCATCAAATTACCTTGGACAAAATGTGGCCCTTAACAGAGCAAAACACCCCCAGCCCTACTTTAACCCCTGTGTTAAAAAGCCATCTCCACTGCATGCCATCTTACCATAGATGTAGAGAAGAGTACCCCCATGCTGAAACCGTCATGCTGTGATAGGAGGCAGGAAGCCAGTGAAACCCAAATAAGCATCTTTGACAGGTCCTACAGAAAGGAGCAGCATAGACTGTGATGAGAATGGATGGGGCAAAATACATGTGGACAGCTTCTGACATATAACAGGGGTCAGCAAACTTTTTCAGCAGGGGGCCGGCCTACTGTTCCTCAGACCTTGGGGGGGGGGGGCAGACTATATTTTTTTTTGGGGGGGGTGAACAAATTCCTCTGCTCCACAAATAACCCAGAGATGCATTTTAAATAAAAGGAAACGTTCTACTCGTGTAAAAACATGCTGATTCCCATCCGCGGTCCGGATTTAGAAGTTATTTGGGCCGGATCCAGCCCCTGGGCCTTAGTTTGCCTACCCATGATATAGAAGTTCCACAAGCTTGCGGGCGTACTTTCTGTGCCATTGGGTTCTCTGATTGTGTGGATCCCATGTTTCAGATGTCAACACTCTGTGTGGACAGCAGGAGCACAGGGATAGATGTAGCACTGGGGGAAGAGGCACAGTGCCATTCCCTGATGCACCCGGGATTGCCCTACGCCTATTTAACGACACATGAATAGGACTAGTGTCTACCACACTGTTCCTCTGCATCCTAACACTGAGAGCACATTGTTTCTGGTATCTTGCTGGAAGCACCCAAGTCATAATTGGCATATTACTAGTTTATTTCTCGTGTTTCTCCCCACTTCGATCATCAAGGTCCATTGCAACTCCCATCATGCCCCCAGGAAGCATGGATAGAATCATAGAATCATAGAGTTGGAAGAGACCACAAGGGCCATCGAGTCCAACCCCCTGCCAAGCAGGAACCACCATCAGACCACTCCTGACATATGGTTGTCAAGCCTCCGCTTAAAGACCTCCAAAGAAGGAGACTCTACCACACTCCTTGACAGCAAATTCCACTGTCGAACAGCTCTTACTGTCAGGAAGTTCTTCCTAATGTTTAGGTGGAATCTTCTTTCTTGTAGTTTGTATCCATTGCTCCGTGTCCGCCTCTCTGGAGCAGCAAAAAACAACCTTTCTCCCTCCTCTATGTGACATCCTTTTATATATTTGAACATGGCTATCATATCACCCCTTAACCTCCTCTTCTCCAGGCTAAACATGCCCAGCTCCCTTAGCCGTTCCTCATAAGGCATCGTTTCCAGGCCTTTGACCATTTTGGTTGCCCTCCTCTGGACACGTTCCAGTTTGTCAGTGTCCTTCTTGAACTGTGGTGCCCAGAACTGGACACAGTACTCCAGGTGAGGTCTGACCAGAGCAGAATACAGTGGCACTATTACTTCCCTTGATCTAGATGCTATACTCCTATTGATGCAGCCCAGAATTGCATTGGCTTTTTTAGCTGCCGTGTCACACTGTTGGCTCATGTCAAGTTTGTGGATGTTCCTGGAAATATTCCTAAATACACTGTAAATACTGGAAATATGAGATCCAGATACCAAACGGGACCACATTTAGTTGGAAACGGGAATCCACATGTTCCTTGTCACCACCCCATCTTACCCTACCCACTTGTTCAAATTTTCAAATTTCTCAATTTGTCTTCTTTGTTTCTCACTCTGCAAAATTTGGTACCTGGAATCTATTTATATTCAATTAACCAAAAAAAAAAAAAAAATTTTTTTTTAAAGGGCTTCCCATGTTCACTCAAGCTCCAAAATACTGGGAAATTGAAACTGTTCAGGTTCACACCCTGAGCAGATGTGTGGTCTGTGCAATATGGATAGGTTATGGCATCCTACCTTGTGGTTAGTTCAAGCTTCACCACTACCTTGGAGCTGGGTGACTTTGTACAACAGAGCCAATACAACAGAAGCTGCCAGTACAACTCTACTGCCAACCAAAACCATCCATAGAGATAGAGCTGAACGTGATCATCATCCAGTCCAACCCCCTGCTTGGTGTAAGATAGGCACAGGTGAAAGACTGGAATGAGGCAGATATTTATTAAGGGGAAAGGCTTCTCTTTGTTGGCACTTTGCTGATCAAATTCTCTCCCCAGCTATCCCAGGACCCACTCTGATGTTTGCTCAGCATGCAGCAAATCCCCCCCCCCCCACACCCTGCCACAGCTGTTAGCCGTACATCCATTCTGCTGCTCTATTGTTTCTTGGTTATGACATTCCTACGAAATCTCTTAGCTCAGGATTTTGATTTTGTAAATTATAATTTACATAATGGAGGTTAACACGGAATTATATTAAATAACACATTGCATTACATTGCATGAATAAAATGATGATATGAATTGATTACTATTAATAGTAATACATAATAGGGCAGGGGAGGATATTGTAATAATATAATGAATAATCTATTATATCCTAATGCTATTATACCTCAATATACTGTCTTATCAGTTCTTTGTTATACTATATCAACATATTAATTAATCATAGAGATTTAATATATAGTTAATATAATGTATTGCCTTGGATCCATGCATAGAGAAAGAACAATGAAAGCTGTTCATTAGTACTACAGTACTCTAAGAACGACAAATTCTGAGCCGAAGCTGGATGAGTTGAGGTTGGTTTAAATTGAATGAATGAGTGATTGATTGATTGAATGAATGAATGAATGAATGAATGAATGCATTCTGGGGGCGTGGTGAGGGCAGGACCAGAATGCGGAGACTTTGTTTGGATCTTAAGCCCATTCAGCTAACACCAAGTTCTTGTGCATAGGTTTGCACCCTTAGAACGACAAATTCTGCATCAAACCCAAAGTACTATGGGGTACCTTTTGGAAGTCTGGAAAAGATCTATGCATCAACTTAGATTTCCCATAAACCTCATTGTTTGGACAAAGTCCTCCAAGCTCACCCGTCTCCTTATTGCTGCATTGACAAGCTTCTTATTTTTAATCATGTTTTCTTCTGTAGCAGTCAGAAAATAAGGCTCACCTGTTGGGGAACAAGACAGTGTTTCCGATTTGCTCCAAGCACTAGATTGATACAGCAGGAGTAATTATGACATTTGTTGGATGCATTAGGATAACTGATGGACCTTCCTTGCTCTGCCTGGTGAATGAGCTGGTAAAGTTTGTGACACATTAGCTTAGAGGAAGTTGGAATATGGAAAACAATCAAGTAAATGCTTGGTTTTTACTTGATCTTTGACGGGGTTTCTTCTTCTTCACACTAGCTGCTTAAATTCTAACACTACTTTGCAATATTGTTTGCACTTCCAATTAAAAGCTAAAAGTTGCATTTCCTTTGGCTGAAGATCTTTTTGATAAAGCTTATTGTTGTATAGTAGTTGAAGGCTCACAGGAGTACAGACATGCAGATCCTACTAAACTGAGCATTGCTGCCTGACTTTTTGAATTCTCCTTGGGGATACAGGGAAGGATCTGCCATGATGAATTATTCTTAATATGATTTATTTATTAAATTTGTATTTCATGACTTTACAGTTTATCAGAGCACCACTGGCCATCACCAAATCATTGGCAGTGAGATAATCATGGCAGGGAGCCATATTAGTCCTCTTGCACTGACCCTTTTAATATTTGCTGAAATTCCTGAAGGATCTAGGAGCTATTGAGCCCAGTGTCATTGATTGTATAAATAACCACAGAACCGGCTACAGATGGAATCTGTCTATAGGCAGCCTCCCTACCTGGCTGTGAGGAGTATTAAGCAGATTAGCATTTGAGGATGAGTAGGCAAGAGTTCACAAACTTACGGTAGCGTTCTCTTAATTGTGAGGAGAGAGGAACTGAGCCACGTCCTCCTTTATATTGGAACAAAGCATTCAGAACTATGGCAGTGTGGTGAGAGCCAATCAGAGGATGGGTGTCTGAAGGTTCCAGGAAGCTGTTGACAGTTGGGAGTAGAGATGATGAAATATCTCTGCTTGCAGCGGAGAATGGTTTGGGGTTGCATTCTGACGATAAATTAATGTGGGTTATTTGGTGGGACGATAGGTCTAGAATTCCAAATCTGGGAAGTGATTGAGCTATGAATCTGGAAGTCCTCATCTGGCATGATTGCATAGGTGGCCCTAGACAGACTACATTCTCTCTCCACCTGCAAGATGGGTTGAATCATAGTGACCTACCTTCCAGTGTGGTTCTGAGGATCGCAATATGATGTCCTGGAAGTGATGGTAAATTGCTTTATACAAATGCTACATCTCATGTAGCTTCCAACGTTTCACATTTCAAAATAGACAGCTGTTTTTTGGGGGAACATGTCAGTTCTCATGCTGGGTATCCATGCTCTAACCACTGCCTTTCCCTGCCAATCCTGGTCTTCTCAACTGGAGGCTCTTTTACCAGCTAGCATATGGTGCAACTCTATATTAGCCACTCCTCCATTGATAGGGTCGGCCCAATCATGTCTAGAGTATGATGGTCTTTGTTTCTTGCAACCTCTGAAAGAGACTTTGCCATGGTCAGTGCAATATCATTTGACCTATCCTTCAGAAAGTATTTAATATGGGAGGCTTCAGATTTCCCCCACAAATTTGCTAGTAAGGGTTTGATCAGTTGATCCCTGAATTAGAACATATTCCTTTCCTACAAATAAGCAAATGCTTAATCTCCTTTACGGCTCTCTCTCTCTCTCTCTCTCTCTCTCTCTCTCTCCACATAGATAGACATAGACATAGACATAGACATAGACATGGTACCCTTAGGTAAGAACACTGACAATTTGTGGACAAATGGGCCCAGAGTTTTTGTTTGCTTGTTGTGCTAGACACCTTTGAGGATGAAATGGATTTGACAGCTGATTTACAGACCTCAAAACACCAATGGTTGCACCTCTGCAGTTATTCTCTGGAATTCTGGCAGGATTCATTGCCATCAAAAGGGAAAAACTTGCTTGCAAATTTCTTCACCTGTTTTTTTTTATGTTTCCACCTTGAAATCTAAATGTAAGGGTGTCCAAGACAAGAGTCACTGGACCTATTGGTTTAAAACCAGTATAAAATGGTTACCATGTCTGAATAGTTTGTTCACTTCTCTTAGAAATAGCATGCCACAGCCATTTTTAGGAATTTCCAAATAGTAAAAACAAAACAAAACAAAAAAGGAAAATGCAAGTGATCCCCAAACCATACTGGTTACGCTTGTGGGAAAATTAATGCAAGTATCTTTCTGAAATTTTGCTTTTAGAAGCAAAATTTAGTACCCTTAATAAACAAATTGTATATATGGTTGTCCCCAGGTATTAGTTAAGTACACAATAGTTACGAGCATAAAATAAGAAATTATAAGCCTTTGCATTAGATTTTTATTCACATTTCATACATTCATATAGATGCCATTTTCCTGTAACACGGAAATACAAAAAGTACATTACAGTCAATACCATGTGCTGAGAGCACATTTTGTAGTTAAAAAGAGGGGCAGAAGATACCTGATGGAACATTTCATGGTTAGGAAAGTTGCAATGTACTGTGTCAAGGCTTCCTGATTGAATAAAATTAAAGAAAACAGGGTGAAGTGTTGAAGATCTTTTTGTAAAAAAACACACCTGCTTTATAATCTTTTATCAGTCTAGGAATTAGAAATGTTATTAGCCAATTATACAACCTTTGCTTGCTACCATCCCTTGAATAACCAGTGCAAACCAGTGTGAATCCTGTGTTGCTGAAATTTGGACAGGGTATGGTCCTTCATAGATGGAGATATTTGCTTTTCTGTTTAGCTTTTGCCTATAAGCCTATAAACTTTTGCTTTGCTATGATGTGGTGTGATCATTGTTTGTTTTCTTGTTTATACCACAATGTTCTTTTGTTGCTATGGCTGATGGCTGACGCAAATAAAGTTTCATTCATTCATTCTACTGCCATTAAATAAAAGATTGTACCATATGTGTGTGCGTGTTTGTGTGCAGCCACAATGATGAGCAGCAACAATGATGGGCAGTTAGTCCATTGTAAAAAGAGAGAAATGATTTACCTCAGTACAGTTAGGATACCTCCTTTTCTGTAAGGCCCTACACCCTTGAGAAGGAACGCGGGTGGCGCTGTGGTCTAAATCACTGAGCCTCTTGGGCTTGCTGATCGAAAGGACAGCTGTTCAAATCCCCATGACGGGATGAGCTCCCGTTGCTCGGTCCCAGCTCCTGCCAACCTAGCAGTTTGACAGCACAGCAGGGCAAGTCAATAAATAGGTACTGCTGTGGTGGGAAGGTAAACAGCATTTCCATGCGCTCTGGCACTCGTCACGGTCCTCCATGCTCCAGTAGTGGTTTAGTCATGCTGGCCACATGACCCGGAAAACTGTCTGTGGGCAAACACCAGCTCCCTCGGCCTGAAAGGGAGATGAGCGCCGCAACCCCATAGTCGTCTTTGACTGGACTTCACCATCCAGGGGTATTTTACCTTTTTTTACCTTACACCCTTGAGAACAGTTGATGTTTCCCTTAAAAAATTAAAATGTGTTTCTGAAAACTATAACTTCATTGTCTGGTTATGTTATGTTATATATGTTATTTATGTTATATATGTTGTATATGTTATGTATGTTATGTTATAGTGGACCTGTGGATTTCATTTTCCTGAATGATTTGCTGTGGAAGCCATTTTGAGAAGGTTGCCGTGGAGCTGAGGCAAAATCAACACAGGCTACTTTTCTTTGGTGGCCTTTTTTTGTCATTTATGTAAATTGTATCATTGAGGTAGAATCCATATAAATGCATACATACATATATATCTGTAAAAACCATTAGGACAGAATAGTGTTATTTCTTGATGTTTGAGAATTCTCAGTGTAGTTTGCTAATGTACAAGTCCTTCCCTGTGAGACCCTGTGAATTGTATTAGTCGTTTTGATGAATGATTTTTGATATTTTCTGATATTTTGAATGACTACGACTTTATTCATCATTTCAATTACTGTGATGTTAAAAGGATCATTCTGTCATTTTTAAGACTGCATCTCAGTACAGCTTTCATCACTCTTTTGTTGATGAGGGCCACTCCATTTCTTTTATGGGATTCTTGCCCACAGTAGTAGATATGATGGTCATCTGAACTGAATTCTCCCATTCCCATCCATTTTAGTTCACTGATGCCCAGGACGTCAATATTTATATTGCGATCTCATTTTTGACCACATCCAGCTTACCAAGGTTCATGGTTCTTACATTCCAGGTTCCTATGCAATATTTTTCTTTACAGCATTGGACTTTCCTTTCGCTTCCAAGCATATCCACAACTGAGCGTCCTTTCGGCTTTGGCCCAGCCACTTCATCAGCTCTGAATCTCCTTATAATTGTCCTCTGCTCTTCCTCAGTAGCATGTTGGACGCCTTCCGACCTGAGGGGCTCATCTTCCAGCGTCATAACTTTTATATGCCTGTTGTCTTTGTCCATGGGGTTTTCTTGGCAGGGATCCTGGAGTGGCTTGCCGGTTCCTGCTCCAGGCAGATCACGTTTAGTCAAAACTCTCCACTATGACCTGTCCATCATGGGTGGCCCTGCAAGGCATAGCTCATAGCTTCTCTGAGTTATTCAAGCCCCTTCGCCATGACAATGCAGTGATCCACGAAGGAGCTAAACCTTAGCGATATCATATAGACATTTCCAACAAAAAATAAAGACCCCAAACTACATCCCTGATAAAATAATGAAGTTACAGTCTCATCCATAAGCAAAATAAAATGAAAATGAAAAACAACAGCAAGACTCAGAAACTACATTGATATCAGTAACAAGTATTGCACTAGTTCTCTAGGAGAGGCAAAAAAAATAAGGTTCAGTTCAGTTGAATGTTAAAATCAAAATTAACTTTTTTCTCACTTAGGAAGCACATCCATTTAAATTAACCTAAGTTCATGTGCATAATTTAGAAACAGAAAAGGAAAAGAAATAAATGGTGTGTGGTAGCTACAGCCAACTTTTCCATGGACTTTGGAGCTGTTACCTACTGTAGTACATATTATGGGTAGGATGGCAGGGAGAGGGAGAACAAGGTCAAAGTCATTCTCAACTCTAAATGCCATCAATCACAAACCTGCAGTTCCAGGGTCATGGTTAACAGAACAGTGAAAATGTTGCAGATCCCAAAGTCAGTGAGCAGAAGAAACCTGTGCCCTTTAGAATCAGCGATAAACATCTAGAGAAAACAAAGATAAGGCTGGGAGATCTGATGAATTACTCACTGGTTGACTTATGTTTCTTCCAGGACAACTAATGAAATTCATTTTTAAAAAATAAAAATAAAAAATATATAAGATTACCAAGCATATAGATGAACAAATTTTGCTGAAGTGGTATCAGCTTGCTTTCACAAAATTCTGATCGGATGATGGTGATGACGACAATGATGATCTGTCAGTATAAAGCAAGTGTAAATGATGCATATTGGGGCAATTTCCCCATCTAATTTAATATATACCCCAGTGTTTCCCAAACATGGTTCTCCAGCTGTTTTGGGACTACAATTTCCATCTTCCCTGACCACTGGTCCTGCTAGCTAGGGATGATGGGAGTTGTAGTCCAAAAACAGCTAGAGACGCAAGTTTGGGAAACACTGATGTACACTAACAGGGGCCGAACTCATCAGAGTCTGTGACTGACCATGGAAAAGCATTTGGGGTCATGGTGGACAGCTCAATGAAAATGTCCCAATATGTGGCAGTTGTAGAAAAGGTGAATTCACTCTGTTAGGGATTACTAGGAAGGGATTGACATTAAAACTGCCAATATCATAAGGCCATTAGACAAACCTGTGGAGCAAGCAAACTTGCAATACCATGTACAGACCTGGCCACCACAGCATGAAAACAATATTGTAGAGTCAGAAATCGTGCAGAAAAGGCCAACCACAATGAAACAGCTGCCAAAGTAACTGCTCCAAAAGGAAACAGCTCAATACTGGAGCAAGGGATTAATTTGGAGAAAAGGCAAGTAAGGAACCAACGGGAGAGTGAATTGACTCGGCAAAGTCATACACTTGACCTCTGCTCTGTTGCTATGGTAACCCAGTGCACCTGGCCTCTTATCTCAGAACATCCAGCTGTGTGAAGAGATGTGCTAACTCAAAAATGAGCTCAAAGGCTGTGCAATTTAACCCAATGTTCACATTACACTGATGCTCCAAAGTTCTTCAGAAGGTAACAGGCAGTGTTATAGGCAGCCTCACTTTGTAAGGCCTTTGCTTCTGGATGTCTATTTTTCTTATATGTAACGTAATGGCTTGTGAGTTGTGCATTTTAAACCATCAATTTTTATTGCACTGTTTATTTGTTGTTTTAAATTGTACATTGTGTGTGTGTGTGTGTGTGTGTGTGTGTGTGTGTGGTTACATACTGGTCTATAAAAGACTGGTCTTTTGAAGGAGAATGATTTTTCAAAACTTAGGAGGTGAAAGAGGAAAAGGTGGAGGAGACTTACTGCCAATGCAGTTGTAGAGCAATAAATAATAGTAAAGTAAAGGTAAAGGGACCCCTGACCATTAGGTCCAGTCGTGACTGACTCTGGGGTTGCGGCGCTCATCTTGCTTTATTGGCCGAGGGAGCCAGTGTACAGCTTCCGGGTCATGTGGCCAGCATGACTAAGCTACTTCTGGCGAATCAGAGCAGCACATAGAAATGTCGTTTACCTTCCCACTGGAGCGGTACCTATTTATCTACTTGCACTTTGACATGCTTTCGAACTGCTAGGTTGGCAGGAGCAGGGACCGAGCAACAGGAGCTCACCCCATCATGGGGATTCAAACTGCCGACCTTCTGATCAGCAAGTCCTAGGCTCTGTGGTTTAACCCACAGCGCCACCAGTGTCCCATAAATAATGGTAAAGCTTATCAAACCCAGCTGAACTATCTCCAGTTTCGGCCCTGTCAACCAATAGAGTCTCTCCATATAATAGCAGCCTGAAATCAGACAAACATAATAAAAATTATTAGACGAATTGAAGAACTGGCAGGGTTCTGAGCCCTTGAAGAATCTGGTCGGTTCCCTTTCTGCTTTTAAATTCTGCGCTTAAACTTGGATGTCAGCTGCGCTCAGTCTAGAAAATATTTACCTTTAGTTTCACCTATATAATTGTCTAAACACTTTAAGCAGTGAGTCCTGCATCTCAGAACTGTCTTCTCTTCTCATTTCCCCCACCACCTTGACTAAATTTTTCTTTAAATAAAGCACAGACTACTATCATAATTATTTATCAAAATAATTACAGTTTCAGACAGTGGAGAAATAACAGTAACAGCTCTTTGAATAATTTCATTTATTTAAAAAAGCTATTTAATATATACACAAACAATGAAATAAACTGCATAGGATGCTTCCTGAGTTTTTACTTGATGTTCCTCTTCTTGGTATGTTTCTTCCTGGGGTTCAGGATCAGCATGGATCTCCTGATCTGTACAAAGGCCTTCATTTTTGTTTCTGGTATAATCCTGAAGATAACGAAAAAGGTAGCTACAGAGACAGGCCAGAAGAGAAGGAAGATATAGGCTCCCATACTTGCCTAGAGATGGAACAAAAAGGGGGCAGAAGGAAGGAAGGAAGGAAGGAAGGAAGGAAGGAAGGAAGGAAGGAAAGAAAGAAAGAAACAGAATCTTGGTTATTTATTTGTCACACACATATTCTTTTGGAGTTTACCCTTCAAGGAGCTCAAGACCAGACCTCCAGAAATTTGCCACAAGTGGCAGTTTGAGATCAGTGGTGCAATTTGGACCAGCTCCCCACCCACCTAACCTTGGTTGACCTATCTCTGTTTTTCTCTACATTATTGTGCTCATTCAGGGTTAGCTCCTTCCTGCTTGCTTGCTACAAGTCCATCGGCAATTCCACCCAAAGAAGCCAGCTGTGGCTTTCTTGTCTTAGGAGGCACTATGGGCTCTGTCCGGGACACTGAAAGAGCGCGTGAAAGAGTTTGACTGTGTGGGTCAATAATGCAGGCAGAGATTACAGGCAGGTCCTCCTCTAGAGAAGCATCTGCAGAGTTGCTCTCCTTAAATAAATAATTTTATTATTTATACACCACCCATCTGGGTTTCCCCAGCCACTCTGTGCCACTTCCAGCAGAATATATCTCTTTCCTATGACTAAACAATTCGTGGCAGAGCGGAAGGTGCTGGTGTTCGCATGGATATTATTATTAATTCAATTAATATACCAGCCACCCAGAGTGGCTGGGGCAACCCAGTCAGATGGGCAGGGGATGATGATGATGATGATGATCTCAGGATGGTGTACCCAGGGATGTTGGGAGGTGCAGTCCAGCAACATCTGGAAGGGCAGAGTTTCCCCATCACTGCACTGAACCTGATTGGAAAATATGCAGATTCCTGAGATGATTTAAGATTCAACTTTAACAAAACACACTGGCTGGATTGGGGGAAGGGTAGAAATAATGGCAAATAAATAACTTCAAGGGTATGGCTTCATTTGTAGGTTTGGGGAAACAATAATGGTGCGATAAGGGGCTGAGCTTTTTTTACCGCACTTACGACCAAACGGAAATTCAAAATGACTCACCTCAATGTAAAAGAATATGAATTCTATAAGAAACCTACTGAGCCAATGCACAAATCCTGCAATCGCAAATGCTGAGGCCCGGGATGACTGAAGGAACAGCTCTACCACAATTACAGATGAAATAGAACCTTGGTAGACAGAAATGATTTAGGGCATTGAATACCACTTTTATTTTATTTTATTTGACTCACTAGATTATCTACTGCATTCATATCTTTCATATCATCTAAAGAACACAATGCAATGACCATAAATAAGCAAACCTGTCCTTCTAGCACAGCAAGCACCATATCTGCCTTTACAGTATTGTTAGTCACTTAGCACTTTGTCTCCTGACCAAATGCTTTCCCTGGATTGCACAGGTTTTGAAACAACTTGTTAATGGAACTATGTATAACCTGCATTTTTCAGCTTTTGCAGTAATATTCAGTATTCAGAGCCTCCATGCATTCCTGAACATTGAACTTAAAAATATAAGTAACCTATGTTGGAACACTGAAAGCGGAAATGTTTCTTGAAGGATGACACCCAAGTTCTAGTTTCCAGGAAAAAAAAATTCCTCTTCAATGAGGACTTTGGCTGATTAATATCCTATAGCCTTTTAAATGTGTTTAACATATGTTGCACATATTATGTTTTTATCTTGTATTTTTATGCTGTGAGCCACCTTGAGATCTATGGATGAAGGGTGGTGTAATAATAATAATTTTGGCCACCTCATGAGAAGAGAAGCCTCCCTGGAAAAGACCCTGATGTTGGGAAAGATGGACGGCACAAGGAGAAGGGGACGGCAGAGGACGAGATGGCTGGACAGTGTTCTCGAAGCTACCAGCATGAGTCTGACCAAACTGCAGGAGGCAGTGGAAGACAGGAGTGCCTGGCGTGCTCTGGTCCATGGGGTCACGAAGAGTTGGACACGACTAAATGACTAAACAACAACAACAACAACTAATAATAATAATAATAATAATAATAATATCATCTAAGCACTTACCTGACCCTATACCATGTCCAAAGATGAATATGTTTTCCAAAACTTTTCTTACAAGCACCATATGTGGGATATATTTCTGTTGGAGAAAGCAGGTCATGTTTATTGTCCACAGCTGAGTTTAATGTGCATTTGAAATGTTTGTGTTCCAATTAAGGTAGGATTGTCCACCAGCTCATTTTCCATGAGTTTCCTCCCTGAACATCTGGATTCCCCCCCCCTCGCCCACCAATTCAAGGTGAATCGAATAAGTTTTGAAAAACTTAAGATAATGGGCACATTTCCTCTCTCTTTTTACCTATGAGATGAAGCATCCATTCTGACTACTATCCTTCCCATGCACCTTGCACCATCATGGTGCCAGTTTTATTTTGGGTAGTGCCTATTTTTGAAAATCTCTGCATCAGTATATTTTTGTCTTCTTATGTTTTAAAACAACAACAACAATTAAATACAGAAAAACAATTACAGTGGTACCTCGGGCTACAAACACTTCGGGTTACAGACTCTGCTAACCCGGAAGTAGTACCTCGGGTTAAGAACTTTACCTCAGGATGAGAACAGGAATTGCACGGTGGCGGTGTGGCAACAGTGGGAGGCCCCATTAGCCAAAGTGGTACTTCAGGTTAAGAACAGATTCAAGGTTAAGAACGGACCTCCGGAACGAATTAAGTTCGTAACCAGAGGTACCACTGTATTTCTCCAGATTTTCCTGATTAATGCTTTCCTGCTGATTTCAAATTATATGAATCTATTGATTTCCACCAGAACCATCTTCCTGTGTTAGAACGGGAAATGCCTATTTTGCCTATTTCAAGATTGAAAATAAAACAAAAGGTGCCCAAGCAAAGGTTATATTGACTTGGGAATTCCTGGATGTGTGCTTTGGACACAGTTTATTTTAAAAAGGCATGTCTACTGCTCAACTGATTCCTTAACACATGCACTGTTTGTGAAAAATTAAATTTGAATCTGCAGACTGGAAGCTGGGGGACAAGGCAAAAGGCAACACCTACTGGTACAAATGAAAACAGTCCGATTTGGTCTTCAGCTCCAGCTGAAAATCTGCCTGTGTGCATACTAAGGAGGCTAAATTCTAACGGAGGAAACATGGATTCCCCAATGGGCAAAATATTCCTGCATTCCAAGGGGTTGGAAAAGATGACCCTCGTGGCCCCTCCAGCTCTGCAATTCTTGGATTGTAGGTGTGATCAAGCTTAAATGTGAACAAGCTGCTAGTGAAATTTCCAGGTGGAGTCCTCGTGGTGCCCTCCATATTTTGTTGGACCACAATTTGCAAAGCCGATTCTCCTCGCAGGGAGTTGACTTTGCGAGCAGATCATGAGCCTGACCCATGAAGACAGGGCTTAGGTAGCTCTGAGTCACAGGGAGCTCCTGGCTGCGTCATTTTATATCAGCCAGTCCGTTCGGCCAAGGGGGGCCTGGCTCAGCCCATTTAAACAAGCCCCAGCCAGGCTCTCACTCTCTTTTACCTTTCTCCCACTTGTGCAGTTCTCCCTCCCTCCCTAAGGTTAGGTCCTTATCCTTTGACCTTGCTATGGACCTCACTTGGTTGCCTGTTGAAGGGGCCTGGTAGGGATTTTTTCCACTTGGCAAATTGGCACCAGCCACTTGGCTTTTCGCCTACCTCGTAGCAAATCCTCACAATTTTGTAAGATTTGGTGGTAAGGCATTGGAGTATTTGTTGGGAGGTGGCGGCCATCACCTACCCCTCGAATTTCAAGGGTATTCCATTAAAGGAATCTGGGGGGGGGGGCGTGTCCGATAGCACTACCCCTATCAGTGACCCTGGGGAAATTCCTAGTTGATGTGCATCAACAGAATGCGGCAGCTAGACTGGGTGACTGGGAGCGGCCGCCGAGACCATATAACACCGGTCTTGAAAGACCTACATTGGCTCCCAGTACGTTTCCGAGCACAATTCAAAGTGTTGGTGCTGACCTTTAAAGCCCTAAATGGCCTCGGTCCAGTATATCTGAAGGAGCGTCTCCAACCCCATCATTCTGCCCGGACACTGAGGTCCAGCTCTGAGGGCCTTCTGGTGGTTCCCTCACTTCGAGAGGCCAAGTTACAGGGAACCAGGCAGAGGGCCTTCTCGGTAGTGGTGCCCACCCTGTGGAACGCCCTCCCATCAGATGTCAAAGCGATAAACAACTACCTGACATTCAGAAGACATCTGAAGGCAGCCCTGTTCAGGGAAGTTTTTAATATGTGACATTTTAGTGTATTTTTCATCTTTGTTGGAAGCCGCCCAGAGTGGCTGGGGAAACCCAGCCAGATGGGCGGGGTACAAATAATAAATTATTATTATTAACAGGGCTCCCCCTATCGGTAGTTAACCCTTATTAGACTCCCTGCAGGTGGGCAGGAGTCAGATATAGTCATTGGTTCCAATGCGTAAGCCAATACCACTCACATTCTGTAACAATAAAGTTGTGGCTTTTTTCAGCCCATTACCCTAAATTCTGGTGTCAAGTGTCTTTATTCTACAATCAGGGAGGGTTCAGGACCTTGCCACGCAACATTCCTAACCATTGGCCATGCTAAACGGCTGTCACACATACTACTTTCCACCCCCCCACACATTTTGGGAGGGCAATTTGGGACACATACAGACCCCCACCATCGTGCCACCTGCTGCCTGCTTGCATACCAGCAGTGCCGGGGGGGTTGGTGGGGGACAGCCAGTGAAGGTGTGGAAACAAAAGAATGTGCAACCAAAAGATATGTCCCTTTTGGTTTTGCACTCTTTGGGTCCCTGTTGGGTTAAATCCCAGAAGTGTGGCACCAGCTTCCATAAGTACATCGGCCGTTCTGTTCTTTTGTCCCACACTCTGCTGTGAGTCAACTGACTCGCACCACAGTGTGGGACCAAAAAAACCTCTCTTTGGGTCCCACGTTCTAGTGAAACTAGAGTCAATCTGGGATGTCTCGTTCGAAACGGGACATTTGTGAGGTAAGCTCCCATATTTCCAGTTACCACTGTTTGTTCCATAGAACTGTTGGATTTGATATCCCGCTTTATTACTACCCGAAGGAGTCTCAAAGCGGCTAACATTCTCCTTTCCCTTCCTCCCCGACAACAAACACTCTGTGAGGTGAGTGGGGCTGAGAGACTTCAAAGAAGTGTGACTGGCCCAAGGTCACCCAGCAGCTGCATGTGGAGAAGCGGAGACGCGAACCCGGTTCCCCAGATTACGAGTCTACCGCTCTTAACCACTACACCACACTGACTGTTGACCCATAGAATGAAGGAGGCCTCTCTTGCCTCTGAATCTAACATTTGTGTAACTTTCACAGGAAACATCTGTCAATGGGAAACTATGTTCTTATTCATTCACTTAAAGACTTCGTACAAAATTCAGCTGAAGGTTAAAAATCCAATGCAACTTTTTTCTCAAGTCTCCTTCTACAGATGTACCAATCAGAAGCATGTCCATGCCTCCGTTCGTATGCCTTGGTTTTATTTTTCTTAAAGAAATGTCCTGTCACATCTACAGCCAACTTAAACATTGGCTTTGGAGCTTTTGCATGATACAGATTAAAGATGGAGGGCCAAACGACAAACTATTTAATGATTCTCAGCTCGAAATCTACCAACTACAAACCATTAAATCCAGTGACATGGTTAACATGATACAGGTCACGATGCAGATCCCAGAGCCAATGAGAAGCAGAAACTTGTGCCCCTTAGAATCAGCCAGATACATCTAGAGAATATAGAGACAAGAAAGAGGGACCCTAGGCGTTACAACAGTACATTTAAACAGTGTTTCCCAAACTAGGGCCTCCAGCTGGTTTGGGACCACTGGTCCTGCTAGCTAGTGATGATGGGAGCTGCAGTCGAAAAACAGGCTTCATTCACTCTGGAGGGGCTCCTGTTCCATAAATTTTCATAATTTTGGTCAAAAGAGGAAAATTGGCATCTGATTTTTTTATTTTTATTTTTTTCCCCTGTTATAGCAAATGGGTAATGAGCTTTGTTTTGGACAGTTTTGCCCAGAACCTGAATTACAAATCAAAGCAGAGGCAGCATAGGGCAAAACAGTAAACAGTTGCTATTTTTTTAAAGACAGAGTTACTTGGGGCTTATTCACACCCTTCATTGAGAATGAATGCATACATGAACAGCAGATTTTGAAGCGTGGCATACTGAATTTGTGTCTAGACAACCACAGTCGGGGGTCAAGGCTCTTAAATGAAAAAGGACCTGAAGCTAAGACTTACAATGCAATCCTCTACATATCCACTCAGAGATAAGCCCTTCTGATCCCAGGTAAGCATATGTAGCATGTTTGGCCAACAAAATACCTTTCATGTGTAGTGAGATTACAACTCCCATTGACCCTAGCTATCGGGGCCAATAGTAAGGAATGGTGTAAGTTGTCTTCAGGGCTTTTTTTGAGGCTGTATGTACCACCTCTTCCCCCACCATCCTGCTGCCACCACTTCCCGATGTGAGACCCTTTTACAGTTAGAATCATAGAATCACAGAATCTACGAGTTGGAAGGAACCCCAAGGTCATCCAGTCCAACCCCCTGCAATGCAGGAATCTCAGCTAAAACTTCCTTGACAGGTGACCAGCCAACCTCTTCTTAAAAACCTCCAAGGAAGGAGAGTCCACAACATCCTGAGGGAGACTGTTCCACTATCGAACAGCTCTTAGTGTCAGGGGGGGAAATAATCATTTGTCTGGTTGGAATCTCCTTTCCTGCAACTTTAAGACATTGGTTTGAGTCCTACCTTCCAAAGCAGGTGGAAACAAGTTTGCTCCATCCTTCTGATACTTGAAGATGGCTATCAAAGCTCCCTTCAGGCTCCTCTTTTCCAGGCTATACATACCCAGCTCCTTCAACCGTTCCTCACAAGGCTTGGCTTCTGGACCCTTGACCATCCTAGTTACCCTCCTCTGCACACATTCCAGCTCGTCAACATCTTTCTTAAATTGTGATGCCCGGAACTGGACACAGTGTTCCAGGTGTGGCCTGACTAAAGTTGAATAGTTGCCAAATCGCCTTCGAGGAAGGTGCCTGGCAATCGTAAGAAGGTCTCACCATAGCAGAGGCGCTTTGGCGACACATTTTTATGATTGCCAGGTACGCTTTGATGATCGTAAAAGTGGTCGCGCCAAAGTGCCACTGTGGGAAGCGGTGAAGTAGGAGGGCAAAGTGCCTCTGGGAGGCTGTGCCCGCCACTGCAGGAAGTGGTGGCGGTGGCAGAAGCAGTTTCAGGCAAAGGGGGGGGAGCAAGCAGGTGGGCATGCAAATGGCAGCCGGGTGGAGGTGGGGGAGATAGGGGGCATGGTGTGTACCGGCACCTTTTTCATAGAAATAAAGCACTTTTTGTATTCCAACAGCATCTAGAGAGCAGCTTGTTGGCTACTCCAGAGGTATTGGGTTGTAGCCACATGGATACATCTGTATCACAGACTTAAACTGGTCTAATATTAATTCCCTTTTCCAGAGGACTTTTAGGAATTGTAGTTCTATGATAGTAAGATAGGGGTGATATATCAAAACCAAAAAAGTTTTTGACCTTTAAAGCCCTTCACAGCCTAGGACCCTCGTACCTACGGGACCGCCTCTCCCGGTATGCCCCATGGAGAGCCTCAAATAGCAACACCCTAGTGGTCCCAGGCCCTAAGGAAGTTAGATTAGCTTCAACCAGACCCAGGGCCTTTTCAACACTGGCTCCGGCCTGGTGGAACGCTCTGCCTCATGGGACCAGGGCCCTGCAGGATCTGATTTCTTTCCGCAGGGCCTGTAGGACAGAGTTATTCCACTTGGCCTTTGGCTTGGAGCCAATTTGATTCCCTCCCCCTCTTTCTTTTTCCTTTTTCCTTTCTCCTCCTGTGATGAGGCTGCATTTTAATATTTTAATGTTTCAATATTTTAATGTTGTATTTTAATCTTGTTTTTAAGTTGTATTCATTCAACTTGTTTTTATTATTGCTTGTTAGCCTCCCTGAGCCCGGCCTTGGCTGGGGAGGGCGGGGTATAAATAAAAACTATTATTATTATTATTATTATTATTATTATTATTATTATATCTTCTCCATACAGTAGGCCATTTAGGCTAAAAAAGGCAATTCCCCTTAGAGTACATTGATGAAATAGTTAATGCAGCAGAATAAAGTACAGTGGTGCCTCGCAAGACGAAAAGAATCCGTTCCGTGAGTCTTTTCATCTTGCGGTTTTTTCGTCTTGCGAAGCAAGCCCATTAGCGGAGTAGCGCTATTAGCGCTATTGGCAGTTTAAGGGCTAAAAACGGCTTTTTAAGGCTTAAGGGATTAGTGGTTTTGCTGCTAAAATGCTTTTAGCAGCTCAGCGCTTCAGAAAAAGGGGTTTTGGAGCGGAAAACCCCCTCAAAAAATTTCGTCAATTTTCGTCTTGAGAAGCAAGCCCATAGGGAAATTCGTCTTGCGAAGCGCCTCTGCAAACGGAAAACCCTTTCGTCTTGCGGGTTTTCCGTCTTGCGAGGCATTCGTCTTGATGGGCACCACTGTACATAAAGACAGGAGCTCTTGCTTCTTCTAACACACACACATGCAAAGTATTTTTTTAAAAACCCTTGGGACAGTTCTAAGTAAAGCATAGAGCCATGCAATCTGTTTAAATCTAAGGGCTTCTCTTAGAACTGGGGTGTCCAAACTTTTTTCAAAGAGGGCCAGATTTGATGAAGTGAACATGCATAAGGGACGACCAAAGGGCCAACCAAAGTTGTTGACCTTTCTTTAGGATTTTACCCCAGGAAATAAACTGCCACAGGGGCCAGATTAAACTGACCGGCGGGCCAGATTAGACCCCTGAAATGGACTTTGGACATGCCTGTCTTAGAAAGAATAGTTAGAAAACCCCATAAAACTACAATTCCCATGTTTTTGGGAGAGTGGGAGAGCTGCTGCACAGAAAATAATATGGCAGAAAAGATATAGAATGTTGCAGTGAGGATCAGTCTATTGAAGAAGAGTGATTTTCAAGACTTAGAAAGTGAGAGGAAAGGTAGAGGAAACTTACCGATAACGCAATTGCACAGGAATAAACAGTGCTTCCGATTATCAAAAGTAGATGTATTTCCGCAATATCTGTCTTTGTAGGTGAGATGATTCTCTCTTGATAATAGTATGCCTGAAATCAGACCATCACAATAAAAAGTGTTAGGTGAGGGGAAGAAGCACAATGATGGTGACCTGGGATTCTGAGAAATCCTAGAGTTTGTTTTCTGGTTATTTTAGTTGCTGTTGTTCTTTTCTGGATGTCAGCTGCTCTTAACCTAGAAGTCCTTTAATTTAGGTTCCTCTGTATAATTGACTCGGCACTTTAAGTAGCAAGTCTTGTGCTTCAGAGTTGTCATTTTCCTCATATGCCTGCCATGCTTGACTTAATTTTAGTGACTGACAAAGATGGAAAATAATTCAACATCAAATCATAAAACTGTAGCGTTGGAAGGGACCAAAGAGAAGAGACTTCTGACTTGGTTTTCCTCCTTTGCAAAATCTAAGTCTAAAGTGATGATGTTAACGAGGTATCCCCTGAACTGCATCATTGCCCAAAAAGCAGAGTAAAACGAATATATGACACAGAATCATAGAACTGTAGAGTTGGAAAGAACTTCCAGGGTCATGTAGCCCAACGACCTGCAATATAGGAGTCTTAGCTAAAGCATTCTTAACAGGTGGCCATCCAACCTCTGTTTAAAAACCTCCAAGGAAAGAGAGTCCACCATCTTCCAAGAGAGCCCATTCCACTGTCAACAGCTCTTACCATCAGAAACAGCTCTTACTTGTCACTATTTTCCAGGATGTTGAGAAACCATGGGTGAGCACTCTTTGGGATTAGTCAGTCAAGCAGCTACAAGTTCACCTAAAAGTGACCTCATCCAGCCCACATTTTACCAGCTTCTCCACAAGAATATCACGGGGGACTCTATCCAAAGCCATACTGAAATCAAGATATACTATGTCCCCAGCTCTCCACTGATCCACCAAGTTTGCAACTATCTCTGTATAAGGTATTGAGATTGTCCAGCATGCCTTCTTCATTTTTTATTTTTTTTTTAGAAACCTAGCCTAGAAACCTAGGCTAGGTCTTAGTCATCACAGCACCCATTTCTAAGTATTCACACACTGACCATTTAATTAAATGTTCTAGGGCCTTTCCTGGTATCAACCTCAAGCTGACTAGTCAGTAGTTACCTGAATCTTATTTTTTCCCCTTTTTGAAGACGGGTACAATGTTTGTCCACTTGCAGTTTGCAAGTACCTAATCTGCTGTCCAAGAATTCTCAAAGATTGTTACATGACATTGATGTACAGCGAACTGGAGCCTCTGCTAATACACAGGAAGCAGAAGGAAGCAGCTGGAAAGAATTATTTGTAGATTAAGTTTTCTTTATACTAATTCACAGAGCACGGGAAAGAAACAATATGAACTTGAGCTCTTAAAATAGTAGGGCAAATATAATATAATAGGCATTTCTGAAACCTAATGGGATGAGACTCATGGTTGGAATATAGTAATTGAGGGGTATGAACTAATCAAACAGGAAGGAACGAGAAGTAGCATTATATGTAAAGGATATGTGCACTTGTGAAGAAATCCAGGACTTGGAGCGTGGAAGGCAGGTTGGGAGTATTGGGGTAAAAATACCAGAGCCCAGGCATCACTCCACACATGCCCAAGGCTTCTGGACCCTCCTGACTGGCCCTTGGCCTGGGGCCCTGTCACTTCATATTCACACAACTGGACGTGAAGCTTAATTGACCCCCTTCTGGCTGCACAAACCATGTCACCGCCCCCGCCGCCCCTGGTGTTGGTGGCATGGCTACGCCAGACAGCAAACACCCACCCCTTGGAGCCCTGAGATAAGCAGCTATTAACATGGGTTATTTGTATTACCCTCTGGAGTAGCGGGAAACAAGCTTGCTCCACCTTAGATGTGACAGCCCTTTAGATATTTGAAGATAAAAGGGGGATTTTGATTAAACATGTATGCCATCTGTCATGGATTCTTTCATTGAGATTGCAGTGTGTTGGACTAAATAACTCTGGAACCCTAACAACTCTACAGTTCTATTATTTTATTCTTAGGAAGAACGTTCTGATGGTAAGAGCTGTTTGACAGTGGAACAGTATTTCTGAAGGTGGTAGTTCCCTTCACTGGAACTTTTAAAGCAGGAATTGGGTAGTCATTTGTCAGGGACTCTTTAGCCATGACTCTAGCATTGCAGGGGGATGATGACCTTTGGAACCTCATCCAACTCCACAATTCCATAATTTTATAATTTTGTAACATAATCATGTTGATTTCCCCCTCTTCATGCTGAGAAAATGAATTGAAACAGGAAAATGCAAGACATGGTGATGTTGTGTCAAATAATGGACATATCAGTTCATTTCCCATCCATTTTAACTTCACGTGTGCTCATTAACAAATCTGTTCTGTACTATTTCTGCATTAATTTGGAAACCAGACATTTCTGCAAAAATATTCCTTTTTCGATGCATATTTAAACACCTGGTACATTTTTCTGAGCTGAGAAACATATTGCAAAATTTCAACAAGTGCAGAACCTGAAAGATCATTGCATTCCAATCCATACGTTAATCTGATACGTGGGAATCATGTTATTTCACATTAGATGTCAGACCATTAACATTTCAGAAACTTAAAGGAATCATTCCAATCTGTCTAACTGTGTGATGCCTCATTCTACATTAGCCTGATGTCTTTAGTGTTCTGTACCTGTGAAATCTATACACTTTTAGGCAGAGGCAGAGTTCCTCCACACCGGGTGCTGAGCTGAGGAGGGCATTACTATGAAGTAGTGCATTCACAGAATGGAAAACAAGAGGTGGGGAGTGGTGGTGAATTTTGACCTTGCACAGGGTGCCACTGAAATCTGAAAGACCACAGACTGCCTCTATCCTAGCCAATGCCATCTTCCCAGTAGATACACTGTCAGGTCATTCACAGAGCAGAGAAAGACAGTGACACCCAGCTCACTTACAGTTTGTTTTTTTAAAATTAAGGAAGCAGAACAGAGAACACATGGAGACTTCTGAGATCGCTACTGTCTAGTTGAAGCAGTTGATCAGACTGGCTTGTATCTCCCACTTCACTCCCTATCCCTCTGTGTCAGGCCCCTCCCTCTGTCTACGGTGAGCCCCAAGGGACCCTCTCTGTTTCCGCCTGGCTCTGTGCTCAGTAACATGCAATAGATGCATTGTTCTGGGAGTAGGGGCACACAGGCTGTCAGCAGAAAATCTGTCAGGGTGGCTCTGTGATGAAACTGCTAAGTCTGATTCCTGTCTTAGCTCTGTGCTGCGGCACTTGCCTGTTTCTTCCTCCTCCTCCTCCTCCTCCTCCTCCAAGCTCCCAGTCTCCAGTACTCCCCAGCTCTTCCCCTCCCCTAAGGTGTGCCCATTTGTTCACCACCAGGATCCCAGATCTAAATCCTCTTCATCTGCATTTTCCCTGGGGGGGCTCCTGGTCAGGTGGTTTCCACCACTCCTCCTCATCCAGTCAGTCCCTGACATCCACTAGGGTGAAGATGGAAACCTTGAGTGTTGTCAGGGTATGGCAATGCTGTCTAGAGTTGATTGAAACTGGGATTCACCAACACAAGGTGTGCCACAGGCCTCTCCTTAAGGGTGGTTAGATAGTCTTGATCCCTGGAATAGAATCTAGAAAACAGAGCAGCCCCGAGTGCATCAACATGGGCCATTCCCAGAGACAAGCAGTGACAATTGGTGCTTCTGAACCTTTTTGTGAAATACATTCTCATTTTACATGGTTGAACCTCCTAACAACTTGGGATATTGCTTTCCTTACTGCATTGAGGCCATCAAGCTGCTCTCCACCCATCAAGACGAAGATGCGGATGACATGCCATTTTAGGCTTGGGGTCATCATTAGCTTAAGTGAATCCATGTTCTTTTCGTCTTTCTCAATTATGTCCTCCAGCTGGAGCTCTTCTATCTCATCTTCCACGTCGCTAGTGTCTCGCAGCTTCTTCAGTACTGGGTGTGAACAGAGGCAGAGAGGATTAGACTTTGAAAGGGGTGACTTCTAAAATAAATAAATAAATAAATAAATAAATAAATAAATAAATAAGCAGATTGATTGAAAGGATGTTGGAAAGGGGAAATCTGGAGGGTTTAATCTCCCTGGAACGCTTGGGAGTAATTCAGAACCATAAAGAAGCAATCTTGGGAATCTCTTAATAAAAAATTGTGGTATTTGAGGAAATTGTATTGGGATACTTTCTGTATTTGTAATTGTTGCAACTATTACACAACATCATGTGTGTAGTATTTTTTTGTTAATTTCATTGTTCCTAGAATTCCTCTTGTTTTTCATACTTCCATACATGCCACAAAGGATATTAGCTGCTTCCTTTTACATTACTGGAGACAATCAACACGACGACCATGCCCCTACTCCCCTTACCCCAGAACACATCCCTATGCAATTTTGAAAACTTGATTAAAAAAACAAGCAGACTATTTTCTATTTCAGAGCCTAAACATAGTGCACTGAATCACTCCAGCTGGATCATCATGTTTATAGCATCCATGACCGATGGCCATCCAGCCTCTGCTTAAAAACCTCCAAGGCAGGAGAGCCCACAACCTCTTGTGGGAGTCTGTTCCACTGCCGAACAGCTCTTGCTGTCAGAAAGTTTTTCCAAACGTTTAATTCGGAATTTCATTTCTTGTAGCTTGAAGCCACATTCTTCCACTCATGATAGCAACTTTTATTCAGAGGTATACTGACTCTGACACTACTGCCATCACTGCAAGTAGCCATTGAATGACCATTGACTCAGTCCAGTATACCTGAAGAAGCATCTTCACCCCTATTGTTCTGCCCGGACACTGAGGTCCAGCTCCAAGGGCCTTCTGGTGGTTCCCTCGCTGCGAGAAGCCAAGTTACAGGGAACCCAGCAGAGGGCCTTCTCGGTAGTGGCACCCGCCCTGTGGAATGCCCTCCCATCAGATGTCAAGGCAATAAACAACTAGTTTACTTTTAAAAGACAACTGAAGGTGGCCCTGTTTAGGGAAGCTTTTAATGTTTGACAGACAGATGGTTGGGGTATACATAATAAATTATTATTATTATTATTATTATTATTATTATTATTATTATTATACCCTAAATAGTTGTGTGAAAGGAAAGTACATTTATATATCAGTTGTATGTGCATTGTTATGAAAGGCTGTTGATGACCCTCTATTAATGAGAGGATTATCAACATAAATGATCTGATAATCCTAGATTGAATTATGCAACAGGCCAAAGGTGCCTGAGGTCTCTTCAGCCTGAAGGGATATCACAGCTCTTTATGGTGCCCATACCTAGAGGTCCCAGTACCTTTTATTGCATTGTTTTCATCCTCCTTCTGAATGAAGAGATACCTAGGACTTTCAGGAAGTAAGGGCAGTAGAAAGACCTGAAGCAATGGCATGACCACAGAAATGCTTGTCAGAATTGGTAAACCTGTGAAAGAAAATAAGAGTGACTTATAACGTGAAAACACTGAAGTGGAACTTCTGAAAAGCTGTAAGTCAAAGGATGAATTTCTCTGAATTACCTTTTCGGGTCCCAATAATTTCTGGGAGAGAAAGTATCTGAGCCAACAGAACACCAAAAGAAGAAAACAGACTGTGCATCATCATTATGCGTCCCCTCAGGTGTATAGGGGAGATTTCCCCAAGATATATGGAGACAACACAGAAGGTTATTCCTGGTTAGGTGATAAATCAAAATATAATTTACAATGAGCTTGTGACACGGTGTACAGAAACATATATAGAGAACTCTGCGTGGTACAGAAGACCACAATGAGTCATGCAGTTAACTCCTTATGAATTTAAGAGGTCCCCCACAGACTTCTGCAAAATGGCATGCTGTCCTTCACAATTTGCATGAGAGGTTACTGGATCAAGTTACATGGAGAGATGATATTTGACATCATAGTTACAGAGCTGTTGCCCAGTTGTAGCTCCCCACCATTTCAGGCCCCACAAAGTTAAAGAAAGAGGTGTTCTCAGTGACTACTTCTTAACTTTGGAGATTTCTCCCCTGGCTGGTTGCCAAAAGCCAGAGTGCTTGACGCCATAGACACCAAGATGTTGCCCAGTTGTAACTTAAACCAAACTGAGCCCCACAAAGGCTTGCAGAGAGGTCTTCTCAGCCACTGCCTCTTAATAGATTTCTTCCCTAGCTTCTTGCCAAAGCCAGAGATTGTTCATCTTCCAGAACTGGAATTAAATATGTTCATTTAAACTAATTGTGATGGCTAGAGAAAAGTTAGAAGAAAAATAGCCAACCTGACACTCCACAAATGATATTTTGACTGTGATTCTCAACATCGTTTACTATTGAATACGTTGGCATGGGAGGGTGGAAAATATAAATCAACAATATTTGCCTCCCACTGGAGTAGATTAGTATAATTACCACATCCCAGATCTTTGGGATCTAATCTCTAATCTAATCCACCCCACACATTGTTCTTCATGTCCTTGGAGACTAAGGGAGAGGTGAGTTTGTCACATTAAGATAGGAAGACTACTAGGATTCTTCTGCAGCCTCTTGCCCACTCTCTGCTTCAGCATCTGAGTCTGAATTGCTCCTTGTCACAGGCTCTCCCTGCTCACTAAATCCTGTTGCCCCTACAGCATCCAACAACTCCTCCCACTCTTCTCCCTCTGACCTCTCCTCGTTGTCCCACCACCAATCCCCAGGTTCTGAGACTTCCTCCTCTGAGGTTTCCCTTGGGGGTTCCCTGGCTGGTGTCCCCCTCCCCATCATGCAGTCGGTCCCTGAAATCAGCTCAGATGAATCTTGTGCATTTCAGGATGATTTCTTTTTGCAAAATGGCAAGCCAATAAATTCAGGACTCCAACTTACCTGAACATAATCCAAAGCAGAAATTGATAAAGAGGCTGTATCCATAGGTTCTTATCAAGTGTGAGAGACCCAATAGTACAGAACAAATAATGTACAAAATGTCAGCTATCATCAAAGCACCTTTCCTGAAAAAAACAGGCGGGGTTGAGGGAGGAGATGCCAATGACTATAAGGTGCTATCAAAAGAGGGGGGGGGGGAGTTATGGTGCTTCCTACTTCAACTGTTTGGACTGGGATGTCACATCACTCATTCCATTTCTCAAATCGGGAGAACTCTACTGATATTTTGAGAGTAAATGACTGGGACTCACGAAACATCTCAAGCATGGTTAAACAGGGTTTTCCTTATTTTTGTATTGGACCTGGAACCATTAGAGGAGGTTCTTAGAAACTACCCAAATATTAAAAGCATCATAATAAAAAGTAAGGAACATCTGGCTAATTTAAATGCTGATTACAACATGGTCCTGATGCTAGCAGATACTTTAGACACACCACCTTATTTACACCAGGAACTGAATAGACATAGCAGGGCTAAAATAAATTAATCAAAATCAACTTTAAGGGTTTTCAACATCCCACCCAAGATTCAGACTCTAATTCCAATGGTACTTAAGAGTCCCACACAGATATAAAAGCTTCCAATATTTGGAAGTTTGGGGAACCATGAGCCTGAAGAAACTATTTCTAGCAGGGCTCCTATAATCTCTGGACAGCTTTGTCCCACTGGTTAAAAATAATAATAATGAAAAGTGATTTTGAAAGGTTGACTTCCTTTGATCTTGCCATACTGAGAAAAATGTTTCTGTAAAAAATACTTGTCTGCCTAAGTTGTTACATTGCCTAAGTTGTAGCTTTTCCAAGTTCTTCCCATGGCTATATCACCCTAAATTTTGGCTGCTAGCAAAAACTTTTTAAAACATTTATATTTGAATCTAAAGAGGCTTGGGTGAAGAAATTTTACCTATACAGAACAGTTTTAAAAGTGCTTGGATAAATTAAATTATATTGTGAAGCTAACCAGTCAAAAGCAGGCTATACCCCTAATATCGAATAACACAGCAAAAGCCTAGAAACAAACTGAACAAATGCACAATACAGGAAATTCAATGGATGTTGTTCTTTTAGTGGGGATCTGGTTAAAGAATTTAGATTGGGTAACTACCCTAAAGGTGACTCTTAAGATATGCAAATCCAGGATGAAATGTTTACCCCTTCCGAAATCTCAGTTATCCAAATTGTGTGCAATCTACTTCCTTTTAATAAGAAGAATACTTAAATATTGTTCTGTCTGTAGTGTTAGCGTAGTGAAAGATAAACCTACCAATGTGCTTTCAACTAATTTTGTGTCTATAGGATTATAATGTTCCCACCACCCTAAAACAAAGTTCAATTAGCTAGCTAAAAGTGATCAGATAAGATTCCAGGACTCTGTTCCTCCCTGCGATACAACACTCCCTGAAATGTTTAGTGAAATATGAAAATTATCTGACATAATCCCCTTTGCCTTTCTTTGAAATCCCATTCCATTTGGTCGAATGCCTTGGGCAGGTGGAATGGAACTAACAAAGTTGATGGCATTTTATCTTTTATTAGATGCTACTGGGGAATGTACGTCAGCAGCAACCACCCATTCCCGCATCCCCTCAGCATGCTAGGAAATGAAGTTCACCACTTAAAGGGTTATATCTATACCTGCCAAATCTATCCATCAGCCAAGCAACAGGAAAGGACCCACAGATAGCTCCGAATGGAAATAAAGCCACAGGGATAGTGGCCAGGACCAGCTTAGAATCTACTCTATTTCTAAGCTCTTCCAACAAAGTTGTGTTATACAAGTCATGCAGGAACTAGGAGAGAAGCACATAACATTCAGCATTAGGACCTTTCTGCAGAGTGTATGGCAGCAAAAGCTGAGAGGCTGAGACCTGGCTGAAACCCTGGAGAGTCATGACTAGTTAGTGTGAACACTGTTGAGCTAGATGTACCAATGGCCTGACTCACTATGAGGAAGCTTCCATCATCATTATCATCATCATCAATATGCTGCCCATCTGACTGGGTTACCCCAGCCACTCTAGGCAGCATCCAACAAACTAAAGTACAGTAAGACATCAAACACTAAAAACTTCCTGATACAGGGCTGCCTTCAGATGTCTTCTAAAAGTTGTATAGTCCTTGTCATCTGATGGGAGGGCATTCCACAGGAAGGGCGCCTCTGCCAAGAAGGCCCTCAGCCTGGTTCCCTGTAGCTTCACTTCTTGCAGTGAGGGAACTGCCAGAAGGCCCTCAAAGCTGAGTGATGGAGGTGGAGACGCTCCTTCAGGTATACACAGCCAAGGCCCCTGAAGGCTTTAAAGGTCAGCACCAACACTTTGAATTGTGCTCGGAAACGTACTGGGAGACAGTGTAGATCCTTTAAGACTTTTGTCCTATGTTTAAAAAACAGACAAAACAGCAAATTTTTGGCAGGGAGCTGCAGCCAAGGCTGGATGGACAGTGGGAGTGTCGGGATGAGGAATGACTCTGCCTCATTCCCAGTGAAAAAGTTAGTTTCTTGCACAAGGTGAGCATATGCGATGTCCGAGAAATCACAAAAGGTGTCCCCACCTTTATGTCATTCTGTCATTTATCAAGCTTCTCAATAATTCAGGCATATTTGGGGTACCTGCTTGTGAAGCAACTTGAATTAATAACATAACAACCCCCTTTTGCAAAACTTAAGAATTTTTTTAAAAAATGCTAAGACTCAAAATGGGTGTAGTTTATGAATTATGGATCAGCTGCAACAGAAACAAATTAAGTGGTGTTTACAACCCAGCAAGATGGGTGGGGTATAAATGATAAAGTTGTTGTTGTTACATTATGGTGGAGGAGTTAGAAAGGAAATGGGGTGAAGTGGAAGAGATGCTGTGTGTTCTTACTGTGCATCCATGTGTGTGCATGTTCACATGCCACATGCGTGCCCAGGAAGGTCACGACTGATATGGAAATTTTGACATTAGATTCTTGCCTTAGATGTTCCATGCATTTTTCCAATAGTAATTGCAGAAGTCTATATAGGATTATATATCAATGTGCCAATGAATAATTTGATTCTTGTGTTTCTGCATTTTGCAAATCTTATGCTACACTGTGTAAACACCGAATCATTGCATTCCACGCTTATCTGACCCTAAAAAGGCACAGATGACCAGCCTGGAAATTCATGAAGATTTTTAAACAGAAAATAAGCATCTTGCTACAGAAATGTGGGGGACCAAATTTAAGACTGGGGTGTGTGAGAAACCGAGAGAACCAAAACAGGCAGATCCTTCCATCCCTACTGCCAGTATGTGCCCCCCCCCTCAAATTACCCTAGGTGGAATGTGGCCCTCAACAGTACAAAAGCCCTATAATAACTGCTGCTTTAATAACCCAGCTACACTGCAGCACCATCTTACCACAGTTGGAGAGTAGAGTAGCCACATGTTGTAACCATCACACTGTGATAGGAGGCAGGAAGCAACTGAGACCCAAATAAGCAACTTTGACGACTCCTGCAGGAAGGATAAGCAGGTACTGTGATGAAACTGCACAAGGTCAGATACATGAGAACAGCTGCTCATGTGTTGATGTTCCACCAGATCATGTGTGAACTATCTGTGCAGTTCAGTTTCCTGACAGTGTATGTGCTTCTTTTCTGATGTCCACGCTCAGTGCATGGAAAGCAGGGTGACAGGGTGTCAAGGAGCTGTCAGGGAGCCAGGTCAATCACAGGGCAGGCACACACACAGAAGGCACACAGCAGAGTCCTCTGGTTTGCCTTAATCCAGCAAAGACATAGCTGAAACTGACCACTGGCTCTGCCCATCCCCCTCTAGCCTATCAGTCTGGATCCCTTCCAAGCAGACAGAGGCTATGTAGAGAGGCTGAGTTCCTCCTTTGGGCCTGTCTGGCCTGCTGCTCAGCAATGTGCAGGACTTTCCTTGAGAGGGGTGTCAGAGTGGGAGGAGAGCCAGCAGGACTGGGACTGTCCTGATGCTGTGTAGCAGGGTCAACCTCTGACTCCTCTCTGTCCGAGTCTGCTCACACACTGTGACTCTCAGCCTCTCCCCCTGTCCCGGAAGGGCCTCCTTCTCCTGTCCTGACCCCCCTTTGATCACTCAAACCTCCTGCTTCTAACACCTCCTAGCTCATCCCTTCTGCAGACTGCTCTTCAGTGTCACACCACCAGGATCCGGGATCTAAGTTGTCTTCTTCTGTGCCCTCCCTGGAGGGTATCTTGGGTGGTTGGCTCCCACCACTTCCTCATCCAGCTAGTGGGCAAAGCACACTAGCACTCCCTGCTGCAGCTGTGATGGATGTACTTCTAACTACTCCTGCCACATATTCCTTCTCCATCTTAATACAGAGAGCACATTGTTTCTGGTGCCTTGTTGGAAGTAAACCAAGTCATAATTAGCATATTAACAATTAATTTCTGGTACCCATTTCATTCCACAACCAATCCAAGAGTCGGGAAACTGGAATCTTATAGTCCAGTCAGGAGATGAAGACCCGTCACAGGCCCCAGCTGCAAGATATCACTGATTAGAAATGGATGGGTGTCATTAATGACTTCAGTACCAGCATTGAAATGAGGGTTGTAAATTCCCAGGGGCCCTGGAACTTCCCCCCAAACCCAGCTGCCATCTTACCAGTTTTGGCCCATCACACTGAAACTTCTCAAGGGGTGGGGGGAGGTTCAGTTTTGAACTTAATCCTCCCAAGAAATAAATTTATCCATCACAGGATTTTACTAAATCTGGACAACCTCATTCCTGGAAATATTCATAAATACAATGCGAATAAGGACAAGATTCAGATCTAAACTGGGCAACATTTAGGGAATAATCTTATGCAGATGAAGCATGCAGCTGCCTAAATCTGGCAGATGGAGAATGTGCCTTTAAAACAGTATTTTGTGCTAGGGAACAAGGTCATGTAACTAAGTTTAACGGGCTTCAAACCCAGCTGGTATGCTAAATTATTTTATCAATTGTTTTTATTATACCAAACTAACATATTAATCATATAGATTTAGAACAACCCATAATATCTTTCCTTTCTACATTGGGACTACCCTAAGAATGCCTAATTCAAACCAAATGTATTATGAGTTGTTCTACCTATAAGAATCTGGAAAACATTTACACATCAGCTTGGATTGATAGGACTCACCTGTGTCTTGGGTGTTTCCTCCAAACTCACCTGGGTGTTGGTTGTTCCCTCTGAACTCACCCAGGTGTTGGTTGTTCCCTCTGAACTCACCCGGGTATTGGTTGTTTCCTCCGAACTCACCCGGGTGTTGGTTGTATCCTCCGATCTCACCCGGGTGTTGGTTGTTCCCTCCAAACTCACCCAGGTGTTGATTGTTCCCGCCGATCTCACCCGGGTGTTGGTTGCTTCCTCTGAACACACCCGGATGTTGGTTGTTTCCTCTGAACGCACCCGGATGTTGGTTGTTTCCTCTGAACTCACCCGGGTGTTGGTTGTTTCCTCTGAACTCACCCGGATGTTGGTTATTTTCTCCGAACTCATCTGGGTGTTGATTGTTTCATTGTCTACCTCCTCTATTTCATCCATAGTTTCTTGTGTAGGAGCCCAGAAAGAAGGCTCACCTGTCAAGAAGTAAGAGAGTTCTTTTCATTTGGACCTACCATCTGTTTCACATATCCAGATCCATAAGTTTTGAGGCTCTTCCATTTAGTTAGTATGTCTAACAGTCATGCCTGGGATTTTATCCTACAGAGATCACCTGGATTGTGGGGGGGGGGGCGGAGGCACAGGGCATTGGAATTCAAGGATTTGTGTTCAGAGCAGGAGTGATTATGTCATCTGTTGGCGTGAGGCGGTAGCTAATTTTTGTGCTAGATTAGGTTAGCTGAAGTCCAAATATGGAAAATGATCAAGCAGAAGCTGGATACTTCCTTCCTTTTCTTTGATGGAATTCCATCTTCACCTTGGACTCCTAGATTGTGACACCATTTAAATAACCACTGAACGGGATAGATATGGAATCTAACTGTAGGCAGCCTCCTCATCTTATGCAGGACATGAATGGAGAGGATGAACAGGCAAAGAACACATGGACTTACTGTAGCTTTCTCTTACTGGCGAGGAGTAGAGTATTGAGTCAAGCCTTCTTTTATTCTGAAGTAAAGCTCTCAGAACTCTGTGTTGTGAGAGCCAATCAGAGGAAGGAGACCAGAAGGTTCCAGGAAGCTGTTGACAATTGGGTTCTGAGATCATCCCTGCTTACAAGTCTGGTTTAGAATCACATTGTCACAGCAATTTAATATGGGTTGGTTGCTGGCATGATGGAACTAGAATAACCTTGTGGCGAGCTGACTGAATAGAGAAGTCCGCTGCACAGAATATCCATAGTGTGACCACATTCTTTCGCAGCCTTACTTCTTCCTTCTGCAATGTGAGGATAACAACATTGACCTTTCTTGCAGGGTCGTCATTTGGACTCCAATATAATCCCCAGGAAACATTTGAAAATGTTTTAGGCAAATGCTGTGTTTCATTTAGCTTCCAGCATTTCACATTTCAAAACAGCTGTTTTTAGACTGCTTCAGTTGTCATGCCAGACAATGTTCCATATTCCATGCTCCATGTTCCATATTCCAGCCCCCAATTGTTGAAGGCTCTTTGAACCACTCGCATATATTACAATGGTTTACTCTACAATAGTTTCCCCTTCACTGATTTAAAAGCCAATATGGTTTGTGTGTTTGTGTGCGTTTAAAAAGAATAATTAATATTTCAATTTTTGAATACATGAATATATCCTTACAAACAAAACAATATCAAGTTACGTGCTTTAAATGTCCTGTAATTAGTAAAAGGCACCCCTGGCTACTGAGGGCATCTTCACCTCCAGTGACAGAGCTGGACCCAAGAACACCCAAAAGTTAAGTATCTGCTCCTCTAGGAAAACCTCAACCCCATCCAGGGCAGGCAACTTACTGTCTTTCTAGATCCTGGAACAACTCACCCGCACAGCTTCTGTCTTGCCAGACCCTATTTATCCGTTCATCCAGACCACCACTGCACCCACAGTACAGACCAGGGTCTTCCCGGTTATTCCTAATTCAGATGTTATTGAGAAACTTGGGTATCATCAGTATGCTGAAGACACCTTACTCCAAAACTCACAATGGCTTCATACAGATATATGATAGCATCTGAGACAAAATAGTTCCCCACAGCACCCCATAGTTCAAGAACCAGCAAGCCAAGAAGTCATGCAATACTACCTTCTAGAATCACTGCAGAACATTGCTCCCTGATCCCCACCCACCCCCTACATAGTCGAGGAATATATAATGGTCAATGGTGTAAAAAACTGGTGAGAGATCAAGAAATAGAACAAGGGACACACTCCCCTTGTCCCACTCTCTGCAAAGGTCATTCACCAGGGCAACCAAGACAGACTTAATCCCATTCCCAGCTCTGAGCCCAGATCACAATCGGTTTAAATAATATGTAGGCCCATTTCCATTTAGGTTCAGACATGGGTTCAGGACTGAATAGTCCTTGGTTGCCCTGATAAATGGCCTCTATCAGGAGATAGATGGGTGAGTGAAACATGTGGCTCTTTCTAGATCTTTCGTTGGCTTTGGATACCATTCACCTCAGGTGAATGAGAATTGGAGACACTGTTCCAATCCTACATTTGGGACCAAGTCCAGACAGTAGGATTGAAAAGTTGCCTTTCAGTCCTTTGGTGGCAAGGTTATCACCAATGCTATTTAATTTATATATGAAGCCGCTGGGAGCAGTCATTAGGAGTTTGCAGGCAAGGTGCTGTCTGCATGCAGATGACACACAGCTCTGTTTCTCCATGACGGAATGAGGAGAGGCCATGCAATACCTCGGGCAGTGCTTGGGTGCAGCAATGGGATGGAGGAAGAAAAACAAATTGAACTGGAATCCTGGCAAGGCAGAGGCATTGTGGGTGAGTAGGTCTCAGGTCTGAGAAATTGATCAGTTGCCTACCCTGGATGGGGTTGGACCCCCCCCCCCCCGAAGGAGCAGTTTGACTGGGTGTGCTTCTGGATCCAGCTGTGTCCCTGGAAGCTGAGATAGCATTTGAGGCAAGAAGGGCCTTTTATCAAGTGCAGTTGGTAGGCCAGCTGCAGGGATTCCAACTTGAATAAAATATTGGGGAAACCCAGGTAAGCCCCACCCCACATAATCAATCACAAGATGTGGTGTGCACACACCATTTGAATGCCCATCAAAAAAAATTGGGGGGGGGGCTGGCCTCCTCAAGTATTTTATTGGGGGAGCCAAAGGGACCTCAGCCACTAGGAGTTGGCATCTATGGCCAGCTATGACCATTCCTGAAGCAGGGAAGGTTGGACACAGTAGTTCATATGTTGGTTACTTCCAGACTGGATTACTGCAATGTGGATTTATTTGGGACTTTGTAGCTTCCACATCAAACTTTTGCTGATGGGAGTTAGACCTAGTCTGCCGTGCTCTTCCTTGTGCTCAGAGATCTGCATTGGTTGCTGATTTGCTACTGGGTGCTACTATTAGCATATAAAGCCCATAACAACTTGGGACCTGTTTATTTGTGAGACCACCTTACCCCTTATATGCCCACTCAATCTGTGAACAAATATAAAATGTGAAATGCCAATGGGTGTTTTAATCTCTTCTTAGTTTAGTGCTGATTTTTTTTTTAAAAAAAACAAATTTATAGTTTAACTCTTTTTACTGATGCCATTTTGCATTATTCTATTTGTAAACTGATTTGAGGCTTTATTTACAGACAAGCAGTATATAAATGTCATGAAATAAATTTGAAATAAATGTATGAAAATATCAACCAGTTTCCTCCAGGAGTGTCTGCAGCTGTGTCACCATGACCTCATAAGTTTCATTGACATCCATCTGTCTCACGAGACAATGGAAGAGTGCGCCTTTTGGAGTGAAATCCAACCATTGGAGAGTTACAGTGTCTGCTGTGGATATAGAGACTGATACAGGAGAGACACGTTTTATTGCACCTGGGGCAGATGAAGGTGTACGGTTGTGCTGATGCGGGCGTGCCATGGTGTTTTTTTCTTTCTGCACTCCTCCCAGTGGTCACTTCTCCTCTGGTACTCTCACAAGTACTTGCCCATAAAATGGGATGCTTGAGACAGGGCTGTAGTCATTAAGTGCCATCAGGTACAAGGTGGGCTTTGGGAGGAGTGGCTGCGTTATCTCCTTTTTCAAGGTGTCTGGTGCCATCCCGTCATGCAGAGACCTGTTCACCACACCATGAACCCACCCATTTTATGCCCCTCCTCCTGCTAGCATTACTCAGCAATGATGGACAAGGATCCCAAAAGCACATTAGTAAAGGTAAAGGGACCCCTGACCATTAGGTCCAGTCATGGCTGACTCTGGGGTTGCGGCGCTCATCTCACTTTATTGGCCGAGGGAGCCGGTGTACAGCTTCTGGGTCATGTGGCCAGCATGACTAAACTACTTCTGGTGAACCAGAGCAGCGCATAGAAATGCCGTTTACCTTCCCGCCGGAGCGGTACCTATTTATCTACTTGCACTTTGACATGCTTTCGAACTGCTAGGTTGGCAGGAGCAGGGACCGAGCAACAGGAGCTCACCCCATCAAAGTGCCGACCTTCTGATCAGCAAGTCCTAGGCTCTGTGGTTTAACCCACAGCGCCACCAGTGTCCCATAAATAATGGTAAAGCTGATCAAACCCAGCTGACCGGAAGGATACTGGAATCAGCAAGGGAAACCCACATGACCTGAAAGTGTTGCTGTGCAATGCCAGGTCAATGATGAATAAAACCACTGCCATCCACGACCTGATTGTGGATGGAGGATTTGACCTGGCATGTGTGACAGAGACCTGGTTGGATGAAGCAGATGGGCCTGTCCTTGCCGCTGCTTGCCCACCAGGTTTCTCTTACGCACAGCAACCCAGGTCATGTGGGCGGGGAGGGGGGGTTGCAGTGATTTTTAGGAATTCATTAGTCTGGACCAGGCGTCCTATTGGGAAGACCCAGTTCTCTGAGTGCATGTTCTGGAAGTTGGACAATAGGGGCAGTACAGGGTTCCTATTGGTGTACCGACCTCCCCGCTGCACCAAGGATTCCCTCCCCAAGCTGCTTCAGGTCATGGCGGATATGCTCCTGGAGACACCTAGCTTGGTTGTCCTGGGGGATTTTAACATCCATGCCGACACGACCTTACAAGTGGCTGCTTGGGACTTCGTGGAAAGCATGGCCTCCATGGGGCTGTCCCTGAATAAGTTTGGCCCAACTCATAGCCACGGACATGCCTTAGACTTGGTGTTTACCTCTACGAATGTTGGTGATCTGACATTAACTAAAAGCGAAACAAAAGAAGTGCCATGGTCAGATCACTTCCTGGTGCAACTGGACTTCTCCGCAACCCTTCCCCTCTGCAGGGAGGTGGGACCGATTCAGATGGTCCACCCCCACCACTTAATGGATCCAGTTGGCTTCCAGATAGTGGTAGGGGATGTTTTATCCCAAGTTGATGGCCTTTCAGCTGATTCCCTGGTGGCCCGCTAGAATGCGGAGTTAACCAGGGCTATTGACTGTCTGGTTCCGAAGCGCCCTCTCCGATTGCATGGAGCCCGGACAGCCCCATGGTTTTCCCCAGAGCTGAGGGCGATGATACAATCGTTGAGATGGCTAGAGCGCCAGTGGCAGAAAACTCATTCTGAATCAGACCGGACACAGGCTAGAGCTCAACGTTGAGCCTACCAAGTGGCAATGGTGATGGCGAAGAGGGCCTTCTTCGCCGCCTCCATTGCATCTGCAGAAAACAGCAGCAGGAGACTTTTTCAGGTGGTTCGCAATCTATCGGAACCACCTGCACCACCGGGGCCTGGTAGGGACCCCAAGATCTCCTGCAATGCTTTTGCAAAGTTTTTTGCAGATAAAGTCGCTCAGATTCAGAAGGAGGTAGACTCCATTGTGGGAGCAGGGCCAGGGCGGGAGAGTGCTAGAGTTCTGTCTAGTCCTGTTACATGGGATCAATTCCAATCTGTTACCTCTGAGGATGTGGACAGGCTGCTTGGACAAGTGAAACCGACCACCTGTCTCCTTGATCTTTGCCCATCCTGGCTGATAAAAGCGAGCCGGGAAGGGCTGGGCGATGGGCTCTGCGGGGTGGTGAATGCTTCCCTCTGTGAGGGAGCCTTCCCAGACCTGCTGAAAGAGGCGGTCATTAAACCGCTTCTTAAAAAAAACATCTTTAGACCCAGCCAATTTGGCCAACTATCGCTCAGTCTCAAATTTACCATTCTTGGGCAAGGTGATTGAGCGGGTGGTTGCCAAACAACTCCAAGCACGCCTGGAGGATGCGGACCATTTGGATCCCTTCCAATCGGGATTCAGGCCTCACCATGGGACTGAAACTGCCTTGGTCGCGCTGGTTGATGATCTCCGGTGGGCTAGGGACAAAGGTGAGAGCTGTTTCCTAGTTCTGCTGGATCTCTCAGCAGCCTTTGACACCATCGGCCATAACATTCTTCTGGACCGTCTCAAGGGGCTGGGAGCTGGGGGCACTGTTATACAGTGGTTCCGCTCCTTTCTCCTGGGCCGTGTCCAGAAAGTGGTGGGGGGTATGGGTGTTCAGACCCCTGGGCTCTCACTTGTGGGGTGCCTCAGGGTTCCGTCCTCTCCCCCATGCTTTTTAATATCTATATGAAGCTGCTGGGAGAGATCACCAGGGGGTTTGGGCTGGGTGTTCATCAGTATGCAGATGACACCCAGCTCTACTTCTCCTTTAAATCAGAACCAGTGAAGGCGATGAAGGTCCTGTGTGAGTGCCTGGAGGCGGTTGGAGGATGGATGGCGGCTAACAGATTGAGGTTGAATCCAGACAAGACAGAAGTACTGTTTTTGGGGGACAGGGGGCGGGTGGGTGGGGGGGATTCCCTGGTACTGAATGGGGTAACTGTGCCCCTGAAGGACCAGGTGCGCAGCCTGGGAGTCATTTTGGACTCACAGCTGTCCATGGAGGCACAGGTTAAATCCGTGTCCAGGGCAGCTGTGTACCAACGCCATCTGGTACGTAGGCTGAGACCCTATCTGCCCGCAGACTGTCTTGCCAGAGTGGTGCATGCTCTAGTTATCTCCCACTTGGACTACTGCAACGCACTCTGCACCTACCTTTGAAGGTGACCCGGAAACTGCAATTAATCCAGAATGCGGTAGCTAGACTGGTGACTGGGGTGGCTGCCGGGACCACATAACACCGGTTCTGAGAGATCTGCATTGGCTCCCAGTATGTTTCTGAGCACAATTCAAAGTGTTGGTGCTGACCTTTAAAGCCCTAAACAGCCTCGGTCCTGTATACCTGAAGGAGTGTCTCCACCCCCATCGTTCAGCCCGGACACTGAGATCCAGCGCCGAGGGCCTTCTGATGGTTCCCTCATTGTGAGAAGTAAGGTTACAGGGAACCAGACAGAGGGCCTTCTCAGTAGTGGCGCCTGCCCTGTGGAACGCCCTCCCAGCAGATGTCAAGGCAATAAACAACTATTTTACTTTTAAAAGACAACTGAAGGCAGCCCTCTTTAGGGAAGTTTTTAATGTCTGATGGTGTACTGTTTTTAATATTCAGTTGGAAGCTGCCCAGAGTGGCTGGGGAAACCCAGCCAGATGGGCGGGGTATAAATAATAAATTATTATTATTATTATTATAAGCACATTATTGACCACTTATTCACAAGCACCTTCTCAAAGTTTGAAGGGCTTTCACTCAGAAGATGGATTAAGCTTGTTTTCAGCTGTTTCAGACGGTAGAACCTTATCCAACGGATTCAAGTAACAAGAAAGTAGATTCCAACTAAACATTTAGGAAGAACTTTCTGACAGTAAGAAATATTTGACAGTGGAATGGACTAATTTGGAAGGTGGTGGGTTCTCCTTCATTGGAGGTTTTCAAGTAGATTTCAGATACCCATCTGTCAGATAAATGTGATTCCTGCATTGCAGGGGACTAAGGCATGATGACCCTTCGGGTTGCTTCCAGTTCTAGGATCCCATGAAAGCCATAAGACTGCAAAACCTTAAACTGATCCCACAAAGCATGGCTTGATGGAGCATTGGAAGTCTCACTCTTGATGCATCTATTGTGACATCTCTGTCATTACAGAAACAAATGGGTTTGTCCTTAAGGTACCTAGGAGGTCTCTAAGGTATCCCAGGTTCCATCTGTCAAGATAGATGTTAACAGCCAATGGACTGCCTTCACGAGCTGATTTCATGGAGACATGATAGAAGTAGCAATGTAGGCCCCCTCTTCACTGCTTTCACTGCCATGCAATGGGCACCATTATGGGCTCTGAACTTGTGTTGTTTCATCTTTGCAGCAGTTGTTATGCCTCCTGCACCCCAGCTGTTGTCTGGACTATTCCATGTAGGGTATACCAGTATGCCAGGGAGTCAAATGTGCTCCACCATCCTTAAGGATTACACTCAGAAGCTATCATATCTATGGCCTTATGGCCACCATCCTATAGTGAGATGAGGGCCTAAGTTCTACCCACTGGAAAGATCAACCAGAGCATTAGATCTTCAGGGGTAGACTATCCTCATGGATATGGGAAGGTCTGAGGGCTCCCTAACTGTTGCTGTTCCTCCTCCTCCTCCTCCTCCTCCTCCTCCTCCTCCTCCTCCTTCTCCTTCTCCTCCTCCAAACTTTGTCCACTGCCATAATACCACAGAACCAACCCTCAATCCCTGATCACTGTCATGTAGGCTTGCCAAATACCCTCAGTAGGAATCCAACAACTGATCCGGTTTACTAGACATTTTCAATCAATACAGTGGTGCCTCGCAAGACGAAAAGATCCGTTCCGTGAGTCTCTTCGTCTAGTGGTTTTTTCGTCTTGCGAAGCAAGCCCATTAGCGGATTAGCGGATTAGCGCGATTAGCGGTTTAGCGGCTATTAGCGGCTATTAGCGGCTATTAAAGGCTTAAGGGATTAGCGGATTAGCTGCTAAAAGGCTATTAGCATCTTAGTGCCTTAGAAAAAGGGGGTGGGGAGCGAAAAAAACCCCAGGAATCGCAAGACATTTTCGTCTTGCGAAGGAAGCCCATAGGAAATTCGTCCTGCGAAGCACCTCCAAAACGGAAAACCCTTTCGTCTAGCGGGTTTTCCGTCTTGCGAGGCATTCGTCTTGCGGGGCACCACTGTATGTCCCTTTCATAGACACCCCTGCGATGATTATGGCATTCAAATTAAATTGAAAAGGAGGAAAAAGGAGTTGTCTCTTACTGGTTTTCAAATGTAATTGAAAGTTCCTATGAGCAACTAGCTAGAAGTGGGTCTCCCTGCCACAGCATGCATGGAAATCAGTGAAATAAATCCCTCTGGGAATGACAGGTCTTAAAGACAGCATTAGCTTTCCAAGGGATTAATATGGGCATTGGGTCGTTTATGTACCGCTTCTGGAACTGGAGCTATTTCATTTGGCATACTGTGGGTGATCACCCTTTGCAGAAATCTGGGAATGGGGGCATCCTACCCTAGAGGAGACTTCAGTGCTGTTAAAAGTAGCAGCTAGGTGCTGGGGTGATAAACAGGCAATTTTTCACCCCAAGGTGGTGCTGTGGTGATGAACAAAGTGGTAATCATAGCCTATGTGATGGGCTGTCATTCAGGATGAATTACGGGCCTCTACAGTAAATTCAGGGTGGCGCTGTGGGTTAAACCACAGAGCCTAGGACTTGCCGATCAGAAGGTCGGCGGTTCGAATCCCCGGGGTGAGCTCCGGTTGCTCGGTCCCTGCTCCTGCCAACCTAGCAGTTCGAAAGCACATCAAAGGGCAAGTAGATAACTAGGTACCACTCCAGCGGGAAGGTAAACAGCGTTTCCATGCACTGCTCTGGTTCGCCAGAAGTGGCTTAGTCATGCTGGCCACATGACCTGGAAGCTGTACGCCGGCTCCCTCAGCCAATAAAGCGAGATGAGCGCAGCAACCTCAGAGTCTGCCACGACTGGACCTAATGGTCAGGGGTCCCTTTACCTTTACCTTACAGTAGCTACATGTCTGTAGTAAATAAGTAAAGGCAACAAAGATGTAGCCTGTTCTGGAGTGGAATCTAATTTGGCTCAGCCAAAATACTGTTCACAAGACATTCACAAAAATAAATAAATACTAAGACCTGGAAGGGGGGCAGCTGTTGAGGTATTTGTCTGTTGCCTTCCTGAAATTTGGACACTTTCATGGCACGGAAAAGCCTGAAAATGGTGTGGAGTGTTCAGACAAAAAGGAAAACTGCAACATCATCATTGTCATTATTCAGTTTAAGAGTAACCACAAGAAATCTCTTGGAATATGTTTTTTTTATTTCTTTTTTTAAAAACCCTATATAATAAATGAACAAACTGCATATGCTGCTTAACAAGTTTCTACTTGGGCGATGGCATCTTGAAATGTACCCTCCTGGGATTCCGGGTGTTCACTTTCCCCCTGATTTCCACAAAGGTTCTGTTTCTGGTTTCTGGAATGTACTTGAATATATAAACAAAGATGGCGAAACCAAATGGACAGAAAAAGATTAAGCTATAGGGCCCAATATGTATCTAGAGATGGGGAAAATGGGGGCAGGGAAGGAGAGAAAGAGGCAGACATGAGTATAATGTAGAGTTCTATCTATAATCTATCCATCTATCCATCCATCCATCCATCTATAACACCCATATATCCTTCTTGGCTCCACCCAGCTCCCCTCATTATTTTGGGGGGGAATAATGGTTGTAAGGAGCAAAGTCTGCACTCCTCATCAAAATTACCTTCAAAATCACTCACCTCTATGTAAAGGAAAATCAGTCCTACAAGGAAGCTTAGGAGCCAATGAAAAAATTGTGCAATCACAATGGCTGAAGATCGTGATGACTGAAGGAAGAGCTCCACCACTAGCACAGTTGGAAGTGGACCTTTGGTGGATAGAAAGGATTCCAGGAATTTAATACTCCCCCACCCTTGAAAATTGATCTTTCCTAGTTATTGTTTTACTTGATTCAGTTTATTACTGCTTCCAGTGAGACATCTCAGATCAATTTCACAGTAAAAACAGCCACAATAAAAACAACTAAAGACAATCCCATAATTTCAAAACCAATACAGGTGCAGATTAGGATGAAGATCTCCACTTAAAAGGCTTGGTGAAAAGGGAAGGTCTTCAAAAGGTGCCGAAAACACAACCAAGATATGGTGCCTTGCCGATGAGTGATGGGAGAGGGATGCCAAAGTCAAGGTGGCACCACACTCAAGGTCAGATTCGGACATAATATGGAACAGACCTCCTGATGAGATGGTATTTGCAATAGGTCCCTGTGGCGTTTGCCCTCCTATGTGTGTGACAACATACTGGGTTCATAGGGAAAGAGTTAACTAATTGTAAAATGACTAACCAATGGGAACCCAGGGGGCAGAGTTAGCTGTGTATAAGGTTTAAACACAGAAGGTTTTTTAGAGAGTGAGTTAGAATTAGAGTTGTTGAAAAGACAGTCTGGAGTTAAGAGAAACAGAGAAGATAAGTCTGTGGGTTGGGTTGGGCTAGTCTGGTGTGAGAGAGGGAGAGAATTTGTTAAGAGGAGACAGTCAAACAGTTGAGATAATCAGTTAGAAGGTATTAGGAAGGTATAGGCCAGAGAAGAAACTAAAGTTAAGATACTGACAGGTATATTATCTGAGAAACCATAAACTTGTTAATGTTTGTAAAATAAACTTGGGTTTTTTTTGTTCACTTTTAACAACTGACTGGACTCAGTGTTTTACCAGAGAGTAACTGGTTGGTGGCAGCAGTAAAGAGAGCACAGTGGTGGCACAGGAATCAATAGACCATTAAACGTCCGGCGACCCTGTGTGATCGCCATAGTCCCTACCTTCAGAGCACAGTCGTTAATGGGTATATAAGGAGTGAGATGATCTCTTAGGCATTCTTATCTCAAGCTGTATGGGTCTTTGCACACCAGGACCAATACCTTGAACTTAGCTTTGTAGCTAAACAACAGCCAGTGTAATCCCTTTAGTAGCAGTGTAACAGGGTAGTGAAAGACTGCACCAGTGACCAGTTGGGGCATTACTTATTGTGCTAGTTGTAGGTTCCAGCCCAACCTCATCGGTACCCTGGGAAAGAATGCATTGCAGTAATCCATCCTAGAGGTTTTCAGCAAGTGGATGGCATGGCCCACAATATTTGGCAGGGTTCAAACTCAGTTTGCTGATCCTTATCCAGACCTCTACTGAGTCAAGGTGCCAGTGCAGGGTTTTGCAGACTTCTCCTGATACAGATGTTACAGAGAAATTTAAATTGGGTATCATTACTGCACTGATCGCAGCTCTTCCCAAATCTGCTAATGACTATTCCCATAATGGCTTCATAGGGAAACAGCATGGGGGGAAATATGGTACCCTGCAGGATGTCAGAGCACAATTGGCAGGGGACCAAGAGATAATTAGCCAGGGCTCTGAAATAGGAGGAGTAGAACCACTGTAAAATAATGTCTCCAATGCCATCTCACCAAGTCACACCACCGTCAATGGTATCAAATGCTACCAAAAGATCAAGTGAAAATAACCACTTGTGCTCTTACTGTCCTCTATGTCATTGCCTTGTCTTTACTTCTCTGGTATACCAAAGTGTAGAATGGCATCTGGATCTCATAGAATGGCCCAGGTGCTGGATCTCATAGCTAGCTCCAAGATGGATGGGTGTCCTATGAATGACAGCAACTCCTCCCTCTCCATCACCCCCAACACCTGCAGCCTGTGCTCATGCTACATCGTGTATCTTGACAGGCACATCTGGATGTGATCAGGTTCTCCTAGCTCACCCACCCAGGTCTCAGCAACACATCTCACATGAACAACCTTCTCCACGTTCAAGTTAGATCTAACTCAGGTTGCTACAGCACACACAGCAGACAGGCAGCCATGAATCTCTCTATGTGAGGAGTGCAACATTAATAGTAACTCCCTAGCCTTCTAGGGTGAATTACCAACTCCCCATAGCTGTGTGTCTTTCTACCATGATCACTTACATTGATCACTTATTCATCTCTCCCCCATCATCTAAAGAGCTCAACACATCATCTAAGCACTTACCTGGCCCAATGCCATGTGCAAAAAGGAATATGATGATTAAGATTACGCTGAAATACCCCATATCTGAGATGACACTCTGTTGGAGAAAGTAGACTGTATTTCAGTTATGTACTTGTGATCTTGTCAGGTGCCCTTTATCTCATAAAAGTTATATACTGCTTGATTGTTTTTTGATATACCTCAAAGTGCATAAAAAGGTAAAGGACCCCTGGACAGTTAAGTCCAGTCAAAGGCGACTATGGGGTGCAGCGCTCACCTCGCTTCAGGTGCTGGTATTTATCCAGACAGCTTTCCAGGTCATGTGGCCAGCATGACATAGAATTATGCTGCGAGACTATAATTCACATAATCCCTAACCATTGATCATATTGGTTGGAGCTGGCGGGAGTTGGGTCCAAGAGCAAAACTCATCTTTCCATTTGCTATCCCTTATTCCTTAAAATTCTGGCCCACAGAATGCAGTAGGTAGTGCAAAACAACAAGAACTGAGCCCCTGTGAAATCTGTCATCTTGGAATGCAACATCCACGTACAGCGGTACCTCTGGTTACAAACGGACTCCCGTGCCTTGCGGAGAGCCGCGTGACCCCTCTCGCTCTCCAGGCTTCAGCAAATGCCTGCATTCGCCCCATAGGACGCACACACATTTCCCCTTCATTTTTGGAGGGGAAAAAGTGCGTCCTATGGGGTGAAAAATACGGTACATAGTGTGTGTTATAGGGGAAGTGGGCTAGAGGAAAGCCCATTTAGCGATTCTCAGCTCTAAATGCCACCAGTTACAAACCTGCAGTTCCATGGCCACAGTTAACAGGACACAGATGAAACCGCTCACCCCAAAGCCAATGAGAAGCGAAAACCTGCGCCCCTTATAATCAGTAATAAAAATCTAAAGAATATAAAGACAAAGATAAAATTACTAAGCATATAGAGGAATAAGACATGCTGAAGAGGTATCAATTTGGCTTCTCTAAAGATACGTCCTGCTATACTAGCATTTTAGAGTTTCTTCTTATTTTTTTTAGTGAATGTCTTCCAGTAGCACCTTAGAGACCAACTAAATTTGTTATTGGTATGAGCTTTCGTGTGCATGCACACCTTTTCAGATACACTGAAACAGAAGTCACCAGACCCTTATATATAGTGAGAGGGTGGGGAAGGGTATTACTCAGAAGGGTGGTGGGAATGGGTGATTGGCTGATAGATGTGGTAAACCTGTTGAAGACTGTTAACGACTGCAATTGGTCTTACAGGATAAAGCAGGGGGTGAGATGGCTAAAAATAGCTTTATCTTGTATAATGAGATAAGAATCCAATGTCTCTATTCTGACCTGGTCTCTCCATGGTTTGAAGTTTGGTAATAAGTTACAATTCAGCAACTTCCCTTTCTTTTGTAATAAGACAGCTACTATGAGATCTTTTATAGAATGTCCTGGGAGATTGAAATCTTCTACTGGTTTCTCTGTCTTGTGATTCCTGATTCTACTACGGCAGACCAACATGGCTACCTACCTGTGATTAGTGAATGTTTGTGCAAGAAAGTTATGAATTGCAAGGGCCAGTCTGGATGATATTCTGTGCTCATTCCAAACCTATGATTCTATGATGGGGGAAGGGGAGCGGAATCAGAATTACAGATCAAAATGTAGAGAGCACGTGGCAACACAGAAACATATTGGGATATTTTTTTAAAAAAAACACACAAAAAGATCAGGGCAATTCTTTAGGTTCACATACAAGCTTACATTAAGCAAGAATCCACGTAAAAACAACACTGCAAGAAGGGTTTGCCACAACTGTGTGTATACATGAGTGTCAAGGATCTTAAATAAGAAGGAGTTGAATGAAAGCCTGTAAATACCTACTCAAAGAAATCAGGACTTAACAGTAAAGTAAGTGTGCAGAGATGGTTTAGCTTCCAGATGTTGTTGGACTACAACTCTTATCAGCCTCAGTCAGAATGTTCAGTTATTGGGAATGATGGGAGTTATAATCTAACAAATTCAGGAGAGCACCATGTTAACTATCCTGGGTGTATAGATTGCAGTCTTTTGGACATAGCTATACAACAGTCCTAAACTGGTGTAGCACTGATTTCCTTTTTCATATTTGGAAAGTATAAATTCTGTGGTAGTAGGACAGAAATAAGGCACATTCTCCTTAGAAAACAAAAGGTAAGAGTCCTTGCCCTCACCAACTCAAATTTTATTTAAACAAAAAAATCAAATTCTAAACTAATTTGCAAATTGATTTTTAAAAAACCCCTTCGGACAGCTTCCAAGAAGCCAGGTAGTATATGCTAATATGTAGCTCTTCAAAATAATACTCAGACAACTCATGTAAAACTATAATTCTTGTGGTTTTATGAAAGCGGGGGGGGGGGGACTTAAATTGGCACAAAATAGTTATAAAATGTTGCATGCATTTCCAAGATCTAGAAGGTTAGTGAGAAAGAGGTAGAAGATGCTTACCCCAAATACCACTGAGATACATAAAAAAGTGGTGGCTGCTATTGTCGCAAATCGGGATGAATATTTCCCCATATTTAGATTTCTGAAGTTTCTCTCTGCATAAGAGTATGCCTGAAAAGAAGATGCATACCATTACAAGTCTTATCTGAATGGAAGAAAAAGAATGTTGACAATGTTGTTGGTTATGTTGAAAGATACATAACCGACCCGATTCTGCAGGACTTTCTTCGTATTTCGCACTGAACCTTGGATATCAGCTGCCCCTAATCTAGCATGATCTCTATAATTGTCTCGACTCTTTAAGTAACATATCCTATGCTTCAGAGCTGCAATTTTCCTGGCATCCCCCTCCATTTCCAAATTTTCCTCAGTCTGCTGGACATGTAATCTTGGCATGAAAATTCACATCTCCCTACAGCTTTTCTACACATTAGAGCAGAGCTTTCCAAACTTTCCATGTTGGTGACACACTTTTTAGCCATGCGCCTTTTTGTGACACACCAATTTCAGTTTCACTAGCAAACTGGTGGGTTGCCTGTTCCCTTTCCAGCCCCAGGAGGAGTGTGGAGCACATTGGCGCAACGCACCTACACACTGCAGCCGACACACTAATGCGTCGTGACACACAGTTTGGAAAGCTCTGCATTAGAAGATCCAAGTTGGAAATGAAGAGAACTATTCCCTAGAAACAGGCCCTTCTAAGATAAGGGACAGTTGACTTGGATCTCTTCCTTGCAAAAACAGGTCCTACTGAGATTTGCCACCAGGTATACGTCTGATCAAAATTGCTGCAGAAGTTCTAATGTATGTACTTTGGCATGTGACTGATCAAACAATTTCATGTAGCTGGATTATTTTGTGGAATGCAGTCTTGCTTTTCTCTGATAATTGAGAAAGTTTTTTGGGGGGAATCATCTCCTTCAATGGAATAGCATAAATATCCCTTTCTTAGAGCATCTGCCCCAATTCCATTTGAGAGCATGCATGCAACCTTTTGCATGTGTCCAAGCCTTGCTGATTCAGGTAATTATTATTTAATAAGGGTATTTCAGCTCTGCATCAGTATTATAGGTTGGTAACGTTAGCTTGTAGTATGTAATGTTCTTATGCTATATATAACGTTTTTAACCTTCTCTTATTTGTATCTGCAAATACAAATTGAGTTTCATAAGGGAAAAAGGCAGGGTATAAATGGACACCCCCACCAAAAATTTGTTGCACCATCCAACAGATTAGCTCCACCACTTGGCTTGGATTTTTGAATTATTGAAAAGTTAACGAGAATACAATTCACATTTAAGAAACAATGTCAGTCAATAACCCTGCATGACTCGCCATTCAGTATTACCCCAATGACTTCAGCGCTCTGCACTTCTGGAACCTTTAAAGGTAAAGGTAAAGGGACCCCTGACCATTAGGTCCAGTCGTGGCCGACTGGGGTTGCGGCACTCATCATGCTTTATTAGCCGAGGGAGCCGGTGTACGATGTGGCCAGCATGACTAAGCCGCTTCTGGCGAACCATAGCAGTGCACAGAAATGCCGTTTACGTTCCTGCCAGAGTGATACCTATTTATCTACTTGCACTTTGACGTGCTTTTGAACTGCTAGGTTGGCAGGAGCAGGGACCGAGCATCAGGAGCTCACCCCGTCGTGGGGATTCGCCGACCTTCTGATCGGCAAGTCCTAGGCTCTGTGGTTTAACCCACAGCACCACCCACATTCCTCTGGAACCTTTACCCCTCAGCAATGCCATCTTTCCTGTAGAGCAAGGCCATTTACTTGGGCAGCAGTGGGAAATCTGCAGCCCACCATGTGTTTTTGGACAAGATCTCCCATTATCCCTGACCACTGGCCACATTGGCTTCGCCAATGAGAGCTGGAGTCCCAACAATACCCGCAAGCCTACAGTTTCCCTCTCCTTGTGTTATAGAGTTTGATATTTCTAACACTTGGAGAAGCATCTGGAAAACAGAACAGGGGCAAAGAATGCGGCCATCTATAGAGACAAACAGTGGTAGCTTGTATGACAGCCTCTAAATTGTATGTACAACAGGGGCCTTCATTTTGCATGGCTCAACCTTCCTTACCACACTGATGCCATCGAACTGTTGTCCAACCATCAAGACAATTATGGCAATGACTTGCCTTCGCAGTTTTTTGGCATATAGCAGTTTAAGAGGGTTCATGTTCTTTTCTGACTTTTCAGCAACGTCCTCCTGATGGAGCTCTTCAATCTCATCCTCCACATCATTTCTGTTCCTTAGTTTCTTCAGTGCTATGTTAAGAATAGAGGCAGAGAGGATCAGACTTCAATAGAGGTACTTTCTAAAAGAAGAAGAAAAAAGGAAGAGGCTGGTAACAAAGGAAAAGTTGGGTGAAGGAAGTCAAGAGGGTGAAATCTTTCCAGAATGCTTGGGAGCCATTGAATGCCATAAATACAGAAGTCAGAATGCTCACTGCAGAACAGTAAATATACCACCAAGGTCAAGTGGATGCCTCTGTCGTGAGTGAATACAATAAAGGAAGCATTTCAAGGTAAAAGAAAAAGGGGGGAAAAGTTTGTTTTGGAAAATAGAAGTCATGTCCAAATAAGAAAAACAAAAGCAGAGCAGAAGCTTTAGCAAAAGAAAGGCAGGGAGGCATAAACAGAATCTGAGGAGCATATTACTAAAAAAATTAAGAATGATAGAAAATTATGGGGGAAAGAGGTCATCACTCCAAGGGACAGGAAATATATCCCTTAGAAGTGGTCCATTCCTTCATGAACTGATATATTTTTTGCTGAATAAACACATTCATAATCCGAATACAATTAAATTGTTAGGCAACTAATGATTTGCCCACCCAGTGCAAAGGCTGCAGAAGACAGCATCTGGAATGGCTGGTAGACAGTGCTGAGGAGGGGCATTGGTCATAGTGCATGTTATCATCAAATATATTATTTCCTTTACTTGGAAACATGGGATTTGTGGATCAACATGAGGGAGGCTTGACTGCTCTGGAGTCCTTGCCCTCTTGCTAGGTCAACAAAAAGGATGAAATCTCTAGTTACCTTGAGGATTTGTCATTGTGGCCAAAAAGTTTTGTCAGCTGAGGATTCCTTCATGTCTGAGTAGTGGAAATCCGCATACAAAACTTAAAACCCAGGGTAATACTGCCTTGATGACTATGCAGGTATAAAGTGCCTTTATAAAGTCCTACAAATTCCAAAGCATTCGGGCCATCACTCTAAAGGCCCCATTTCTTGCAGAAATTTTATCTTGCTCTCCATGTTGTTGGAACGTGAAAAGGAGCCAGATTTGAAAAGTGCTACATTCATTTATAGTGGGACGTGGGTGGCGCTGTGGGTAAAAGCCTCAGCGCCTAGGGCTTGCCGATCAAAAGGTTGGCGGTTCGAATCCCCGCGGTGGGGTGCGCTCCCGTTGCTCGGTCCCAGCGCCTGCCAGCCTAGCAGTTCGAAAGCACCCTCGGGTGCAAGTAGATAAATAGGGACCGCTTACTAGCGGGAAGGTAAACGGCGTTCCGTGTGCTGTGCTGGCTCGCCAGAGCAGCGATGTCACGCTGGCCCCCGGCCTCTTGAGTGAGATGGGTGCACAACCCTAGAGTCTGTCAAGATTGGCCCGTACGGGCAGGGGTACCTTTACCTTTACCTTACATTCATTTATATTAACATAACAACGTAAGTAAATCCATGATTGATCACTCCACATGCTTATCATTATGGTTCTCTTAACACCTGTTCATAGAAGACTGGAAAGAAACATTAAATGTAAAATTATCAAGCATGTAGAAGAACAAGTTTTGCTGAAGCAGAAGCAACACGGTTTCTGCAAGGGTAAGTCCTGTCTCACCTTTTAGAGTTGTTTTACAATGTCAGCAAGCTTACAGAGATGATCATTCGGCACTGTGAACTTTTGAAGAGTTTTGGGCAAAGCACCACACCTAAGAATCCTGAATAAGCATCACAGCTGTGAGATAAAGAGGATAGGTCCTCCTCTGGACCAGAAACTGATTAAGAAACAGTAGCAGAAAGTAGGGATCAATGGACTCCCAATGGACAGATGTTGAAAGTGAAGTTCCCCCACTGGCTCAGCACCCAGCGCAGCAGAACCAGTTGTACTGCCCTAAATATATGATGGCCACACATATCACTGTGAGAAGGAAGAAGGAAGAAAAGTGCAATGGGGGCAGGCAAAGGATCTCAGTATGATCCTTTTACATGGTTTTGTATGTTCTGCGGTATTTTATGCATTGTGATTTGCTCTTTATTGATTTATTGATTGATAATTCTTCATTGTGGTCAAAATGGTTTAATTTCGACCACAATGAAGAATTATCAAATTATTATTATTTGTTGATGTTTAATTTTACTGATTACTATTAGATTCTGATGGATTGTTGAACGCTGCTTTGTTTGATATAAGTTGTTTATTTTAAAGTTATTATGACTTTTAATATTGGATCAGATGGTTACTATTAATGTTTGATGTTTTATTGTGTTTTTATTTGTGTTGGAAGTTCCCCAGCGTAGCTTGGGCAACCCAGCCAAATGGGTGGGGTATAAATACTACAACAACAACAAGAACAACAACAACAACAACAACAACAACAACAACAACAACAACAACAACAACAACATGGCTGGCTCCAGAGAGACTGTCCTTCTTTCCACCACCCTGGCCCAATTCTACGTTTTATACCATTTATTTGCTTCAGTGTTTAAACACTGGAAACTGCCTTGGGTGCCCTGACAGAAAGGTACTAAGTATATAAATGCAATAAATAAATTTATGTATACAACAAATGAACATTTACATAACATGTTTTTCATACTTCTCATATGTAGTTCTTCTGAAATGGATGTTAGTGGGCTCTTATGAATGACCGCGTAGGAATAACAAGGATGCTAGAATGGCGAGACCTTATGTGACAAACCAATAGTGGGTGACATTGCACAGCTATGTAGGGTGCTCACACTTAGAGGTCCCAGTGCAATTCAACATATCATACCTTTCCTTGAGCTCTCTTCATCCCTCTTCTGAATGAGTAGGTACCGAGGGCTTTCAGGTAAGAAGGGCAATAGAGGCAACTGAAGAAATGGCATAACACCAAAAAGTTTTATCAAAATTGGGAAGCCTGTGGAAGAAGATAGTATTAAGATAAGGTGAAGAAACAGCAGTGCTCCATCTGATGCTATCTACCATATGTTTGAGAAAGGGTCTTGTTGGTTGGTTGGTCATTCTGTTCTCTATGGGTTTGGATGCCTTTCAAGACATAATCAGCAAACTCTGCATGAGGGTTTCAACATTGGGGGACCTTAGTCAACATGTGGATGCCAGATGTCATTTTGAACCAAGATGGCAGGCCAAAAGGTCTTTCCTAATTTTGGGGAAATTAATGTTGCAGTACCGGCACCTTTTCCTCCCACATGTTAACAGCGTGGCACTTATTCTAACAACATCCTGGTGAGTACCAGAAACTTACTTACTTATTTTAAAAGCAAGCACATCCAAAAACCATTGTGGTTTTTAAATGGATAGTGTTATCTACAAAACTGGTTCCCACAAATTCCTGGACAGCACTCCCCGCTGCTATACTATAAGGCAAAGAATTAATGTCACTGAATTACCTTTTCCCGTCCCCAAGACTTCTTGAAGACAAAGTATCTGAGCCATGAGGAAGCCAATCAAATAAAACACTTGGTACATCATGATAATGCCTGCCCTCAGTCTTCTAGGGGAGATCTCACCAAGATAGAGAGGGCCAACACAGAAGCATATTCCTGGTTAGATAGAAATTCAAATGGTAATACACAACATGCATGTGACATGATTTATTTATTAAGGCTTGTATTCACCAAATTACTATGCAAATCATCCCATAAGCACAATGTGCACAACTGAACATTGTCCAATTCCCCCCCCCCCATGTTGTTGTCAACATGCAGAGGGCCGAGAGGCCAGTGGGCAAGGCCCAGCTCGGATGTCTCCTTCCATCGGCCCGTGCTCCGATGTAAATCAGTGACCCGGGCTTCAAAGCCAGGGCATGCTAGCAGCAGAGAGAACTGTGCACACAGAATAGGCGTGAGGCTTGTGCAAGCATACTACAACTACAGATTTATTAATCATAAATCAGGACAAAGAAACATGTCATCTCTCTCTCTCATGTCATCTCAGAGAAAACGGGAAAAGCAAAAACAATACACAACGGAAGTTCCCAGCATAGTGTGCTGGAATGTAAACAGACATGTGGCACGCAACACTTCCACATGTCTGCTCCTTAAGGTGGAATAGAAATGTCAACAGATGCCCCGGCAAATATTTTCCTATAGTTTTTTTCAATCCTCCAGAATAGATTTGGGAATGCTGTGTGTTGCACATAGTGGGAGGAAATTGGGAAAGGTCCCTTTGCACCCATGGGAGCGACTCTTGGAAGGAATTAAAGGGCAAAAAGGGATACTTGGAATAATGGTAATCATCTCTTCATTGAGAAGGATCAACTTCTTATCTTTGGTTTCAGCTAGGACCTGTTCCAGGGCAATATCTGTGAAAGGTTTAGTGCCTACAAATGTCATAGAGGTTAAACCTGTACACAAGGAAGCATCCACCTCCCTGTCAGTTAGCCAGAGGTATCTCCTTGTGACCATTCCAGCAGCCATTGCATGAGAGGAGGACTGGGCAGAGTCCACAGGTGAGTCAGAGATGAATGCAAGGACATGGGAAGGTTTTAGAAGTGGTTTCCGGATTCTGTCAGGGTCCTGAATTGGATAGCCTAGAACATCTTCAGTTGAAAATAGTATTGCCTTGGAAAAAACAGAGGTGGAGACTGAGGCTCTAATAGCTAATGTAGAAGCTTCATGTACACATTTGAGAGCAGAGTCAGATTGACACTGATTGGCATCTTTCATTGTATATTCCCATATCTGGAAAGTGGGGCAATCAATCGAAGAGGGCAGATACGGGTTGCTCAGTGATTGAAGGCATAGGCACCTGAGTACCCTTGTCAAACTCTGTGGCAAAATCTGGTGAAGTTTCCTCCTTAACCTGCTGTAGCCAAGTTGAGAGCATATTGCTGTAAAAGGACTTGCTGAGAAGGAGAGAAATGATCATAGTGGGCTAAATGAATGGGATGTAAAAGGAATTGTTGCTGAGGAGAAACCAACTGGGGCACTGAAGCAGCAAACCAGAAGGAGGGCACAATGGCCAGAAATAAACTGTGCATGTGAAAGTAGGGGGCTGTCTAATGGATCCTGCAGCAGTGATACAGGCAGTCATAGATCCTGGGAAAACTACTTCATGAAAAGATCTCTCTCACCCACAACAGCACAGAGGGTGCAAGGACCTATTCTCCTGCTCTTTTTCAGGTGCCAAATTTCAGTGTTCCTGATCTAATCAGCTTAATGGCACAAATTACAGGCTGACTTCTGACCAGGTGTCCTTAACTTTTTTAAAATATAAGGCACTAAATCCAGGACCCTGACTCACCTGTGCTTATTCCAGAGCAGAGACGTGAAAAGATGATGTATCCGTGATTATGTATTGAAAGTGAGAATATCATCACAACAGCAAATATAATTGCTGAAAGGTTAGTTATGAACAGTGCAACTTTCCTGAAAAGATAGTGAAATGGAGCAGTGAGGTAGGGAATATATCGTACTATCTAAAGAGCAAAGGAGGGGAGGTACTATGGAACTGAAAGGGAGTCCTCAGGGTTGTTGTTGTTGTTGTTGTTTTGGTTTGGGTTTTTTGGGGGGACAATTGCTTTTGGTTGTCATAGTTTGCAGAAGGGAGAAAGAACTACATGAGGCACCAAAACTCCTACTACCAAATCAGATATCTCAAAGATTTCAGGACACACTGAATTTCCACATGGGCTAGAAAACTAATATTTCTCACTATGCTAGGCAAGTTTTGTTAGTTGGGGAAACTGGTGAGAGAGTCTGGGATCTTTTTAATGGAGGCATGTGCTCTACTACTGACCTGGAAAAATCTTTAGGTGCCTGCCCTAGGTACATAACTGAACGAAATCACATTGAAAGGATGATCTTGAATTCAGAAGGCATGTACCCACCTCCTAAAAACAAAGCTTCATTAGCTACCATTAGGTCTCCAGGGCCCTAACTAGATCCTATTGTGTTTCTGACTGCTACATATCCCTCCATGAAATGTCTAACAATTGTTAAAAGTCACCTGACAAATACGTGTGCATTTTTCTATCTCTGAAATCCCACCCTATTGCTTGAATGAACAAGAGGAATGATAATGTTATTGTAACTTTATAAGATGTTATAACGGGGTTTAGGGGACTGTAGTTAGCAATATTCTCCCATCACCACACCCTGCCATACTAGGACATGTAGATCACAAGTCTCAAGTTTATCTCTATACCTGCCAAATCTATCTAACAACCAACCAGCAGGAATAGTTGCAAAGGAGGCTCCAAGTGGAAACATAGTCACGGTGATAGACAGAAGGATAACCTGAAAATCTGCTTCTTCGGGTCCTGTTATGTTATAGAACCTAGGCAGGAGCTAGGACATAAGCACATAATGATTAGAACCTCACCACAGATCGCATGGCAAAAAACCTGGAGAGCTTGGGACTTAGCTGAAATCCAGGATGGCCATGGCCAGTCAGTGCATACAATGAGCTACATGGCCTATCTCCAACAATAATAACAGTAATAGTTTTATTATTTATACCCTGCCTATCTGGTTTCCCCAGCAACTCTGAGCAGCTTCCAGCACATATAAAAACATAATAAAAAGTCAAACATTAAAAACTTCCTGATACAGGGTGCCTTTAGATGTATTCTAAAAGTTGTATAGTTCTTTATTTCCTTGACATCTGACTGGAGGGTGTTCCACAGGGAAGGCGCCACTGCCAAGAAAGCCCTTTGCTTCGTTCCCCGTAGCTTCGCTTATTGCAATGAGGGAATCACCAGAAAGACCTTGGAACTGGACCTCAGTGTCTGGGCTGAACAATGAGGGTGGAGATGCTCCTTCTAGTATATTGGACTGAGACCCTTGCTTTTTGAAGGGCCGAAAGCCTTTGCTTTTTGAAGCCATCTTTGCTGTAGCGCCATCTTACCCCAACAGTGTTGTAGAGTACCCACAGATTGTAGCCATGCTGCATAGGTATGAGACAGGAAGCAACCGCTACCAGAATCAGCACCATGGACAGCTCCTACAGGAAGGAGCAGCAAATACTGGGATGAGACTGCACATTGTTAATTACGTACACTTACCACTAATAAGATCCTAAATGGAAAGACAGAATAAATATATAGGTCTGACACCTGGACATTACTTCATAAATGCATTCTTTTTGTACCAACTGTTAGCTGAGTTCTCTGGGTGGTTTCCAACCTCATTAAAATTAGAAACAAAGAAAAATATTAAATCTAAACAACACAAATAGTCATAATGTAGACACCGCCTGGAGACTTTCTCTAGGGAGAACATTTCATGAAGGGGGCTCCACCTTTTAAAAAGCCCTTTCTCTCATCACTTGCCTCTGAAGGGCCAGTTAGCATAGCAAAGAGCAGGTGGGTACCTATGGGAGTGGGGGAAGGCAATATTATATACCAAACCTTTTCCTTTCCTTTTAATGGACTAGTTCTATTTCACCACAATGCTAAACTGAGCCCTGCTTATTTTCAATTATCAGTAGTCCTTTATTGCTAAGCACCACACCATTAATAGATATGTTACCTATGCAGTACAGATATCAGATGGTATCCTTTATTGTGATTAATTCAAGCTACTCCTCTATCTTGAAGATCTATGACAGAGGAGTCGACCTAATGCCCAAAGGTGCCTACTCTTTGGAATAGATATATGGAGTCCATGCGGCTGAACCATTCTACATTAAAAATGCTTAACTGGTAATCAAAACCACCTACATAGGATAGAATTGGAAGAGATCTTGAAGATAATATTGTCCAACCCCCTGTCAGTGTTCAACTCTCATAGACATATGACTGCATGAGGAAGGTGTGTTGAACTGTAGCTGCCTGAACTGATGCTGGAGTAAATCCTCAAAAATGGTATTCTGAGGGTGTGGGGGAGGTGGAATTAGAATGGATTTGGTTTCGATCTTAAGCATGTTAAGCTTGGTCATGTGACCTGGGAACACAGCATAGAACACTATTTTAAAGTTTTGTTTTACCTCTGCCAGGCTTAAGCAGAGCAGCACTCACTAGCCCCACTGATTAATGGAGTCTGGTTCTGGTGTAAATTTATGCTGGCTTAACTTAAATCAACTTGCTCATTGTGCACAGGATTGCTTCTTTAGTGACTGGCTTTATAGGGAGTGGATTGGACGAAGCACTCCACTCTCACTCACCCCTTTCTTGGTTGCTGCATTGCCTACATTCTTCTTGCTATTCCTGGCTTCTTGAAGAGTGGATTTGACAAAACCCTCTGAGTTCACCTCTCTCTCCATTTCTGCACCGGCTTTTTCATCTCCTTGGTCCATGCTTTCTTGTGTAAGAGTAAGAAAACACACTCACCTGTTGGGGAATAAGAAAGTTATGCTATTTGACTTACCCTATTTCCCAGCACTCACCTCCAGATTGAAAACTTGAAGTTCTTCCTTTGAGCCCAAATCATTAAAAGCAACAAAACATCAACAACCTAACCTAACCAAGGGTCATCACCAGTGGTGTAATGGAGGAGGAGGACAGGGGATTGCAGCTCTGGGACTTCTTCAGAGCAGAAGTGTTTGTGTCATCTGGCAAATGCACCAGGATAACTGATGAAACCTCCTTGCTTTGTCAAGTAAATGAGGTGAAGTTTGTGATGGATATCTTAGAGAAAATCGATACATAGAAAATAATCAAGTGGATGCAGAGTACTTTGATAAGGTTTCGTCTTCAGATAGCACTCTACATTTTAGCACTTCTTTGCAAGCTTGTTTACATTTATAATGAAAAACTAAAATTTGCACTTTTTGTGGTGGAATGTATTTTGAATGAGCTTAGTGAGTTGTAGAAGCTGAATATCCATTGGAGTGCTATCACACAGCTCTTAATAAATTGAGTACTGCTACCTAAATTTTTGGAATCTCCTTGGGGACATGAGTATGGATCTGCCATGATGAGCATCTGCGCTTCAAAATTTACCACTATACTGGTCATCACCAAATCACTAGTATTGACCATGGCAGAGAACTTCTTTAGTCCTTGAACATTTGGCTCCTTCAACATATACAGTTGTACCTTGGAAGTTGAACAGAAGTCCGTTCAACTTCCAAAACATTCCTTTGAAAACCAAGGTATGACTGTATTGACATGATCTCACACAGAAGCTGGAGAAATTACAAGAGCTGCCCATGTCATTGATTGTATAAACAACAAGGTACAGATGGAATCTCTCTATGGGCAGCCTCCCCACCCAATGCAGAGTATTCACCATGGAAGGATTCAAGGACAAACAAGCAAGAATCCACAAATGTGTATGCACCAACATCACCAACCCACACTGCCTGCTATGTGCAGAAAGCAAGACAACTACTTCCTTGGGTCAAATAAGGCCACAGCTTTATTGATTATTGACGTAAGAGGTTTGGCATGGGAATTGGATATAACCATTTTCATCCAGCCTACCTGCTGGATGTGTTGATTATTGGAGTCAACCCTAAAGTGGTGATGTCCTATGACTTATATCAAGTAGGAGCATCCCCGTTGGATCACCATGTTGAGGACTGCCTCGCCTGGGTGTCTATATAGAAGCAGTTCTTCCTGGTTCCATTTATCAGGATACCCCTTACCCTTTGCAGGGACAGGCAGAAGATACAGCCTCCCATCAACCATGACTAAGGCTTACCCAATGCTTAAGCCACTAAAGTTTTGATGATTGCTATGAGGTAGGTAAAACCCACTAGACAAGGCTAATTGGTCCAAGGGGAGATTCCTGCCCAGCCCTAAATATGGCGGTCAACAATGTCCACAACAAGATCAAATGCACCACAATAACGACAACAACATAAAGTGTGTGTGTGAGTGAGTGAGAGATCCGACAAGGAAACTGTGTGCAGGAGCAAGGGTAGGCCATTTTAAATACTGGACAAGTGAACCCAAGTGAAACTTGCTGGCCTCAGTTGGTCCCAGGAAGAGTCCACCCCCCAGGCCTGCCTGCAATAGGCCAATTCAGCAGGCACACCTAGAATCTGACCTCCTAGCTAGCATGGAGGACCAACTGGCTCCTCAATGGCCATGAGACGCCCACATGTAGACACTCCATGCTGGATCACACCAGGCAGGGTTCTGCAGGCCCGCAAGGCCACCATACCAATGGTTGGGTTAGTGGAATTAGGTGCACAAATGTTGCCACCTGCTGCTGCCCAATATGTAGAGAAGAAACAGACAAAACAAATACTTCTTACCACAGTCGTCCCAGACTGATGAGGAGGGAGGAACAGAGTCAATTCCTATTTAAAAAAATAATAATTAAGCACTCAGAACTCTATTGGTGTTGCGAGAGCCAACCAGGGGGATGGATGTCAGAAGGTTCCAATAAGCTGTTGACAGTTGGGAGCTGAGATGACCCAAGCTTTCTCCTGACAAAGGAGACTGCTCTATGGTTGTATTCTAACAATAATTTAACTTGGAACAGTTGCTGGGGCGATAGAACTAGAATTCTGTTTCCTGCTGAATCAGAAAAAAAGTCAATTGTTGTTGTTGTTTTGTAGGCACTAGTAGGATGGTTCTGTTCAGATCTTCTGGCTTCTGGTGTTATGATTGCAATGGTTGTAGATAAAATGAAGGGGGAAAAAGAGTTTCCCAGCTCTTTCCTCTCCTCCTTTGGTATTACTGGTTTATTTTGGGCTGTTCTGTATTAACGTAGCTCTTCCCCAGGCCTATAGGACCCCCCATTACTGTTGTGATTCAACTTACATGTCCCTGCCTTCTCTAAGTGGTAGGCTGAGTCCATCATTATCTGGACTGGAGGGAAGAACATTCATAGTCACCCCCCCCCCAAAAAAAAAGCTGTGGAGCTGTGGTTTACCCCACAGGTCTAATTTCCAGCACCCTTAAGAAACCACAGTTCCCCAGATTCTTTGGGCTCTTTTGGAGGGGTGTCTTTAAAGTGATGGATCATTTTCTCTCCTCACACTAAGAAGAAGAAGTGTTTGGATTTGATATCCCACTTTATCACTATCCGAAGGAGTCTCAAAGCGGCTAATATTCTCCCTTCCCTTCCTCCCCCACAACAAACACTCTGTGAGGTGAGTGGGGCTGAGAGACTTCAGAGAAGTGTGACTGGCCCAAGGTCACCCAGCAGCTGCATGTGGAGGAGTGAGGAAGTGAACCCGGTTCCCCAGATTACGAGTCTATCACACTTAACCAGTACACCACACTGGCTCTCACTAGGAATTTATGCATATGCTTCAGTCTGAACCACTATTCTTTCACACTTTCACCTGACATTTCCTGTTATTCTGCTACTGGTTTACTTTACACGTCTGTGTTCTGCTTTATCATCTACCGATGCAGAAACATTCATTTATTTGTCTTTCACATAGCACAAAATAGGCACACATATCCACCATCAGATATTGTCAACAGGAGGAGAACATTTGGGTGAAATTCTCGTAGAGATTTTCCTACAGTTTCCTTGACTTTGAAATGGCTAAATACATTTGCAAGTGCTCTTTCATTCTACAAAATATCTCACCAGTGGTTTGCACTATGTAGCCTTCCCAGTTTGCCCATGCTTGAATTGCTTGTAACTCCCAGGGGAAGACATCATGAGGTAACTGCCATGTTGTCTTCTCATATCAGAAAGCTTGGGTTGAACAGCAACCATAAGGTATGCTAAAAAAAAAAGAAAACCTAACACCCACAGAAATTCTGGATAAATACTTAAGTGCCATGAGAATGGAAGAGAAAAAATAGCACTCTTTTTCATAGAAGAAGAAAACTCTGGAGAAATTGGAGGACATCTTTCAAAACACAAGGCATGGCATGGGTTCCTTTTGTGGGAGGGGACCCAAGGGCCCCCAAAATGTGATAGTACAATTAGAAGGAACTTATAGTAGCCTATTGGGATGCGGGTGGCGCTGTGGGTTAAACCACAGAGCCTAGGACTTGCCGATCAGAAGGTCGGAGGTTCGAATCCCCGTGATGGGGTGAGCTCGGGTTGCTCGGTCCCTGCTCCTGCCAACCCAGCAGTTCGAAAGCACATCAAAGTGCAAGTAGATAAATAGGTACCGCTCCAGCGGGAAGGTAAATGGCGTTTCTGTGCGCTGCTCTAGTTCACCAGAAGTGGCTTAGTCATGCTGGCCACATGACTCGGAAGCTGTACGCCGGCTCCTCAGCCAATAAAGCGAGATGAGCACCGCAACCTCAGAGTCAGTCACGACTGGACCTAATGGTTGTGGTCCCTTTACCTTTACATATATGGTTTAGCTAGAGTCCATAAATGGTTTTAAAATGTTCTCAACATTTCAGCAGTTGTGGTATGTGGGAATGGCTGCATGTGCATGGCACAATATTTCAGTGTTCTTGTGTATCTCTGTACAGCTATGCTCATGGGGGACTTCCATGTCTGACTTCTAGATACCCAGTTAAACATGAAAGAATGATGACACCAACACACATTTATGAAATCATTTCCAACAGAGAGAATGATTTACCAGGGATAAGTAACCTGCGTCCCCCTAGCTAAACCATATATTGGCCTCTAAATATGGAAAGGAATGCAAAATGAGGGGGAAATCACAGCTCAGGACATAATATGCATACAGGAACTAGTGTTGTTATCATTGTTCTCTGTTCTTAATGAGAATTTGAAGCATAAGGACTTGATCAAAATATTATAAGAAGAATTAAGGTGGGCATTTCTAAATACTGGGATGATACAAAAGGGGATGAATCAAAAGAGGGTGGATTGAGGGATCCAGTGATGGATCGAAAGAGCTTGACAAATAACTTTTCTTTAGTGGAGTAACATGGGCACAAGCATAGAGAACAAAACACAAAAGATGACTTAGAAAAGTCAGGTGTATTTGTGACAATATGGCTTCCATTTATTGAATAAGCAAATACTGATACATCTCTGCCCAGATCCCCTTCTTCTCAATCAAAATGCAGGAATAATGCCTTGGAAGAGGCAATCCTATCAATACAGATTTTCAATTAGTATTTCAAAGAAATCCATCGCAGCATAAGAACTGAACTATTCTCAAAAGAGCTACATAGTTTTAAATGTGAAATGTTCAATGGTCCATAAGATATAGTATTTGAATACAGCACTTTCAGGTGTGTTCCTGAGATTATACTGCAATTCTAACGACGACACTGGAAGATCAGTCATTATTATCCCCATGAAGGAAGTTAAGGCAGAGGTCAGGGTGGGGAGGCTGAGTGAACATTAAGGCCACCTAGTATTATTCAGGTATAGCTCGATGAGATCTGAATGGGTGCCTTCCTTATCCATCGCTCACTCATTTTGCCACTATTCTATCTCACTATGCTTGCTTTCTCACACAAGTAATTAATCCACATTAAACGATTGTGAGCGTACGATTCTAAACCAGTCTCCTTTGTACACAATGATTATGCATCATCTTGGTTCTCAACTGTCAACAGTTTCTTCTAGAACCTTCCAACATCCTCCCCCAATTGGCTCCCGCAGCACTGCTAAGAGTTCCATTTGCCTTATTTCAAAAGAATTTAGGGTGTGGCTCAATTATTATTCAACTCGCTGGTAATAGAAAACAACAGTAAGTTTGAGTGTTTTTTGCCTGCTTGCTCTCAAATATTTCTATCAAAACTCCCCTGCAGAGGTTGGGGTGACTACCACTAGACAGATTTCAACTCTGCCCATTTCTGCGGGTCTTTATATTTTGAAGCCTGCCCAAAGAGGTCTGGATGTAAGATATGACCAGACTAGGTGTATGTCAGGGACTGGGCAGTGGAGGAATGGTGGAGACTGCCTCCTCATCCTGACCCTTTCAGGGAGTAGGAACATGAAGAGTGTATAGATTTACAACAGGGGTTTGAGGGAGGTCGCAGCTCAAAGGCAGATGAGGGAGAAAGCTGTGAAATCATAGGAGAGCTGGAACAACACCCAACTGGCATGTTGTCATTAGAAAGCATTCCATACCCTCCATCTCCCAGAACCTGGCGAGCCTTAAAAGTAGGAGAGCAAAGAGCTCAAAGACCGAGATCATGTAGCAGCACCTGTAGAAGTAACAAATGAGGAAGTGGGAGAGATGGGGTCAACGCCATTATCCAAGATGCTGGGTTTTACAGCTTTTCTCTGTAAAGATTGAAATAAAAAAGGATGGTAAGAAACTTTTCCTTGTCTTTATGCTTTCCTGGGCCACCAGCTGGGAGCTGCGGACAGCATCCTGACAGTATAGCTTCATTATACATGGGGGAGAGGCTTTGGGTGGAAGCTATTTAAACCTACCCTGCCCACTTTCTGAACACTTTGCATTCTGGACCATTTATTGGTGTTTCCTGTTTTTGTCCCCCTCCCCCCAGCAGGCAGAGGAGTATGTCTGCCATGGATTCAGCATGGTTTCTATGTCCCCCCATTTTCATTTCTGCTTGGTATTTTGGACTTGCCATTTGTTAATTTGGGGTTTTCTATGATATTTAAGGTTTCTAGGATGGCATACCCTCCAACTTCTTGGGTCCCAAAATAGCTGTTAAGGAGTGTGCCATCCCATTTGGTGAGATGTTCAACTCTTTGAGAATGCATATCCAAGATAAGAAGAAAATGATCTAGAGGAGAGAATGCATAAAGGCCTTTCTTCACCCAGGTCTTTGGCTAATTAAACAATCTACGGACATAATCAAGAACACTGCCAATAGCAGAAGATGATCTCTCTACAGCTCCGGGCTTTATTGAAATGTTCAAATAATCAGTGTTCAAGGACCAAAGCAATTTCTTCCCACGATATTTAAACTAACAAAAGATGTGGTGATGGCCACTGGGGTAGTGGCAAATCAGTGTGGGAGACCCCCATAACCACCCTCCTAGGCATGTCCAAAAATGTAGGCTTCTCCACTTCCCTTCCACTATACCATTGAGAGAGGAGGGTCTGGGGATTAGGAAGTTCATGGAGGAGACCAGGTCTATCAGTGACTGCTAGCCTTAATCCATAAATGGAAAAACTTTAGAGCAGGGAAATTTTGCAAGACACAAACAAAAACAGAGCCGGTCTTATACTTCCATGCCTTGATTGTAACCTTTGTGCAGATATCTCGCAGGGTGCTGCTGGAATTGCAATGCTGTACTTAAGTAAGTTGAAATAGTTACTTATGTTCTCTCAACAGAACTCTCTTATTCTCTGATAGGTCAGCCATTTTCCCCGACTCTAAAAAAGAAACCATGAAGAAAAAGCAGGAGGCATCCAAAGCGTCAAAAAAGCCCAAAACACCCAAAGCACACAAAGCACACAAAACACCCAAAGCACCCAATGAACCCAGTGCACCCAGTGAACCTAGTGAACCCAATGAATCCAAAGAACCCAGTGAACTCAGTGAACTCAGTACACCCATTGCACCCATTGCACCAACCAGTCGTGAGGTGAGCTTGAAGAATCTGTGGAATCCACTGAGTTTATAAAAACTGAAAACCCGTGTTGTTATGTAATTGTTTCCCAAGGTTCAGACAGGGATGTAAACCAATTGTACGATATAGCATACAGTACTTTGGGTGGCATTCAGACTTCTGGAGCAATCCAAAACCAAGCAGAACAGCAGTAGGGCAAGATGAAGCTGCCTAGTTCCTCCATCAATGCTGGCTGGATCAGAAGGCTGGGGGAAGGAAAAAGCCTGCTCTACGTTACCCCACCCTCAGGGCCGGATTTAGATTCAGTGAAGCCCTAAGCTACTGAAGGTAATGGGGCCCTTTATATGTCCAGCTGTCCTTTGTCAACAACAAACTGTTGCTGTTTTTTGTGTTGAATATATGCTATATGGTAATTTATGGACCTAATATGTATCTAAAGCCATTTGCACATAACAAAATATGTATTTTATCCAAGTAATTGTTGAACTGAAATACAATTAAGCAGAAATATAATTATAATATTTATATATAGTATTATAGTAGTAAGTGAGGGTAATAGGGAACTGTACAGTGGTGCCTTGCAAGACGAAATTAATTCGTTCCGCGAGTCTCTTCGTCTAGCGGTTTTTTCATCTTGCGAAGCAACCCTATTAGCGTCTTAGCGGATTAGCGCTATTAGCGGATTAGCGGCAATTAGCGACTATTAAAGGCTTAAGGGATTAGCGGATTAGCTGCTAAAAGGCTATTAGCGGCTTAGAAAAAGGGGGTGGGGAGCGGGAAAAAATCTCAAGACTCGCAAGACATTTTCGTCTTGCGAAGCAAGCCCATAGGGAAATTCATTCTGCAAAGTGCATCGAAAAACGGAAAACCCTTTCGTCTAGCGGGTTTTCCGTCTTGCGAGGCATTCGTCTTGCGGGGTACCACTGTACTAGTGAATAATAATATAGGCCTACTAAAGTAATTTTTCTAAAGTAATTTTATAATGGGATCAAAATAAATAAATTATGTATTACATGAAATCAATCAGTAGGCATAAGACTCATACCCTTAGTTTATGCTGCCTGATCATCAGTCTACAAGCACTCTTTAATATTAGATAACAGGTACAACAGCTTGATCTACATTCAACTGTGCTGCACTGCAGTCTGCAGCTGCATACTACCTGTTGCCATGCGACCAGACCCTGCAGAATGTAGGCACCCTATATATAGACATGAGCAAACTGGTGATATTTTAGGGAGCAGGCTAGCAGGCGGGGCTCATTACTTACATCATAGGAGCTTACACAACACAAAACACTGTTGCTGTATGTAGGTTTTGTTTTATTTGTTTTCCCCCACCCCCTTATATTTTGGAAATGTACATCCAGTTGTTTTTCCCTTTACATTGTTTTGGGGGGCCCCAAGAGAGTGGGGCCCTAAGCTATAGCTTGTTTAGCTTATACATAAATCTGGCACTGCCCACCCTGGAGATAACTTGGCAGGTGGGAATAGATGAGGCCAGATGCCACGAAGCAACAGCAGTAGGGCCAGCATGGGATTCAGTGGATGCTGAACCATCTCATCCCCCTTCTCACCTACACTCAGCAAGGATCCCACCAATTTTGCTTCCACCTGGCCACAGTGAATGGAACAGAAAGCTGTGCAGCAGCAGGGCGAGGCTTGCAGATAGCCATTCTGGGGTATGGGGGTGGAGGGAGATGTGAGCTCCATCTGTTTCTCCACCATGGAGGACCTTGCAAGGTTGGGTTGTAGCCTTCCTCATGCTTAGAGTAATCCGATGGATAGACTGCAAGTATAACCAAACTTTGATTCAGTTTACTATATTTAAAAGATCCTTGAGAGATAAAGGTGGTCTATAAATGTAATAAACACAAATAAATAAAATAAAATAAAATAGTAGATAATAACCATCATGACTAGCAGGAGATGGTGTGGCAATGATGATCATGTTCAGCTGGAGTAGCCAAAGTATACAAATGTTGCCATTATAAAATAATGTCTTAATGTTTCACTCTATCTTTCAGTCTACAAATGTTTTAGTGATAACTGTAGTTAATCAACGGTTACTTAATATAAGTATTCTGCCCTGTACATTCTCATCATGTATCTTCTTCTTCTTCTTCTTCTTCTTCTTCTTCTTCTTCTTCTTCTTCTTCTTCTTCTTCTTCTTCTTCTTCTTCTTCCTGCAGGATGTCACAATGAGGCTTATTTGGATTTCAATGGCTGCCTGCTTAATTAGTGTACAATATGGATACAATATGTGGTTACTCTACACCCCTTTTGTGGTAAGATAGCCCTGCGTTTCACGTGGCTTCTTAAAGCAGGGGTTATTGTTGGCCTGGGAGACCTTTTCTCTGTTGAGCATCACATTTCTTCTGGGATACATTGACAGGGAACATAGACTGGCACATGTGTAGCCAGATCCCAAAGTAGGTAGGACACTGCTGCAAATCTCTCTCTCTCTCTCTCTCTCTCTCTCTCTCTCTCTCTCTCTCTCACACACACACACACACACACACACACAGAGAGAGAGAGAGAGAGAGAGAGACTCATACACGCTTCCTTCTTGTTTTCCAAAAAGAAAAGAGAGGGGATAGTCATAGTCAATTTCCCAATGCATCCTGTCTTAAAAGCCAGTATATGACAAGCTACTGCTCAGTAAATAAAAGTAGAATATAGAAGGCAAAAAGGAGAGTGCTCCTTGCTCTTTGAGTCTAGATATTTAAAAAAAGGGACATATTTTCCTATTTTCACATGTGAAAGTGTGGACAAAACTTTTGTGATATCTCCTAGCAGGGGTGTCAACTTGAATACAATATGGTGTGGCAGGTAAGTCCCAACCCACATAATTGATCACAAGATGCAGTGCACACACACTGTTTGAATGGCAATGCCTATTAACTTGGGGAGGGGGTGCTGGCCCCCTCAAATAGTCTATGGGAGGAGGGAAAGGGAACTCAGCCCCAGGGAGTTGACCCCATGCCTCCTAGTTCTCAATGTGAGTGGGAGAGACATGCACACACTTTCTCTGGGCATCCCAGAATTGCCTGCAGATCATTGGCCATCCTTCAGTTGGTCCCAGGCTCTCGCATTCTGCTGCCACATGATCTCATGCCACATGAGCAGTCCTAATCTCAAGCATTTGTTGTGCTTCTCCCTCAGCTCCTACATGACTTGTTCAACATAACAACCTTTGAAGAGATGGAAGATCCAGGTTCTCAGATGTATATTGTGGCTATCACCATTGCTTTATTTCCACTTGGAGCCATTTTTGGGACCATTCCTATTGGTTTTCTGGCCAATAGATTTGGCAGGTATCGAGATGAATTTGTGACTGCTGAACGACAAGGAGAGGGAGTGGCAGGGAGAGACACAGTGAGATCCATTTAGGTCCATGGAATCATACCTGAAAACCTTTTGTCAGCTGATAAAGCTTTGTTTGAAGGTAGTCAGAACACGCCTACCAATTGCAAGATAATCCCACCAATGCGGTTTTGATCAATTTGGTTCTTAAGACATCATCTAACATACACCAGCAGATTTTCTAATATAGAGTTGAGAAGGAACCCAGACATTAGTGGTAGAACACATGTTTACATTCAGAAGATCCCATTTTCTCTCATCATTATCCCTCAATTAAGATATTTTATCTTGCACAGCAGAAGGTTTCTAGCTCTGGTGGAAACGTATGAGCAATGCCTCCTGATATTTATTAAGATAAAGAAAGTGTGTGAGTAATTTTACAGTGCTTGGGTGTAGAAGTTTCAGGGCCTTCCATGAGTCCTTGTTTCCTCCTATTACTAGCAAACCCAGAACAAATTATCTATAAAAGGATTAGGAGATTCCTGTATTTCTATAGCTCCTCTCCCCCCTTTGCTGCTTTGATGGTAACATATATTGGCATCTTCCCACCTCACCGCCCCCTTTCACTGTCTTTTCAGGAGAGGAGCTATGAAGATAACGACCTTTTTGAGTCTGATCCCTCCTGTCCTATTGGCTGTTGGTGATACCGTAGATATCCATGAATTCACAATTGCTGTACGTTTCTACACTGGGATATGCACAGGTGAGTCAAGGTCCCAGGTTTAGTAGTTTGGCGTAGAATTCATGTTGTTAGTTTGAGCCGAGCAGAGACACTGAGCAATAGTTCGTTTCCACAACAGAGGGAGGGTGGGCTGCCAGAGAACCAAGTAAAGCAGTATCAGTGTGTCTCATTTTCACAAACATCTCCCTAATTGACTTTGGAAACCAGTGTTGTGGCTCAGATAGGCCACCAAGGACGGAGAAACTGGTAGAGGTGGCATTGAAACACTATAGGACTGTGAGTTGGAAAATGGATTTTTGTAAAATACCAAAAGAGGAATCGCTGTGCAGAATTATTATTATTTAAATATAAGTATGTGATGTCCCAAGGCCTTGGGTTAATTGGTATACTAATTATTGTACCAACAAACAAACCACCATGGAGGTTGTTTGACCGTAGTTTCCATCCATCGCAGCCAATAGCTATTCCATGGCAACTAGACAGCGAATTGTACATGAATTGTAGTCCACTACTATCAGTTTGGCTTGTCCTGCTACCTTAATAGTGGCCAACACTATTGGTTTGAATTAAACGATTTAATGTCATTTCTCAGAGATATACAGGCTCTGGGCAAGTTCCAACAAAAGAGTATTCCCAAGTTGAGAGGCAGCTACTGAGAACACCAGTCCGTATGCCCTTGTGGGGGCCGGTTTGGTTCAGAGCTACACGTGGATGGCGTTGCCATATCTATGGTGTGAGATGTGAAATGTCGGTGACATTTTGCAGAATTCTACAAAAGAACAGCTTGGCAACATGAGATATGACTTGCACGGCCTACTGGAGCCTCAGGGTTGTTCATACATTTTGCACATATCACATGTTCATTGTGATTTGTCTGCTTATTTATCAACTAACCAGGACTAATCTCCGTTGTTGTTCCTCTGTATCTTGGAGAGATCGCCCCTGGAAGCGTGAGGGGAGCTATCGTCATGATGCCCCAGCTATTTTATGCTTTGGGCATCCTTGTGGCTCAGCTAATTGTTTTTGAAGAATTATTTAAGATGCGAGAAGGTAATTAAGACAAATTAATCCTTTGGCTTATACGAGATCAGATGCATGGCCACAGTTTCTCCACATTGTCGTCACTCTATCTTATTGCACAGGTTACGTGGTTGTGATGGGCATTTCTGGTCTCATGCCAATTTTTCAGATCATACTACTACCCTTCATTCCTGAAAGTCCGAGGTATCTGTTCATTCAGATGAAGAATGCAGAGAGTGCAAGGGAAGGTACAATACCCTGATTTGTATTGAGATTTCTGGGTGTGAGCATCATACATAGCCACGAGAACCCATCAGGCTGAAGAGTTGTTTTTTTCCAAGTCGATGGAGTTGCAAACAGATTTTTTTCTGGAAGCAGGTGACATGGAAATGAATGCTAACCTTCTGCTAGATATCCAGAAGAGACCTTTAAGTTGTGGGAAGGGTCACATAAATTGTGGAAATTATCACTTAAATAAATGCCTGGAAGTGGAATAAAGTACTGTCTGAATGCAGCCGAATGTGCAAAATGATTGCTGACTCCTCCCCACTACTGCCTTTTGGGTTCCCCCACTCTCCAAGTTTTAGTTTCATTTGTATGTGACTTCCATTTTCTGAAAAAAAAAGTCCTTTTTTTGCTTTGAATAGCTTCCTTAACTCTGTTCATTCACCACAGCGGCATCCCCTTGGCCCTGTTAGATATTATTACCAATAAGTGTTGTATGTTCATCTATACTGACCATTTTAAATAACTTCCAGACATTCTAAAGAGATTTGACCCTCTGGACTTCCCTTTTCCCGCTTCCTTCTTAACAATATCCTCATTCTTCTGAGACTCTTATTCTACTGAATTCAAATACTTTCTGCCTCTGTTCCCACACAGTACTGAAGGTGCTGAGAGGCAAGGATGATGTGGAGAATGAAATAGACGAACTCCGTCAGGAGGACCTCTTTGAGAAAGCAGAAAAGAACATGACTGCTGTTAAACTGCTATCATCCCCAAACCTGAGATTTCAGGTCATCGCCACAGTTCTCTTGACGAGTGGTGCACAGCTTGACGGCATTGGTGCGGTAAGTAAGGCAATGCCCACCCCCCCAAAAAAAATGTTTGGAGGTGGAGCCAGATAAATGAGGGCTCATAATGTTTAATGGCTGTGGCACCACTTATCACTGCTTGTCTCTAGGCACAGCAGATTATTTCTACTCAGTGAACTACTCTGTGGGTTTTGTTGGGACTTCAATGTCCATCAGTCATAGCTAGGAGCTGCTGTCCAATAGCACCTGGAGAACCACAAGTTCTCCATCCATGCACAAGTTATAGTCAGGCTCTAGGGGAAATATGGTATTGACTGGGAGTAAAGGTTTGACTGCTACAGAGCACTAAGATCAGTTTGGTTTAAACTTGAATCATGCAGTGGAAAAGATTATCACTGGGCTTTCTGAAATTTTGAGTGTACTACATTATTTGTGTGCCAAGACTCCATGACCTTGCAGTTCCTTAAGGGTGATTAATCAGACAAGACAACAGCATAGGGTTTTATGGGATCAAATAGGCCACAACTTTTACTGGTTACAGATGTGGTTTGACATAGGCATTGGGTGAAACCAAACTATATCATATTATATCATGCCAGCCCAACTGCTGGGAGTGCATCCACCATTAGGGGAAGACCTATGACCTACATCAAACAGGGGTATCCCCCTCCCCAAGTTTGGTATCCCCCCCCAAGTGTGGAGGAGTAGGAGTGGTATGGCCCTAGACCTCATCTGGGCTTCAGACAGAAGCCACTCCACCTCTGCTTACCCAGAGTTCTCCTTAGCATTTACAGTTGGGGCTGAGACAAGCTTCAACCCTTATAAGCATCAACCATTCACTGTAAGCAGTAACTGAGCTCTAAGTAGACCAAGAGCTGTATATGCCAACCTTCTATGATGGGATGTTGGAAAACCTGCCCCCTTGGGAGAGGCTGGCCCCTCTCCCAGGCTCCCGGGGTTTGTTTGCCGGTGATCTACCCTGACTGACATCCCCGCAGTCCAGGGAGATCTTGATAGGCGACATCTCCCTGCGTAGAAGATGCACACCCCCTTCTTCCTTGCATACCAGCAGGAGAAAGAAGATAGTCAGAAAGTCTATTACATCTCGTTTATTTCTGACTGTACAAAAGAACAAAAAAAATGTCCGTTCTCTCAGACTCCACCAAGCAACAGACTGAGACTTCCTTTACACAAGCAACAGGAAGGTCTCATATTACACTGAGAACAAATCCCTGTGAATCTTGTGAACTGCCGTGTACATCCTGTCCCACGGTCAGGCACATCATGTGATGTAAACATCGAGCTGCTTGTTTGCAGCTGCGTAGTACTCATATTCCAACATGGGAATCATGCAAATTCAGTTCAGTCTGTTTGATTGAAGGAAACTCAACATGATGATTCCATGTAACATATTTCTCTTAATTAACATTCCTTGGTGAGGGTAGTTCAGGGGGAACAATCCAAGAACATCCCATTAAGCCCTTTTTGCAAAGGAAGGAAACCAAGAGTCTCTACTGCTAGCAGGTGCTGTTTAATTTCCCAACTATTACAATTTCTATTTTTGTAGGGGGTTTTTTAAATTATTTTTTCACTCCTCTAACATGTAAACAAACTGGAAGTAGACACAAGTTCATCCCATGACTTGTGAATTGTCCTTTAAACTCTGAGAAAGATTCTGGAAGTAGAGGTGGAAGGCAAGCTGATGTGTGCTCCACATCTTACATATCCCTTCCTTGTGACTCAATAATATTAAATCTGGTGTGGGCAAAGAAAATGGTGGATCTGAGTCACAGGAGTTGTTAAAGAATCCTGGCAATCTGGGAGACAATGCTAAAGTAAACACATTCACTGTGTGTGTTCCACATTCACTGAGGAAGTGAACATCTAGATTAAGGGCAGGTGAAACACAAGGTTAAATGCAGGTCATAAGAGCCCAAGAAGCAGACCAGTGAAATAATAGAATAATGAGATCAAATAATTGTAGAGTTGGGGATGAACCCGAAGGCATCCAGTCCAGCCCCCTGCAATGCAGGAATCTCAACTAAAGCATCCATGGCTGATGGCCATCCAACCTCTGCTTAAAAACAACCAAGGAAGGAAAGCCCACAAGCTCCCAAAGGGAGACCATTCCATTGTTGAAGAGCTGGCGTAGTCACATAAGGTTTTGAGGTTGAACGGGCAAAGATCAAACAAACGTACTGTAGCTTTCTCTGGCTGGTGGGAACTGAGACAAGCCCTATTTGGAAACCTAATAGCATTGTGAAAGCCAATTAGGAGATCTATGAACGTGGCAGCCAGACTGGTGACTGGGAGTGGCCCCCGAGACCATATTACACCCGTCCTTAAAGACCTACATTGGCTCCCAGTACGTTTCCAAGCACAATTCAAAGTGTTGGTGCTGCCTTTTAAAGCCCTAAACAGCCTTGGCCCAGTATACCTGAAGGAGCATCTCCACCCCCATCGTTCAGCCTGAACACTGAGGTGCAGAGCCAAGCAACTTCTGGCGGTTCCCTCCCTGCAAGAAGTGAGGTTACAGGGAACCAGGCAGAAGGCCTTCTCAGTAGTGGTGCCCACCCTGTGGAATGCCCTCCCATCAGATGTCAAGGAAATAAACAACTATACAACATTTAGAAGACATCTGGATGCAGTCTCCTTTAGGGAAGTTTTTAATGTTTGATATTTTATTCTGGTTTTAATCTGGTTTAGACCACAGCGCCACCCGCGTCCCTTACCATATATATACCACTGGTATATTTCTTTGGTTTTAACTTGGTTGTATTATGGATTTTAATATGGTGGTAAGCCATTCCAAGGCCCAAGTTAATGGTTGGTATGCTGATAATTTAATAATATGCTGGATCAGGCTGGTGGCCTACCAGAGAGTCAGTGTGGTGTAGTGGTTAAGAGCGGTAGCCTTGTAATCTGGTGAACTGGGTTCGCTTCCCCGCTCCTCCACATGCAGCTGCTGGGTGACCTTGGGCTAGTCACACTTCTTGAAGTCTCTCAGCCCCACTCACCTCACAGAGTGTTTGCTGTGGGGGAGGAAGGGAAAGGAAAGGAAAGGAGTAGGGAAAGGTTGACCAAGACTAGACTACTGATGATTTTTTTCTGATTTCAGGTGCACTATTTTGTAGATGTAATCTGGATGTCTGCAGGGGGGCAAGAAAAAATGCTCCGGTACCTTCGTATAGTATTAATTGCTGCTGGCTTAATCGCAGTCTTGATCACGGTAAGCCTTTTCCACTTCTTTGTCTCTTTCCTTTTGAATCTTAAAACTCACTGTTATTCAAAGGAAATAAATTTAAGTTTCACAGTCTCCCCCCGTCCACAACAGCCCCATGAAAAATAAAAAAAAATTAAATTATAGTATTATGAGCGTTCACTGAGCATTCTTTGTCAGAGAACCATAGTTATTTACACACAGTACCTGTATTCTAGTATGCATTGGAAGTCATCCAAAGGGGTGAAAAACCAGCTTGAACATTTTTTGTTTGCTTGTTTGTCTGTTTTTGCATCAAAAATAATTTTGCTTATTTGTTTCTTTCATTTTGGATGATACATTCCTATTCACTAAGTGAAACACTTGTTTTCATTCCATTAGTGAATTTATGTGGAGGGATAATAAGATAAAAAGTATCCAGACAATTGAATTTCAAATCTAGACTAACTAGAAATACCCTATAAGCTGCAATTCTAAACAACAGGGGAAACCAATCTGTTGTTCTTCAGATACCGCAACTTTTTGAACAACTGAACCTTATTACTTAATTTATTTATTACTGACTTACTGAGCTTTCTCTAAACCTTTTCCTCATCCTGCTGGCTGGAGCTGATGGGAGTCCTTAAGATTTAGAGAGTACCATGTTGGCTAAATGTGCAAACTCAAAGGCACACCATGCTTCATGTTGTTTATATGTGGATTCCTCCATAGTGAAGGGTATCTTCATTCAGATATGACCGAGAACTATCATTCCTTAGGGTCACGTATTTTTAGTAGTTGCTGGTCTCATCAGTCAACCTCACACATGGCAGGAACACAGTTTGAAATCATTTACTACCACTACAAACGATAAACAACATTTTTTAAAAAAATAATAATATTTATTAAATTTTCCACATGTACAAAAAGAAAACTGCAAAAACAAAAAAGTCAAATACAGCAAAGTAGAAAGAGGAAGAAAAAAAGGGAAAAAAGCAAATACCCAAAAATACATAAAAGAAACACCCTCCCCCACCCCACCAACACAAAAATAAGGCAAAAGACAAAAACATTCAAAACAAAACAAAGAAAAATTCCATTTTTCAAATTCCATCTTTCAATGACTTTCTTCCTCGGCCTCCTCCCACCTCCCTTTTTGTATTCCAGTTATTAATCAGATCAGTAAATTCTTTCCATCTTTCACTGCTTACTCACTTATTTACCTTAATCCATTTAAACCTTATTCTCTCATCAGCGTCTTCAAGTAGGTAAGCATCTAAAAAATGAAATTATCCAAACTCCAATTCACTATATAGCAAAAAGAAGAAAAGAAATAACCTTAAATTTTATACTCTTAAATCCTAATATCATATACCCTTATATTCTAATATCTTAAATCTTTATCTTATTTCACTAAAGCCAGATAGCATCATTCCACCATCTCCCAAGGGTTCTTAATCAAACAATGTTATGCTAAATATTACTTAAAAGTTCCCAATTTATCCCACCATCTCTTCCCCCTGGTTTCGGGTTCTGCCAATCCTTTTTACAAATTTTATCAGTCTTTCCTGTCAACGAGTTAATTCCCTCAACCTGGTTCCCTTATGTCCGAGGCTCTCAAATCATCTCCCTGGACTGTCTGCAAGTTCCTTTTCCAGCCTGAAATTGAGTCCCAAAGAGCTTCTTCCCCGACGTCTCCTTTAATCCTGTTCAGCACGCTTGCCCAAACTCCATTTTTCAACTTATAGGCCAAGAAATATTCCAAAGCATACTCCACACTCTCTTTGGGATTGCAGAAATTCATTTTTCCAAACTTTCCCGCAGTGCCACCCTCCAACGTATAACTCATCGATCCTACATCACTCAATCCACGTGGGGCACTGCCTCTCCAAGTCTGCACTTCAACCTCCATAATCTCAAACTTAAATTTATATCCATCAATTTGAGGCTCTGTTACTGGAGCTTCCATATAAAATTTCTCTTGCAGAAACAGAACCGGTTCTGATTGTTCCATCCTCTTCTCCAATGCTCGTCCTTGCGAAGTTGATTCCACTTCTCGAACCGCACCTGTTGATTTACTCCCTTTCTGTGCCAAAATAGATGTATTTTTTTCAGATCAGAGATGCCCTGTTCAAGAATGCTCACTTTCTTTATGACTTGTTCCAGCAGAGCTGTTATTCTATCAGCCATGTTACCAGGCTTGTTTTCCCAGTGTTAACTCTACTCTTCAAGGTCTCAGTCTCTTGTCTGCAGTCTGCAGTCTCCATGGAATTTTCCATCCAGGAATGTAACAGTCACAATTTCTAAACACCTTTCTACAACAGTCTGCAACAGTTTCCTTTAGTTATTTTCCATTCGTGTTTCAGTTACAGTTACAGTTCCGCTCCTTTTTCCTTTCCAAAAACCACAAATCAGTGCCTAAAAATATATCTCTGATCTTTCTTCCATAAAAATATAGTCCATTCCTCCGTTGTTGTTATTTTTTAATTGTAAAAACTTTTTTTTTTTTTGACAGCCCAGGCTTGAGACGGTAGTAAATTAAATCGACTTTTACTGTCCTGCAGGTCAATAGTCCATCAAAAGGATCTCCCCCTCTTCCGCTGCTTCTGAGGGGGGGGGGGTTCAAAGAACTTAGATGATGAAAATTTATACTTCGCAAAGCACTTTTCAAAAGCTCCAGCTTATAGCGGCTTTGCTTTGATCTTTCTACAAAAGGGAAGGTGGGCTTCCTGTTTAAACCTTCACGTTCAAGTGCCAAATTCAAATAATTTTGTAATCCAATTCCATTACTTACGAAGTTTATTTAAGTCCGAATGTCCACAGGAAAGGTCGGCGCTTTCTGGTAACAGCTGTGCGGCTTCACTCCCCGAAATCAGCGATCAATTCGATGTGCCGCGCCACTCACCCCACATCGCTCTGGAGCCCCAAAACTGGGTCTCCCCGCGAGTAGGGGAGGCACAAATGGCACGTGCCAAATCCCAAGCCCACGGTCTTCCTCCGACCGTGGTTTTTTGTGGGTCTCTGCCTCGCCGTGGCGGTCAGACCCTTCTTTCCGGAGAGCGGTCTCCTCCGAAACGGAGGAAATCTGCCATTATCCAGGCGCGCCAACCCGGAAGCCCAAACGATAAACAACATTATACAGCATTACTTCAGCACGAAAACACAACTATCCTGTGTTAGATGCCTACAGAAAACTTTTTATTATTGTTTCAGAAAGCTTTATTTGAAAATTTTGCTGGTTTTATCTGTGCTCTGTTGATCATTATTTTATATTTTTAATGTACACCATTTAGATATTTTAATTTTGATTAAGAATAATAATGTAAATTACATTAAATTCAATACTACAATAATTTCACTTGTGCACTTGATGAGAATTGCTCATAAAAAACGTTCTCCAAGGCAGGATTGTCCTGAGAAGTGTAGGAATAAAATACAACTGGTCCTTTTAAGTATTTGGAGTTTTCCTCTGTTCCTTTTGTCTACTATAGTTTTGCCCCTCGGTCCTGGTTTTGTGATCAGTTTCTACCAGAGTCCAACCCACACAGCATAACACCACTGGCTTTTAAAATTTTATTGGCATTTTTATCCCACCCTTCTTCCAAGGAGCATGGGGCATTCTCATTTTATACTCCAAAAAATCAAGTCTAACACTACTTACTACACACCTCAACTGCTCACATAATAGGAACATTGAAAGATTCTTGTTGGAGACTCTAGATGAGAAAAAGGCCCATCTAGTCCAGAATCCTGTTCTCAGAGGGTGTGAAGTTATGTTGAAAAATATCCCCCAAATGCGTAATTAGGTTACACAGTGGTACGTCCGGTTACAGACGCTTCAGGTAACAGACGTGTCAGGTTACAGACTCCACTAACCCAGAAATAGTACCTCGGGTTAAGAACTTTGCTTCAGGATGAGAACAGAAATTGTGCGGCGGCAGCGGGAGGCCCCATTAGCTAAAGCGGTACCTCAGGTTAAGAACGGACCTCCAGAACGAATTAAGTTCTTAACCAGAGGTACCACTGTACAGCATTAGCTTGCTTACACTGACACTATCAATGAACTCTTACAAAGTTAGTTAGTCAGGACTTGCCTTTTGAGAAGCTACACTGATATATTCATCCATATGCTTCCTAATATTAGCTTTAATAATGCTTTCTACCAGTTTTACAGGAACCAATATGAGCTAACTTATGTTGCATTATACTTTCCTGTATTTCCTTTCCTCCTCTTTATATTCTCTAGATGTGTATTGCTGATTCTAAGGGACATAGGTATCTGCTTCTGATTGGCTTTGCGATGTGCAGCATCGTCTGTGTTCTGTTAACCATGGCCCTGGAAATGGAGGTTTGTAATTGAGAGTTGAGAATCACCAAATGGGCTGTCATTTAGCCCCGTTCTCACTCCCCCTATAATCCATGCTATGGAATAGCAATAAAGTTAATGTGGAAGTTGGCTGTATATGCTGATGGGTACCTCTGTAGAAGGAAAACTGAGTGAAAAGTTACTTCGGTTTATACAATTCATTTGGATTTTGTGCAAAGGCTCGAAGGGAATGGCTGAGAATGGACATAGTCTCCCATCTGCGAAAGTCATATGGATGTTGCAAGAGAACTCAGAGAGACGGAGATCTTGGTGTTCTGCCTCACCTGCTGTTTTCAATTGGCCAGCAATTCTATCCAAAGTGGTTGCCGTCCCATTGATGTTAGAGTCCAACTCCCATCAGGCCTAACTAACATGGAAAGTGGTGAGGGATGATGTGAACTGTAGTCTAGCAACATTGACAACCCCGGCACTAGATAAGGGGCACCTGTTAATATCACATGTACATAACTGAAATGCAACCTACTTTCTCTAACAGGACACCATCGACGAGATGGCATATGTCAACCTATTTTTAGTCCAAGTATTTGTCATAGCACACTCCATTGGGCCAGGTAATTGCTCACATTATGTTCTGATCTCCTTAAATGATCTGCAAGATATTAATTGGATAGAGGAATATTTGAGTTCTATGGTGAAACGTTGATCCATGTCATGAACCCTTTCTTTCCACCAAGGTCCACTTCCAAATGTAATTGTGGTGGCACTGTTCCTTCAGTCGTCACGGGCCTCAGCCTTTGTGATTGCAGGATTTGTGCAGTGGTTTACACATTTTCTTATGATGATGGTGTTCCTTCAGATTGTGGTGAGTGATATTAATAGTCAGCTTGATGCAGGGAGCAAGGTTTGCATCAGTGAACTACATCCATCTCTGTTCCTCACCCTTATCCACCCACCCAGCCCTCGGGTAAAACCCAAGATATGAAGCCATAACCTCAGATGGATGGATTTGTCAGCATTCTTGTCTTGTGCTTTGTTCAATGTGAATGTTAAGGCATCTTGAAGATGTGCATATTTTCTAACAAGGTTCAAACAATCTGAACAATATTCAAATGCCCAGTTGGCCATGAAAACCACTGCTTAGCCTTGAGCAAATTGCTCTTGCTTTCAGGAAAGGAGCCATAGTTTTGTGTGCAGAAAGTCCCAGACCTGATCTCTGGTATCTCCTGGAAAAGACCTCTGTCTAAGGACCTGCTGCCAGGCAGTGTACTGAACTGGTTTGACAAGTTGTCTGACTCCGTACAAAGCAGTTTCATGTGTTCATCTTTGTCTGCTGCCAGGTGGTCTGGGCCTTAACCAGGAACTGCTTTAGCCAAAGGGTCAGAGCTACTGTAGACTGTATGTGCTCAAGCCCACTACAGATATGGAAGGGAAAAGAGTATGTAACTTCAGTTTCTGTCAGTGGCATAGCGTGGGTTGCTGGTGCCCAGGATGGGGCAAGTGTTGCAACTCCCTGAACTGGGCATTGGTCAGTCTCTTTGCTGGCCAGTATCTAATCAAGGGATATAATCAATCTCTCCTTGCAAAGTAGTCCCAACTTGGGAGTAGAGATAAGGCAGAGAAATGCAAAGCCAAGAGCACCGCTGTGTTGCCTTGCCCTCCTGTCTTTGGAAAAAGGTGTTCTGAGCAACAAACGTGGCTCCATCATTGCTTTTCCCCCTTCCTCTTCCTCCCTCCCTCCTTGGTGGGCTCACTAAAACCGCTCTTCCCCCCTCCTTTTGGGTCAGCCCAGGGGTGGGAGATGTGGGGGTATTCCTTCACCAGCAGTGAGGAGAAGAAGATGCTGCTGTCACCACCCTCCATAACCCCAGCCTGGGTGTGGCTTGCCTCCCCGCAGCTCTCGCCTTGAGGTGGGAGCCTGTTGTGGCAGCACCTGGTTGCTCTCCTTCAGAAACTTGTGCCCAGGACCATGTCCCCCCCTGCCCCCACACTATGCCATTGGCTGCTGGGATTGGTAGAATGTGTGAAGCCTCTGAGTTTACTACTCTACATAAGAAATCTTCCAGCCTACTGCACACATCTTAATCCTCTACTTCCAGTGGTTGCGTGGGTTGCACTTCTTATATCATCAAACCTTGTGCTTGTGTACCCTAAGCTCAAAAGAACAGCTGCTGTTGGAGGAAGTAGCAATATACAGTCATCACTTGGTTTCCCTACTCTCTGTAGAAGGGCTCTTTTTGTAGTATCCAGCAGTTCACCACTGAAAACTCCTCTGGTCAAAGCTGAAGGGTTTGGGGATGGCTGTTTGTTGAATGTTGTGGAGGAGAACATCCTTGAGGAGGTGCTCAATCTCATGTATAGGTGAGATGATTACATTTAACAGTGGCTCTGATAGCTCCTCCAAGCAAGACAGGAGCAGCATTTTGGATGGTGGCATGGGCAGTGGCTCGTGGTTCCCCCCTGCAATATCCTCCAGCTTATCCTATGCTAGAAACTCAGACTGAGGATAGAGAATCAGAAGGAGCCTCAATGAAGTGTCAGCAGAGCATCTTGTAGAACACGTGGTTCCCAACCTTTTTTTGGCCATGCCTCACCTAAGCATCTCTAAAATCCTGATTCCCCTCCTTGACATATTACTCTTATTATTCTAAAAGTGAACTCATATTCACATGTTAAAATAGTTAATATCTATTCACTGTTAATAATTCATTCTAAAATCGCCCCCCCCCCCCAAATTCAAATTGCCTCCCTGTCGGGTGTGTGCCCCACGATGGAAACTACGAGTCTAGAAGAACCTTGAGCTCCTGGGTGGGGGGAGGATCCCATAATGGTATGTGTGCGAAATATGGATGAATACAATTCTCTATTATGCTCAAGTCTGTCCTTTTCATTTCCAGGTAAAAATTGGGACCTACAGCTTCCTTATGTTCTTGCCTTTCTGTGGAGGCCTGTTTTTTTATCTCTTCAAGCATTTCCCAGAAACCAAGAATAGGACCTTTGTGGATATTAGAAGAATCATAGCAGTCCAGAAGCTTAGGAAGTCCAACCTTATGAAACTGACAGAAAAGTAGAAACTTGGGAAGCAACCCATGCAGTTTATTTATTAAATTTTGTTTAATAATGATTCAAGAGAGCCCTTCTTGTTATCCTTCACTTGTCTTAGCCCAGTTGACATACTTATAATAGCAGTTTCCCTCCTGGTTTGAAGGCACAGCCTTTATTTTAATGTTAATCCCACCCCCCTGCATATTCAGGCTATTCTGTGAACGTAGGTAGGTTTCAACAAAGCAGCAGATCTAAACCTCACTAGCTACCACCTTTCCAGGTCTTAGTGGCTGTTTGTGAACATTGTGTGAACAATATTCTGGGTGGTCTGAAGCAGATACAGCTCTGGGACAGACTGCAGCTCAATGGCTGCAATTGCAGCTTGGGAATTTGAAAGAGGCTTTGCAAGTCTGATTGGAAACCTGTGAGGAGAGAGAGGGAGATGCTTAACTCATACTGAAGAAGCCTTAAATCAGAGATGAGGAAACAAGTGACCCTCTAGATGTTATTAGACTGAAGGTCCATCATCCTGCGCCAGCAAGGTCAATGGTCATGTATGATGGGAGTTGGGGTCCAACAAGGCTCCCCAATATTGGCTTAGCTCAGGCTTCCCACATATACTAGGTGTGTACATCCACTTTGAATGAAGTCTCAATCTTGAGCTAAATCAGCCTGCTTTGGGCATATTCAGACTGCTTCTAAAGTGAAGCTGCTCTCTTCCTAAGCATTCTGAAGCAAATCAGCCTGATTTCAAAGCTTTCATCCTGCTTCAGAGCTCTGAAGAGCAGTTAGAAGCAATTGTTTCACCTCTGGCAGCAAAATATTTTGAGACGGTCCTGCCTGCTGTCATTGCTGAAAAGCCTGCCCTTTACTCTTGCATTGAAACAGAAACAGTCATTTTGCCACTATGCTATTCTTGCTTTCTCACACCAGTAATTAATCCACAACCTTGATGGCAGAAAGTGAGGAGGGATTAAAGAACCTTTTATTGAGGGTGAAAGAGGAGAGCGCAAAATATGGTCTGAAGCTCAACATCAAAAAAACGAAGAGCATGGCCACTGGTCCCATCACCTCCTGGAAAATATAAGGGGAAGAAATGGAGGCAGTGAGAGATTTTACTTTCTTGGGCTCCATGATTACTGCAGATGGTGACAGCAGCCACAAAATTAAAAGACACCTGCTTCTTGGGAGAAAAGCAATGACAAACCTAGACAGCATCTTAAAAAGTAGAGACATCACCTTGCCAACAAAGGTCCATATAGTAAAAGCTATGGTTTTCCCAGTAGTGATATATGGAAGTGAAAGCTGGACCATAAAGAAGGCTGATCGCCGAAGAATTGATGCTTTTGAATTATGGTGCTGGAGGAGACTCTTGAGAGTCCCATGGACTGCAAGAAGATCAAACTTATCCATTCTTAAGGAAATCAGCCCTGAGTGCTCTCTGGAAGGACAGATTGTGAAGCTGAGGCTCCAATACTTTGGCCACCTCATGAGAAGAGAAGACTCCCTGGAAAAGACCCTGATGTTGGGAAAGATGGAGGGCACAGGGAGAAGTGGACGACAGAGGACGAGATGGTTGGATAGTGTTCTCGAAGCTACCAGCATGAGTTTGACCAAACTGTGGGAGGCAGTGGAAGAAAGAAGTGCCTGGCGTGCTCTGATCCATGGGGTCACGAAGAGTCGGACACGACTAAATGACTAAACAACAACAACAAATGATTGTGAGAGTACGATTCTAAACCAGTCTCCTTTGTACATAATGATTATGCATCATCTTGCTTCTCAACTGTCAACTGTTTCTTCTAGAACCTTCCAACATCCTCCCCCAATTGGCTCCTGCAACACTGCTAAGAGTTCCATTTGGCTTATTCAAAAGAATTTAGGGTGTGGCTCAATTATCCTTCAAGTTGCCGGTAATAGAAAACAACAGTAAGTTTGAGTGCTTTTTTGCCTGCTCACCCTCAAATATTTCTGTCAAATCTCCCCTGCAGAGGTTGGGGTGGCCACCTCCTCATCCTGACCCTTCCAGGGAGGATGAAGAGGAAGACAGTATAGATTTACAACAGGGGTTTGAGGGAGGTCGCAGCTCAGAGGCAGATGAGGGGGAAAGCTGAAAAATCATAGGAGAGCTGGACCACCATTCAGTTGACATGTCTTTAGAAAGCATCCCAGACCCACCATCTCCCAGAACCTGGCGAGCCTTAAAAGTAGGAGAGCAAAAAGCTCAAAGACAGAGGGCACATAGCAGCACCTTTAGAGGAAATGATGGGAATGACAAATGAGGAAGTGGTAGGGGGGGTGGAGATTATTCGGGACAATGCTATTATCCAAGAGGCTGGGTTCTATAGCCTCTCTCTGTGAAGATTGAAATAAAAAAGGACGGTAAGAAATGTTTCCTTGTCTTTATACTTTCCTGGACTACCAGCCGGGAGCTGCGGACAGCATCCTGACAGTGTAGCTTCATTATCTCTGGGGGAGAGGCTTTGGGTGGAAGCTATTTAACCCTACCCTGCCCACTTTCTGAACACTTTGCATTCTGGAGCATTTATTGGTGTTTTCTGTTTTGGTCCCCTTCCCCACAGCAGGCAGAGGAGTGTGTCTGCCATGGATTCAGCATGGTTTCTATGTTTTCGCCTCTTTCATTTCCGCTTGGTATTTTGGACTTGCCATTTGTTAATTTGGGGTTTTCTATGATATTTAAAATTTCTAGGATGGCATACCCTCCAACATGCTGGGTCCCAAAACTTGGGCGTGCATTTTCCTGGCCATGCTCCTACATGAGTCACGTGACTAGTTTGAGATCTTGGAGCCCCAAAGACATGCTTTTTTCAGGGTCGTACTCTTGCATCACAACATGGCACCCAGAAACTCATGCTTTGGGGCACTGCACGAGATCACAGCCCCATTTTTATTGGGGTGAGATCCCAGAGCCAAAAATGGCTGCCATGCTCTTGCACAAAAATATGGGATGTGCTGGTGGGACAAGTGTGGAAAGACTAGTGTTGTCCCAGAAGTCATGGAGAAAACATGAAAAGCAGCTGACACACACAGAGAGATGAAGAAGGACCACAGAATGTTTGGAGCCTTTGCATAGCCTCAATAATGAAAAAGACAGCTAGTGGAAAAAACTCAAACTAAGAGGTCTAGGATTAAGAGTGCAAAGCACCAGCAACAAGTTGAATCTTGACTTGATGTTTCAGTTCATTCAGCTGCAGCTGAGGCCTCAACCAATAAGGTTGCCCTAGATGCACCTGTTTCTGATGTGATACTGGTGGATACGGCATTGGAGACCCAACAGGACCTCACTGTGGCTGTGAACCCTAGTTCAGGTGAGTACACAACCTAAGCGACTACACAGTAGTTACCTGGTTGACTGCCATCACCCTGCCCAGAAGTGGGGAGCAGTCAGTATAGGTCTTATGCAATACCACAAGGATTCTCCAGGTGATGAGTGGGATATAAGAAACAATAGTGCTCCCTTTAGAGGCTACTTGTAAGTAGGTTTGGAGGAATGCCACAGGTCTGGCTGCCACGTGAACTGAGGTAGAAGACAATTCATCTGACCTTGATCCTTCAGCAGCTATTAAGGAGGGTGTCATCCCATTTGGTGAGATGTTCACTTTTTTGAGAATACATATCCAAGCTAAGAAGAAAATGATGTAGAGAGGAGAATGCATAAAGGTCTTTCTTCACCCAGGCCTTTGGCTAATTAAACAATCTACTGATGTAATCAAGAACACTGGCAATAGCAGCACATGAACTCTCTGCAGCTTCGGGCTTTGTTTAAATGTTCAAATAATCAGTGTTCAAGGACCAAAGCAATTCATTCCCATAATATTTCAACTAACAAAAGATGTGGTGATGGCCACTGGGGTAGTGGCAAATCAGTGTAGGAGACCCCGATAACCACCCTCCTAGGCATGTCCAAAAATGCAGGCTTCTTCATTGTCCTAAATTTCCCTTCCACTGTACCACTGGTGGTGACCCTTAGATTAGAGGACCTTTTGAGAGAGGATGTGGGGATTAAGGAGCTCATGGAGGAGGCCAGGTCTCTCAGTGACTGCTAGCCCTAATGCATAAATGGAACAACTTCAGAGGCTGTAGAGCAGGGACATGTTGCAAGACACAAAATAAAACAAAAACACAGACAGTCACACTTCCATGCCTTGATTGTAACCTGCTGGTCTGATCCTCTTCTGTACTTATGTTCTGTCAACAGCACTCTCTTATTCTCTAACAGGTCAGCCATTTCCCCCGACTCTCAAAAAGAAACCATGAAGAAAAAGCAGGTGGCATCCAAAGCACCCAGAACACCCAAAGCACCCGCTGCACCCGGTTCACCCAGTAAACCCAGTAAACCAAGTAAACCAAGTGCACCCAATGAACCCAATGAACCCAATGAACCCAGTGAACCCAGTGAACCCAATGAACTCAGTACACCCATTGCACCCATTGCAGCAACCAGTCATGAGGTGAGCTTTAAGAATCTGTAGAATCCACTGAGTTTATAAAAACTGAAAACCCATGTTGTTATGTAATTGTTTCCCAAGGTTCAGACAGGGATGTAAAGCAATTGTACGATATAGCATGCAGTACTTTAGGTGGCATTCAGACTTCTGGAGCAATCCAAAACCAAGCAGAGTAGCAGTAGGGCAAGATGAAGCTGCCTAGCTCCTCCATCATTGCTGGCTGGATCAGAAGGCTGGGGGAAGGAAAAAGCTTGCTCTGTATTACCCCACCCTGGAGATAACCTGGCATTTGGGCATAGATCAGGCCAGATGCCATCAAGCGACAGCAGTAGGGCCAGCATGGGATTCAGTGGATGCTGAACCATCTCATCCCCTTCTCACCTAGACTCAGCAAGGATCCCACCAATTTTGCTTCCACAGTGAATGGAACGGAAAGCTGTACAGCAGCAGGGCGAGGCTTGCAGAGAGCCATTCTGGGGTATGGGGGTGGAGGGAGATGTGAGCTCCACCTGTTTCTCCACCACGGAGGACCATGGAGGGTTGGATTGCAGCCTTACTCATGCTTAGAGTAATCTGATGGGTAGACTGCAAGTATAACCAAACCTGGATTCAATTTACTGTATTTAAAAGTTTATGACCATCTGCAAATATCAAGGATGGTCAGCAGGTCATATGCCTCAATGAAACATAATTGTTGCTATATCTTCTGTACTTTTTTTCATTTTTTTGTTTTGTTTTGTTTAATTGTCAGGGGAATGCCCTTCCCAGAGAGAGTCCCCTTTTAGGCAGCAAGTGAATATCTCTGTATTCTTCCAGGCTCTGAAATTTAAAATCAAACAAGCCTGTCTATTTGAACTACAGTCAATTCCCTATACTGGTTTTAGGGTGTAGTTAAGTTGACTTTATGTTGTTGGGTTTGCACTGACTTTTGGATGCTTTTACCTTGCATTTGTGCTGTTTACCATTGGTATTAGGTAAGCACTTTTCACCTTAAAAGTAAAGGTAAAGGTACCCCTGACCATTAAGTTCAGTCACAGACGACTCTGGGGTTGTGGTACGCATCTCGCTTTACTGGCCAAGGGAGCCGGCATTTGTCCACAGACAGTTTTTCCAGGTCATGTGACCAGCATGACTAAGCCGCTTCTGGGGAAACCAGAGCAGCGCACGGAAACACCGTTTACCTTCCCCCCAGAGCGGTACCTATTTATCTACTTGCACTTTGACATGCTTTCAAACTGCTAAGTTGGCAGGAGCTGGGACCAAATAACAGGAGTTCACCCCATTGCGGGGATTCGAACCGCTGACCTTCTGATCCGCAAGCCCTAGGCTCTGTGGTTTAGACCACAGCACCACCCATGTCCCTTACCATATATATACCACTGGTATATTTCTTTGTTTTTAACTTGGTTGTATTATGGATTTTAATATGGTGGTAAGCTGTTCAAAGGCCCAAGTCAATGGTTGTTATGCTGATAATAACCATCATGACTAGCAGGAGATGGTGTGGCAATGATGATTATGTTCAGTTGGAATAGCCAAAGTATGCAAATGTTGCCATTATAAAATAATGTCTTAATGTTCCACTCTATCTTTCAGTCTACAAACGTTTTAGTGATAACTGTAGTTAATCAAGGGTTATTTAATATAAGTATTCTGCCCTGTACATTCTCATTATGTATCTTCTTCTTCTTCTTCTTCTTCTTCTTCTTCTTCTTCTTCTTCTTCTTCTTCCTCCTCCTCCTCCCCCCCTTCTTCTTCTTCTTCTTCTTCTTCTTCTTCTTCTTCTTCTTCTTCTTCTTCTTCCTGCAGGATGTCCCAATGAGGCTTATTTGGATTTCAATGGCTGCCTGCTTAATTACTGTACAATATGGATACAATATGTGGTTACTCTACACCCCTTTTGTGGTAAGATGGCCCTGCGTAGCACGTGGCTTCTTAAAGCAGGGGTTATTGTAGGCCTGGGAGACCTTTTCTCTGTTGAGCACCACATTCCTTCTGGGATAAATTGATGGGGATCATAGGCTGGCACAGGTGTAGCCAGATCGCAAAGTAGGTAGGACACTGCTGCAAATCTCTCTCTCTCTCTCTCTCTCTCACAATCACACACACACACACAGAGAGAGAGAGAGAGAGAGAGAGAGAGAGACTCATAGCAATTTCCTTCTTAAGTTTATCAAAAAGAAAAGAGAGAGGATGATTATAGTCAATTTCCTAATGCATCCTGCTTTAGAAGCCAGTATATGACAAGTTACTGCTGAGTAAACAAATGTAGAGTGCTCCTTGCTCTTTGAGTCTAGATACTTAAAAAGGCAAATATTTGCCTATTTTCACTGGTGAAAGTGTGGACAAAACTTTTGTGACATACAATATGGTGTGGCAGGTAAGTCCCACCCCACATCATGGATCACAAGATGCAGTGCACACACACTGTTTGAATGGCAATGCCTATTAACTTGGGGAGGGGGTGCTGACCCCCTCAAATAGTCTATGGGAGGAGGGAAAGGGACCTCATGCCTCCTAGCTCTCAATGTGAGTGGGAGAGACATGCACACACTTTCTCTGGGCATCCCAGAATTGCCTGCAGATCATTGGCCATCATTCAGTTGGTCCCAGGCTCTCGCATTCTGCTGCCACATGATCTCATGCCACATGAGCAGTCCTAATCTCAAGCATTTATTGTGCTTCTCCCTCAGCTCCTGCGTGACTTGTTCAACATAACAACCTATGAAGAGATGGAAGATCCAGGTTCTCAGATGTACATTGTGGCTATCACCCTTGCTTTATTTCCACTTGGAGCCATTTTTGGGTCCATTCCTGTTGGCTATCTGGCCAATAGATTTGGCAGGTATCAGGATAAATTTGTAACTGGTGAATGACATGCCCTAGGATGGTGGGGAAGGGGAACAGATAGGTGCTGCTGATCTGCATGCCCCCAGTAACAGCTAATCAAATATGCAATATCATCACTTTAGCTGGATGGGATGTTAGGAAAGGACAAAGACACATCAAGAAGGGGTGTGTGGCAGGGAGAGACACAGTGAGATCCATTTAGGTCCATGGAATCATACCTGAAAACCTTTTGTCAGCTTATAAAGCTTTGTTTGAAGGTAGTCAGAACATGCCTACCAATTGCAAGATAATCCCACCAATGCAGTTTTGATCAATTTGGTTCTTAAGACATCATCTAACATACACCGGCAGATTTTCTAATATACAGCTGTGGAAGAAGCCAGAAGTTAGTGGTAGAACACATGTTTACATCCAGAAGATCCTATCTTCTGCCATCAGCACCCCTCGATTAAGAGATCTTATATGGCATGGCAGCAAGTTGCTAGCTCTGGTGGAAATGTGTGAGCAATGCCTCCTGAAATTTATTAAGGTAAAGAAAGTGCATGAGTAATTTCACAGTGCTTGAGAGTAGAGGTTTCAAGGCCTTCTGTAGGTCTTTGTTTCTTTACTAGCAAACCTAAGCTTCAACTACCGCACAATCACACAATTGCACTCATTTCACATGTTAGCATGGTTATGCTGAAAATTCTACAAGGCAGGCTTAAGCAGTATGTGGACCGAGAACTCCCAGAAGTGCAAGCCGGATTTCACAGGGGTAGAGGAACCAGAGAGCAAACTGCAAACATGCACTGGATTATGGGGAAAGCTAGAGAGTTCCAGAAAAACATCTACTTCTACTTCATTGACTATGCAAAAGCCTTTGACTGTGTCGACCACAGCAAACTATGGCAAGTTCTTAAAGAAATGGGAGTGCCTGATCACCTCATCTGTCTCCTGAGAAATCTCTGTGTGGGACAAGAAGCTACAGTTAGAACTGGATATGAAAAAACTGATTGGTTTAAAATTAGGAAATGAGTACGACAAGGCTGTATATTGTCTTCCTGTTTATTTAACTTATATGCAGAATTCATCATGTGGAAGGCTGGGCTGGATGAATCCCAAGCCGGAATTAAGATTGTTGGAAGAAATATCAACAACCTCAGATATGCAGATGACACAACTTTGATGGCAGAAAGTGAGGAGGAATTAAAGAACCTCCTAATGAGGTTGAAAGAGTAGAGCACAAAATATGGTCTGAAGTTCAACATAAAAAAAACGAAGCTCATGGCCACTGGTCCCATCACCTCCTGGCAAATAGAAGGGGAAGAAATGGAGACAGTGAGAGATTTTACTTTCTTGGGCTCTGACCACTGCAGATGGTGACAGCAATCACAAAATTAAGACACCTGCTTTTGGGGAGAAAAGCAATGATAAACCTAGACAGCATCTTAAAAAGCAGAGACATTTCTTGTTGAGAAATGTCCGTTTAGTTAAAGCTATGGTTTTCTCAGTAGTGATGTATGGAAGTGAGAGCTGGACCATAAAGAAGGCTGATCGCCAAAGAATTGATGCTATTGAATTATGGTGTTGGTGGAGACTCTTGAGAGTCCCATGGACTGCAAGAAGATCAAACCTATCCATTCTTAAGGAAATCAGCCCTGAGTGCTCACTGGAAGGACAGATCCTGAAGCTGAAGCTCCAATACTTTGGCCACCTCATGAGAAGAGAAGACTCCTTGGGAAAGACCCTGATGTTGGGAAAGATGGAGGGCACAAGGAGAAGGGGACGACAGAGGGTGAGATGTTTGGACAGTGTTCTCGAAGCTTTCAACATGAGTTTGACCAAACTGTGGGAGGCAGTGGAAGATAGGAGTGCCTGGCGTGCTTTGGTCCATGGGGTCACAAAGAGTGGGACACGACTAAACAACACTAGCAAACCCAGAGCAAATTATCTATAAAAGGATTAGGAGATTCCTGTATTTCTATAGCTCCTCTCCTCCCTTTGCTGCTTTGATGGTATCATATATTGACATCTTCCCACTTCACCACCCCCTTTCACTGTCTTTTCAGGAGAGGTGCTGTGAAGATAGCTACCTTTTTGAGTCTGATCCCTCCTGTCCTATTGGCTGTTGGTAATAAAGTAAATCTCTATGAATTCACAATTGCTGTACGTTTCTACACTGGGATATGCACAGGTGAGTCAAGGTCCCAGGTTTAGTAGTTTGGCATAGAATTCATCTTGTTAGTCTGTGCTGAGCAGAGACATTAAGCAATAGTTTGTTTTCACAACAGAGGGAGGGTGGGCTGCCAAAGAACCAAGTAAAGCAGTATCAGTGTGTCTCATTTCCACACACATCTCCCTAATTGACTTTGGAAACCAGTGTTGTAGCTCAGATAGGTCACCAAGGATGGAGTAACTGGTAGACGTGGCATTGAAATTCTATAGGACTGTGAGTTGGAAAATGGATTTTTGTAAAATAAGAGGAATCGCTGTGCAGAATTATTATTATTTAAATATAAAGTATGTTTTATCCCAAGGCCTTGGGTTAATTAGCATACTAATTATTGTACCAAAGTACATACCACCATGGGTGTTGTTTGACCATAGTTTCCATCTGTCCCAGCCAATAGCTATTCCATGACTAATGGTAGAGATTACATGAATTGTAGTCCACTACCATCAGATCCTGAAGCTGAGACTCCAATACTTTGGCCTCCTAATGCGCAGAGAAGACTCCCTGGAAAAGACCCTGATGTTGTGAAAGATGGAGGGCACAAGGAGAAGGGGACGACAGAGGACGAGATGGTTGGATAGTGTTCTTGAAGCTACCAGCATGAGTTTGACAAAACTGCGAGAGGCAGTGGAAAACAGGAGTGCCTGGCATGCTCTGGTCCATGGGGTCACGAAGAGTCGGACACGACTAAACGACTAAACAACAACAAACCATCAGTTTGGCTAGTATTACCAACAGTATTACTGTAGTTTGAATTAAATGATTTAATGTCATTTCTCAGAGATATCCGGCTCTGGGCAGGTTCCAACAAAAGAACATTCCCAAGTTGAGAGGCAGCTACTGAGAACACCTGTCCGTACTCCCTTGTGGGGGCTGGTTTGGTTCAGAACTACAACTGGGTGGTGTTACCATACCTATGGTGTGTCATGTCATGCCTCCATATAGCTCCACTCAGCGGTCGGTGACATTTTGCAGAATTCTACAAAAGAACACCTTAGAGACATGAGATATTACTTGCAGATCCTACTGGAGCCTCAGGACTGTTCATACATTTTTGTACATGTCACATGCTCAATGTGATTTATCTGTTTATTTATCAACTAAATAGGACTAATCTCCGTTGTTGTTCCTCTGTATCTTGGAGAAATCGCCCCTGGAAGCATGAGGGGAGCTATCGTCATGATGTCCCAGCTATTTTATTCTTTAGGCCTCTTTATGGGTCAGCTACTTGTTGCTAAAGACAACTTTAAAACGCGAGGAGGTAATTGAGATAAATTAATCCTTTGGCTTATACGAGATCAGATGCATGGCCACAGTTTCTCCACATTGTCGTCACTCTATCTTATTGCACAGGTTACGTGGTTGTGATGGGCATTTCTGGTCTCATGCCAATTTTTCAGATCATACTACTACCCTTCATTCCTGAAAGTCCGAGGTATCTGTTCATTCAGAGGAAGAATGCAGAGAGTGCAAGGGAAGGTACAATACCCTGAATTATATTGAGATTTCTGGGTGTGAGCATCATACATAGCCATGAGAACCCATCAGGCTGAAGATTTGTTTTTTTCCAAGTTGATGGAGTTGCAAACAGATTTTTTTCTGGAAGCAGTTGACATGGAAATGAATGCTAGCCTTCTGCTAGATATCCAGAAGAGACCTTTAAGTTGTGGGAAGGGTCACATAAATTGTGGAAATTATCGGTTAAATAAATGCCTGGAAGTGGAATAAAGTACTGTCTGAATGCAGCCGAATGTGCAAAATGATTGCTGACTCCTCCTCACTACTGCCTTTTGGGTTCCCCCACTCTCCAAGTTTTAGTTTCATTTGTATGTGACTTCCATTTTCTGAAAAAAAGTCCTTTTTTTGCTTTGAATAGCTTCCTTAACTCCGTTCATTCACCACAGCGGCATCCCCTTGGCCCTGTTAGATATTATTACCAATCAGAGTTGTATATTCTAGCTGAACATTTATGCTGACCATTTTAAATAACTTCCAGACATTCTAAAGAGATTTGACCCTCTGGACTTCCTTTTTCCCGCTTCCTTCTTAACAATATCCTCATTCTTCTGAGACTCTTATTCTACTGAATTCAAATACTTTCTGCCTCTGTTCCCACACAGTACTGAAGGTGCTGAGAGGCAAGGATGATGTGGAGAATGAAATGAACGAACTCCGTCAGGAGGACCTCTTTGAGAAAGCAGAAAAGAACATGACTGCTGCTAAACTGCTATCATCCCCAAACCTGAGAACGCAGGTCATCACCATAGTTCTCTTGATAGGTGGTGCACAGCTTGACGGCATTGGTGCGGTAAGTAAAGCATTGCCCCCCTTAAAAAAAAAGTTTGGAGGTGGAGCCAGATAATTGAGGGCTCATTGGGTTTAAAGGCTGTGGCATCAATTATCACTGCTTGTCTCTAGGCACAGCAGATTGTTTCTACTCAGTGAACTACTCTGTGGGTTTTGTTGGGACTTCAGTGTCCATCAGTCATAGCTAGGAGCTGCTGTCCAATAGCACCTGGAGAACCACAAGTTCTCCATCCATGTACAAGTTATAGTCAGGCTCTAGGGGAAATATGGCATTGTCTGGGAGTAAATGTTTGACAGCTACAGAACACTAAGATCAGTTGGGCTTAATTTGAATCATGCAGTGGAAAAGATTGATACTGAGCTTGGACTTGCCAATCAGAAGGTTGGCGGTTCAAATCCACACAACGGGGTGAGCTCCCATTGCTCAGTCCCAGCTCCTGTAAACCAAGCAGTTCCAGAGCATGCCCCAAAGTGCAAGTAGATTAATAGGTACCACACCGGCGGGAAGGGAAACAGCATTTCCGTGCTCTGCTCTGGTGTTGGTGTTTCCATTGCGCCAGTAGCGGCTTAATAATGCTTACCACATGACCCAGAAAAACTGTCTGCGGACAAACATCGGCTCCCTCAGCCTGTAAAGCGAGATGAGCGCCGGAACCCTAGAGTCGTCTGCGCCTGGACTTAACTGTCAGAGGTCCTTTACCTTTTTCTGAAATGTTGAATGCACTACATTATTTGTGTGCCAAGACCCCATGACCTTGCAGTTCCTTAAGGGTGGTTAATCAGACAAGACAACAGCTTATGGTTTTATGGAATCAAATAGGCCACAACTTTTATCGGTTACAGATGTGAGTGGTTTGGCATAGGCATTGGGTGAAGCCAAACTGTATCAGATTATATCACGCCAGCCCGCCTGCTGGGAGTGCACCTAAGGAGAAACCACCTATGACCTACATCAAATAGGGGTACCCCCCAGGGTTCCCCATTTGAGGAGTGGTATGACCCTATTCCCTGTCTGGGGTTCAAACAGTAGCCACTCCCTCTGGATCCCTTTAAGAGTTTGGATTTGATATCCCGCCTTCCACTCCCTTTTTTAAGGAGTCTCAAAGTGGCTAACATTCTCCTTTCCCTTCCTCCCCCACAACAAACACTCTGTGAGGTGAGTGGGGCTGAGAGACTTCAAAGAAGTATGACTGGCCCAAGGTCACCCAGCAGCTGCATGTGGAGGAGCGGAGACGCGAACCCGGTTCCCCAGATTACGAGACTATAGCTCTTAACCACTACACCACACTGGCTTTAACAGGATGCCTTTAACCAATGAAGGGCAGGCAGAGGCTACAACTTCCACTCCAGCCAAGACCTAGGTTTACCCAAAGGTCTCCTTATTATTTACAGTTGGGGCTGAGAAACGGTTAAACCCTTAAAGGTATCTACCATTCAGTGTAAGCAGTTGCTGTTGTTGTTTAGTCGTTTAGGCGTGTCCGACTCTTCGTGATCCCATGGACCAGAGAACGCCAGGCACTCCTGTCTTTCACTGCCTCCCAAACTCATGTTGGTAGCTTTGAGAACACTGCCCAACCATCTCGTCCTCTGTTGTCCCCTTCTCCCTGTGCCCTCAATCTTTCCCAACATTGGGTCTTTTCCAGGGAGTCTTCTTTTCTCATGAGGTGGCCAAAGTATTGGAGCCTCAGCTTCAGGATCTGTCCTTCCAGTGAGCACTCAGGGCTGATTTCCTTCAGAATGGATAGGTTTGATCTTCTTGCAGTCCATGGGACTCTCAAGAGTCTCCTCCAGCACCATAATTCAAAAGCATCGATTCTTCGGCGATCAGCCTTCTTTATGGTCCAGCTCTGTGCTAAATATACCGAGAGATGTATATGACAATTTTCTATGATTGGGAATCATGCAAATTCTATTTATTTATTTATTAAATTTATTTACCGCTTTATATTTTTAATAAAAACCTCAAAGCGGTGTACAGCATATTAAATCAATAAAACAATAGCCGGACGATGTTCTTCAGACCTCACGAGGAGCCTCTTTTATAGGGCTGGGTGAGTGTGGGCCTCGTCACCTAGGCCAGGTGGAAAGGGCCTTGCAGGGAGTGGCCTCCACACCTCACAGCCGGGCGATGTTCCTCCAGCCTCATGAGGAGCCTCTTTTATAGGGCTGGCCATCCAACCTCTGCTTAAAAACCTCCAAGGATTCATTCCACTGTCAAACAGCTCTTACTCAGTTACTGGTGCCCGCCCTGTGGAATACTCTCCCATTAGATGTCAAGGAAATAAACAACTATCTGACTTTTAGAAGACATCTGATGGCACTCCTGTTTAGGAGGAAGTTTGATGTTTTATTCTGTTTTTAATCTGTTGGGAGCTGCCCAGAGTGGCTGGGGAAACCCAGCAGGATGAGCAGGATATAAATAATAAATTGTTGTTGTTGTTGTCGTCAGAAAGTTCTTCCTGATATTTACAGTGGTTGGAATCTCCTTTCTTGTAACTAGAAGCCATTGGTTCGAGTCCTACCCCCCAGAGAAGGAGAAAAGAAGCTTGTTCCACATGACAGCCCTTGAGATATTTGAAGATGGCTATCATATCTTCTTTCAATCTAATCTTATTCTGGCTAAACATATCCAACCCCTTCAACCATTCACAATAAGGCTTGGTTTCCAGACCCTTGATCATCTTGGTCGCCCTCCTCTGCACACATTCCAGCTTGTAATATCCTTATTAAATTGTGATTCCCAAAACTTGACACATTACTCCAGAGACTCAGCTAGATTGGTAAAGAAATATCATTTTGTATGTGTTGTATATGCGTTATAACACGGTGAGACCAGATGGCACTGTGGAGTTCCGTTTTTGCCAACGTGATTTCTCATATAATATTCACCACGTGTTTTCCTGAAACACTTCTTTGATGTGTCTGGATCCAGCCCAGGTGTGGTCTGACCAAGGTTGACCAGGATTAGAATATTGATTATTCTTTTCTGATTTCAGGTGCACTATTATGTAGATATAATCTGCATGGCTGCAGGGGCAGATGAGAAGATGTTGCGGTGGCTTCGTATGGTCACAATTATTATTGGCTTAATTTCACTCTTGATCGCGGTAAGCCTTTTCCACTTCTATGTCTCTTTCCTTCTGAATCTTGAAACTCGCTGTTCTTCAAAGGAAAGAAATTTCAGTGTCACTGTCTCCCCACCCCCACAACACAGCCCCATGAAAAATAAGCATTTTTTTTTAAATGATAGCATTATGAGAGTTCTCTGACCATTCTTTGTCAGAGAACCAGTTATTTATACACAGTACCTGTATTCTAGTTTGTATTGGAAGTCATCCAAAGGGGTGAAAAATCAGCTTGAACATTTTTTGTTTGCTTGTTTGTCTGTTTTTGCATCAAAAATAATTTTGCTTATTTGTTTCTTTCATTTTGGATGATACATTCCTATTCACTAAGTGAAACACTTGTTTTCATTCCATTAGTGAATTTATGTGGAGGGGTAATAAGATAAAAAGTATCCAGACAATTGAGTTTCAAATCTAGACTAACTGTAGGGAGAAGCCCCTACTGCAGAAGTACCACAGTTGTCAAAATTCCCTTAAGAAAGTCCAGTTAAATTTAAATTATCTATGGTAAAGAAATACCCTATAAGCTGCAATTCTATACAACAGGGGAAACCAACCTGTTGTTCTTCAGATACTGCAACTTTTTGAACAACTGAACCTTATTACTTAATTTATTTATTACTGACTTACTGAACTTTCTCTACACCTTTTCCTCATCCAGCTGGCTGGAGCTGATGGGAGGCCTTAAGATTTAGAGAGCACCATGTTGGCTAAATGTGCAAACTCAAAGGCACACCATGCTTCATGTTGTTTATATGTGGATTCCTCCATAGTGAAGGGTATCTTCATTCAGATATGACCGAGAACTATCATTCCTTTAGGGACACATATTTTTAGCAGAATGCTGGTATCATCAGTCAACATCACACATGGCAGTAGCACAGTTTGAAATCATTTACTACCACTACAAACTATAAACAATATTATGCAGCATCACTTTAGCAGGAAAACACAGCTATCCTGTGTTAGATGGCTACAGAAAACTTTTTATTATTATTTCAGAAGGTCTACTTGCTTTGAAAATTTTGCTGACTTTATCTGTGCTCTATTGATCATTATTTTATACAGTCATACCTTGGGTTACAGACGCTTCAGGTTGCATTTTTTCGGGTTGTGGACTGCCAAAACCCAGAAGTACCTTAACGGGTTTTGGCGGCCGCACATGTGCAGAAGTGCTGAATTGCAACCCGCACGTGCACAGATGCACCGCTGTGGGTTATGGACACTGCGTGTTGTGAACGTGCAATCCGAGCGTCCACTGTATTTTTAATGTACACCATTTATATATTTTATTTTTGATTAAGAAGCTTATCTGTTATACAAAATAATGTAAATTAAATTAAATTAAATTAAATATTAAATTAAATTAAATACTACAGTGATTTTACTTGTGCACTTTATGAGAATTGCTCATAAAAACATTTCCCAAGGCAGGATTGTCCTGAGAAGTGTAGGCATAAAATACAACTGGTCCTTTTATGTACTTGGGGTTTTCCTCTGTTTCTTTTGTCTACCATAATTTCACCCCTCGCTCCTAGTTTTGTGGTCCCCACACCGCATAACACCACTGGCTTTTAAAATTTTATTAGCATTTTTATCCCACCCTTCTTCCAAGGAGCATGGGGCATTCTCATTTTATACTCCAAAGAATTGAGTCTAACACTACTTACTACACACCTCATTTGCTCTCATAATGGTCTCTCTCACATTTCATATGAACATTGAAAGAGTCTTGTCGGAGACTCTAGATGAGCCAAAGGCCCATATAGTCCAGAATCCTGTTCTCACAGGGTGTGATGTTGAAAAATATCCCCCAAATGCATAATCTGGTTATACTGCGTTAGCTTGCTTACACTGACACTATCAATGAACTCTTAAAAGGTTAGTCAGGACTTGCCTTTGGAGAAGCCACACTGATATGTTCATCCATATGCTTCCTAATATTAGCTTTAATAATGCTTTCTACCAGTTTTACAGGAACCAATATAAGCTAACTTGCGTTGCATTGTACTTTCCTGCATCTCCTTTCCTCCTCTTTATATTCTCTAGATGTATCTCGCTGATTCTAAGGGACATAGGTATCTGCTTCTGACTGGCTTTTTGATGTGCAGCATCGTCTGTGTTCTGTTAACCATGGCCCTGGAAATGCAGGTTTGTAATTGAGAGCTGAGAATCACCAAATGGGCTGTCATTTAGCCCCGTTCTCGCTCCCCCTATAATCCATACTATGTAATAGCAACAAAGTTAATGTGGAAGTTGGCTGTATATGCTGATGGGTACATCTGTGGAAGGAGACTTGAACAAAAAGCTCTTTCGGTTTATTCATTTGGATTTTGTGCAAAGGTTTGAAGGGAATGGCTGAGAATGGACATAGTCTCCCATCTGTGAAAGTCATATGGATGTTGCAAGAGAACTCAGAGAGACGGAGATCTTGGTGTTCTGCCTCACCTTCTGTATTCAATTGGCCAGCAATTCTAGCCAAAGTGGTTGCCGTCCCATTGATGTTAGAGTCCAACTCCCATCCGCCTCAACTAACATGGAAAGTGGTGAGGGATGATGTGAACTGTAGTCTAGCAACATTGACTACCCCGGCACTAGATAAGGGGCACCTGTTAATATCACATGTACATAACTGAAATGCAACCTACTTTCTCTAACAGGACAGCATCAGCGAGATGGCGTATGTCAACATACTTTTAGTCCAAGTATTTGTCATAGCACACTCCGTTGGGCCAGGTAATTGCTCACATTATGTTCTGATCTCCTTAAATGATCTGCAAGATATTAATTGGATAGAGGAATATTTGGGTTCTATGGTGCAACGGTGATCCATGTCATGAACCCTTTCTTTCCACCAAGGTCCAATTCCAAATGTAATTGTGGTGGCAATGTTCCTTCAGTCGTCACGGGCCTCAGCCTTTGTGATTGCGGGATTTGTGCAGTGGTTCACACACTTTCTTATGATGATGGTGTTCCTTCAGATTGTGGTGAGTGATATTGATAGTCAGCTTGATGCAGGGAGCAAGGTTTGCGTCAGTGAGCTACATCTATCTCTGTTCCTCACCCTTATCCACCCACCCAGCCCTCGGGTAAAACCCAAGATATGAAGCCATAACCTCAGATGGATGGATTTGTCAGCATTCTTGTCTTGTGCTTTGTTCAATGTGAATGTTAAGGCATCTTGAAGATGTGCATATTTCCTAATAAGGTTCAAACAATCTGAACAATATTCAAATGCCCAGTTGGCCATGAAAACCACTGCTTAGCCTTGAGCAAATTGCTCTTGCTTCCAGGGAAGGAGCCATAGTTTTGTGTGCAGAAAGACCCAGACCTGATCTCTGGTATCTCCTGGAAAAGACCTCTGTCTAAGGACCTGCTGCCAGGCAGTGTACTGAACTGGTTTGACAAATTATCTGACTCTGACTGCAGTTTCATGTGTTCATCCTTCCCTCCTTGGTGGGTGCACCAAAACCGCACTTCCCTCCTCCTTCTTGGTCAGCCTAGGGGTGGGGCATGTGGAGACATCCCTTCACCAGCCATGAGGAGAAGGAGGCGCTGCTGCTGTCCCTCCAGAAACCCCAGCCTGAGTGCGGCTTGCCTCCCCACAGCTGCAGCCTCAATGAGGGAGCCTGTTGTGGCAGCGCCTGGTTGCTCTCTCTCATAAATTTATGCCCAGGCCCATAAACCCGTGCCCCCCACACTATGCCACCAGCTGCTGTGATTGGTAGAATGTGTGAAGCCTTTGAGTTTATTACTCTGCATAAGAAAGCTTCCAGGTTACTGCACACATCTCAATCTTCGACTTCCAGTGGTTGAATGGGTTTAAGGATACTCACTTCTTATATCATCAAACCTTGTGCTCATGTACCCTAAGCTCAAAACTACTACTACTACTACAACTACTACAACAACAACAACAACAATAAATGTATACCCCACCCATCTGGCTGGGTTTCCACAGCCACTCTGGGCGGCTTCCAACAAAATATTTAATATCCTTCAGATATTAAAAGCTTCCCTAAACAGGGCTGCCTTTAGATGTCTCCTAAAAGTCTGGTAGTTGTTTTTTCCTTTGACATCTGGCGGGAGGATGTTCCACAGGGCGGGTGCCACTACCAAGAAGGCTCTCTGCCTGGTTCCCTGTAACTTCACCTCTCGCAGTGAGGGACCCGCCAGACGGACCTCGGTGCCAGACCTCAGTGTCCAGGCAGAACGACAGAGGTGGAGACGTTCCTTCAGGAATACTGCACTGAGGCCATTTAGGGCTTTAAAGGTCAGCACCAACACTTTGAATTGTGCTCAGAAACGTACTGGGAGCCAATGTAGGTCTTTCAAGAGTGGTGTTATGTGGTCTTGGTGGCCGCTCCCAGTCACCGGTATAGCTGCCGCATTCTGGATTAGTGGTAGTTTCATGGTCACCTTCAAAGGTAGCCCTACGTAAGCGCATTGCAGTAGTCCAAGCAGAAGATAACCAGAGCATGCACCACTCTGGCGAGACAGTCTGCGGGCAGATAGAGGCTCAGCCTGGGTACCAGATGGAGCTGGTAAACAGCTGCCCTGGACACAGAATTGATCTGCACCTCCACAGACAACTGCGAGTCCAAAATGACTCCCAAGCTGCTCATCTAGTCCTTCAGGGGCACCGTTACCCCATTGTCAGGATTCAACCTCAATCTGTTAGAACAGCTACTGTTGGATGAAGTAGCAATATACAGACATCACTTGGTTTCCCCACTCTCTGCGGAGTCCAGCTCTAGCAGTAGTGAGGCAACCAGGCTGACCCCTGCTGCTACGACCCATCTTACCTGTTGAAGGGCTCTTTTTGTAGAGCATGAAGAAGTAGCCAGAAGTTCACCACTGAAAACTCCTCTGGTCAAAGTAAATGGTTTGGGGGTGGCTGTTTGTTAAATGTAGTGGAGAAGAACATCCCCGAGGAGGTACTCAATCTCAGGTATAGGTGAGATGATCACATTTAACAGTGGCCCTGATAGCTCCTCCAAGCAAGACAGGAGCAGCATTTTGGACGGTGACATGGGCAGGGGCTCGTGGTTCTCACTGCAGTATCCTCCAGCTTATCCTATGCCAGAAACTCGGATTGAGGATAGAGAATCAGAAGGAACATGGTCTAGAACATGTGGTTCCCAACCTTTTTATTTTTATTATGCCCCACCCAAGTATCTCTAAAATCCTGGTGCTCCCCTGCGATATATAATTCTTATTATTCAAAAAGCGAATTCCTATTCACTTGTTAAAATAGATATTAACTATTCACTGCTAATAACTCATTATTGAACCCCCCCCCCCCTTAAAAATAAAATTGCCGCCCTGTGGGGCATTGTGCCCCACGTTTAGAACCACGAGTCTAAAAGCACTGTGAGCTCCGGGGGGTGGGGGTGGGGGTGGGGATCCCAGAATGATATGTGTGCAAAATATGGATGAATACAATTCTGTATTATGTTATTATGCTCAAGTCTGTCCTTTTCATCTCTAGACAAAAATCGGGACCTACAGCTTCCTTATGTTCTTGCCTTTCTGTGGAGGCCTGTTTTTTTATATCTTCAAGAATTTCCCAGAAACCAGGAATAGGACCTTTGTGGATATTAGAAGAATCATAGCACTCCAGAAGCTTAGGAAGACCAAACTTAAGAAACCGACAGAAAAGTAGAAACTTGGGAAGCAACCAATGCAGTTTATTTATTAAATTCTTTTTTAAATAATAACAATAATGATTCAAGAGAGCCCTTCTTGTTATCCTTCACTTGTCTTAGCCCAGTTGACATACTTATAATAGCAGTTTCCCTCCTAATTTGAAGACACAGCCTTTATTTTATATTTTTATTTTCCCTCCTCCCCATATTCAGGCTGTTCTGTGAACATAGGTAGATTTCAGCAAAGCAGCAGATCTAACTCTCACTAGCTACCACCCTTCAAGATCTTAGAAGCTGTTTGTGAACATTGTGTATACAATATTATGGCTGGTCCGAAGCACATACAGCTCTGGGACAGACTGCAGCTCAGTGCCTGCAATTGCAGCTTGGGAATTTGAAAGAGGCTTTGCAAGTCTAATTGGAAACCTGTGAGGAGAGAGAGGGAGATGCTTAACTCATACTGAAGAAGCCTTAAATCAGACATGAGGAAACAAGTGACCCTCTAGATGTTATTAGACTGAAGGTCCATCATCCTGCGCCAGCAAGGTCAATGGTCATGTATGACGGGAGTAGGGGTCCAACAAGGCTCCCCAATATTGGCTTAGCTCAGGCTTCCCACATATACTAGGTGTGTACATCCACTTTGAATGAAGTCTCAATCTTGAGCTAAATCAGCCTGCTTTGGGCATATTCAGACTGCTTCTAAAGTGAAGCCGCTCTCTTCCTAAGCATTCTGAAGCAAATCAACCTGATTTCAAAGCTTTCATCCTGCTTCAGAGCTCTGAAGAGCAGTTAGAAGCAATTGTTTCACCTCTGGCAGCAAAATATTTTGAGACGGTCCTGCCTGCTGTCATTACTGAAAAGCCTGCCCTTTACTCTTGCATTGAAACAGAAACTGCTGTTTCTTCTTCAGAGATGGAGAGTTCCCATTCCATTGCGGGGAAGAAATTAAGCACTAGAAAATGTAACATTTCAGAAGAACCCTTGATCAGGCAGAAAACCTCTCCCCATATTTGCAAGAACTGTGCCTCTTTCCAAGAATTTTTGCCAGGAGGAACGCACTAATGAGTGTCAGGTGCTGTTCTGAATGCTGGGAATGATTTGTTGGAAATCACATTAAATACCAACATCCGTCTGCAGATGAGATCTGCGATGTCCTCGTTCCAATCCCGAGCAGATGGAGAAATGTAAACACTTGCCGCTTTCCCATCGATTTGCACATTTGCGTGCGAAATGTCTACCTGTATCTCCTACATTGTCCTTGCATTCAGGTGACGTTGTAGTGAGAAGAGCGAGAGGCTATCTGGCAAAGAATATCAAGCTGATTCAGGATGCAGAAATATATCAAAAAGCTGATATTTATCTTCATCCAGGTTGCAACCTGTTTCAAAATCACACATAGCATCTTTCTCTCTTTGATTCTGGTTTTCAAAAATCTATTTCACCCATTCCCCCACTCCACCAAATGGAGAACTTAAAACCTATTAATGTTCAAGGGCTGTTTTGATGACACTCAGTGCAAACAGCAGTGTTACATATTCAGGTCTGACTTCTCCACATTATTTTGGGCTCCTGTAATTATACCCCAATATCAGCCAGAATTGACTGTTTCTAACTCTTAACAACACTGAATATCATTAACTGATCAATCGGACATGCAAAGTTTTGGGATAATGCTGAAAATCAGAACATTATGAACTGTGTGCTGTCTGCATCTGTCTTGTTAGTAAAGGAATTGGTGCAATGTAATGCAACGTCTCTTAAACCAGTGGAGGGTGGTCCATTGGGCAAGTGAGGCACTGTCCTGCCAAGCTCAGTTTTGCAAGCAAGCCCCCCATCGGCCTACCTCTCTACTTACTAGCAGTATATGGGTGGCACTGCTTATCTGCCTCCTCCTCCTTAGTCCTAGCACCGTTTTTGTAGAACTCAACAAAGAAGCAAATGGAGACAAGAGCAGAATTGCTTCTAACTACACTAGCCATTTGCTCCGGCTGCAGTTACTTGGCCTTGGCCTCCCTGCCTTCCTCCCTACCCGTTCTAATGAGCACCGGCCACCACTGTTCCAAACTTTTAAAAAACCAAACCAAAAGCCAACACACCTCATTCTGTTCTGATTGAATGGTTTTACCCCAGAAAGGGCTTGCTCTTTAATATGCAGAATAAAGTTAGCAAGCCTCAGTGAGAACCATCCTAAGTGTTTCCAAAGGAGTCACTATGATAGTCAGTGTGTTGTGGTGTGAAGTGATGTGATTTGTGTCATACGCGTGGAGGAAAAACTTAAAACACGTAGTAGCAGAGTTTCCAAAAATAGTCCAGAGGCAATATTTCATCCAGCAGAGCTTTACTTGTGCTGAAGGCAAATGAGCATAATAGTCATCAAATCCAGAACATTCAGGATTGGCACAGTCCATAAAAAATCCAGTTGCAGCACTTACAAAACTTATAACAAGACTAAAATTTAACACTAAGCATACTATGTACAGAGCACCACACCAGAAGGAAGAGAGATAGAAAGAGAAAGTGAAACCGAGGCTCCTTCTGGCCTATATTTATAGTCAGCACAGTCTTTAGCATATGTGCTGCCGGGGTGCAAAGATCCGCCCAGCTGCCCCAAATTTAGTTTAGCCCCCAAATTAACATTTATTATGATGTAAGAGTTAATTTTGTGTGCATGGCGCCGTTGAGTCTGACAAGCACCACCGTTGTGAATGACAAGCACCGCTGCTGGTAAATGAGTGCACAAAGTCGAAAGTCCTTTAGTGAAACAGTTGGTATACATTTCGCTAATACCTAGGTATATATGTATTTTGTTTTCCTAGCTTGATCAAAATTATTTATTATTTCATAACAGGTAGATAGTTAAGAGCTTAGGCAGCTTCAGTGGCAGGCACCTGGCACCCCCCAGAATTCAGCACCCGGGTGCCCCACACCCCTTTCATCCCTGGGTAAAGACAGCCTTGTTTATAGTCAGCATGACTTTAATTGGAAGAGGTATGAGAACTCCTTCACACCAGCTTCCCAGAAGGTATAACCCAAACAATCATGACCCTTCTGCCTGCTTCTCTCACACAGAGAAGCTGCTAGTAGCTTCTAGAATCCTCTTGTATTAATCAGAATAAGAAAGATCTCCACACACCAGATCAATACTTTCTGCACTAAGAAATGAAAACTGACAATTTTGGGGTAAGAACATTACACTGGATTAGGACTTGGGTGTCCCAGGTTCTGTTGACTCTGTAACTTGGAAATCCTGGGCAGGATACCAGAAGAGCAGGTGCAATTCCAAGCACAGCATGTTGGATGGACACTGGGAGACTGAGGTTTAAATGCCGTTTCACCCAGTGGCTCTGACCATAGATGGAAGTAAAAGCAGATGGAGGTGGGGGGCACAGAGGATCTCTGCTTCCAGATCCAACATGTCTAGATCCACATAAATGTGGGAGAACCTCCAAACCATTCTTATTTTCAGTTATGGGGAGTTTGCCCCCTACAGATTCATTCTGGATTGAACTCTGTGGTAGTCTGAATTGAATCTGAATGGGAACACTCCTTGGTTCCTTGGTTCCGTGGGGAAAACACCATTCACTGCCTCTGTTGTTTGTGAGGTGAACCTTCGCTCAGTGGGAGAGCATGTGCCGTACATGCCGAGGTCCTGGCTTTGATCTCCGGTTATAAAAGGACTGAGTAGGTGGTGATAAGAAAGTCCTTTGACGGAGACCCTGAAGAGCTGTTGCTGCTGCCAGGGAACATGGGAAGATGGACAGAATTGTCAGACCTGATACAAGGCAGTTTGCTACATGTACACAAGTAGGGGGGGTTATAGCTGGAAATTCTAAGGACCATAATTCTACTTCTGAAATGTATGGTGTATTGTGTACACATTTGACTGGACTCTTGTCTTATGATGCTCTTTTGGTCAAACGTCACCTCAGAGCCCTAAAACACCCACGCTGCATCCTCTATCATAGGACCCTCACTCTCCCTTTCAAAAAAAGAAGAAGGCCCATTTGTGGGTGTAGTTCAGAGTGCTTGAAACTGTTCCCTAGAGACAAACCACCACTTCAGAAGAGCTAACAGAGGAAAGATCAGGCCTCAAGGAAGTGTTGAAATCAGTTACTGTTAACACCCTTCAGATTAGAATCCTTATGCAACACAGGGGGGTTGTGTGTGGGCTTTTTCTTTGCAAAATGTCTCTGGGTTGTTTCTTCTAACGTCTGTCCTTGTGGGTGGCTTCCTTTGGGACAGTTTGTTCTTTGTCGTTCTCTCCCCGCCCCCCTTCTCCCAAGCAAGTACTGAGCCAGCCAAACAGGGAGAGTTTGAATGACTTCATTGTGGCAGCGCTCCAGGGACAGAAGAAGCTACACATGTTTGCGCTGCATACTTAATGAACCCATCCAATTTTTGTTTTACAATTTTTATTTGAGGGCTGGGATGGGATGAGACAAAATTGCCTCATTTTCAATACCTTTGTAACCTCAGAGGGGAACAGACTATAAGCTGTGTGTTGTATTGCACACTAATAGACACACATGGCCATGACTAACTTAGTTTCCTTAATTTTAGTGGGTCTATTTTAGTGGAACTAGCATAGAATGTAACCCTACTCTGGTGTCTCCTTTCATCTTCTATGGTTGCCTTAAAGATGTAGGTAGGGCTCCCTTACCTTGGTGCCATGTTGTCCTCCAGCAGGTTAAGCCTTGGACATTACTCATCTTCTTTTCACCTAATTAAGGCGGCAACCTAGTCCAGAGGAGGTGCCTGGGAACGGCCCAGACAACTGCTATGTGGGAGCTCAAAGTGATGCCTTGAGAGATGTGGGCTCTCCTCTCCATCCTCTGCCCTCTGAAGCTTTGTGTGGGCTGCAGCCCACTCCCAGTTCTCCTTGTTGACAGAGGGGAGACCATTGATCCCACTTCCTTTGGAAGGGGAAGACAGATCCTTCCATTGTTCCTGCTATTACTACAGCTTCACAGTAGTTTCTCCTCACCTTCTTCTTTGCCTCATTTCCATTTCCTTTCCTCCGCCATCACCCCCGTCAATGTTGCTGTCCAGGCTGCTAAGGGATCCATGCCCACCCCTGGCACTCTTCTGCTTCTGCCCCACTGTTCCTGCTTCCTGTTTACATCGGCCTTTCTCAACCATGAGTCCTCAGATGTCCTCAGAACTACAACTCCCATCATTCCTGAGCACTGGTTCTCCTAACTAGGGATGGTGGAATGTAGTCCAACTGTGGGATGTGATACATAAGTAGTAGTCAAGTATAACACTCCTTGTTTTCCTAGAGTGGATATGTGGGGGAATGTTTGGTCCAGCCAGTCACAAACTTCCTGTTTCTTCCCGACTGGGACAGACGTCCTTTGCATGTGGCTAGAGGTGGGTGTGACCTTACCTGTCCAGGTAACACAAAAAGACAAGGCACACTGCACTCTCTCTCTCTTTGACTTCCTTTGTCGTTGGAGCAGCTCTTTAGCAAGAGATGCTCTGTTGGCTTCTAGCCAACAGAGGACACTGGGATTATGCCTATATGGGATAGATCCACATGTATATACTTTGTAACCAAGTCTGCCTTCATGGATCCAACTGTGAACTGAATGTGTGAGTAAAGGTCTTTTATATACTTTACACAAGATTGTCATGTGTTTATTCTTTTAAGAGGGATAAAAGGGAACTTACCAGGAATATACAATTCAGTACTGAATTGTATATAATAGTGAAAGGCTTACACAAGCCTGCAACCAGCTATCAGCTATGCATGTAAAAGGGGAATGTAAACTCTGCTAAGTAAAGGAACTTGCTAACACAAGTTAGGAAGGATATTAATAAACAATATTTCCTATCCTGCCTCCCTGAACATTCCCACACCAACAACATCTGGGGACCAATGGTTGAGAAAGGCTGGTTTCAATAGTAGGATTGGACTGAATGTTCATTTGTTCTGTGGCAAGGCTGGGTTGGGTGTGGGTGAGTGTGAATTGTGTTGTCAGAGTCGACATTGCTTTGTGTGTGTGTGGGTGGGGGGGAATCTTGCATGAATAATGTGTACCTTTCCCAGCACACGTCTGACGCTGTGTCCCCCTGATTTGCTGCTGCTCCCCCCCCCATTTCCCCCCTTCAATTACAGCTTCTTCTTCCGTCACTATGTGATCCTAGTCAATCCAAAATCATTCAATGAATGTGATGATGTCAGAAGACTTTGTGGTTGATTAGACTTGGTTATGTGCTGAGGTGGAGCCAGACAATTGTTCTTTGAAAGATCACATTAATGCTATTCATAGAAGTTATGTAAAGTGGTGTGTGTGTTGCTATGTCTCGCTTTACTCATGTTGTATTATGCTTTGTAGTTGAGTGTGTTTCTTGCTAAGAGTTAGGGACGTCCCTTCCCAAAGTGACAGCGAAGACTCCGGAGAGGAAGGAGGGCAGGCTGAAGGGGGTAGAGGCTTGATTCCTTCCCAAATTGAGAGTGATGTAAGCCCCTCCCATTCTGGAATGCAGGCTATAAATTCCCAAGACAGCACAGGGCAGACAGAGGCTTCTGCAGACGAACTGCCACTGTTAGATTCGGCTCAAGAGGAGGAGGAGGGGCAGGCTGCCCCTGAGTCTCCTTGGAGTAGGCAGAAGAGTACAGTACAGGTGCAATGCCAGCCCAGCAGGAGGTAGGGCAACCAGTGGATGATGATGATGATAATAATAATAATAATAATAATAATAATAATAATAATAATAATAATTTATATCCCTCTCTCCCCAGCCAAAGCTGGGCTCAGAGCGGTTAACAACAGTAAAATAATACAGCATTCTAAAATCAATTCATTATAAAATCAGTTCAAATCGAATTGATGACAACCATTGGGCTAGAGTTCTGTGAAGAATTACCAAAGGAGGGGGTCAGACTGTGCCTTGGCCAAAGGCCAGGCGGAACAGCTCTGTCTTACAGGCCCTGCGGAAAGATGTCAAGTCCCGCAGGGTCCTTGTCTCTTGTGACAGAGCATTCCACCAGATTGGAGCCACAGCTGACAAAGCCCTGGCTCTGGTTGAGGCCAGCCTAACCTCTCTGTGGCCTGGGACCTCCAAGGTGCTTTTGTTTGAAGACCGTAAGGTCCTCCATACCTTGGACATACCAGGAGTGGCGGTCCCGTAGGTACGAGGGTCCTAGGCCATCTAGGGCTTTAAAGGTTAAAACCAGCACCTTAAACCTGATCCTGTACTCCACCAGGAGCCAGTGCATGATATCCTGCTGGCGTCGACAGCATCATCCAGTGGGTCCAACTATCTCATCCGGAGAGGATTATGCTGGGAGGGCTCGGACTGAAACTATTGTGTAATTACTAAATAAATTGAAGAGTGATAAACCTGCCAGTTTGCCGTGTCTTAGTGTGAGAGAGACATCGTAAATTCTGACACTCAGTATATTTTTGGTTGCCCCTTATTATCGGTTTATATACAAGATTTGAAGGATGCTCGTGAATGCCAGTTTCTAGGAATCACAAGTGGGGGAGAGTGTTGCTGTTGTGCTCAGGTCCTGCTTTCAGGCTTCCCATAGGAATCTGGTTGGCCACTGTGAGGATAGGAGACTGCACTCTGTGGGCCATTCTCCTGATCCAGCAGGCTCTTCTTCTTATAGCCCTACAAAGATGTTTAAATATAACACAAAATCAAGCAATGCACAATAGTGATGGAGAAAGATGCTGTAAACATCCCTCAGTGCATTTGTGTGCCTTTCCACACTTACTTCGACTGTGGGACAGTGGAGTTAATTCATAAACAACCAGCTGGGCCAAATACAGTGGTACCTCGGGTTACAGGAGCTTCAGATTACAGACTCCGCTAACCCAGAAATAGTACCTCAGGTTAAGAACTTTGCTTCAGGATGAGAACAGAAACCGTGCGGCAGCGGTGTGGCAGTCCCATTAGCTAAAGTGGTACCACAGGTTAAGAACAGTTTCAGGTTAAGAACGGACCTCCGGAACGAATTAACCAGAGGTACCACTGTATTGAAGCTGAGGCTCCAATACTTTGGCCACCTCATGAGAAGAGAAGACTCCCTGGAAAAGACCCTGATGTTGGGAAAGATTGAGGACACAAAGAGAAGGGGACGATGGAGGACGAGATGGTTGGACAGTGTTCTCGAAGCTACCAGCATGAGTTTGACCAAACTGCGGGAGGCAGTGGAAGACAGGAGTGCCTGGCGTGGTCTGGTCCATGGAGTCACGAAGAGTCGGACACGACTAAACGACTAAAGAACAACAACCACTATATTGGACCAAATCATAGCAGAGACATACCTTGCCTTACAGCTTGGGAGAAATCCATTGTGATTGGGAGAAGAGCAGAGCTGGCCCCCCATGAAGGAGGGTGAAGCAACGGGCTCAGGTGGCACAAGTAATAAAGGCAGCACTCCACCTGCCCATCCTTCTGCTTCCGCCACCAAGAGGTGTTACCGTTCATCTTTCTTGCCCCAGATGGAGAAGCAAAGGGAGCGGCAACACATGGAGGAGTGCCCCAGCTCCCACCGAGTTTGGTGAGAACTGGGACATGGTGGCAATGGGACACGGCAAGTAGGGCTGGGACATGGAATTCCCATTTTGCCTCAGGTGGCAAAACTGGGTAGGCCACCCCTGGGGAACAGAAACTAACAATAGCCCTTTGAAATTTTATTTGTACAGTGGTGCCTCGCAAGATGAAAAGAATCCGTTCCGCGAGTCTCTTTGTCTTGCGGTTTTTTCGTCTTGCGAAGCAAGCCCAATAGCGGATTAGCGCTATTAGCGCTATTAGCGGTTTAGCAGCTATTAGCGGCTATTAAAGGCTTAAGGGATTAGCGGATTAGCTGCTAGAAGGCTATTAGCGGCTATTAAAGGCTTAAAGGATTAGCGGATTAGCTGCTAAAAGGCTATTAGCGGCTTAGATCAGCTGATAAGCAGCTTAGATCAGCTGTTCAGCGGCTTAGCGAACAGCTGTTAAGCGGCTTAGGGGCTTGGGGAAAAGGCTGGGAGGGGGGAAAAAAACCCAGGAATTGCAAGACATTTTCATCTTGCGAAGTAAGCCCATAGCAAATTCGTTTTGCGAAGCACCTCCAAAACGGAAAACCCTTTCGTCTAGCGGGTTTTCCGTCTTGCGAGGCATTCGTCTTGTGGGGCACCACTGTATTGGAATTGTGGAGTAGACAAGGAGAAATAATGCAGCAGGAGCTCAGTCTTGGCCCCTTTCCTTCCTAGTCAAAGCCACACCATGCCACACCATGCCAAACAAAATAGCATACTTCTTCTGCGTTCCCATCTCATTTTGAGAGACGCCAACATGGAGGAAGACCTTTAGCAGGTTCTGCTTCTGTTTTGGGAGATGAGGTGAGTTATGTAATAACACCACGTTCCCACCCACCCTCTTTTACACTCTCCTGTTATGCAAACATATAGCTTGACACACATACATAATGTGTTACCTAACACATCATCAACCACAAGCTATTTTGTCCATTTTATTTTAAAGTAGCAACAAAGTTTTAGGAATTGAGAGGGGAGGGGAAACAAATTGAAGGCTGTCATGGGCTTCAGAATTACTATTTTTTAAAAAAATAAAATAAAAATGTTGTGCCAAGAGCTGAAAGGTATTCCTCAAAGATATTTTTCTTAGACTTGTCAAAGTTGTTTGACAAATTTGTGGCTAAGCAGGACTTTGAGGAGAGGAAGAATTCACTAGAAGAGTGGACTTGCTGCGATTATTATTGGAGCAGCACGATGTCTATTCTCACAATTTCCTGAGAGAGCAAGCTCTGTCCCTTCTGGCAATCCCCACTTTCCCTTTTCTGAGACCTCCACAAATCGGTCAGCTAAGTTCTAATGCAGGGGGATTTCTCCACTCATGGATGATAGTGGTTCTACATTGTTTGGGGAGAATTCACAAGTTTGTTTAATAGCATTTACATTCCATTTGATTGCTATAAAACAAAACCCCAAAACCCTCCAGCTACGAAGTTGAGGCTTTAGAACTTCACCCTCCAACTCATGGATGGGCTGAAGAAGGGAGAAGAGGTTGAGCCAGAGGGGACACGTCCTGGCAGTGCACCCCTACTCTTCTTGGTGTGATTGTCATCACAGGTAAACACAGAATGCCCCCAAAGGATTTAAGTGTCCTTAACATAGGATGGCAGCATATGGGAAGGCAGAAACGTTGACATTCAAAAAGGCTTCTTTAGCAGACAGGTTTTCTAGAGTTCTCATCTTTTCCCCTTAAGAAAGCAGAGCTGGATTTTTGCTTCTTTGCAATTTCATTGCAGTGCACTACCTTCCTCGCCAGGTATTCGTGCTTGCCTGGCTTCCAGGCATTCAGCCCCGCTTGCTTAGGACCACGTCCCCATTAAGTCTGGCATTTCCCTGCCGCTTCAATCAGATTGAATAAAGCGTCTCTTAGCCACTGCTTGAACTTCTGATATTTGCATCCCACTGTGTTCAAAGCAAGCTCGGCGTTGCGCAGTTTTCAGCAGCGTCCTGTTTAGAGGTAGCCCTGTGGGAAAGTACAAAGGATGGAATCAAGTGTTCTATTTATAGAGCACGCCTGGCTTTTAATGGGCAGCCTTGCTTCCTTTAGTGGGCAGGCTCGCAATCACACAGCATTCCAAAAGGCACACACAACTAAAGCTTAGATTCTTATTGCAGAGAGCAAATGATGAACGTGTACGGGGAGTTGTGCCCACCTTTATTGTTCGGGTCAGCGGATAAACAACAATCCTTCAAATTATCGGATTTGGCCGTTTTATTTTCAGCAGCATGAAAGATGCCGGCGCAGCCCAGCGGTCACTCTCCAGGCCAAGGCGCCATGATTTCAACAGCACAAATCAACACTGGCCCCACAAAGCAGGGTGCAAGTCAGTTGCAGGGGATGGCTCTGTCCAAGGACAAGTACAGATAGTCCCGACTCAAAGAGAACAACATAGAATCAGAATTGTAGAGTTGGAATATTAGTAGTAGTAGTAATAATAATAATAACAATAATAATTTATTATTTATACCCCGCCCATCTGGGTGGCTTCCAACAGAATATTAAAATACAATCACCTACTAAACGTTAAAAGCTTCCCTAAACAAGGCTGCCTTCAGATGTCTTCTAAAAGTCTGGTACTTGTTTTTTCCTTTGACATCTGGTGGCATGTGCCACTACTGAGCAGAAATATCTGCGAAATACTGAACTGCGAAATATCCTTTTGGAAGTGAAGTGAGGAAACCTTATATGCTCCTTTTCACCCCTGCATGGTGCCAGGTGTGGGGCAGGAAAGGACATAGCTGGTACCAGTTGCACTAAGATGTTCCCCATTGGGAAATCCCTAGTTCAGTTGATGGGACTCTCTGTCTCTCTCAGTGCTAAAGCCACTTCCGCCCTGCAAAGGAGGTGGCGTTGTGGGCTTCATGCCCCCACCATGTGCACAGCAGCTGGAACCCACCCCCTGTGCGATTGGGGGAATCCCTGGCCGCGTCACCCTGGCCAGCCAATCAGCTGGCTCTGGGGGCATGGCCTGCCCTATTTAAAGCAGACGTGGCCAGGGATCTCCCTCTTTTGCCGCCTCCAGCTGCTCCTGTTTCCCACCCTTCCACCCTTTAAGGGTTTCGTTCCTTGACCTTACTATGGACCTTGGTTGGTCGCCGTTGAGGGGCCTGGCAGGAATTTTTCCACTTGGCAAATTGGCACCAGCCACTTGGTTTTCGCCTACCTCGTAGCAAATTGTCACAACTTTCTTGGTATTGGCGGTTAGGCATTGGTATTGGTATTGTTATGTAGATGGAAGAGGGGAGGAAGCACTATCACCTGCCCTGCATATTGAAGGGTAGTCTGATAAAGGATTCCAGGGAGCATGGCCCTGTCCAAAGCCTATGGAGGTGAAGGCCTAAGGCACGACCCCAAACGGTGACCCCGGGGGAGTTCCTAGTTGATGTGCATCAGCAGGACTCCCCCTACTGGTGGTTAACCCTTCCCGGACTTCAAGCGGATGGGCTGAAGCCAGATATAGTCGGTTAGGACCAATGACTAAGCCAATACCGCTCATCACCTGTAACCAATAAAGTTGTGGCCTTATTTAGCCCATTAACCTCAATAATTGTGTCATGTGTCTTTATTTCCACTGCGGGGGGGGGGACCCACCATGCAATTAGCTGACGGGCCCTGAGAGTGAGCCCACCTCACGATGCACATTCATTGCTTGTCAGCTGATAAGTGCTGGCAGCCATCAAAAGACCTCATTCAAAGTGATGGTCACCTGATTGATGCCGGGAGCAAGCCCTGTTGTTGTTGCATCCATCTCCTGACATCAAGTGACTGGCAGGTTGGGAGCCCTGCCCGCTTCTCAGACTTGGCCTGTGGTGTGTGTGTGTGTGTGTGTGTGTAAGGATCTGGCCCACTGGCTAGATTCATTTCCCAACCAGTTCTCCCACATAAACTCCCTGTTTCTGGCATGTGGCATGAACACGGAGTTTATGAAGTCTGGATCGAAAAGGATCATATGGAATTAATGCAAATTGCTCCTTGCTACAATCACACTTTCAAGGACAAAATACTTGTTCCTTGACACTCGGAGCAGAGGTGGCTCTTAGCACATTATAACAGAGCTATTTTTGAGTGTGCAGAATATCTCCTTTCCACATTGCTCTGATCAATGCTCTGGGTAAGCACGGTGGCACCAGGCACGCGAAGGCTCCTTTGATTTCAGCCTTACTGGCATTAATTTAATTACTGGTCTAATCTCCTTAAGCCCTCGGAGCATGAGAACATTTGGCACTCTAAGCCAAAGAGAATGCTTGAGAGACTGCTTTTTGTCACTTTCAGAAAGGGAGAAGAGGTGACTGGCTATGGCTCCCATTTCGGCTAATTAGTTTAAGGGAAAGGTTGTCTTCTAAAACGCTTTATGTTAGAAGGCTTTTAATTTAAGAAAGGTATCGTATCCATTTTTGAGGGAGATGCTGTCCTGGCTCCATAGGCCCTGTAGTTAACAAGGACTCAACCAATGACACAAATACACATATATGCCAAACCTTGCAGTGGGTATGCACTCTTAGTTTATAATCTTTTAAATAGATACTCCAGAGACCCAGAATTAACCCGTATTTTCTGGCTGAGGAAGCAGCCCTGCCCCACTCTGCCTCAAACTCAGAAGACCTATTCCCACAACCATTTCCAGTGTACACTGGCACCATCCACTGCCTTGCTACATCCATGAGCAACAGAAGGCATCAGTCTTCATTGTGCTTCTAACTCTAAGGCTATCTAAAACATGACCTAACTCTGGCTTCCTCAACCTCGGCCCTCCAGATGTTTTGAGATTACAATTCCCACCATCCCTGACCACTGGCTAGCTAGCTAGGGATCATGGGAGTTGTAGGCCAAAAACATCTGGAGGGCTGAGGTTGAGGATGCCTGACCAGCTCCTTGATAAAGGTAAAGGGACCCCTGACCATTAAGTCCAGTCGTGACTGACTCTGGGGTTGCAGCGCTCATCTCGCTTTATTGGTCGAGGGAGCTGGTGTACAGCTTCCGGGTCATGTTGCCAGCATGATTAAGCCACTTCTGGTGAACCAGAGCAGCACATGAAAAATCAGTTTACCTTCCCGCCAGAGCGGTACCTATTTATCTACTTGCACTTTGACATGCTTTCGAACTGCTAGGTGGGCAGGATACCATGCTGTAAATTAGTTTCAAAACACACCATTTCCCAGGTGTTATTTATCACACCAAACAGCAGATTTCCACTCCCTTACCTTATGCCCATGTAGGCACACCTGAACAACTGAAGATCAAGCTCAATGCATCTAATAAAATGGGCTGTAGCCCAACAAACATATATGCCCTTAAGCTGTCACATGATGAACACAGCTACTTTCTGAAAATTCTCCAAAGCAGCTGAAGTTTCTTTTCTATGCATCCTGAGAAATGCAATGGTCTTTTTCTTGTCGTTGTTGTTTATGTAAGGTAAGTTGTCTGTAGACGGCAATGAAATACAAAGGAGAAGAAAAAGAACCAGAGGCAGGAATGAATATTTTTAAACAGAAGAATATGCTTGTGTTCAGTGAAACCATTTATTAAACCATGGCCTCTAGCATTTGGTCTGTTTGCGTCTGCTCTTTCTTTAGTCCTTTTATGTATTCATTCATTCATAGGCTTCCACACTTTGCATTAAATAATATGTTTGCAACGAGTACACACACACAAACACACACCAGGACCCATGTGTTGTTAGTATTTTGTCTTCTGTCTTAAAATTCCCATTGCCTGTTTAAAATTTCCTATAGGTCATTCTGGGAATAAAATCTTTCTTTCTTTCTTTCTTTCTTTCTTTCTTTCTTTCTTTCTTTCTTTCCATTTTGCCCTCCCCACCTACTTTAAGCAGACCCTCCAAAGTGTCCCTATTTTCCAGGGATGTCCCTGATTTAGATAAGCCATCCTGGTTTCTGATTTGATCCTGAAATGTCCCACTTTTCCTTAGGATGTCTCTATTTTCATTGGAGAAATGTTGGAAGGTATGGAGTTATCTGACCCCCAAGCCGTCTGAAGGCAGTCCTGTATAGGCAATTTTTAAAAAAAGGTTTAATGTTTTATTGTGTTTTTACATATGTTGGAAGCTGCCCAAAGTACTTGGGGCAGCCCAGTAAGATGTGTGGGATATGAATAGTAAAATTATCATTATGGAATGGGGCGCCCCTATTTTCATCGGAGAAATGTTGGAGGATATGCTTTAAATACTTTGGCCACCTCATGAGAAGAGAAGACTTCCTGGAAAAGACTCTGATGTTGGGAAAGATTGAGGGCACAAGGAGACGACAGAGGACAAGATGGTTGGACAGTGTTCTCGAAGCTACCAACATGAGTCTGACCAAACTGTGGGAGACAGAAAACCTGTCCTCCACTCTCTTCCCCTGAGAAAGACTCTTCTATTTGTTCTGTCTCATTCTCAAGGAATTTTAGAAATTACTTAGAATTCTAGTGAGTGTGGGGTTTTTGGACTTACCTTGACATTGTGAGTTGGCCGAGGCTGGTGTGTGTATTTTGCATTCTAGTAAATATTCTTCCAGGACTTTGCAGCCTCTCTGGCTGCACAAACTTCCTGATCCATAAAAACTCCAAAGGAGAAGTTGCCCCATGATGTCTTTCTTTGGGACTTGATTGAAGAGGAGACACCCAGGAAGGCTGCAGAGTGCAGAACACCAGCGAGTTGGCTTATAGATTGAAATAAAGGGCCTTCACAAACCCCCTTGTCAACAACAAAGTATGTGTGACAAAGCCCCTCCATCTTACCCATGAGAATTCCCTTTCCCTTTGATTATCCTTAAATGAAATTTAAGGATTAATTGATTGGGAATGGTAAGAAGGGAGAAACAAAAACAAAGGAGAAATTTTTGACATAGCTCTGGTAGAAACGCTCCACTTCTTGGATATGAAACAGAAGATCCCAATGAGAAAATGGAAATGGTACACCCATGCTTGTGGGATTTATTTATTTTGTGGTTGCCTCCACCTAAATGTAATTTATGCAAGTGTTATTTATTAAATAACTGGTGCCTGAGTGCCAAGTTGCCCTAATTCAGCAACTAAACACACTGACACATGTGTTCATCTGTGCTGTTCTTCATCCTTCTTTATCCCCGAGAGCTTGTGCATATGAGACATTTCTGGGTAAATAGAGCTCAGGGAGAGTTCACTTGACTTTTTATGGTTTAATTTATTAGAACGTGATCCCAGCATAATTTGGACAAGAAAGGTCATTTCTCCACCTTGTATCCATTAACGAAGTACTACAGAACTCGAGAGGCGCATAATTATGCAGTTCTGTGAGAGGTTTATGAAATTTCATTAGGGAGGTATTTTACCAACCTTGACGGCTTTGGCTGTTAAATATATATATATATTTATTTTAAAATGTGCAGTTCACCTCCTTGAGATACCAAAGGAGGTGTTGAGTGTGGAGGGAGAAAGTACCCCTCAGTCTGGACACCACCTTAATGACAAATTGAAAATGACGAGAACATTTTGGAAATAACTTATCAGGTAGGCTGGGTGAGATGAAATATGCAAATATTTTAAGACCTGCAAAATGTATAATGCATAAAAGAATCAGGCTCACCAAAGAGCTTGGGCAAGCTGAGCATGCAAATGATTTATTACATCTTCCAAGCTGCTTCTTCTATTTTATTTTCTTTCCTTTTTTTGCTGTGGCCATTGGAAATATGTTGAATGATCAGTTTTGACAACCTGCTGAACTGCACACCTCACTTTTTAGAGATGGCCCTTGTGCAGGACAGGTTTATTCCAGGATATATGACATTATTTTCTATCAGCTGGAAACTGGGGCCAAGTCATACTTCCTTTTTCCTTTCTGAACATCATCAAGATACAAAACCTCCAATGCTGAGGTGATTTATATGTTTTCACATAGTGGAAGAGAGGCTAAATCTCTGTTCAAACATGGCAGGTGTTCAGAAACAGGAAATGCTAAGCATCTAACTTCCTGAGCCACCTCCATCTTGGTTGGAGACCCACTCCTTGACATCATGACTGAACCTAATCAAAGCTGGGTGGTTTGGATGTATATTTGCCCTAATGTGGTAACCATAAAGGATTTGTCAGATTGATCATCACATAATATGGTTTTAGGAGTAGGTGGCTCTGTGGTCTAAACCACTGAGTCCCTTGGGCATGCCGATTGGAAGGTCGGTGGTTCGAATCTGCCTAACGGGGTGAGCTCCCATTGCTCTGTCTTAGCTTCTGCCAACCTAGCAGTTCGAAAGCATACCAGTGCTAGTAGATAAATAGGTACTGCTGTGGCAGGAAGGTAAACAGTGTTTCCATGTGCTCTGGTGCTCATCACAGTGTCCCATTGTACCAGAAGAGGTTTAGTCATGCTGGCCACATGATCTAGAAAGCTGTCTGCAGACAAACACCATCTCCCTCGGTCTGAAGCGAGATGAGCACCACACCCCATAGTCACCTTTGACTGGACTTAACTGTCCAGGGGTCCTTTACCTTTACCTTACCTTTTTTTTTACTTTTTAATATGGCTTTAGTACAGTGCCAGTAGGATAAGCCTCTTGACCAATATGAGGCATAGCTAAAAGGGACAGTTGCTCTTCTAATCTACTTCCTACCAATGTATTTCAGGCACCTAATGCTGAAAGGCTGACTTTGTTGAGGGAAAGGAAGGGATTAGGAAACATATGGATAGTTCAGACTTTGTGTAATGAGGATAACTGAGTACAATTTACTTATTCTCTAGAAGGCCTTGTCACCCAATCAGTGTTGGCTCATTTATTTATTTATTTTACCACCCTATACAGTGGCTTAAGAACTTAATTCGTTCTGGAGGTCCATTCTTAACCTGAAACTGTTCTTAACCTGAGCTACCACTTTAGCTAATGGGGCCTCCCACTGCCGCTGCACCCCTGCTGCACAATTTCTGTTCTCTTCCTGAAGTAAAGTTCTTAACCAGAGGTACTATTTCTGGGTTAGCGGAGTCTGTAACCTGAGGTGTCTATAACCTGAAGTGTCTGTAACCCGAGGTACCACTGTACCCCGGGGTGTCAGGGTGGTTCACAGAATAAAATCAAGATATACCGGTAACCACAAAATACAGTGGTACCTTGGGTTACATATGCTTCAGGTTACATACGCTTCAGGTTACAGACTCCGCTAACCCAGAAATAGTACCTCGGGTTAAGAACTTTGCTTCAGGATGAGAACAGAAATCGTGCTCCGGTGGTGCGGCAGCAATGGGAGGCCCCATTAGCTAAAGTGGTGCTTCAGGTTAAGAACAGTTTCAGGTTAAGAACAGACCTCCAGAACAAATTAAGTTCTTAACCCGAGGTACCACTGTACATAATAAAAATAAAAACAACAACCCAATAGGGGCCCCCACAAAACCCCCCACAAAAAACCAAAGGCCTGGTTAAAAAGGAATGTTTTTGCCTGGCACCTAAAGGTGTATGATGAAGTTGTTGGGATACTACCAGGGAGACAAAGTCCATCATGACTCCACATCGTCTCTGGATGTCCATTGATCTCCCGTAGACACGCAGTATCAGCAATTAGGGACACGAGCTCCAGAAATAGCTTGCCACATTCCAGAGCCGTGCACGCTTTATCAGCAGATAATGCACAGCAAAAGACGCTCTCAGGAGAGCATTATTTACAAGTTTATTTCTGCGTTGATCAGAACAAAGAAAAACATGACTGCCTGCTTCAGTGTTCTGGCATAGAGAGAGAGGAACGAAAGAAAAACACAACAGAAACATCCTGTGAAACAGGAAATGCGCAGGCTGTGACACAAACATCCTGCTCCCTTTTAAGGTGGAACGGAAATATCCTAACAGAAGTGCCAGGTGAACTACCCTGGGGAGAGCATTCCACAGACAGGGAGCCCCTGCAGAGAAGGCCCGTTCTTATGTTGCCACCCTCCAAACCTCTTGAGGAGGAGGCACATGAAGAAGGGCCTCAGAAGATGATCTCAGGGTCCAGGTAGGTTCACATAGAAAGAGGCGGTCCTTGAGGTATTGCTGTCCTGAGCCATTTAAGGCTTCATAGGTCAAAACCAGCACTTTGAATTGGGTCCGGAAACTAATTGGTACCCAACGCAGTCAGACCAGGATCGGTGTAATATACTCAAAAGAGCAAGGGGAAGGGTTGGTGGGGATGCCCTCTTTATGGCTGAACAGGATCTTGCACCCTTTGCCAGATTTCTTTGGGAGGTCTCTGACAGACATTTCCTACGTCCTTGGACCTATGAAGTCTAGAAGGCCACTTAAGGCAACTAAAACAGGACAGGGCTAGCCCAACCATAAGTTGGGTGAGACAACTGCCTCAGGTGGCAAATCCTGAGAGAGGGCAGTTGCTATGTACTGAGATGAATAGGATCCAAAATGCAGCAGTCTGATTGGTCCTAGAACAATAGGATTCAGAATGCAGCAGCCTGATTGGTCCTAGAACAATGCAGCAGTATGATTGGTCCGCAGGAGCCACCCAATCCAGCCCCAGATGGAAGTGAATCCACAACCTGATGTGGCCTACAGGAGAATTCCGGAATTAGCCAATCACGTGCAGCCCATTGTGTAAATAGTGCATATAAAGCACATACTTTGGGGGAACTTTCATTCCTCCTCACCACTATGAGCTGAATAAAGAGCATGAAATCCACTCTCGACTCTGAGTATATTTCAGCAGTGGAATCAGTCTCCAGCGTCCTACTGAATCTCTTCCTCCAGCTCTTCTGTGGCCTGTTCTGGGTCCCCTAATATGTCGTGCTGCTGACGTACTATAGAAGATGAAAGTTAAGCCACAGGAGGCCTAATGAGACCAAGAGTGGTCAGCTTTGGCCTACAGGCTGTTGGTTGCCGAACATGCCTTGAAACATCACCCATAAATATTATCTGCAGGAGATAAAACTAGTGGTCCATGACAGGCATGTTGAAAATACACAACACAAGGAAAAGTAATTCACAAGCCATAATAGTCAGTAAAAGCAACTATATGTAAAGCAATATCATGGTAGCAGTAACATTGCAAGGATTCAATTTAAACAGTGTCAAGTGTTATGAAAAGTGAATTTGTTTACCATGGAATAGGCTGGCTGTCCATCCAGCACACCCATGTCATATCCCCAACCAAAGCACGTTTAGACCAGGAGAAAACAATAAGAAAGCTACTTACAAATCCATATATACATGTCAACATTTATTCTGTAGACATCCAAAAGATGTTTGATCCAAATAAAGTTATCTTTCCTCCCCCCACATTTAATAGAGCTTTTCTGATGAATTCTGGCATGCTTATTTCTTGCTTCCCTCACTCAACTTAAAGATGTCCCTATAAATGTATGATTCAGACACCTCCTTTGCTACAATGATGCTAAAAATTATTCATTCACTGCTTTTTTTGTGGTGTTTCGTGTTGTTGTTTTTTAAAAAAATGCTTTTTAATGTGCATCTCATTCTGCATTTTATGAGAGCTAGTAAATGATTTTTTAAAAAACCTCCAATGGGGGGGGGGGAGTTGCAATGAATCCCAACCTCTTAGAATATTTATAGCTATTTATGAGGCACTACTAAGTAAACACGGCAAAGGCCATAGAGATGAGCTGGAGAATTACTGCATGACTTATTATTAACTTCCTTCCAGGGATTAGCTGACCTCCTCCACCTCATTCTCCTACCTGTATGTAATATGGAAGATCTAGCTAACCACAAGAGCAACAGGACAGGTGTCTGTCCATTGACCCATCACTCAGCTGCATTAATCGCTCATTTACTAAGCAAGATAGTTTTATGGATCAAAATCGACATTGCTTTTCAAAGCAGGTGGCAGAGCAGAGGTGCAACATGATATCATAAGAAACTAATTCTTCCACCTAGTAATGAGCTGTTCTTTCATTTATCAGCTGGATGAAAAGCAGGGTGATGAAACACAGTTCAGCATCCTGCCTCATTGCAATTTTTAATTAAAAGGGAAGGGGGAAGAAAACCCTCCTCTTGCCATCTGAGGAAAAGCGAAAGTGTGCAGTGTCAACCACTGCACAGATCTACAATTCCATGCAAATTCTGACTAAGCCTCTTAAAGAACAGGAACGAAACCTAACGTGGCCTTGTTTCATCTTTTCTAGAGGAGAAGAGAATAAACAAGCTTGTCTGGCTCCATCTGCTAATGGATGTTGGATTGCCTGTACACAAAGGAAAGCATTTTATCCTCTTGCATACAGTCTGCCATATTTTCTGGCACTACAAAACAGACAAGTATATAGTGATTTCTTCTACATCCCTAGAAGGAGGTTTCACATGGGGATTTAGTTCTGCGCTGAACTTCCTTGACTTTCCTTTGACCTCTCATGCTCCCTCCAACTCCAGGAGATCACACACACACACACACACACACACACACACTATGGATGCTTGCAATTAAATATTGGCCACAGCTCATGGCAGAGCACTTCATTTGCATGCAGAAGAAGAGAAGAAGAGTTTGGATTTGATATCCCACTTTATCACTACCTGAAGGAGTCTCAAAGCAGCTAACATTCTCCTTTCCCTGAGTGAGGCTGAGAGGCTTCAGAGAAGTGTGACAAGCCCAAGGTCACCCAGCAGCTGCATGTGGAGGAGCGGAGATGCGAACCCGGTTCACCAGATTACGAGTCTACTGCTCTTAACCACTACACCACACTGGCTCTGCAGAAGGTCTCAGGTTCAATCTCAAGGATCCAGTGGTAGTTAGTGCCCTTCAGAACTGGTGGGTCGGAAGGTAGAGAGCCCAACAGTAAGCCAACTAATTCTGGCTTTGATCCCCACCCTATTCCCTTCTGGGTTCTACAAGGGGTGACATGGATACTTAGGTGGAAGAAGCCAACAGGCCGTGCCACCTCTTGGACTGGTTGTAAGCAAAAAGGCAGGCAGGTGGTATCTAACTGAGGCTGGTGGGACAGTATTCTATTAGCCTGCATGGACCACCCTCCATTGCAATCATGTCTAGGTAGGACTGGGGAAGTCCCTTTGTCTGAAACCCTTGCGAGCTGCTGCCAGTCAGTGTAGGGTATGCAGTGGGGAACCTGTGGCCCATCATCTCTGACTATTGGCCTTGCTGGCTGGTGCTGATGAGACCTGGTGTTTAATGACATCTCTAGAGTCACATTTTCCCCACTCCTCAACTCAGCCAAGACTGAACTAAATAGACCTAGGCAGCTTCCTAGGTTCGAAACAATCAATCTCACCTCTCTGCAGTATACAAAGATGTTAAAGGGATATTGGGCTGCTCCCAACTAAACTGTACTCAGAGTAGACCCATGGAAATTAATGGACCTAAACTAATCATGCCCATTAATTTCAGTGGTATAAATATGACTGGGCCGGGCTGGCCACACGCACCGTTGATCACACTTGCTGCTGGCATATGGCTCCCAGAAGGCTTTCCAATGGTGAATGCGGCCCTTGCTTTCATTTGGGGCTGGAAAGCACCATGAGGCAAAGTTTCCAGGGGGGTGAGAAAGACAACAAAAGGTGTCCTTTCTACCCCTAGTTCCACCCCCTTTCAGAAATCTTCCCACCACACTGGCAAACCTCATAGATAGATCAGAAGAATTTTATTTGCATCAGCCACTGACCATAGCAATAAAATAAAATACAGGGCAGAGGTAGAAACTTAACTATACAAAATATATTTTGGAGGTTTACATCAATAATCAAATAACAGATTTATTCTAACTGACACCACTAAAAACCTTGCAGTTTTTGCAGTATTATTATATAACCTCATAGATATATAATAATGATCTTAAAGAGCAAGACACTACCCTTGTTTCATGCAAACTGTAGCCCTAGACAGGACCATGCATGTAAGGGGTCAGAGATAACCTGCAAAATCCCCCTGTGCATGCATCGCTTGACAGAGCATGTGATGCTTTCTCTGGGGAGTACAGAATCTCTTTAACTTGTTTTGAAAGAAAGGAACTGTTTAGCCTAAGCACAATCCAACCACCACTTAGTTGAATTCACAAGGTAAATTCAACCACAGCAGGATGAGTCCGGCTGACACCTCTGCCCTGGTTTATGAGTTTGTCTCTGAGTCTTCCTAACATTCAGAGTTTAAATAAATGTAATTTGATGGGGATGAAGGACACCCTGGAGGCTTCTGGCTGGGTACAACTCGGGAAGATGCTATTTTGAAAGGGAAATGAAGGAACACAGGACGTGAATTGCCTAAGAGAAAACAGAGAATAAATTCAGGAATCCTGAGCACGGTACCTACTAAATCTAGAGAGGCAGTTTAAAGGAATCTAAATAATTAAATGTGGGGCCTAGTCAGCAGAATTTTGGGAGCATCAGAGGGCAGCTCAGGAGGCAGGCAAAAACACACTTTTGTTTTTGTTTCTTTAGGTCTAACATCTACCAAGACTTCTCCTGGCCTATCTCATGCATGCTTGCACCTGTCCATTTAAACTCGTTTGGTATACGTAGACCTAGTTACAGCACAGAAATACTTATGGCAGCTCCAATTAGAAGGAATGTTTGGAGACATGGGGAACTGCTGGCTTAGAAATGATTCCGTTTTGAGCTCAGGCTTGCAAGAGAGGTAAACAATTTTAGAAAGGTTCCTTCAGCTATCTCCAAAGCAAGAGAATGAACAGGCAAGTGGTAGGTCCTCTGCATGGAGAAGATGGAGAAATGACATTGGGTGACAAAGAGAAGATAGAACTACTCAACACCTACATTGCCTCTGACTTCACTCAAAAGGAAAGTGATGCCCGACCTGGTGATAACAGAATAAATGGCGTAAGGAGGAAACTGCAGCCCAAGATAGGAAGGTAAAGGTAAAGGTACCCCTGCCCGTACGGGCCAGTCTTGACAGACTCTAGGGTTGCGCGCCCATCTCACTCAAGAGGCCGGGGGCCAGCGCTGTCTGGAGACACTTCCGGGTCACGTGGCCAGCGTGACAAAGCCACATCTGGCGAGCCAGAGCCGCACACGGAAATGCCGTTTACCTTCCCGCTAGTAAGCGGTCCCTATTTATCTACTTGCACCCGGGAGTGCTTTCGAACTGCTAGGTTGGCAGGCGCTGGGACTGAACAACGGGAGCGCACCCTGCCGCGGGGATTCGAACCGCCGACCTTTCGATCGGCAAGCCCTAGGCGCTGAGGCTTTTACCCACAGCGCCACCCGCGTCCCCACCAAGATAGGAAAGCAGGCAGTAAAGGAACAGCTAGCAACTTTAAATGAATTCACATCTCCAGGGCCTGATGAACAGCATACAAGGGTACTAAAGGAGCTTGTGGATGTAATTTGCCTGTAATGATTCTTGTATTTGGGGAAGCTGGGATTCCACACATAAGAAATAGATTAGGGGAGTTTCTCAGAGTGCTTTTTCCTGTCTTCGACTACTAAGGAAAGACTGCCTCCTCCCTACTCCCAAGTTTATTTGACCTTGCTGAACTAGCCTATGTTTCTGTAACTTTGAGGCTTGATTACTGCAGAGTGCTCTATCTGGGGCTGCTCCTGGGTGACTGAGAAGGTTTAACTGGTGCAGAGTGCTACTGAAGATGGCACCATAGAGGAAGGGCTGTGGCCCGGTAGCAGCACATCTGCTTTCCATGCAGAAAGGTCCAATTTCTGGCATCTCCAGGTAGGGCTAGGAGAGACCCCAGGAGAGCCACTGCCAGACAATGTTGACATAGAGGGGCCATCATCTGACTCAGTGTCAGGCAGTCTGGGACCCCTCATGCTTTAAAGACTGTCTCTCCTGATATGATCCCATTCAGCAATACTTTCTCTGTTTTCTTTTATTTTAATTTTTATTTCAAAACCAAAAGAAATTACACACATCAAATTCAAAATCCATATTCATTTTCTAACATAAGCCTATTACATAGATTACCTAAATTAAAATATATCTAATTGCTCTAGGCTTCCCTTTGCTATATGTAAATACAACACAATTAACAAATGATATTATAGGTCCCCATATACCCCCCCACACCCCTTCACCCATGTGTGATCTCAATATTTTACTTCTTCCATCTTGTTGTGTTGTTTTCTCTGTCCCCCCAACTCTGTTTTCTTTGTACATTACAGTAAAGCAACAGAAGGTGTATGCTCCCCTTAATTCCCATCCCTACCAAACAGAATTCCATGCTATGGATTACAATTACCTCCCACCAATTAATAAACGAGAGTATGAGATGATTAACTGTTAAAGGTAAAAGATAAAGGACCCCTGGATGGTTAAGCCCAGTCAAAGGCAACTATGGGGTTGCAATACTCATCTCGTTTTCAGGCCGAGGGAGCCAGCATTTGTCCACAGACAGCTTTCCAGGTCATGTGGGCAGCATGACTAAATGGCTTCTGGTGCAATGGGACACCATGATGGAAGCCAGAGCACACGGAATCACCGTATACCTTCTCGCCACAACGGTTCCTGTTTATCTACTTGCACTGATGTGCTTTCGAACTGCTAGGTTGACAGAAGTTTGGACAGAGCAATGGAAACTCACCCCATTGCGGGGATTCGAACTGCCGACCTTCTGATCAGCAAGCCCAAGAGGCTCAGTGGTTTAGACCACAGTGCCACCTGCATCCCTATATTACAGTAAAGCAACAGAATGTGTATGTTCCCTTTAATTCTCAGCCCTACCAAACAAAATTCCATGCTACCAATGATTCACTGCTAAGGCTTAACTTGGGATTAGCATTTTCCATCCATCCAATTTCACATTTCCTTTAGTATAATTTAATATTTTCCCTCTCCTTTACTTTCTTTTGCTGTCAAGTATTCTGTTTTCTTAGTTTCCTGTTAATTTCGCAACAGACTCCACATGGAAATCTAATCATGGAAGATCTAATCAAATGGGAGAGAATCGGGTGGAGGCGAGGGAGGGAAGGAGGAAGGAAGAGCTTGAGAAAAAGATATTGAATAGATTACATTCATTTTATCAACTCCACAGCAGCTAGAGGTGTTTCAATGAAGATAAATGAAGACCTCCATCATCTCTCTTTGTAGACTTATTTAACCAACAGACTGTCTGCTGTACGATTTGTGATGGGTTTACACAGTGGAAACTAAGTGAGATATATCTTGGCTGCCAAATCCCGGTATTCCTTTGGGTTTCAGATTTAGTACAATAGAACCACTTTCATTATCTTTGTGTTAGAGATAATGGATAATAAACCATCCTACAGTACCCTAAGGAGATCCTCAGAGATCCCAGAAGCACTTCTACCATACCGGATATGGCTCAAACCTTTCAAACCTCCCCCTTTTTTCCCCACCCCCTGAAAGTGCTTTTGAATGAAAATGGAAGTGTGTTAAAGTGTCTGAAAGCAATAATTAAGCTTTGCTTCTATTTCTCTGTTATACATCTTCAGGATGACGGGGGTGTTGGAAAAACACTGCTGCTTCCAATTGAGGTCCTACAGCAAAGGCTTGGGAATCTGGGGGTGTCCAGAAGTAGCTGGACTCCACCCTCCATCTGTTTCAGTGGCCACTTAGTGTCCTGCTGCTACTGTCTCACCTTCCCCCAGTTGTGCTGGACATCTGTCCCCCTTTGTCCTCAGGAATGAGCACCTCTGGGTGTGGTGAGGCATCCAATAAACCTTTGTGAGGCCAGCTGCTACCCCTGCCTCTGTCCTTGGTGGTTTCGTCAAAGAGCTGAGTTTAGATCAGTGTTTCCCAAAGATTGCGACCATGGCTGTGCAGATGCTATTGGCCCAGAGATGGAAAGAAGGTAAAGTCCCAACCAGAGAAGAATGGTGGATCAAGTTGATGGACTTTGCTGAAATGGCCAAAATGACCGGGAGAATCAGAAATCAGGAAGACCAAAATTGTAATAAGGAATGGGGGAAATTTATAATTTATCCTAAAAATCATTGTAGACAGTTAAAATCTTTAGTAGGATTGGAATAACATTTGTAGTTTAATGGTGAACTTTGGATATAATAGAGATGCAAAAGATTTTGATTTTTATAAAAGATGCAGGAGGGGAATGACTAACAATAAGACCCACAAAAGGGAGGAAGAAAAGTCCAGGAGATTCTTTGGAGTCTTGTTTTTATGATGTATGTTGGATATGTGATTGTAAAACTTTAATTTGAAAAACCATATATATATTGTTCCCGTGCCCTCAGGGGGTGGTATCGCCCCCCCTCTCTTACACACACACCCGTGTGTGTGTGTGTGTGTGTGTGAAACAAAGTGGGTGATACCACTCCCTAGGGGCACGGGAACAATTGGGGGGGTAGCCACAGGTGCAATTGGGGGGCACTGAATAAAAATAAGGAGTGTCACAGAAGCATCAAGAAAGAAGAGAAGAGAGGGGGAAATTGGGGGGAAAAATCATTTGTACATGTTTCATCTGTTGTGTAATGATGCTTACCACTAGGTCAGGCACCATTGCGGGACAATGGCAATGCCTTCCCTGGATCCAGTGGTCATATTGGAGGCAATGGGTTTTCCTGGGCTTGAGTGGACCCTTTCCAGCTTCACTTAGGTCCAGGAAGTGGATCGCACCTTGTTTGCCTATTTGGTCAATGGCAAAAAGTGTGATGGCCTGGGACTTGGACTCGGAACCAGAGGAGACTCAGTCTGCACTGGATCCTTTGCCTCAGGCATCACCTGAACCAAGTCTGGGGCCTGATCCTGAAGAGTCCCAGTTTGCACAAGTTCCCCTGCAGCAAACACCAGCTGGGCCGAGTCAGGGGCCTGAGCCTGCCCTGGCTCCAGATGCAGGGATTACCTCGTTGCCTTCAACTGGGCCATCACTTACTGCTGCTCCACTACCAGTTTGGTCAGGGGAGGCTGAGGTAGCCCCTGGGTCTAGTAACCCACGACATCTCCCGAGCTGCAGAGACTAAGGTCTGAGAGGAGGAGAGACCTGAGTACTCGTAGGAGGAGTGCTCACCTTTGAGCAAAACAGGGAGGTGAGTCACTGGGGGATCAGGACCGGCCTCTAACCCGACAAAGATAAAAGGCTGTTGAGCCCTGCCCCAGGTTGCAGGAGCAACATTGCTGTTTGCTAGTTCCTGCCTGAGATCCTATACCTGTCCTTGCCTGATTTCCTGCCTCATGTCCTGCCTTGGCCCTGTCGGACTGACTCCTAGTGGAACCTTTGGATTCTGGACTGGTCCTGGACCGCATTGCATGGGTTACCCCCAGGCCCAGCACAGAAGGGCTGCATGACTGGCCCTGCCTGGGGCAGATTGGACTGAACCAGCAGGTAGATTTCCAGGGGGAGTTGAGTAATCTTTCTCTCTCTGAAAAGCGGGCAGTAGGCCAAATAAGTTTGGGAACCTCTAGTTTAGATGATAATGCTCAAGATGGCAAGGAGGGAGTGCCATTCAGCTGTCTAGCACAGGGGTCTGCAACCTTTAAGACAAAAAGAGCCACTTGGACCCATTTCCGAAGAAAAAAAAACTGGGAGCCGCAAAACTCGTCATTATAAAAACAACTTTTTTTAAAAAATTAATTTTTATTAACCGACCAATCAAACCAAATCAAATCACATCACATAAATTCTGAATTACAAAGCCAAATTTTAAATTTTGTTGAGGGGACCCATATTTCAAGATCTGAAGGGGGATTCCGATCATCTTCTTGCTACTGCATTAATGTCCAAATCAATCCAAACAAAGTTCATAATTCTATCCAGTCTTATCTTGCTATTTCCACATCTCATCTTGTTCATATATTTTCTCTTTTTTCTTTATGATCTCTTCTGATAATCTCCTTAAGCCGATAAACACCAATAATAATAAAAATAACTTTTTGTCACTTTTTTATTATTTCTTTGTTTGACCCCTCAGAATTACTCCTCCTCATAGAAATAAACGTTAAATTAACAAGTTTCCTTTTTGTGTGTGTGTGTTCTTCACTCCCCTTCAAAACAGTGACCAGCGTACATGTCCCCTTTCAATGCAGTGACCAGCGTACATGTCCCCTTTCAATGCAGTGACCAGTGTACATGTCCCCTTTCAATGCAGTGACCAGCGTACATGTCCCCTTTCAATGCAGTGACCAGCGTACATGCCCCTTACAATGTAGCGGGCAGATGGGAAGGTGACGTCGGGACAGTGCGTGACTAACGCAAGCACCACCCCCATGCGACGACACAGCCAGTACAGCGCCCGCCACAGTGGGGAGTGTCGGGGCGCACAATGTGCCTCCTCCCCTCGCTAGTATCCGCCCCGGAGCTGCGGGTTGCAGACCCCTGGTCTAGCAGAATGATAATTTATTTGAGCTCCATCCAATGGTCCAGCTCTGCCCATGCAGGGGAGTTTCCTTTCCTGTCCCCTTCCACCCCAATGCACCCCTCAAATACAGCTCTAGATTGGGGGGGGGGGAGCTTTGGGCAGGTTGGGGATGTGTAGGATGAGGAGATGAAATGGAAATGCAAGAGTGTGAGCAGGATTCTGCTCACGCAGAATTGGATACAATTCTTTTTTTTCATTAAAATATTACATACTGCTCTCCAGCTCATGAAGCCCTCTGAAGCTGTTTGCAAAATGTAAAATAACATGCAAGCAATTACAGTCATACCTCAGGTTGTGAACCCTGCAGGTTGCACGTTTCCGGGTTGCTGACCGCGCCAAACCCGGAAGTACCGGAATGGGTTACTTCCGGGTTTCAGTGCTCACACATGCGCAGAAGCGACGAATCATGTCACGCCTGTGCACAGATGCAACGCTGCGGGTTGCGAACGTGCCTTCCGTGTGGATCACGTTCGCAACCTGAGGTATGGCTGTAAATTGGCATGCAATCAATTACCTTAAGAAAAGCAAGGAAGCAAATAAGAACCAGTAGTCAGCAAGCCTGGAGAACATCACTCTTTCAGATACCCTGGCCCCAGTCCATTTAGCCACTGAAAGGCAATGGCCATGATTTGAGCTGGAAGCTATTCAAGAGGAAATTGTACATTAGGGGTTATGTGCTCTGAGCCAAAACCTTAAATCCTCTGTCTTGCACTACCTTGATAGGCTGCTTCCATGGCACTCTCCTGGTGCCTGCCAGATGTTTTGAACTACAACTTCTACATCCCTGACCACTGCTGGACTGATGGGAGTTGGAATCCCATTATGTCCAAAGGGCGCCAAGTTGGGGAAGGCTGTTAGACTCTCAACAGCAATGCCATACCATTTCCCTAAAATATGCATTGCATTTTATTTACAGGAAAAAGGGTGTCTCGTTTTCAGCATATTGACTCACTGAGGGACAAAATGCATAATGGGAGAAAATCGTTTACAGATCAGTGCAGCCATTGTTAATGCACACATAAAGGAAGGCAGGTAAAGTGCCACGAAACGAAAAGTGTTTGCTTTCTGTTCCTGATTGTGGCTGATGGAAATAGCAAGGCTCCAGATGTTTGACAGAAAATCCTTTGTAAGCCACCTCTAAGAGTTTCGGCAATAAATACATGCCTTCAATAGAGGAGCTCACCAGCTCATCATCAAAAGCCCAGAGGAGGGGATGGAAAATTAATCCAAAAGGATACATTAATTAAGAAGGCCTACAAAGTCTATGTACTTCTCTCTATGCAGGGAAACATTAAATACATTAAATCAGTTTAGGTCCATAAATACCTGCCACGAAGGAACAATGTTCCTATTTGATGGCTGGCATAGCTCAATTTGGGTGATGGCCCTGAACACAAGACCTGTGCCATCCTTAACAGGCCAAGCCCCAGACAAGTGTAAGGAACAGACTTGGAGCTGATTCAAATGTTCACATGGGCATATGGTACGGTAGATTGGTGGGACTGTACCACCATATGGAGGGGGAGTTGGTTTGTAAACTCTGTATAATATTCCACTGTTCAAAATGAATTGCATACATGAACTCAGTAACCTGTAAATCAACCCTATAGGGTTGGTGAATCTTATGATCCTCATAGACGAAGGAAACTGCAGAATGTGACTAGAGACTTGCCTAAGGCCACCTAGAGAGTTTGTAGCAAAGACAAGATTTGAACTAGTGGCTCACTGCATCACATAGCAATCTCTTAGCTATTGCACCAGCTTACAGGTGAGACTTTAGGGACATTTCGATGCCTACATATTTAAAAACAAGATAACCCCCAACCCAATAAATTTTGAAGACCAATAATACTGGGAAATGACTACACCATCAGTCCCCATGAATTATGACCAGCCTTTGTCAGATTGCTTTTCTATTTTAAACTTGTAGCGTTTGAATGTTGTACTTAAGTAGCTTTGGAGATACCATAATTGCTGGAAGATGTGGTGCAAGACTTTTGAATTAGGAAGGAAATTTGGCCTGCCCAATCTTGATTCCATGGATGTCCTCTTTTTATGGCCTATTTCATATGTGAGTCTTTTGCTCCCCAAACAAACAGACCACATAGTGCTGGACTGTACAGTTTCAGACTGCATGGAACATGTGCAAATATTACATCCAAATAGGCAGAGCTCTTCGAACAGGTGTTTTCTCTAGAACAGGGATGATCCAAATGGCATCCTTAGAGATGGAGGGAAAATTCAGTTTTGTTCACATTTAAAGATGACCCTACTAAATAGGCTTTCCCCCAAAAAACAATACATGAACTGAAACAGTCTCTCTTCTCAATTCACGCTTTCCCAGATTTTGCAATGCATATTTCCCACCAAATCATATGTAATTAAAAAATGCATATACTGGGGTAAAAATCAGGGCCAATCTGTCCATGAAGCAAAGTGAGGCAACCATCTCAGATGGCAGAGTCATAGAATCAGAGAATTGTAGAGTTCGAAGGGACTACAAGAGTCCAACCACATGCAATGCATGAATCTCAACAAACGGTCCTCCATCCAATTTGAAACCATACTGGCCCTATCCAGGGTAGCAAATCCCAATGTTGATCTCCCCTCCACCCTTGTTTGTGATGTAGATCTTCCCTAACCATCTTCTTCCCTGGTGTAGAGGATGGCATTTTGAGGTCCAACTCAGGTGCGAAAATGTCTTGAGCTGGCCCCAATAAAAATTCATATACAGTGGTACCTCGGTTTACATACGCTTCAGGTTACATACGCTTCAGGTTACAGACTCCGCTGACCCAGAAATAATACCTCGGTTAAGAACTTTGCTTCAGGATGAGAACAGAAATCGTGCTCCAGCAGCGCAGTGGCAGTGGGAGGCCCCATTAGCTAAAATGGTGCTTCAGGTTAAGAACAGTTTCAGGTTAAGAATGGACCTCCGGAACGAATTAAGTACTTAACCCAAGGTATAACATACAAAATGCAATATATTTGGGGAAATTGTTGGTGAAATTTACATTTAAAAGTACGTGCATTAAAGAAAATTCACTGATGAAGGATTTTCATGAAGCAAAAAAAGAGTTTGCAAATTGATTTGGAAATGGGGGGAAACTTAAGACTGGAAAAATGAGAACCTGAGAGACACAGAAACTGACCCATTCCTAAGATGTGACTACAACTCCGTACACACGTGACCATTGACCATGCTGGCTGGAGTGATGGGAGTTGTAGTTCAATAGCATGTGGCTGGCATAATGTTGGCTACCCCCCCCCCCGCCCCCCCAAAAAATAGAGAATTGAAAATGTATCTTACTTTGCTGCCAGAGGATTCAATTTGAAATTAGTCTTTCTCTATATATGTGTATGAATTGACATCTCTTCCTTTTCAGCTACTGATTTGTATTTAAGAGCTCTGTTATGGTAGCAAAAGGCAGGGAGGCATTCATTCTGGTTTGCAAATGACAAAATATCATCGACTTTTATTTCCTATTAACTTCCCCTTAGTTTTGTGCTGCCATGACAGGCAGATCACTTTTCATTCCCCAACTCTGATATAATGACAATCAGTCGACTTTTAAGCAATGCTTCCAGATAAATGATCTGATGATAGGCAGCGGGTAAATATTTCCAAATAAACATAAACAGGGATGAAGCGTTCATGAAATCAATGGGGATGTGTCTTCTATAAAATAATATTTGAAGAGCTCCAGTGATCTTTAATACCAGGATCATTTTGACACCAATTTTAAATGATTGTAGCTATAATCTGCTCTTATTTTATCCAGGAAAGGAGGGGGTATTCAGCATTATAGCATTATGAAGGTTGCAAAGCAAGCATCAGTTCTTTGAACTCAATACAAACACAGAAAAGGACTAATTTCTTTTTCTCCCAAAATAGTGGCTATCGGTTCCCACTAAAATAATACTTCCTACTCCCCCCCCCAAAAAAAAATGGCCCAAATGAGCATCCTCACTGCTAATTTCCAGACATTTCTTGAATACAATTTTATGCCAACAGGCTTATTCAGTTGTTTAAACATTTCCAAGAGGAGCTAGTCATTTGTTTGCCTGTTTTGTATCCTATTTATTTTATGGTATTTTTGTTTTATTGTTCTTTTATATCCTGCTGTACATTATCAATGCAGGGTTTTATGTCTAATAAATAGTTTATAGTATAAATCAATAAGTTTGCAACCAAGCTTTTTTAAAAATAAAATAAAATACAGTGGTACCTTGGATTAAGAACTTAATTCATTCTGGAGGTCCATCCTTAACCTGAAACTGTTCTTAACCTGAGGTACCACTTTAGCTAATGGGGCCTCCCGCTGCGCCACCAAAGCACAATTTCTGTTCTCATCCTGAAGTAAAGTTCTTAATCCAAGGTAATATTTCTGGTTTAGCGGAGTCTGTAACCTGAAGCGTCTGTAACCTGAGGCGTCTGCAACCCGAGGTACCACTGTAAAATGCAATGATAAGATCACAGAAACATATCAAAAACAGATTTAACCATGCAATATTGTATCACTGGTGCTGCCCATATGCTTGAGAAAAGAATACAGTGGTACCTCGGGTTAAGTAACCTGAAGCGTATGTAACATGAAGCATATGTAACCCGAGGTACCACTGTAATGTCTTTGCCTGGTGCTGAAAGGATGGTGTCAGGCTGCAGAGGAACCAACCCCTATGGCAGGCTGCCAGGAACGGCTAAGACAAGAAAAAGTTCTTACCAATTGCTTTTTATTCAATATTCACGGAGAGAAGCTTGGAAATGCACCCACTTGGAATAATGGTGTTACCCCGAGTGAGTCTCCACCCCTTCCCTCTCTCCCTTCATGCATCATCACTACGGGTGCAGAGAAGTGCCCTCTGCCTCTGAGCTCTTTGCTCTCCTACTTTCAAGGCTCACCAAGTTCAGGGAGGCGGGGTCTGGAATTCTTTCTAAAGACACTGTGTCCATCAGCTGCTGCCTCCCTGGTGCTTCTTCTTCCACCTCTCCCATTATTTCCCAGCTTTCCCCCTCATCTGCCTCTGAGCTGTGACCTCCCTCAAACCCCTGTTGTAATTCTGAACTGTCTTCTTCTTCTTCTTTTTCTCCTTCTTCTTCTTCTTCTTCTTCTTCTTCTTCTTCTTCTTCTTCTTCTTCTTTTTCTCCTCCTCCTCCTCCTTGGAATGGTCAGGCTGGGAAGGTGGTCTCCACCATTCCTCCTCTGCCCAGTCCCTGACAGATGGCAAGGTTGCTGCCAGGTGGTGGGTCTCCCTGGGGACAACATCCCATAAACAGGAGGTTGCTACAGAGAAGATCACCTTAGCCTGTTTAGGTTTTTGTTCAAGTTCTTTACACTACTGGTTGCCAGCTTTGTATTTATGGGAAGACCCAGCAGTGTGTTCTGCTTGCATATTAATCAGACACAAATTATAAACAACAGGAGCAACTTCATGTTGGGTTTAGGACTGCAGCCTGTTTTAGACACTGTACCCTGTCCTTGGGATCTCGTGCCAATTCTTCTATATTCTATGGAGACCAGAGGCCTAACTAATTTTTTTCCACACATCTTCTGGGACTTGCAATTCCTGTCACCAGTGCACTGGCTCCAGCTGGTCCTGAGATCTCAGCATTCCCAATTATGATTGTGGCTGTCACTTTCCCCTTTTGATAGTCCCTCCTGTTGCAATGCCTGTTGGCTCTCCCTGTTTGTGCATTTGAAGTGCCAGCAGGAACGAAAGAACTCTGGGGCTTGTGGTTCTTGAGAGTGTATGTCACGCAAGGAAGAACACTTTTCTGGCTCTCAGAATTTCAATTGCACAGTCTGCAGGTGGAAGAATCGACTCGCTTTTTGTCTACAGAAAGAGGGTCTGAGCCATCTGCTTGATGTGTTACAATGCAGCTTGTGACTCACTCCAACAAATCTGACAAGTACTTACAAGATCAGGATGCCTCATATAGAAATAATGAATTGATGTGCACAGGTATCCTCAAGCAGGAGCTATAATTTAGCCTCAATTTGCCTGCCATAGTAATGAGTTTACAGCTTGTCCTGTAGACACGGTAGAACCAGGCAAAGGGCCTTCTCAGCAGTGGCGCCTGCCCTGTGGAACGCCCTTCCATCAGAGGTCAAGGAAATAAACAGCTATCTGACTTTTAAAAGACATCTGAAGGCAGCCCTGTTGTCAGCGAAGCTCAGATGCTGACAGCAGAAGAAGAAGCAGGCATAGAGGGAGAACAGTTAACAGCGGAAAGCAGAGAGGAGGGGGAGAGCAGCTGTAATCTGAGCTCTGAACAAAGGGGAGACAAAATATAGGGCCAGAGTGACAGGCAGTTGTGTGAGAGCTCCAATAGTGAGTCACACCTTGGAATGAAGGAAGCATTCTCTCGCAAATCTCATAGGATCTCAAAAGTGGCCGAGAGGCACAAAAGATACCAGAAAAGAAGGTGGGGTCTTCCATGCTGCGGAAGGGGAATGAGCTCAGTCCGGGCAACTCTATCTTCTGGGGAGGACGATGAGTAGAGGAGCTCCATCCTAGTTTGTTGTTTTAGTAATAATAATAATAATAATAATAATAAATTTTATTTATATCCCGCCCTCCCCAGCCGAAGCCGGGCTCAGGGCGGCTAACAACAATAAAACAGTACAAAAGTACAGCACAAACAACACTCTAAAATCATTCATTATAAAATTAATTACTTCAAGCCACTGGAAACCATTGGGCCAGAGCTCCGCGAAGATTGCCGAGGGAGGGAGTCAGTCTGTGCCCTGGCCAAAGGCCTGGTGGAACAGTTCTGTCTTGCAGGACCTGTGGAAAGATGTCAAGTCCCGCAGGGCCCTGGTCTCTTGTGACAGAGTGTTCCACCAGATCGGAGCCACGGTCGAAAAAGCCCTGGCTCTAGTTGAGGCCAGCCTAACTTCTCTGTTGCCTGGGACCTTCAATATGTTTTTATTTGAAGACCGTAAGTTTCTCTGTGGGGCATACCAGGAGAGGCAGTCCCATAGGTAGGAGGGTCCTAGGCTGTATAGGGCTTTAAAGGTTAAAACCAGCACCTTAAACCTGATCCTGTACTCCACCGGGAGCCAGTGCAGCTGGTATAGCACCGGGTGAATGTGATCTCGCAGCGAAGACCCCGTAAGGAGTCTCGCTGCAGCATTCTGCACCCGCTGGAGTTTCTGGGTCAGTCTCAAGGGCAGCCCCACGTAGAGCGAGTTACAATAATCCAGTCTGGAGGTGACCGTCGCGTGGATCACAGTGGCTAGGTCAGGGCGAGAGAGGTAAGGAGCCAACTGCTTAGCTTGGCAGAGATGGAAAAATGCCTCCTTTGTTGTAGCTGCAATCTGCGCCTCCATGGAAAGGGAGGTGTTGAAGATTACACCCAAACTCTTAACGGACGGTGCTGGCACTAATTGCCATCCATCAAGAGATAGAGTTGGGTGTCATCAGCATACTGATGGCAACCCAGCCCAAAACTCTGGACAAGCTGGGCGAGGGGGCGCATAAAGATGTTGAAAAGCATCGGGGAGAGTATCGCACCCTGAGGTACTCCACACACCAAGGAGTGGTGCGATGACAATTCCCCCCCCCCAAGCGCCACCCTCTGTCCCCGACCAGAGAGAAACGAGCGCAGCCATTGATGGACTGTGCCCTGGATCCCCACGTCGGCAAGGCGGTGGTCCAAGAGTTCATGATCGACCATGTCGAAAGCTGCTGACAGATCTAGAAGAATCAGCAGCCCCGACCCACCTCGATCCAGCTGTCTACGAAGATCATCTGTTAGGGCAACCAGAGCCGTCTCGGTCCCATGACCAGCACGGAAGCCGGACTGGAATGGATCCAGAGCCGATGTTTCATCCAGAAACCCACCAAGCTGTTCAGCAACCGCTCTCTCAATCACCTTACCCAGGAACGGAAGATTCGAAACCGGGCAGTAATTGGATAGATCTAAAGGATCTAATGATGTTTTCTTTAAGAGCGGGTGCACCACTGCCTCCTTCAGTTCCCCTGGGAATGTCCCCGTGCCAAGGGACAAATTGATGATATCCCCCAGGAAGGCCCGCACCTCGTCTGGACACGCTGTAATCAGCCAAGACGGGCACGGGTCGAGAGGACAGGTGGTGGGCTTTCCAGCTCGGAGGAGTCTGTCCACATCGGCTGGGAATATCCGGTTGAAGTGGTCCAATACTGGACCCGAGGACAGTCGAGGGGCCTCCAGTTCCTTTATTGTATCCAAATTGGCAGGGAGGTCATGGCGGAGCAACAAGACCTTCTCTGAAATACAGAGGTACCTCATGTTACATACACTTCAGGTTACATACGCTTCAGGTTACAGACTCCACTAACCCAGAAATAGTACGTCAGGTTAAGAACTTTGCTTCAGGATGAGAACAGAAATCGTGCTCCAGCGGCGCGGCAGCAGCAGGAGTCCCCATTAGCTAAAGTGGTGCTTCAGGTTAAGAACAATTTCAAGTTAAGTACGGACCTCCAGAACGAATTAAGTACTTAACCTGAGGTACCACTGTAATTAACAGCCAGAGTCGTCTCACGTTTGTAGGAGAGACCAAGCCATAACACCTGTTTAGGGAAGTTTTTAATGTTTGATGTTTTATTGTGTTTTTAATATTCTGTTGGGAACTGCCCAGAATGGCTGGGGAAACCCAGCCAGATAGGCAGGGTATAAATAATAAATTGTTATTATTGTTATTACCAGCGAGGCAACAACTGCAAAAGAATCTTTTGGAGAAGACTCATTTGTTTGTGTGTTCGTGTGTCTGCATGCATCACTGCATGCATCCCAGAGTTTGTTTGTTTTTTTGTGATGGTACACATCAGTATACAGTGGTACCCCGCAAGACGAATGCCTCGCAAGACGGGAAACCCGCTAGACGAAAGGGTTTTCCGTTTTTCGATGCACTTCGCAGGACGAATTTCCCTATGGGCTTGCTTCGCAAGACGAAAATGTCTTGCGAGTCTTGAGATTTTTTTTCGCTCCCCACCCCCTTTTTCTAAGCCGCTAAACCGCTAATAGCCTTTTAGCAGCTAAACCGCTAATCCCTTAAGCCTTTAATAGCCGCTAATAGCCGCTAAACCGCTCATAGCGCTAATCCGCTAATCCGCTAATAGGGTTGCTTCACAAGATGAAAAAACCGCTAGACGAAGAGACTCGCAGAACGAATTAATTTCATCTTGCGAGGCACCACTGTATAAGTATTTATTACATTTATCTCCCACTTTTTCTCTCCAAGGAACTGGAGGGGGTATACATGGTTCTCCTGCTCCTCATTTAATCCCCACAACAATTCTGTGAGTTACATTAGGCTGAGATGCAGTGACTAGCCCAGGGTCACCCAGAGAGCTTCATGGGCGAGTGAGGATTTGAACCCTGGCCTCTCTGAGGGCCTTCTCGGTAGTGGCACCTGCCCTGTGGAACGCCCTCCCACCAGATGTCAAAGAGAACAACAACTACCAGACTTTTAGAAGACATCTGAAGGCAGCCCTGTCTAGGGAAGCTTTTATTGTTTGATGCGTTACTGTATTTTAATATTTTGTTGGAAGCTGCCCAGAGTGGCTGGGGAAGCCCAGCCAGATGGGTGGGGTATAAATATATTCTTATTCTTCTTATTATTCTTATTCTTATTCTTATTATTATCCAACACCCTAACCCCACTGGCTCCCTTAGTACCATCACCATTTTTTTCCCCTCCGCTGTCCACAGCAGTCATTTCGTGCTAACGCTCATGGCACTTTTTTCAAGGTACGAGTACCAGAGACCCATTTTTTTTCCTTAAAGGGAAAATATGCAGCCGCTCGCATGGAAAGCCGCTAAGACTTCAAAGCCGACCGCTTGCCACAAACATGCCTGTCAGCAGCTTCTCAGTGACATAACTGGCTTGGGGGGGGGGGCGCTGACAGATGCTGCGGAGTGCAAAGTTGTCCCAAGGCGAAGGTGACAGAAGGAAGAACAGTGATCTAGGGATTGCTACCCTTCCCATTCCGCATGGGGTAACTGGTTCCATTCACACCACGGGAGGCAACCTCATCATACATTCCGCTGGTGATAATTAGACCCGACAAGCTCGTCACCTCTACACTGCTTGCCCTCCAGAAGGAAAACAAGGCTGACTTCAAAACAACCCCCTACCAAGAACAACCCCTGGAATCAAATATTCTTCTTAATTATAACCCCACCCCCAGTGTTGAATAGCACAATAATTCCAGAATTTAGCAGGAACACTCAAGCATTCTCAGCAATGCTATGTTTAAAAAAATACCTGGAAACTAGTTCAAATAAAACAGGGCAATTAAGTCAGCCACAAAAAGTAATCTCTGTGCTTATCCCTCCCAGTCACCATCCAAGGACGCTGTACAACAGAGAAGAGGATTTCTCCGTTCCAAACTTTGCGAAAGTCAGTTTGCTGAAGGAAAGACTCTGCCCCGTCCCAGGCAGTGGCGTAGCGTGGGTTGTCAGCACCCGGGGCAAGGCAAGTAATTTGCGGCCCCCCCCCCCCTGCTGCACTGTCCCTCCCCCAGATAGTCCCTCGCTCTCTCTCTGCACCGCACCGCACGCCTGGCACCCTCCCCTCCACAGTGGGCGGCGACCCGGCGGCTCGGATCGAATTCGCACAGCCAGCACTGCAGTGAGAGAGAGTGAGTGAGCCAGGTAGGGGCAGAGAGCTGCGAGTGCGAGCGCGCCCCCTCCCCAGATGTTGCGCCCGGTGTGGCCGGGCCCCCCTGCACCCCCCACGCTACGCCACTGGTCCCAGGTCAGGCAATCAGTCAGTATTTTCTGCTAGGACGCAGGGGCATCTTCTGAAAGACACACTGTTTGAAATTCCATTTACACAAAGGGAAGTATTTCTTCACACAGAATGTAGTTAATCAATGGAACCTGCTGCTGCAAGATGTAAAGATGTCCATCAATTTGGTGTTAATAGGGAATTAAAAAATTCACATTCTTTCCACAGACCTCTCCAGAGTGACCCTAGAGACCAATCCTCAGTAGCTGACTTGCCTCCTTTTTTAAAAATACATTTTTATTAATTTTTTAACATATCATTTCCAACAGTCATTTAACATTCATTCTTATCTTAGACAATATTTTAGACTTCTGTCAACTACCTCTGAAGATTTTCCGTTCTTTATCACTTAATCTGCATTTCTTAATTTCTCTATTATTTTTAATTGTCCTTAACTAATGGTTCTCTTCATAGTCTTCCTTGCAATATTTCACCTCATCCTCCTTACAAAACTTCTTGCAGTCCTACTAGCGTAATCTGTTTATTACAATTGCTTTTCAAATAGGTCAAATATTTACTCCAGTCTTCTAAGAATCTCTGGTCCTGCCGGTTTCGAATCCTTTCTGTCAGTTTGTCTAATTGTGCATAGACCAGGCTTGCCTCCTTTTTGACTGGAGCACAAAGGTTGAGAAGATATCTTCTCAGTGGCTGGTTTGGTGGGTCTAAGTCACTGGGAGTGGGAACCCTGCTGCAGAAATGATAATCGGTCTTTGAACCCCTGCAACCACAAACCACTACATCTCTGATTAATGTCTGAGAAAAAGATTGATGGGTAAGAAAACGAGAAACGGGGAGAATTTGAAATTGACAGATTTGCTGACACAGGAGGTCACAGAGGTGGAAGAAGATGGGAAAAGACCCATTGTTTTCTTTGCATTCTATCTCATTCATTGAGGTAATTTAGGATCCAACTTACACCTTAAAATCAGCAGCCTCCCTCTCTGTTTGAAAACGTCCCCAATGATTAATCAGCTACAGCTTAATTGGTTCATCTACTGATTGAACTGATTAACACTTGTGGCTTTAAAAAAATAAGGGAAACTACTTCTATATTTACTTCAAATCTCATATTATTTTTATGAGGTGAGTGAGCAAGGGCTTCTGCTGCTTGTTTTAAATAGCCCTGACAATTAAATTAACCTGTCTGTACAAGATTTGGGGGAGGGGAAAATTGCTCGCTTTCAAGATAAGAATGAGCATCTCGAAGACTCAGAATAGCTATGACATTTGAGAAAGTCCTCTTGAGAAATGCCGAAGTGATAGCATTAAAATAATCACAGTGAATGTTCTATCATCAGGAATCTCTGAGAAGTGCTAAAATACATTTGCAAAATATTCATTGCCTCTGCCTAGGCCTGGTGGGGAATGCAATTTTCATGGCATAAATATTATCGCTGGGTAATGCCTGTTCATCAAACTCCTTTGTAAAGGCCCGATCACAGTAAAGAATTAAAATCAGGGCAGGGCAGTCTTAACTAGCGGAGCCCAATCTGAAAAACCTAGAAAAGATGGATCTCAAGACATATTTCTCTATGGGTTCCCAGGACATTGCTGGGCCTGCACTGAATTCTACCTCAGTTATCTGGCTGGTTTGGAGCAAAATAAGATCATTTCAAACTTAGTATCTGAACATTCTCTTGGTGTTAAGGATGTGCGGCACAACTGATTAGTTTCTCCGTTCCCACTGAAGCTATTTTAACTTCCCTCAGAATTTCTATAGATGTTAAAAACAGAACATGATCGCTTCTGGGTCAGTCCAAAGCTCCATACAGTCCAGAATTCTGCTCTCACAGTAGCCAAGCAGATGCCCATCTGAAGCCACAAAACAGGACCTACTTCAGGTAGGAAACACACGCCCTATCCCATACCCTCCAACATTTCTCCAATGAAAATAGGGACGTTCTATTCCATAATAATAATTTTACTATTTATACCCTGCCCATATGACTAGGTTGCCCAAATACTCTGGGCAGCTTCCAACATATATAGGTAAAGGGACCCCTGACCATTAGGTCCAGTCATGACCGACTCTTGGGTTGCGGCGCTCATCTCGCTTTATTGGCCGAGGGAGCTGGCGTACAGCTTCCGGGTCATGTGGCCAGCATGACTAAGCCACTTCTGGCGAACCAGAGCAGCACACGGAAACACCATTTACCTTCCCACCGGAGCGGTACCTATTTATCTACTTGCACTTTGACGTGCTTTCGAACTGCTAGGTTGGCAGGAGCAGGGACTGAGCAATGGGAGCTCACCCTGTCACGGGGATTCGAACCACTGACCTTCTGATCAGCAAGTCCTAGGCTCTGTGGTTTAACCCACAGTGCCACCCGCGTCCCACCAACATATATAGAAACATAATAAAGTGTTGTTTTTAAAAAACCTTCCCTGTACAGGGCTGCCTTTAGATGTCTTGGGAGTCGGATAGCTCCATGCCCTCCAACATTTCTCCCATGAAAATAAGGACATCCTAAGGAAAAGTAGGACATTCCAGGATCAAATCAGAAACTGTAAATCCGGGAATGTCCCTGGAAATTAGGGACAGTTGGAGGGTCTGCTATTCCTTTCTCTAAAAATAGGCCTCCAGTTTCCACCTGGAGAATATCTGTCCATCATCCTGACTGCAGACAGAGAGGAAGGCTATGTGAATTTCAAAGGGATGGAGGAAAAAATACATTTTCCATATATTGTTAACTTATGTTTTGGGGGGAGATGTTTCTGGCCCATGGAGCCCTCAATGTGGGGTCCCTCAGGGTTCAATTTCATCCTCCATGCTGCTTAATATGTATATAACATCGCTGATTGGGTCATCTGGAGGTTTGGAGTATGTTGTCTGCAGTATGCAGATGATGTCCAGCTCTAGTTCTCCCTTACATCCGCAGGTGAGGCAGCGGATGTGCTGGTCCGTTGTCTTCCATCGGCAATGGACCGGATGACAGCCAATAAACTGAAGCTCAGTCCAAATGAAACTGGCACTCTATTAGTGGGTGCTTCCCTTGAGGCTCAAGTGGCCTTGGTGGTGCCATGTGTCTTCCATCAGTTTCAGCTCATGGCCCATCTTCACCCCTATCAGGGACGGGGATAGCCTAACCTCTTCCATCTATGCTTTGAAAACCTCTGGGTTAGATTCCTGCAAAACGTTATACATGGTGCTGTCTCTGAAGGCTGTTCAGAAATTTCAGAAAGACTGGTGCAGAATTCAGCAGCCAGGTTGCTCACGGGAACAAGACCCTTCAAGAGTATAATGCCAATCCTGGCTTGACTGCGCTGGCTGCCAGCTAGTTTCGAAGCCCAACTCAAAGTGCTGGTTTTGACCTATAAAGCCTTAAATAGCTCAGGACCACAATACCTCAAGGACTGCAATGCTCTCCCCATATGAACTGAGTTATCTGAGGTCCTTCTTCATGTGCCCCCTCCACAAGAGGCCCGGAGAATGGCAAAGTGAGAATGGGCCTTCTTTGTGGTGGCTCCCAGTTTGTGGAATGCTCTCCCCAGGGACACTTGCCTGGCAACTTCATTACATACCTTCAAGCACCAGGCAAAAACATTTCTCTTCTCGCAGGCCTATGGCAAATTAAATAATCTATGGTCTTTTAAACTGGGCAGGGGGGTATTTGTTTTTGTTTGTTACAATGCTATGTTTGTTTGTGTTTTTATACTGTAAACTGCCCTGTGATCCTCAAATGAAGTGTGGTATAGAAAATAATAATAATAATAATAATAATAATAATAATAATAATAATAATAATAATAAATTTCTAATAAATCCCAGCTTGTGTCAAGGTAGTTGCATTTTTTCTATATAAAAAAAGAAAGAAGCACATATTTACCTGTTCCTTCTCTTGCTCACAAATCATTGTATTACTTGCAGACGATGCTCTTCAGTGACTTTTGATACAGAACTGTTGCAGATTTGAAGAACAGCACAACTATCCCCCCACTGGAATAGGCATCTCAACATTTGCCTTCAAATACAGCCACTCCCTATTCATCATCCTTTGGCATTCCATAGACTGGGTTTGTATTCGGTCGAGGCAACAATTTACTCTGCCCCTCTTTGTCGCTATTGGTTTCTCTTGATCATCTGTCGATCTGGCCTATTTAATACGGCGGTAAATCTTATTGCTGGCGTCTTGGGCAACAAAGATCACCGAGGGCACAACAATCATTACAGTGAACAATAACCAGGGATGCTCAGATCCTTTATTTATCGAGGCTCTTGCCGGGCCCGATGGATACCCTCAGCAGCACTTTATCAGTCTGTGGTATAATTCATTCTCTCTCTTGCCTTGCAAGGGGTTGGCTCCAGAGAAGATGTAAATAAATCTGTTCTGAACAGCACACACAATTGTATCCTGAGACAGGAACTACACGCGCCAAACAGCTAATAAATAGGTCATACATGTTGGCGTTTTGTAATCATTTATAATTACCCCCTATTATATATGATCCTTTTGAGCTACAATATCCATCTTCTCGACAGTGGGCTGTTGCTGAAGGCTCAGCTCCCTATTAGCAGAATGACACGTATAGGAAATGCCAAGGTTACCATTGTTTTGTTAGGGGAGGGAAAGGGAATCTGATGCCGTGCTGGTAATAAGCAGCAGGGGGCAGACTTTGTCTCTGCAAATGTCCGGCAGAAGAGATGCATCTGGGTTGCCCTTTCAGACATGCAAAACAACACACATCACAGATGGATAGAGACAACAGAAAGAGAGAGAGGGAGCTGGAACAAACTGAATGTTCCACATGGGGCTGGCCTTGAAGGCAGTTCAGCATCTTTGCCTAAAACAGGAAGCCACAGCTCATTTCCTGGTGGGTTTCTGCAAGCAAGATAGACAACTCCGGCAGTGAAATTGCAATGAACAAGCACTCAGGCTAGCAAATGATTGGAATGTACAGTGGGACTCTTTACATGACCTGTTGTCAGAGACTGGGCAAAGGAGGAATGATGGAGGCCGCCTCCCCAGCCTGACCATTCCAGAGAAGAAGACAGTTCAGAATTACAACAGGGCTTTGAGGGAGATTACAGCTCAGAGAAAGATGAGGGGAGAAGTTGGGAAATTGGGAGAGGAGGAGGAGGAGGCAGAGCTGGAGCAGCTGACTGACACATTATCACTAGAAAGCATTCCAGACCCTCCATCTCCCAGAACCTGGCGAGCCTTAAAAGTAGGAGAGCAAAGGCTCAGAAGCAAAGGGTCCTCAGCGCCACTCATGGAAGGGATGACGAATGAGGAAGTGGGAGAGAAGGGGAGGGGAGGGGAGATTTACTCGGGACAACACCATTATCCCAAGAGGCTGCATTTCTAAGCCTCTCTCTGTGAATATTGAATAAAACACAGCTTTAATTGTCGTATCGGTTCCTGGCAACCAACCATGGGGTTTGGATCATCTGACGCCTGACACATACAATGTCTGTACCCAAAGGGCATCAGAAACACTTACAGAAATTGATCTTTGTGAATTTTAACATGAATAGATCCAGTCTGCACCTCCTGAGTGGATTAAAAGGGTAAAGGTAAAGGACCCCTGACAGTTAAGTCCAGTTGCGAATGACTCTGGGGTTGTGGTGCTCATCTCACTTTACTGGCCAAGGGAGCCGATGTTTGTCCACAAACAGTTTTGCCGGGTCATGTGGCCAGCATGACTAAGCCGCTTCTGGCGAACCAGAGCATCAATAGGAGTATAGCATCTAGATCAAGGGAAGTAATAGTGCCACTGTATTCTGCTCTGGTCAGACCTCACCTGGAGTACTGTGTCCAGTTCTGGGCACCACAGTTCAAGAAGGACACTGACAAACTGGAACGTGTCCAGAGGAGGGCAACCAAAATGATCAAAGGCCTGGAAACGATGCCTTATGAGGAACGGCTAAGGGAGCTGGGCATGTTTAGCCTGGAGAAGAGGAGGTTAAGGGGTGATATGATAGCCATGTTCAAATATATAAAAGGATGTCACATAGAGGAGGGAGAAAGGTTGTTTTCTGCTGCTCCAGAGAAGGGGACACGGAGCAATGGATCCAAACTACAAGAAAGAAGATTCCACCTAAACATTAGGAAGAACTTCCTGACAGTAAGAGCTGTTTGACAGTGGAATTTGCTGCCAAGGAGTGTGGTGGAGTCTCCTTCTTTGGAGGTCTTTAAGCAGAGGCTTGACAACCATATGTCAGGAGTGCTCTGATGGTGTTTCCTGCTTGGCAGGGGGTTGGACTCGATGGCTCTTGTGGTCTCTTCCAACTCTATGATTCTATGATTCTATGATTCTAAGCAGTGCACAGAATTGATTAGCGCACTGAGTGGATTAAAGGTAAAGGTAAAGGTACCCCTGCCCGTGCGGGCCAGTCTTGACAGACTCTAGGGTTGTGCGCCCATCTCACTCAAGAGGCCGAGGGCCAGCGCTGTCCGGAGACACTTCCGGGTCACGTGGCCAGCGTGACATCACTGCTCTGGCAAGCCAGAGCCGCACACGGAAACGCCGTTTACCTTCCCGCTAGTAAGCGGTCCCTATTTATCTACTTGCACCCGGGAGTGCTTTCGAACTGCTAGGTTGGCAGGCGCTGGGACCGAAAAACGGGAGCGCACCCCGCCGCGGGGATTCAAGCCGCCAACCTTTCGATCGGCAAGCCCTAGGCGCTGAGGCTTTTACCCACAGCACCACCCGCGTCCCTACTGAGTGGATTAGAGCACAATTATTTGCTGGCTTTTCTACTGCCTGAATGTTCAGGTGCAATTCTGGGTGAAATTTCATGTGGATTTATTAACAATCACAGATTAATGCAGAAACAGAACACTATGGACGTAGCAGTTGAGCATGATTGAATGTAGGCTTGGGTTCATTCATCCATAGACTGTGGTGGCAAAACGCATTGTACACACATTATTGCATGTCTGCAATGTACCTGTTGGTGAACAATATATATATGTGCAGTCCCGTATGTATGGTCAGGAACTGTGTTTTCAAAGGGTTGCTGTCTGTGTGAACATGCCTAGGTTTGTGCAGACTTTCTATATGGGTAAGCACTTTGTGTATGTGCAAATCTACACAAATATGACATTGGGTGGTACTTGCCCCTGTGATCCCAACTCCCCACTAGGCATGTTCATTGTACAACTGAAGGAATAGCACAATAGAATTGTTGGGTAAAACTATATATCTACTTTTCTTTATGTACGACTACTTTTATTTTTAAAAGCCATACATTTACATAGAGCACTGAAATTTCATATGATTCAGCATGTTCGGTGTGAATTGGAATACAAAGCAAAATGCTGGACCAGGTTGGGATTTTTTGTTTTGTTTTGCTATCTCACCTGCTGTTTCCTGTGAAGTTGGTCTCATTCAACGATAACTTTTTTGACTGTATTAACAGAGAAGAAGTTCTAGCGACAAGTACTTCAGTTTTCAGTAGCAAATTCCATTCCCAATGTGTTTGTAACTCAGGGTATATAATGTATTATTTTGTCATTATCCCATCTTCGCAACACTTTCTCACATCACAGAACCAAATTTGCTTAGCCATCCAAGAATCACACAATGCAGACTTTTCACACATGCACATTTCTCTCACTTGACACATTGAATTGTGTAAAGCGTTCATGCACCAGTTAGTAAGGAAAGGCAATTGCACTAGATAAAGAAAGGAGCAAAGCGCAATGTTCAAGATTGTGAATGTTGAAAGTGATATTGGAAATGGCTTGTGGCAGACTAAACTGATATGCAAACCACATTTCATTGTGATATCTTGGTGTATGCATTTCCTGGCCCTCTTGGAAATAAATGATGGGGTTAATCTAGTTTTCAAAGAGGAAAGGTAGGTTGGGATCTTGGACATGCATGCCATTGAACCATGGAATCATAGAATTGTAGAGTTGGAAAATACCCTGGCAGTCATCTATTTCAACCCCTTGCAATGCAGACATCTTAACTTAAGCATCCATGACAAATGACCATCCAACCTCTGCTTAAAAGCCTTCAAGGATGAGGAGTCCATGACTTTCCAAAGAAGTCCAATCTATGGTCAAACAGTTCTTACCATCACAAAATGGTATTTAGTCAGAATCTCCTTTCTTGTAACTTGAATCCTTTGGTTTGGGTTCTAGCCTCCAGAGCGGGAGAAAACAAGCCTCCATCTTCCATGTGACACACTGAAGCAGGGATAAAGTTATAGCATAGTTTGTTATTTGTCCATCTAGCACAGCATTGTCTACTTTGACTGGTAGTGGCTCTCCAAGGTCTCAGCTGAAGACCTTTCTTATCACCTGAGCCTTTTAACAGAAGTTGTATGGCACTGAACCTGGTGCTCAATCACTGAACTATGGAGCCAGATTGTTGCCATTTTCAGGATTCAACTGCATAATGAGCATTCACATCATATATTGTGGGTGCCCTTTGCAGGATCGAGTGCAGTGCTACATTTCCCAGGGAACTTGCTAGTAGAAGGGGGCTGGCCTGCTTCTCAGTGTATTAAGTTTCATTGCTGGGAGGTGGGGCCAGCCCCATTATAAATAGGGGGAGGAGCCGGTATTAGCCAGGCAGACGGCTCTGGAGACTCACCCTACCTACCCTCCCTTATTTAATGTTTTCTTGTTTTGTAACTTTTTCTTCTAACTTTTTCTTCCTGTTTAGTAGGCACTGCTACGGCCTATGACTGGTTGCTGTTGAAGGACCCAGAAGAAATTTTCCTACATTGGCAGGTTTTGCCTTCCCTGCAACAATTTGTCACAACTTTGGCGGTTATGGTCTTGGGTGGAATCCTTTAGTCTTTTCTTCCTTATAATGTGTGTGTGTGTGTGTGAGAGAGAGAGAGAGAGAGAGAGAGGTGGTAATTCACTCCCCTGCGACAGCGATTCCAGGATCCCCTCTTAAAGGGGTTATATATACGGGTGTTATTGGCCATACACTGAAAGGTTGTCAGTGAACTACCCTGCGTGTGGGGATATGGGCTCCCCACATATCCCATTTACCCTGATGAACCCCAGTTCCCCTCGGCTGGGGGGCTGGGAGGGATACACACCCAAGGCCAAAGCCAAGGTCTTCCTACATTCGGAAGTTTAATAAAGTTCTGACCTAATTTTAATTCCATCACACGTTGCCAGAGTCTTTATTTCCTTTCCCACAATCCCTAGGGCCTGGGGCTGTCGCGCCTGGTCACGGCAATGGAAAATTTGGGGTGAGGATGTAGAACCTAACCAACATGCCTAGTAGCCACTGATAGCCTTCTCCTTCATGAATTTGTCTTGCATGACAAACCTGCTTCCCCCAAAGACTGGACTTTTTACAATATGGAAAGTGATGGGGTAAATGCACTGGAAAGTGTGGGATAGCTCTGGGTTGACGCAGTATCATCTAACCTCCCCACAAACAAAGTGATGGGGAATGTTCACTAAATAACCAATGTTGTCCAGCTTCCCTGCCCACACATAAGGACAAATGCCCAAGAAATAGGTGATCTGGAAGAACCCTGGGTGCTCTCCTCGAAAGTCAAGCAAGTATTTGCAGTTTTTGCAAATAAAATTGAATGCTAATTGGGTGAAATATGTGTGCTGGTTCCCCACAACTGCAGCTGGAATGAAAAGAAACATTTGCAAACCTTAGTGCAGGTCACTTGTCCTTCTGTTGCTCTTCGCCAGTGGAGATTAAGCTGTTCACTTGAGAGGAAAAATGGGAGGAGAAATTTGAACAGAGTAGCGGAGCTTTGATTTCATTGGGGATGGAGGAGGATGAGTTTATAACCTTTCATGAGTGCATGATTTCAGTTGTGGCTTACTGAGGCATGAGCTGTATCTCTCTTCCCAACTGTCTCACGCAACCAGACAGTAACCACAACGGAAAAAGGAGCAATTTCTGTCAATTCAAAAAGCAGACTCTTCGCCTAATCTCTGTGGGCTTGGTTCTCAAATCCATTAAGGTCCCTTTGCTCCCGTTTGACAATTTCGTCAGTGAGCTGTAATGGCCCTCATAACTTCACAGCCATCTAGAAGCTGATTTCTCCTTCCCCCTTGTCTTCAAGGAGCTCTGAATGGCCCTTTCTCCCCAGATAACTAGCCTGTCTGGGGAGTCATTTGCTCAAAGCTTGCAAGTGTATGAATATGTCAACCCCAAGAGCCTTACAGTCGAATCTGATCCATATTTACTCAGGGAAAAGTCCCACTGATTCTAAAGGATCTTACTCCCAATGGTATTGGACTTGGGCTGCAACCCTATGCCCAAGAACTTATTAGCACTAGCAACAAGTGGGAAGCGATGGAGCTGGGCTCTCAATACCAGCGTTGTTTATGTTTACCTAAATAGGGAAGGGTGATGGTGATATCTGGGAAGTGCAAGTCTATGGTGCTATCTCTCCAAGCCAGCTGCTCACGCTATGACCGGTCACTGCCTCTCAGTCTAACCTACCTCCCAATCTAACCTGCAAATCTTCCAACATGTTGTGGCCCAAATCCAGTATACCATCTTGCAGGTCCTCCCTCCAACATGAGTCACATGACCGCATGAGATCATGATGCCCCCCCCCAAAGTGCTTTTGGGGGGATAGCAATCTTGAGCAACACCTCAAAACCCTTGCTTTTGGGCACCATGCCTGTAAAAAGTGCAGCTGGAAATCACATGAGGCCATGGCAGCCATTTTGGCTGCTATTCTCTTGCAAGGAAAAATGGGATGTCCCTTTTTTTTCAGGGCAGTTGATGGATATGGGGCTGTTGTGCGGATAAATTGGGGAGGGGGTTGCCTTGGGAAAAGGACAAAATAATAGAAAAATAGTCTTCAGTTTGAGAGGTTGCCTGCAGACTAAGGCTGCTCTCTACCTCAGGAGTGGGGAAAAATTACCCCCTCAGTTGTTGTTGGACTACAACTTCCATCAACCCTGACCAGAGACCATACTAGCTGAGGGTGATGGTGGTTCAACAACCTTTAGAGAGCCACAGGTTCCCCCCCTTCTATACACATTGACTTGGGAGTACTTTGGGTTCTTTGATATTGAGTGAGTAAGATGTATCCTTATCAGGAGAAACTACTTATATGCATGTATTGAGCTTTACTAATTTGTCATTTCTGATGAAGACACCTAAACATGATAACATTCCTGCAATAGTAAGAACTCAGATCTTTTAGCATGACAGCATCTGTACTTTGAAACTCCCTGTCTACTGATGCCAAGCAAGTGCTTTCACTGTGACCTTTTTGCCACTTTCTAAAAAAACCATTTTGGGTTAGATGTGCCTAGCCAGATGTTTAGAAAGTTAATGAGAGTTTTAATCTGTTTTTAGCCTGCTGCTAATGTAACTTTTCAAATGTATTAAATCACTGTTGTTAATTTTCCTTAGCAGTAATTTTATTGTTTTATCTTTTTGGAATACAACTTTGAGGTTTCTTTTTCTCTTTTGCCATTAAGTGGTATATAAATTTTACGAAACAAACACTAGATTTGATTTGCAGAAACTGCTACCATAATTCAAGGTGTTCCTATTTTGTTGGCACAATTTTCCATTTCAGTGCAGAACCAAATGTCCAATGAAAGTAATTAAGAAAACAAAGAAGCCATATCAAGGAAGTTGGAAGTTGATGGAACATTTTTGTGAATTTGTGATGTATTATGTATTGTTCTATTGTTTTTTTGTTTGCGTGTCGAGGTCCCCAAGCCACCCCCCAAATAACTCACAACGCACACTTAATTTTTGTTTAAGGTTTTTGGCATAATTTTGGCCACAACTTTATTTAAATACAAAACCGTGAATGGTTGTTTAGGCATTGGTTAAGACTATCTGTCCCCCCGCCTGGGGACAGAACTGACTTCTGGGCACCACCGAAAGACAGTGCGGGGGAAAGCAAGTCGGGGAGAAATGGAGCTGAGTCACAGACCCTCAATTCTCATCCGCATGCTCCCCGAAGGCTTGCCGGCCCTAGTCCCATTCCAGGGATTGGACGAAAAGATGGTAAGCCCCAGGATTCCTTTAACGGAATTCCCTTTCCGCAGCAACCATGGAGGGGCAGGCACAGCCTATCCTAACCCCTCCTCCACCAATTTATAACCAATGCCTAACCGCAACCTTACAAGTTGTGACGATTTGCTACGCAGTAGGCAAAAACCAAATGGCCCAGCCAATCAGCCAGATAGACAAAATTCCTACCAGGCCCCTGCCCCAACGGCAGACGACCCCATGACAGGCATAGCAAGGTCAATGCAACAACCCCTTACTCAAGGGCGGGTGGGCGGGTGATCCGTTGCACGCAGCAAAGAGAAAGCTCCAGGCTGTGTGCAGAGTATTTAAACATTTTACAGCTCCCACCAAAATTGCAACATAACTTTTATCCCAGCAACCCAGTGAACCAATCACTGCCCCAGGCCATCTTTAGAGACCCTGCCTGGTAACAGAGGGGTGGCTCAGCAGACCCCACCGCAACACGTGCTCTCCATGAAGGAGAACACGCTTTGTAAGAAAGGTATTGTGCTTCTTTTGTTTGTTTTTTCAAGCTTTTGTTGTAGGTGTAAGTGTTGATTTTAAACCAATTTTTTTTAAAAAACAAAACCAAACCAAAACAAAACAAAGGTCCACTGAATGCTGATTTTAAATCTATTGACGATTCTACAGAATGAAATATCAAGTTAGTAACCCACCCACCCCCAATTTCCAGAAAACAAAGGCCTTGTTTCCGTGGACCTCACTGAAAAGGCGGAAGAAAAAAGTGAGAGAAGGAGCAATAAAACAGGAGTTCATCTCCACCAACTATCCCTCCAGAACTCCCCTATCTTTAATTGGCTGCTCTCAGAGAAGAGATAAGGCAAGATGATGAAGGCAAGATTACCAACGTGAAGGCTGAAAATGCTAGGCCTGTTTAGCCAAGATAAAAGGAGGATGAAGGGAGATAATGATTCTGCTCAATAAATACCTGGGAATGGACAGAAGGAGAACAGAGTGAATATTGCAGAAAGCAATGGCTGGCAGGGAGAGAGAGAGCATGCACTGTGTGGCACAGTGTTATACCAATCTCCTTTCTCTCTTTTTTGTAAGAAATATATATATATATTTTCCCCAAAAAATAATAATCAATAAAATAAGGATACAGAAATCAAACCACCATCAAACATTTATACTTCTAATAAAAAATCCTACTATTTTACAAACCTTCTTTTGAGGTTCTTTAAAGCTCAAGACTTCCTTCCACCCTCTTCTACTGGTTCTTTACATCTTACATCAATCTCTGCATTCTGTTATCATTTTTATCCACTTGTTACACCTTTATATTCTCTAATTCTGTACTATTTACAGGCACTTAATCTAAACCTGTCAATGTACCAACTTGTTTCCAGTTTTTCTGCACATATACAATAAATTTTTCCCCATTCTTTTTTAATCTTCTCATTGTCAGAGTTTCTGAGTTTTGCCATCAGCTTTGCCATTTCTGCATAGTCCATAAGTTTTACTTGCCATTCTTCTATTGTTGGCAACTGTTCTTCTTTCCATTTTTGGGCTAACAGGATCTGGGCTGCTGTTGTGGCGTACATAAATAACTTCTTCTGTTCTTTGGGAGATACTGTTCCTATTACACCTAGTAGAAAAGCTTCTGTTTGTTTTTTTTTTTTTGTTTTTTTTTGCAAAGGTTAGTTTAAACATGTTCTTCAGTTCATTATATATCATTTCCCATTTAATAAGCATGCTCCTCTACTTCACTCAGTTAAACTATGAAATGCAACCCAACAAGACGAAGTTACAGCCATAACCTGGGTGGCTTTAAAAGAAGGCTAGGCAAATTCAAGGACAATAGAGACTATCAATGGCTACTAGCCCAGACCCTCTAAGTTTCCCTATTTCCAAGAGACTGTCCCGCATTTACAGAAGCTGTTCCAGTTTCTGATTTGAACCTGGAATGTTCTGCTTCTGATTTGAACCTGGAATGTTCTGACTAACGCACGCACCGCCCCCATGTGACGTCACAGCCAGTACAGAGCCCGCCACAGTGGGGAGTGTCGGGGCGCACAATGCGCCTCCTCCCCTCGCTATGAAAATACCTCTTTTTTGCCTGGGTGGAGGAAGAAGAGTAGTGCGTGTCCAGCCACATTAATGTTTTTCACACCCACCATTAATGTGTGGCCCCCAGAAAACTACCTGTGAGAGAATGGGGGCCATGGGGCCCTTCTCTCCCCTTTCATATTTTCAAAAGCAACCCCCCCCCCCGCCCCCATCAGTGGAGGAGAATGGCCAGGTTAGGGGTGGGGAATTCAGGAGTAAAAACTTATTTGGGCTTTTTGTCAATAGATTTCTATTGCTGAAAATTGCTCCTGCACCTTAGAGGTCTTTAATGACACATAATGACGGACTATTGTGGCTTTGGCGGCAGAAAATGCATATGACTCACTTTTATTAATATTCAGCGAGACATTAAAAATACCTTATATACAACCCTGATAAGTTAGAACAAACCATTTCTTAAGCATACTTCTGTGGCTTTCAAGAATTCAATTAAAAAGAGGCAGGCTTCCTTACTCATAGCTTGTGACTTTGTAGTTTTCAGGTTTCACAATGAATTAAAAGTGAAGGTGACCCAGAATCTTCAGACTCTGCTGACACCTACACTGCATACTTGTCACAGTTGATGATGTTGCAACCATCTTAGTTCCTACCCCTCCAGAAGCAAATATTTAAACTATAATGTTCAGAATGTACTGTAACTTCTTTTTTAAGAACCCCCTGCTCCCTCTATTACAGTACATTTAAATAATAATAATCTAGGAATCAGAATCATGAAACAGATTCTAAACTAATTTAAATTGGTGGTGTAGACAAGAGCTTGCTTTCATGTGTTGAAGTCACTATATAATAGAAGAGTCTGCGTTGCCTAGCAAGAGCAATCCTGAGCCCTGTTCATCACACCTGAATGATGAAATAGAGATTCTTAATGCCTGCAAATTCTCCAAGTAGGTCTATGCGAATCTGCATCTTATCAACTTCCAGAACTGTTATAGTAGCTCACCGCTGTGTGGCAAGAGCATGGGGATACATAGGAAAGATCTCATACTGTAATATCCCCAGGGGCCCTTCTTGTGTAATCCAATATGCCACATTAATTCTAGGGGCAGCAGGGAGGGTGTATGGCAAATTATGTTTCCATTTCCGATTAGGCTGGACACTGGGGAGACTGGAGGTAGGGCAGATACCTAAAAGTGCTGTTACAATGCCCGGTAAAATCTCGGAGCACAGAAGGACAGTAAGAGGTCATGAATTGTGGTGCCCGTCATGAAACAGTGAAGCAGGACGCCTAATTTGCAAACTAAGCTAATGCTTTCAAGTAGCACCACTTATCTTCTCTTTGCCCCTGAATTTTGCCCCAAGATGTCCCTGGGAACAACCAGCTTTTGCCCTCTCTATCATAATGACAAGTGACGCGGGTGGCACTGTGGGTTAAACCACAGAATCTCGGACTTGCCGATCAGAAGGTTGGTGGTTCGAATTCCCGTGACGGGGTGAGCTCCCGTTGCTCGGTCCCTGCTCCTGCCAACCTAGCAGTTCGAAAGCACATCAAGTGCAAGTAGATAAATAGGTACCGCTCCGGCGGGAAGGTAAACGGAGTTTCCGTGCGCTGCTCTGGTTCGCCAGAAGCGGCTTAGTCATGCTGGCCACATGACCCGGAAGCTGTACACCGGCTCCCTCAGCCAATAAAGCGAGATGAGCGCTGCAACCCCAGAGTTGTCCACGACTAGACCTAATAGTCAGGGGTCCCTTTACCTTTACCTTACCATAATGACATCAGTGTTGGAGGGACAATGGCAACTGTGTTTTGCAAGGTGAGTGGAGGGGGGTTTCTGATGGAAGAATCCCATAGCCCCTGAAATACCCTCCCACGGACTGCAGGGTTGCACTTTTAGACTGCTATTTTTTAAAATATCCGGTCTGTTTGCAGGTTTGAAAACATTTCAGTTAGAAACCAAGCGGGCATCCTTTGCTTCCTACACACACACGCACGCTCTAAAGTTAGGTTTTTGGATATTCAATAGCACGGCACATCTCTAGCAGCATTTGAAATATGAACTACCTTCATCTGTGGAGCCCTTACCCAGAGATGATTCTAGCTCTGTGAATGCTACTGAAGCGGTTGTCAAGAAGGACAAAAGGAGATGCTTCCTGCATAATGCAGAAGCCCCAACATCTGCTCTGCTTCTGCCCATTGCAATAAATCCCAATCAAGTCCTCCAGCCCAGCTTTGGAGATGAGTATGATCTGAATTGCTAAGCAGACATGCATGTCAGTCGGCAAAGATGTTCTCTTCCGAGTGAGCTTTGGCATGGTTATTGTTGCTATGGAGACTGCCTTCCTCGTAGGCACATGTGCTACCATGACATCTGTCTTGCTTTGTTTATGGCTCTCAAGGAGGAGCAGCCCATTGTGACACTAGAAATAACTGAATAAAGCTGTAATGGCCGCACAGAGACAAATGCAGTTGGAAAAATGATATTAAATTTATTTCAAGTCTGCTATTTAAGAGGAGAGTGTGTGTTATTGTATTTCTGCCCAATAATGGACGCGGGTGGCGCTGTGAGTTAAACCACAGAGCCTAGGACTTGCCGATCAGAAGGTCGGTGGTTCAAATCCCCACGGCCAGCTGAGCTCCCATTGCTCGGTCCCTGCTCCTGCCAACCTAGCAGTTTGAAAGCACGTCCAAGTGCAAGTAGATAAATAGATACCGCTCTGGTGGGAAGGTAAATGGTGTTTCTGTGTGCTGCTCTTGTTCACCAGAAGCAGCTTAGTCATGCTGGCCACATGACCAATAAAACAAGATGAGTGCCGCAACCCCAGAGTTGGTCACGACTGGACCTAATGGTTAGGGGTCCCTTTACCTTTACCTTAATGATACTTTGATACTTTTTTTTTGTCTGCCCTGCACTTACCTCAGTAATCGCCCAAACACACTCAGAAATATGACAGTTTTAAAAGTTCTTTATGAGAGTCAACAACCGGATGAAATACTTGTAAAGAAATGTGGATCCAATTAAGGAAGATGCTAACTGAGTAAGGGTCTGTTTGTCAGGTCTAATAGTCTACTGCAGGGCTGCAGAACCTTGTCTACCCCAAGGACTCTATTGACTTCTAGAAAATTTTGACTTCTGGTCAAATTCCAGTTGAGGGTAAAGGCAGAGACAGTAGTAGAAATAACAACAAACCTGAATGTTATTGTTTTACAATAGGCTAGTTTCTGCAGACTTCCAGCCAGATAGGCAAGAAACCTTATCAGAGTCTGAGGGCAAGTTCCAGCCAGGCAAAAACATGCAAGCAAGGTACAAAGCAGGACTGGTGAGGGGTGTTGGCTGGGGAGTGTCCTGGAAGGTCATATTTGCCCCCAGGGTCTGAGGTTCCCTACCCCCTTGTCTATCACAATCAATGGGAGTTTCGTCAAGTGATAGAAGAAGAAGAGTTTGCATTTGATATCCTGCTTTATCACTACCCTAAGGAGTCTCAAAGCAGCTAACAATCTGCTTTCCCTTCCTCCCCCAAAACAAACACTCTGTGAGGCGAGTGAGGCTGAGAGACTTCAAAGAAGTGTGACTAGTCCAAGGTCATCCAGCAGCTGCATGTGAAGGAGCGGGGAAGCAAACCCGGTTCACCAGATTACAAATCTACCTCTCTTAACCACTACACCACACTGGCTCTCAAGTGTAAGGGGTGAACATTAAATAACCGTTGTACATTACATTATTTATTATGTTTGTATCCTGCCTTTCCTCAAAGGAGCTCAAGAGATGGTCACTAATTCAAGACAATATGGCAAGTTTAATGGGAAGCGGGGGCTTGGACATAGGTTTCCTAGTCTTTGCCAACATTATAACCACCACTCCATGCACAGCTGCAATGCATCTTAATTCAGGGGCCATGTAGTTTCATAGTAATGAATGACATTTTCATTGAGGGTAAGGAGTTCACGTGAAATAACTTATGTGTGTAGACCTATGAAGGAGCTGTCTTTCAGCCCTTTAGTTGGCAGTTCATGCAATGATTTATTTGTTTGCCTACTATTCTGAACCAGACAAGGAGAAAAAGCTTCAGAGGGAGATGGTCCTCAAATTGTAATGCAGCCAAGCATTAGGAACTGAGAAAATTTATATCCCAATTGAGGTAATTATTAATTTCACCCCCATCGCTAATTTGATTTTGCGGTTTGATCTCTTGCTGTGCTAACGACTTCCATATTTCTCAAGTTTCCTTCCTCTGAGAAAGAAGCTTCATTTTTTCCTCCCTCATTCTTAGGATACTTTAAAATTGCTTTAGAATTTTGGTGGGCGTGAGATTTGTAGCTTACGTTACGGTTGCAAGGTGGTCGGAGATGGGGGATGTGTAACCACCATACATACAGGAGAAACTCGGAAAATTAGAATATTGTGGAAAAGTTCATTTATTTCAGTAATTCAACTTAAAAGATGAAACTAATATATGAGATAGACTCATGACATGCAAAGCAAGATATGTCAAGCCTTTATTTGTTATAATTGTGAAAACCCCAAATTAACAATCCCAGAAAATTAGAGTATTAAATGAAATCAGCAAAACAAGGACTGCAAATAGAGCAATATTGGAGCTCTGAGAAGTAGAAGCATGCAAATGTACTCAGTACTTGGTTTGGGCCCCTTTTGCCTCAATTACTGCCTCACTGAGGTGTGGCATGGATGCTATCAGCCTGTGGCACTGCTGAGGTGTTGTGGAAGACACTGCTTTCAATAGCAGCCTTCAGGTCTTCTGCATTGCTCAGTCTAATGTCTCTCATCTGTCTCTTGGCAATGCCCCATAGATTCCCTATGGGGTTCAGGTCAGGCGAGTTTGCTGGCCAATCAAGCATAGTAATCTCATGGGCATTGAACCAGGTTTTGGTACTTTTTGCAGTGTGGGCAGGTGCCGAAGTACTGCTGGAAAATGAAGTCAGCATCCCCATAAAGCTTGTCTGCAGAAGGAAGCATGAAGTGCTCCAACATCTCCTGGTAAATGGCTGCATTGACCCTGGACTTAATGAAGCACAATGGACCAACACCAGCTGATGACATGGCTCCCCAAATCTCTTTTCTGATAAGAACAGCTTTTGCATCTCATTTGGAAACCAAGGATCCAGAGTCTGGAGGAAGAATGGGGAGGCACACAATGTCAGATGCTTGAAGTCCACTGTGAAGTTTCCACAGTCTGTGTTGGTTTGGGGAGTCATGTCATCAGCTGGTGTTGGTCCACTGTGCTTCATTCTAATTTTCTGAGATTGTTAAATTGGGGTTTTCATCAGCTGTATGCCATAATCTTCACAATTATGACAAATAAAGGCTTGACATACCTCGCTTTGCATGTCATGAGTATCTCATATATTAGTTTCACCCTTTAAGTTGAATTACTGAAATAAATGAACTTTTCCACAATATTTTAATTTTCTGAGTTTCACCTGTATGTGGTGGAGATGTTCTAAGCTGGAACTGTTTTGGATGAGTGCCACTGATGAATGTTTGCTTTGATGACAAAGCAAAACATTATTTGTACCCCCCCCCCCGACTTTGGCATTGTTAACAATCTTTAAAAATGGAAATGTTAATTTGAGATGCAAAGAATTGCTTGCTTTTTGTGTCGCCGCAACTCCAATTTTTAGAACATTTGCAAATGCTGCAATGAAAACAAAAAAGGTTGCATCTATGAAATTTTCAGGGGGGAAATGGACCAAGGAAGTTACAGATTTAGCTACCGGTAGAAAGAAAGACAAGGGAGATTTTATACAGACATGGTTATCGTTTTGGCACATGCTCAACAGAACATCCAACTCAGTGGCATCCACCAGCCTCTCCTTTAGGTAAAGGGTAAAGGGACCCCTGACCATTAGGTTCAGTTGTGGCCAACTCTGGGGTTGTGGCGCTCATCTCACTTTATTGGCTAAGGGAGCCGGCGTACAGCTTCCGGGTCATGTGGCCAGCATGACTAAGCTGCTTCTGGCGAACCAGAGCAGCGCACGGAAACACTGTTTACCTTCCCGCCGGAGCGGTACCTATTTATCTACTTGCATTTTGACGTGCTTTCGAACTGCTAGGTTGGCAGGAGCAGGGACCGAGCAACAGGAGCTCACCCCGTTGTAGGGTTTCAAACTGTCGACCTTCAGATCGACAAGTCCTAGGCTCTGTGGTTTAACCCACAGCGCCTGAGATTTCACCCCTCCCATATCCAAGAATCTGCTGATGTGCTCTGCTGATTCTCCAGAGAGGAGGGGGCGGTTTCTGCTCTCTACTTATTCCGCTCCAGCCTCACATCAAAGTGTTGGAGAGAGAGAGATTGAGTGTTAGAGAGAGGTTGTGTGTATAGATAAGGTTGCTGCTAAGAGCAGCTGCAGATAGTGCAGTTCAGCATTTTTCGTTTAGACCTCATTTAGCTCTGTATATAGTTGTGTATTATAGTTGTAGATAGAATAAAGAAGATATTCTACAGAGCTGCTCTCCGAGTCGTTTATGCTCTGCTTTATTCTGCTATACTCTGCTGTGCGATGACTGTCTTCTTGTGGAAGTGAATCCGGTGCTCACAACTCTAAGCTGTGAGTCCACAGCACTTTGACTTGTTCCTGTGCAGAAGGTGGTCTCTGGAAGTGCTACCCAGCTTGCATAGCCCAGTCGGGGCTGAAGTGGATGAGTCCAGTTGGTGGCACTGGCTCAAGGGCGATGCTGACAGCGCCACCCACGTCCCTCTCCTTTAGTGTGACACTTACTGTAACAACTCTATGCGGACTACCAATACCTATTTTTCTTGGGGGGAAAGCCCTGGTTTTAACAGAAGGGTGGGAAGCTGGGAAGCCTGCATGCTGCACACTGCTGATGAGATAGGAATATTGGAAACTCCCTTACATGGGTACAAACCATGGGTTCATATAGCCCAATATTGTCAATATTAATTCGGCAGCAACTTTCCAGGATTTTACACTAGGATTTTATTCCAGTTTTAGCTGGAGATGCTGGGGATTGAACATGGGACCTTTTGTATCCAAAGCGGATGCTGTACCACTGAGCTATACTGAATTTGTAGAATGGAATGAATGCTCCATGGCCATCTCAAAAGCAAGGGAAGCACAGCAAGGGCCCTGAACCTCGCTCTTTAGAACTTTATCGGGTTTTTCTAACTCTTTGAAAATTATCAAATGCAATATGTTTTCTCATTAACTGATGGGGAGAATGATGGGGGGTGGATTTGGGAGAATTTTTTGACACAGCACGAGTTTGAGCCACCTGGATTAGCAGCTTCAGCTACCACTGGAGCCTGACAGCAACCATGGGGCATACAACAATGATTGAAACACTTCTGGACAAAGACTGCATTTAGCTTTATTGAATTATGTAGCGCATTGACTCATATAGCCTGGAAACTGTAACTGCATAGAGCATGGATAATGCAAAGTAAACACACAGAAACAAATTGGTCTTTAAGCTAATTACTAGATTCATTTAAAAGAAGCACAAGGATAAGATATGCTTGCCAGCCGCTTTGTAATGCAGGCTCTCATGAAATGTTTCCCTGTCATCTCTGGTACAGATCCCCGAATTTTAGACCTACACGGAAACCTAGAATGTGGCTGACCTTTAGCCAAGCAGAGGTCAACACTGAGAATGATGCTTGTGCTATGAAAGGTTTTCGTGACAAAGTTCCGACGACGAAACAAAGTCAAAGCTTTGTGAAATGTCAGTGTTATTGCCGAGCTGAAACGGAGGTGGGTGCCTTGAGGGAGCTGCATTCCCGTCGCAAAATGAGTCACCCTTTTTTTGCCTTCCCAATTTGGCACACTCGTTGGCAAAATGACATGGAGCTGTTCTCGTTGGATTCCAAGCCTTTATCAGCAGAAACTAGCAACTCTCCCAGGCACCCGGCTTGGTCTCCTGTTGACCTCCCGGTCTGCTTTCCCGGCAGGATCCAGGCAGAGGTCACGATAGGCGATCCTTCTCAGCGTGAGAAGAACACACCCCTCTTTCCTGCCCCCCCCGGCAGGGGAAAGAGATAGACAGAAACGTATTTACATGGCTTTATTTCTGTCTCTGCAGTGTTACAGAAAACATGTCTGCTCTCTTCAAACTCCAGCAGACGACTCAACAAACACTTCCTGTGCAGCTCATATTACACTCTGAGCTAATTCCGGTGCTGTCTGTTTCCCACAGACACTCCCAACATCACATGACTTTTCCAAGCAATCAGCTTGCAGCATCATTGCTTCAGTATCGTAACAGTTCTAACATGTACCCACATGACCATATTGAGGCTTTCATGGATAGGGATCTGTGTCCGGCTCTACATCCAGGGAAAGCCCAAAAGGTAGATGTTCTTTCATACTACATTTTTTTAAATTCATGGGTGTACTCTCCCAGTTGTCTCAGCAAATGAGAAGAGTTCCTTCCTCCTTTATTCCATCAGTATCAACAGATAGACAAACCAATGGCTGCAAAAAGGACTACAAAAATTAATTTGATAAGAGGTGGTGCTGTGGGTTAAACCACAGAGCCTAGGACTTGCCGATCAGAAGGTCGGTGGTTCGAATCCCCATGACGGGGTGAGCTCCCATTGCTCTGTCCCTGCTCCTGCCAACCTAGCAGTTCAAAAGCATGTCAAAGTGCAAGTAGATAAATAGGGACCGCTCCTGCGGGAAGGTAAACGGCGTTTCCATGCGCTGCTCTGGCTCGCCAGAAGCGGCTTAGTCATGCTGGCCACATGACCTGGAAGCTGTACACCGGCTCCCTCAGCCAATAAAGCGAGATGAGCGCCGCAACCCCAGAGTCGGTCATGACTGGACCTAATGGTCAGGGGTCCCTTTATCTTTATCTTAAGGTTTTTTGGGGGGATGGAGGGTTGTACATGCTTTGTTGGAGAGACCATTCTCAAGCTTGTATCTCCCCACCCCAGCATCTCACATAATGGGGAATAAGTCAGAGAAGGAATTCAGAGGATGATCTCTGTCTCTGGGTAGGTGGGAAGAGGTGATCCTTCAGGTAATCTGGGGTGGTTCTACACAAGGACTTAATTTTTAAATAGGTTGTTGAGACATTACGAATGGGTCATTGGCAACAGCTCCCCCCCCCCTTTAAAATCTATCAGAACCCTCAAAAAAGTGTAAATCCAGATTAAATGGAGGGAAATACAGCTAGCATTTTGATGCTGCTGATGTCATGCGGACTCTGCAAGAAAGTACGTAACTTGTTTGAGTAACACAAATCCCACAATAGACAGCAACCTGGCAGCACACACAGGCTGGTCCTAAGCCGTCTATGTCAAAATCTTCATGCCAGAATATATTCACATTGGTTTCACAGAGTGGAGTAACCATTTTACCTATTCATCTGTGTCCATCCTTAGTCTTGATTCACCCATTTCTGAAGCAGCATAATAACCAACAAAACAAAAGGCTTTGCCATTGTTTTGGTTCAGCATCACTTCCACAACAGACGAAGCTCTGGCCATTTGGATTTGTGCTAATTGTGTTTTTTCTTCTTCAGCTCAGCTCATGGCTCCCAGAGGAGGCTGGTATGAAGCATCAGCAATGCTATATCGTCAGGGTCATGTCCAAAGAGCCATGCCGGATAGAGCTGAGTCAAAATGGGCTGTGTGGGATCAGTTTAGGGTAAACATCAGGACCCTGGACAGATCACTGTGTCAGACACTGGCAGCAACTGAGCCAAGCAGGGTTGTTGTCTCAGCAAAGTACAGAGACCTACTGAAGGTTGGCTACTCTGGACCTCCACCTGTTCTGAAGAGCTGTCTCTGCTGTATCAGGGGGTGTCCATTGGACAGAAAGTAGGGGGAGACAGACAGATTCCTCCTTGCAAGTCTGAGCCAGAGAGGGGACTGAAACCAGAAAACAGGACATTCCCAACATCCCAACATGCACAGTTCCATTACATTTTGGATCTGAGGGGTGGGGTGGGGGGTTACAATCACATTCAGAGGATTGCTAAACCTCTTTGTAACTGGGATCCCTGATCTCAGGGAGGATTGTAAGTTGATTTAAGCAAATAACCCCCCTTCATGAGTTCCTGCTCAATACAGGAATGTCAGCGGTGGAAGGGACAGGGAAGGAGACATTAGATGTGAGGCAGTGGACACAGTCCCACTCCCCTACAACATTATGCCCAGACTTATTTACTTAAATGCAGAGTAGTATTTCTAGAGATGCTGCGTAGTCGTGTCTTTCTGTACATTCCTTTTCTGAACTACCCTGGCACCAGCTAGCCCGGAATGTTAAGTGATGTCCTGACCTTCCTATCTATCTGTACACATCCTCCCCTTTTCACCCTGGACTCTCAGGAATGTTAAGTGCACTCTGTATGATCTCTGAGTACCACCCTATCAATCATAGATTGTTTACTAAGGAAGTCTCCATGCCTGACCTAACTCTGTGTTCCCTCTATCTAATGATGATTAATGTCTTATACGCAACCCTTGTATGTCCTATACGCAACCCTTGTAGCCCTTGTAACGCACACCACGTGTAACCAATCAGCAGCAAGCACATATGAGGCAATGTTGTAATATTCAATAAAAGGGACTCTCCGACACATGGTCGAGGAGATGCCTCCCAGATGACACCCACCACTCGTCTGTCGCTTATTTCAACCCAACACTTAAATGCATGACTAGAGCCATGGAAGGGGACCATTTTTAATTTTTCTTTAGAGTGCTTTGGGAGACTATCATGCCGTCTCAATATGACAGGAACTAAGCCATAGTTGACGAAAGATCTCCCAACTAATATTCATATTCCATGTGCAGTTACTGTTTTGTATATGTGTTGAGGGGGTCACTTGGCAGCAATGTATGTTGTGACAATATTTAAAGCAGTGTTAACTTTTCCTTTTGCCTGAAGCACGCCAGTGCAGTGGTAAGGTTTAAAACTTGCCCATCGTGCTGAGTAAATAATCATTTAAAGCTATTTTATTCCCAGCTGCACACAATGCAAGCACTTTATGCTTCCCACCTCTGTTGTCTAAAAGCATTTCCAATCCTGCAGAACAGTAGGGGAAAGAAATAATAACCGTAATATCCAGAGAGTGGATCCCAACACTGACTCGAAACAGTTAGTAAAAGTCTGTTCCTTAGATTTACAACTTTAGAGATGGAAATAGAGAGTGGGGAAATAACTCTGGAATACAACTGCTTTCATTCCAGTACAATGAAATCAGATTTTAGCATTCACGCAACTAAGGAGAGCCAGTGTAGCATAGTGGTTAGAGTGTTGGACTAGGACCTGGGAGACCAGGATTCAAACCCCCACAAAGCTCACTGGATGACCTTAGGCTCATTACTATCTCTTACCCTAACCTACGTCAGAGGGAAGTACAGAGGATAATAATGGGGAAGAAAGGTGGGATATGGCTTACGCAACGGCTTTGCTTCTCTTTTATATTTTACCATTTTTTTTGCTCTATAAGACTCACTTTTTCCCTCCTAAAAAGTAAGGGGAAATGTGTGTGCGTCTTATGGAGCGAATGCAGGCTGCGCAGCTATCCCAGAAGCCAGAACAGCAAGAGGGATTGCTGCTTTCACTGCGCAGCGATCCCTCTTGCTGTTCTGGCTTCTGAGATTCAGAATATTTTTCTTCTTGTTTTCCTCCTCCAAAAACTAGGTGCGTCTTGTGGTCTGGTGTGTCTTATAGAGCGAAAAATACGGTATATTGTGGAGGCTAATGTTCTTGTATTTCCCCCCTTCGTCCCTTCCCATTTGTTTTACCTTTTTGTAACTCATCCTAGGAACATGCTGAAGAATGGAATATTAAAAACTAAAGTCCTGTATGTGACTGTGCTAGCCCCGTGCAACAAAAACAACGACGAGTCCTGTGGTATCCATAAAAGACTAACAAACAAATACACTGAAAGCTGTGTGCTGTGGAGGTGCAATTCACCATAAATGTACATCAGCTGTCGAGAGTGGAGATGATTTTCACCTTAAAAATCAGTATGGGGAGGAAAGGGTGGAAGCTTTCTTCCCGCACACAGAACGTTTCGATTATGGATCGAGGACCCACACACCTGCTTTTCCTGAAAAAGCATACTATTAGAAAGGATGTTTCCTGTATCTCATAGCATGGCCCTTATAATACCAAGAAACCAGGATAACTAACTACTGTGCTTCCTTCAGTTCCAAATCTTGATTCAAATATTTTTCTGGCCATACCAAAAAATAGCATGCGTTCAACAAGTCTGCTTCATGTTCAATTCATAATTTCAGGCCAGCTGAATACCAGTTGTTGGGAGGGTGCTGCTACACTCGGATCCTGCCCATAGGCATCTCACTTGCCACTGTGAGGATGCTGGACTACATGGGCCAAGAAATGCTCATATGGGCACAATGTCTGGAGAGCTTGGAGACTGTTAGACTTGCATGCTTGAGGGACAAGCACTGTGCTCCCTGTCCACCTCTTGCACAAAACCTTCTCTGTTCTTTCTGTGAATGTTTCTGCCTGCATGTACAGGATATAGTGCCACAAAAGAATATATGCATTCTTTTTTAAAACAACAACAACAACAACAACAACGTAGTCTACTTCATGCATTACATTGCATCCTGGTCAAAGTTCATCACATTCCTAGTTCAACTTGCTGATCAGCCTCTCATTGCAATGGTCCTTAGCAGTTGTTGTTATCATGTATATACAAAAGTCTACATACATGATGCTTTGGGGAGGGGAGAACCCAGGTATGATGGCTCAGAAGGAAAGCTCTGCCTGTTCAGGTGAAAGGTCCACCTGGTGTAGCATCCAGTATTTGCAATGGACAACCAGAAGTCACTGGGAAACCTACAAGTGGAACATGAGTGCCACTACACTCTCTTCCCACACATGATTCACAGAAAGTGGTATTCAGAGGCATCCTGCTCTGACAATGGAGGCAGAACATTGTCATTGAGGCTAGTCCCTACCCCAAGGCACCTACAATCTATTATAGACACAGGGAAGCAACAGAAGACGTTGGCGGTAGGATAGAGGCATGAGTAGGAAGGGAAAGATTGTGCAATTATTTCAAGTAGAGCATTACTTAGTGTTGTTCTCTGTTGATTGGCTTTCTATCAATGACAGCTGTTCACATTCAATAGTCCATTTTGCCCATGGTTCCAGGCAGTTGTTCAAAACTTCAAAACTATGTCAACCCCTGTGGTCCTCTGTAATCAGATTACCATCATATGGTGTACTATAAATCACTTCAAATGCAGATTCGGATTAACTTTCCAGAATCCTGTTGCTTTATATGTGGTCATTTTATCTGTAGCTGTGAATATGTGGCTTTCCCTTGGGGACCAGAAAACCATGCGCATCTCTTGCATCCTCAGGCAGAAGGCTGTGCCTGCATAATATCAAGGCCCCTGTTCCAAGAGGAATTGGTGTATCCTAGCTGGCTGGCTGACTGGCTTCCGTAGTGTATGGGCCAGGAGCCTCATAATTGACTTTCTCTGCTCTGCTGATTTAATTACCGGAAAGAATTTTTCCTTATAAAATGAGTAGTGGGTTTTTATACATTATTAGTTCTGTTACATTACGGTGTCACTGTGGCGCAGCTTCTATTCAAGGCCTTGACTGTCTTTTCCCAAGCTTGGTGACATTCTCCCATAGCTCTTTTTGGAGCACATTTGGAAGAAGCCCCATTGTTGATCCCATGATATATGGAGTAAATAAACCCCTATCCATAGTGTCAGGTGCTGTTGTGGTTGCTCGAGAGCAACCAGGCAGGACTCTGACCTGTCTTTTACAGGCTTTATTTTGGTGCAAATTATTTACAGTGCAGAGCGTCATAAGTTCATTTCTGGCTCAATCGCTAGCAGAATCCGGGAGTGGTCTATCCTTGTACCTCCCCCAACATAGACGTTTCATCACCCCCAGCCTTTTCCACCCCTCCCTGGGCCTCAGACTACTGCGCATGATGGGCGAAGGCAGGGGTGTGCTTCCTTCCTCTCCGGCTTGCTCAGGCGCGATGTTAAGGCTCTTTCTAGCATCCTCTGTGTGCTGGTCCTGGGGGCTAACCGAGAGGCGAGGTCCGAGTCCAGTCTGAGGTGGATGGTGTGGTATGGAGGCTGTCCGTCAAAGCTGTAGCTGGGTCCAAGGCAGGGAGTCGGGTGGGGTCAGGAACTCTGGCAGAAGAGCAGGACAGGGTGCAGGCAGGAACAGGCTAGCAACAACGTTGCTCCCACAACCTGGGACTGGGGCTGACTGGCTTTTATCTGCCCCAAGGCATAGGGCGGCCCCGGTCCACAGGTGACTCACCTCTCCTGGCCTGGAGGCAAGCACTCCTCCTGCAGGAACTTAGTTCCCTCCGCCTCTCTGCCCTGAGGGTTACCGGACCCAGAGGCAACCTCCTCTTCCCCTGACGGGGCTGAGAGTGGAGCACCTGCAGACAATGGGTCCTCCATCACCTTAGGAGCCAGAGCAGACTCACCTGAGGATCCAGCACTGGTGAGGACCCTTCAAGCACAAACCCCAGCCCCGGCTCAGCTGGTTCTGGAGGCAGGGACTCCTGTACAGGCTGGGATTCCTCAGGTTCAGCCTCTGAGTCCAAATCCCAGGCCATCACACTCTGGCTCTTGCACCTCTTCTCCACTGGAGGTGGGGGTTTCCTCCTCACCGGAAGAGGAACTGCTTCGCAAGATATTCAGAGGCTCCTTGTAACACAATTCCCACTCTATCTCTCGCCTCTGTGCCGATGGCAGTTCCCTGACACATAGGGAACATGCTAAGGAACTTCACCTGTGTGTGTGGCTAGGTGCTTAAATGATTCAGACTGCAGGCCCACGAAACCAGAATGGCATAATGGCTAGAGTGTCGGACTATGACCTGGGAGACCAGAGTTTGAAACCCTACTGCATTTAGAATGTCAGGATGGGATGCATGAAGATTTGATTATCTGCAAAAATAAAAATAAAATAGCTTTTCACACATTCCTAGAAATAGGCTATGTCTATAGAAGAGGCTGTTAACTCACCGCAGTGTCAGCCAAACCTCCTTAAAATCCAAAGATGCAAAAGCATTCACAAGATCTTGCTTTGTACAACTCTAATGGAAACTAATAAATCTTGAACAGCCTTTTAAAAAATAAAATGAAAACAAAATCTACGCATCTGAAATGCAGCTACAATAGATTTACCCATAAAACTAATCTGTTGTGAGGGTAGCAAATGACAATAAGCATCTGATGGACCTGAAATATTTAGTTTTATCTACTATTTGTGTATTAGCATATTAATCTGCCTTTCTGGATGCAAATGTTGTCTTTTTCCTTTTCTTTTTTGGTTGTACTAAATTCTTTTTTTTAAAAAAAAAGCAACAGCAGCAACCCCAAACTCTTTCAATTTCTGCGTAATTCATGTTTGAAATGCAACAAAAGCCTCCCAAGAACAAGGGAACTACACAAATCCTTTGCTAAATCCTCCGATCTTTCGAATAAAAAATGGGGGAGGGGGGGAGAACCACATTAATGTTTGCATAAGCCTAATAATGGGACAAGGTCCAACTGTTTATGGCTACATTTTACACTTCTGTTCTTGGCTAACATGGAGATTAAAAAAAGGGGATTAATTTGGAGCCCAGGGAGGCTGTGTCAGACTGAATATGTTCTCAGTGGCCAATGCATTCTTTGATCACAGAATCTGCCTGAACTGCAAGCATTACAAAGAAGATCAGAATGGCTCTTTGTAATCTTTGTTTCTTTGAAAGAGAGATATAGCAGCTGTTTCATGAGCACAGAGGCTCATGGGTTTGGAAGGAGGGGATCTAGGTTCAGCATCAGAACTGGAGGGCAAGGCTATCAATGGTTACTAGCCATGACGGCTGCCTTCCACCTCCGCTGGCGGAGTCAGTATGACTCTGAATAACAATTCCTGGAGTGCACAAGTGGGGAGAGGGCTGTTGCACAAGGTCCTGGTGGAGGGTAAGGAGAACCATGGGGCAGGGTTCAGGATGCTCAGATTACTGCCACCAGACCTCCCCTTTCATGATGTAACCATGATGTAGTTTGGGGAGTATAACATGGGGATTAGCAGCTAATAAAAGTTTGGGGGCTCTTTTGTTCGGGGCTTCTATCTTGTTCCACCTTGTGGCAGGTAGGAGTCCTGTTGCTACAGTCTTCAATAAAGACCAAGCCTACTGGCTGCTGTTTTGCTCTGGTATTCCTGGCTGGTGTCCTTGTTTTTTTGTCCATGGGAGCCCTCGGTTTTCTCCGTTAACACTTCCCATAGGCATCTGAAGAGCAAGGTGCTAGACTAGATGGACATTTGGTGTGATCCAGCAGGGCTGTCCCTATTTTATTTCCTTTTTTATTTTTTATAGGTTTTCATTAAAATATTTTCCATAAGTAACAAAAGTACATTGAGCATCTCTGTTTTCAAATCGTAGAGTCCTTTGTACAGTCAGTTTGAGACATTAATGTTATAGGCCAGGCATGTCCGACCTGTCGATAGTGATCTACTGGTTGGTCGTGGGGTGTCCCTGGTTGATCTTGGTTCACCTTAGGACCCTGAGCTATCTCTATACCCCCCCCCCCCAAAAAAAGCTGAACAATTCTGTCTCCCTAAAAAAAAGCTGAACAACTCTGGCGCCCTAAAGAAAGCTCATTAACTCTGGCTCCCTAAAAAGCTGGACAACTCTGGCTCCCCCCCAAAAGCCCAACAACTCTGGTCTATCCTCCAATGACAATGGGTAGATCACTGCCAGTTGCTTTGTACTGTGAGTAGATCGCAGTCTCTTGGGAGTTGGACGTGCCTGTTATAGGCAATATGGGGTTGAGGGGGAGAGAGAGGTGGCGAGAGGAATTGGAAGGGAATGGAAGGTGGGGAGACAGTAAACTTTCATTCTTTACATAGTATACGAGCGGAGCATGGCTGTCCTTATGATGCAATGTACCAGTCCGTTGGGAATCACAAGACATTGCTATCGGACTCAGATGCTGCTTTCAAGCTTCTGTTTGGCATTTGGTTGGTCACTGGGAGACCAGGATTCGATTGGCCTTTTACCTGATCCAGCAGCCAGCATCTTCTCATGTCCTATGAATTCAGCAACCCCCCCCCCCCAAGATTTTATCTGGTTCTCATAACTTTCCCCAGGCCACACTCCTCATGGCCCTTTCTTTGTAATCCAGGTGTTTTTGCTTGGCCTGAACTCTAACGGTGCCTCTGGATGGAGGGTAGAGAGGGGCGTGTGAGCATGGGTGGAAACAAAGGTTAACATTTGCATCTGTTGCTCCTGTGGGAATGTTCTGGGGTGCAGGAGAGGATATATTGACTAATTATATCCTTATCCAACTTGTGCTAACAAGTTCCCAAAATATCAGCAGAGTTTATAGACATTCCCCTTTAAGTTCGCAACGGCAACTCTTGCACAGGTTCGCTAGAACCACTATAATAATTACTCTGGTAATTTCCCCTTTGTTCCCTCTTAAAATACAAGACACGACACAGTCTTTATAAAAGTATAAAAGAGTTTACTCACGTTCTGTTCACAATATGATCCCAGAAGGCAGATAGCTTAAAAAGGTTACATACACTTAGAATCTATCTTGTAGCAAGATAGTCCTTATCTCCTCTCTTGGCTGGGAGCCAAGAGAGCATCCTTAGATGTTTCCTCATCGAAGGAAGATGGCAGAGAGAGAGAGATGGCTGCCTGCCCTGTGCTTTTATCATTTACCTGCACAGGTGAGGTCACACCCACCTCTGGTCACATGCGGAGGAAGTCCGTCCCCAGGAAGTTTACCTGCTTGCTAGACAGACACCCCTCCCCATGTTCTAACATGTACACTCTAGGAATGTTGTCATTGACTGCTCCTGTGTTTACATCCCACAGCTCCACCCACTCTTTTTTTTTTCCCAATTGATATTTATTAAGTTTTCATAGTATAATATAAGCCAAACATGACAAAGAAACAACAAGACAACAACAACAAAAATACAATAAAGAAAAAACACCTTGACACATAACAAAAAATTAACACATAATATAACAACGGTTAAAAGCAACTTCACTTTTCAAAATAAATCTTGCATTAGCTTTTTCCTGGACTTCCCCGTACCTCCCTCCTTTGTATTCCATTTCCATTGTTCGATCAGCAAATCCTTCCCCTCTTTTACTTTCATCTCACTTCTTATCTTAATATTTTGGCTTTACCCTTCCCTCTCTTTTACACTATTTTTTCCATTTACTTCATCGTTTTTTACAGAAAGCCCCTTAATCAAAATCCAGCATCGTTCTAACATTCATTAATTTTACAATATTTCTGTAAATAGTCCTTAAATTTCTTCCAATCTTCTTCCACCTGATCTTCTCCCTGGTCTCGAATTCTGCCGGTCATTTCTGCCAGTTCCATGTAGTCTATCACCTTCATCTGCCATTCTTCCACGGTGGGTAGTTCTTGAGTCTTCCAATACTGCGCAATCAGTGTTCTTGCTGCTGTTGTGGCATACATAAAAAAGGTTCTGTCCTTTCTTAGCACCAATTGGCCGACCATGCCCAGGAGAAAGGCCTCCGGTTTCTTGAGGAAAGTATATTTAAATACCTTTTTCATTTCATTATAGATCATTTCCCAAAAGGCCTTAATCCTTGGGCACGTCCACCAAAGGTGAAAGAATGTACCTTCTGTTTCTTTGCATTTCCAACATTTATTATCAGGCAACTTATAAATTTTTGCTAGCTTGACTGGTGTCATGTACCACCTGTATATCATTTTCATAATATTCTCTCTTAAGGCACTACATGCCGTGAATTTCATACCGGTGGTCCATAACTGTTCCCAGTCAGCCATCATTATATTATGTCCAACATCCTGTGCCCATTTGATCATAGCAGATTTCACTGTTTCGTCTTGCGTATTCCATTTCAACAGCAAGTTATACATTCTTGACAGAGTCTTAGTTTTGGACTCTAACAGTTCTGTTTCCAATTTTGATTTTTCCACCTGGAAGCCCACTTTCCTATCTAGTTTATATGCCTCCATTATTTGGTGATAGTGAAGCCAGTCATGCACTTTATTTTTTAGCTTCTCAAAACTCTGTAATTTCCATTTTTCTCCATCTTGTTCTAAAGTCTCCCAATATTTCGGCCATTTGTCCTCCATATTAAGCTTTTTAAAGGCCTTCGCTTCCATTGGTGACAACCACCTTGGAGTTTTACTCTCAAGTAGATCTTTATACCTTATCCAGACATTAAACAGTGCTTTCCTTACAATGTGAATCTTAAACATTCTATGCACTTTAACCTTCTCATACCATAAATATGCATGCCAGCCAAAAGCATTATTAAAACCTTCTAAGTCCAAAATATCAGTATTTTCCAGAAGTAGCCATTCTTTCAGCCAGCAAAAAGCTGCTGATTCATAATAAATTTTCAGGTCTGGCAGGGCAAAGCCTCCTCTTTCCTTTGCATCTGTTAATATTTTAAATTTTATTCTTGGCTTTTTGCCCTGCCAGACAAATCTGGAAATATCTTTCTGCCACTTCTTAAAGCAGTCCATTTTGTCAATAATTTGCAGTGTTTGGAACAAAAATAACATTCTCGGCACTCGACACCCACTCTTGCCTCTGGCCCTGATCACCTCTGGCCTGTAGCTCTTGGAAGGGAATGCCAAGAAGGGAATGCAGCCTTTGGGCTGAAAGGGGCTCCTCACCCCTGTTTTTAAGAATTGCCCGGCTAGGGAGAAACTGGCAAATCTGAGACCCTCTTGCTGTTCAACCCAAGAGTTTCAGATGGCAAAAGAAGCCTTCCTTGATGCTGAGAGTAACTGGACTGTCTTCCCGAAGGTCAGCATCCTTCCCCTGCCCATTGACCCCTGAAAGCAAAGTGGCATCCTGATTTGTCAGGTAAACAAGACTGTGACAAATAGCAGTGACATCTTAGTCAGAAGGACAAGACATGACTCAGACCTGGGATCGCTGTGCAGACAAGTGCCATCATCCTCTGTGACAAATGGTTTTAGTCTGACAGTGTGTTTCACGGCTTGAACTCTCATCCATCACCACGGAAGACAGAAGCGTGGGGAGCTAGAGAAGGAGGAAGAACACAGGGATGGTTATGAGCCCTGCTGCCAGCCATAAATTCACAATCATATTTTGTGGCTCCTCTGCTTCCTTGTTTGATTCATGCCTGAGCCAACTCTTCCCAGCACTGAAGTCATATGTCCTTCAGAAGTCTCAACAATCAGTGAATAAGTATACCACTGAGATCTAAGAAGTGCCTTCCCCCTAGTCCAGTTCTGCTTACTCAGGCAGGTGTGTTCACTCTCCAGGGTCTTAGTTCAGGATCTTTCCCAGCACTGCTACCTGAGAACTTTTTGATCACTCAGAAGATATATCAATTAATCAAAGGTCACCACAACAGCAATCTCTTCATTAAGAGCTTTGGAAAGGCATAGTAGAAAATGTACCACTGCTACTACTAATGTCTGTAAGAATATCCTCTTCTAGAGGACCCTGGTTCCCTAGAACGCCATTGTGTTTCTTAACTCTAGAAACCGCCTTGTACAATAATACCTCCATGAGCATCCGCCTTGTCTAGCGTTCGTTCCGGCGAACATCCGCGGCAAACCCAGAAGTAATGGAACAGGTTACTTCCGGGTTTGCTGCTCACGCAAACTCAGCACTTTGCCCTGCGTCCTTCTCGGCTAGCGGCCGGGGCTCCGGAACAGATCCCGCCCACAAAATGAGATATGACTGTATGTCCTTACTCTGAGAGGCAGCCTCTTCATCACAGGATTGCCTGTATTCTTTTCTGAAGTGTAGTGGTTCCTCCTAAATCCAATTGGCCTTCCACCATCCTTTCTGGCTCGCCACTGGAGTTAATAGCCCCAGGTCCTTCTCATGGCTACTAGCCATGAAGACAGTGCTGTGTCTCTATGGTTGTAGGCAGTATCCTTCTGAATACCCATTAGAGGAAACCACAGGAAGGGCCAGAGCTCTTGTGCTCAGGTTTTGCTTGTGGGTTTCCCATGGGCATCTGTTTGGCCACTGTGAGAACAGGATGCTGGACTAGATGGGCCATTGGCCTGAGCCAGCATATCGCATTTTTTTGTCCTCAATCTGTTTCCCAGTCTTCACCTCCTCTGAGGTAAGACAGATTCTGTTTCACCCGTGTAATGTTCTTCTCTGTTTACCTTTTCCATATCTTTTCCCACTGAATTTTTTTCTGTTTGGGGTATCCTTGCCCTCACCACCATCATCACCCTGGCTTCCACTCACTTCATTCAGAACTTGCCTTTGACATAGCACCAGTCTCCTCCTTTGTTCTGAAGTCTCTGCCCTGGCATCATTATTCTGTCACTCCACTTTCACCCACCCATCTCACAATAGTCTCAGAGGCATCGCCATCAAATTTTCTACCATGCTTTCCCCAAGCTCTCAAGAAAGAAATGACTTATCCAAAATATTTACAGAGGCCTACCCCTATTTCGGGCAATTCCCCCTTCCCCAGAAGCCACTTGTTGAACATTCCATACTGTTCCAGGGGGCACTCCCCCTTACCAGATAAGCTTTTCAGGAGCACACCAGGCTGCAGAGAGGAGGGGCAGATGGGAACCTTTCCTTCCATGAAGTTCCTTAAGCTAACTTATCTAAGGACCCAACCCAATGACCTGTAACAATGCCACAGTCTCTTGTCATGCTCCGGCCTCAAGCTAATACGCTTGGAAAACTTGTGAGAGCCAGTAAATGCAAAAGTCAAAGTGAATTATGAAATCCATATACACATACAGAGAGAGAAACACACTTCCATAGTCACTTTGCATACGCAGTGTATTTTCATGCCGGGGCATAATGAGGAATGTTGCTCAGCCAGGATTGTGTCATGACAGATCAATGTCCACTGGCTGACATATAGTCCTTGGTAATAATAATTGCAGAACTGCTGCCCCTCAGATTCCCCCCCCCCTTTTAATAAAGCCTTAGAGAGCTTTGTAGTTCCTCTTCACTTCTAATTTGCTTTAGCCAGTGAGAACACAGTGATAAACTGCCATTGCGCAGGAAGGAACATGAGCTTTAGGTGCTGACATTTAATTAAAGAATTAATTGGAAGCAAATCTGCTTGCCACAACTTGGGGGTGGTGTTTTTAAATACCCACTAAAGTCAAACCTGGTTTTCTCAGTTTTTCATTATCCGAACATCTGAGAGGAGCAGAGAATCCTGCAGCTTGGGCTTTTCAAAGCTTTTCATGCAAAACTTGGGTGGTACATGACTGTGGACCAGAGTTCAGTGGCAGAGCACATAGACAATGCACACAGACAATGTCAAGGTCCATCCCTTGACAGCCTTCAGTGAAGATGCCTTAGGCAAGAGAGCTGGGATAGACCTGTGAGAACTTCATCAGAAGTTCCTGGGACTATGATAACACCAGCCTTCTGACCTTGCTTCTTCCAGTCATATTTGGACTACAACTCCCATCAGCCAGCATGGTCAGGGATGCTTCTGAACAACGGATGCTGGTGAACATAAGAGCAAAAGAAGAGACTGCTGGATCAGGCCAATGGCCCACCAAGTCCAGCATCCTACTCTAACTGTGTCCACCAAGATGCCTATGGGGAACCCTCCAGCAGGAGCTGAGAACAGATGAACTCTCCTGTCCTGCAGTTTCCAACAACTGGATTTAAGAAGTGTTACTGCCTCTGACTGTATGGGCAGGGCATAGCTCTCATGGCTAGTAGACATTGAAGGGAAAGTGGTCTGGTTGACCACTGTCAAAAGTGGACACCACTTCTAGATCTGGCACAGCTCTTCTTATGTTCTCATGGAGCAGAAAATAAGAATAGGTAAATGGGACAGTGATCTGGATCAGTATAAGGCGTATGCTGCATTCTGTTTGTGGTCACCATGTGACCAACACTGATAGGCTAGGCTGTCATGGCATGGGGTGTTTACAAATGTTCTGACCTCTCAGGGAACAAAGCTGTCAGCTTCTGTGAAGGAAGGCACCACAGTTCAAGAAGGACACTGACAAACTGGAACGTGTCCAGAGGAGGGCAACCAAAATGGTCAAAGGCCTAGAAACGATGCCTTATGAGGAACGGCTAAGGGAGCTGGGCATGTTTAGCCTGGAGAAGAGGAGGTTAAGGGGTGATATGATAGCCATGTTCAAATATATAAAAGGATGTCACATAGAGGAGGGAGAAAGGTTGTTTTCTGCTGCTCCAGAGAAGCGGACACGGAGCAATGGATCCAAACTACAAGAAAGAAGATTCCACCAAAACATTAGGAAGAACTTCCTGACAGTTAGAGCTGTTTGACAGTGGAATTTGCTGCCAAGGAGTGTGGTGGAGTCTCCTTCTTTGGAGGTCTTTAAGCAGAGGCTTGACAACCATGTGTCAGGAGTGCTCTGATGGTGTTTCCTGCTTTGCAGTGGGTTGGACTCGATGGCCCTTGTGGTCTCTTCCAACTCTATGATTCTAAGGAACAGTCAGTGTGGCTGGGATAATGAACTCAAAACAGCCCCTAGTTATAACTTCATGGGGTACAAGGTGCAGGGAGCAGAGAGGCAGGGAGCAACAAAGTAAGAAATACAGAGTAGGTGGTAGACGGAACAATAGTCTGATTCCGTTTCAGGTGACTGACTCTCTGTGTCTTATTTCCAGTAGTGTGAGAGTGAGACAGAGTGCTGGGAGATTGCTTTTCCAGACACAGAAGGTATCACAGCAGTGAATCTAACTTGCACTGATTCTTTCAAGCAAGGAAGCAGAAAGCAAAAAAAAAAAGATGACATGGAGCGATAGCCCCCAGAAATCATCCTGAATGCAATCACATTGAGAGATCTCTCAAGATAAATGAATGAGATCAGAAGGTTACCTTAGCATCTGTCTTCCCTGACTTGAAGGCCAACTGTACTGGAAGGAGAAGGAGATGAAAGGGGTTGGGGGGGGATGGGAATCCCACTAAGGCCAGAAACACAAAGTGAACCTTAAAAGGTGTGAGTACATTAGCTGTGAGGAACATTGGCAGGAGGACAGGTAGGACTGGAGAGAGCTGATTTGTTAATGCAAGAATGCCCACAGAAGTCACGTGAAACACTTCTTCCTGTCTTATCTAAAACGAATGAACAAGCAAGAAAAGTAGCTGAACTTTCCTCCATGCTAAGAGAGACAGAGAGAGAGAGAGCATGGACAGTCCATCCCGTTTTTTCCTGAAAGCCTTTGAGAAAGCCTCACTTGTTGGGGTTGCCACGGTGGCAGCTTCCAGCAAGATGCTCCTGCCACACGACCCCAGAAAGCTCACAAGCAGGATTCAAGCACAAGAGCAATCTTCGCTCCTGTGGTTTCCAGCAACTGGTATTTGCCCAATCCTCATTGAAAGTTGCGTGGCAAGTCCCCTCCCCCCATGTGAAATAAAAACACCGGACACATGTAATGGTTCTAGGGGTTGCTTGTGCGTAAATCGGCGCCACACCTGGGTGGGTTGCCTGAGTGAACCCTTTCTGTCTGGACAGCCACTCGCCCGTGGCTGTCTCAATCGCTGGCAGAATCCGTCAGTGGGCGTTTCTTGAACTTCTTCCAGCATAAAAGTTCTTTGACGCCTAGTCACCACCTACTCTCCCTGTGCGGAAGCCTTCTCCACAGGGAGGGTGTGGGCATCGGAGGACCCGTGCTCTCCCTGCTGGTCCCCGGCAAAGAGTCTTAGAGCCACCTCGCCGATTCCCCCATCTGTCCTCCTTCTCCACTGGTGCTACGCTGATTTCCTTCCCCAGAAGATGTGCTGCTTCTCTCCCTCCCTGGACGCTCTCCGGAATCCCTCTGGAGCCCTCCCTCTCCCTCTGGCTCCGATGAGAGTTCCCTGACACATTATTTAAGGTTAATGGGCGTAAAAGGCCACAACTTTATTGATTACAGGACTTGGAAGGTATTGGCCTTAGGCATTGGCTCCTATCGACTACCCGGCATGGAGATCGGGAAGGGTTATCCACCAGCCGTGGGAGTCCTGTTGAAGTACGCCAACTAGGAACCCACGGGTGTCACCACTCGGGGGCATGCCGGAGGCCCTCACCTCCCTAGGTTTTGGACAAGGCAACGCCCCCCGGAGTCCTTTACCGGACTACCTTTTTTCATTGGGGGAAGGTGATGGCATTCCTTCCCCCTTCATTTGCATAACAATTACCCTTGCCAATGCCTAGCCGCCAATACCGAGAAGTTGTGACGTTTGCTACGAGGTAGGCGAAAAAACCAAATAGCTGGAAGTGCACCAAGTAGAAAAATTCCTACCAAGCTCCCTGCGGCGACCAACCGGAGTCCATAGGAAGGTCAAAGCTAGCTAAGCCTAAAGGGTGGGTGGGATGGGAAAACCGGGCAGCTGAACGGGGCAAAGAGGCCAGTCCCCAGGCGTGCCTGGCCTTAAATAGGCTAGGTCACGCCTTCCCAGCCCGCCGATTGGCGGGCAGGGTCGCAGGCACGCCCGGGGATTCCCTCGTTCTTGTGGGGGCTAAAGGCCAGCCCCCGCGGGTGTGGGAGGGGGTGGGCCCGCAACCCCACCTCCTCCCAAGCTCAGAAGTGGCTTTATCCAAATTGGTGGCACCGTTGCCTCCTGTTGAGTGAGTTCCATACATGCCAAAAGTCATTTTTCTTTTGTCTGTTCTGAATCTCCCAACATTCGGCTTCATTAGATGAGTTCTAGCATGATGAGGGAGGGAGAAAACCATTTTTCTGTCCGCTTTCTACGTGGCATGGATAATCATTATTTTTTAATAAACTTCTATCTTGTCACTTCTGACTTGACTTTGCTTAACACCATAAACACTGCAGGCTTTCCTCACAGGGCAGTACACTTATTGTGTGTAATCCCTCTCACGCACAAACAGCTCCCATAATGCATAATATTGCATTAATATTAGAAAATTGAAATACTATATTATGTACATAGTCACTAATTATAATTGAAAACCCGCAAGGGTTTAGAATTCCGGACAGAGCCTCCCTGCACCGCAGCAGCTGAATATCAACCAGAATTCTTAACAGCTGTTAAAAAGAGAAGTCAGTCTTCATAAAGATATGACTTACCCTAGAGAGAACCTGAGCTGTAATCATTGCCGGCGAAGCACAGTTCCATTTTCCTCTTCGATTTACACTTCTCCCACAGTAGTAAGCTTTCTCAATAATTTATCAAGACTTTAAGTATAATAATATTGTTAACTGATAGGAGTAATTTGGGGGGCTTTTTTAATATAGTGAATCTCTGGTGTGCAATAACGTGTTCGTTATGGGCGCCATAAAATATGTAGAGGTGCTTATTTTCAATAATTAACACTTTGCATTGTGGGTTAATTTTATAATAAAGTGGGAATAAGGATGTATATACACGGAGTGTTTCATATCGGGATAAATGTTCCTGTGTGTTGTAACTCTACAGTCAGGAGAAAGCCTGGATATTAGTTTGTTTAAACCATGCTTTCTACTGCCTCCTCTGATGGGTAGCTGACCACATAAATTAATCACATTTTATAAAACAAATATATATTGTTAAGCACATAAGGTTCCAATCCACAGGATTCTTCTTATCTAGCATCCTGTCTCTTTCAGTGGTCAGCCAGAAATAAATTGATTGCTATTAGAACTAAGGATGATTCCCCCCCCCTTTGTCTTTTTTCCCCCTTTGTGGTTTGATTGGAGTTATCTCCTGCGTGGTTTTCTTGCTGCTGCTGTTTTCTTGCAATTGTTTAAGAAGTATTTTTTAGGTAATGGTAATATAGTGAATTTTTCATTCCCTCTGTATGTTGCCTTAGCTCAACCCCTTGCAATGGGGATCGAACCTGCAACCTTGGCATCATCAGCACCACGCTCTAACCAACTGAGCTATCCTGGCTGACTTAACAACATGAGGAGAAGGAGCAGTCTGTAGGCCACCTTGAGTTCCCTGGAAGAAAGGTGGGATATGAATGTAATAAATAATTGTAAAAAAATAACTAGCACCATCCACATTTCCTGAGCCAATGTGCACAGCAGAACTGACTTATCTACTGGATGTTGCACTTCCAAAATATTATGGGCTGCAGATTGTATTGAACTGAATTTATAAAAAATACAGAAATGGCACAAAATAGGCTTAAGGGTGACAAAAGTAACATGGACCCCAAAATTCCCACTACCAGCTAGTGTGGAACAGTATGGAGGCCATTTGCTCTACAGCAGCCTTCAGCACCCTGGCGTTCTTCAAACGTTTTGAACTATAATTCCCATCAGACCCAGACAGCGAGGGAGCTGCAGTCTAATTCTGAAGTCTGCTCTGCAGTATACATAACAACTTCATCCATCCCTGCCCTGAAACAATTGTCTTAATTTTCTCCTTGGCTCCTTCTGATGGTCTATATTTATCTACTTCGACCTATTTCCCCCTCTTCCTTTTCTGTCTCCAGAGGTTTTCCCAAGCATACTTTAATGCAGTGCCCCTGTAGTTAATTCAACTTACATGATGTCGAGTCTTGTCCTACATGCTGTGTTTTTTAGTAAGGCTCCAGGCCAAAACAGAAATTGACAGTGTTTGTTGACCTTTTCCTCAGACACTGCTCAGTCTCTCCTCCTGTTCTCTTCTCCTTGGCTTTTTAGCTGCAGTATCTGAGGTGACAACTTGTGCTAACACCATGTACCGAGAGATGCAGAAAGGGCAGCGGAGGAGGAGGAGGTGAACCCACAGAATGACACAGCAAAGAGGTTCTTGAGAACGGAGTCAACCGAGAGTGGAGGGAAAAGTAAAGAAACTCTCACATATAAGGCCTAGATTCTTAGTAGGGAATCTCAGAAAACTTCAGTTTATAAGCAACTTGCAATGTGATCTCAGAGACAAACGCATAACCCTCCAAGTGTTTTTCCAGGGACAGTCCAGAAATTACGAAAGCCATTCTGGTTTCTGATTTGATCTCAAAATGTCCCTATTTTCCCTTCCAGATCTGCGGCTGCCAACCTTACGGAGGAGGATGAGTTGGCACTTGTCCTGAACACAGGAGTGTAGGTGTCAGGAGTTCAGCCTACACTTGAGTAGGACTCTGGCAGAGACACATGCCCGACTGGCATGTTCCCTCTCTCCTGGTCGATCGTTTGGGACTTCATAAGCTTTCTTCAGCCCGAACATCTCAGCGACCGATGTAAACTGACACTGGCACACTTAGGAATCCACAGAGTTTGCGCATCATGCATAACAGACCTCAGCAACTCAGCATATTGGCTATTCTACTTTATTTACATATAAACACACACGGAGCACTGCAGCATGCCTCCCTCTCTCTCTAGCATCAGACACCAAAGAGAAAAAGAACAAAGGACAACAGTCCCACTTCATGAAACACAGCAACACAAACATCCTGTCTCCGTCACTTCCCAGTCTGTGGAGTCAAAACATATACTGTCATGTGCAAGACAAAAAAACCCCATGACTGCAATCATAGATCAGGAATTCTAACAGTAGGAAGGGGAGGGCGGTGGGGGCGGACCACCCCAGGTGCCCTCACTGAGGGGGTGACATTCAGGTGCCACCCGCCCGACCGCGACTCCCAAGCCTACCCCGAGCCGTCGGGGTAAGGGGGGGAGCTGTGCTTCTTTGCTGGTGGCACCCCCCTTCTCTCTTCGTTTTGACGGCTTGGGGAGGCTTGGGAGTCACGGGCAGGTGGACCGCCCAATGTCTGCCATGGGCAGCTCGCTCTGCCCCCGTGAGCATCTCACTCTGGCAGGGCATTTGTGCCACCCCAGGCACCCAGGCGACTATCCCGCACCTGGGAGGGCACCCTCCATGCCTTGCCCCCCTCGGGAGCGCGCCTGCCCTGGGCAGCGTGGGCATATGCCCCGCCGCTGCCTGAGCAACACATGTGATGGCCACAAGGGAGCATTCTGTTTCCTCTCCATGGGCATCTCATAGAGGCTGCTGAAGAGTAGGCAAAGAGGAGGAGGGGCTTCTGCTGCAGAGGCCCAGCTTCATGTGATTTGTTGGCTCTGAGGGGCAGGAGGGAAGAAAAGAGGAGCATTGTGGAATGCAAGGAGTCCCATTTATCTATTTTTAATGCTTTGTGCATCCATGTCTTAAAGGTAAAGGTACCCCTGACCAGTCGCAGACGACTCTGGGGTTGCGCGCTCATCTCGCTCTATAGGCTGAGGGAGCTAGCGTTTGTCCACAGACAGCTTCTGGGTCATGTGGCCAGCATGACTAAGCTGCTTCTGGTGAACCAGAGCAGTGCACAGAAACTCCATTTACCTTCCCACCGGAGTGGTACCTATTTATCTACTTGTACTTTGACATGCTTTTGAACTGCTAGGTTGGCAGGAGCAAGGACCGAGCAACGAGAGCTCACCCCATCACGGGGATTCGAACCGCCGACCTTCTGATCAGCAAGCCCTAGGCTCTGTGATTTATTGATGTGTGCCCGAGTTGCCCAGTGACTTACTGTAACAACTTCATGGTGAGCTCCTATTTTTCTTAAGGAAAAAAACCTTACTCCTCATTTCCTGAATTTATCCTCTTCTTTGGACCTGTTTCACCTGTTTTTACAGTTGTAACCGCATTATCTGTTTTTATAATTCTGTTCTTCATTCTTGTAAAGCTAACCCTGTGGCCTTTATTAAATCAGTCAATCAAACAAACCAAAACTCCAGCTGCATGGTTCCTGGTTCTAGCTTACTGGCCACATGGGACAGAAATAAAAGAAAGACTGGACAACGTTTGCTGTGTCCTGCTTTTCACTTCTGCAGTGAGTAACAGAGCAAAGTACTTTGAAGCATGGATGTGTGTGACAGAGTGATGTGCCAAGTGTGCTCATCTCAGGGGACTTTGCAAGGAAGTGCCAGGAGCCGGCGAGGCAAGACAGGGGAGCAAGAGACTCACAGACTCTATTTCATGTACCTGTCATTATTTGTTCAGCTGAACAATAGTAAATAGTGCCTTTTGAAAAGGCACCGGTAAGCAGAGTGCCTGCCAATGGAGAAGAGGGGAGATCTGTAACCAGCTGAATGGCTCATTGGTTGACAGGGTGACACCAGCGTCACCTTGAGGCAGCAATGGACAGATCTGCCAATTTTGGTCTCTCTCGATTTCTCATTTTCCGAAGTCCCACCATTTCCACATCGTTCTGTGACTTTTTCTCTCTCTTTAAAAAGATTGGCACCAGAGACTGTATGCACATTTGCACATATTTCTCCTAATAAATGCACCCCGGAAAGCAATTTCACATAGCAATGTCGTTTTGCACATGGTTGCAGCGATCTATGCACACTTTTCAGGTAGGAGAACTGCATCTCAACCCCAATACGGCTCCCCTTCAGCACATTCACAGCACAACAGGACAACAACCTATCCCACAACAGCATACAAATCAATATAGCTAACCTGACCCAACAACCACCCCACCCCCACCAACATACACAAACAAACCACATTGCAATCAGTTAAGCACAGCCAACCGACTGCGGAAACCCCTAACCTCTTGCACTATAAATAAAAATGCATGCATAAACAAAGGATTTACCCATGCAATGCTGACACAACCCCCTTACACTAATAATAGGCAATAGAATGAAAGAACAATACCTCCATTTCTCCTCCCTTTCCCCCCAAATGCAAGATGTCTATGGCAAAAGTGTCTCCCTAAATGTAAACGAACTGTGAAAAAGATCACGAATTGAAAGTGGAAACAACAGACGTACCTTTTCCTCTTTATCTGTTTATATCGTAACACAAAAAACTTTAATGAAAACTATTTTTTAAAAAAAATAATTTAAAAAGGGTGTGAAGTGTGAATTTCAAAGGATCTCTGTGCTTTGGTTTGCTTATTAGTTCGGGAAGCGTGAATGAGGTAGATTTGCATGAAAATGGAAAGTGAGCTAATTTATCTCCTGTCACTGCCTTGAGGGCTAGAATGTTGCTGCATTGTTGCTACCAACAATGTATGGTTTGAAGCTCAACATCAAAAAAACGAAGATCATGGCCACTGGTCCCATCACCTCCTGGCAAATAGAAGGGGAAGAAATGGAGGTAGTGAGAGATTTTACTTTCTTGGGCTCCATGATCACGGCAGATGGTGACAGCAGTCACGAAATTAAAAGACGCCTGCTCCTTGGGAGAAAGGCGATGGCAAACTTAGACAGTATCTTAAAAAGCAGAAACATCACCTTGCCAACAAAGGTCCATATAGTTAAAGCCATGGTTTCCCGAGTAGTGAGGTATGGAAGTGAGAGCTGGACCTTAAAGAAGGCTGATTGCTGAAGAATTGATGCTTTTGAATTATGGTGCTGGAGGAGACTCTTGAGAGTCCCATGGACTGCAAGAAGATCAAACGTATCCATTCTTCAGGAAATCAGCCCTGAGTGCTCACTGGAAGGACAGATCCTGAAGTTGAGGCTCCAATACTTTGGCCATCTCATGAGAAGAGAAGACTCCCTGGAAAAGACCCTGATGTTGGGAAAGATGGAGGGCACAAGGAGAAGGGGACAACAGAGGACGAGATGGCTGGACAGTGTTCTCAAAGCTACCAGCATGAGTTTGACCAAACTGCGGGAGGCAGTGGAAGACAGGAGTGCCTGGCGTGCTCTGGTCCATGGGGTCACAAAGAGTCGGACACGACTAAACAACTAAACAACAACAAGTGATGTAACCAGCTGAGCTGAAATTAGAACTGAAATTCTAATTATTAAGTGAGGATTGCCTGGCACCTCTGTTCAAATGCTGTTCCTTGTGCCCGTTTGGTGGATATCCTTGTAAAAAAATCATCATCATCATCAACAACAACAACAACAACAACAACAACAACAACAACAACAACAATAATGATAATGATAATAATAATAATTTATTATGTCTACCCTACCCATCTGCCCAGCCACTCTGGGCAGCTTTCAACAGAATATTAAAAACAGAATAAAACTTCAAACATTAAAAACTTCCCTAAACAGGGCTGCCTTCAGATGTTTTCTAAAAGTCAGATACAGTGGTACCTCGGGTTACAGACGCTTCAGGTTACAGACTCCGCTAACCCAGAAATAGTACCTCGGGTTAAGAACTTTGCTTCAGGATGAGAACAGAAATTGCGTGGCGGCGGCAGCGGGAGGCCCCATTAGCTAAAGTGATTCCTCAGGTTAAAAACAGTTTCAGGTTAAGAACAGACCTCAAGAATGAATTAAGTTCTTAGCCTGAGGTACCACTGTAGTTGTTTATTTCCTTGACATCTGGTGGGAAGGCGTTCCACAGGGTGGGTGCCACTACCGAGAAGGCCCTCTGCCTGGTTCCCTGTAACCTCACTTCTCGAAGTGAGGGAACCGCAAGAAGGCCCTCGGAGTTGGACCTCATTGTCCCGGCTGAACAATGGGGGTGGAGACGTTCCTTCAGGTATACTGGGCTGAGGCCATTTAGGGCTTTTTATCTCCCAGGGCTTTTACAATTATCTTTTAACCCCTGGAAAAAATGATCTTGCTGGATTTTAAAAGGTTCTAATGTAGTTTTGTGCTGCTTTGCTGTCTCTTATGAAGGCAATTGAATGGGTGGCAATGCTTTTGTTTATTTTATTGTTTAAACTCCACGTGAACTGCCCAGGGGTGAACTTTATCAGTCAGGTGGGCAGCAAATGCTCCAAATAAATAAGTAAACAATCAGACTTGAAACTGACAGTCAGGTGAGCATAACTTGTGAAGCCAGGGTGAGTCTAACTACACCTCTGGAAACTCCCCCTTCTGCCCAGAAATGACATGGAGAGGAGCCCTTTTCTTCCTTTGCATCTCACCACTTGGCTGAAGGTCCAACTCATGGCCAACCAAACCAATCACGTCTTCTCAGGGACTGGCTAAAATGTTCACTTATGCTGTGAGCCCAATGCTACAAAGCCAAAGGTGACAATCAGCCTGTAGGCAATCACTTAGTTAGTTCCAGGCTGAACTTAATGGGTGCCCCAGTTGTCACAGAAATCAACAAGTTTGCTTGCAAAAAGTTTGAGAACGGCTGGCCTACTAGAACATCTCAGCAGTCCTAAACATCTGGTCAAGTATCATCAGGGCCAAATTTAAGTTTGATGAGGCCCTTAGCTACTGGAGGTAATGGGGCCCTTTATATGTCCAGCTGCCCTTTGTCAACAACAAATTGTCACTGTTTTTTGTGTTGAATATATGTTGCATGGTAATTTGTGGACCTAGTAGGTATCTAAAGCCATTTGCACCTAACAGATAGGAGCCTACACAACACAAAACTCTGCATGTAGGTTTTATTTTATTTGTTTTTTTATCTTATATTTTGGAAATGTACATCCAGGTTTTTTTCTTTAAATTTTTTTGGGGTGTCCCAAGAGAGTGGGGACTTAAGCTACAGCTTGTTTAGCTTATACGTTAATCTGACAGTGGGTATTGTGTAGTGGTGTAGTGGTTAAGAGCGGTAGATTTGTAATCTGGGGAACCGGGTTCGCTTCCCCGCTCCTCCACATGCAGCTGCTGGTTGACCTTGGGCTAGTCACACTTCTCTGAAGTCTCTCAGCCCCACTCACCTCACAGAGTGTTTGTTGTGGGGGAGGAAGGGAAGGGAGATTGTTAGCCGCTTTGAGACTCCTGAAGGGGAGTGAAAGGCGGGATATCAAATCCAAACTCTTCTTCTTCTATTGTTAACCAACTGGCAGATTCTTTCCAGACAAAAGGCTTTTCTCATCCTTAACTAACTGAATCTCTTGACTTTTGAAAGGGAGCTGCCAGGGCTGGATTTTGGTCCTCCTGCTTGCTCCAGCATACAAAATTACGTGCCATGGACCATATGGGCTGAATCCATCCCTGTCACCACTGTTTCAACAGCCGCCGCCACCCTTTCCTGCACATTCATTGTTCATGTGAAGGAACACTATAAAAGCCCATCACTCCAAACACAGAACTCCTTATAGTACACATAAGCTGAGCATGGACCTTAGAGAATCTAGCCCACACATTTTCTTTCCATATCTGGAGGAATTTGCTGGAACCACCTAATTGAGCATTCTGCTTCTCATCTTTTCTAAGGCCATTCCAGCTTCTCACCAACCAATGCCTCCTTTAAGACATTTCTTCTATCAAAGCTTTTTATGCAGCTGAGACAGATATATGTCATTGGAATCCTCTTGATCTTAACGTGCATCGCAAGAATGGCATCTCAGCTATGGAGATTTATTCAAAAGCTCTGTAGCAACTGATTCTCCCATTGTTCATTTTTTGGGGCCATCAGCAGCTTCAGTGCATACATTGAATATGGATGCTACAGATTCATGCGTTTTCCAGTAACACTTTACGATAAGTGACACGTTGCAATCGCTTCCTTTGCAAATCACTGTACGGATGTTAATCACACTGAATTCATTTGCTCTGGGGGTGTGGTGGTATGTGACAACAGAATGGGGATTTTCTGAGTCTTTTACAGAAGTGAATGCTCAAGGTGTTAGTCAAAATTGCCCTTACTTTTTAAAAAAAATTAAAGACCAAGCATTAAAATTTGGCTTTCAGTGAACCCTTGCAAGATATAACCAACCTTTCCTCTTAAAAAGTTATCTGAACTCCACAATCTAGTAAGGTAATCCTAAATGGCTGCATATGTTCTTGGTGTCAGAGATGAAAGAAGAGCAGGTATCAGTCGGAGTGTCAGTTAGTCTTCTCTCCATTGGTTACTTCCAAGAGTGGGGAACCAGGACAGAGTTAAAGGCTTTATAGTGGGGGTTGCTAACCTATGACCCTTGGGATATTTTTGGAATCCAGCTCCCATCAGCCCCTGTCAGCATGGTCATTGGTCAAGGATGATGGAAACTGAAGTCCAAAAACATCTGCATGCACCATTGGCCATCCCTGGAACCTGCCATCTTTTTCAGGGGAGATAAGACTTTCCCCCAAATGCCCCTTCTCTTTATGAACTACAAGGAGGTTAAAAAACAACAACCCTACTCCTATTCCATACCCAACAAGTGCTCCAGAAGATGCCTATCATCTTCCTCCTCCCTAGTTTCAGTGTTTGTCCTTGAAGAACTGAGCATGGAGAAGGATGTGGACAAACTAGAATTAGCTGGCTCTGCCTGTCCTTGGCTCTAGCTTCACTCACTGTTGTGCTCCCTGCCTTCTGCCCTAACAGTCGCAATGAGCATCAGACACCACTGTTCTCATTTGAGCCCCAGGCCTGTTCTTTGAGCTGTTTTGGGTTTTCTGCTGCTTCCTCTGCCTTGACATACTCTGAATCCTACCAGGACTGTTTCCTAGTTCCTTGCCTGTTGGCTGTCACTTTCCTGATCCCGACTGAACCTCACCTTTTGCCTCCAATCCATAACAGCTCTCCCCATTCTTGGCTTGCTCTAATGACGCGTGGTTTTCAAAAGCTCCCAACATTGTGGTAGAAGCCAAGCATTCAGTGTGATTGAGGTGCTTGCCTGTTGCACTCAACAAGTATGCAATCTGTGCAACTTTATACAAATAGTCTACACTTGTTCAGCAATTACCCCATAACAGTAAACAAGCATACAGTCTGTGGACCTTAGTACAGGGTAGCTAAGGTATACCAATCAACAAGTGTACAGTATGTTTCCAAGCACAAAATTCAAAGTGTCGGTGCTGACCTTTAAAGCCCTAAATGACCTTGGCCCAGTATACCTGAAGGAGCATCTCCACCCCCACCGTTCAGCCCGGACACTGAGGTCCAGCACCGAGGGCCTTCTGGTGGTTCCCTCATTATGAGAAGTGAGGTTACAGGGAACCAGACAGAGGGCCTTCTTGGCAGTGGGCAGCCCTATTTAGGGAAGTTTTTAATATTCAATGCTGTATTGTTTTTAACACTTGATTGGGAGCTGGGGAAACTCAGCCAGATAGGCAGGGTATTAATAAATTATTATTATTATTATTATTTTCACACAAACATTTGTACACGTGTGGAGATGGTTTTTACCTCTGTAAAGTGTGAATAAGTCTTATATTATAGACCAATACAGAATACTGGTCAAGGTGTATACAGCTCAAAGGTTATTTTGCTGATTAAATTTTGAATTTTTAATGCATTAAAGTAATTTCTTTATTTAGGAAAAAAAGCATTTGCAAGACATTTTCAACAGATGCTGTCTTTTCTCTGTGTCTCTCGCTTCAACTTGTTTGAAGGTCACATTTGCATATTGCTTCCGATTGCCTGTTCATCCAATGAAGAGCAATTTCAATGGAGGTGATCACTTTATGGCGCCCAAATCTCTCTCTATGCCTTAGGAAAATATTAGCCAGAGGGATTTATTCCGACACTTAAAAATAAACTGTGCCGATATTTATTGCTCACCCCAAAATGATGGTGTGATGTGCTTGATTGTTTCCAGGTATTAAGCATAATGCAAATGCATGACTTGCTACTTTCGCTCTGCAATGAAGTCCAAAAGCAAATGATACAAAAATGGATGTAACTGGTGCCATAAAATTATAACAGGGAAAAGTATGCAAAATACTGAAAGAACTAAGCAGTGCATCTTCACTTTCCTCTGGCAATTGTGAAGGACGAAAGTTGTACCCACCATTGAACAAATGGGCAAAGAGAACTACCAATGACATTTATTTATTTTTCTTTCTTTCTTTTTTGTTTCAGTAGTTCATAAAATGTTTCCTCTTGATTGATTAGCAACTTTATATCTTACCCCTGTTACATTCAATAACATTAAACCGGTCAATTTATCATTTGAATTAAATGTTCTGGCTCGAAGGATAAATAGCAGGAGCTCGGAGGAAGAGAGGAGATTCTCTTCAGCAGGAATAAAAAGCTCTGTCAAATCCTGGAGAGTATTAAATATACTGAGTCCTGCTGGGAGCTTTATCATCCAGTATCGCCACCTTATAATAAGACAGAGCAAAGCATAATTCTGCCTCACAGCACAAAAGTAATGGGAACTGTTCAAACACAGATCTACCTGGTAAAAATTAATGGGCCAAATTTGTCCCTGGCATTACCCACTGACCCTCTTAAAGAAAATAAAAGAAACCCAAACTAAACACTCCTTCGTCTGAAAGGACAAAGAAGGAATGTTAGACTGACTAATGAGCAGGATCAGATTTTCTCCAGTTATGATTTTTTTTTAAAAATGTAGATATTTGAAAGTAAAACTTGGGTTTTCTTGGTAGGAGGGAGATGTTTCTCCAACTAATGAATCACTTACATTGAAGAAGTTATCAACAGTTTCCAATCCTGTTCAGTCTCTACCTTCTTTTTGCTCATTCATTCCTAGGTTCATCACATGCCTAGGCGAGTCACCTAACCAGGGAGAACGCTTTATCCAGAATGACACAAAGAAGCTACATAACTGATCACATTTGGCTACATCCTGTCATAACTTGAAATCATGCTTCTTGGAGCCACATTGAGCTTTACAAATCACAGAGAAAACTCCGGTGTGGTGACATTTGAAGTTGAGAATTTGAGATACACATTTATCAAAACAGAAAGCCCCAAACAGCTTGGGCCCCACCGACCTAAAAGAGAACATCTCCCAGGATCATTCCACATGTGAACTGAGATCTGCCAGGAATGGCCTGCTATTAGTACCATCAAAAGTGGAAGTTTGGTTATCAAGGACTCAGTACAGGGTCTTCTTGCCACTGGCACCCTGGCTTTGGAACTCTTGTCCGATTGAGATCTGGCAAACTCCTACTCTGAGTGGATTCTGGTGGTAGGTGAAAACTCCTCCCCCCCCCCAGGTCTTTGGTGATGTTGTTGGCACCTGTCTGTCTCGGGAGACAATGGAGAAGTGCACCTTTGGCAGTGAAGTCACACCATTGCAGAGTTACAGCACCTGCTGTGGCTGTAGAGACCAATATGGGAGATACATATGGGGCAGATGAAGGCATCTAGTTCTGCTGCAGATGTACCATTGCATTTCTTTTTTCTGTGCTCTTCCCAGTGGTTATTCCTCCTCTGGTCTCTGCTATGGATATACAACCTGACTGTCTTTCTCCAGGCACTGTGGTCATCTGCAAGGGCTTCCCACACAGCAGGTTTGATGTTGCCAGCCTCCATGTTTGCAGACATTTTTGTAACACAGAGTTGGTCCGCCAATGGGCCAGGTGTCTGAAGCCAGCTCCCCATACAGCACATCCTTGGTTATCCTACCTTCTTCCATTCTGTGGACATGACCAAACCAACGAAGACGGTGTGCAGAGATGCTGGAAATGTGGGCTTGGGAGAGCACATCTTAGTTTGAGACCCTGCCCTGCCATGCGAGGCCGAAAATCCTCTTGATGCAGTGCACGTGGAAAGAATCAAAGCATCACTCCTGACAGTTCTAAGTTGCCCACAACTCACTTCCATAAAGCAGTCTGCTCAACACACAAGGAGACATTCCTCTTGGTATTGGACATTAGCACCACACTCTTCCATATCTTTTTGGTGAGGCGAGCCATTGCCATAGCTTGAACAATATGAAGTCTTGCCAATATGCTTGAACAGCTCAGTGTTGATGGAGAAGTTGTTGAGACAGGTGTGCAGAGATGCTGGAAATGTGGGTTTTGGAAAGCAAATCTTTGTTTAAGACTCTGTTCTGCCATGTGATGCCCAAAATCTTCCTGCTACGGTGCATGTAGAAGGCATTAAGCCGTTGCTCCTGGTGGCTGTAAGTTGCCCATGACTCACAGTGTGCTCAACACATAAGCCTGGTTGAATTGTATCTTGGCATAGGTCATTGGATATGGTAAGTGTATTTCTTTAGGAATACAGGGAACTGCCTTTTACTGAGTCAGAACACTGAAGCTTATAGTTCGGTATTGCCTGCACTGAGTGGCAACAGCTGTCCAGAATTTCAGGCTGGGCCTCTCCCAGCCTTATCTTGAGATGCTGGGGTTTGGACCGGGGACTTTCCTGCATGTAAAACAGATGCCCTACCTTTGAGGTCTGGATCTCCCACTTCAGATATGCAAGCTATTTTTAAATTGATGATGTGCTGATTTTAACAAGTTTTATTAAGCTATGCATTTTGTTATTATTGACTGAAGGCTTTGCATTATGTTGTCCTCCATCTTGTGACCTTCTGGCAATGGAGGGGAGGATATAAACGCTATAAATAAAATAGGTAATAAATGCATTTTCTGGGTTTGGAATGTTTGCATGTGAAATAACGCAACTGTTCAGCTGTTTTGTGTTTGTTTGTGCCATGATGGGGCACTGCAAGGTGAACTGAATGATGAATCGGCAGGTAGGCATGCTTCCTGATTTAGGGACCCTTGCCCTGTGCTATGAATGGCTAAATCTGCCGATTCTGGTTTCTCTCACTTTCTTATTCTCCAGTCTTAAGTTCAGCACTCCATATCAGTTTGATTTTTAGTAAAGTCCTCATGAAATTTCGCCAGCATTTTAGTGTAAGCTTGCTATTATTATTAGTAGGAGGAGTATACAACCCTTACCTGCAGGTCACAGGGCGGTCCACAGAATAAAATCCCAATATAAAAACACAAAATACACAATCAAAATAAGAACAAAAACACGAACAACCTAATAACCTTCCCAAACACATTTTAAAGGGGCATTGAATGTCAGTCAACCAAAGAACAGTTGAGGAGTTGGGTATATTTAGCCTGGATAAGAGAAGACTTAGGGGTAGCTATGGTAGCCACCTTCAAATATCTAAAAAAAAGATGAAGCAAGCTTGTTTTCTTCTGCTCTGGAGAGTAGGACCCAAACCAGTGGGTTCAAGTTACAAGAAAGGAGATTCCAACTAAATATCAGGAAGAAAGTTACCATATTTTTTTCTCTATAAGACTCACTTTTTCCCTCCTAAAAAGCAAGGGGAAATGTGTGTGTGTCTTATGGAGTGAATGCAGGCTGCGCAGCTATCCCAGAAGCCAGAACAGCAAAAGGGATCGCTGCTTTCGCTGTGCAGCGATCCCTCTTGCTGTTCTGGCTTCTGTGATTCAGAATATTTTTTTTCTTTTTTTCCTCCTCCAAAAACTAGGTGCGTCTTATGGTCTGGTGCGTCTTATAGAGCGAAAAATACGGTAGAGTGGACTCCCTTGGAAGATGGAAGATTTTCATTCAATGAAAAGCAAAGGTTGGATGGACATCTGTCATGGATTCTTTAGTTGTGATTCCTGCGTTGGGGGGAGTTGGACCAAACAAACTTCAGGATTCCTTCCAACTCTACAATTCTATGATTCTTTGGAAAGAAGTCCTATCAGAATCCAGGACACTTGGGATGAGACCAAGGGTCAAGAAGGCGGTTTCTACACATGATATGGAGAGAAATGAAGGGCAGGTGAGGCTCAACATGTCCATCATGTCAAAGTGATTCAAGAGAACAAACGTTGTGAGCAGAGTCGAGTATGGGACATTATAAGATTCTTCAGATTCAGGAAGATATTCATTTGGTTTCTATAATATTATAGCAGGCTCTGCACATAATGCTTAATTATCAAGAACATGTATGAGTTATGGCAACTACACAGGGACACAGGAAGCAGTTGATTAACTTCCAATAAAGTGTCTTGAATAATTAATTGGTCTTTTCACCCCATAATTAGTAGTAAATTGGTGGTAACCATATGCATATTAGATGATACACAAGCTCTTCTCTCTGTCTCTCTTTAGCAGTCCCTAGAGAAACATTCCCTGCCCATAGCAGGGCAAAACTGATTGCTTAGTGCCTAAATGCTGTAGCAGTTAAATCCAAAATTCATTGCAGTCCCTACCTTGCCAACACTCACATTTGCTCTTTGAGTGGTCTGGTGTTTAATCCAATGTCGAATTATGAATACAACATCTGAACGTTCAGATAAGTAATCTGACAAAGCACAGAGGAATAGCAAGACTGAAGGTTGGTGGACAGTAAAGGGTATAGAGGAATCCTGAAGGAATATAATGTAGTCATGCATTTTTCATTGCAATTGATGCTCTGGAGTGTTCTTGTAAGGAGCTGGGGTACCTAAAATCTAACTAAGGACTCACTACATATTTATTTATTTTTAAGCAAGAGCAAGAGGTAGTCTTGGGGTTTTGCGGGCTTCCCACATTCTCAGTATTCTCCATTCCCAATTCATACAATCATAGAATTGGAAAGGACCTTATGGCTCACATAGTTCAACCTCCTGCAATTCAGGAATCTCAACTAAAGAATCCATGACAGATGTCCATCCAACCTCTGCTTAAAAATCTCCCAGGAAGGAGAGTCCACCGCCTCCTGAGTGAATCCATTCCACAGCTCTTACTGTCTGAAAGTTCTTCCCAATGTTTACAGAACCCCCCTTCTTGTAAGTCAAATCCATTGGTTTGGGTCCTAGCCTCCAGATGAAGAAGAAAACAACCTTGCTCCATCTTCCATTGGACACCCACCATTCCTGTGCAGCCAGCCAGTCCATGATATCTGCAACACTTGTGCCATGTTTACCTTCCTGCCCAACAATGCGCAAAACTACACCTGCAACTAGTGTGAGCTGGTTGCTTTCCTGGAAGAGAAGGTACAGAAACTTGAAGGTACAGAAACACCTATCCACACTTTGAGCTACTGGACAAGATGAGGAATTTCTCAATAGAGCAGAGGGGTCTGTCATGGAATAGTGATGCAGGTGGGAAGCCTAGGGAGGAGGAAGATCGCCCACTGCAGGAGATGAACCCCTGGAGGAACATGGCACACAGAAGCAGGGCTGTAAGCAGCCATGCTTTGTCACTGAATCTTCAAAATTGAGTTGATGCTCTCATTTTGGACACCAATTCTGGTCCAAAGGAGCAAGGACAGCAATTGCAGACCTCAGAACACACCAGGGTGGATGTGGAAGGTACAGTGTACAAAACAATTCATTCCACACACACCCCAGAAGAGGAAGAGACATGTGGTCTGACTACCTACAGCATGGGACACAGGCAGCAGTGTGTGGAGGTAACAAGATGTTCTGAGAGGCATGCTGTCTCCCAGGTGCCAGAGATTCATGATGTGACAGAGAAGTTGCCAAAGTTTTCTAAAGCGGGTTCCTGCAATGCAGGGGGTTGGACAAGATGTTCCTCAGGGTCTCTTTCAACACTCTAATTCTATAATTCTATATCCTGCTTTCTCCTCAGAGTATCCTTGCAAGATAGGGAAGCTTGAGAGATTGTATGTGCCCTAGTGTTACTCAATGAGCTTCATAGCTGACTGGGCATTTGAATCCTGTCTGCTGTGGAGCTCTACCTCTCTTATATTGTGCTCTCATGGAGACTTTGACAACTGTCTATTTGTTCGTATAATTAAATCCTGCCCAAGGTGACTTCTCCAATCTCAAGATGAGCTTTTCAGTTGCTTTCATTACCCGCCATTTCCACTCTGTCAAAACGATGTGTTTCCTTAAATCCGTATAGATTCTGAATTAATTTGTTGAGTGTGGTGGAGTTCCTCCCAGATATGCACAAGTGTCACTGAGAACTGAATTAAACCTATTGTGCCTAATTAAAGGACAATTTTATCCTCCTTTGACAGAGCTCTAGCTGCATTGTCAAGAACAAGTGCTTCTTATTCCTCCCAGCTTTAAGGGATTACAGGAGCTGTACCTTGTTGTTATGACAACATGTATCCAAGTCCCAAGAAGTTGTATTATTTTAGTTGAGTAGATCTATACCCTTCTCCCCTTCTCAAAAGGGGAGTCAATAAAAATACTGAGACAAGGTTCGCTTGTTTTCTTTTCATATTTTCCCTGCCTCTTCCCAGGTTGAGTGATCACACCTGAAACATAAGCAAATGAAGAGGGGGGGGTAGCTTCTGGGATACAAAAAGAAAAGAATGAGAGAAAAGACCTGAAGAAAGAAATGCAATGGATAAAAAAAAAGAATCACATTCCCTCATTCATTCCTTTCATCTACTGGGTTGCACTCAATGAAGTCCTACTTAGAGTAAACCCATTGAAATTCATGAACCTAAGTTAGTCCTTAGGTTACAGAAGGAGTGCTCACTGGAAGGACAGATCATGAAGCTGAGGCTCCAATACTTTGGCCACCTCATGAGAAGAGAAGACTCCCTGGAAAAGACCCTGATGTTGGGAAAGATGGAGGGCACAAGGAGAAGGGGACGACAGAGGGCGAGATGGTTGGATAGTGTTCTCAAAGCTACCAGCATGAGTTTGACCAAACTGCGAGAGACAGTGGAAGACAGAAGTGCCTGGCGTGCTCTGGTCTATGGGGTCACGAAGAATCAGACACGAGTAAACGACTAAACATCAACAAGTTAGTCCTGGCATTGTGGGCATTGCAAAAACCCAGAATGAAACCTGTTTCAGGTGAGAAGTGCAGTGGCCATTCGGTGTGTGTAAGCTCATTGTGGTGAATCTTTGTGGAATGCTTGTCTTTTTGGCCTTGTATACGTCTATTTATTTCTCTGGATTAGTTCTAGACTGATAATAAGGTTAGCTCATTTGTATCGTTTTAGGTCAACTTGAATGGTTTGGGGTTTATTAATGATGTATAAATGCCATCTCCAACTCCTCAAAAGATTCCATCAATGGTGTCTCCGGAAAAATTTTACATATTGCTTGGGAAGACAGGCAAACTAATGTCAGTATACTGGAAGAAGTGAAGATCAACAGTGATTCTTCAACATCAGCTTTGTTGGATTGGTCATATGGTTTGGATGCCTGATTATCATCTTCCAAAGTAACTACTCCATTCCCAGCTCAAGAATTGAAAGCGTAATGCCGATGGACAACAAAAGAGATTTAAAGATGCTCTCAAGCAAATCTAAGAAAATGTAGTATAAACACTGGGGAAAACCAGACTGCAGGTGCTCCAACTGGAGAATAGCCTCTACCAAAGGCGTGATGGACTTTGAAGAAGCACGAACTCAGGATAAAAGGGAGAAATGAGCTAAGAGGAAGGCACATTTGACAAATCCTCACCGTGATCAACTCCCACCCAGAAACCTATGTCTCCACTGTGGAAGGATGTGTGGATCCAGAATTGACCTCCACAATCACCTATGGACACACTGTGAAGTCCATATTCATGGAAGAAAATCTTACTTGCCTACGAGTGATTGCCGAAGAAGAAGAAGAAGAAGAAGAAGAAGAAGAAGAAGAAGAAGATTTATTGATTTATTCCTCTTTGTTTTTCACTTCCTTTTGTATCCTTCAACAGAAGCATCAGTATGGACTGCTCCATCTCATTTTCCTTTTCCTTCATATTTCTTACCCGTCCTTCAACAGAAGTACCAAAGTGGTTAGCAGCATATAAAAACAGTTAAAACAGAAAACTCCTCATTCTGCTGCTCTAACCCTCAAACTAAAATCCATAAACTGCAATTATTTGTAATGGCTCTTAACTCACACACAGAGAGACACTTAAAAAAAACAACGTTAATGATGTTTATTGTTCATGTTATGAGCCACTATAGGTACAATCTTGTGGAAATGTGGCCTACAAATAAACAGAAGGATGAGAAGGACACTGAAAGAACAGAACTGTTCAGCAATGGGAGAGGTTTGGAAGGGTTGGCTTCCAAAGTGAAACTTTCAAAGAGGACATCAAAATGAGAGAATAATCAGTTCAATTCTAGGCTCAATGCACTTGTATATGTGCCAACAGCATGTCTGCAAATGAGGAATTCCTTATTCATATATAGCTGTTGGTTGGTAGTGGTGGGTTTTTCCTTTTTTACTGCAATTATGTTTTTAAAAATTCATACAGCTGCTGGCTGCTCTTTATCAACAACAACAAAAAAGATTGTAAAAAGGGCTGTTTTATGGCTCGTTTGTACTTCTGTTTATATGTTGCATTTAGAGCTGGAGTACAAAGTCGTTTCACAACTGTCTAGAATTCCTGCGAGATGAAATTCTAAGCTTGTCTGCTGCTGTTCATACAGTTGGTTAAACAACATCTGGCTCCTTCCAGTAGAGTAACAATGCCAAACATTCCCTGAGGGAACTTTGATCAATATGCCTGTGCACTTCTTCCCCTCCCCAGATTAACATCTACCTGAATTTTCAAGCTGTGGCACATGAAATGGCAGCATGGAACACAGGAATTGAGAAACCAGCCCTCCAAATGGTGCTGCTCAGAGAGGAACAATGGTCAGGGATGATGGGACTTGTAGTCCAAAACATTTGGAGAGCAGTACAATGCTATCAGTCCACCCAGACTGTTCTCCAAGTTCTGCCTCTTAGAAAGTGTTTGGTGACATTTGTTCAGGTTGTGTTTGTTTGTTTCATTCATTCATTCATTCATTCATTCATTCATTCATTCATTCATTATTTCCCAGTCAACCCCTTTCCCATACACATTATTTTAAAACATTCATTGTTTTCCTTTATTTTCCTTTATTATTTTATTTTATTTTATTTATCATTCCCCCTCCTTTCCCCCCTTTTTGGGGTGGTTACCCTAGTGGGGTCACACAATTTGTATTGCTTTATAATGAGCTAGCCAAAACTTGTGGGGCTATTATTTTACCACAGCTTTCTGGATTCACTATCATTGCTCACAAAGGACCAGGAACCTTAGTAATGTAGAATCATAGAATTGCAGAATTGGAAGGGTCCCTGAGTGTCATCTAGAATCTTTTGCCCAACCTGACACTTGAAGCCATGATCCTGAGATTAAGAGTCTCATTCTCTTCTGACTGAGAGCTATCATTTCCCCTCCTCTGTCTTCTAACACATCCTGGCCTTCTCAAATTCCAAAGTCATAAAGGTGTTTTTTGGGGGGGAGCGGGGCGGAATTTGTTCATGTTGGTGTGTCAGTATTTTCCAGTCCAGAGGCTGAGATCAGTAGACTGTAAGTAAAGTCTGACCAGCTCCTCAGCTGAGAGTTGTGCACAGCCACAATGGATCTCTCCCGCTCCCTGTCTTGCTCTCTTCTCTCCAAATACATGTTGGCAGTTTAGGAGATAAGGCATGTCACCATGGTATCAGCAACATTAGCAGCAAACTCGGAGAAATGGCCACATCATATGAGTGCAATAACCTAAATCCATTCCTGATGCCTCCCCCGGCTTTCTTGAGCAATAGCTGAGAGCCCAGAACAGCATCTTGAGCTCCCTTTGCATGCCACAAGGCAGCTGTCCAGAACGTTGGCAGCTGGTTTTAAAATGCAGAATTACTTTCTGTGCAATTTCTCTCACACATATTCACATTTGCAGATATGCAGAGATTCATCAAATGTGTTCTACATACTTTCATGGATTAGATAAATTTCCATTATTAGTTAACAACATGGGGGGGGGAAACATTGGAAGGAGTGTGGATTTTGAATGAATTAGTTAATTATTACCTGTTGATTGTTTTCCTACTCTGTGCTGAAAGTGAACCTTGGATCAGGTGACAAAAGTAAGGTAAAGGTAAAGGACCCCTGTCAGTTAAGCCCAGTTGTGAACAACTCTGGGGTTGCGACGCTCATCTCGCTTTACTGGATGAGGGAGCCAATGTTTGCCCACAGACAGTTTTTCCGGGTCATATGGCCAGCATGACTAAGCCGCTTCTGGAGAACCAGAGCAGCTCACGGAAACACCATTTACCTTCCCTCCAGAGTGGTACCTATTTATCTACTTGCACTTTGACATGCTTTCAAACTGCTAGGTTACCAGGAGCTGGGACTGAGCAACGGAAGCTCACCCCTTCGTGGGGAATCGAACCGTCGACCTTCTGATCAGCAAGCCCAAGGCTCAGTGGTTTAGACCACAGTGCCACCCACGTGACAAATGTATTGAGTTGCAAATTCGCCAACTTGAAAAGGAGGTGGCTGTTAGTCTCTCTAAACACTACCAGGAGAACAAGTTCTCCAATAGCTGCCTAGTTTATGGCCAATGAAGTTTGGGATGAAGGTTGGAATGGGAAAGAGATACAGTTTGGAGTTTGAGATATTTTATTTCTATGAAGATGCTGAGCCAGTGCTGGACAGCAGCAGAAGAAGAAGAGTTTGGATTTGATATCCCGCTTTATCACTACCCCAAGGATTCTCAAAGTGGCTAACATTCTCCTTTCCCTTCCTCCCCCACAACAAACACTCTGTGAGGTGAGTGAGGCTGAGAGACTTTAGAGAAGTGTGACTGGCCCAAGGTCAACCAGCAGCTGCATGTGGAGGAGCGGGGAAGCGAACCCGGTTCCCCAGATTACGAGACTACCACTCCTAACCACTACACCATGCTGACTCTCCAGAAGACATTGTATGGATATTTTAGTTGCATCTTTGATGCTTGTGTCCTGTTTCTGAAGAGTTCTGACACTAAAACTTTGAATAATATTTTTACGGGCCTGGACAAGGATTTCTTCCAAAAGGAGTCAGTTCGTATTCTTCCAGTCGCTGCAGACTGTGCAATATTAATATCTGCAACACTGACTGCTTGCAGCTCTCTGGGGTTTCAGAAAAGGAATCCTTCATAGTCCTGCTTGGATTGAACTGAAGTCAGACCTTCTGAATGGAAAGCAGATGCCCTAGCAGTGAGATACAGACCATTGCTGCACTGTGTGTGATGAAATTAAGCATAACTCAGAACACCACCGACAAAAAACGTGATCCTATAAATGCCTCTGCTGTGCATGGATGACTTATTTTTATTCCCTATGAGCTAATTCCTTGGAGGTATGCCCTCAAAGACAGGTAGCATCAAATCTCTTCTTTGGTTTATTGCATGCATGGAATTTGAGGACAGCAGGCCACTGGTGTTGTTTTCAGGTAGAATGGGCTTTTGCAGAAGAGGTGAACTGTATATACCAAGTAACTGCCATTCCATAATTTGCACAGGAGAATTTGTACTCTCTCCTTCATTTGCTAGCCACAGTAGGTCAATTTAAAGGTACAGCCAGAGGTAAACTGAATGAAGAGATAGAGGGGGTTAGTATCCTCTCTGCCACTAATGCCCATGCTAAAATCTGCCAGAATAGGAAATAGGGGGAAAGCAGAATGAAGACCCTAATATTATATATCGGTCATCTTAATCAGCAGCTAAAAGCCATTCCAAATTACCAGTTCCGTGAAACAAATGTGGGCTGTTTTGATTTCCCTCCCTCTGTGATCCATATACCTTCTATCAAGAAAGCTCCTCTTTTTTCTACTGTTGAGACTGAAATGTACTGCAAGGTCACTGAGTGTTGTACGCAGTGCACAGAAGCCTATTAGACTGGACTCACAATATCATCTAATATGGCCAATTAGGGATCCAATCACTACCTTTTTTATACTTGATTCCCTCACAGTGTACTGAAATGTAACATGTCCATGGATATTTATTGCAGATCCACTAAAAAATAATAATGAAAAGAAATAGAGAATGCTGTCTTATACCAAGTCAGAGTATTTCCCCAATTTGGCTCAGCTTACACACTGACATGTATCAAATCTGCTAGCCCTCACTGGACATGGCACAGGTCAAATCTAGGACCTTTTGCAAAGGACAAAGCACATGCATTATTGCCTAGCCTGTAAATACAGTACATAAAATAGTGGTTTGTTGCACAAGATATTGCAGTTGAATAAACTCGGGAGTAAAAACAAAAGTCTGTTTTTGGGTTTGCTTTACCTGTTTATTTAGCAACAGCCAAGCATCATGTGCAACAGTGAGCTGATTAGAGTTTGAGGTGAGGGACAAATGCTTAACATTTTTTTAAAAAGCCATTGAGCACTTCAAATGGGGAATGATGTGTGCTTATGCTAGAGGCAAATGAACATGTGATTCAATCAATATGCAAACTAACCGCTTGGAAAATCTTACTTTTATGAAAGCTCTGCTTTGCTGTTAACATGTGATATTACTTTTCAACGAGGCAAAAATATCCTTGGAAATGTTAAGGAACGTTTTAGATATCCAATTTTAAATTCCTTGGGATAAATCAATGTTTATAATTAGACTGAATGTGTAACTTAGAATGTTTTTTTGTGTGTGCATGTGTGTGTTTGTGTAGATACTGTAGAAAGATAGATAGATAGATATAGATAGATGATAGACAGACAGACAGATAGATATAGATAGACATCTTTATAGTATTTCTATCCTGCTCCTTAAGCAAAACAGCATTCATTTGAATCTCCATTAAGATTAGAAAGAATCAGGATCCAAGAGGACCTTCAAGGCCCAAACTAACAAAATGAATCTCAATAGGGACAAATATAAGGTTGTACACTTAGACAGCAAGAAGATACACCCATGGGGGACATCGGAACAGCTAGGAGTACATGTGGAAAAATCTAGGGGGGCATAGTACAAGTTTAACATGAGACAACAGTGTGATATAGCTTCAAAAATAGCTAATGCTATTCTATGCTGCATCAACGGAAGTATAGCATCTTGACCAAGGGAAGTAATAGTGCCCCTCTATTCTGATTTGGTTGGACCACACCTGGAGTACTTCGCCTAGTTCTAAGCAACACAATTTAAGAAGGATATTGACAAGGTGGGACATGTGCAGAGGAGGGTGAACAAGATGATAAAGGGTCTGGAAATCAAGCCTTTTGAGAAATGGTTGAGGGAGTTGGGTATGCTTAGCCTGATAAAGAGACAGGTAGGAGAAATGAAAGCCATCTTCCAATATCTAACATGGAAGGTGGAACAATCTTGTTTTCTCCTACTCTGGAGGAGAGGACCCAAATCAACAGATTTTAGTTACAAGAAAGAAGATTTTGACTACACATCAGAAAGATCTTTCAGACAGTAAGAGCTGTTTGACAGTGGAACAGTCTCTATCCATAGGTTTTGGACTCTCCTTCACTTGAGGTTTTAAAGTACAGGTTGGGTAGCCATCCATCACGGTTGCTTTAGCTAAGATTCCTGCATTGAAGGAGGTTGGACTAGATGACCCTTGGGTCTCTTTCAACTCTACAATTCTATGTTTCACCACTGTTAGACCAAACTTGCCTCACAAGCTTGTTCTGAGATCTTCATAAGGCTGCAAATGTGGGTTTTATCTACATCAGTCCTACTCAGAGTGGACCTACTGAAATTAATGGATCTGTGTTATTCATATCTACTAATTTCAATGGGTCTACTCTATGTAGGACTAACATTGGATGCAACCCCTAGCTCTAGGTTTTAACAGGAACTTGAAGCCTTTAGGATAGGGGCATTGTTTCATTTTCATTTTTGCTCTCTTAGACATCATTCCTCTATCACTTTCCCCTTGCAATGAAATCAAAGGTACTTTCCCACACTCTACTTGCCAAGTGGCATTAGGCTCCATCTAGCTTTAAAAAAATGTTTAAAATTATCTTTTAGCACACCAGAAGACCCCAAATGCAATCAATAGTAGCTGTAGTAACTGAAAAGCCTCCTGGAAATTGTTTCACGGTTGCCACTTAACTTATGTTCTGGGATCTCTTATTGCTAAATTATATACCTGAAGATAATGATGGAGGCTTAACACTTTATAGTGTACCTCTCATAATAGAAATGAAAATGTACATTGATGTTCTAGCAGAAAAGACCACATTTGCCATGTTACAATCCTGCCCTCAGGTATTTCTGCCTAAACCTAGGACAACTGCGATATTAAAATAATAAATGATATAGGATATTATTATATTGATAGAAAATGCTATCTAGTGGAAGTATTATAGATTGCCCATGAGGGCAAAAACTGTACTTCAAGAAAGAAAATGTTTCATAAGTTTTTCATTACAGACAGTGTAAGGGAAAACTGGATGGTCTTAAAACATCGCTAAAGCCTGAATCTTATTTTTTAGTAGCCTCAAATCTTTGGTCAATAATAATTGTGCATGTAGTAAGGGAATGAGAAAGTAATAGGAACTACCAAATGTTTGGAGAGCCAGTGTAGTGGTTAAGAGTGGTAGACTCGTAATCTGGTGAACCGGGTTCGCATCTCCACTCCTCCACGTGCAGCTGCTGGGTGACCTTGGGCTAGTCACGCTTCTCTGAAGTCTCTCAGCCCCACTCACCTCACAGAGTGTTTGTTGTGGGGGAGGAAGGCAAAGGAGATTGTTAGCCGCTTTGAGACTCCTTAGGGTAGTGATAAAGTGGGGTATCAAATCCAAACTCTTCTACTTGTGACTGATAACCACAAGACTGGAATGTGTGAAGAGGAGGGCAACAAAAATGATAAAATGGGTCCACTGTACAAGTCTTTAAAGAGGGATTCATGTTTCTGTTTAACAGTCCTTTTATTTACACAGCACCACTCAGGGTCCTGTGAGTTAATCAGGTTTATACTTTTTGTTGTCATAACAAGAATGCAGATAACAGTTACCATGTCTCTAAAGGTCTGTTTGGTGTTTTGCTCAATGCAATTTCCCCTTCTCGTTTCCAAAGCTTCCGTCTGGCACTTACAAAAATGTGTGCAAAAATTTCGGTACATGCATTGTCGCATTTCTTAACGTTCTTTTTCAGCTCCTGATCTTTCTGTGGCCATATGTTCTTTGACATTCGTTTTAATTAGTGACAGATGGATGAAGAAATTTTAGCTTTTAGTCTGGATCTCATGCTGTTGCGGTATTTTTGAAGCGATGCTCCCCATATAGTCTACTGATCTTAAAATTACCTTGATGCTTACTTTGCATCGCTGCTCCCAGAAGTTGCTGCGATTTGGTGGCCTTGCATCTCCCCAGCTAGTCTCAATTGGGACTTGTTCTGTTTCTGGAACTGCTCCCAAGTCAGCAGCAGAAGGGTAAGTGAGAATAACCCCCAATATATTTCTCACCTCTTATTGAAAATCTTTCAGCATTTCTTTAAATTTCTCCAGCGTTTTGGAAATTCACTTTAGTTGAAAGCATTTTATCAACAACAACTTCAGTGTTGAATTCAAAACTACAAGAAACAGAATAGCACGTTGTTGTTGTTGTTTAGTCGTTCAGTCGTGTCCGACTCTTCGTGACCCCATGGACCAGAGCACGCCAGGCACTCCTGTCTTCCACTGCTACCCGCAGTTTGGTCAGATTCATGTTTGTAGCTTCGAGAACACTGTCTAACCATCCCGTCCTCTGTCGTCCGCTTCTCCTTGTGCCCTCAACATTTCCCAACATCAGGGTCTTTTCCAGTGAGTCTTCTCTTCTCATGAGGTGGCCAAAGTATTGGAGCCTCAGCTTCACGATCTGTCCTTCCAGTGAGCACTCAGGGCTGATTTCCTTAAGAATGGATGCGTTTGTTCTTCTTGCAGTCCATGGGACTCTCAAGAGTCTCCTCCAGCACCATAATTCAAAAGCGTCAATTCTTCGGCGATCAGCCTTCTTTATGGTCCAGCTCTCACTTCCACACATCACTACTGGGAAAACCATAGCTTTTACTATACGGACCTTTGTTGGCAAGGTGATGTCTCTACTTTTTAAAATGCTGTCTAGGTTTGCCATTGCTTTCCTCCCAAGAAGCAGGCGTCTCTTAATTTCGTGGCTGCTGTCACCATCTGCAGTGATCATGGAGCCCAATAAAGTAAAATCTCTCACTGCCTCCATTTCCTCCCCTTCTATTTGCCAGGAGGTGATGGGCCCAGTGGCCATGATCTTCGTTATAGCACGTTAAGTTACTTTAAATATCTTTAAATATCATGTAAAAGCACGTTAAGTTACTTTAAATATCTAAAATGCCATCAGAATAGTTCAAAAATGATATTGTTGTTGTTATGTACAGTTTATTTCTTTACTACCCATTAACATCTTCTTTGATGGGAGGAAAATAATTTTATATATTGAATTGTTTAATTTCCAGCTGTTGCCTAGAGTGGACCAACATGGTCCTAGACTGGCTCTGTGAGATGGAAATTGGTCGCACTGTACATCAGCGACTCTGCTCCTAGTTGCAGGACAACTTACAAAAAATGGTATGGGCTGACTCTCTCTTGGCCCCTTGGCATTTGTGCTGTGGGGTCCCTCAGGATACCCCAGTGCTATTAATATATATGTGAAGCTGTTGGGAGCAGTTATTTGGAGATTTGGTGCAAGGTCTACATTTGAATGAAGCAACGCCAGGTCTGGAATCAGTGATGAGCTTGATGATGGCCAATGAATCTTGGTAAGGTGGAAGTCCTGTGGGTGAGTGGTTCCTAAGCACAGGCAAATAATAGGTTGCTTGTTCCAGATGGGGTTGTACACTCTCTGAGGAAGCAGATTCGTACTAGGGGAGTACTCTTAGATCCATTACTGTCACTAGAGATTCAGGTGTCCTCAGTCGCTGAGAGTGCTTTTTCCCCAGGTTTGACTTCTATGCCAACTATGACTATTCTTGGGAAAGGATAGCTTGGACACAGTGGTGTGGGCTTTTGCAATCTCCAGATTGGACTTCCACAGTGCTCTCTACAGGAGGTTACTTTTCCGAATGGTTTGGAAATTGCAGCTAGTCTGAAAAAGTCTATTTTGGGAGGAAACGGTTCCAAATTACAAGAAAGAGGCTTTTATCCAAATATTTAGGGAAACATCCTGATGGTACAATCTGCTGAACAGTGAAGAAGAAGAAGAAGAAGAGTTTGGACTCCCCTTCAGGAGTCTCAAAGCGGCTAACAATCTCCTTTCCCTTCCTCCCCCACAACAAACACTCTGTGAGGTGAGTGGGGCTGAGAGACTTCAAAGAAGTGTGACTGGCCCAAGGTCACCCAGCAGCTGCATGTGGAGGAGCGGAGACGCGAACCCGGTTCCCCAGATTACGTGACTACCGCTCTTAACCACTACACCACACTGGCTCTTGAAAGAGACTAACCTGCCCATTACTAGACATTTTGAAACGTAGGCTGGGTGGCCATTTCTCAGGGAGTCTGTAGCTGTGGACTAGGTGTGTTGGACTACAGTTGTGCAGTTTTGTGTGGATTGCTGTTTTTAAAATAAATATTGCAAATCGTGGCAATGGGGTAAAGGGACCTTCGGCAAAAATTTGGAGATCTCTGGCTCTCCAGAAGTTGCTGAAGTACACTTCTCATCATCCTGGACAGTTGACCGTGCTGACTGGTGCTGGTGGAAGTTTTTTGTTCACTCAATACCCAGAGGATCACTGTTTTCCCATCCGTGACTTATGCAAGGAATAGCAGTGAAACAGATACAGAGCAAGAAATAAAACTGATTCATCCATCCCTATTTATAACTAACCCTCCACACTCCATAAGCGCATACCCTGGATGCCATGTGCCTTCATGGAAGCTGTGACCTGTTTAAAGTTAGCTATTTCTTTCTCTTCCCCCTCCAAATATGGCTTCGGGGAATAAGATGGTCAGAATCAATCCACCTCTGAGCCTCCACACGTATTTCTGTGTGAATGGATGGATGCACCTCATGCCTCATGAATATGGGATATATATGTATATATAAACATTTTTGCTCCAGGCATGTTTGAATGTTGCAGCTGATTTTTCATGCCCTCCCTAAATGTCATGCAATTCTTGGCATACTGTACAACTCCTATTCTCAAATATTACCCAGAATGTCATCTCTCCCTCCCTCTCACATTTTCTTTTCTTTCTTTTTTTCTGGACACCTGCGGCCTCCCTCAGTCTCCCTCTTCATTGCATGTAAATGATTTCTTCCTGCTTGCTCATTAGATGGAAACCGGCTTCCATTAAAGTCTGCATTGTACCATGTAGCCATCATTTCCAATGCAACTTCCACCTATTAGTTCTGTCCCTGACAGATAATAAAACGAACAATATATATCAGCGTTTATCCTTCTTATCCCCTCGCTTTAGCTATTAATCATGCCTGCTTAAAAGACGCACACATATGCAACATGTTGCATGAAAGGAAGAGCCGGAGACTTAAATTCATGATTAATGGGATGGTGATGGGGCGAAATGGCTGGGAAGGACCAGCCTGCTTGATAAAAGCAAGAGCCAAATAAGGACACTTTCAAAGAGTTCTCAGAAGAAACAACTCTGGGCTCTGTTTGGGCTTTTTAACCCAATGACTCAGAGGCCTGGCAGAACTGCTCTTGCCACAGCCTAAGGTATGGGTAGCCAATGGGCTTCTCTCCAGATGTAGGTGGACTCCCATCAGTCCTAGCCAGCATGGTTAACCATCATGGATGATGGGAGCTGTTGTCCAGCAACTTCTGAAGGGCACCACTTGAGACCTACTAAATTTTACTCATCATAAGAACATAAAAAGTGCTCTGCTGGATCAAGCCAATACCTCATCTTTTTGTTTGAGAATAAAAAAAGTTGCTGTTGCTGTGCTCTCATGTCAGATCTAGTCTGGTCCTGCATAGGGTCCCCCCTTAAAGAGGGTACGTATTGCATTGAGACCTGGAAAACTGACACCCTGTGTTGTGGGTGGCTTCGATTGGTCAGCCACAACACCCAATTGGAGGTCCCTCGAAGCTGGGTTCAATCGGGCCAATGGGGCGAAGTCCAAATGGTTCAAGGGACCTATTTATACCCATGCACGTGACCCATAGCTTCCTCTTTCGGTGTGTGCATTCAGAACACCCGCCCACCTCTCCCTATTTTTAGGGCTTTGCGCTTGACCTTGCTATGCCGTCGTGTGTCATCTGTTGTTGGGACAGGGGCACGGCAGGAATTTTCCCACTTGGCAGATTTGCTGTTGCCATTTGCCGCGTAGCAAATTGTCACAACTTGTAAGGTTGTGGATAGGCTCTGGTTCAGGTGATAGGGATGGGAGAATGCTCTTGCCATCCCTATGTGAAGTGTATTCCATTAAATGAATCCAGGGACTGAATGGTTTGGTCAACCCCTGAGGGGGGATTCTGCCTGTGCCCGAGTCCAGGGGGACATTTGGGTAGCAGAGATAGCCTGTTCCCAGCTTTCTGCTTATCCAGCTGTTCACCCTTGGCTGACCTATACTGGAACCCTGGGTCAGCACTACCTGCATGGCAGGCAGCTAGTTGAACCAGAGCCTATGCAACCAGTCACTTTCTGTAATCAATAAAGATGTTGCCTAAGTTCTGCCAAAAACAAAACAAAAATTTGAATCAATTGTGAATTTATTTAGAGGGAGGTTTCTGGGTCTGAACATGCAAATATCAAATACATTAAAAACACAATCAAACAATTGATTAAAATACAGCTTAAAAATTAAAATCAGGATAACATTAAATGACTGCCCACAAATTACAACCATAGGGGTCAGGAATCTCAAGTATTCATCAGGGCCAGCTATTCATGTTTTTCCCATGATAAAAGGACCAAAAAGGTAACTTGTAAAGGTAAAGGGCTGAGGTGGCAGTGCTCATCTCTCTTTATTGGCCGAGGGAGCCGGCGTACAGCTTCCGGGTCATGTGGCCAGCATGACTATGCCCCACTGCTTGAAGGAAACATACTTTGGACTACCACCTCTGTCATTGTGTGTATATGCAAATATTTCCAGAGATATATAGATATAGATCGATAGATTGATAGATGATAGATAAATGTAAAGGGACCCCTGACCATTAGATCCAGTCGTGATCGACTCTGGGGTTGTGGCACTCATCTTGCTTTATTGGCCACGGGAGCTGGTGTACAGCTTCCAGGTCATGTGGCCAGCAGACTAAGCCACTTCTGGCGAACCCGAGCAGTGCACAGAAACACCGTTTACCTTCCCGCCGGAGCGGTACCTATTTATCTACTTGCCCTTTGACGTGCTTTCAAACTGCTAGGTTGGCAGGAGCAGGGACCGAGCAACGGGAGCTCACCCCGTCATGGGGATTTGAACCGCCGACCTTCTGATCAACAAATCCTAGGCTCTGTGGTTTAACCCACAGTGCCGCCCGTGTCCCTAAAGAGGAAACTTACAGGGTCCCATAGAGGGGGATCAAACTGGGCCTGGACCGAAGGTCAGGCGGAACAGCTCCATCTTGCAGGCGTCAGGATGTCAAGTCCTGAAGGGCCCTGGTCTCCTGCGATAGGGTGTTCCACCAGGCTGCAGCCAAAGCCAAAAAGGCCTTGGCCCTAGCTGAGGCCAGTTTAACCTCCTTGAGACCTGGGACCTCCAAGATATTATCATTTGTGTACCATAAGGTCCTCTGCGGGGCATACCAGGAGAGGCAGCACAGAAACAGGATCAGCTAAATGGGAACTCAAACAGGGTTCTGTGGAAGCATCTCTAGAACGATGTGTTCCCTCTCATCATACTTTTTGAATGAAACCTTTAATCAGTAGTAAAGGAATTTGTTGTGGGGATAGTGGCTGAACGCCTTTGGCAATGCATCGGGTTGGCACACCTGGAGATGTTAGACAGCTATGAACAGCTGGAAATGATTACTGGAGAGAGAAAAAACTGTAAACAGTACACAGCAAATTTCAAACTGATAGAAACTGAGAGGCAAACAAAAAGATTTTCAGCAGGGGGAGATAGGTTTCTGATTTCACAATATAGTTCTTATGCCAACATTTTAACAATGGAAGTTCAACCAATCAATATGTTTATTGTACTAGCCCAAGGCCATGACAATATCATTACAATTTTCCAGACTCAAACCATAAAATATACACCAATGATTTAATGAAAGGTCTAAGTTGGTGGTTCTCAAACCTTTTGAGGCCACTGCCCAATTGGTTCCATAAACTCATCCCCAGTGACCCCTACCCTTTAAATTGCATTATTCAGAATAGTGTATTTGACCCTGTGTCATCACCTTTTCAAAGTCTTATAGCCATTTATACCTTCAGCAACCCCTCACCACCCCCTTACTTCTTAGTGTCCCACTAGGTGTTCCCGCTGCCCCCAGGGGGTTGTACCACAAACATGGGGAACCGCTGGTCTAAGAGATTAATATTTTGCAATATTTATACATTTCATCTCTCCCAATTCCTACAAATTAAATAAAATTTATGTCATGGCAAAAATATCATGGGAAAAGGCACTGTCTTAGTGAAAACTGCTTTGCAGAAAGTTGTACATTAGGCAAAAGCAAACACAAAAATATATGAGAAACTAAGTCTGAGAGATGCAGAGAGCATCAGTCCACACCAGAATCCACAGAAATCAAATTCCTTGCATACAGTTCCGTAAAGGAAAGCTTTGCTGGGCTTCAAACACACTGACTGTTTCTAGATAACTCTGGAGTGGATCTTTGGCATTAATATTTTGTGTGCAAGGCTTGCTCCTTCTGCCGGCCTCCCTGTGACAAAATTGAAGGAGTGCAATGGCTCCAAGCCACATGAGAAGATGGATAGAGATCTGCTATCTGCTAATCCCTGGGGAGTTCTGAAAGAAGAATCGTCCAGTTCGGAAGTTATCTTGAGCTCGGAGGGTCATGCAATAACAGAGTTTCTATTTCCCTGTTAACTCCATCATGCTAAGCACTTGTTTTCCTGTCACGTTGATTCATGGCTACTTTTTTTGCTCATAATAGAGGCTGGCTCTTAAAATTGTATTGCGGCTCACCATGGACGACTGCTTCTAATAGAGAGGCTGAGAAGGGAGAGGGAAACGCAAGGAAGACTTGGCGATCTATCCGAGGCCTTGCCCCCATAGCTGTGCCTTGCACTTTTCACCTCTCCCTTTGTGACTTCCCTACAAATTGCCCTATCTTGGTAACCACAGACAAATGACATCTGCAGGACGGTAGTTCGCCCTTCAATCTGTAATGTGTTAAATCCTTATTTGCGCTATGCTGATATGCTCTTGAAGAGCTCTGACCCTCACCCATTCCCTTTCATAATTCCTCTTGAACTCCCTGTGGCTTTGCAATATGAAGTTATCCTCTCTTGCCTATAATACAAAGCATGATGATGGCTTCTCTTTATTTTCCTAAAGAGCTGCCTGACATTTTTTTGACAAGAGGGTCAAAAGTGTGAGAACTTATTTTCAACTTTCAGCTTGCAATCCCTTTTGAACCATGAACTCTGCAAAGTGCATTGTGGCTAGTCGTGTTTTTCTTTCTTTGCAGAGCACATGGAGAGTAGGAACGGGGGAGAGATATGGTTCAATTCCCATTTAAAGGCAAATATACCCAGATTGCACTTAATGAAGCAACGCATGAACCAAAAAGCAGGCATTCTTTGAAATTCACACTTCTCCGAATTTTGCAATGCGGTTCGCTTGCCAAGTAATATGTACGAAAATGAACATACTAGGACAATGTGTCGATAAAATTGTATATGTTCGCGACAGTAACATATACAAATATGTTTTATTTGGGGAAATTTTGCCTAGGCGATGTTTTATTTTTGAAAACCAAAAGGAGCCTGGGGTGAAAACATAGCCCAAGAAATCTTTTGCTTCCATGCCTTCCAAGGATGTACTTTAGCTCAAGAAAGTATGAATGTTTTAAAGATTTTATTTTTTAAAATGCCTTTTTCCAGACAGATACTGAACTAGGGAATGCTGTTTTTCTAACACAATACATGTGGCTTTGTTTTGGGACATTTTACCATCCCAAATTGCACTGGAATTTACCTTGAGATTGAAAAATTCCCAAGAGGTTCCCTTGGTGCTTAGTATTTGAGGAGCCTGGGTTACACTTAATGCATAATGAAATGCATGAGTTTCTTTCCTTGTGGCTACCATCACATATACTCCTTCCAGAGGTAACATCTAAAGTTTGCTCCAATTTTTTTTGGTGGTGGTGATGATGGTAAAACTGTGCTGAATAGTCCACACCACTGATCATATTTCACTGCTTATTGAAGACCTATGGGATTTCCCCACATCCAAGGATGAGCTGTATTTCAAGTGAGATTTTTTGTGGCTGTAGTCATACCCAGGGGTGGAGGAAGGGGGGTGCGGTGGGTGTGGTCCGCCCCGGGTGTCACCACTGAGGGGGGTGACAAAATGCCGGGCAGCACTCACCATGGGGCCTGCAGCGCGCCCAAGCTACGCATCTTTCCTGAGAGAGACATGGTGGCTGGCTTGGGTGTGCACAGGCTCCGCACTGCCCAAACGGTCCACACACTGCCTCCCCCCCCCCCCAGTTGTAGGGCGGTTGAGTGGGAGGAGGTAGGCAGATTCCCGAGGCACTGCGGTGCATCCGGTTCGCCCCACCCGCCCTTGCCCTGCCCCTGTGAGTGGCTCACCCCCACCCCGGGTGTGTCGCCCCAAGCACCCGAGCAGCTTTCTTCCCCACTGGTCATACCCTTCCATTGTCTTCAAACCAGTAAATGTTGTACTGTGCACAGGATGTGGACAGGATGCTCTAGTCATTCCTTACAGGGTTGGGATTTTTTTAAAACAACAACAACAACCACATACCTGAGATTATGAGATTAAACAGGATGAACTTCTCAGATTCAGTCTTTTGGTTAACCTGATGTGGGGGGGGGAAGGCTGATGAAGGTGGAAAGTTGTGAGACAGAAGTTGCTCAAATCACACATCCTGAACACAACACAACATGGAGGAAATTGCACAGATCAGCTTCCACACAATGAAAATATGGCAGAACCATACAGTGGTACCTCTGGTTACGAACGCTTCTGGTTACGAACGCTTCAGGTTACAAGCTCCGCTAACCTGGAAGTAGCTGCTCCTGGTTGCGAACTTTGCCCCAGGATGCAAACGGAAATCGTGTATTGGGGGCGCACACGCAATTGGATGCCCCTTTAGTGAAAGCACACCTCAGGATAAGAACGGTTTCAGCTTAAGAATGGACCTCCGGAATGAATTAAGTTCGTAACCAGAGGTACCACTGTATTCAGTATCTTTCACAGGCATTGGATAATTTTGCTGTAAAAGGAAAATTGGTTTGATGACTGCAGTGTTCTGGAATACCAATGGAATGATAATTATGACATTTTATTATTTATTTATGCATTTCATTTTCTCTTTGGAGCACAACATTGTTAAAGATGTTCAAAGTACAATGCATTGAAACAAATGCTGTGTTTGAATGTATTGTATTTTGAAACACTATAAAGACAAAAAGCCACAGTCTGCAAAACTGGATAAATCATAAAAAATAATAATTTGCTCCTAATTTTTAAATTTCCCCCTTACATATAGCATGTATACTGGGCACAAGTATACACAAAAAAACCAAGAGATTTGCAGATTTTTAGAGTTGTAATTCCAAATTGAATTCAAGTTGAAATTGAAATTCTTTGCTACAATCATTGAATTCAAATTGGAAATGCATGGTAATGCTTCCAGAATGTCAGTTAACTTTTAAAAACAATTCTTTTATATAAAAATGTATTATTATTTTTTTAAAAAAGATGTACCTCCAGAAGACTGGTTCTCTTTATCTACTACCTTAAATGAGGGCATAATCTTCCAACCAAGAATTATTTTCAGCTTCCATCATTTATTTTTACCAGCCCTTTTCCACTTAGTGCATTCACTTCTCTCTCAGTAGATGTCTATTTTGGTTTGCCTTTTAAAAAATACAGTATATGCCAGTGTGTGTTTGTGTGCGTGTTTGCTATTAAAAGTATGCATGGCACAGAACTGCATTAAGAGAAGCCAATCCCAACGGGGCACTGTGAGTAATGTACCAATTATTTTCAGTGCTACAATTATAGTTGCCCTGAGAGAATGTAGGAAAACTTTAGCGGGTGCAGACAAAATAGTATATTAACCAATCTCTCTTCTGTTCCTAGCCAGTATTAACTCTCTCAGTGGCCAAATATAGACAGCTGGTATCCTTGGGCTTCTTGATCTGTCACCAGCTTTGGTGATATTGACCTCCTGGAGCAGCTCTGGGGAATGAGGTTCGGGAGCACTCTGTTACAGTCATTCCGGTTCTACATCCAGGACCGAGTCCAGAGAGCAGCATAGGAAGAGTTCTGTTACATTGTGGGGTGCCACAGGGCACTGTTGTATCTCCATTACTATTTCATTTCTATTTGAAGCCACTGGGAGTGGCCATTAGGAGTTTTGGAGCAAGGTACCATCGGTATGATGTAGACACGCAGCTCTCTTTCTCCTTAACTGAATCAGGAATATACGGCCTCGGTCCAGAATGAAGCAGCATCTCCACCCCCATCATTCTACCCAGACACTGAGGTCCAGCGCTGAGGGCCTTCTGGCAGTTCCCTCACTGCAAGAAGCCAAGTTACAGGGAACCAGGCAGAAGGCCTTCTTGGTAGTGGCACCCACCCTGTGGAACGCCCTACCACCAGATGTCAAAGAGAACAACAACTACCAAACTTTTAGAAGACATCTGAAGGCAGCCCTGTTTAGGGAAGCTTTTAATGTTTGATGCATTACTGTATTTTAATATTTTGTCGGAAGACGCCCAGAGTGGCTGGGGAAGCCCAGGCAGATGGGCGGGGTATAAATAATAAATTATTATTATTATTATTATTATTATTATTATTATTATTATTGGAGTGGCTGTGCAGTCTCTGGGACAGTTCTTGGGTGCAGCAGTGGGATGGATGACAAAAGCAAGCTGAGATTGAATCTATTGAATCTAGGCAAGCTGGAGTCGTTGTGAATGAGTGATTCTTGTGTATGAGAATTTGGTCAATTGCCTACGCTGGATGGGTTTGCACTCAACTGAAAGAGTAGGTTTGCAGGCTGGGGCACTTCTGGAGCCAGCTTTTTCACTGGGGGTTCAGGTAGCCTCAATGGCTAGAATTGCCTTTTACCAGTTGTGACTGCTATGGCAGCTGGAATCTGCCTGTGCAGATTGAATCCCTAAAGATATTTTTGCTGCCTGAAATGGAAGCCAGATGATGCCACTTTGCTACTTCCAAGGCTGACACTTGGTCACACATTCGCATGGAATTTTAAGCCTCATCTTTCTGGTGTCACCTGAAGCAGGTCACTTCACCTTACCCAATAGTAGGGCTGGGTTCTCTGTCGAAGCCATAGGAAGAGAGCAAGTTTGCTTCCATGCAATCTGTTTATTGAACATTCATCCTTATTTCTTTTTGAGGAGATTAGACAACATCAGCTGAGCATTCCTTCCAATGGAGCAGAGAAAATATTGCTGTGGTGGGTATGTAAGGGCCCCAGATTGGGGGTTAGCCATGCTCTGACTTAGGGCATTTGCCCTTTAAATTCTCAGCAGTTTTATATGAGGGCTGAAGCAAATCCCTGCTTAGGGTAATAGGACTTTCTTAAGCTCTGGACTCTGTTGGGTCAACGTCTCCCATCTATGAAAACTTTCTTCAGGGTCACCATTTGTGGCTGGTTGCATCTGACTGAATCATTAATCACAGCTCGGGCCTGTTGCAAGGCACACAAACTGTGACTTGAGCTTCTGGGTCGAAGAGGAGGATGCAGATAAATAATAGATAATTAGCTCAAGGGATTGTAAAATGGAAACCCTCCAGACAATAAACAATCAATAAAAGTAAATTGTTTCACGGTGATTGCCTGTTTTATCTTTTCCCCTTTTCTCTTGCTATTTGTTTTTTAAATGAAAAATCACATCAGATTATGCAAACTTTTTTTGAGCAAATTTTGTCTAGAGATTCACATCAAAGGCTTAATAGTACACCAGGGAATGCCTGCAAGGTAATATCGGTTAGTTAGCTAATTAAGTAATTATATGTTACCATCACTGACTAATTGCCTGAAATCAATTAGTCAATTGGCAAAAATCAATGATTTGTTCAAAGGAGCCATATGGGAGTTGCAGGTCACATTTTGGAAATATTACACACTCAAAATCTTTTCATGCATACCCTAAAACAACATCCTTTTTGTTGTTGTTTTTGGTTTTTGGTTTTTAAAAAGAATGTTGCTCTGCATTGAATAATGTGCAAATTTATACAAAGTAAGGCTGGCTGTTGTTTTTTCTCAGCTTCTAACTCACCTTGATCACTTTGATGAGAAAAACAAGACAAAGAAAACTCTTTGGTATATGCACGAGTGAATAAAGTACCAGGTTGCAAACTGGAACAGTTTTATCAAGCAACAACTTTTTGCATAAATCACCCTGCTGCGTAGGACATCAGCAGCTACAAAGGCAGGTACTGTACGTGTTCCCTGAGGAGTAAGGCTTGTGTCAGGAATGGGGAACCTCTGACTCTTCATATAGTGTTAGACTACAACTCCAATCTTCCACGACCTTTGGCCACTCTTTGTTGTTGTTGTTTAGTCGTTCAGTCATGTCCGACTCTTCATGACCCCATGGACCAGAGTACTCCAGGCACTCCTGTCTTCCACTGCCTCCCACAGTTTGGTCAAACTCATATTTGTAGCTTCGAGAACACTGTCCAACCATATTGTCCTCTGTCGTTCCCTTCTCCTTGTGCCCTCCATCTTTCCCAACATCAGGGTCTTTTCCAAGGAGTCTTCTCTTCTCATGAGGTGGCCAAAGTATTGGAGCCTCAGCTTCACGATCAGCACTCAGGGCTGATTTCCTTCAGAATGGATAGGTTGGATCTTCTTGCAGTCCATGGGACTCTCAAGAGTCTCCTCCAGCACCATAATTCAAAAGCATCAATTCTTCGGTGATCAGCCTTCTTTATGGTCCAGCTCTCACTTCCATACATCACTACTGGGAAAACCATGGCTTTAACTAAACGTACCTTTGTTGGCAAGGTGATGTCTCTGCTTTTTAAGATGCTGTCTAGGATTGTCATTGCTTTTCTCCCAAGAAGCAGGCGTCTTTTAATTTCGTGACTGCTGTCACCATCTGCAGTGAACATGGAGCCCAAGAAAGTAACATCTCTCACTGCCTCCATTTCTTCCCTTAGAACCATACAATTGTAGAGTTGGAAGGAACCACGAGGGTCATCCAGTCCAGCCCCCCTGAAATGCAGAAATCTTTTGTCCAATGTGGCTTGATGAGAGTTGGAGCCCGGCAGCTACTGGAGGGCCACAGCTTCCTTGTCCCTGACCTAATTAGGTTTTCCATAGGCATTGCTCTCAAGTGGGTGTGCATAGAGGTACAGTCCAACATATTTTGAAGTCTTGGTATTTTTTTAAACTTACATTTAGGGAGCAATGCTATAGCAAGATCTCCCAGGATAAGTGGAGCTGAGATCCCAACACAACCAGGCTATAGAGACATAGCTCTAGATCAAGGGAGGTAATAGTGCCACTGTATTTTGCTCTGGTCAGACCTCACCTGGAGTACTGTGTCCAGTTCTGGGCACCACAGTTCAAGAAGGACACTGACAAACTGGAACGTGTCCAGAGGAGGGCAACCAAAATGGTCAAAGGCCTGGAAACGATGCCTTATGAGGAACGGCTAAGGGAGCTGGGCATGTTTAGCCTGGAGAAGAGGAGGTTAAGGGGTGATATGATAGCCATGTTCAAATATATAAAAGGATGTCACATAGAGGAGGGAGAAAGGTTGTTTTCTGCTGCTCCAGAGAAGCAGACACGGAGCAATGGATCCAAACTACAAGAAAGAAGATTCCACCTAAACATTAGGAAGAACTTCCTGACAGTAAGAGCTGTTCGACAGTGGAATTTGCTGCCAAGGAGTGTGGTGGAGTCTCCTTCTTTGGAGGTCTTTAAGCGGAGGCTTGACAACCATATGTCAGGAGTGCTCTGATGGTGTTTCCTGCTTGGCAGGGGGTTGGACTCGATGGCCCTTGTGGTCTCTTCCAACTCTATGATTCTATGATCCTTGGCTCATCCAGAGATGTGCTGTTGTATGCTCCATCCTGGCTCAGCCAGGACTCATCCAGGCAACTTGAGGCTGGTGGATCTTAAGATACCATTGTGGAATATTTACAATGCAGTCAAGCCAACAATGCATGTTTGCTAGATAGGCAACTGATAGGAGCTGAAGCTCACAGAGTTTTCCTGTAAGTTTGCTACAGAGAACTCTGGGAGAGACACTCCCACTGTGCTGTGACGGGGGAGGGCATAGACATAAATAATCTCCTCCCCTGGCTGGGCACTTCCTCTTTGCTCTTTGCCCCTCATTCCAGCAATATGAGAAATTATTTTAAACTAGACTAATGTGAGAAAATATTTTAAACTGGACCATGTGTAAGACTATGTTTTATTTATTTAAAAATCATGCTAAAAAGTGGGGGTCATCTTATACATGGGTAGTGCATAGTGTGGACGTTTGATTGATTGCTGCCAAGGCTGTCAGCAGCTACTGTGCGTGTTATTGGTTGCTGCGCCAATGGGTTTGTTGATTGGCTGATGCTCCGGCAGTTGGGAGGGTGATAGGCAACTTCTGCTGGCTATGGGACAGATGGGAGGCGGATTTAGCAATGCGTGCGGGTGAGCGGTTTTCAGCAATCCGCCCTTAAAAAGAAAAAAAAAAGCTCAACAACCCTTGGTAATGTCCCCCCAAAAAACTCAACAACTCTGTGCCATCGCCCCCTATTTTCTTAAATTTGAGTCCCCCCAAATAGGGGTTGTCTTAAACATGGGGGCGTCTTATACACGGAAAAGTACGGTACCATTTTAAGCCTGCCTGAACAAAGCTGCTGTATCTATTACTCTTCAACAAGTATTCTGAGTGGGTAAATGTCATTTTTACCTTTTGCAATACTGTTTGTGTGTTTATTGTTTTATGGGGGAAATACCAGGAGAATCCAGTCTGCCTTAAAGCATCCTGGATTACTTAAAAAAGGCTAAAACTAGCCTATCAAAGCATCCCTTTTAAGCCGCAAAGGCACTGCTGAACTCGCAAACGTGAGGAAGGAAGGATAATACCTTATAACTATATCCTCTCCTAGCATCTACACCCACCCCTACACCCACATGTGACTGGCCACTCTTAGGCTTCCCTAGGACTTACCTTGGGCTTCCCAGAGGTGTGTGACTGTCCACACAGAGGGAAACAAGATTCCAAACTAGAGCGGCTTTTGATATGATCCGGATGGGCTCTTCTTGTGTACTTATATCCTGTTGTTCGTGCCCAATCAATATGGCTATCAGCTCGGCTTATTTTGCTCTTCCAGGTGGTAAGGGGGGGGGGGGACTTTGAAGTGATGTCTATTTCCAGATTGCAGGTGACTAGGAACACATATTCTTTTGCTTGACAAAACCAGGGCAAATCCTGCCTCGGGGTTCTCAGGTAAGCTGTAGCTGGCTGGGAAGAGGAAGAATCAGTCATGGCATGTTCTGCACAGTTGTCTTTTTCAATAAAGACAGGACTGTGGCTTAATTTCCCGAGACTCTGTGATCTGCCTGCTGCACAGCATGGTGGATTCCAAAGCCTAGCACCTGGGTGAGAAGTGGAAATTGACCTAAGGGTCTATCAACGGTGTCTCTCGAGTGATCAGAGGCACAGAAGTGATTTTACTTGAATTGTTTAAGTCCAGAATCAGCCCAGGGATACCTGTATGGCAGGGGTGAAGAACAGCTCTCAGATCTGTTTCAAGGCAACATTCTTGGGGCCCACCTACCAGCCAGTGACAAAAGTGAGTGGAGCAATGGATGTGGATTTCACTTTTCTGCAGCAGGCTAGTTTCTATGCACACTCCTTCCAGGCAAGCAGGAAGCATTACTGGATTTTGAGGGCATATCCCAGCCAGGGAAAGTCACTTAATGAAGGTGCAAAACAAAACAATATATACTGTAAGCAGGGAGAGGAGGAATGAAGGCAAGAAGGGAAACATAAAGGGGAAATAGATGGGATGCTTTTATTCACCCTCACATCTTCTCCCATCCATGGAATTTCATAGACTTGTTATTAGGGCATTTAAGTGAAAGTTAGCTCCCCCACATACATTTTAGTGTAAGAAAAAGAGACATGTATGGTTTTGCAGGCTTCTTTTTAAAAAAATAAATTTAAAAATCAGAGTCACTAGGGATAGGAAGCTGATTTATCCCTCATTCCATAGAGTAAAGTCTAAAAATGTAGGTGGCATCTGTTTGTCTCAAGAGACAGTGGAGTTTGCCTCTGGGGGCAAAGTCAAAACACTGTGTAAGCAGCACCAAAGTGACCTCCCTAGGGTGCAAGCCTGGGCAGTGTGTCTAGAAGTCCTGGGCTGTCCAGACAACAAAATCCCCTCTCTTGACTTCACTGGTGTGATCCAACGGAAAGCAGAACAATACTCTCCTGCTCAGTGCCTGAGGGCCCCAGTCCTGCCACTCACCACCTGGCCTAGGGTGGGGCCTGATGGGCTCTATAAAGGAATGCTGTCACTGCTGCTGCTGCTGGGCAGAGAGGGCTCCGTTTTGTTTTGTTTTTTGTTTAGATTGCTGTTATTTTTTACCTATGTCATTTTAAACTGTGGTATTAATGCTGTATTCTTAGTTTTAGATTTTGATTTATGCGGAAATTGTTTCCCAATTGGTTGTGTATTTTTTTGTGGTGGTTTATTTATTGTTTATGACTTTTGTAATTATGTAAATCTTGTTATGCTGTAAGCCACCTTGAGCATTGTTTTTTAACTGTGGAAAGGCGGCATACAAATAAAAAACGATGATGAATGATGATGATGACACCAGCTTGGTTGCAGGAGTTGCTGCAAGGAAGCGTACCAGGTGCCATCCAGCCATCTTAGGGATACCACTCCATAGTTGTTTAGAGTTTAGCCCTTAGCCTTTTCTTCTCCTGAAGATGTCCCTGCAATGCAGCACAGGTGTAAGATCAAAGTTTTCCTTCTCCTAGATGGGCTACCTTCCTAGGTGGATGAGCCCCATTAGCCTCTCACTTCCCTCTACACCACGTGCAGAAACTGCCTTCTTGACCATTGGACCCACTATTGGTCTTGTCCCCTCAATCAGCTGTGGCCTCTCTCCACACTGAAAAAAAAAATGTCTAAATTGTGTGTGTGTGTGTGTTCATTAAGCAGGCAAAGGCCATAGGATAGATTCCATGAACAGTTAGTAATATTTATCATCAACACATCCATTCTTAAGGAAATCAGCCCTGAGTGCTCACTGGAAGGACAGATCCTGAAGCTGAAGCTCCAATACTTTGGCCACCTCATGAGAAGAGAAGACTCACCGGAAAAGACCCTGATGTTGGGAAAGATGGAGGGCACAAGGAGAAGGGGACGACAGAGGACGAGATGGTTAGACAGTGTTCTCGAAGCTACAAACATGAATCTGACCAAACTGCGGGTGGCAGTGGAAGACAGGAATGCCTGGCGTGCTCTGGTCCATGGGGTCACGAAGAGTCGGACACGACTGAACGACTAAACAACAACAACATCATCAATGCAACCATAAGCTGTGATACAAAGAGTAGCTACTGTTTGCCATCAAAATTATACTACCTTTTCTGGAGCAGTTTTGAAGCCAACCACTTTGTTAAGCTGGCAATTTCTATTTCCCCCCAAAGGGTATCATCCTCATGAATTGTATGAGAAATTTGCATTGCAGATTGTAACGGCATAGCATCTATTAAACTGTCCATTAATATATTATTGAACACAAAGGCACGAAGTTTAATTGTGGTTAAATGAGGTGTACAAGATAACAGTCTGGGAGCTCCAATTTGCAAAAAATACACGATTGAACTGATATATATTTTAAAAAATAAATGTTGGTTTCATTACAAGACTTACCAAATGAGCAAAAAGTCTGAGAAATATTACATTAACCTCTTGGAACGCATTAGTTGTCCTTCGGTGGAAATGAGTGCAGAGTCATCATTTGATTTTTCAAATGCTTCAGCTAACCCTGCTATAGTCAGTGTTTTCAGACTGGAGGGAACCTTCTCACTAGCCAAGCTGCTAATATAAGCTTACCAGATGTCCCCGTTTCCCGGGGACAGTCCCCAGATTTACAAATCGGTCCCCATACAAAATCAATTGAAGTTCAAAAGTGTCCTGGGATTCATTGAAAAAAATCTGGTAACCTTATGCTAATAGGCTATCCAGGGACCGGCAAGGTTTATCTTGCCTGGGCTGGATCTGGTACTTGGAGATCACTCCATGGGCCAGATTGCAGGTGGACATGTGCGTGCCCATGATTTCTGGCATATGTGCATGTGCAGATGTGATTTCTGGCATCTGCGCAGACATGATTTGCAGCGCCACGGAAGCGAACCCCCATGCTGCACTGCACTGCGCCGGTTTAGCGCCGCACACGAGCTGGCGGCTCAGTTCAGGGGCAGCTCGGGGGCTGGTCAAATGACCTTCATGGGCCACTTCCGGCTCATGGGCCTTAGGCTGCTGACCCCTGGGCTAGACACCCGCTAGCCATGACATTGTCTCCCCCAAAGCATGGCCTGATCAACTCATAGACTGAATATCCTGGGAGACCCCCCTTCCTATAATGAAAGGAGAATACTCTCCAGTCACCTCTATGTGATCACAGCAATTCTAATCAAATGAAGATGCTGACAAAAGATTGGGATTGGTGCAGGGGATTTGGTTTTAATGTGAAACTGTCAGCATCGCCCTTGAGCCAGTGTCACCAACTGGACTCATCCACTTCAGCCCCGACTGGGCTAGGCGAGCTGGGTAGCACTTCCAGAAGACCACCTTTCTCGCAGGAACAGGTCTAAGTGCTGTGGACTCACAACTCAGAGCTGTGAGCACCGCAAATCACTCCAACAAGAAGACAGTCGTTGCACAGCAGAGTACAGCAGAGCATAAATCACTCGGACGACAGCACTGAAGAATATCTTCTTTTATTCACTAACAGCTACTGTACTATACAAACTATATACAAATGGAGATGCTGGAGTGCACTGAGTGTTTCAGCTGCTTTCTGCAGTGACCTTATCTACACAGAGATAACACTCAGTCTTTTCTCTCCCTGACTGACTCTCTCACTGACCGACTCTCTCTTTCACTGACCGACTCACACACTGACTGTGGTGCTGGAGCAGAATGTGTAGATATCAGAACACGCCTCCTCCTCTCTGCAGAATCAGCAGACTGCTCAGGAGATTCTTAGATATGGGAGGGGTGAAATCTCCTCAGAAACTCCCAAATTAAAAAGATCCCTGCATTGCAGGGAGGTTGGATTAGATAGCTCTCAATGCCCCTTTCAATTCTACAGTTCTATGATTCCATGATTCTTTCTAGAACTCTATGCAAACCGGAAAACACACATCCGCACAAAATCCTCATGTTTCTGAACCGTGAGACGTGCACAACCAAATAATGTGTACAAATTATGTATTATATATTAGGGTAAAGTGCACATAAAAATGTGCATACTTGTGGAAATAATGCACAACATACATTATATCAGCGAAAATTACGGACGTACATTATATCAGGGACATCTGCTTGCAAAATGTGCCTACCCAGAAAAAAAGTCACACTAGAGATTGAGCAGATCTGTCCTATCCCTGTCCTATCCCACTCTAACCCCCACCTCTCACACCTTCCAACCCACTTACAGATCATTCAACTTCCTCTGCTTTGTATCCCTCTCTATCTAATTAGCTCTTGCTGGTGCTTCATCAGTCGGCCGGAGAGGCTGAGGCAGAGAGGAGGAAGAGCTGTATTATTCGGAGCTCCTACACCACTCATTGTGACATTTTTATTTTGTTTTTTTTGTTATAGAATTTGCATGTTGCCTTTCTTCCAAGTTGACGTACATGGTTCTTCCTCCCTCCATTTCATTGTCCCAATAACTCTGAGAGGAAGATTAGGCTGAGAGTTTGTGATCAGACCACTCAGCACAGTTCATAGCCAAGTGGGGATTTGAGCCCTCGTGTCCTAGGCTTTAGCTGGTGATTCTGAGCAATGTGCTCTTCTGGCTCTCTTTGGTCAGTGCTGTTTTACTAGAAAAAGAGGTGCCAGAACCCACCATGGCAATTCTTCTTCTTTGGCCATCACTCGTAGCGGAGTAAGATTGTCTTCCATAAGCATGGTTTTAAGGTTTTAACAAGGAGTCTGTAAGTGAGTGTGGAGGCCAATTCTGAATCCACACGTCCTTCCACAGTGAGGGACATAGGTTTCCGGCTGGGAGTTTATCACGGTGTGGATTTGCCAAATGTGCCTTCCTGGTAGCACCTTTCTCCCTTGCGTCCTGAATTTGAGTGCCTTCAAAGCCCATGACAGGGATGCGGGTGGCGCTGTGGGCTAAACCACAGAGCCTAGGACTTGCTGATCAGAAGGTCGGTGGTTTGAATCCCCGCGACGGGGTGAGCTCCCGTTGCTCGGTCCCTGCTCCTGCCCACCTAGCAGTTCGAAAGCACGTCAAAGTGCAAGTAGATAGATAGGTACCACTCTGGTGGGAAGAATACACGGCGTTTCCGTGCACTGCTCTGATTTGCCAGAAGTGGCTTAGTCATGCTGGCCACATGACCCAGAAGCTGTACGCCTTCTCCCTTGGCCAGTAAAGTGAGATGAGCGCCACAACCCCAGAGTCGGCCATGACTGGACCTAATGGTCAGGAGTCCCTTTACCTTTAAAGCCCATGACACCTTTGGTAAAGGCTGTTCTCCTGAGAGGTGCTGGAACTGAGTTCTGGAGAGTTCTGGCTGGAAAAAAAGCCCTGTTTTCATTTCAGTTCTCTTTCATTCAGTGAGGGTGGTCCAAATGAACAGTGACATAATATTTACTTCCTCACCTTTTCTCTCTTTGACACACTGAACCACACACACACACACACACACACACAGCAGTAGCACCTTTAAATACAAAATTGCTTCTGCATTCAACAGATTACTCTGAAAAAGTGGAAGGGCGTCAAAGTGGGGTGGGGGGGAGCGAATAACTGTTACCCACACCTTAGGAAGAAGTGGAAAACATACTGGTAAGTGGCATTTACCTCTCTCTTCAGAGGCAATAATCCAAGCATTGAAAATGTTACTAAAGATGGCTCTAGTTGACCCTTTTAAACAAGATCACAGCTTTCAGCATTTCAAGTGCCCTTATCAAGCAAACCCAGCAAAGGCTTCAGGGAAGGCATTAGCTGATGTGAGGAGCTTTGAGGTGTCAGACAGCTGGTTCACCCCCATTGCTAAGTCATTCTTATCAAAGGAACTCTGGGCTTTTTCTTCCCCTTCTCTTCCCCAGTGTTGAAGTTGCTTCCTCCATTGTTGGCAAGCACAGGGGATTCTTCAGAGAGGGAGCTAAGGTGCCCCCCATCCACTGCTGATTAAGCTAGCATCCCCCCCCCAAAAAAGAGTCTCATATGAATAGCTGGGGCCAGGTTAGAGGCCACGTTATGTAATTTTTCATTCCCTGCCAGCCCCAAGCGCACACGTGCACACACACACACTCAGTGGTGTAGCATAGGTTGCCAGTGCCTGGGGCCACATGCAGGGGTGGGAGGAATGTAAATGGACAGAGTACACATGCACATTCAACTGCCTAGCGGCAACCACATCACCCAGGAAATCATAGTCACAAAGATAGTAAGAGAAGGGTCATTCCATTCTCTGGAGAGGTCACATCCTGGTTCGTATGGAGAAGCTCTTTTCAACGGAGCCCAGCAAAGGAAATATGCAGCTGTATTGAGGCAGCACCGGTTGTTTTGTGCCCCTAATATTTTTGCACCAAGAGAAACCGCCCCTGTGCACTCCTCCCCTCTATACCACTGTACCCACTAACCGAGAATGACACTAGGTCTGGGGCACTGCGAAGGATTCGAAAGAAAGAAATGGTGCCACCAGCACTGCTAAAGGCAAGTCTTGCGCCTGAGAAACTGGTGAAGAGATTCTCCCCTGTCCTGGGGAAAATGGAGAAGTTGTCCTTTTGATTTCTCTGTCCATGAATGGGGTGGAGGATTTCAAGAAGCAATTTGTGCACAGTTCTAAGACAGATTGCTGTGGTATATGAGAGGGAGGGAGTTGTCTCTCAAGCCAAAGTTGGGTGTTTCACAAATGAACTCTGAACCAGATTCTTACCACTTCTTCCTCTTTGTTTTATGGAGGCTACTGAGTTGCTGGAACTGACGGGGACAGAATGACCCTAAACCCTGTGCTACAGGCCAGAGTTGGGGAGCGAACTTCATACCCAGCCAAATAAGCAGAGTTGGCAGGTTTGTTGTCTTGAGCAAATTGTGATCCATTGATTTTTTTAAAAAATGTACACTGCAAAAATTGGATTTCTACAGGGGAAAAAAAGAATAGCGAACATAACTGGAAATGCAGTTCTGTATCGTTGTTGCAACCAAAGTGTTATCCGTTGCGTGCCTGCATGTGTTAGATTTCCAAATGAGCATTACTCAAGTTATAGATCTGCTTTCATTCTTTCAATTTATCCCAGTGCTTTCAAAGATGAGCAGGGCAAAGATAGTATGCTGGCCAAGCGCAGAAGACTTTCTTTTTTAGTCTTTCGCTTGGTTAGATTTTTTTAAAACAACAGCAACCCAACTACACTGAGGGGAATAGTCAAATCTACCAGAATTCCTGTGGTTTTGTTTATATGTCCATCTTGGATCAATAGCCCCTAGATCTCTCAGAATAGTTTAATAAGCATTCTCAAGGCAGCACGCAAGAAAGAAGAGAATTGATTGACCGAATGCTGCTGTTAAAGATATATTTTTGGCACGGCATCTCGTGTGAATTCATTGATTTCGGGTAGAGGGTTGGGTGGGGAGAGAAGTAAATGTCAGGTTCAGGAAACCCCTTCCTATAAACTCTGCTCCTCTAGGTGCCTGGCATGTTGGCTACAAGCAGTCTTTTAAAGATCTTAGAGCAGTACCTCAGGTATCTGCTGTGGCCAGCCACAACCCAGTGTATTTTGAAACTGTGGCAATTTTTTGTATCCTTACTTATTTCTCTGTGGTCCTTCAGATAGCATTGGAAACAGTGTGTCATGCCCACATTAGAGAACTCCTTTTCTGAAGAGGGTCTGGGGCTCCCAGAAGGTGGCCTTAGTCAGGGACAGCAAAGAACAATGGACCTTCTTTGGAGGTCTTTAAGCAGAGGCTTGACAACCATATGTCAGGAGTGGTCTGATGGTGGTTCCTGCTTGGCAGGGGGTTGGACTCGATGGCCCCTGTGGTCTCTTCCAACTCTATGATTCTATGATTCTATGATTCTAAGGAGGATCTGGCAAACCCTCCAGGGAGACCTGCAAGGGTCTTTGCCCAAAGAAAGTGAACTCTTTGAAACAGAGGCAGAACAAGCCCTGAACCCTGGGGAGAGATGGTTCCTCAAAATGTAGAGTGAGTCCCTCTCAGTCAGAAGTGCTCGGTGGCAGAGGAGGACTGCTTGTGAATAAAGGGCTACTCAGAAAGAAAATCCAGGTGGGCCCTGGGTGGAGTTTTGGCAGCTGTGGTTTAAAACAACCTATCCATCGGCTCTGAGCTGTTCAAGCGTATTGGCAAGGCAGCTACGGCAATGGCTTGCCTCTCCAAAAAGATATGTGATGCTCACGTCCAATACCAAGAGGAAGGTCTTCCTTGTGTGTTGAACTGACTGCTTTATGGAAGTGAGTTGTGGGCAACTTAGAACTGTCAGGAGTGGCATCTCAATGCTTTCCACATGCACTGCATCAGGAGGATTGGGGGCCTAACATGGCAGAACAGGGTCTCAAGCTAAGATGTGCTCTCCTGACCCCACAGTCCCAGCATGTTCTCACCCCTGTCTTAGCTACATCTACGCTGGCTTGGTCATGTCCACCAAATGGAAGATCGCAGGATCCCCAAGGACATGCTCTACACAGAGCTGGCTTCAAGCAGCTTGCCTGTTGGCAGACCAACTCTGCATTACAAACATATCTGCAAATGTGACATGGAGGCTGGCAACATGAAGCCCACCATGTGGCAATCCCTTTGCAGGTAACCATAGCGTCTGGAAACAGAAAGTCAGGTCATGCATCCACAGAAGGAATGACCGCTGGGAGGAGCACAGAGGGAAGAAATGTCATGGTGCATCTGCAGCAACTGGACACCTTCATCTGCCTCATGTCTCTCTTGCTTTGGTCTCTTCAGCCACCACAGGCACCGTAGCCTTCTAATGGTTTGACCTCATCCCCAAAGGTCCTATACTGAGTCAGACCCTCTATCCATCTAGCTGAGTACTGTTTTCACTGACCAGTATGTGGCTCCCCAGGATTTCAGGCTGAGGATATTTCCAGCCAGGGATTAAACCTGGAGCCTTCTGCAAAGTGGATCATCATCATCATTTTTAATTTGTATACGGCCTTTCTATCTTACAATACTCAAGGCAGTTTACAAGCTGAAGAAACAAAAAATGTTTATCTTATAGCAATCTAATGCAATGCAAAAATGTAAAAAAAAATCTAAAACATGGTTTGTCACTTTAACAGTCATGGGTTCCCCCGAAGAATACAGTGGTGCCGCGCAAGACGAATGCCTCGCAAGACGGAAAACCCGCTAGACGAAAGGGTTTTCCGTTTTGGAGGTGCTTCGCAGGACGAATTTCCTATGGGCTTGCTTCTCAAGACGAAAATGTCTTGCGAGATTTTTTTTTTCGCTCCCCACCCGCTTTTTCTAAGGCACTAAGCTGCTAATAGCCTTTTAGCAGCTAATCCGCTAATCCCTTAAGCCTTTAATAGCTGCTAATAGCCGCTAAACCACTAATAGCGCTAATCCGCTAATCCGCTAATGGGGTTGCTTCGCAAGACGAAAAAACCGCTAGACCAAGAGACTCGCAGAATGGATTCTTTTCGTCTTGCGAGGCACCACTGTATAATCAATAAAACAACGGCAAGCCACAGTACATAAAATAATACAATACAAATTGAGAAGCAGAGACTAGAGGGTGGGGCAAGGCAGGTGGAAGGAGGCCTTGCCTGACGAAGTCTCTCCCCTTACAGTTCTTCCTCCAGGCACAGCTTCCTTATGAGGAGACCCAGGGCCAGAGGGTGGGGCAAGGCAGGTGGAAGGAGGCCTTGCCTGATGGAGTCTCTCCCCTCACAGTTCTTCCTCCAGGACCAGCTCCCTTATGGTCTACCACAGAGCCACATTCATTTCCCGCAACTTGCCGCAGCTTCTGTTGCTTTACATTTCAAACAGTGTCTCTCCCTAGAAGCATTTCAAGTTTTAAAATATACTGAGTGGTTCTTTTCCTCCTTTCTTAAGGAAAAAGAAATACAAAGGAGCAGCCTTTAAAAACATACCACCACGTCTCCTTCCCCACCCACCGCACAAAGCTTCGCTTTCACATTCTTCACTCTAGCCAAGACGGAGTGGCTTCACTGGGTATATGGGAAAGTCTCTCTTTTTGGACCCATTAAAGAGCACTCCTTTAACCTTCCTCTATGACACATCTCAAAGGATATTAGTCTTGCTGTTCTGCTCTTTGCAGGCTCAAGGGTAATTATGTTCTTGCTGAGGTATTGTGACAAATGCTGTCGAAAATGGCCTGGCTGAGGTATAACTAGAGCTTTAGCTAGCAGTAATACCTCCCCCTAAGATTTATATTATACTCCGGCAGCACTCAAAGCCTGTGCCATGTTTATTTTCTCCACTGGAGCAATATATTTGACTGTAGGTTTAAAGACATTTTCTCCATCTTGTTTCCATTTTTCTCTGGTCGGTCGTCTTTACAAACCGACATCCCATGCTGCTGCTGCTGCTGCTGTTCTTCCACCAAAGCCATTTCACATCTCCATGCAACAGAGTTTCTGAGATGACCGGAATGTAAGAACATTGGTGGCTATTAAACAGTATGCTCAAGCCGTGCAGTCCCTTCCCAAAGTTGGTTCTAGATGATTGGCTATCGGGATCGATCAAGAGAGGGAGTCCACAGAGACCAGTTCATAGGAGAGCAACACCCTTGTGAGCCATCACCTATGTACTGGAAGCTTTTCGCCCTAAGTAGTGTTTGGTTAATGAGTGGCACCCGCTGGTCATGTGCTGATGGGGGATGAGTTGTGTCTCCCCACCCCCCATATGGGGAAAAGAAGAAGATGCATGGGGTACCTTTGCTTCTTCCCCCAAGAATGGGAAGTTCTAGCCCATGGGAGCCAGCTTCACAAAGCTCCAGTTAAGGCCAGCCTCTGCCTCAAAGAGAACCATAGAGTTGGAAGTGACCCCAAGAGTCATCTAATCCGAGGGATTGCAATGCAATAATCTCAGCTCAACCATCCATGACTTGGTTTTTCTTGGAGTGGTGTGTCAGTTTGCATTTCTTAGTGCAGAAAGTATTGATCTGATGTGTGGAGATCTTTCCTATTCTGCTTAATTCAAGAGGATTCTGGAAACTACTGGAAGCTTCTCTGTATGAAGGCAGCTTCATGATTGTTTGGGTTATACCTTCTGGGAAGCTGGTTTGAACTAGTTCTCTTATCTCTTCCAATTAAGGTCATCCTGACTGTAAATAAAGGCCAGAAGGAGCCTCGGTTTCACTTTCTCTTTCGATCTCTTTTCCTTCTGGTGTGGTGTTCTGTACATAGTATGCTTAGTGTTAAGGTAACTTGTTATAAGCTTATAAGGTTTGTAAGTGCTGCAACTGGATTTCTCATGGACTGTGCCAATCCTGAACGTACTGGATTTGTGAAGATTATGCCTATTTTCCTTCAGCACAAGTAAAGTTCTCCTGGGTGAAATAATGCCAATGGTCTATTTTTGGGAATGCTGCTACATGTTTAAGGTTTTCCTCCACATGTATGACATGGTGATCCACCCAACCTGCCCTTGAATGACAGCATGGGATAGGCAAGTCGCTGTGTGGAGCTAAGTAAGGATCTTTTGCACAGAGTATCTACAATACCCCCCCCCCCAAAAAAAAAACAGACCAAAAAGGAGGCAACCCTCCCAAGCAAAGGTATCCCCTCAAAGAAACCAAGTAAAAAAAGCCCCCTGAAATAATTTAAAAATTGAGAAAGGCCTTGGAATGTGTGAAAGGCTATGGCTGAGGGCACCTTCTCAATCTCAATCTTTGTTGAGATTCCTGCAATGCACAAGTGTTGGACTAGAAGATTCCCCATGGTGCACACTGGGGACCCCAGAACTAGATGACTCCAGCGTGTCACAACCCCCACATTCTTACATACACCTGGAAGGATCAGCTGGGCCTAGTCTCCCACCACTTCCAACAAATAGCACTCTTTTGAAATCAACAAGTGGTTGCTTAGGTAGCTGCCTCCATTCTGAGTGACCTGAAATATAGAGGAGAACCCACCACAAGTTCAAAAGACAGAAGGAAAGCTTCTCTCCTGTTTACTGTGGCCAGGTCAACCTGGAACAAACACAGACATCCGTTTCATGTGCTGTTCATCAGCATAAGGATCTTTGGAAATGCCTCTAATATTCCTAAGCAGTCACTGAAATGTCATTTTGAAGGACAAAGCCAAGTCTCTCTATACCTGACTTCCTACCTGTCTGCCAAGCAGGACAGAAGAAATAAGATAACAATACTCATCCAGTATCATCATATCATTCTACTGGCATCTCTTTTGTCTTTTGTCTTTTTTCCAGACTGAGTATAATGCAAGGAAACAGAAGAATTTCCAGTGCTTCATATTTAAAAGTGAACCAGCCTAATTCACATTATCTGGATTTATACATGATTTGGAAAACAGTTAACCAATAGACTGCACATTAATGTACACAGTATGCATTTTAGGGGAACACACACTTAAAAAATGTGTATAATTTGAACATGAAAAGGCCACAGTAAACAGGATGAGACAGACTTATTAAATTCGTATGAAACTGACACAGAATGGAAATAAACTAATTTGTCCATCCCTAGTATGTAGCAGCTTTGACACATTCCATTGGCTGTATCATTTACGCATTCCGCTAGGAACACAGCCAAGAGCTGCCAGGAGCCACGAGGCAAACGGATATATATCTCTGTGTTATCAGCCAGCAAATGACTGAGATTACTCATTTCAACGTTTCATGATATCCTCAGTAGGCTGCATACATACACTGGATGGCATGAGCAGTGGAACAGAACCTTGAGGGATGCAGGAGACCCAGTGGGAATTGCAGAAAGGATCTTCTGCTTCATCAGGCAAACACAAAGGTGGCCAATATGCCACCGAGCCAGTGAAATAATCAGTTCAGCCATTGTGCACCAGAGGCCTCTGCCCATGAGCAGTCTGTCCTGAGGATCTGGGCTCAAAACTAGCTTAGATACTGAGATCGGCTCTGAATTTGTCCCACTCCTGCCTTCCTTGTATGCCACCAGGTTAGAGCGTTAGTTAGACTAGAACCTGGGAGTGGGAGACCAGGGTTCCAATTCTGACAAAGCTATGAAGTTTCACCAAGTGGCCTTGAACCAGTCCCTGTCTCTCAACCACACCTACCTCACAGGATGTTTAGAGGATGAAGTGGAGAGGGGGGTAACCAAACATGTCACCTCGAGATCCCTGGAGGAAATTTGGGGTATAAATGTAACAACATCAACAACTGCAGATTATCTTAAGCTCCAAAGCTTGATTTACTAACAGTGTATGAAGCCCTATACACTTATGAACCAGGGTACTTGGGAAGCCTCCTCTCTTTCTATATCACACTCTAGTTACTCTGTGATGCCCTGGGATTCGGGCTCAGACTCGGAACCAGAGGAGTCTCAGTCTGCACCGGATCCTTTGCCTCAGGCAGCATCTGAACTAGGTTTGGGGTCTGATTCTGAAGAGCCCCAGTCTGCACATGTTCCCCTGCAACAAGCACCAGCTGGGCCAAGTCAGGGGCCTGAGCCTGTCCTGGCTCCAGATGCGGGGATTACCTTGTTGCCTTCACCTGGGCAATCACTTACCACTGCTCCACTACCAGTTCGGTCAGGAGAGGCTGAGGCGGCCTCTGCGTCTAGTAACCCACCGACATCTCCCAAGCTGCAGAGACTGAGGTCTGAGAGGAGAGACCTGAGTACTCGCAGGAAGAGTCCTTGCCTTTGGGCGAGACAGGGAGGTGAGTCACCTGGGGATCAGGACTGGCCGTTACCCCGACAAAGGGCTGTTGGACCCCACCCCAGGTTGCGGGAGCAACACTGCTGTTTGCTAGAACCTGCCTGAGACCCTGTGCCTGACCTAGCCTGGTTTCCTGCCTTTGTGACCTGCCTTCGCCTTGCGGACTGACTCCTCGTGGAATCCTTGGATTCGGGACCGGACCTGGACCATGTTGCTTGGGTTAACCCCCGGGCCCAGCACATACTCAGATCTGGGCATGAAGACCTGTTGGTGCACATATCTCTGTAGTAAAGCAGCTGGGGACCTGAGCATGTGCTTTTAGCAAAGTGGCCTCTGTTCTGAACTAGACGGGCCAGTGGTCTGATCCAGCAGTCTCTTCTTATGTTGTTGTTGTTGTTGTTGTTGTTGTTGTTGTTGTTGTTGTTGTTGTTCTTCTTCTTCTTCTTCTTCTTCTTCTTCTTCTTCTTTTTTTTGATGGGAAAAGAGAAATATTTATTTGTGTTGATGAGGAGATGATAGTAATTATTTGTCTCAAATTAGACCTGATATAAATGAGAAGATTACCCGGCAAAAGCAAGCTCATGCCTCTCATTAGGCTTGTATTATACATACTTAAGGTACATATAAAAGAGGCTTGCTTATAATTATATATATATTTTTTCAAATAATATTTATTCCAATTTTCAAAAATACAGAAAAAATTGAAAGCGACAATATACAATAAAATAATAATAAGAAAAAACAAAAACAAAAATTAACAATACGTAAAAAAAACACCACCCCTCCACCCCACCAACAAGGGAAAAAAAGCAAAAAACAAAAACATTTAAAAAAGAAAACACTTCCATTTTTCAAAATTCCTTCCTTCGATAACTTATTTCCTCGACCTCCTCCCACCTCCCTTTTTGTATTCCAATTTATTAATTAAGTCAGCAAGTTCTTCCCATCTTTCACTGCTTACTCGCTTAATTATAATTAATGCATTTAAACCTTATTCTCCTATCAACATCTAGAAAATTATCCAAATTCCAATCTAATAAACAGAGAAAAGAAAAAAACCTTAACTTATACCCTTAAATCCTTAAACCTTAAATCTTATACCCTTGAATCCTAATATCTCAAATCCTTGTCATATTTCCACATTTCTGCTGTTCTTATGTTCTTATTTGTGATTCTCATTTCCTTCCTTTTTGTGGATAATACTCTACGCACAAATCTCTGTTCAAGTCAGTTCTCTTTTCTTTTCCTCTGGCAAAATATTGCTATGGGTTTATGGGTGCCCTGGCCCCCTCTAGATTTCTGGGTGCTAGGGTTTGATCAACAATTGGAGAATGAAGATGAGCTGGCAAATGTTAGAATCAACAGTGTTAAAATGCAGACTGTTTCCTGACTGGTGAGAAGAGCCATCCTTTAGTATAAAAGAAGGTGATATGTGATTAAGAAAACAGCTACCCTGGGCCTGACAGCAGAGAAGTTTGAGCCCCAACTCCCACAAGGGGATGTCAAACAGAGACAAGGACAGGTTTTAGGATTTCAAGTCTGGGTGACGTAGGCTGAAGGAAAATGGTGGTATTTTGCAAGACGTTTGAGAAGCAGGGGAGAAGAGGGAGTAAACAGGATTCTTGGCAGGTTGGCTGGAGCAGGATATAACAAAGGGACAAGTAGCATGGCTAGTTCTTCTGTTCGTAAACCTAATCCTGCTGCTCCTAAGAGAGGAACAAAGAGTCACCTTGAGATGTAAATCCTGAAAAACCCTCTAGAATAGACTCAGGTTGTACATATGTGTAAATAAACCATATGCCATAAAGACACTGCATTCTCCTCTGTGCCTAATTTCCAAGCTAATAACAAACCCCAGGTAACAGCTTGGACCCCTGCAATCTCACACTTCTTGGAGATTGGGGTGGTGTGTAGTAGCAATATCTTAATTATGTGCTTCCACTGCGCCTGCCATGGTTGCATTGCATGCCTTGGCAAATGCACAGGCAAATAAATACTTGCATACATTACAAAAATTGCCAAGGAAAAAGACCTTGAACATGAAGATATACTGGGTGGAATTCAAAATTGCTCTCTTTCAGTTGTTCCATCTGTGCAACCATTACAGCTTGCCAGATGGAACTATTTCCTCTCTCTTTTCCCCATCTGCTGTTCTGTGGGTCCCCTTGATGTCCCTGAACCAATTTCCGGGGTGCAGGGTGGAGGAGAGCGGGGAAACCCCTGTTGCGCAAGCAGAAGCCCTTGCTTAGCACTTTTGCTGATGGAGCTGGTGATGTGAATCCTACCCTCTGTGCTCAGCCTTACACTGGGTGAGGTCGCTGGTCCATCTACTCCAGAAATGCCTGGATGTCAGGAACTAGACTGGAGGGTATTGCTCTGAGGAAGAATGGTGGGAGCACCCCTCTCCCTCTGCTCAAGGGCCTAATCCTGAAGCTCCTCTGGAGCAGGAAGATAGTATCGACCTAGAGCGATGGTTCGCGGAAGGACACAGTTCGGGAAGTGACAGTTGGGCTGAACTGGGAGAAGAGCAACCAAGGGGAGAGGAACAAGAAGAGAGGGAGAGAGCTGGCTGAATCTCTCTCACTAGAAAGTATGCATCCCATGAGCCCAAGAGCCAGGTGTCTGGATAGGGTAGCCTCTCAGAGAGCTCAGTGGTGGAGGGATCACATGGTGAGGAGACGGGAAGATGGAAGTAACTAGAGCAGCAGTTCTCAACCTGTGGGTCCCCAGATGTTGTTGAACTACAACTCCCATCATCCCTAGCTAGCAAGGCCAGAGCTCAGGGATGATGGGAGTTGTAGTCTAACAACATCTGGGGACCCACAGGTTGAGAACCGCTGAACTAGTGGTAAGTGGGAGGAACTCAATTGCAAGAACCTGCACAATGAGAATGGATGCTGAATGTTTGTGCTGTGTTCAATAAACCTCTCTGAAAGACTGTTTTCGTTTCTTGCTGTTATCTACAGAGAGGTGGAAGGTAAGCCTTGCCAGATAGCCTGACACTGGAGTAGGCAGTGGCTTTCCAGTATCTCAAGCAAATGTATTTCCAAGCTGTGGCAGTGGTACAGCATCTGCTTTACACATGCAGAAGATCTTGGGTTCAATTCCTGGCATCTCTGGGTGGCGCTGGGGAAGACGCCCTCTCTGAAATCCTGGAGAATTGCTGCTGACAGGCAGTGTCGACAATACTAAGTTAGGTGGACAAAGGTCTGACTTGCACCTTCCTTTGCTATCTGAACTTTCTCTTGTCATATCTGCACTTTACATCTAAAGCACTATGATACCTCTTTAAGAATCATGGTCCCCCTCCCAAAGAATGCTAGGAACTATAGTTTGTTAAAGTTGTTCTCCTAAAGTTGTTAGGAGACCACTTTTCCCTCACAGAGCTGCAATTCCCAGGGTCCCCTAGGAAGAGAAATTGATTGTTAAACCACTCTGATGTAAAACTGGAAAATTCCTCCGAGCATTCAGGAATCTTTAAGCTTCTGTAAGTCTCCATGTCTAACCCCACCTTTAAAACCATCAAAGCTTGTAGCCATAACAAAACCACATAGCAGTGATGTGTGGTGTGAAAAAGCACTTTTATTTCGTCTGCTCTGTCCATGGCCAGCCAATTTAATTGGATGACCCCCCACCCCCAAGTTGTAGTCTTACGGGAGCAAAAGAGGGGGCGCGGAAAACACCACTCTATTTACCTACATTCTCCACACCCTCCATACCTTTCGCAGTATAAACATTAGTTTTGTTCATGCCATTTCAGTCAAAGGAACATCTTAACTACTCTCTGAGGGGAATTTCCTGCACTCCAATATCCCATCTTTTGATCAATATTTCATCTCATTTAGATAATGCAATTGCGGCTCCTCCGCCAAAAAGGCTCTCAGCAGGGCTAAGCTAAGAATTTACAACAGAATTTGACAAATTTAACAAAGGCAGGGAGAAAGCCAAAAACGTGAGGAACCAATTGCTCCAGTGGCTTCCTAGAGAGAAGTGGTGGTGGCTTCTCCATCACTCAGACTTGGAGAGGGAAGGTGAACAGGCCGTGATAGCAAGGAGGTAGAACTGCAGGACAAGGAGATTCTAGAGAAGCAGTGGCTCCCTAGAAAGAGTGAGGGCCTTGACAGGAACCCTACAATGCTTACCTCTGTTGCTGACCCTGATATGCAGTGATTTTACATGCCTGCATACAATTTGGGACATTTGCTCTTCTCATATCCTTGCTCAACGTGCTCCCCCAGGTCTCACAGACATTGCATATTTCATGCAACTAGCACCTAAGTATTCTTTTCAGAACCTGTCACCACAAAATTCCTTAGAACCAGGCTTTCATCACTTCCACGTTCCTAAACTTCCTGAAGGAGCCATTTTTGGACACCTGCAAAACATCTCCTTCTTCCTTTCCCATTTCCGTTGACAGATGACGAGCAATTATTTAATATTTCAGTTCTGTTCCTTTTCCCCATTGTATCCCATTCTTCTGATAAACCTTCAGAGAATCCCCTTTTTATCACATCATTGTTTGCCATCTATAGCATGCAATCATTTTATTTGTTTAGTGCCTTGTGTTATTCAAAGGGATGGGGGATGTTCCCCTCCCTGCTGTTCGCATTATCCCTTTGTTATTTCCTCTTCTGTCTGTAATGAGCCCAGTCCCTCCAGTTATTAGATCCTGTGTAACTTATAAAGGGTTTTGATCTATCTTTTATATCCTTGTTTACATGTTGGTTTCAGTGTATTCCCCTCGAGGCTGTTGTGGCTTTTCTCCTTTCTGACAATTAGGGCACTATTTAGGAAACAAGAGGTTCATTTGCATGACAATAATTTATATAGGAAATATGCGCTTCCTTTCCTTTTGTAATGCGTTCATTTTCAGGATTCATCAAGTCCCCTTCCTGGCATATCCAGTTAGAAGAGGCAAAGGAAGGAAGCGCTAAGTGGTAGTTTTCTTTCATCTTGAAACCATCTGTACAGACAGAAAGAAGGAGAGAGAAGGAGGGAGAGAAAAGAACACAGATTGAACAATAAAGTGGGTGTGAATGGGAAAGTTTGACCCTGTGTTAACGGAGAAATCTGAGGGCTCCCTTGGACAAAAAACAAGGACACCAGCCAGGAATACCAGAGCAAAACAGCAGCCAGTAGGCTTGGTCTTTATTGAAGACTGTCGCAACAGGACTCCCACCTGCCACAAGGTGGAACAAGATGGAAGCCCCAAACAAAAGAGCCCCCAAACTTTTATTAGCTGCTAATCCCCATGTTACCCCCCCCCAAACTACATCACTAATACATCATGGTTACATCATGAAAGGGGAGGTCTGGTGGCAGTAATCTGAGCATCCTGGACCCTGCCCCATGGTTCTCCTTGCCCTCCACCAAACACCCATCAAGTGAAACAAAAGAGATATTTACATTTCCCAGTTGCCCAGCCAAGTTAATCACACCCTTTTGTCTTCATCTGGGTTTGGTATTTCTGGAATGGCTACCTGTCTGGCACTCAGGTATCAGGATGCCAGGGATTATCACTCAGGCAGAGGGGCTGCTGAGTAGCTGAGTTCACATGTCTTTATGAATTTCTGAAGTTTTTCCAGTGAGCCAGTACATAGATACATTGATCAGTGAAGTGTTGCATTTGGTATTGTGCAGCAGAGGCCCTTTGAATAGACAGGAAGAAACTGTGATGAAGTGTTTTGTGGGGAGAAATCACAAACGTCACAAAAGTGATTGTGCTGATTTTGGTAGTGGGCTGCATGTGCATGATATCTGCTGGAGGGGCAACCCCCCCCCCAACCTATACATAAATTCCTGCAACGCCTGCTCACATTGGATTGAATTATAAGAGCATTCCTGCTGGATCAGACAAAAAGTCCACCTTCCAGCATTGTCTTCTCACATTAAATAAGTTGGAGTTCTTGTTATACCAAGAAAAAAGCACACCAAGAACTCTGGCCAATATACGTTTCAATAATGGGAGTGGTCCCTACTCGCAAATCGATAATCAATTGTGACAAAAACTAATCCATTCAAACGTATGTATTCTGACAAGGATTACAAACTCGAACTCATAAGGATACGTATAACACAATAATTTGTTACAGTATTAGAGATAAGAGTTTATGAGTATAAGTTCATGTTCTGCAAGTGAAACAAAACAAAACAGGATCCACAGGGGCAGCAAATTTGGCCTCCAAGAAAAGCATCACATGCCGCTGCTTCTGCTATGGTGACAACGGAGTCCATAGTCAGATTTGAAGTGAAGATCTTAGTTTCAATCACTGAGCAGAAGTCAGAAGTCAGTTATGGATCAGAAACCAGGACAGGGTCCTGTTTCGATGTATTCACCTTCATCAGCTAATTTTTAAGGGGTCGTGTAAGTTTGAAGAATTCGTATAAATGTATCCTGTTATTTTCTACGTTTCTCAGAGATAACAACTAAGTGTGGGCAGCTCAACATGTATCTTGAGCTTTTCTGTGCATAGCCATTGATAGCTTTGTGCTCCATGAATGTGCCTAAACCTCTTTTAAATTCATCCAAGTTGGTGGTCAGCCCTACCTATTGTGGCAGTGAATGCCATAGTTCAGACTTGGAAATGACACGGGGAATACATTTGCTTACTTACCTACATTGCCATGTAAAGATGTTAAAGGAAAGAAATGGAACCCAGTTAGTTTTGTTGCAATCTGAATGATACTGGGTTACGGCAATGCAGAGGTGGGTATTTTCACTGCTAGCATTGGTTTTATAAAATTAACTCCCCTCTGATATATGAGGGAACCCCATCTGCATTGGCATTCTGCGGGCTTTTGAAGATGCACCTGTTTACACAGGCATCCCCTTCACCACTTGACCTGAGTCTCCTGCTTTAGTTGCAGTATTGTTTCAATGGGATTGTTTTATTGTGTATTTTAATTATGGATGTTTATTTTAATGTTTTAGTGGGGTTGTTTTATAGCTTACTTCAATTATGGATGTTTATTTTAATGGGATTGTTTTATTGCACATTTTAATTATAGATGTTTATATTTTAACCATTGTGTAAAGGGTTTTCATGCTTTGTAAAATGCTTAGAAGCCTATTTTTCTATTAAATTGGTTATTATTATTATTATTATTATTATTATTATTATTATTATTATTATTTCAGATCTTTTTGGAAGATCAGCCAGCCTTCCCCATAAGCCCTCAACAGTTTCTCAGTCCACAGAATCTTGTCCCCTTAATACCATATTCTTTCTCCTTAAAGACTTAGCAGCTGGGACTGTCAGAAATAGTGACACACAGAGAGAGGAAGGTGTGTACTTTCCACACACCCTAACTGGTGCCACTTGGTATGAAATGGATGGCAGCCTGTTGGAGACACAGTGCCCCTTGGGAGATCTGCCTCTCTCACAGCCTTTGGTGCCTTGGCAAGTTTTTGTTTTTTAAAAATTAGGACTGAGATCTCTGTTCATGTTGCTGTTTAGTCATTTCATCATGTCCGACTCTTCGTGACCCCATGGACCAGAGCATGAGACGGCAGTCCTTTCTTCCACTGCCTCCCGCAGTTTAATCAAACTCATGCTGGTAGCTTCGAGAACACTGTCCAACCATCTCATCCTCCATCGTCCCCGTCTCCTTGTGCCCTCCATCATTCCCAACATCAGGGTCTTTTCCAGGGAGTCTTCTCTTCTCATGAGGTGGCCAAAGTATTGGAGCCTCAGTTTCAGGATCTGTCCTTCCAGTGAGCACTCAGGGCTGATTTCCTTCAGAATGGATGCGTTTGATCTTCTTGCAGTCCATGGGACTCTCAAGAGCAAAAGCATCAATTCTTCGGCGATCAGCCTTCTTGATGGTCCACTCTCACTTCCATACATCACTACTGGGAAAACACAAGAGGACTTGTTATTATTCTTATTATTATATATAAAATAATATATAATAATAATAATAATAATAATATTTTTTTGGTTTGTGGGGGCTATTTTGCCTTGGTTTTCTATCTTTTCTTTTGTTTACCTGGAAAGATGCAGAGAATTACTGTGGGGAGCGGGCTCAGGGAGAGTTCATGCAAAAATAAATTTAACAGGCTGTGATGACTTGGTGTGGTGCAGGGGAAAAATACATTGAAGCAGAAGTTTAAAAAGTAACAAGAGGTAGAACTACAGTAGAGTTGACATTGGAAACTGGCCTCAAGAGAAATTGGAGGTGAATTCTGAGATTCCTCCTCAGACAAAACATTTGAGGAAATCTGAGAGACACCAAATAGTTTTGGATTATGATGGCCACAATGATTATGACTGAATTCTACGGAGGGAAAAAGTGCATCTTGCCTTAACAAATGGTTGACTAAGTACAGGAAGGTAAACAGAATATTTTAAAACATCACAACAGATCAACAAGCAGCAGCAAGCAGCAGACACCTTCCGGGGAACCTCAATTTTTATCAGCTGGAAGGAGAACAGAGCTGTTTCATAACAAGGCATTTCCTGGGCAAGGTGTTTCATAGCGTAGGCGCCACCATAGCAAAAAAGCCTTGCTCTCTGTCTCTCTTACTCATTGCATGGAAAGTCATTACCAGTATAGGGTGGAAAGTTCATAAGTGGAGGATGAATAGAACCTCCCTAGTTATTTGTATCCCCTTCATGGATCACTGCCTTGCCGTGGCGAAGGGGCTTGAAGAACTCAGAGAAGCTATGAACTATGCCGAGCAGGGCACCCAAGATGAACAGGTCATAGTGGAGAGTTTGGACCAAACGTGATCCACCTGGAGCAGGAACCGGCAAGCCACTCCAGTATCCCTGCCAAGAAAACTCCATGGACAAAGACAACAGGCATATAAAAGATATGACGCTGGAAGATGAGCCCCTCAGGTCGGAAGGCGTCCAACATGCTACTGGGGAAGAGCGGAGGACAAGTACAAGTAGATCCAGAGCTGATGAAGCGGCTGGGCCAAAGCCGAAAGGACGCTCAGTTGCGGATATGCATGGAAGCGAAAGGAAAGTCCAATGCTGTAAAGAAAAATATTGCATAGGAACCTGGAATGTAAGAACCATGAACCTGGGTAAGTTGGATGTGGTCAAAAATGAGATGGCAAGAATAAACATTGACATCCTGGGCATCAGTGAACTAAAATGGACGGGAATGGGCGAATTCAGTTCGGATGACTATCATATCTACTACTGTGGGCAAGAAACCCGTAAAAGAAATGGAGTGGCCCTCATAGTCAACAAAAGAGTGGCGAAAGCTGTACTGGGATGCAATCTCAAAAATGATAGAATGATCTCGATACGAATCCAAGGCAGACCTTTTAACATCACAGTAATCCAAGTTTATGCACCAACTACTGGTGCTGAAGAAACTGAAATTGACCAATTCTATGAAGACTTACAACACCTTATAGAAGTGACACCAAAGAAGGATGTTCTTCTCATTATAGGGGATTGGAATGCTAAAGTAGGGAATCAAGAGATAAAAGGAACAACTGGCAAATTTGGTCTTGGAATTCAAAACGAAGCAGGGCAAAGGCTAATAGAATTCTGTCAAGAGAACAAGCTGGTCATCACAAACACTCTTTTCCAACAACACAAGAGACGACTCTACACATGGACATCACCAGATGGGCAGCATCGAAATCAGATTGATTATATTCTCTGCAGCCAAAGATGGAGAAGCTCTATACAGTCAGCAAAAACAAGACCTGGAGCTGACTGTGGCTCAGATCATCAGCTTCTTATAGCAAAATTCAAGCTTAAACTGAAGAAAGTAGGAAAAACCACTGGGCCGGTAAGATACAATCTAAACCAAATCCCTTATGAATACACAGTGGAAGTGAGGAACAGGTTTAAGGATTTAGAATTGCTGGACAGAGTGCCTGAAGAACTATGGATGGAGGCTCGAAACATTATACAGGAGGCAGCAACGAAAACCATCCCAATGAAAAGGAAATGCAAGAAAGCAAAGTGGCTGTCCAATGAGGCCTTACAAATAGCGGAGGAGAGAAGGCAAGCAAAATGCGAGGGAGATAGAGAAAGATACAGGAAATTGAATGCAGAATTCCAAAAAATAGCAAGGAGAGACAAGAAGGCCTTCTTAAATGAGCAATGCAAAGAAATAGAGGAAAACAACAGAATGGGAAGAACCAGAGATCCGTTCAAGAAAATTGGAGATATGAAAGGAACATTTCGTTCAAAGATGACCATAATAAAGGACAAAAGTGGTAAGGACCTAACAGAAGCAGAAGACATCAAGAAGAGGTGGCAAGAATACACAGAGGAACTATACCAGAAAGATATGGATGTCTCGTACACCCCAGGTAGTGTGGTTGCTGACCTTGAGCCAGACATCCTGGAGAGTGAAGTCAAATGGGCCTTAGAAAGCATTGCAAATAACAAGGCCAGTGGAAGTGATGGTATTCCAGCTGAACTATTTAAAATTTTAAAAGATGGTGCTGTTAAGGTGCTACACTCAATATGCCAGCAAGTTTGGAAAACTCAGCAGTGGCCAGAAGATTGGAGAAGGTCAGTCTACATCCCAATCCCAAAGAAGGGCAGTGCTAAAGAATGCTCCAACTACCGCACAATTGCACTCATTTCACACGCTAGCAAGGTTATGCTTAAAATTCTTCAAGGAAGGCTCAAGCAGTATGTGGACCGAGAACTCCCAGAAGTGCAAGCTGGATTTAGAAGAGGCAGGGGAACCAGAGACCAAATTGCAAACATGCGCTGGATTATGGAGAAAGCTAGAGAGTTCCAGAAAGACATCTACTTCTGCTTCATTGACTATGCAAAAGCCTTTGACTGTGTCGATCACAGCAAACTATGGCAAGTTCTTAAAGAAATGGGAGTGCCTGATCACCTCATCTGTCTCCTGAGAAATCTCTATGTGGGACAAGAAGCTACAGTTAGAACTGGATATGGAACAACTGATTGGTTCAAAATTGGGAAAGGAGTACGACAAGGCTGTATTTTGTCTCCCTGCTTATTTAACTTATATGCAGAATTCATCATGCGAAAGGCTGGGCTGGATGAATCCCTAGCCGGAATTAAGATTGCTGGAAGAAATATCAACAACCTCAGATATGCAGATGACACAACCTTGATGGCAGAAAGTGAGGAGGAATTAAAAAACCTTTTATTGAGGGTGAAAGAGGAGAGCACAAAATATGGTCTGAAGCTCAACATCAAAAAAACGAAGATCATGGCCACTGGTCCCATCACCTCCTGGCAAATAGAAGGGGAGGAAATGGAGGCAGTGAGAGATTTTACTTTCTTGGGCTCCATGATCACTGCAGATGGTGACAGCAGCCACGAAATTAAGAGACGCCTGCTTCTTGGGAGGAAAGCAATGGCAAACCTAGATAGCATTTTAAAAAGTAGAGACATCACCTTGCCAACAAAGGTCCGTATAGTAAAAGCTATGGTTTTCCCAGTAGTGATGTATGGAAGTGAGAGCTGGACCATAAAGAAGGCTGATCGCTGAAGAATTGACGCTTTTGAATTATGGTGCTGGAGGAGACTCTTGAGAGTCCCATGGACTGCAAGAAGATCAAACGCATCCATTCTTAAGGAAATCAGCCCTGAGTGCTCACTGGAAGGACAGATCATGAAGCTGAGGCTCCAATACTTTGGCCACCTCATGAGAAGAGAAGACTCACTGGAAAAGACCCTGATGTTGGGAAAGATGGAGGGCACAAGGAGAAGAGGACGACAGAGGACGAGATGGTTAGACAGTATTCTCGAAGCTACAAACATGAATCTGACCAAACTGCGGGTGGCAGTGGAAGACAGAAGTGCCTGGCGTGCTCTGGTCCATGGGGTCACGAAGAGTCGGACACGACTGAACGACTAAACAACAACAAAGTTATTTGTATCATGAAGTGCTCTTTACAAGTATACCACTTCAGAGAAACATGATCTAGCATAATTGGTGAAAAGATTCTAGATGCATCTTTAGTGTCCAAAGTCCTTTTAAAGCAATTGAACCCTCTGGCCAACATCACATCTTCTGGTAGTGGATTCCATAGTTCATTATGTGATATGTGAAAAGGTCCTCCTCTTTGTCCATCCTGTATCTTTCTTTTTTTGTATAATTTTTATTAAGTTTTTCTATTTTACATTTTAGTTCATTTGAACAAACCTTAAAATACCAATGACTTCCCTTCCTCTCTTTCCATGGTTCAATTTACATGCCATAGATATCTGCATATTTTACATAAACTAAGCCATTCAGTTTTCCATTTTTACATCCATCAAAACTTATTTACACTGTTGAATTTATCTTAATGCTTCCAACGTTTTCAAAGGTACACAATTTTCACCCATATATTCATTAAACATTTTCCAATCTTCTTTAAATATATATTCTTCTTGTTCTCTTATTCTATAAGTTAAATCTGCCAGCTATGTGTATGCCATCAGTTTACCATAAGTTGCCATTCTTCTTCAGTTGGGATCTCACTCTTTTCCATTTTTGGGCTAACAAAACACGGGCCACAGTAGTTGCATACATAAATAGCTTTTTTTGACACCTAGGAATTTCCATCTGAATTATCCCCAACAAAAAGAACTCTGGTTTTTTGTGGGGGGGGGGGAAGTACTTTTTAAACATTTTTTTCAATCCATTATAATTTATTTCCCAATTATTTCCTAATACTCTTTTCTTCTTCTTCTTTGGCGATCAATCATAGCCAAGTAAGATTGTCTTCCATAAACACAGTTTTAACAATGAGTCCATAAGTGACTGTGGAGGCCAATTCTGGATCCACACGTCCTTCCACAGTGGGGACATTGGTTTCCGGGTGGGAGTTGATCACGGTGTGGATTTGCCAAGCATGCCTTCCTCTTAGCATGTTTCTCCCTTGCGTCCTGAGTTCAAGTGTCTTCAAAGCCCATGACACCTTTGGTAAAGGCTGTTCTCCAACTGGAGCACTCACAGGCCAGTGTTTCCCAGTTGTCAGGGTTTATACTGCATTTCTTTCAGATTTGTTTTGAGACAGTCTTTAAACCTCTTTTGTTGACCACCAGCATTACGCTTTCCATTTCTAAGTTCAGAGTAGAGTAGTTGCTTTGGAAGACAATCATCACGCATCCGCACAACATGACCTGTCCAACGAAGTTGATGTTGAAGAATCATTGCTTCAACACTGGTGGTCTTTGCTTCTGCCAGTACACTGATATTAGTTCCCCTGTCTTCCCAAGTGATGTGTAAAAAAATTTCAGAGACACTAATACTCTTTTACCCTTTTGTCCACCACATATGATAGAACCCTCAGCCTCATTGCATCTCCAGCACTAAACTGATTCAAGTCCATCCTGTATCAACGGTGACTTGATTTTTTGGTGTGAATGAAACTGAGTCACAATTTCTTCTATGGCTCCACATGAGAAATAAAAGACATGAATGCTTAACCTTCCTTCCAAAACCTTGCATCCTTTGTTTATTTATGTCAATTACTCTCAAAGAGGTTCGCATAAGAAAAAAAAAGTAATCTAGTCTGTTCTCTGTTAATGTAGAGAACATTTGGAACACAGAAAGTCACCTTATACTAGGTCAGAACATTGAGCCATCTAATCCAATGTAGTCTACACTGACTGGCAGCAGCTCTCCAGGAAATCAGCCAGGGGACATTCCCACCCCCAGCTGGAGATTGCCAATGTTTGAACCTGGGACCTTCTGCCTAAACAAGACGCTTTACCGTGACTAGGCCAGCGTGGTGTAGTGGTTCGGACTTGAGAGCCAGCGTGGTGTAGTGGTTCGGAGCGGTGGACTTGAATCTGGTGAACCGGGTTTGTGTCTCCGCTCCTCCACATGCAGCTGCTGGGTGACCTTGGGCTAGTCACACTCCTCTGAAGTCTCTCAGCCCCATTCACCTCACAGAGTGTTTGTTGTGGGGGAGGAAGGGAAAGGAGAATGTTAGCCACATTGAGACTCCTTCGGGTAATGATAAAGCAGGATATCAAATCCAAACTCTTCTTCTAGGCGAACCACTTTGTGTTGGCTTTTTGCAGTATGGTAGCGCTGCAGAGAGCTTGCTGGGGAGACCATGCATTAAAAAGGGACTCAAAAATAACTTAAACAAGGCTTTAATTACAAAAACAAAAACTCCTTTTACACTAAATACATTAACAAACAAACATGACCCAACCACCAACCCATCCCCCAGGGTACTGGCAGAGCTAGGTGCTGCTCCTTATATACTACAGCCAATTCCTGACACAGCTTAATCAATGCAACTCAGCAGCACCTGCTATGTTTCACAGCTGTAAAGCTGGATCTCGTTATTTTGCTCTGGCCCTTGCTCTGGCCCCTTAAAGATATACACATCGGGTGAAACAATGATGAACCTTTACATTTAAAGAAACAATTCAACACTTTGATCTCCCATTATATCTTATCCTGGTTTACTAGGCATGATTTTTATTATTATTTATAATGTGCAAAACCAACATGCATCTTTGCATCTCTTGATAGGTCTAGTGTGAGCTGCAAGGATCCTTTATAGATAACAAGCCAGGTTATTCTTAAACACTGAGCATTTTAATTAAAAACAAACATGATGACAGTGTGGATCAAACGTCGCTGTTGCTTTTTTAGAAAAAAGCATATCAAAGCTTATTTTGAGGAAAATTTGAATAGGGAAGATAGATGTTGGCAGAATTATTCTGCACCTTTTTGATTAGCAAGTCTAGGAATAAAACAAGAAAACTAATGGAAAGTAATTGGGTTACAGAGAACGCTGATCTCTGGAAACTTTAATCCTACTTCATTTCATGTAGTGGAATAAAAGCAAGGAGAGCGACTCGGAAGTTTGTGGCTTCGTGGGCAACTTCTGTAGCAGCTGCTACATTGTGAGAGGTCCATCTTCACTGTATCACCATTGGGAAGTTTTGCCGTTGTTTGTTTATGCTTCTATATTAGTTGGAAGCTGCCCAGAGTGACTGGGGCAACCCAGACAGAGGGGTGGGGTACAAGTAATAAAGTTTTTGTTGCTGCTGCTGTTGTCGTCATCATCACCTTCATCATCACTATCCATCAGAAAGATCCTAAATGAATTTTTAGCTGGAACGTTTGCATCAAAGTCATCAATATTCTTTCTTTATCTCTACTGCTACATTTCCTTCACAACTAAAATTATTGCTGTGATTCATTCCACTGGGTTCAACACAATTCATTCACACAGATGCATGCTTGCCATTTGATGCTTGCAGTGTGATATGACTACATGCATGAATGGGCTTCTCTTAGGCACGGGAAAAGGATGCTGGACTATATGGGCCATTGGTTTAAGACAGAAGGCAGGGCTCTCCTTCAGTTGGTTATGACTACTTCTGCTGCAACCTCATTGCAGAAATTCATCAGGATAGGGTAAAGAAAACGGAGGCATATACCTCCCCCAAATACTGGATACTTAGTCCTGAATAAGAATAACCTTCTTATCATTTTTCTCCTGTTAGTTTTACTTGTAGCCCCAGCTGGAATATGGGCATCCGGGCAAGGTGGACTTTGAAAGTCACATTATGCTAATGTATTAATGTCATGCAAATGTTTCCCAAGTAAACCATACACCAGTGTAAATTTGTTGGTTGTGAACCTATTTTATTCTGCCAGGGCAGTGTGTTTGATTTGGGTATAAAGCAAATTAGTCTTCTCGTATCTCATTATGATGAACCAACAAAAGTAAGGGAGTAGCAAAGGAGACGTGAGGACGACCATTATTATAGGCTTAAAGTCATCCATTTCAGGCGGCTGTGCCTGTGCCAAAGGCCACCAGAGTCCCTTTGGGGAGACCTTGTAGCATTTCCAATGGGCTTTTGAGCATGTACATGGGCTAAAGGGTTTGAGAGAAAAGCTCTAGTGTAATCATAAAATAACAGGGTTGAAAGTGACCTCGGAGCCATTTGCCCCCATCATTCTCCCCAGTACAAAGTAGGATTCTTTGTGGATTAATCCTTTTCAGGAAACCTCAGGATGCTGTACAACTATCACTGTGTCTTGTTATCTTATATAGCTAAAAACCCAGGGCTTCCACTCACATTAATTAAGGCTATTGCCATCTCTTTTCTTTTCTAGGTTTGGAAATGTGCAGTTCTAGGAGCCTGAATTGTGAAATCCTTGGCTTAGATGTTACTTCAGCCCACAGCCTGGAGAAATACTGTAGACATAGTGCTGCAGAAGGAGAGAGGGAATGTTTGTGTTCTCTGTGTAGTGAAGCTATAGCATCTTACAGCACAATCCTAACCACGTCTTATTGTGGGAATGTTCAGAGGTGCAGGAGAGGATATATTGTGAGATTATATCCTAATCCAACTTGTGCTAACAAGTTCCCAAAATATCAGCAGAGTTTATGACATTCCCCTTTAAGTTCGCAATGGTAACGTTTGCACAGGTTTGCTAGAACCTCTATAATAATTACTCTGGTAATTTCCCCTTTGTTCCCTCTTAAAATACAAGACACGACACAGTCTTCATAAAAGTATAAAAGAGTTTACTCACGTTCTGTTCACAGTATGATCCCAGAAGGCAGACAGCTTAAAAAAGGTTACATACACTTAGAATCTATCTTGTAGATCCTTATCTCCTCTCTTGGCTGAGAGCCAAGAGGGCATCCTTAGATGTTTCCTCATCAAAGGAAGATGTCCGAGAGAGAGAATGGCTGGCTGCCCTGTGCTTTTATCATTTACCTGCACAGGTGAGGCCACACCCACCTCTGGTCACATGCGGAGGAAGTCTGTCCCCAGGAAGTTTACCTGCTTGCTGGACTGACATCCCTCCCCATGTTCTAACACGTACACTCTAGGAATGTTGTCATTGACTGCTCGTGTGTTTACATCCCACACTTATCACAAGTCAGTCTGGTTGGATTCAATGGGGTTTGCTCCCCAGGTCCATGGGGCTAGGATTGCAGTCTTTGTTTACTGAAAGCAGAAATGCAAGTGAAGCCTCTACCTGAGGAGCAAAATAAAGAGTGGAGTGGATTTGAGCCTCTCAGGTAGCACCTACAATTACTTTCTCCCCACTGCACAATTGCTCCAGGGACACTAGTGGAGTCAGACTGAATGTTCCCTCTCATTAAGCTAATGCGTGAGCTCAGGGACAGGTCCCTGCCCTCCAGTGAACCATATCACAGCTCCACCTCCTACATCTCTCCCTCAAAAATATTAGAATCATAGAATTGTAGAGTTGGAAGGAACCCTGAGGATCATCAAGTCCAACCCCCTGCAATGTGGGGATCTTTTGTCCAACGTGGGGCTTGAACCCTGAGATTAAGAGTCTCATGCTCTACTGACTTAGCTAGCCATCTTCTTCTTCTTTCTTCTTCTTCTTTGGTGATCACTCGTAGCCGAGTAAGATTGTCTTCCATAGACACGGTTTTAACAATGAGTCCATAAGTGACTGTGGAGGCCAATTCTGGATCCACACGTCCTTCCACAGTGGGAACATTGGTTTCCGGGCGGGAGTTGATCACGGTGTGGATTTGCCAAGCGTGCCTTCCTCTTAGCACATTTCTCCCTTGCGTCCTGAATTCGAGTGTCTTCAAAGCCCATGACACCTTTGGTAAAGGCTGTTCTCCAACTGGAGCGCTCGCAGGCCAGTGTTTCCCACTTGTCAGTGTTTATACTGTGGGCTGGCATTTGTGGATTAAACCATGCAGATTTTATCATATTGCGTGGCTGCTTTTTCTCCATTACCACACTCCAGGAGATACGACTGGCTCTCCTGTCCCCCATACCCATGAAGAGGAAAGAGGTCACAAATTGCACAGACAACAATGAGGAGAGGACAAATAGCTGCCCCTCTCTAAGTGATGCACTTTTCTTTACGTCCCTTCGGCGTATTGGGAGATCAAGCGGAAATGAAGAAGGCAAATAATATGCAATTTTCTCCCACCTTAGGGATTCTAGGCATCGAGGAAGATGGCATGGGGAGAGACTGAAAGACTTCTACATCTTAAAAGGAAAAGGTGCCTCTGGGAGGAACCACCTGATTAATGTAATCTTATGATTTTTATCTCGAGACAAATGATGGCTTTAAAAAAAAAAAAAAGTTTTTGACATTTCTTCCGCAGCCCATTTTCAGAAAGTGCCCCCAACAGTCTTGAGCAGCGACAGCTTACCTCCTTCATCCAGTTTATATTTAAATGTGTACCCCACAGTTTGTGAGATGGAAGCAAGGCACTTAAAATAAAAAAAGCGGACTGCTGTTATAACCATAGAGTTCAGGACTTAAATATTCCCTTTAAGCATTCTTTAAGAACTCAGTTACAGAAAAGAAATAGCGGCTTCAGCTTTAAAGATTCCCATCAGGGAAATGGTCACCAAATTTTTGTCATTGACCTTCACCATCACCGCTATGTGCCTCCTGGCCCCCACACAGAAGGGAATGTGGACGGGAGGCTGAGAAACTTCCCCTCCCCCAAAAAAAATTTCAGGGGGGGAGGGATGTGGGAGGAGGGAAAAAATGTATGCATGGGGAAAGCTGAGAATTCTTCTCCGGGTTAGTTTTGAAGGCGAGCTAGAGAAGAATTGGGGGAGAATTTCACCAGCATGTCTGCTCAAAAGGGTTTGAGAGTAACTCTGAAGGTGGCAGCATCCAAATGCGTAGAGGTATTTTGTGAAGCGGTGCCTATATTTGTGTAGAATGGAACAGATACTGGAACGTAAGAGAGGTCAATGTGCTCTTGCACTTGGCCCTTTGCTGCGAATGCTTAGTGACCAAGGATTTCACCATAAGATACAGGGAGGAAAAGGTAAACAGTCAAGTTCAGTCGAACTCAACTATGGGGTCGAAACAAAATTTAAAAAATCCTTCCAGTAGCACTAAGTTTGTTATTGGTATGAGCTTTCGTGTGCATGCACACTTCTTCAGATAAGTGTGCATGCACACAAAAGCTCATACCAGTAACAAACATAGTTGGTCTCTAAGGTGCTACTGGAAGATTTTTTATTATTTTGTTTCAACTACGGCTGACCAACACAGCTACCTACCTGCAACTTCAGCTATGGGGTGTGGCACTCATCTCTGCTTTCAGACCGAGGGAGCTGGTGTTTGCCCACAGACAGCTTTCCGGGTCATGTGGCCAACATGACTAAATAATAATAAATAATAATAAAAAAAATTATTTATATCCCGCCCTCCCCAGCTGAAGCCGGGCTCAGGGCGGCTAACAACAATAAAATAATACAACATTCTAAAACCATTTCATTAAAATTACGGTAATTCAACTCAAATTGATGGCTAAAGTTCTGTGAAGATTAGGCTAAAGTTCTGTGAAGATTGCCAAAGGAGGGAGTCAGGCTGTGCCCTGACCATAGGCCTGGTGGAACAGCTCTGTCTAGCAGGCCCTGCGGAAAGATGTCAAGTCCTGCAGGGCCCTAGTCTCTTGTAAGAGAGCGTTCCACCAGATTGGAGCCACAGCCGAAAAAGCCCTGGCTCTAGTTGAGGCCAGCCTAACCTCTCTGTGGCCTGGGACCTTCAGGATGTTTTCGTTTGAAGACTGTGAGTCTTCAAGACCGTAAACCGCTTCTGGTGCAACAGAACGCCTTGAGAATTGCCAGAGCGCACAGAAACACCATTTACCTTCCCACTGCAGCGTTACCTATTTATCTACTCGCACTGGCATGCTTTTAAACTGCTAGGTTGGCAGGAGTTGGGACAAAGCAACAGGAGCTCACCCCATCGCACGGATTCAAACTTCCAACCTTATGGTCAGCAAGCCCAAGAGGCTCTGTGGTTTAGACCACAGCACCACATGAGTTTTTAAGGTTTACAGAGGATGCAGGTATACCACTCGGGAAAGTTTTCAGCTCATTAAGTATTGCAAACCACAATTGTGGCAAAATGCAGACGTTGCATCTCAAAATAAACATTGCCCATTGGGGATATGTTACAGTTCATAATGAAATGGATAAATCATTTATTGCAAGGAATTTGTTTGCTGAAGGGGAAAAAGAAATATGTATCTTTCTTGAATGAAAAAAATGCACGGCTTGCTTTGTCAGCTATATTGACTCCTGTGCTCCAAATGGGTGCTCCAAATGGCTGCATGTAAGTGCCAGGGAGGCTTGTAAATTGATAAAGAGGAACCCTAGAACTCCTGGCCTCCCACACAGCAGGGTAGACATATAAAATTCACAGGAAAAATGCAAGAAACTGGAATGCCACAATGTGTGGTCATCTCTGGATGCTGGGTTGGTGACTGACATCTCCATCTGTCTGGCCCCTCCGGCTTTCTTAAGCAGGTTACCAGAAAAGCATTTATATCCCACCTTTTTCTCCAAGGAGTACATGGTTCACCTGTCCATCAGTTAATCCCTACAATGACCCTGTAAGGTAGGTTAAGAGGCTGTGACTGGCCCAAGGTCACCCAGTGAACTTTATGACTGAGTGGGAATATGAACCCTGATCTCCCAGGTCCTAGTCCGACTGGTTTCCTAGAGTACTTCTGCTCAGAGGCAGCTATATAACTAATATAGGTTAATAAATACAATTGTACCTTGGATCAGTGGCGTAGCGTGGGTTGTCAGCACCCGGGGCAAGGCAAGTAATTTGCGCCCCCCCCCGCTGCACTGTCCCTCCCCCAGATAGTCCCTCGCTCTCTCTCCGCACCGCACCGCACGCCTGGCACCCTCCCCTCCACAGTGGGCGGCGACCCGGCGGCTCGGATCGGATTCGCACAGCCAGCACTGCAGTGAGAGAGAGTGAGCAAGCCAGGTAGGGGCAGAGAGCTGCGAGTGCAAGCGCCCCCCCCCCCAGATGTTGCACCCGGTGCGGCCGGCCCCCCCTGCACCACCCACGCTACGCCACTGCCTTGGATCCCACATGCCTTGTGAGTCAAATGTTTTGGCTCCCAAATGCCGCAAACCCGGAAGTGAGTGTTCTGGTTTGTGAATGTTTTTTGGAACCTGAATGTCTGACGCAGCTTCCATGGCTTCCGATTGGCCGCAAGAGCTTCCTGCAGCCAATCGGAAGCTGCGCCTTGGTTTCCAAACATTTTGGAAGTCAAACAGACTTCCGGAACAGATTCCGTTCGACTTCTGAGGTACCACTTTAAGGGGAAAGCCAAATGTCATTTAGAGAAGGATCTGAAATATTTTCCTAGAAGCATGAATTTATTTTATTCTGGATTGTCTAAATGATGTTGTTAATGTGTTGTAAACCACTTTGAGATTTTTTTTCTTTAAAATAAGTGGTATACAAAGAACAACAACAACATGACCGCTTTGGATGTCCTTCACATTATTTTTGCGTTTTTATATTGTAAACTGCTCTGTGGTCATCAGATGAAGGGTGGTATAGAAATTTAATAAATAATGATAATAATAATCAACGGCTGTGTGATAACTGTGGAACAACTTACCACCACAAATGTAATAAAACTGTAGTTTGCCAGTTTTGAAAATCCTATGCACGGTGTCATATATAAGCAGTCAGTTAGAATATGAAAGAGATTCCTTTCTAGCGAGCCATGGGATAGAAAATAAAACCCAACAATATAGATATATCCCATCACAATGTAAACACAGCAAGATGATAAAAGAAGCCTTGGTGAAGGGCCATGACATCTGACAGATGTGCTGGAGACCTGTCCTCCCCCACTCTCTGTTGCTACTTTTGAGCTGGAAAAAAAGCACAGTTCAGATGCTGTGCTGGCAGACCTGTCAGATGGCTTACCTCTCACTCCTGAATGCTGTTATTTGCCGGATGCAAGGATAGTAGCGGTCATTGCTCTGCCCTCTTCCTACAGATAGTTTCAACTGTTTCTCAGCCTGAGGGAGGCTCAGAGGTACATAGGCTGTTTGCCAATCAGTCCAAGGCACAGAGGTCGCACAGAGTGTGGGAGCCACAACACATCATGTTTAGAACTTCACAGCAAGCTACAGAAATATCCACAGCTTCTCTTCACCTTCAAGCTGTTAAGGAACATCCCAGTTTTTTTCTGTTTCAGTCTTGAGAAGGTCTGCGCAAAATATTTGCTTGTGATGGGGGACACTCACCAGTTCCCCTTGCTTTGTTCATTATTTTTTGTAAGATCGTTCCTCATGCGGCCCAGGACCCATGTAACTACGGGACCGCCTCTCCTGGTATGCCCCACGGAGGACCTTAAGCTCCACAAATGACAACATTTTGGAGTTCCCAAGTCGCAAGGTGGTTAGATTGGTCTCAACTAGGGCCAGGACCTTTTCAGTACTGGCCTCGACTTGGTGGAACGCTCTGTCACAAGAGACTAGGGCCCTGCGGGACTTGACATCTTTCCGCAGGGCCTGCAAGACAGAGCTGTTCCACCTGGCCTTTTGTTTGGACTCAGTCTGAGCCTTATGTTTCCTTCCCCTTATGGTTTTGAACTATGGGCTACTATTAAAATGAGGCTGCATTTTAAATTGTCTTCTAACCCGTATTTTAAATTGTTTTTTTCCCCTCTCCCCTATTATGTTTTTATTATGATTCTACTAGTGTTAGCCGCCCTGAGCCCAGCTCTGGCCGGGGAGGGCGGGGTATAAATAATAAAAATTATTATTATTATTATTATTATTATTATTATTATTATTATTATTATTAAATTGGTAGCAGCTTTAGCAACATTTAAAGCAAAGCCCGAGTGGATGCTTCTTATGACCACATGATTCTAGTAAGCAAAATGATGTCGTATCGTCATCACAATGCTCTGTAGCCAATCATGTTTGGGTGCCAACAAAGCCAGTTAAAAGTGTGGGTGTTCTCTCCCCCTCATTGCAAAGTGCAAAATGCTTTACCTGTCCTCACGGACCCCTCCTCCTTTAAAAATCGCCAAAGGGATTGTTTTTCATATCTGACAAGAGCTTTAGCATTATTTGAAATAGTTCCATTCCAGCTCACCACTACAAGAGCTCTGCAACTTAAGAACTTGTGCCTGAATTTGCTTTTTTCCCTCTTCTCTCCCTTTTCATTTTGTGACACGTCATTTTAGGCTGTAATCCGGGGGACAGGGGATATCTTACAAATGCCATTTTGAAAGGTGCTCTGGTCTTTCAAAGTTCAGTGGCTCCCCCTGCCTTTTGCCTTCCATTCTGCTCAATTCACAACTCTGTACCTGAGACATCCTGTATCGCCCACTAGGCTTGGCAGCCGGTGTCCCAGTTGCAGTGTCCCAGTTGCACTGTCCTCCGGCTCTGGGAGGCTTTTCTGGCTGAATGGAACAATGACAATGCTTATGGAATAATAAAGAAATAAGATGCGCAATAAAAATTCCTTGCACATAGAATCTGGGTTACCTCTGTGAAACATTTATTTATTGTTTGTGTCAGTAATTTGCCGTTCACAAACTGTAGAAGGCCTGTTGCTCCATTGCTGAACTTCCTGTGCCCACAACAGCTTATTCTGAATCTGTGCTGTGCAACTGAAAGAGTAAGGAAATTTAATCATAGTGTCATGATCACACCTCTTGACAAGGGGATAAAATGCTGCTCTGCATGACCCGTTGAAAGCCTGCTGTGGTCCTGAGAATCTGGACAAGTGCTATTAAGAAGGTTCACAGAAACGTCTTCTGTGAATAAGGTGAGATGTTTTTTGGAACAACAGGTCTAAACTTTGGTCTGATTTGTTACTAACCTAATACTGGGCTTGGATTTTTTAAATAATAATAAAAAAACAGAGTTGATGAAAGGCGTTTTAGACAAAACCGATGACTCATAGCTTTCAAAGCTGAAGGCCTTCATGTAGACTCTGTTGCAAGTGTTGGCCTGTTCCCTGGGACTGTCATGACCTTCAGAGAGAACATTTATTTGGAGTGACATGGGACCTGTAGAAGCCTATAGGAGGCACAATCAACATCTCACAGTGTAATGTGTGTGGGATTGGAGCTATGAAATAAAATATCTGTGCTGTCTGAAGAGCCCAACACTCCATTAGTCATTATCTAACACAACTCCTGTGTGGGCACAAAGGCCTGTTTCTTTATATGTAAACTTTTGTAAACTCTGGTAGGTTCACTGGCTATCCCATCCAATCACATAGAAGAGACAGATATGTGCACATACAGGAACACAAATCAGACCATTGGTTCATCTAGCCCAGGGTTTCCTAAACCTTGGTCTCCAGCTGCTTTTGGACTACAAGTCCCATCATCCCTAGCTAGCCAGACCAAGGATGATGGGAACAGTAGTCAAAAACAGATCCAAGTTTGGGAAACACCGATCTAGATCAATATCATCCACATTAACTGGCAGAGGTCATCCAGAATTTCCAAGCCTAGCCTGGAGATGCCAGGTATTGAACCTGGAAACTTGACGCAAGACCTTTTTTTGCCTGAGGAGAAGGCAACAAATGCCAAATGTAATGATAGTTGAACTTTACTTCAACACTAGTGAGAGGACAGTGTCTTCCAACACACCTGAGGGCAGCAGGGCTCATCAGCCTGGAAAGGTAGCCCAGCAATGAGAAGGGAAACTCTGATCCTAAACCTCTGCTGCCTTGAGAAAGGTTTTTGATGGAAACCCTGAGGAACAATCCATACCTTGTGAGACATCTTCAGGAGGAGAAAAGTAAACTCTATACAAATCTGGAGTGGAGTCCCTAATGTGGTTGGATGGTGTCTTGTATGCCTCCTTCTAGCAACTCCTGCAGTCCAGCTGATGTGAATTGTATGGCTTTCCTTTCCTTTGGACCACATCAGCGAAACCAAGAGGAGGGGGTCATATCATCTGGGCAGCCCATGACCTCCATACACACTGCGCACTGGAGAGGTCACTTTTGTGCTGTTAATGCAGCAAAAACAGTATCACACACATCTCCAACACCTTGAGGAGATTTCACCCCTCCCATATCCAAGAATCTCCTGATGAGTCTGGTGATTTTCCAGAGAGGAGGGGTTGTGTTCTGCTCTCTACTTATTCCGCTCCAGCCTAACATCAGTCAGTCAGTCAGTGTGTCTGAGAGAGAGAGACTGAGTGTTAGAGATCGTGTGTATAGATAAAGTTGCTGCTAAGAGCAGCTGTATATTATAGTTGTAGATAGAATAAAGAAGATATTCTACAGAGCTGCTCTCCGAGTCGTTTATGCTCTGCTATGCTCTGCTATACTCTGCTGTGTGACGACTGTCTTCTTGTGGAAGTGAATCCAGAGCTCACAACTCTAAGCTGTGAGTCCACAGCACTTTGACCTGTTCCTGTGCAGAAGGTGGTCTCTGGAAGTGCTAGCCAGCTCGCCTAGCCCAGTCGGGGCTGAAGTGGATGAGTCCAGTTGGTGGCACTGGCTCAAGGGCGATGCTGACACACCTTGCTACCACTCCCCAGTAACTACTGTATTTTTCGCTCCAAAAGACGCACCTGAGAATAAGACACACCTAGTTTTTAGAGGAAAACAAGAAGAAAAAAATTCTGAATGAAACAGTGGATGTATGATTTTTGTGGTTCATGCTGTGGTCACGGACATGATATGTGATTTGACTGTGAGTTTTGGATAGCCCAATGCAAAAATCCTGAGGATCCATGTGGATCCGTGCTTTGTAACCATGTTTTTGCACCATTACGGCCCCACACGACAGTGGATGTGTGTTTTTTGGGGGTGCAGGCTGTAGCCATGGACATGCTATGTGATCTGATGGCGAATTTGGGGTGACCCAATGCAAAAATCCTAAGGATCCATGGGCTTTTACCTCCCCCCCGGCAGCCTCCTTTATCACTAGCCTCCCTTATCTCCCGCCTGATCGCTTGCTGATCAGCTGCTTCCTTTCAACACCCCCTTTCCCTGTTGTTTGCCTTAGTGTCTTTTCCTTAGCTGGAGCAGTTTTTTGCTCCTCCTTTTCTTCTGATTTCTCTCCTCATTGCTTTAGTATTTCTGTCTCCTCTCCTTGGAAGTTCGCTGTCTTTACCTCCCCCCTCCCAGGCAGCCTCCTTTACCAGCAGCCTTATCTCCCTCCCGATCACTTGCCAACCAGCGGCTTTATTTCAACACCCACTTCCCTCTTTCTTTCTTTTTTTTTAAAAAAGCATGATCTGCTTTTCGCCCCTGGGCAATTTGGCTCCAGGGACCACACATTCACTCCATAAGATGCACAGACTTTCCCCCTTACATTTTAGGAGGAAAAAGGTGTGTCTTGTGGAGCGAAAAATACAGTACCACCTGAGGCAGCCATTTCCCTTTGCTTCTTAGTAGGGCTGGCCCTTTCTATCCCAGGCCTTAAAGGTAAAGGTACCCCTGCCCGTACAGGCCAGTCTTGACAGACTCTAGGGTTGTGCGCTCATCTCACTCTAGAGGCCGGGAGCCAGCGCTGTCCGCAGACACTTCTGGGTCATGTGGCCAGCGTGACAAGCTGCATCTGGCGAGCCAGCGCAGCACACGGAACGCCATTTACCTTCCCGCTACTAAGCGGTCCCTATTTATCTACTTGCACCCGGGGGTGCTTCCGAACTGCTAGGTTGGCAGGCGCTGGGACCAAGCGACGGGAGCGCACCTCGCCGCGGGGATTCGGACCGCCGACGTTTCCATCGGCAAGTCCTAGGTGCTGAGGCTTTTACCCACAGCGCCACCCGGGTCCCTTATCAACCCCTTATCAGATATTTGACAGGATTGTTTCAGACATAGCACCAAACTCATTTTTCTTTAAAAAACACACAGCATGTAACCAGTGAGTTGTCCTTATGTCATTTTTATTATTATTATCCATGTGTGCTGGGTGAAGACATTTTTATTTGATTGCACTCAGTCTTCTTTTGTGCTCCCCTCTTGAGCTAGAGCCCGTTCCTCATATGGATGTAAGTACAGACATTTCCAGAATTTTTTTTTTTTATAAATGAAAGGAAAGCAATGCCCCAAGATGCTAATAGCCGAACTAACATATCAGCAAGCCCTGCGCTCATGAAAATTGCATATTCACATATAAATGTGGTGTTGTTTGTCGAGTAGGTAAGAATTAACAGGGGAAGGTTTTGGAGAAGTCCAAATAGCAAGTTGTGTATTCAGGGGATCCTTCTGCATCCCTTGGTGCCTTAAAGTTAGTGTGATTTAAAATTCCATTTAAAAAATAAATAAAAAAATTGCTACTTCCATATCATTATTTTGGAGGTTCATGCCTTTTTAAAAAACGATAACTGCTCACAGAATGGAGTCGACTCAGTAGCTTGAAGAGGCGAGCCGAATATTTTCATAAAAGGAGGACATTTCCTACATAAATATCATGCTGCAAAACCAATTATTTTTCAACAGCATAAGCCAGCTATTAAGGTTGTTTTTAATTAAAACCAGCTCAAGTGCATTTGTGCACAAATGGACAGTGCAGGGCTTTATAAGTAATGACTCAGAACATTCAAAATAAGTTGCCGGAGTGGAAATTGGATTTATTCCTTTCTCCTCCCCTTGGGATAGGAACTGCGGCTTGTAGTTAAAACTTATATTACCTGCACGTATATATGGCTATTAATTTGTTTTATTTTATTTCCAGACATTCCGTACTTGGGCACCAGACACTTCTGCCATCTTCTCAGAATTCCGCAGAGCTCTGAATGTCCTTCTTTGTGGAACTTCAACTCTGGGTAAGGTAAGGTTAAAGGGACCCCTGACCATTAGGTCCAGTCATGGCCGACTCTGGGATTGCGACGCTCATCTCGCTTTATTGGCCAAGGGAGCCGGCGTACACCTCTGGGTCATGTGGCCAGCATGACTAAGCCACTTCTGGCGAACCAGAGCGGTGCACGGAAACACCATTTACCTTCCCGCTGGAGCAGTACCTATTTATCTACTTGCATTTTGACATGCTTTTGAACTGCTAGGTGGGCAGGAGCAGGGACCGAGCAACAGGAGCTCACTCCATCGCGGGGATTCAAACTGCCGACCTTCTGATCGGCAAGTCCTAGGCTCTGTGGTTTAATCCACAGCGCCACCCGCATCCCCTTCAACTCTGGGTAGCTTTTGGCAATATAAAGGAGTGCCGAGGGCTCGGCAGCCATATTATCTTCTGGAGCAACCTTCTGAGGGCAATGATTCTACACCCACCCACACCTACACCACTATAAGGGACATTGTGAGAGTTCAATGACGCTTTCTAGCCAGGCCAAAGTTCTTGAGGTGCAAAGCAGGTTCTGAGCGATATGACCTGGTGAGAGAGGGTGTGGCCGAGAAAGAGTGTTGAGGGCCTGACAGTGAGGTTGGGAGGGCCACAATTGGCCCTTGGAGCTGTTATTTACTAGTCCATTGTAATGCCATTGACATTGACTAATAAACTGGTTGACTAACAGGTAGATTCTGACCAAACTGCGGGTGGCAGTGGAAGACAGGAGTGCCTGGTGTGCTCTGGTCCATGGGGTCACGAAGAGTCGGACACGACTGAACGACTAAACAACAACAACAAAACAGGTAGATGACTAATTATTTCATCAGTTGGCAACCCAATAATTTATATACCCCAACTGGCCTAAAGAGAGCCTCTACTCCTCTCTGTGGCCTGTCATGCAGTGTCTGTGGGCCAAATAAGACCTGATCTCTCTTCTTTTTCCTTGATGACTAAGCTTACCTGATGAGGTACTTTGCCCAATTTTATTTTTTTTTAAAGTCCAGGTACACTATGTCAACCTCTGTCAATATGCTTGCTGTTGCTCTCAAGGAACCCTTAATAGGTTTATGAGACAGGGATAGCCTTGGAAAAAGCCATGCTATCTCTGCTTCTCCAAGTCCTGTTCTTCTGTATCCTTTGTTTATCAATAATTTCCACCCATTTTCACAGGAAAGTCTTTAAAGGAACTGGTTTGTAGTTTTCAGCATTCCCTTTTGTAAAATGTGGTGCTACATTGGCTACTTTCCAGGACAGTGGTACCTCTGGTTACAAACTTAATTCATTCCAGAGGTCCGTTTTTAACCTGAAACCGTTCTTAACATGAGGTACCACTTTAGCTAAAGGGGCCTCCCGCTGCCACCGCCGCACGATTTCTATTCTCTTCCTGGGGCAAAGTTCTTAACCCGAGGTACTACTTCGGGGTTAGTGGAGTCTGTAATCTGAAGTGTTTGTAAGCTGAGGTGTTTGTAACCCGAGGTACGGCTGTACTCAGTCATGGAGGCTGATCTGAGGGGCAATTGCATATTTTGTGTTAGAAGATCGGCAATTTCTCATGTGAGTTCTTTGAAAACTCTCAGGTGGATACCATCTGGACTCTGCCATACAGACCCAGCAAATTTTCTTCAGTTTTCAGTTTTGTCCAGTTTTCAGGATCTCTTTCCTTCCAGGACTTGAGTTAGAGTTGCCATGTACTTTTGTAGCATATACTGCACTGTGCTGAAACTGCATGGCTCTTGAAAGAATCTTGACTTGACTTGACTTGACTCTTCTTTTCTTTTCTTTTCTTTTCTTTTCTTTTCGAACCCAAGTAGTGGTTAGGTGACTAAACACAGCTAGACCTATCACATTAGGGATGGGTGATTTTGGTTCCTCTCAGTTTCTTTTTCAAACTTCAGTATCCCACATTAATATATTTTTTTAAGTTCTCACCCCCAAAAATTCACCAGCATTTCAGTACATATTTCTCTTAATATACTCTACACATTTTGTGCACCATTTTGCCCCAAAATATGCTTTTTTGCATGCAAATTTTCCTAACATTTTTGTCTGTTGCTTTCACCAAAATATGCATTTTTATGCAAAGTTCCCCTCTCCCTGATATGCTCATTTCTGGAACATTATATGGTTGGAGAACTGCATTGCAAAATTTGCGAAAGTCCAAATTTCAACAGGTATTTCCGTTTCAATCCTGTTTGAGGAATCGTTTATTAGGTAGGTTCAAATTTAAAATGTGGATGGAACCAAATTTCTCCCCCGTCTCTGATTTCAGAGCAGCAAAATAATTGACAAGCCTAAGCGAAGTTTGTCTTAAATATACAATACTCAACCACCCGTCTTTTGAGAGGATCTCCTTGAAATCCAATACACTCTGTGGGCGCACCGTTATTAAGCAGAATTTGATATGCTGTCTAGAAAATAGAGATTGACAGCAGGATTCCCAAGATGCTTACGGAAGCCATAGGGACCCTCTGTCAAAATACAAGCTACATCCTCCCTCACCACCCCCCCGCCTGTTCCAGCAATCTCATTTATAAACGCAGGTTCTTTGTCACCTTCCATAAAAAGCAAACTGTATGGCAGGAAGACTTAAGAAATTGAAAACCCCATAAAGGAAAATGTGGGCAGCTGGCCTTCGCATATGATTATTGTTGTGTGAATTAAACTATGATCTAAATGCCACCTCTAATGTTTTGTGAGAAAATATAAATTAAGAGGATCAATTTTCCACCAGAAACAGTCGCCTCTGAACGGGATCATCTCGGCGCACTAATAAAATAAACCACAAATCATCTTTTCTCTCGGGTTTACACTCTTGTTTTAATTTACCCTAGCTTGAGACAATATGGCAAAATCCATTAGCGGAAGCATAATTTACTTTGTGCGTGAGAGAAAAGAAACAGACCTTCTCTTTTAAGGTGGTTTTGGAGAGATAACAATCTCTCTGAGCAAATTCATTATGGGGTATAAATATTTGCATATTACATTATTTAACAGGCAGCGTGATGCACTGCTCAAATTAGCACACTCTCCAATTTTCCATGGATTGAAACAGGGACAAACTCCGATATATTTTAACACAGTTTCCACACCAAGGGACCACAACTTGAACCTCCATGTGCTCTTGCGCATTGCTGGATGCTCCTCCCCACATGCTCTCTGCGGAGTATTCATCTGCTTTGAAAGAGCCTGTGATGGATTGATTTTGAAGCAAAGAAGGTCTTTTAGTAGCAATGCATTAAGGGGGTGTGGGGACATAATTGCTCCAGGGTTCAAAAGAAACCTAGCATGTGTAACAGCAGACAGTGCACCATGCACAGCCTCAGCACTCACTTGTGCTTGCATTTACATACATATGTACTAGTGCAAAGAAGATGTTACATGCATGTACAATTGCAAACTGATGTGGAAAACTGAATTTTAAGACTGGAGAAAGCAAGGAATGAAATGGTTATATCCACCCATCCCGGGTTGTAGGTGCTACCATTATTAAGCTGGTCATCTAATAATAATAACAACAATAATTAATAATAATAATAATAATGTCAGAGCTGGCTCCTGGTCCCAGCTCACCAAGGACCAACGCTAGCCGGTAGTAAAGTATCAAAGTCTTTATTGAAGAATAGTTTCCATTTCCAAGCCTCAGCGTCCCAGCTCTACGTCTGGAGTTTAGACCGGCGAAGCTCCGTCTGAATCTCCGCCCCCTGTGCACCAGTTTAAGACTCTAATCTTACTCCACCTCTTCCTTCTCTCTTCTTTTCCTCTGGGTCCTACTACCCCCCGGGGTCTCCTCCCTCCTGGACTCTTCCGACGCAGACGTTGACCCCTCTGACTCCTCCCACTCTCTTCGGCGGGCTTTAGGACTTGGCTCCCTACCCGGGCTGCCCACCGTGCCGCCCTCCTGTACATTTGAACTTGGCGCGCGCGCGCGTTTAACTTTCCTGACGACCGTTTCCTCGCTCCCTGACGGGGGTGTGGTCACTCCTGCCTCATGTTCTCCCGCTGCCCGCGCGCCACCTGATCCCGATGCCTGGGACTCCTCCCCCCTACTGCACTCTGGGGGGGACGCTGGTCCTGATTTCCAGCTGCTGCTCTCTGAGTCCCCTCTGGCCCCTTCTTCCCGAGGTGTCTCCTTGGGCACTCCTCTTGCCCTGACTATGGGGGCCCCTTTCTGTGAATCCTCTGAGTCACTGGAAAGACTCAGAGAACTCGGATTGCTGTCATCGCTGACATTTCCTTCGGACTCCTCCCCCTCGCTCTCCATTTCCTCCCTGTCCTGTGCCTCTGCTCCTGAACCCCTGACAAATAATAATAATAATAATAATAATAATAATAATAATAATAATAATAATAATAATTTATTTATACCCCCGCCATAATAATAATAATAATAATAATAATAATAATAATAATAATAATAATTTATTTATACCCACGCCCATCTGGCTGAGTTTCCCCAGCCACTCTGGGCGGCTCCCAATCGAGTGTTAAAACAATACAGCATTAAATATTTAAAAATTCCCTAAACAGGGCTGCCTTCAGAAGGGAGGGCATTCCACAGGGTGGGTGCCACTACTGAGAAGGCCCTTTGTCTGGTTCCCTGTAACCTCAATTCTCGCAATGAGGGAACTGCCAGAAGGCCCTCGGCACTGGATCTCAGTGTTCGGGCTGAACAATGGGGATGGAGACGCTCCTTCAGGTATACAGGACAGAGGCTGTTTAGGGCTTTCAACCTGTGCCTCCATGGACAGCTGTGAGTCCAAAATAACTCCCAGGCTACACACCTGGTCCTTCAGGGGCACAGTTACCCCTTTCAGGACCAAGGAGTCCCCCACACCTGCCCACCCCCTGTCCCCCCAAATCAGTACTTCTGTCTTGTCAGGATTCAACCTCAATCTGTTAGCCACCATCCATCCTCCAACCGCTTCCAGGCACTCACACAGGACCTTCACAGCCTTCACTGGTTCTGATTTAAAAGAGAGGTAGGGCATTTATTTCACTGCATTTCTATCCTGCTGATTTTCCAAACACTCAAAGATGTGGGTCCCTTGTCCCCTCCGCTATGATTTTCCATTAGGAACCTGCTTTATGGCCGATTATGTCTCTCCAAGTCAACCAAATCAACCACAGATGTTCCCATACACTGCTTGCGATCTAGCATAACAGCATCGCAGAAGGTGTGAGGCTTTAACTTTGGCAGTTGGAAGGAAAGTAGCAGAAGATCCATTAGCTGGGAGATGAATCAAGCCTAATGTTTGAATGTGTTTGATCTCCTTAATGCACTACATGTGTTCATTTAGATTGCCAGTGGGGGTGAAATAATGGCATAAATGGGAATTAGCTTTCTTGGCTATTGTCCAAGTGACACTCTTCTGGTTGAGATATTCTTGATAATTAGTTGACTTAAGTCATCCTGCTGGATCTCAGTTATTTTCCTCTTCCTGCTGCCTCTTAGGTAAGCTGTGAAGAAGGGGGGGGGGGGCCATTGAATTATTATGTGCAGCATCAAACAGAGGTGGCAATACGGAAATACCATCTCATGGATCGTGCCAGGTTCCCCCCACTTCTGATTATGCTTAATAATATCAGCAAGGGGGGTAGGTTGAAAGTGTTGGCCTTTGTAGCTGGCTGTTTTCCTAAGGAGAAGAATTATGGTCACTCTCAGTAAACAATTTTTCCTTCCTCTGAGTGTTTGCATGAGGCTTTTGTCATTCTTTGCATCAACACAGGGCTCCCAGTCATTATTTTGAAAGCTGCACTCCTCTGTTCCTTTGGCTTTGCCAAAAAGTTGAGTCTACAGTGCTTTATGCATGTACAGCTGGATCATCAAGAGCCAGAGTACTTTGAAATTGGCAATAATAATAATAATAATAATAATAATAATAATAATAATAATACAGTGGTACCTCAGGTTAAGAATTTAATTCGTTCTGGAGGTCTGTTCTTAACCTGAAACTGTTCTTAACCTGAAGCACCACTTTAGCTAATGGGGCCTCCCACGGCTGCCATGCCGCTGGCACACGATTTCTGTTCTCATCCTGAAGCTAAGTTCTTAACTCGAGGTACTATTTTTGGGTTAGCGGAGTCTGTAACCTGAAGCATCTGTAACCTGAAGTGTCTGTAACCCGAGGTACCACTGTAATAATAATAATAAGAAGAAGAAGAAGAAGAAGAAGAAGAAGAAGAAGAAGAAGATGCCTAGTTGTCTCATGATGGGCTAAAACTGTGCCCACACATCTCTTCCCAATTACTCTGCATGAATTTATGCAGTGGTACCTCAGGTTACAGATGCTTCAGGTTACAGATGCTTCAGGTTACAGACTCCGCTAACCCAGTAATAATATCTTGGGTTAAGAACTTTGCTTCAGGATGAGAACAGAAATCGTGCTCCGGCGGCACGGTGGCAGCAGGAGGCCCCATTAGCTAAAGTGGTGCTTCAGGTTAAGAACAGTTTCCGGTTAAGAACGGACCTCTGGAATGAATTAAGTACATAACCAGAGGTACCACTGTATATGGCATGGGTGGGAATCCTCAGACTGGGGTGGGGGACACAAATGAAGTCCTCCAATACTTCCTATCCAGCCCTTGGGATTGTCCTGGCTTCACATCTGGCTTCAAGCAGAGGTTGGAATGGCCACCCGTCATTGACACTTTACTCAAATTCCTGTATTCCAGGGGGTTGGACTGGATTACCTTTGGGGTCCATTGCAATGCTACAATTCTCTGATTCTATAAGTTTTTTCGCCTGGCTGGAATATTTCCTTGAACTCTGACAATTATTCTTTCTTGCCTGGATGGGAGATAGGAAGTTGTGTGTAAATAAACTCTAGCAGGGCTTTTTTCCCCAGCCGGAACTCACCACAACTCAGTTCCGGCTCCTCTCAGGTGGGCGCCATTGCCATTCTAAGAGAACAAGGGAGGCGTTCTCTAGAAAAATGCCATAGATTCCAGCATATTAGGCGACTGGGCATATAAGACGACCTCCTAAATTGGGGGGTCGACTTATACACCCAGTCTTATACGCGAAGCTGCCAAAGCTGCCACCGCATCAGCGGTGGGTGGCGGGCTCGGCTCCACGCCGGGAGGAAGCCGCCCAGCGAAGCCAGCTTGGCATCGCTGGGCAACCTCACCAGGCGGCTTCCTCCTGACCTGGAGTCTGCTGCCCACTGTCACTGCCCAGCGAACCCATACCTGTTGTATAAGACAATCCCTGACTTTTAAGAGGATTTTCCAGGGTTAAAAAGTCATGCCAGAATCTACAGTAGCACTGGACACTAGCCTCTTCTACAAATGGAAGAGTCACATTCATTGTTCCACCCACTTCTGCCTCAGACACGCCAAGCACTGGCATTTGGCCACAAAAGGTAGTTCATAAGGTCATGTGGCCCAAAAGACTCTATACACCCACTGTGTGGGACAGACAGAGACTCAGCCTGAGATGAACTTCATGATGGAGTGAACATTTGAACGCATGTCAACTTGCTTCTCTTGTCAACTTTCCTCCTGATTGTAAGAGTGGTTTATTAGTACAGTTAGCATCATCATCATCATCATCATCATTATTACAAATAACTGATAGCTTGATTGTAAAAAACAACAACCCTCAAGGCAGTTAACAAAATTCTAAGCATGGATCTGTAGAATATTTATCTGTGGACATTTTCAGAAGAATGTTTTGCTACCTGAGGCAAAGCTTAGTACATGGAACAGGGAGCATTCATCACCTTGTCCTTTGCCTCAGGTAGCAAAATGTCTTGGGCTGGTGTTTCCAGAAGCCTCTGTGGCAGGCAACTTTCTATGCCACTCCAGTTAAATTTGAATTTAATGGTTATGGAAATAAATAAAAAATTGTCCTGTAGCACCTTAGAGACCAACTAAGTTTGTTCCGAGTATAAGCTTTTGTGTCTAAGGTGCTACTGGACATTTTTTTTATTTATTTCAACTGTGTCAGACCAACACAGCTGACTACCTGAATCGGTAATGCTTGTGGTTAGTTTAGGAACAATGGATACTGTTTTATCTCTAGGGATGTGGAATAAATATGATTAGGTTCACATTTGTGATGCAAAACCTAATTTGCACTTCCTGAAACAATATGCAAACCAAATAATATGTACCAAAATGAGGTGTTGGTTTATGCATTTATTTATAAAAGTACTTTTTTATATACTGGCCACTCACATAAAATATCAAGGTGACGCAAAAACAGTAAAACACAAAACACAGTAAAAAGAATGCAAAATAATCACAAAAATGATTGGATCATATTTTTTTAAAAAAGGGGGGGAGAGGAAAAACTGAATAGGTCTGTCAGCATTTTAAAAAAGAAAGTTTCCAAGAGATGTCTGCAGGTTATCAGCAAGGTTGCTCTGCTTGATGTCTGCTGAGATAACATTTCACACTCTAGTTGAGGTTAGTCAGTCTTCTATGACATGGAGAAAACTAACAGCACCTGTCTGGCTGATCTCTGTGCGCAAGCTAGGATGTATTAGAGGAAAGCGTGCATTAATTTTTTTTGCACATTTTAGAGGAAACAACATGCAAAGATGCTCTACGTTAGGGGAAATTGTTTCAAAAAATGTGTATATTATGCAAAATTGCATATGGTAGAACGAATATTCATTCCAACACCAATGAATTCTCATGAGGGCTTTTAAAAAAGAACCAACCCCACAAACAGATGAAGAAATGTGTAGAAGTGATCCCAAGACTGGAAAAATGAGAAACTGAGAGAAACCAAAATTTTCAGATTCATCCATCCCAACAAATGTCAAGTTAGACCATTTGCCTGTTGATTGTAGTACAGTGGTACCTCGGGTTAAGAACTCAATTCATTCCGGAGGTCCGTACTTAACCTGAAACTGTTCTTAACCTGAAGCACCACTTTAGCTAATGGGGCCTCCTGCTGCCACTGTGCCGCCGGAGCACGATTTCTGTTCTCATCCTGAAGCAAAGTTCTTAAACTGAAGCACTATTTCTGGGTTAGCGGAGTCTGTAACTTGAAGCGTATGTAACCTGAGGTACCACTGCATTGGTTAATCTGATTGACAGCAGTTCTTTGTGGTCTCTGGCAGAAAATCACCTGGTCCATGACCCTTTTAACTGAAGATTCCACTGGTGGAACCTGGCAGCTTCTGCATGCTAAGCTTGCACGCTGTCGGTAACTTGTGGCTTCTCAAAAAGCATTTTAAAATAAAAATATGAAGAGGTCCAGCTTCTGCAATGCTTCTGGCAATAGCTCCATGGTGATCTGAACTGCCAAACCCCAGGCTAGAGAGCTGGAAGGAACTGCATAAGTGCCATGTCAGATGCAACTTTCCATAGCAACGCCTCAGGGCCTCTCGTATACTTTGCTTGCCTTCAAATGCTGAAGCAGCTCCCAGAACATTTGATTACCATATGAATCGGGCCTGAACCTGGGGAGAGGGTGTCATGCAGGAAAAGAAACTGATTGATCACAAGGGAGAGGGATTGAAATAGTCACATCCTTGTCTCCTCCTCACATCTCATGAGATCCAGGATTTTCAAGGAACAAGAAGGTCAGGAAACAGGTCTCCAGCCCAGATCTTGGAATATTTCAAGTAAGGCATCCTTGTGGTAATGGACTTGGCATGGCTTTGGCAAAGGGTGTTCTACTGATAGAAGGTGATGGGTGATGTGGTCCTTCATGTACCACAAACTTCTCCATTTGCAATTTCCCCCAACTAAAGTTTTGGCCATGTAATTTTTAAAAATAATATAGAAATTCATTTTTTTATAAAGCTACATAATTACAACTTGTGGTTTTAGTGAGCATTCAAGCATCCATTCATTCTGATGAAAAGAAAATGAAGAAAAAGAAAATCTATTCATTCCCTGTGTATAACCCACCAGGATCATATTCAAATGCTTAATGAGTTGAGTAATTGGGCCTTCTTTCCTATACACCAGCAAAATGCCCTTCTCTGCAATTAAGATGGCATCAGACTGGGAAATCTGAACTTACGGCTCTGCTCTGCTCATGCAAGCCAGCGATGTGTGAGAAAGGTCGGTCGTGTAAAAGAAATTAAACAGGTTCTGCAGTGAGGACTTAACTGAAATGAAGGCTGAGGCTCTCCAAACAGAAAAGGTGAAGGAAAGTTCAGTCAAAGTAAGACAAATGAGAAAAGGTGCTCATTAGCATCATTCATACTTGGTCACAAACATGCTGCTCATTCATATGATGAGCCTTTGTAATTTATGATTTGATCAAAGGCTATATAAATAAGAGCGCGGGGGGGGGGCATACTGTACCTAAACAGCTTCTGTGGTCTTCAGTGGCCTAGTTTTCAGAGTTCGCCATTCTGTGGTGGACTGTACCATTCCAGATGTGGACTCCTATGACCGGATGCTCTTCCAAGTCAACAGATGTGGGGAAAGGGTGATCCCATAGACATCATGCACTTTAATTTTTAACAAGCTTGCCCAAAATCCTTCACTGAAGGGTCTGGATCAAACATAGTAGTCATGGAATAAGAGGATGGGTCTTTTTATGGATCAGAGTTGTTCACTGCTTGAATAGGAAACAGAAAATAGGAATACATGGAATTATAGAATCATAGAACTGTAGCCTTGGAATGGACTCTAAGACTCATCTAGTCCAACCCCTTGCAATGCAGGAATCTTAGCTAAAGCATCCATGACAATGGCCACCCAACCGCTGCTTAAAACCTTCCAAGGAAGGAGAGCCCACAACTTCCTGAGGGAGACCATTCCACTGTCAAATTTCTTTTACTGTTAGAAAGTTATTCCTGAAGTTTATCTGGAATCTCCTTTCTCATAAATTGAAGCCATTGGTTCCAGTGCAGCTGTTCAACAGTGGAATTTGCTGCCAAGGAGTGTGGTGGAGTCTCCTTCTTTGGAGGTCTTTAAGCAGAGGCTTGACAACCATATGTCAGGAGTGCTCTGATGGTGTTTCCTGCTTGGCAGGGGGTTGGACTCGATGGCCCTTGTGGTCTATTCCAACTCTATGATTCTGTGATTCTGTGAAAACAAGCTTGCTGTATCTTCCATGTGACAGCCCTTGATATCTTTGAAGATAGCTATCAAATCTCCTCTAAACATACCCAGCTCCTTCAACAGTTCCTCATAAGGCTTGGATTCCAGACCCTTGATCATCTTGGTTGCCCTCCTCTGCACACCTTCCAGCTGGTCAATATCCATGGTCTGACCAAGGAAGAATAGAGTAGTACTATTACATGATAATGTTCTCACAATGGAGTGGTTTAAGAAGTAGGGTCGTTCAGGGATTTGTGGATATTTTTATTTTTTTTTAAAACAAACAAGAACTTTTTATTTATTTCCCATATGCTGCGAACAAGCAAGTCACAAATATTCACTGCACGCCAGTGATGTGAATGAGCATACAGTGGTGAATGCAGCAGCAATGAAAATCCAACATTTATAAGAAGATAACAATAGTGTCAAAACATTCCCCCCTCCCCTAGAGTTCACCTGGATGTATATAACTTTCACCATCAAAATGACATGACTTGAGAATTAGAATGACACTCAGCATCTCTTTCTGCCGTTGTTCATAAATAACCTGAATGCAGAGACAAACAAGGTGGTGTCCAAATTTTCTGATGAAACCAATTTGATCATATTGATTAATACAGAAAGGGATAAGGAGAGCTTCGAAATGATTGATGTCCAAACTGGGAGTAGTAATAATAATAATAATAATAATAATAATAATAATAATAATACCCTGCCTATCTGATTGGTTTGCCCCAGCTACTCTCGGCAGCTTCCAACAAAAATAAAAGTGTAATAAAAATCAAACCAGGTGACAATGGTGGCCAGGAATACTTTGTAACCAAGTTCAGCTGGTGTACAGCTTCCGGGTCATGTGGCCAGCATGACTAAGCCGCTTCTGGCGAACCAGAGCAGTGCACGGAAACGCCGTTTACCTTCCCGCCGGAGCAGTACCTATTTATCTACTTGCACTTTGACGTGCTTTCGAACTGCTAGGTGGGCAGGAGCAGGGACCGAGCAATGGGAGCTCACCCTGTCGCGGGGATTCGAACCACTGACCTTCTGATAAGCAAGACCTAGGCTCTGTGGTTTAACCCACAGAGATGATAGATGATGATAGATATAGATAGATAGATAGATAGATAGATAGATAGATAGATAGATAGATGATAGATAGATAGATAGATGATAGATAGATAGATAGATAGATAGATAGATAGATGATAGATAGATAGATATAGATGATGATGATAGATAGATAGATAGATAGATAGATAGATGATAGATAGATAGATAGATAGATGATAGATAGATAGATAGATAGATGATAGATAGATAGATGATAGATAGATAGATAGATGATAGATAGATAGATAGATAGATGATAGATAGATTAGATAGATAGATGATAGATAGATAGATAGATAGATAGATGATAGATAGATAGATGATAGATAGATAGATAGATAGATAGATGATAGATACATACATAGATAGATGATAGATAGATAGATAGATAGATAGATGATAGATAGATGATAGATAGATAGATTGATAGATGATAGATGATAGATAGATGATGATGATGATGATGATGATGATGATGATGATAGATAGATATAGATATAGATATAGATATAGATGATAGACAGATAGAGTGGAGTAGCTAACCGCTCGGGTGCCCGGCGCACACATCCTGCAGCTGGGGGTGGGACAAGCCACCCACGGGGGCAGGACACACTGAGTGGAGCCTCTCTGCCGCCTCCCCCTCCATTGTAGGCTGGCTGAGGGAGAGGCGGTGAGCAGAAGCAAGCCCCACACTGCCGTTTCAGGCAGAGCAGAGCCTGCAAGTGCCCAAGCCACCATGTCACTCCCAGGAGAGACACGTGGCTCGGGCATGCTGCAGGCCTCATGGTAAGTGCCAGCCCTCGCGGTGTGGCGCCCAGGGCCAGCCATCTTTTGTTATGTTTGTTGACTGAACCAAAAAGTTTTCTGAGCTCATTTAAAAAAAAACAACCTCAGATTTTTGTCATTTTGTCAACCCTGTCCCCCATTCAGTGATGACACCCGGGGTGACCTGCACCCCCCTCCCTCCACCACTGGATAGATACTGTAGATTCAGAGGAGACCAGGGTTGTTCTGGCCCCCTTTCTGTTTTTCTGCAAAATTAAGCTACCTTCAATTCATTCTAGCTCAGTACCAGTGTTCTTCCTTCTTTGTCCTAGATCTGCATATGTCGTTCGACTACAACTCCCATCATCCCCTGCAGGCTTAGCCAATGGTCAGGGATGAAGGAAGTTGTAGTCTACCAGCAGCTGGGGACTCAAGGTTGAAGAGCACTGACAGTAGAGTTTGCTTCCCAGGATTTCAGACAGGGGCCATTCCCAGTCCTTTCTGGAGATTCCAGGAATTGAACCCAGAACCTTCTTCCTGAAAAGGAGATTTTTGACTACTGAACTTCAGCCCATCCCCTAATTCGGCCCTGAGATGTCCAAATGTAAACACACAACTCCCTTAATAAGTGAAGTGATTTTGACTTTTTCTCTCTACAGTGGATGCTCCGGTTGTGAACGCTGCGGGAGGCACATTCGCCACCCGCGGCATTCTCAACCTGCAGTGCCGTGTCTGTGCATGCACAGGTTGCGATTCAGAGCTTCTGCGCATGTGCAAAGTGTGATTTAGTGCTTCTGCGCATGCGCGAGTGCTGAAACCCGGAAGTAACCTGTTCCAGTACTTCCGGGTTTGGTGCGGTGTGCAACCAGAAAACACACAACCCGAAGCATCTGTAACCCAAGGTATGCCTGTATATTGAATACTACACTATACTAATGGCAAAAATTCTGACCCTGGGAGAGCTGTTGGGGGGGGGGGAGAATGCTCCTTTCTTTCCTGCTAAAATTATTATCACATTTCACACATATGCTTTCTTTATTCTTTCTGCCTCCCCCTCTTTAACCGGGTCTTACTTCACCCCCCCCCATCTCATCTCTCTGCCCATAACTAGATTGGAATACAGGAAAATGTAATTAACTGAAATCCCCCCCCCCTTTCTTCTTCTTCTTCCTGATTTCAACAAAAGAGAAAGTGGTCACTAAGTGAGGGGTAGTTAGGAAGCATAATTAATTATCTAATATCAACTTAATCAACACTGGTTCCCGTTAAGCCTCTCTGCCTTCGCTGCAGAGGAAGGACACCCGAGAGCAAGGTATCATTAATGATGCACAAATCTTCAGAAATGGTTTTTTTTTTCATAAGGGAGGCTTCCATCCATTATTAGGAAAGTATCTGGAGTAAAACAACATTTTGCTAAGGAAGGTGGATTATGGGATTTGCAGGCAGCTGACTCCCATGCTACCGAACACGATATTTCCAACTCACGTGTCTCAATCGTGGTCTGCTTAATGAATTGAAGTGTCAGGAAAATGGGAGGTGGCTGCGCAGAGGGAACAGGAAAGTAATTTAATGCGACATGAATCATTTGCTGGCCAGCTGTAAAGTATTGATGGAATTCCACATGAAGGGTTTCTATGATGGCTATTGTCACAGGAAGCAGCCCTTAATTCGTCTAACAATTCAACGTTTAGCAGCAGATGATGATGAAAAAAACTGCAGCAAAGTTAAGCATGCCACAAATTGCCCAGAAGCTGTAATTGGCAAAGCAGTAAATCTAATGATTCACCCCCCCTCCCCAAAAAACCCCCATAAAACAGTACCTGAAGGCATCACTTTTCAACATGATTGTGGAGATAGACCCACTGAATTTCAGAGGGTGGGACAAAGATTGATGGGTGCAGCTGTTGGAGATGTTTTTGGATTTGAAAAATGACGCCAGGTTTCATTCTTAATGATTTGGGCTTCTACCGTACATTGTTCAGTGGGAGATAAGAATATCTGTAAGGAGGCTCCCTTGATTTCCATTGTGACCGCTTCTCTCTGAGAGTTCCCTTGTTAAAGCTCACATAATATAAAAGCATAATAGATAGGGAAAGGGGGATAAAATCCAACTCAGTTCATATTTCAAGCTGAACTTACCAAATCCATGCTTTCCAAAACAACATAGAAATCGATGTAAAGCCATCCTTTGACATTTTTACTCTTTTACCGTGCCATTTTCCAGCCAAGTAATGTGTACAAACAGGCATAAATTAGGAATAACGTGCTAATAACATGCAAAAATGCATTATATTAAGGGAAATTGCTCACAAAAATCTGTACTGTTGACAAAACTGCATTAAAAATGCGTTTATTAGGAGAAATTTGCACTAAACTGTTGAGGAATTTTCAACGTTTCCTTTTTTAAAAGAAACAAAATCATAAATTGCTGCAGAAGTTTGGAGAACCAAATTTAATATTTCAAATGTGAGAAAGTGAGTGAACTAAAAATTGACAGAATCCCCCATCCCCAATAGCAGAAATGAATGTAAATGCAGAATAAGAAAACAAGGTAGAACAAAAAGAAGTTCCAATCTCTATATGGCTGGAGCAACGCAGTCAGATGTGCAGGGTACAAATGATAAAACAATGGTGATTATGATGATGAATGGATTTCCTACTAGAGTGTCTCGTCTTGAATTTCAATACCAAATAATAATAATAATAATAATAATAATAATAATAATATTGCTATGTCGTCCCTGCTTCATTCTTAGGGCCCATGTTATTTTACTCAGGACAACTGTATTCCATAATTTTACATTAAAAGGTAAAGGTAAAGGGACCCCTGACCATTAGGTCCAGTCACGGATGACTCTGGGGTTGCGGCGCTCATCTCGCTTTACTGGCCGAGGGAGCTGTTTGTCCGCAGTCAGTTTTTCCGGGTCATGTGGCCAGCATGACTAAGCCGCTTCTGGCGAACCAGAGCAGTGCACGGAAACACCGTTTACCTACCCACTGGAGTGGTACCTATTTATCTGCTTGCACTGGCGTGCTTTCGAACTGCTAGGTTGGCAGGAGCTGGGACCGAACAATGGAGCTCACCCCATTGTGCGGATTTGAACCGCCAACCTTCTGATCGGCAAGCCCAAGAGGCTCAGAGGTTTAGACCACAGCGCCACCTGCATCCCTGCTTTTTGATTTTGATTTGTGTTTCATTTACAGCAGCCTAACCTGACATGGCGCCATCCAGATATCAAGAACTACAGCTTCCATCAGCACCAGCCTTCATGGTCAATAGTTGGGGGGTGATGAGAGAAGGCTTATTTCTTTATTTTATTTACAGAAAGGAAAACAACACACATACACACACAGTCTATAATAAGCAATATTATTCATTTGGGAGTTGCTGGTGAAATATTTTCGAGATCCACGTAGTCTGGCTTTTTCAATGCAACGAAGGAAAGACACGCCGAGTTCAGAGAAGAAGCAGCTGCACCTCGGCTGATTTGCACGAGGCCATGATAACTCTCATGTATTGAGCTGTCAAAGCAATTTATCTGAAATCAAAAACATCACCTCTGGGTGATGACAATCGTTTTCTGCATGCAAAATAAGAATGGACTGGCATGAGTAATGAACCTCAGCAAGTGGGGTAGATGATGGAGACGCCAACGGTGCCTTGGTTTAGGCATTGCTGCCGGGCCCCACCATATGAGTGTAAAATAGAGATAAATCTAGGGCACTTTGGTCTAGAAATCCTGGTCTCTCTTCCCTCTTCCAAACACCCACACCCACACCATGGACTATTCTCAAGTCATCTTGGAGATGAACTGACATCTGTAATTAGGAGCTCCTTTGCTGGAACTCGCTGACAGGTACCTCAGGCAGTTCTGAGTCATTTCCCACAGATTTGCACACTCTTTTTCCCAAGAGTGCCTTAGCCCAACCTTCTGGTGACCTTCCCAACGGGGAGAGCATCTCTGGACTCACTTCAAATCGTTAGTCAAAGCAGAAGACCTGCAAATTCCACAGCAGTTCTCATCATCCCTTCAGTGGGTTGTGCTCGACAAACCTTTACTCAGGGAAATTAATGGACCTATGTTAGTTGTGTCCAGTGCTCCCCCCCCTAAAAAAATGTTTAGGGGTACTTTCATTTTGACTCAAAGAAATCAGCATTTTATAGTTCAAATTGGGAAGAATAAATACATAAAATGGACAAAAATACAAAGAACATGCATTACCTCATATTACATAGCTGACAGCTCATAGTAACTTCCACATTGGCATGAGGTTGTGGTCACTAACATCTTCCCGATTCCTCTGCTTGCTGTTGGTGTCCTTCAATGAGGCCAAACTTTCATCAGTAAAACACGACATACCCACATTCCACAATGCTTCACACATTAAACGCTCGCTTCCATCTGAGACTCAGGAAACACCAGGAAAGGAAAGGAAGCCGCCATTGGAGGTGGTAACAACGAAACTGACCAATCACCGTGCTAGATTCCAACTCCTACTTCACACATTAAACACTCGCTTCCATTTGAGACTCAGGAAACACCATGACACAAAATGAGGTCACTACTGGGGGTAGCAATGGAACTGACAATTCACCGTGCTAGAGAAGAAACTATTTTTAAAAAAATTAAAAAATTCTTCTTCCTTTAGATTCACAATATGTTTAGGGGTACATGTACCCTGCATCCCCCCCAGAAAACAACAACAATGATTGTGTACATCAATTTTAATGTGTGTGCTCTGAGTACCAGTAACATTGGACAAATCTGGGGGTGGGGTTGCATCTGAGCTGCGCTTGGGAAGATACTACATGTTTATGCCATGTTTTGTCATCTCTTAGAATTGCCTACAAATATCTCTATTGGTCTTTCTTTCTTTTTCTTTTAAAAAGTATTTTGATGGCAATAAGCTCATAGTCAAGACTACAAGTCACCAGTCTTTGGGGGGCCAGTGGGCACATTTGGAATATTAAGAAAGGATAGTGGATGCCAGTCACAAAATGGCTGATGTGCAGGTATGACATAATGGTTTCAGTATAGAATGGGCTAAGCCAATGCAAAAAGAAACAGCAGGAAGAGCAAAGACTCTCATGTAAAGTATGGTGATTTTCAGGAAGGGGGTGGGGATATAACTGAGACCTTTTATAGGTGCGATGGGAGATACTGGCAGATACACTGGTACCCACAAGCACCATATTGGTGACCGTGGGCTAGACAAGCAGTTTATAAAACCATATTCTGCTTTATTGGCCTACTTTCAGTTACACCTACAAATTCCCTGTTAAGGCTTTTTGGGGTATTTCCAGCCTTGGATTTGTTGTTTTATTGATATGGAAAATGGCTGGAACAATTCATCACTGAGGTTTAAAGAGAGAGAAAGTTTGATCAGCCCTGCCTGACAGTTGGGAAATCAAAATGTCCTGGAGTAGCTCTTTGTCACGAGGGTTCATCTATCAAGCTCATTCGAATCTGCATCAGACCACTTAATTAAACCCATAGAGGAAGTCAGAGCTTCAACTGCCCAGGTGTTAATTATGTTTATTTAATTCTTAGCTGATAGCCATCCATGAGCTGCAGACTTCTTAAAATATGGAACAAAGAGCTATCTCATGGAAACACAGATACTGCTGAACTAGAACTCTCATCACCCCCGGCTGATCAATTTTCATAAAGATTTTATTTTTAACTAAATTGCAAGCTGATGTGGAAATCAGAGAATTAGCTTTAAAGGTTGGGCACATTTGTGTTGGATGGCAAAGGGGTGGTGTGAACAGCCAGCCAAAACCAGGGCCAGCCCAAAATGATGTCTCCCTCTTTTTCCAACAGCACCAGTGAATGAATCATATTTCACTGTGGTGGGATAGCACCTGAGACAGAAGGCTAACTTAGACTGCTCAGGGCACTTCATGTGGTAACAGAGAAGAATGGTTGGGTTCTGCAAGAGGAACAGCTGGGGACTGCTGCTGCCCCCAACATCTGCCACCTGAGGCAGCTGTTTCATTCTGTCTAATGGTTGAGCCAGCCTCGGCTCAAAACAAGGTTATGCCTATAGTGGTGTGTCTTTCCATCTGTAAAGGTAAAGGGACCCCTGACCATTAAGTCCAGTCGTGGCCAACTCTGGGGTTGCGGTGCTCATCTCACTTTATTGGCCGAGGGAGCCGGCGTACAGCTTCCAGGTCATGTGGCCAGCATGACTAAGCCGCTTCTGGCAGCGCACGGAAACGCTGTTTACCTTCCTGCCAGAGTGGTGCCTATTTATCTACTTGCACTTTGACGTGCTTTCGAACTGCTAGGTTGGCAGGAGCAGGGACCAAGCAACGGGAGCTCACCCCGTCACGGGGATTCGAACCGCCAACCTTCCGATTGGCAAGCCCAAGAGGCTCTGTGGTTTAACCCACAGTGCCACCCTCGTCCCACCTTTTCCATTGTAAAACATGCCAATTGCTACTTTAAAAGCTCATCTTTGCTGGAAATATATACAGTGGACACTTGGGTTGTGAACTTGATCCATGCGGGATGCACGTTCACAACCTGTAGCGTACGCAACCCACGTCTGTGCGTCTGCTCGCGCGTGGGTTGCAATTCAGCGCATCTGCGCATGCGTGACCACCGAAATCTGGAAGTAACCCGTTCCAGTATTTCCGGGTTTCGGCGGTCCGCAACCCAAAAAAACACAATCTGAAGCAGCTGTAACCCCACGTATGACTGTATATATGTATTCTTGGTGAGACTGGCACTGGACTGGACACTTGAACACTGTGGTCTGAACTTCACGGTTCAACTGTGCCCTGATGGAAAAAGTTAGACAACATTGCAGATCATCTGAGCTTTTGAGATAGTCTGTGCTGGAGAAAATATTATGCATAGCATCAGCAGCTGCTAAACGATGACTGAGGGAACTGTGTCTCTTTCAAGGGGTCTAAATACATAAATAGGTCTTGGCTTTTTCTTCTTTCAATTTCATGTTAAATTTCTAGATTTTATTATCTAGCATCTATTATTAATGCACCTAAAGAAATGTTGCAGGGAGGGTTAGAAGGAAGCCAGTGCCAGATTTGCGAGACATAAATTACTTTTTTCTTTTGCTACTACTATAAGTGGCTTCAACTGAAAATGTATTGCACATTCTTTCATATCAGGACGTTATAAGCTGTACATTTTTGCCCCAATTACCTCATGAAGGCTGTCCTCTCCCAGAATGATTTATGGACCCCTTCATAAGGATAAATTATTGGATAATGCAAGGCAGTGCTGAGTAGGAATCAGTTTGCCCACTTTACTCTTTCAAAAAATGCAGAACACAATCTGAAATACCGCATCTGATGTGACCAAATTCTTAACCCTTAGCTAAGAGTCTTGAGTGCTGTGGACACAAAGCTTCGACCTTTTGCCAGGGAAGCATATGGAAAACTGTTCCAAAGTAACCAAACTCAATCCAAAAACCTAATGAAAGGCTAAGATTATCTCCATACAGTGGTACCTTGATTCTCAAATGCCTTGGTTCTCAAACACCGAAAACACTTTTTCGGTTCATTTGTTTTTGTGACTGTGTGTGTTCAGCTGATTGATTGATTGTGTGACTGCGGAAATGGATAAAAATCCACCTCCCTCCAAACAATGACTATCATCAGAGCAAGTAAGAAGAAAAAAATAATTTATTTTCATCATCTACAATACTATCTTATCTATTTTATAGCACAGTACATTGATTATTGCTTTCATTTTATGGATCAATGGTCTCATTAGATAGTAAAATTCATGTTAAATTGCTGTTTTAGGGGTTGTTTTGAAAAGTCTGGGATGGATTAATCCATTTTGCATTACTTTCTATGGGAAAGTGTGCCTTGGTTTTGGAACACTTTGGTTTCGGAACGGACTTCCAGAACAGATTAAGTTTGAGAACCAAGGTACCACGGTATTGTTTAGAAAATACTCTCTTCCTACTAGATGTAGAACATGCACCAGAATTTGCTATCTTCCTGTTGTTATGATAGACTGTATAGACAGGGATACAATGCAAGCAATTGTCTGGCTTCACCAAAGGGCTCCAATACAAACCAGGATGGGGGTCCCACAACATGAGGTTATCTAGAATGCTGCCTGCTGTCAGGAGTCCCGGTTTGCGACTTGACAAAGACAGCAAGTGTGGTTAATTTAAAAGGAAGATTTATTGCAAAAATAAACAGAGTTCTCCAGACGGCTCTAACAAGCCGCCAGTCTCATCAATCATGATGACCCTTCTGAAGACTGCTTCCTGCAAGACCAGAAGCAACTGAACTTTCGCTTCTGATGTCTCTTGTTTTGCTTCCTGTCTTTGAGCCCTCCCATTCACCAAGGCCTAGGACTGAGCAGGTCAGCTCCCACCTCTTCCCCATTCTCTGAGAGGCTCTTAGCTCTTTCCCACCTGATAAACTGCTTCCTTCGCTGTTCGTTGCATTTTGCACTGCTTGAGAGTGTTAGCAGGTTTCTGGCTCGCTCTCCATCATCCCCTTATCAACCCCCATTCCAAGGGGCAGGGCAGTTGGCACTAGCCGCTGCTCATCCTGCCTGGCAGTTAACCCTCTCTGTTCCTGGCTGCTTCCTTCAGCTGGTTGCAAACCTTCCCTGGGATATAGCTGCAAACCTTCCCTGGTGGCTGGCTCATTCATGACACCTGCAGTCTTCTTTTCTTTTTTGAAGTGTCTTTATTTATGCATTTTCAATAGTGAATACAGATAATCCTTGATAGTTCAGTCGGTAGAGCGTGAGATTTCTAATCTCAGGGTCACTGGTTTGAGCCCCACATTGGGCAAAAGATTCCTGCATCACAGGAGGTTGGATTAGATGACCCTTGTAGTCCCTTCCAACTCTACAATTCTGTGATTCTATGACACTCTGATTCAAAAGAATCCCACTTTTCCCTCCTCCTGCCTCTCCAGTCACTGCAGAGCTCTGGGGGTTCTGCTGCTGGTCCTCCTGTTAAAACACAACAAGGTACAGTGGTATGGGGAGAACATTTAGACCCAGAGAAATATTGAGCTGTATGGAAAAGCACAGAAAAAGCAACACAAGGCTTTGGGGGTGGGGGGTAACAGACTGAGGGGTTATTGACATCAGCACAGTCAGTAGAGCATGAGGCTCTTAATCTTAGAGTTGTGGGTTCAAGTCACACATTGGGCAAAAAATTCCTGCATTGCAGGAGGGTTGGAGTCGATGACCCCCATATTTGCCTTGGTAAGACCCCACCTGGAATAGTGTGTCCAGTTCTGGGCACCAGAATTTAAGAAGGATGATGCCAAGCTGGAACATGTGCAGAGGTGGGCGACCAAGATGATCAAGGGTCAGGGAACCCAGCCTTATGAGGAGCGGTTGAGGGAGCTGGTTATATTTGGCCTGGAGACAAAATTCTTCCACAAGGAGGGATGGAATTTCATTTGCCAACAGGACATCACTGGATGAGCAGTGGACATTTTGGGTGCTGGGTATAATTGGAAGCTACTGTACATTATTTCATGGGACTCGGGGATAATTCTCTCTGCTTAAAAAGACATAAGCTAATTTTGAATGAAATCCCCTTACTGTCATCTGCTATAGCACATTCAATTTAGATAAATCCTTGGACTGAGATTCCTTATGCATAATATATGCAGCTAAGCAAATAGAGGCAGAACTGGAACATTAATAGTGCTCAAATGATTGCTCAGATTTAGGTGCCTTGGCTGTTGAATATATATGTGTGTGTGCATATATATATATATATATATATATATATATATATATATAATTGCAAACAAAAGGCAGAATGAAAAGATTAACAATCTTCAAGTGGGTGATGAGGTTCCGGAAGAGTCCTTGTATTTTCACAGCAAGTGGAGTGCATATTCCGGCAGAAATGTTAGCCGGCTGATCTATATGTTAATTAGACTGTAATTTGGGAGACAAGTGGAATTGGAGTATTTCCATCTCCTTTGAAGTGCAAACCACCAAAGACAGTGTAACATAATCAGTGATGGTATACAGTTTCTGAGTATTTTCAACCACACAATCTATTGTTTTCTCCAATCACCAAGGGTCAACTTAGCATGGTGCTTAGCACTCCATGGAATAAGGGCCCGTTTGGACTGGGGTCCCTGGAACAGTCCAGTTGTCTTGGAGTTACCCCATGCAAAAAGAGAGGGGAGAGACATTTTTCTTCTTCCATCTTCTAAAAGTGGGCTTCCTATAAGTTACAAGTGTTGCAGAAAATATTATACATTTTATTTTAATTTACAGGCAAATGGGATCATCTTAATAGATGGTCCTGTTGCAGGCAGACCCTCAAACTGGTTCACCCCACCCCACCCTGGCATGGGTGGAGCTATCGCCCTTATTGCCCAATCATTTTGAAGGGTGATTGTGGGGGGAAAAGTGGCAGCACGATGTGTGCCAAGCTCCTGCTTCGTACTGCCGAACACCCGCCCACCCTCCCTTTAATTTCAGTGTCCTTTGGCTTTGCTTTGGACTTTGGTTGGTTGCCTGTCTTGAGTCAGGGACCGGTAGGAATTTTTTTCCATTTGGCAAACAGCTGCCCTGGACGCAGAATTGACCTGTGCCTCCATGGACAGCTGTGAGTCCAAAATGACTCCCAGGCTGCGCACCTGGTCCTTCAAGGGCACAGTTACCCCATTCAGGACCAGGGAGTCCTCCACACCTGTCCACCTCCTGTCCCCCATAAACAGTACTTCTGTCTTGTCAGGATTCAACCTCAATCTGTTAGCCGCCATCCATCCTCCAACCGCCTCCAGACACTCACACAGGACCTTCACTGCCTTCAATATGATCCACTGGGGCGAGCAGCTTAGGATGCAGTGCATTGCCAGTTGAGCTGGAAAGGCTCTTGGCTCAGCCAGCATTATGTCTCCAACAGTGGTGGACCTTGGCCTCTCAAATTTCAGTGGGGCTCTGTGGGATGCCAAAATCCGGTGCCCCCTCCCACCTTTTGCCTTCTGTTGGACTTCATAGTTGTGGTGCCTGCTGTGGCACCCCAAAAGCTGCTCACCCAGTGCAACCGAACCAGTTGTCCTCCCTTAAATCCTCCTTTGTCCCCAACCAGGCCTCACCTGGCTGAGCTGAAGCTTTCTGAACCAAGGTAAATCTCAAAATGGGAGCATTTCAGTGCAATGGTGTGGTGTTGCGGGACCAAGTATAAGGAAGTTAAGCTGGATCCTAACCCTGTTCAGCTCAGTCAAGTGATCCGGCAGAAAAAGTCCATTTCAAAGGCTTGCTTTCATTCTGAAAGGCTTAGGCCTGATCAGCGGGCACTAATCTTGTTCCTGAACGGTGTTTGGATCTAGAATAATCTTAACTTAGGCCACCTTCTTGTGTATACGTTTGCTCCCCTTCGTTACACATGCCTCAGCTATCCACTTCGGCAAAGGCATTTCAACAATGAACGCTGTAGGAAAACTCCTTTGATATTGACTAGCAGTAAATTCTGAAGGAGCGTCTCCACCCCCATCGTTCTACCCGGACACTGAGGTCCAGAACTGAGGGCCTTCTGGCGATTCCCTTGCTGTGAAAAGCCAAGTTACAGGGAGCCAGGCAGAAGGCCTTCTCGGTAGTGGCACCCACCCTGTGGAACCCCCTCCCACCAGATGTCAAAGAGAACAACAACTACCAGACTTTTAGAAGACATCTGAAGGCAGCCCTGTTTAGGGAAGCTTTTAATGTTTAATAGGTTATTGTATTTTAGTGTTTTGTTGGAAGCCACCCAGAGTGGCTGGGGAAGCCCAGGCAGATGGGTGGGGTATAAATAAATAAAAATTATTATATTATTATAATTATAAATTGAATATATTTTTATATTTATGTTTAACAAATTTTGTTTCTGGCTTGGTTGTTGTTGTTGATGTTTTTAAAAAACAAAAAAAATCTCTCCTATAGTTTTAAATAAATAAATAAATACACACCGTTTCCAGTTTGTTGTTTTCTGCATAGTTGCTTCCAAAACAGCCTGTAGACAAAAAAAATAAAAAAAAAAAATGTGTACTCTGAAGTATTTCAAAACATTAACTCTAGGTGTCATTTCTCTCTCTCTCTCTTTTCCTGCTCAGTGTGCAATGTTTTATGTTGGCAAAATATTTGACATTCTCTCATTCAGTTCTGGACTTTTTATTAGGTAGTAAGTGAAGTTTTCAACACATTTCACCACTGATATCTTTCGCAGCCGGAAAACACTGTCAAGTGCTGTTTCTACAGTCGGATGCTGTGGAAGAGTGCCATGTCTGCTCCAGTTTAAAAACAAAATGAAAGGAGCACATCCAGAGCACTCTGCTTACTGTTATTGCTCTCATTGTTGTGGTCATTATTAGCATAATAACATCTGTGGAATGCTTTCCATAATGAAGTTTGCCCGGTGTGCTGACATACTTTTATAAAGTAAAGGGACCCCTGACATTAGGTCCAGTCGTGACTGACTCTGGGGTTGCGGCGCTCATCTCACTTTATTGGCAGAGGGAGCCAGCGTACAGCTTCCGGGTCATGTGGCCAGCATGACTAAGCTGCTTCTGGCGAACCAGAGCAGCACACGGAAACAGCATTTACCTTCCCGCTGGAGCAGTACTATTTATCTACTTGCACTTTGACGTGCTTTCGAACTGCTAGGTGGCCAGGAGTTGGGACTGAGCAACGGGAGCTCACCCCGTCACAGGGATTCGAACCGCCAACCTTCTGATCGGCAAGCCCTAGGCTCAGTGGTTTAGACCACAGCGCCACCCGCGTCTCAACATACTTTTAGTGCCAAGTAAAAAATAGCCTCCTTCTGCCCCTGTCAAACTTTTGATGGGTGTTGGTTATGTTGCCAAAGCTTCTGCCACTGTTATTGCAGTTGGCTTTCTTCAATTCCTACAAATTGCACGTGTTTATATGTAAATGGGTGGTCCTATGGCAAGATTTGCCTGGATGAGCAACTTAGGATGCAGCAGATCTCCAGTAAGTCCCCAACCCCAGCTCAGCTGAAGACATCAGTGGTAGACTTTGGGCTCTCAAATTTCAGTGGTGCCTTGTTTGACACCAAAAGTTTACAGCTTTGTGTTGCCCCCCTGCAGCACAGCGCCCAGCACGACTGCACCAGTCATGCTATAATAATAATAATATTTTATCTGACAGGGTTGCCCCAGCCACTCTGGGGGGTGCCCAACAAAAAATACTAGAAACACAATACAACATCACACATTAAAAATTTCCCTGAACAGGGCTGCCTTCAGATGTCCTTTAAAAATCATATAGCTGTTTATATGTTTGACATCTGATGAGAGGGAGTTCCACAGGGCAGGTGAGACTACTGAGAAAGCCCTCTGTCTGATTCCCTATAACCTCACCTCTTACAATGAGGAAACCATCGGAAAGCACTCAGAGCTGGATCTCAGTTTCCAAACTGGATGCCGGGGCTGGGGATGCTACCCTAAAACCAACTCTGAAGACATGCTGGCATAACATGAACAGTTCAGTTCAGCTAGGGCTTAACTGGCTGAGTCAAGGCCAGTGTAAGTCTCAAAAAAAGAAGATGGCTGTTCTGGGAGTGGGGCAGGGGTGGGACCAGAGAGGCAAGATTTCAGCTGGATCATAAGCCCATTCAGCTCAGTTATATGACATGTAAACTGTGCATAAGCCACTACCTTAAAGGCTTGTTTTCCATCTGCCAGGCTCTGGCAGAGCAGCGGTGGAGGAAGCCTCTCGGGCACCTGGGGTGGTGTGCCCAGGGGCAGGGTGAACTGCTCATAGGGGCAGGGCGGGGAGCACAGCACCCATAGGGAGGGATGGGATGGGGTGTGTGGCACCAATAGAGACTGGGCGCACCACGGGGCCTCAGTTATCCCACAGCAGGGGGGAGGCAGCGGTCAGACAGTGTGGAGCCTGTGGGCACTGGAGATGAGTGGCTCAGGCGCACTGCAGGCTCCGCAGTGAGTGCCTCCAGCCATTTTGTCACCCCCCTCAGTGGGGACACCTGACCACACCTATCGCACACCCCTTGCTACTGTTAGAATTCCTGCTGCATGATTGCAGTCATAGGATTTTTGTCTCTCACATGATGGTGTATGTTTTGACTCCACAGAGTGGGAAGTGACGGAGACAGGATGTTTGTGTTACTGTGTTCCATGAAGTGGGACTATTGTTCTTTATTCTTTTTCTCTTTGGTGTCTGATGCTAGAGAGAGAGGGAGCCATGTTGCAGTGCTCCGTGTGTGTTTATATGTAAATAAAGTAGATTAGCCAAAATGCTGAGTTGCTGAGGTCTGTTACACAACCTGTGAAGACTCTGCGGATTCCTAAGTGTGCCAGTGTCAGTTGGCATCGGTCGCTGTGATGTTTGGGCAGAATAAAGTTTTTGAAGCTCCTGAATGATCGACTGGGAGGGAGGGAACATGCTAGTCAGGAATGTGTCTCTGCCATGGTCCTACTCGAGAGTAGGATGAGCTCCTGACAGCTGCACCCCTGTGGCAGAGTTTGGATTGGGTGTAACGTTATACTGGCTTAATTTACAATGGCTTGTTTTCTGTTAGCCTCTTGTGCATAGGATTGCTCTCCAAGCCTCAGCTTAACATACCTTTGTGAGTTTGTGGGACTCCACTTTTGAAGGAGCCAGACAAGTTTCTCGGTGAGTCAATGGCTCTAAGCACAGGTATTGAGTATAAGAAAGGAAGTTGCTTTGTGCCAGTGGGCAAATGGGTGGGCCCCCTCACATACCTGGCTGGTAGTGAGGAGGACAAAAGCCAAGGCAAGAATTGTATGAGAGAGAGAGCTGGAAGCAGGCTGTAGGGAGAAGCCAGAGAGTGAGATCCATGCTTGAATTCTACTTGAATCCAGGGTTCTGATTATGGGAGAAGCAAGAACTTCTGGAATGTTAATGTTGTGAGCTCCTCCATCTTAGGCTCAGATTGTATATGCGTGTAAATAAACCATATATCCTAGTGACAACACAGTTTCCGCTGTCCCTCAGTCCAAGAAAACGGAACCCTGGAATCGCTAGAATCTTCTGCTACTCGGAGATTGGGGTGGTACAAAACAAGACCCTTTCCAGGCAAAACAGAGAGCTTGGAGAAAGTTGTATGGAGGATACTTAATATGGAAGCAGAGCTTGCCCTCTTGGTGACATGGTGCTTGAGCTTTCTCAGTTAGTTTCAGAGAACATTAAGCTTCACTGTAATAACAGCTTCTAAAACATTCACTGCAAAAATCGATATATATGAAAACATGTGTTATCTCTTAATCTCAGTGTACAGTACTGTCAAAATCTGGCTTTGAGATATTAAATCTTACACTTCTTCATCAGAGATGAACCAATGCTGTTCACAGTTTCTTCTGAACGTTTTCAGCAGCCTGCTAAAATGTCCCCTTTTTAAATCAATTTCTGGCATGCACAAAAAATGTTGTGAGGTTCCTTTTCAGTGCCCTCTCTTGCTTTCATTCTCAACTTGCTTCACATCCCCTTTGTGAAGTTATCACACAGCCAATTAATAGCCTCAGCCAACAGAATGGCTGGGGCAGGTTCCACATGGGGGAGGTATTGGGACACCTGGTCTCAGTGATCATGGGCAAGAGGAGGAGTTACGCTAAGACCAGACCATGTCAATACCGAGGAGGCAGGTTTAGTCATTGTTTGAGGACTATCTCTGCCTCCAGGTCTGGTCCTGACTGGAAGGATACCGGAATCAGCAAGGGAAACCCACATGACCTGAAAGTGTTGCTGTGCAATGCCAGGTCAATGATGAATAAAACCACTGCCATCCACGACCTGATTGTGGGTGGAGGACTTGACCTGGCATGTGTGACAGAGACTTGGTTGGGTGAAGCAGTTGGGCCTGTCCTTGCCGCTGCTTGTCCACCAGGTTTCTCTTACGCACAGCAACCCAGGTCATATGGGAAGGGGGGGATTGCAGTGATTTTTAGGAAGTCATTAGTTTGCACCAGCTGTCCTATTGAGAAGACCCAGTTTTATGAGTGCATGTTCTGGAAGTTGGGCAATATGGGATTCCTTTTGGTGTACCGACCTCCCCACTGCACCAAGGATTCCCTGCTCGAGCTGCTTCAGGTTGTGGCAGATGTGCTCCTGGAGACACCTAATTTGGTTGTCCTGGGACATCCATGCCAACACAAACTTACAAGGGGCCGCTCGGGACTTCATGGAAAGCATGGCCTCCATGGGGTTGTCCCTGAATAAGTTTGGTGTGGAGGAATCCCTGGTCCTGAATGGGGTAACTGTGCCCCTGAAGGACCAGGTGCACTGCCTAGGGGTCATTTTCAACTCACAGCTGTCCATGGAGGCACAGGTTAATTCTGTGTCCAGGTTGGCTGTCTACCAGCTCTATCTGGTACGCAGTCTGAGACCCTACCTGCCCATGGACTGTCTCGCCTGAGTGGTGCATGCTCTAGTTATCTCCCGCTTGGACTACTGCAATGCGCTCTACGTGGGGCTACCTTTGGAGGTGACCTGGAAACTGAAATTAATCCAGAATGCAGCAGCTAGTCTGGTGACTCGGAGTGGCCACCGGGACAATATAACACCGGTCCTGAGAGATCTGCATTGGCTGCCAGTACGTTTCCGAGCACAATTCAAAGTGTTGGTGCTGACCTTGAAAGCCCTAAATGGCCTTGGTCCTGTATACCTGAAGGAGCGTCTCTACTCCCACCATTCAGCCTGGACACTGAAATCCAGCACTGAGAGTCTTCTGGCGGTTCCCTCATTGTGGCAAGTGACGTTACAGGGAACCAGACAGAGGGCCTTCTCGGTAGTGCCGCCTTCCCTGTGGAACAGCCTCCCATCAGAAGTCAAGGAAATAAGCAGCTATCCTATTTTTAAAAGACATCTGAAGGCAGCCCTGTTTAGGGAAGTTTTTAATATTTAATGCTGTATTGTTTTTAACACTCAATTGGGAGCTGCCTAGAGTGGCTGGGGAAACTCAGCCAGATGGGCGGGCTATAAATAATAAAGTATTATTATAGTGATGATGATGGTGATGATGATGGTGATGATGATGATGATGATGATCAGTCACACCATTCCATTCACAGTGTGATCCCTTATTGACTGGGATCTCCCATGTGACTAAGTTGTTGTTATTGTTATTATTAATATTGTTGTTGTTATTATTCTATCCACATTTACTTTGGAACAAAGTAGTACAGTGGTCCCTCAGGTTACATACGCTTCAGGTTACATACGCTTCAGGTTACTCACTCCACTAACCCAGAAATAGTGCTTCAGGATAAGAACTTTGCTTCAGGATGAGAACAGAAATCGTGCTCCGGCGGCGCAGCAGCAGTGGGAGGCCCCATTAGCTAAAGTGGTGCTTCAGGTTAAGAACAGTTTCAGGTTAAGAATGGACCTCTGGAACAAATTAAGTTCTTAACCCGAGGTACCACTGTATGCACAGTCATTTATAAAATAATAAGGGTTTGGGCATTGACTTCTCTCAGCATTATCTGAAATCCCAGAGATGTCACCAATGGCAGAGATTCAGAGAGCAATCCTTTGGCAAGATAGGCCACAATGAGCATGATTGCGTACCACAGTTCTCCAGCTCAGCCTGCTGAATTCTGGCTCAGCTGGAATTAAGTACCCAACCCTAGCTCAGCTGATGATACACTGGTGTGACTTGTGTACACAAGTGCCCTAGCACCCATCTTGAATGAGGATTAAATAATCAAACGTGACAAGATACATATTGGGTCAAATCAGGCCACAACTTTATTGACAGCAGATGTAAGAGGTTTGGCATAGACACTGGGGGAAAATCGATGGCTTCCAGCCTGCCTGTTGGAAGGACTTTATTTTGGGATCAATCCAGAAGCGAGGGAATCCTATGACCTACATCAAGTAGGAGTTCCCACGCTGGGCTGCCATTTTGGGAGTGCTATGGCCTTGGGTCGGACTGGGTTTGTGGACAAGCTCCCCCAGATCCCTTTAATGAGAGGGTCAGGCAGTTTCTACAACCTCCACTCACCATCCATGTTTAAGCCTACCCAATGCCTAACCATCAAGTTGTGATGATTCCTATAAAATTGGCAAGAGCCAATTTACCAGGTGGGGAAATACCTGTTGTTGTTTAGTTGTTTAGTTGTGTCTGACTCTTCGTGGCCCTATGGACCAGAGCACGCCAGGCACTCCTGTCTTCCACTGCCTCCTGCAGTTTGGCCAAACTCATGCTGGTAGCTTCGAGAACACTGTCCAACCATCTAGTCCTCTGTTGTCCCCTTCTCCTTGTGCCCTCAATCTTTCTCAGAAATGCCTACCTGCTCCCAAATACAGCAACCATGCTGTCCATAGCAATATCTGGCATTTTTACTCCTCTTGTCATCTCTTCTCCTTTTCTCATTCTTAACTTGTACACTGTTTCCACCCCCCCCCCAAAAAAAAACCCTGCCCATTTCTTTCATCCTTGTTCCCAGGATATTTTTTTTATTTACTTCTTCCTACTGTACAGCTTCTGTACTCTCTTCCTTGCTATCCCAAGTTAATTATTATTACAATTCAAGATGGTGCTGCTAGCGACTGTGTAACCTAAATATTACTACATCATGAGGGGGTGGGCTACAGTGCTGAGGCCTACCAGAAAGTGAGTTGAAGTCCTCAAGTCATCTCTGGCTCACCATTTGAGAAATGCTGCCCCAGGCAGAATATGATGCAAATTCTCTCTCTCTCTCTCTCTCTCTCTCTCTCTCTCTCTCTCTCTCTCAAATGATAATCCCCAGTAAGGTCCTCCGAAGTCCAGACCTGCAGGAATCCTGGAAGGTCTGCCAACATCTCTCCCTCTCTCTTTCTGAGGCAATTACCATGTCATAATTTAAAGCCAGTGGCCTCTGTGTTTCTGGCAGACCTTTTGGTTCCATGCAAGGAGTCTGCGTTCGATTGTGTACCAGTGTCATGTGACCAAGAGATCCCCAGATAATCACCACCTTTAGTGAACTGTGCTATCACAAGCCTGAAAGCAGGGTCCGGAATGGAGAGGGAGGGAGGGAGCGAGGGGGAAAACAAACAAACCCACAGTTTGTCAGTTCTAATTAGGATCAACACATTTTGCTGTCTTAATCAAGCACGGTTTACTCCACTGTCTGGGGCTGGCAAATTCATTAAAGCTTCTTCATTATTGCACGCCTTCTGTCTCGTGAGCATCACCTGGAAAATGAAAGAAAATATATACCCTTTCAAGGTTCATTTGAGCAATGCTTGATGGAGTGAGAGAATGCTTTCCTCTTGGAAGAACTGCCCTGCTTCTGAAGCATGCTGAACGGGATGGTAATGCATTTTGTTGGCCTTTCCCTTACTCTCTTCTCCCTACCCTCTTTCTTCGATCTCATTTTTTTGGGTGGTAACAGGGCGGGCCATCTGTTCAGCACTTCAACCAGGGTAGCACCCCTATCCCATAATGTTGTTGTTTAGTCGTTCAGTCGTGTCCGACTCTTCGTGACCCCATAGACCAGAGCACGCCAGGCACTCCTGTCTTCCACTGCCACCCGCAGTTTCTTCAGATTCATGTTTGTAGCTTCAAGAACACTGTCTAACCATTGTCTATCCCAGAATATATATATATATATATATATATATATATATATATATATAGTGTGATAGGAATTTTATGGTCTTAGATATATGGTAATGTTCGTAAGTGTACCAACCAAGCACATACATAGATCAGCACAGGAAGACCAACCTGGAACCATTTTGATTCCTAAACTGAGCAAATGTTTTCTCTGCAAGGTCAAAGTGGAAAAGCCTCCCCATTGTCTTTTCCTTCACAAATCCTGTCTTAAGGGTATGTCTGTGTTTGAATAGGGTGTGAGCCTGTGACCTGGCCCAGGAACTAAATATTTATCACTACAAAAGAATGGCCAGGCTCCCCAGGCAATCCAATCAAGTAACCTGCCAGACAGGAGATAAACAATGACAGGAGAAAAATAACATTTAAATTTCTGTTTCAGACCACCTTTTTTGTGATGGAGGTGTGATGTATCTGAGGGGTGGTCTTAGGTTACACCCCTTCTGTGATGTATGTATGATGTTTCTGGGGGTGGTCTTGATCTACAGGATGGGAATTTCAAAAGTCTTTATAAGTGGGTGAGGGGAGCACCCTGTTGCAACAGATCAATAAAGATCAAGCTTACTAGCTGCTTTCCTTCTCAGTATTCTCTGGCTGGCCTCTGTTATTTTCTCCTACCAATAGGGAACCTATGTAAGGACTCTATATGGGCTCTTGGATACCCCATAAGGGAAAATGGCAATTTTTGTTTACAACAAGAGAGAGAGAGAGAGAGAGAGAGAGAGAGGGAGAGAGAGAGATTGTTTGGGCTTCCTCACCTGCTTCACTTCAGGAAAATATCGCATCCTCATCACATTCTCCCTGGATTTTGCTTCGGCAGGTATCTATATCTGGGAATGCTACATGCCATATCCGTTTTTCATTTTAGAGGAAGCATTACTCTGAGGAAGTTGATAGTCATATCAGTAGTGCTATTGTATGCATTTGTAGTCAGCAATTAGTCCCACTGAGTTCCATGGGGTTTACTCCCAGGTAGGGATGGAGGATAAATTTGATTCTGTATATATACAGTGGTGCCTCGCAAGACGAAAAGAATCCGTTCCGTGAGTCTCTTCGCCTAGCGGTTTTTTCGTCTTGCGAAGCAAGCCCATTAGCGGATTAGCGGATTAGCGCTATTAGCGGTTTAGCGGCTATTAGCGGCTATTAAAGGTTTACGGGATTAGCGGATTAGCTGCTAAAAGGCTATTAGCAGCTTAGTGCCTTAGAAAAAGGGGGTGGGGAGCGGGGGAAAAAAACACCCCAGGAATCGCAAGACATTTTCGTCTTGCGAAGCAAGCCCATAGAGAAATTCGTCCTGCGAAGCACCTCCAAAACGGAAAACCCTTTCGTCTAGTGGGTTTTCCGTCTTGCGAGGCATTCGTCTTGCGGGGCACCACTGTATATGTAAAGGCGAACCTACCTAATTCACATTTTCTATACAGGGCTACCTTCACATGTCTTCTAAAAGTCAGATAGTTGTTTATTTCCTTGACATCTGATGGGAGGGCATTCCACAGGGTGGGCACCACTACTGAGAAGGCCCTCTGTCTGGTTCCCTGTAGCTTCGCTTCTTGCAGTGAGGGACCACCAGAAGGTTTTGGAGCTGGATCTCAGTGTCCAGGCTGAACAATGACAGTGGAGACGCTGCTTCAGGTATAGAGTGGAAAGACAGAGCATTAAAAATTGCACACACACACACACACACACACACACACACTGTTTTGGTACTAATAGCAATCATTTCCTCACACAAGACCAAACTGTCAGTGGAGGTCGATCATAGTTCCAGGGCAATTCGTCAAAAGTTAATAAGCTGACAAGGCTTCCTGACTTGCCATTGTTTTGTTGACAAAGACTGTGTCGCTTTTTGACAGCCATTTTTGATTCATGTGATTAATGAGTGAGAGAGAACATAAGACCACTTGCTCCCAATAGCAATGGATATAGTTCAAGGTTTCCCATCCTAGGGCGGGTGAGAGAATGGGACACTCTCTCGATGAACTGAGTACATATCCCAGAATAGAGGCAGCCATGTGATAGCTTCCATTAGTTTTTTGGCCATTAGTCATGCTGGCTGGGGCTAATGGAAGTTGTAGTCCAATAACATTTGGTGGATACCATGCCCTAGAATGTGTGTTCCAAGTTTTGTTGAACCGTCCATGTTACAAAGCCATAGCTATGTTGTATCTCTCTTCTGCATTTCCTACAAATATGTTGCACTCAAACCAGGTCACAGAAAATAGACAATGAAATGTTCAAAAGTCATAATCTACAACATCAGATATAAAAGTAGCAACATGGATTAGCTCTACAATGTAATGTTGAAAGTCAGTTTTATCCCACGCCACTGTAGTCCCTTATAACTTAGAAGGCCTCCTTTCCTTCTTTCTCTCTGTCTGCCCACCTGTCTTTCTTTCGCTGAGCTTTCTGAGAAGTTGCAACAAACAAACAAACCCACAACATTATTTCTAATTGCATCTTAATTTCCATTTCCTTGTCCGGAGTTTTGTCCTTATCACTGCCTTGTGTCTGCTCCGCTAATGTCACATCACAGCTACCACCATCCTGGACAACATTTCTAGCAATGCACTTTTCACCTCTGCTTTTTCTTATCTCTTGTTCATTTCTGGCACTTTCTTGTTCTCCCCCATTGACATTTCCCTGGTCCCGCCACTCTTGCAGCTAGGTGGAGAAATAACCCTCAGGCGTAAAGTAATTTCTTTTCCAATGGTTCACATTTCCCTCAGTGCTCTTCTTTCCATTGCTTTGACATCTTTCTTTGAGCAGCTCTCAGTGCTTATTATATCCAGATGTACTTTGCTGACATTCAGGAACTCCTATCTCCAAATAATCAGATCTTGAGTCAAATAATTCTCAACTACGTGGGGACACAAGAATCAAAAGTATGGGGTGGTCAGAGAGATAAGCAGTGTGGACAGTGGAAAGGACACAAAGTATTAGAGATGGGTCATACATGACTAGAGTTCTTCCAATTATCCTGCAACTTTGATAACTTGGTACATACAAAATAGTGATAGGGTGAACTTTGCATCTGGGAAATGTTCCATGTCCCCCCAAACCTGGGAAATAATTCAGTTAGTTCTAAACCACCTCCAAAGAACTTCAAACATCATTGAGTCTAAAGCCCTGCTGAGGCAGCAATGCAATTAGGAACATAGCAGAGTCCAGTCCTTCAACTGATCCCAAAACATTATTTCTTTCTCTGCTGCACCTTTCCCCCCACTCAGTCCCACCATTTGCTGATGTTGGGACATTGATTCAAACCCACCTGCCCATAGTTACATAATTTGCTCATTATTTTGCAGATCTTCTATTGTTCATATTTTAATAACCGTGACTTTTCCATCATTCCTTTTTCTTGAATCTTCATTTTAGGGTGTGTTGGCAAAGGACCTAATATTCACTTCTCAAACCTACACATGAACAAAAACACAGAGATATCCTTCAAAATTCTCATAATTTCACAATGCAAATATCCAATGAAAGTACATGTACAAAGATTCATATTTTGGGGGAAAGTGTGCATAAAAATGAAGATATTAGTGAAAATTCACAAATATATTAGGATAAATTGGTAGCTGTTCTGGCTCCTGCTCAGACCACCACAACGGAGGTTCTTACTTGAGAGTAAGGAAGAGATCTTTGTTGTGCCAGAGTAAAGGCTCGACAGCAGACACACAGTCCCAGCAGCCTCAAAGCTCAGGCTAGGTGACAGGAAAGGTGAAACTAGCTTGGATGGAAACAGTGGTCCTGGTTTAAAAAGTGCAAGAACAGTGCAAGGAGTTCAGAACTCAATGGAAACAACTGAGTCATCCCAACAGGTTGGCATATCCACCTGCCTTTTAAAGGTGAGGCAAGGTGAGCTTACGAGACTCCTGTGCCTTTCAAAATATTGAGTGCACTCCATCAGTGTGTGTGTGTGTTCCCAGTGATGGCATCACTGCTGGGTCCTGGACAACCATGCTGTGCCCTCATCTTTTGGCTTTGGTTTCTCTGCCCCAAGTGATTGGTTGATGCCCTCCCTGGTTTCCACCGATGCTGTTTCCTTCCCTGAAGGGAAGAGGGGAAGTAGGAGTTTTGCTTCCACATCCAGAACAGTTATATCCTAGCTATATCCTGGAAGAGAGAAGTACCAGGCTCCTCAAGTCTCTGTTCCTCAGTCGCAGCCCCATGTTCCATCCTCCCATCTCATCCATTTCCCCCTACCATTCCACACCTGTACCTAGCAATGCCTCAGGACTCGTGAGACTAGCAAAAATGTGTATATTGTTGGGATACTGCCAGGGAGACAAAGTCCATTATGCCCCCACGCCGATGCCGGACGATCCATCGATCTCCAGTAGATACAGTATCAGTCAATTAGCGACACGAAGCCTCAGAAATAGCTTGCCACATTCCAGAGCTCATGCACGCTCTATCAGCAGAGTTCGCACTCAGGAGAGCATTTTTACAACTTTATTCAGCGTTGATCAGAACAAAGAAAAAAAATGACTGCCTGCTTCGATGTCTCAGGCACAGAGAGAGAAACGAAAGCAATAGACAAAACATATACTTCCTGTGAACAGGAAATACGCAGACTCTGTGACTCACAAAGCCTGCTCCCTTTTAAGAATGGAAACTGAACACAAATTGTTGTGCACTGAAACTAATGGATTAATTTTGATGACATTTTTTTAAAAAATTGCTGCAGAAATATGCAGAACTGAAATGCAGACTGGCAAAACTGAGAAATCGAGAGAAACAAAAATTCACACATCCCTACCCATGATGCTGAAAAATGACTTGTGTTTGCTTTCGACCACAGCCTGACACACCTTGAACAATTGTCAGGATACTATGCATGTTTACTTGTAAATCCCATTATCGAAGTGATTCTTACTCCCCAAGTAAGTGTGCATAGGATTGCAGATATAGATGATCCTGACTGAATTGAAGGAGCTCGGGTTGGTGGATGAATAAATACTTCTAGATCAGCATGCAGCAATGTCATTAGCTGAGATATAAGCTGATGCAACCATTACTATTCAAATAATTACTATTCAAATATTTATTCTGTATCCAAATGGAGATTGAAAAGGCCACCTTTAATAGGACTGCTTCTTAATAGCTTTGGCTTAGAAGCTGTTGGAAGAAATTTCTCTCTCTCTCTCCCTTTCTCTTTCAAATATAGGCTTATCCTGCATATAAAGTGTTTATTTACTAAAATTATATGGGATTCTTTCTGTGAAATTGACAGGAAGGTCAATAGACCCACAATTCGATTCTAACAATTGAATGGGCACAGACCAAGGAACTTCCCTGCTCTCTCCTAAATATAGTGTTGTGTGTTTTGACCACTGCTGCTGTCACTTCACGGTTTCTTGGAGATGGATGTGGCTCATAGCTGTCAACTTACAGATTTGAAAATAAGGGACCAGCAGCCTTGAAAATAAGGGACCTGCAGCCTCACCTGTTCCAGGCACTCCAGTCTTCCTGTCCTCCTGCAGTCTGGTCAAACTCATGCTGGGTAGCTTCGAGAACACTGTCCAACCAACTTTGTAACCAGAGGTTCAACTGAATAGAATCTGAATCACATGCACCACAAGGCCTATGCAGCCTCAACTTAAGATGGCTCCCCAGCCTGGCTTTGCACTGCAAGGTTACAGCAGCACGTGCAACAAAATGGCATCCAGCATTCAAAAAACCCCTCAGCTTGCATTAACTAGCCACACACAAGGCATGCAAGCTCCACCCCCCAGTCGTTCTTAGACTTCTTATTGGGTGAGCAACACAGCCAAGCAACACAGATGGAGCCTCCCTCCTCCCTGGCCGGCAGGGTGGGAGGGAGAGGAGCTGCTTCCTTTGAAATTTAAGGGACATCATTTAAGGGACATTTAAGGGACATCCATCAATAAGGGACAGCAGTGGGACATGGCGTTGGAATAAGGGACTGTCCCTTCAAATAAGGGACACTTGGCAGCTATGATGTGGCTCTTTGTCTCTGAAAGGTGAGCCCCAGGGACATTTGCTGCCCCATAGCTGCTCATCAGGTGTAGTCCAGCAACACTGCAAAATATGAACCCCCCACACTTGCAGTTTCGCTTGCCTTGCCTCCCTCATTCATAGCACACAAAAGCCGGCATTGTGCTAGCAAGTCACAATCAGAAATAAAAGATGTTTGGAAAACTGCTGAGCTGGTGACTTAAGTTATGGCAGGATAAGGGCATCAGCAAAAAAAAAAAAAAAAAAGCAGTTTGCTACTCATATTGCAGAATGAGAATAAATACTTGGTAATACATAGTGCATATGGCTGGATGAGTTTGTTCTTAGAACACAGGAAACATGATCCTAGAACAGTTTTAAAAAATATATGGATTGGGTTCTTTTGCATTTAAGTTGGTCTATTTCTATTCTGGACACATATAGAGAGAGACATTCCTCTGTGGATCCTTTGTTTCCACTGCTGATATGTTGAGAGCACAGCTCTCCCAGACCATGTGCAAGCTTATGCAAGTTACTTGCCTCATACGTTAATGATAGCTTAGATTTAGCAGTATGGCAGACAGAAGCGATGATTATTTGTGGATAGAGAGTGCCTTCACGGTAATACCTCCTCTTCTAAGGACTTTAAACTCTTCCATATTTAGTTAAATAGACACTGAAATGACAGCTCATCCCCAGAAAAGACTCTTAAATTAGAAAGAAATCTGGCTTATGCTGGGTTTAAGCAAAATCTTCAGCACCCCTTTCTTCTTTCTTTCCTGCAGCTCTGTAAGATAGGAAGGAGGTGTTTTTAAGATTCACATGTAGCAACTGGGGTCAAATTTTAAGAAGTGTCATATTTATTTATTTGTTGTCATCACCATCTGCTTTTCCCCCACATGGGAAGCTTGTGCTTATTTTAACCAGGAATTTTGAATATTTGCAAGGAAAGGAAAGATTTTGCACCTGTTGTCAGAAAGGCATCAGAGATTTCTCTTGGTGGACCTCTTTGGACAGGTGTGCACCATTACAGAAATGTTCACCCACCACTCATAGCCTGAGGCTTGGGGATATGCAGGGATGTCCTGGCCTGTGCACCATGGTGAATGCTGGGGAGTGGGGCCTAGATGTGCAGGTTGGACTTCTACAACCTAAAGCTCACATAGCAAGGAGGGTGATGCTTCTCCCAGTTCCTGGTTTGGGACTGAATAGCCTCACACGCTGATGGGGCTGGTGGATTCTGCCCTCTTATGTTAGAACTGAATTCCCCTGCCTATGCTTAGTTATTTGGCTAACTGGCAAAGCGTGTTCTCCTTCATAGAGAGCACATGTTGCGGTGGGGTCTGACAGGTCACCCCTCTGTTGTTGGGTGGGTTAGTATGGATGACCATCCACAGTGATTGGGAGGTTGGGTTACTGGGCAAATTTTGGTGTTGCCATTTAGGGGGATGGACCAAAGCTTATAAAATCAAGTCACGCAGCACTGACTGGGCTCTTTTGCTGCGTGCATCGGATCACCCACCCACCCTCCCTAATCTAGGGCTATTGCGTTGACCTTGCTATGCCTGTCATGGGGTCATCTACTTTGGGGGCAGGGGCCTGGTAGGAATTTTGTCCATTTGGCTGATTGGCTGGTGCCATTTGGTTTTTGCCTACTGCGTAGCAAATCGTCACAACTTGTAAGGTTGCGGTTAGGCATTGGTTAAAAAATTGGTTGGTGGAGGGGTAAGGATTGCCAGTGCCTGCCCCTCCAATTCTGCTGCTGCAAGGGAATTTCGTTAAAGGAATCCAGGGGCTTGCCATTCTTTCGTCCGTACCCCTGAATGGGGCTTAGGGAGCATGTGGGGGAGGGATGAGGGTCTGGTGCCCGGCTCCATGCTCTCTCCAATATTGTTTTCCTTCACTGGATTTCGCTGGAATTCGGAAGTCAGTTCTGTCCCCGGGCGTGGGGACAGATAGTCATAACCAATGCCTAAGCAACCACTCACATTTATGTATTTTAATAAAGTTGTGGCCAAAATTATGCCGAAAACCTTAAACAAAAATTATGTGTGAATTGTGAATTATTTAGCGGTGGCTTGGGGACCCTCGACACGCAAATCTTCCAATCAGTTATATTTTATAGGATAGCTCAGTTGGTTAGAGTGCGGTGCTGATAACACTAAAGTCGCAGGTTTGATCCCTGTATGGGACAGTTGCATATTCTTGCATCACAGGGGGCTGAACTAGATGATCCTCAGGGTCCCTTCGAAATCAAAAATTCTATGATTTCTATTAAATACAACTTGATAAGTTGTACTGAGTCTTATGGGGGCAAAATAAATAAACAACCTCCTTCCCACACCCAAACAGGGCTATTGCTTGCAATGAAATGTCCCTCCCAAATTTCCCCCTTACAGATGGGGTGCAAATTGGGGAAGGCATTTTGTAACAGGCCCAGTGGACACATACCGATGGCAGCTACCTTGACGGAGCTTCTCTTTAATCCCCTTGGCGTTCCTCAGATGTTCTCACCCAAGCAGGAACCTTTGAGAGGTTATTCTCTCGCAACCTTCACTCTGCCTGATGCTACGTCCATCCATCACGCCGATTCTCTCCACCGCCTTCTGAAATAATGGCTGCGCCCTGCTTCCTTTAATAGATACCTATCAGGCAAGCCTGCAGTTCATTGCGCGTGAACAGCGTTACGATACGTGAAACCTCATTACACAAATAACATCCATTTGGGCATTTCAAACTGCCTCTTGCTAGCTAGGTACTCATGAATGCTTTCTAAATGATCCATAAACACTGGCAAGGACCCAGTAGGGGTGGATTGTAGGTTGGGCAATTTATTTCCACGCAGAGATTACCTTCAAAGGAGAGTGTGATCACAGGGGTCAGCTGGGGCCTTGTCTTGCCAGCACTCCTCCTCTTGCATCTCACCCAAGAACAGCAGAAAGCCAACCTAAATCAACGAGTTTTCTCCCAGGAGTGTGGCTTTCTTGGGCAAGCAGAGGTTTTGAAGACTGTATCCTTTGCTTCCTGCTGTTATCCACACAAAGAAAAAGAGTATGTTGTACAGCAGGGGTGGCAGCTCCTGCTTAGTGGGTGGTCCACAAGACTCTTCCTTGCAAAAAAATAAAATAAAATGGATCCTTATTTGGAATCATATGAGGTTTCTCAAATTTTTGCTTTGCTTTGTTTCAGAGAGAACCCACCTGCCTTGCAGAATTTGCACTGAGATGGTAAATTGGAAATATCTCATTATAGCTACTCTTCAGACTTCCTCAGACCAGGAGGAAAAGAAATATATTTTATTGCAACAACTTCTGCAAGTTATGAATGCAGTATGGATGGTTCAAGTCCCACTGAGAGATTTTACTAGTCTCACCAAAACTAAGATAGAACAAAAACATAATGCATTAAAAAACTAAAAACAAAAACTGTTTGACCATGTCAAAGACACCTTATTTTTATTATGATTTTTTTTCAGAATTGTGCATGGAAACTTCCAACTTGCCCCCCCCCCCACATTGTTCTCCCTCTCAACTGGCTTTCCTTGCCCTCAGTGACTCTCATGTAGCCAAATCTATATGACATCAGCCCATTAAGTCTGTGATCCCTGGTTGTGTGGAATAATGATGTGACTAATCTGAGAAGGAGAAAGAAGAAAGGGCCTAAAGTAACAAGACTGAGGGTGGGGCATACAATCAAAGCATTTTCAGGGAATATCTCAACCCAATTAACATGGGTGTTTGTTTGTTTTTATGCAAAAACCAAAGCTGGAGAATATCGAAAACATATTTTCCTCCCCTCTGATATGTTTGTCCAAGGGGAGATTTCCATGTGTGTTTTGAGATTTCCACGACTGGAAATTTGACCCTAAAAAATGTTCTATTTGTAGGCAGAAGAGGTAGCAGTAACATTCTGGTGATTTTTTTATTTTATTTTATTTTTTGCAGAGGATTCTTTCCAATACAACGGTGTTGTTGTTGTTTAGTCGTTTAGTCGTGTCCGACTCTTCGTGACCCCATGGACCAGAGCATGCCAGGCACTTCTGTCTTCCACTGCCTCCCGCAATTTGGCCAAACTCATGCTGGTAGCTTCAAAAACACTGTCCAACCATCTCATCCTCTGTCGTCCCCTTCTCCTTGTGCCCTCCATCTTTCCCAACATCAGGGTCTTTTCCAGGGAGTCCAGGGAGTCTTTTACAGTGGTACCTCGGGTTAAGTACTTAATTCGTTCCGGAGGTCAGTTCTTACCCTGAAACTGTTCTTAACCTGAAGCCCCACTTTAGCTAATGGGGCCTCCTGCTGCTGCCGCGCTGCCGGAGCACGAGTTCTGTTCTCATCCTGAAGCAAATTTCTTAACTTGAAGCACTATTTCTGGGTTAGTGGTGTCTGTAACCTGAAGCGTATGTAACCTGAAGTGTATGTAACCCGAGGTACCACTGTATTTTATATTGGGCAGTGCTGTCCACTAGCAGAGGCAGCAGCCTAGCTTCTTCCTTTCCCCTCAAAGATGGGTTGCTTTGATGGTTGTCTGCCAACATGTTGGCAGCCTGACACTCATTTTGCATTCCATAATGCCCCACGCCCAGTGCAGCATTAGTGAGGTGCTGACAGCAGAGAATATTCAGAGACTTTTCTGCAAAATGACTTTACTTCGCAGAGAAGGCACAAATAAGAATATTCCTTTTTTAAGAAAATACCAGGGGAAAATAATCTAAGAATTTTCATCTGATTGCAGAAACTTCAGTTCAGTTGAAATTCCGTAGCAGTGATGCCCCAATGTAGCACCCTCCAGATATTGCTGGATTTCAACAAGTGCTAAAGGCAGTAGTGCTTTTGAAGACTAGTTGTTGGAAACCATATGGAAGATGAATACTCTTGTGCTCTGGTTCAACTTGTGCTTTTCCTAGAGGCATCTGGTTGGCCACTGTGAAAAGAGGATGCTGGAATGAATGGACCCCTTTCATTGAAATTCTACTCAGTATTGATCCAGAGTAGATTCCAATGTATAGTTAGCAGACTAACAACTTCAACACGTTGCAGGATTCAGTTGTTAAGCGTGTAAGGACAAAATAAGTAATTATAATTTAACAGTTTCCATGTTATTCTATTTTATTAAAACAACTAGAAAAAAAATTCCCTTCTGGGACAGGAATATCCTCCCACAAATCCTCCCACATTCTTTTCAACTCCCACAAATCTTATCCCACACAGCAGAATAAAAAGCAAGGTTAAATCTCAAGCACCCAGAGAGCAATGGTGGAGCGCACACTCTGCATTCACAAAGCCCAAGGTTTATTTCAATATATTATTGCTGTTGCAGGCTTCTCCAGTTGAAAGGAGTTTGGAAAGCGGTGCTAGCAAAGGACTCTGACTGTGCCTTAGCAGAGTTAAGCAGGAGACAGCACTGAACTGCAGGAGTCAGAGGTCTGGCTTGGTACAAGGCAACTTCCCATGTTCCTGAGGTTGTTTACAAATGTTTGAGCAACTCCAGAAAATGACCTACTCACAAACCTTTTGGCATTTCAACGTTAAAGAAAGGGGCCAGCAGGGATTTCCAGGCTGCTGTGACCCAGGGACTCGAGGTCCCCATTTAACCCATTTCCCTTTGTGCACAACAAAGGTTATGCATTTTCATTTGCCAAATATTCCATCTAAAGGGATTGAGGTTTGAATGGCTAAAAAGCATTGTGACTCAGAGCCAGTTCATGTGGTCATTCTGCTCACAGTCAGATGCCCTTTATTTCTGCACTCGACTACATTATGCATGTGGTAAATGGGTTATCTCGGCAGAGATGAAACAAATTTGCGGGACAAAATAACTCCATTAAGTAATTTCCCCAAACTCATATTTAAAGAGGGTGCCGGGGTGTGTGTGTGTGCAGAGGGAGAGATAAAGAGAATGTGCTTCATACATTCTTCAAAAGCATAGGCTGGTGTAGTTTTTAAGGCTGAGCTAAAGTTCTCTGTTGCAAACTTTCTTCTGCTGCTGCTGCCAGTACTGAAAACTTCCAGATCCCTTCCCCTTTAATTCTCCCTGAAAACCATTGAATGCAATCACACACACAATTTAATTGCTTGCAAAAAAAATAGACCATGAGACTGAGAAGGCCACTTTGCATCAACCTTAACAGGCAAAAAAAGAGTTGGACCACGGCAGAGGAAAGATGGGTTCAAAAGCTTCCTCATTCATGAAACTCCCTGGGTGACCTTGGATTAGTTTCCTTGTCATCCACCTGTCTCTTGACTTCAGCCTAACCTACATCAAAGGGTTGTCGTTGTTCTTCTGAGAGAGTGAATCAGTCAATTTCGATTTCTCAGTTTCGTTCTCCACATTTTCACATCAGTTTGTGGATTTCTTTTCAAGTCCTCATAGAATTGTAGAGTTGGAAGGGACTCAAGGGACATCTAGTCCTATAATAATAATAATAATAATAATAATAATAATAATAATTTATTTATACCCCACCCATCTGGCTGGGTTTCCCCAGCCACTCTGGGCGGCTCCCAACAAAGTATTAAAATACAGTAGTCTGTTAAACAGGGCTGGCTTCAGATGTCTTCTAAAAGTCTGGTAGTTGTTCTTCTCTTTGACATCTGGTGGGAGGGCGTTCTACAGGGCAGGTGCCACTACCAAGAAGGCCCTCTGCCTGGTTCCCTGTAGCCTTGCTTTCACAGTGAGGGAACCGCCAGAAGGCCCTTGGTGCTAGACCTCAGTGTCCGGGCAGAACGACGCTCCTTCAGGTCCAACCCCGTGTAATTTATAAATCTTGACTAAAGCATCCATGACAGATGGCCACCCAACCTCTGCTTAAAAACCTGCAAGGAAGAGAGTCCACAACCTCCCGAGGGAGTCCATTACATTGTCAAACAGCTCTTATTGTCAGAAAAAAGTCTTCCTGATGTTCAGAATCTCATTTATTGAAACTTCAATCCATTGGTTCAGGTTTTACCCTCCAGAGCAGGAGAAAACAAGCTTGCTCCATCTTCCATGTGACAGCCCTTTAGATATTTGAAGATGACTATCATATCTCCTCTCCAAAAATATTCATCACCATTTTAGTGCAATTCCTCCATAATATGCACTTGTCCCAAACTCAGAGGAAGACTGGAGAAGAGAAGAATTGGTTAAAGAAGTAACATCTATTTAACCTTGTTAAAATTTAACAGGGAAGGGAGCCAGTGTGGTGTAGTGGTTCAGAGCAGTTGACTTATAATCTGGTGAACCGGGTTCGCTTCCCCGCTCCTCCACATACAGCTGCTGGGTGACCTTGGGCTAGTCACACTTCTTTGAAGTCTCTCAGCCCCACTCACCTCACAGAGTGTTTGTTGTGGGGGAGGAAGGGAAAGGAGAATGTTAACCGCTTTGAGACTCCTTCAGGTAGTGATAAAGCGGGATAACAAATCCAAACTCTTCTTCTTCTTGTGCCAATATGCCCAGTGGTCATATCTCTCTATATCTGGTTCTGGTGTTGGATGCTCATGAGTAACCGGGCAGGACTCCGACCTGTCTTTTACAGGTTTTATTTGGTGCAAAACTATTTACAGTGCAGAAACACAAAGTTCATGTCCGTCTTAGTCACTTGCAGATTCTGGGAGTGGTCCCTTCCGGTTTCTCCCCCAACATAAGAACTTAGACACCCCAAATCTCCGCCTCCCCTCCTTACGTTTCACCCCTCTGTGCAAGCTGGGCGATGGAAACGGCATGCCTGTTTCTGGCCAGGCAAGCTAGGTGAGGCGCTTGGGCTCTCAGTAGCATCTTTGAGCCCTCCCCTTGCTCAGCTTCCCTCTTCCCCCTCCTGCTCCACTAGAGTTGTGGCTTTCCCCACCATTGCACAAGGAGCTTCTCCTCAGAAGTGTCAGAGGCTCTCTGTATCCCCTTGCCTCCCTCCCTGTCCCAATGGCAGTCCCCTGACACTCTATAATCCATGTTGTTAGGGCAACTAAGAAGGTCCCTAGCTCAGTAGCCAGCAAGATGCCTAAGGTAAACTGAGCACAAGGAGATTCCAACTAAACCGCAGGAAGAATTTTCTAATGGTAAGAGTATTGGACTCTCCTTCACTGGAGGTTTTTAAGCAGAATTTGAAGGCCATCTGTCAAGGACGATTTAGTTGAGATTCCTGCATTGCAGGGGTTTGGACTACATGACCTTTGAGGTCCATTCCAATTCTAGAATTCTAAGATTCCCTCCTGCAGTTTTTAGAAATTACAGAAGCATACTGCCTTCAACAGTGAAGGAAGAAAGTAGCCATGGTTTTGCTTTTGTTCTTGTTTTCATTGTGCATTTTGTGTTTTTATCTTGCCTTTTGAGACAGTAAACAACACTGAGATCTTCAGATGATGGGGAGTATAATAATAATAATAATAATGGTGGTGGTGGTGGTTAGTAGCCACTGACTACCTAACTGGTGATTAGAATTGAAGTATTTTGAGCTGTTTGCTTCCTAAAAAGACCAACTAAGATGGCAGTGGCAGTGGAAACCTATTGATGGTGGGATGGCTTCTGCAGTATAGCTCAGCCCCTGGAGCTTTTCACAGGTGTAGTGGGGGCCTCCTGCCCCCAGCACAGGTCTTTTCCCCTGGCACAAAAGCAAACACCTTTGTGTTTGTGCAATTCCAACCTCCCCCATCTAGGAGTTAGGATTGCTCTGCCAGTTTTTCCTCCTGCCTGCTTTTCTAATTCTCTACACAGATACAGTTAAAGGTGTGCAGCGCATTGCAGAACATGCATGTCCCAAATGAGGCAGAAACTTTGCTTCATTGACACGGTAAAATTGGAGCATCAGCAGATTGCCCATGGATTCAGCCCCTTTATTTCATTCACATGCCCTCTCCCACCTTGCATGCAATATTGACAAAGCGAGGGTTTGGGGAGAATTGTTTTTCAGGGGAGAATTCTTAAAAAAATATCCCTGAGAGTTTCCCATATTCAGTGGTAGTGATGCAATTATTTTTTAGTGTTTCTTTTTAAAAAATTATGTTAGGGCTGCTGCTTACTTGTGATGGTGCTCTGCTGAGAGGGCAGATACAATTTTCTCAACATCCCCCCCCCCAAAAAAAAATATAATATATGTGTGGGCAGGAAGCCGTGCTAAAATAGAAAAAGAAAATAACCTGAATGAACTGAAAGCAGTGATGATCTGTACATGCTCCGTTGACAGAATTTCAGGAATTCTCCTAATTAAACTAAATTAAGCTGTATCCTTTGGTGAATCAGGATAAGGGGAAAGAATGTGGAGCAGAGTGATTCCAAATAAACATCAAGAAAGAGAAGAGAGGGAGTGTTTCATTCATAATTCAGACGGACTCTCCAGCAAAAGGATCCAAATGAAGGACGCCTCCCTATGAAGACAACATGTATTTGGGAAATTTACACAGCCACATGAAAGCACCCATTCTAAGAAGATTTCACAGAAAAACAATGACTCCATGAATTTCCAGGGTGATCTATGCTGCCTCTCTCAACTGACAAAGAAGTGTATGTGTGTGTGTGTTTGTCAGAGAGAGGGAGAGAAACCATCGCTACAGAAAAGGACAATTACCCAGCCAGTTTGTCGAACAGGAAATATTTTACGTCTATTTGCTTCGGCACTTGAAACATTTCAAGCCATCTTCATAAATCTTCTCTCCCGCATCACAGTGGTCAATAAAACTAAATGTGACCTTGTTTAAAATGTGCTGGGTTTTAATTGCAACAGGGTTATATATTAGATTAGGGCTAAATGTATTATGCTGTCAGCCAATATGTCAACTCTGGCAGAACACCAAGGCTGGGGCGATGGTTCATTCTTTGCAATCTGTCGTTGGCCTCAAGCCTTGCTCCTGAGCCATTATACTTGTGGGTTTGCTTTTTATATTCTTGTTCTGTTTTTCTCTCTGCCCCCCCCCCCTCGGCTTTCTGTATCCTATGGTGAATCTACCATTTGTCCCCTGCAATAGTCTGGTCACCTGATTGATCTATAAATACTCCTAATTCATCTCCATATTTCAGGAACCATCAGCGAACAAACTCAGATGTGATTCGAATAGTCTAACTTCTTTTTCTTGACCTTTTTTTAAAAACTGTCAGCACATAGAGGGCCAACTCTGTGTGTCATGATGCTGTTTGTTGTTGTTGTTGTTGTTGTTGTTGTTGTTGTTGTTGTTGTTATTTAGTCATTTAGTCATGTCCGACTCTTCGTGACCCCATGGACCAGAGCATGCCAGGTACCCCTGTCTTCCACTGCCTCCCGCAGTTTGGTCAAACTCATGCTGGTAGCTTCAAGAACACTGTCAAGCCATCTTGTCCTCTGTCATCCCCTTCTCCTTGTCATTCCCAACATCAGGGTCTTTTCCAGGGAGTCTTCTCTTCTCATGAGGTGGCCAAAGTATTGGAGTCTCAGCTTCAGGATCTGTCCTTCCAGTGAGCACTCAGGGCTGATTTCCTTCAGAATGGATAGGTTTGATCTTCTTGCAGTCCATGGGACTCTCAAGAGTCTCCTCCAGCACCATAATTCAAAATGATGCTGTTACTGTCACTCAAAAGAAACTGGGCCGTTTCTGTACCTCCTTGCTTGTGCGAACAAAGGTTTCAGAAAGCGATTGGTTGGGTCTCTAAATAAGGGATGGAGTTGACTTGGCATCCACCTGTCTCAGTAAACAATGGAGTGCACCTCCAGGGGCAAAGGCAATGTGTTAGAGGCACTGAAGTGATCTCCTTGGGGTGCAGTCTTAAGCAGTGTGTATGGAGGTCCTGGGCTGCCCAGACTGGTATCGATGAACTGGAAGAATAAAACGATGGTTCACTTTAACCAATGGATTGAAGACATGACAGTACCTGCAAAATATGAATGGATTGTTTATGGACAGAGACTTCATTTGGAAAAAAATATATTGATATTTGGAATGTGTTTATACAGAATATAATAGTATACTGATAATCATATATGTATTAGTGTGCATGCAAATACACAGATATACCATATACTGAGTTTTCTTCTTATTTTTTTCTTTCTCTACTTTATTTTGTAGAACTGAAAAACTTTGAAATATTGATGGAAACAGCAATAAAACATGATTTGGCATTGAAACACCCACAGGATTTTGAAGAGGCTTCCTGGTAAGCAGCAACAACAATTAGTATGACCCAATCGTCCAGTTATATGGACCAGTATATGCCTGGCCATTTAACTGGATCATTTCCCCAATTTATCCATCTCTCTTGGCATGGCTCAAGAGGGCTTGGCTGATAAAGCTTGTGTAATGAAAGGTGACTTCTCTATCCTAGTTTGGGCTGCTCAGATTGTCTGTGACCTTTGCAGAGAATATTCCTGTTCCATCCTAATAGCAGGAGACTCTTCGTGCCTTGATCCATCTGCAGAGAAGATTCTCTAAGAAGAGAAAGATTATGAGCTTAACTCCGAGCAAGCTCAAGTCTATGAAGCCTATTGACTTCTTATGGTGAAAGAGTCTATTAGAGCAGGGGTGGCTAACCTGCATCCTTCCTGATGTTCCTGAACTAGTTAGATTAGTTACTTCATTAAATGTGTTAATTGCTTCCCACAATCAGTGAATGTTCCAGAGAGTTTTATAGAATAAGAAGTAAGATACAGAGAAATAAATATATAACCTGGTAACCATCAAAAACAATGCAATACAATACAAATAAACCAGTGCTACAATCTACCCAAAAGCCAGGCCACTAGTGCTGTCCAAATGTCCAGGAAAATAAAGTTGTATTTCTTTGATGCTAGAAATAGCTGAAGGTTAAAAAGGTAAAAGACCCCTGGATGGTTAAGTCCAGTCAAAAGCGACCCTGTGGTTGCAGCACTCATCTCGCTTTCAGGCCTAGGGAGCCGGTGTTTGTCCACAGACAGCTTTCCGGATCATGTGGCCAGCAGGATTAAACTGCCTCTAGCACAATGGAACACCGTGATGGAAGCCAGAGTGCATGGAAACATGGTTTACCTTCCCACCACAGCAATACTTATTTATCTACTTGCACTTGCATGCTTTCAAACTGCTAGGTGTGCAGGAGCTGGGATAGAGCAACGGGAGCTCACCCCGTTGCGGGGATTCGAACCGGCAACCTTCCGATCGGCAAGCCCAAGAGGCTCAGTAGTTCAGACCACATCACCACCCACGTCCCTGATGCTAGAAATACGACAATGCCAATGCAGGGTGAGCTTTATTGGGGACAATATCCCACAACTGGGGAGCTACCACAGAAAAGGCTCATTCTCTCATTGCCACCTTAAGTTTTGGCAGGGGGACGAAAGGAAGGGTTTAGACGTTGATTTCAATGTCTGGGCACATTAATTCGGGGAAAGGCATCCTGGGTCCTGAGCCATACAGTGGTTTATAGGTCCATTTGAATGGGGATCAGAACCAATTGGCAGCCCATGCCAGAACAAGAGTTATATATGTTCAGGCCATGTAGCCCTGCTCAATAATCTGGCTGCCACATTCTGTACAAGGTCAGTTGTCGGGATAATTAGCCACTTTTCTATCAAGCAAAGTAGCCTATGTGGTACCTCCGTAAAGTTTGGACTACAGCTCTTACCATTGGCCATGCTGATGGGAATTGTAGTCCAAAACATCTGGTGGGTACCACATTGGGTGTCCCTGCTATGAAGCAACAGGGAGAGATGGAGATTCTCTCTCTTTCTCTCTCTGAAGATAATCACAGCTTTCTTAGTCCGCAGTTGAGCATGGATAAAACGGAATGTATTTGCCTTTGAATGATTATCATTAAAGGTGACAGGCTTGAAAGGGGATTGTACGTCTCTTTCTGTAGTGAGGACTGTAATCTAGAGATGCCAGATCAATTCTCCACATGATGTAAGCCACACACAGAGAGATTCACTTGAGCTACAGATAGTGTTTTTTACAAAACTGGACACCCAAATAGCAGTCTGTTATAACGCGGGGAAGGGGGAGATGTGCAACTGCATTAGATGATTGCATATTAAGGGTGTTGGGGCCAACCCATGTGGTTAAGAACATAAGGAGAAAGAAGCCATTGCATAAGTCCAGTGTCCCATCTAATCCAGCACCTTGTTCCTACAGTGGCCAACTAAATGCCCATGAGAAGTTTGCAAGCAAGACCTGAGCACATGAGAACTCATCCGTCCTGCAATTTTCAGGAACTGATATTCAGAAATGTACTGCGTCTCAAAGTAGAGGGATGGAACATAGCCACAAGTTAACACATATAAAGAGAAGGAGGAAAGGCCAAGGACATTGAAAAATGAAAAAAATAACGCATTAGTGTAATAAAATGCAAAAGGATGTCTGACTGTTTGTTTCATTGGAAACACCTTGAGGAATAGTTTTCCTAACAGATGTCTTTGATATTTTCTTTAAATTTCGATGGTTTATAAACATCTGTTTCTCCACTTCTTTTTCATTATTTTATTCTTTCTTTAATGCACACACACAAAATATGCATATACTTAAGCAACATTTCTTTTGCTGCTACCAAGTTGTAAAATAAATAAAAGAAAAATAAAAGGGAAAGGGAAAATGCCTGACATCAAAGGATGCTAGTGTTGCATCATAAATTCTCCTCGTCCCCATTTCTCTCCAGAGTTTAGAATCCAGAATTACCGTATCTGGTCTTGTTTGAAAAACAGGACCTGGTTCACTGCTCTTTTGCACTGGCCCATTGTTCTGCACAGACTGCCGTAATTTATTTATTTATTTATTAAATTTGTATACCATCCTTCATCCCTAGATCTCAGGGTGGTTCACAACATAAAAAAATACAGTTCTAGCTTTTTCAGTCATGGTGACCTCCTTTCTAGATGACAAATGATCTATAAAAGAAAGGCTTACACATATAACCTGCAATAGAACCCAAGGAGCGAGAGATACAGGCAGTGTTCTCCAGGAACAGTGTTACAAATCGATGGTGACACCACCCTAAAGGCCCTGCTGCTGATAGTCAATTATCACACATCATCGGGTGAAACAATAGAGTATACAGCCAGGCCTCCCCTGTAGAAGTTCCTGCGGATAGAAAACCACATAATTTCCTTTTTTGCTCTTGGAATATGGTGAGCAAGAGAGAGAGAGAGAGAGGGAGCGAGAGAGCGAGAGAGAGAGAGAAAGCGGGAGAGAATGTGCACCCTCAGTTTTATGAATTCCTACCCTCAGATACAGTTGACATCAAGTCTTACAAGTCTTCAGCACCACCTGAAGACCTCCTTATTCACCCAGGCTCTTGACTGAATTGCTGTCCTTTGTAAATAACTATTTCAATCGTCTATGTGCTCTTGCCTGCTTCACTCTTTACTGATTTATTGCATGATTTGATTATGATCTATTAATGCTGTAATCCCACTTTGGGATTACTTTATAATGAAAAGTAGGGAGCGAATTTTATAAATATATAAACCGAACAAATACCTTGTAGAATTTCCTTCTCTTCCAAAAGAGCCCCGCGTTTCTGTAATCTAAGCGAAGATGTTGTCGTTTCATAAAATATGTCCTTTTCTTTCTCCCAGGAGATAGCGATGGCACCTAATCTTATGCTGATTTATGGGAGATTTATGCAGAAACATACTTTGGAATACTTCTTGAATAATGGTGTGTACAATTACTAGGCTTCTGGTTTTTACAACCTTTAGAAGAGATTGATTTTTGGTCATCTCGTCTCTGTTGGGTTTTAAGGCTGAGCCATGATGTAAACAGACTCTGACCTGACTGAATATTTATCTGTGCACAAGCTACATCTTTGGACTGAATAATTCTTAACCACCAAAGAGGCCTCCAGTGTTTTGTTTAGTAAATCACTTAGTGTGGAGGTCACACCGTAAGTGTGCCTGGGTTAAACGACATTTATTATCGAGTAAATATAGACAAGCCTTCCCGAGAGAAAGTCTAATTGGGTATAAGAGAAACATGCTGTCAGGAAGCAATGCATGGAGGAGAGGAGAGGAAGGAAACACCTTCCAAGGGGAAGCAATTTTCTCATTTGAAAAGCGGCGATGTGGAAAACACACGGTGGTCTTTGCAATATGGAGTGCTGCACATTCAGAAGTGTTTGGGCTATGAAGAAGCTCATGTTGTTGTTGTTTAGTCGTTTAGTCATGTCCGACTCTTCGTGACCCAATGGACCAGAGCGCGCCAGGCACTCCTGTCTTCCACTGCCTCCCGCAGTTTGGTCAAACACATGCTGGTAGCTTCGAGAACACTATCCAATCATCTCGTCCTCTGTCGTCCCCTTCTCCTTGTGCTCTCCATCTTTCCCAACATCAGGGTCTTTTCCAGGGAGTCTTCTCTTCTAATGAGGTGGCCAAAGTATTGGAGTCTCAGCTTCAGGATCTGTCCTTCCAGTGAGCACTCAGGGCTGATTTCCTACCAACATGAGTTTGACCAAGTTGCGGGAGGCAGTGGAAGAAAGGAGTGCCTGGCGTGCTCCGGTCCATGCCATGGGGTCACAAAGAGTCGGACACGACTAAACAACAACAACAACAACAACAACAAATCTTTAACCAGTATGTGGCATCCTTAGGCAGCTGCTTTGTCCCCAGTGCTTAGGCCTGCCTTGGTTCTAGGAAAAAGGGAGAAATTCAATTCCATTTGCATTTTAATTTTAATTCACACTGGTCAAAATCATACACGAACTGTGCCTGTGATTTAACCCTGGTGACTCCCTGTCTAAAACAACTGAGAATTTGAATTTGAGGATTCCCAACACGTGGGGCTTGCTTAAACCCGCAGCAAGGATTCTTGAAATTGGGGGTTACCGTGATGACGTATTCCCTGAACTAGGTATAAATTAATGCTGAGGCATGATGAAAACAAAAAACAGCATTTTCTATTATTAACCAATACTCAACAAGGGACTTTCTATGTTTTTTCTATTAAAGAAGCTGAATTTTTTTCTGCAACAAATGCTGTTTCTTGTTTAAACGGAACTGTTTCTGTTAAAACTGCATCCTTCCTGAGAAGGCAGATCTAGACCCTTTCTACATCCTTATCCTCTACTTGAGGAAATTAAACAGGTTTATCCTGACAATTCCTTAAGCGCCCCTGGCTACCTCTGTAGCCAGGTCTACCTGCCCATTAAACTGTCAAATTCTATTTTTACCATCCTTACTCTTCTGATTGGCCATTTCTCCTACCTGCCATGATTGGCTAAGTGTCTCTAGAATGGCGATCCACTGATGAAACTTTGTTTAGGGAACGTAGCGCTTTTAGAGGTTAAGATAATGCAAACAGGATATTGTTAAAACATGAGCTTCAAATGGAGCATGTTTTATCCCCCCCCCCCCATTGAACATAGGTGGAAAACTTAATAAACAGGGCAAAGCCTGTACACTGGCTTTCTCCAGAGCAAATAATGACTACTTTCATGCTCTTGCTAAAACTTTCGTCTCTGTGGACACCTTCAGGGCCTCACCTCTGCAGCTGTTAACATAAATTAAAGACAGAGGAACCTTAGAAGCCAATTCAAAGAGACAGGTTAAAAAACATTTAGAACTCCTTGGAGTATCCCACGAAAAGCTAGGCAACTTCTGTTTGCCACAGAGCTCTTTCATCTAGATGTTTCCACAAACACCTCCTTGTTTGTCTTTCCACCACGTGGAGTAGTTGATTCACACAGAATTTGCTTATATTCCTTCAGCAACATGGAAAACTTAGCATACTAAATATTTCCCAATTTTTTCTTCCTGATTTTTATTGGAATGTATATAGGATTATAGGCCACTCAGTGCTGAAATAGATTGCACAGTGGAAAGCACTAAAAGAGGGTTGGGGGAAAAAACTATTTTCAGCCCTGGAGGCAGAATCACTAGTGGGCAACAATCTGGGGACAATGACCCTGTGCAATGTGTCTAGTGATAGCACTACTCAGAGTAGACCCATTGAAATTAATGGGCATGACTAACTTAGGCCCATTAAGGGCCTAAGTTAACAGTAACAGTAACAGATCCTCTCAAACACACCAACAGAACCTCCCATGGACTGCAAGAAGATCAAGCCTATCCATTCTGAAGGAAACCAGCCCTGAGTGCTCACTGGAAGGACAGATCCTGAAGTTGAGGCTCCAAGACTTTGGCCACCTCATGAGAAGAGAAGACTCCCTGGAAAAGACCCTGATGTTGGGAAAGATGGAGGGCACTAGGAGAAGGGGACGACAGAGGACAATATGGTTGGACAGTGTTTTCGAAGCTACCAGCATGAGTCTGACCAAACTGCGGGAGGCAGTGGAAGACAGAAGTGCCTGGCGTGTTCTGGTCCATGGGGTCACGAAGAGTCAGACATGACTAAACGACAAAACAACAACACATGAAGAAGTTATTAGTCTATTTGTAGCTACTTTTTTGTAAACAAACAAACAAACAAACAAAAATAAAATAAAATAAAATAAAATAATACCTGTCATATCCTTTCACCTTCTGGCTGGCCTCTGAACACATCTTGAACTTGACAGAGTACAAGAAAGAGGTCAAATTGAAGCAAAACATACAGATATCTAGTGCCTCGCCATTCCTCAGAACATTGCAAAGATGTAATTGTTTTCCCGTTGGGTAATGATGGTAAATTGATAACACTGTCACTCTGTTGCCTTCGATTGGGACTTGGCCAACACAGGTCGCACACAAACAACATGTGCAATTTCATTAACACTAGGTCATCCGCTTCTTCAGCTGTAGTTACCTGCAAGCTTGTTTAAACAGGAGATGACATGTCCAAGGTTAGAGCAAAAGGAACTGAACGAGGCAGTCTTAGCAACACATGGTTTGCCTGTGAAGTATGAGGCACTAGTTAGAGTGTCAGAATATGGGTTGAGAGGCTTCGTTTCAAATTCCCACTCAGCCATGAAGCTTCACTTGGGCCATTAATGATCACTTAGATTAACCTACGTACCTGGGAAGTCTAAGTAATGAGGATAAAATGAGGAGTCACCTATAAGTGCTTGCAGGGAAAGTAGGATATAAATGTCATAATAAATAGACAGAAAACAGAACTAATTCAGGTATCTGGATTTAGCTAGTCAAAATTAGCACAGGCTTCCTGTCACAGGGATTAACTGTAAAAGCAGCCACAATTAGATTTTACCATAAACGGTACATTGATCTGTTATGTTTAAGCTCAAAATTCTTTACTATCACAAGTTCCATCTTTACTATACAATTATATATTTTTGAGTAATTTTATGTTTATTACCTGCCCTTCACACAAAGTCCCAGGGCGGGTCACAACCATGTAAAATACAACTTTGAAAACAGTTTAAAGTAAATTATAATCACAACTAGAGTGGGAGGATATATTTTTGTGAGGGGGGAGATAATCACAATATTGAGGAAATGCTTCAGAACCCCCACCCTCATTTACCCTGAAAGGGTGGGAAAAGCTTTTGAAGATGCAGTGCTTTGCCCCAATAAACATAATTTATCCTCATTTATGTGGATATCTCCAGTGCATTATCTGAGCAGATGCCTCCTGTTTCACTGTGAAATGCATTTGCAAAGTTTGTATTCTAGAATGAACAAAGGAAGGCATCTATCTGCCTTTAACAACTACATACCTGGCAGGTACCAGGTAGCAAAATGCCTAAATATGAGGTTGTTTCTGTGTAAGTTGAGGGGGAAAGTTATCTTCACCCTCTTTATCGGTGAATAAAATTTGGTAGCCTTGACTGCAGTTTTAATTAAAGTTGTGCTGAGAATATGAAATGTTTGTGTGTGTGTTTTTCTGCTTTAAAAAGAACACAAACAAAGCCAGCTATAATAATAGTAAGATAGGGCTTTGAATGTGCAAATACATCAGCAGCCCGATCTGTTGCAGACAGGAGGGAAAAATAAGGAGGCTCCGGGTCAGGGAACAGGTTTAACAATGTAAAGGAGCAAACTCCTATCAGGGGCTGATTCTTCTCCTTTGTGTGTTGTTTTCATGCAGCTTGCCAACAAAACAATAGGGAAGGTAAAAGGAATCCCCCCCCCCTTTTAAGCAATCCCATAATTTTTAAGGTTGCTGTTTGTTATGTACTGAGTTGAATAGGATCCAAAATGCAGCAGTCTGATTGGTCCTAGAACAATAGGATTCAGAATGCAGCAGTCTGATTGGTCCTAGAACAATAGGACGCAGATTGCAGCAGTCTGATTGGTCAACAGGAGTCACCTAATCCAGATCTAGGTGGAAGTGAATCCGCAACCTGATTGGCCTACAGGAGAATCCCAGAATTAGCCAATCACGTGGGGCCCATTGTGTAAATAATGTATATAAAGCAAACATTCTGGTGGAACTTCCATTCCTCCTCACCACTATGAGCTGAATAAAGAGCATGAAATCCACTCTCGACTCCGAGTAGAGTGGTACCTTGGTTAAGTACTTAATTCATTCTGGAGGTCCGTTCTTAACCTGAAACTGTTCTTAACCTGAAGCACCACTTTAGCTAATGGGGCCTCCTGCTGCCACTGCACCGCCAGAGCACGATTTCTGTTCTCATCCTGAAGCAAAGTTCTTAACCCGAGGTACTATTTCTGGGTTAGCAGAGTCTGTAACCTGAAGCGTATGTCACCTGAAGCGTCTGTAACCCGAGGTACTACTGCATGTTCTAGAAAACAAAACAATAACTATTCTTCCAAAATTTATCAGGGTTCATCTGCTGAGAAAGCTACCATGCCTGCAAATTTTCATCCACTTCTCTCCCCCCCCCATTATATACATTGTTTCCCTGTGGGGGGGGGGGATAGTTTTCAATGGTGACCAGCACACAAAACTCTAGACTTATCTGCCTGCAATCTGGCAAGTATCATCCACTCCAGAATGGATGTTACACCTGCAACCTACATCCACTTCTGTCAAAAGAAATTATAGACTTTGTGTTTCTTTGTTTCTCCATTATAGTGAATGGGACTGGTTCAAAGCTTTGCTTTTCCAAATTAGGATTCGGGTTCAATTCCCAAGCTGAATGAGATTCTCTTTTCTGAAACACTGGATTGGGGTTAGTGGACTTCCCTAGTTATCGAGCATCCAACATGTCATATAGTATTTTGATGGTATGCCTCAAATCTGTCTATAGGAATCACAAAGAAAATAGGCTGTAAAATCTACCTGACTATACAATTGCCCCCCCCATCTGACCTCGTTTGCCCTTGATGATATAGTCGAACAATCCAATCCAATCGGCTACATAGCATGTGTGACATCATCCTATGACAACATGATCTCTGATTGGTTGCTACCACTCACATGATTGATCCAAGAAGGGGAAAGAATAATCTACCAGGGATACATGCTGTGCAAGACCATCAGCAGATCCTGAAGATAGGGGAGAAGGAATTATGAGATTGAATAAACAGGGTTTTTTATTTTATTTTATTTTATTTTAAAAAAGGTAAATATTCAAACAAATAAAGTGCTTTTGGGGGAGAATTTCTACCACAACCCAAAAAATATTTTCAACCAAACCAACACAGACTTGGGTAAATTATGAACTCACTCCCACAGGAGGTAGAGATTGCTGCCAACTTGGATCGAAGAGGCGATTATATAATATATAATAATAATAATTTATTATTTATACCCCGCCCATCTGGGCCGCCTTCTGTTGTCTTTTAAAAGTAAAATAGTTGTTTATTGCCTTGACATATGCTGGGAGGGCGTTCCACAGGGCAGGCACCACTACCAAGAAGGCCCTCTGTCTGGTTCCCTGTAACCTCAATTCTCGCAGCAAGGGAACTGCCAGAAGGCCCTTGGCGCTGGATCTCAGTGTCCGGGCAGAACGATGGGGGTGAAGACGCTCCTTCAGGTATACTGGGCCAAGTCCGTTTAGGGCTTTCAAGGTCAGCACCAACACTTTGAATTGTGCTCGGAAATGTACTGGGAGCCAATGCAGATCTTTCAGGACCAGTGTTATGTGGTCCCGGTGACCAGTCCCAGTCACCAGTCTATCTGCCGCATTCTGGATTAATTGCAGTTTCCGAGTCACCTTCAAAGGTAGCCCCACGTAGAGTGCATTGCAGTAGTCCAAGCAGGAGATAACTAGAGCATGCACCACTCTGTCGAGACAGTCCATGGGCAGGTAGGGTCTCAGCCTGCATACCAGATGGAGCTGGCAGACAGCTGCCCTGGACACAGAATTAACCTGCACCTCCATGAATTAGACAAATTCATGGAGGAGAGGGCTATCAATGGTTACAATTATGCCTTTGCTCTGCCTCTACAGTCAAACAGTAATGCTTCTGAACACTAGCTGCTGGAAACCATGGGAGGTGAGAGGCAGCGGAGGAGGAAGGGGGGTGGGGGGCGGGGCGGACCACCCCAAGTGTCTTCGCTAAGGGGCGGTGACATTTGGCAAGCAGCCCAACTGCAACTCCCAAGCCTCGGGGTAAGGGGAAGAGCTGCACCGCTTTGCTGGCGGCATTCCCCCTGTTCCCCCTTCGTTTTGACAGCAGGGGGAGGCTTGGGAGTTGTGGGCGGGTGGCACACCGAATGTCCACCATGGGCAGGTCGCTCCACCCCTGGCTGTAGGGCGCACACTGCGGCTATCCCACACCCTCTGTGCCCTGCCCCCTCGGGACCACGACTGCCCTGGGCAGTGCGGGCAGGACTCCCCTGCTCAGCGCCTGAGGGCCCCAGTCCTGCCACTCAACACCTGGCCTAGGGCAGGGCCTGATGGGCTCTATAAAGGTCTGCTGCCGCTGCTGCTGCTGTGCAGAGAGGGCTCCGTTTTTTTTTGTTTGTTTTTTTTAAAATTGCTGTTATTTTTTTACCTATGTCATTGTAAACTGTGACATTAATGCTGTATTCCTAGTTTTAGATTTTGATTTATGTGGAAATTGTTATGTACCGAAGTTCTCACCCTGGGCCAGCAGGGGGATACTGTAAATCGTTTTCACTCAGGTCCACATATGCAAATAAGGAATTGAAAGTGACGTTCAGTGATTGGGTAGTTACAGAAAGTTGTTACTGTTGTGTTGTAGTGGAGCTCTATATAAGCAGGCTGGCTGAACCTTTCAGTTCAGTTCTGTTCTGGCCTGTGAATAAACAGGAGCTGTTTGAAGAATCGCTGTGTCATCTGATATGTTCACCCATAACTTAACAGAAATTGTTTCCCATTTGGTTGTGTATTTTTGAGGTGGTTTATTTATTACTTATGACTTTTGTAATTATGTAAATCTTGTTATGCTGTAAGCTGCCCTGAGCATTTTTTTTAACTGTGGAAAGGCGGCATACAAAAATAATAATAATAATAATAATAATAATAATAATAATAACAACAATAATAATTTTTTATTTATACCCCGCCCTCCCCAGCCAAGGCCGGGCTCAGAGCAGCTTACAAGCAATAATAAAAACAAGATGAATGATTACAACTTAAAAATAAAAGTAAAACACAACATTAAAATAATGGAACATTAAAATATTAAAATGTAGCCTCATCGCAGGAGGAGAAGGAAAAGAAAAAAGAAAGAGAGGGAGGGAGGGAATCAAATTGGCTCCAAGCCAAAGGCCAGGCGGAACAACTCTGTCTTACAGGCCCTGCGGAAAGAAATCAGATCCTGCAGGGCCCTGGTTTCATGAGGCAGAGCGTTGCACCAGGCCGGAGCCAGAGTTGAAAAGGCCCTGGCTCTGGTTGAAGCCAATCTAACTTCCTTAGGGCCTGGGACCACGAGGGTGTTGTTATTTATGGACCTTGAGGCTCTCCGTGGGGCATACCAGGAGAGGCGATCCTGTAGGTACGAGGGTCCTAGGCTGTGAAAGGCTTTAAAGGTCAAAAGCATCACCTTAAATCTGACCCTGTACTCCACCGGGAGCCAGTGCAGCTTGAAAAGCACTGGGTGAATATGCTCCCATGGCAGAGACCCCGTGAGGAGCCTCGCTGCAGCATTCTGTACCCGCTGGAGTTTCTGGGACAGCTTCAGGGGCATATGATGATGATGATGATGATGATGATGATGATGATGATGACATGCTCCGCCGCTGGGGAGAGGGCTCTTGTGCAAGTGTTTTGCTTGTGGGTTTCCCACAGGTGTCTACTTGGCCACTGTGAGAACAGGAATTTGGACTAGATGGCATTTGCCCCAGGCATCCCTATTTTCCAGGAACAGTCCTCGATTCACAGAAGCCAACCTGGTTTCTGATTTGATCCAGGCTTTTTCTTAGGATATCCCTATTTTTATTGGGGAAATGCTGCCAGGTATGGTAAGATGTCTGTATTTTCATCAGAGAAATGTTGGAGGGTATGGAGTTTTCCAACCCTTGAGCCATCTGGATGCAGCCCTGTATAGGGAAGTGTTTTGTTTTTTAAAAAAGGTTTGACGTTTTCTTATATTTTTATATATGTTGGCGGCCACCCAGAGCGGCTGAGGCAACCCAGTCAGATGGATAGGGGATAAAATATTGTTTTATTATTATTGTTATGGAATAGGACGTCCCTGTTTTCATCAGAGAAATGTTGGTGGGTTTGAGATGGGCCATTGCTCTGAAGAAATTCATATTTAAGTCTGAGAAGAAGTGGCACAGCTCTGTTCAGTAGTCTTGAAAGAGTGCTCTGCTCAGAATCCCTATCTTCTTCCACTCGTCTCTGTGTGAAAATAAATAATATATGTATGATTATGGAACAAACGCCAGATAGAGGAGACTCGGGCTCCAGGGTCTGCCATTATTTTGTGAAACAGATTCCAGGCCTGACACCAACAATCCCCAGCTTAAAGTAAGCAATTTCAATGAGTGAATAAATTGCTTCCTTGTCACATCTTTTCTCTCAAGTCACTTCACCCTTGGCAAAGAGTGATTTTACAATCCACATTAGCGCATGTAGACTATGATTAACACACGGCAATGTTCCCTGCCTTTATAAACAAGCTTTAAAGAAGCAAGAGAGAATCCAAATGGCTTTTCAATTGCTTCCCGACCATGCGAGAGCTGCTTGGGAGCAGATTATGTACAGTTGGGGAGGAAACTTAAACCAGGGGTAGGAAACATTTTTGTTTAACTTCAGGCAGGGGCCACATTCCACTGCAAGCAACTTTCCAGAGGCCTTGTGTCCGAAGTGGGTGGGACCAGAAGTAAAAGTAGGGAAAGCAGCACTTCTCTTATCTCACTACAGGAGTTTACATGCTAGGCATGTAGAAGCCCAGTGGCACTGACTTGGGCCATACCCTATGATGCCCAGCACACATATTTTGCACCACAACGTCAGACCCTCCAAGAGACATTCCTGATATAGAGAAGCTGTCCCAGTTTCTGATTTGATCCTGAGATGTCCCACTTTTCCTTAAAAGGTAAAGAGTAAAGGGACCCCTGACCATTAGGTCCAGTTGTGGCCAACTCTGGGGTTGCGGCGCTCATATCGCTTTACTGGCCAAGGGAGCCGGTGTACAGCTTCCAGGTCATGTGGCCAGCATGACTGAGCCACTTCTGGCGAACCAGAGCAGTGCACGGAAACGCCGTTTACCTTCCCACCAGAGTGGTACCTATTTATCTACTTGCACTTTGACGTGCTTTCGGACTGCTAGGTTGGCAGGAGCAGGGACTGAGCAATGGGAGCTCACCCTGTCACGGGGATTCAAACCACCGCCCTTCTGATCAGCAAGTCCTAGGCTCTGTGGTTTAACCCACAGCGCCACCCACGTCCCAGCACTTTTCCTTAGGATGTCCCTATTTTCATTGGAGAAATGTTGGAGCGTATTGAGTTATTTGACCTGTCTGAAGGCAATCCTGTATGGGGAAGTGTTTTTTTATTTAAATGTTTAATGTGTTATTGTGTTTTTATTTATATTGGAAGCTTCCCAGAGTCGCTGGGGCAACCCAGTAAGATGTGCGGGACATAAGTAGTAAAATTATCATGATGGAATGGGACGCCCCTTTTCTCATTGGAGAAATGTTGGAGGGGATGTGACGTCATGGTGTCACGGTGTGGGGCACGTACTCCAGTGCTGTGGCAACTGGGCCAGGGACTGCGCCTCCACCGCACAGAGACCCTATGGCGGTGACTGTTTCAGAGCCTGTGAGCTCCACCAGAGTGGCAAAGGTAAGGTGGCAGTGGCCGGTGGCACACAGCAGTGGCAGGGGCAGCAGCGGGTACCCGCAACAACAAAAATTGTGGGTGCCTGGATTCCCAGGGGTCCCTGGATTTGGCATCACTGCAGAAGCCATAAATCCCAGCTTCAAAACCCCAAAACATCTAGTCAAGCAGGAGGCAACATCACAGTTTAAGGGCATATTCCAGCTAGGCAAAAGCGCTGGATGAGGGCACACTGAAGAGTAAAAAATGAGTGTGTCCTGGGGCCAGGCTGAGAGGTCTGGGGGCCACATTGTCCCATAGACCAGAGGTTTCCTATTCCTTATTTAAATAACCATGTGAGTGTGGCTGAAGGTGAAGGCTCCTCCTCATACTAGGACCCGGTAAATGTTAGGGTTATTCATGCACTGCCCCCAGCCACATGGATAAGGAGCCTACATGGCTGGGAGAACATTCAATGGACACCTCAATGTGTGCTTGAATGAGCTCTCTCCCCACCCAGCTTCCTCCAGACCTGAATAAATTCATCCACGTTTAATTTGCAGCAAATATATGCTTGGCTGTTGTGTTGGGATGTGACGAACAAGCAAACAGACGTCAAGATGGCCCCTGAAGACACACATTAAATGAACTAGCTGCTGCTGTAGTGATGATCAGGAAACACGTGGAATTATTATGTATGTCTTTATGGGGGCTGGCTGTTATCACAGGAGTTGGGGTCAATCAATACTGGCACCAGCTCCACGTAGCTTTTCTCGCTGTCCACTGTGGCAGATGGGGAGGCCAGAGCTCAGTGGAAGAGCACTTGCTTTTCAGGCAGAAGGGTTTCATATCAATCCGTTGCATCTCTCCTGAAAAGTGATTGGGAAGGACCTCATTGCAAACCACAGCCCCGGAGCTGGAGGAGAGGTCGTAGGGGTTCGTAAGACACAGGAGTGCCAAGGACGGATTCCAGAGACACCTGAATGGCCCGTTCTAATGCTTTATTGCAGAAAGGTGTAGGCTTTGCTGTTGTTGTTGTTGTTTAGTCATTTAGACGTGTCCGACTCTTCGTGACCCCATGGACCAGAGCACGCCAGGCACTCCTGTCTTCCACTGCCTCCCGCAGTTTGGTCAAACTCATGTTGGTAGCTTCGAGAACACTATCCAACCATCTCATCCTCTGTCATCCCCTTCTCCTTGTGCCCTCCATCTTTCCCAACATCAGGGTCTTTTCCAGGGAGTCTTCTCTTCTCATGAGGTGGCCAAAGTATTGGAGCCTCAGCTTCACGATCTGTCCTTCCAGTGAGCACTCAGGGCTGATTTCCTTCAGAATGGATAGGCTTGATCTTCGTGCAGTCCATGGGATTCTCAAGAGTCTCCTTCAGCACCATAATTCAAAAGCATCAATTCTTTGGCGATCAGCCTTCTTTATGGTCAAGCTCTCACTTCCATACATCACTACTGGGAAAACCATAGCTTTAACTATGCAGACCTTTGTTGGCAAGGTGATGTCTCTGCTTTTTAAGATGCTGTCTAGGTTTGTCATTGCTTTTCTCCCAAGAAGCAGGCGTCTTTTAATTTTGTGGCTGTTGTCACCATCTGCAGTGATCATGGAGCCCAAGAAAGTAAACCTTTCACTGCCTCCATGTAGGGGTAGGCTTACAGCAAAGCAACTTGCCAGTTCTCCTAGCCTTTGCATTAATAATAACAACAACAACACCAATAATAATAATACAGGGGATGGATTATGCAACAAGATGGCTTGTTTGCACCCAAGCAAAAGTGCACACTGTCGACATCAGGCAGTCCACATCAGCCACCTCCCCAAAGGGTGCAGGTGACACACACAAACATTGCAGATAGTCCACCTATCTGTAAAGCATTTCAAAGGCAGAATTGATGTCCGAGGTGTCCTGGTTATTACTTTTTGGAATATTCCAAGCCTAAACGTATATGGGCTCATGGCTATAGCAACTACCAATTAATTATAGGGTTATCTTGAGTGCCAAAATGACATGAGCAGAGCTTCCAGAGCAGTTCTTACACCATGCAATGAAGATGCTATATTCTTGATAAGGAAGAACTTGCATTTGAGCGCTTCCATTAGGCCTCATCCTAGCAACATAATTCCTCTGGTGAGAGGTGAGGTTTGCTCTCTCACCACAATCCTGTACTGCCATGTGGTGTTCATCAGATTTCAATCCTCCCCCCCCCCCCCAAAAAAAATCTCAAAATTATCTCCTGGGGTAAAAATAATAAGTTAATCCTCAGTGGCACATGAGGAGCTTAACAAGTGCCGTGAGGGGTTAAACTGCTTAAAATCTATGTGTCGCTGCTACCGTCTTGCTTGCCAGAGCAGGACAGGATATTTTGGGGATATACGGAAGGAATTTAGGTTCATTACATCCCACCCCTATTGAGCACCTCCAGGCAAGAACATAATTGGAATCCATATATGGAACGTTTATCTACTTTGTGGCTCCTGGAGGAATTAACATTGCCTTTCGCCTCCCTTTTCAGGTAGCTCACGAGCTCATGTTGGCTCACCAGCCTTGGTGCTCTATCCTTTCCTGCTGTATAAACTCTTGAAAGTCATAAAGAAGAACATGGCAGGGTGAAGTGGGAAGTGGAGTTCATTGGGCCATTGCTTCATACAGTTAGTCTGAGTAGTCATCACAGGCTGAACAAGTTCCACCTGTTCAGCGCTGTTTCCTTGCCCCATAGGTCCTCAAAGCAGAAGAGGCTTGCTGGATGAGGTGCAGCCACTATCCTAGCTTCCAAGCTGGTGGGTTGCTGTTGCTTAGCTGGAGGGAGATGGGGAAGTCAGCAAGGTGCAAATGAATTAGCAGGAATGGTAGATTAACTTCACTAGTGCATATGCAATGTGTCGATAACCCGGGAACTTTGCACCTCTCCCTCCCTGTAAACAATAGCGACCCACCTTCCAATAAGCTAGCGTAGTGGTTTCAGTGAGCCAGATCCACCTTCGACAGTCCCACTCCCTTACCTGATAAGATTTCAGTGAGAATTATTTCTTGGCAACAACAAGCAATGGAAGATTAATCTCCATCATGGGCTGCCTAACCCCATTTCCTTGGCTCAAAGGGCATCAGTGGGCTCTTCTGCCTGGCAGATGGAGACTAAAGAGAAACTCTACGGAAGAACAAGAATGGAGGTAGAAAACAACTCCTGAATGATCTTGACACCACAATTATTTCTGTTCCTGATAACACTTGTGAATGTGATTGCTATTGTGAGAATATTTTGTAAGCCACTTTGAAAGTCTCTTGGGGCTGTAAGTTGGGGTAAAAGTTAAAGGTGACTATGGGGTTGCAGCGCTCATCTCACTTCAGGCCAAGAGAGGAGGCGTTTGTCTACAGACAGCTTTCTGGGCCATGTGACCAGCATGACTAAAACGCTTCTGGTACAATGGAACACTGTGGCGGAAACCAGAGCGCATGGAAACGCTGTTTACCTTCCCGCCCCAGTGGTACCTATTTATCTACTTGCACTAGCATGCTTTCGAACTGCTAGGTTGGCAGAAGCAACAGGATCTCACCCTGTCATGCAGATTCGAACTGCTGACCTTCTGATCGGCAAACCCAAGAGGCTCAGTGGTTTAGACCACAGCACCACCCATTTCCCTTTTAAGGTAGGATATCAGCATGCCAGATAATGAAATAATAAGCAAAACACATATCTAACACTGCATTGAGAATGGACCATAGACTCACAGAATGTGGTGGGTGGGTGTGCGCGCTTGCAGAGCATCCAGTCCAATCCCCACTCAGTGCAAGCAATCCAGAACTAGAGGAGGAGGTGTGGATTCCTTTGACAGCACCAACCCATCATCAAGCTCTGTATTTCAAGAATATATGATAGGTTGAGTCTATGGAAGGCTTAATAATAATCATAATCATAATCATAATTTATTTATACCCCGCCCATCTGGCTGAGTTTCCCCAGCCACTCTGGGCAGCTCCCAATCGAGTGTTAAAAACAATACAGCATTAGATATTAAAAACTTCTCTAAACAGGGCTGACTTCAGATATATTTTAAAGATAACATAGCTGCTTACTTCCTTCACATCTGATGGGAGGGTGTTCCACAGGGCGGGCACCACTACCAAGAAGGCCCTCTGTCTGGTTCACTGTAACCTCACTTCTCGCAATGAGGGAAGCACCAGAAGGCCCTCGGCGCTGGATCTCAGTGTCCGGGCTAAACGACGGGGGTGGAGACGCTCCTTCAGGTATACAGGACCGAGGCCATTTAGGGCTTTAAAGGTCAGCACCAACAGCTTGAATTGTGCTCGGAAACGTCCTGGGAGCCAATGCAGATCTCTCAGGACCAGTGTTATATGGTCCCGGCAGCCACTCCCAGTCACCAGTCTAGCTGCTGCATTCTGGATTAATTGCACTTTCTGGGTCACCTCCAAAGGTAGCCACACATAGAGTGCATTTCAGTAGTCCCAGCAGGAGATAACTTTACATTCTACGTCCCAAATTATGCATCTTGGCCTGTTCCATTTTTCTGGTTCAAGGAAGTGGTGTAGAAACAGAAGGCATATAAGACTCTGGTTGGGGTCTGCATTAACTCGCTTTAGCCCAGTAGGTAACAAATTGTAAAGGCATATTCTTTCCTCTAGTCAGAAGGTTCATCCAGACTGGTGAGATTTTGCTGGTATATTCTGCAACACATTATTGATGCAATAATAGTGCATTAGTGGTGGATTTATACTGGATCCATTCTACTTAATGCCCTGCAATGCTTCTTCAACTGGAGGTGCACTCTTGTGCTACATCCCAGCAAAAGTGGAACAACCCTGACCCCAACAGACATTTGTAGGATGGAAAGCTACAGGATTCCACCAGAAAACTATAGGGCACACACCAACTGGTAATGAAGTAGTATGTCCACCTCAAACCTTTTCCAGGCACAAACAGATTTGAAAAAGGAGGGTCATGTATAACTACCCTGATACGATCATGAGCACAAATAATCATGAATGTGCAATAAAAAGGAAGGGTCCCAGGTATATTGGGAGGGAGAAGGCATGGCTAGGGAACCACACAGATTCATAGTGCTCTTCCATCTAAGAACTGAATAAAATCACGCGAGACATAGTAAATAAAACAGACCGCACTGAATTTAAAGAAAAGTGCTCCAGTCAAGACTATCCTAAGGGGAAGGGAGGGGGCACTGACTTTAAGAAGAACAAACAAGCAACAGCAGACTTAAAATAGCATAAAGATTGTATCACAAGAAATAAATGATAAAGTACTGTAGTATTTGAAAGAAGAGGATAGGTAAAGGGACGGACTGGGTTAGATGTAAGCACAGGAAACATTTGCTCCAACTGCTCCACAAAAACTCTCAATGATGTTACTGTACCTCAGAAACAGATCTTGCAAAAGAGCAATAAGCTTTTTTATATATTGCATCATCCTTCCCTCAAAGCAATGGGATTGGGGAATTTAGGTAAAGTAATTCCATTTTGCAAGACAAAGGGATTTGATCACAACAGAGTTCTCTCACCACTCGATCACTGAGGAAGTGGTTACCTATGAATGGTGCCCTTTCCCCAAACACTTCCTTCTTCTTCTGAACACCATCCTGCCCTCACACCCTTCAAGCAGTGTCAGTTTTGCCAGTGGACACTTGGGGTTAGAATCATAGAATCATAGAGTTGGAAGAGACCACAAGGGCCATCGAGTCCAACCCCCTGCCAAGCAGGAAACACCATCAGAGCACTCCTGACATATGGTTGTCAAGCCTCTGCTTAAAGACCTCCAAAGAAGGAGACTCCACCCCACTCCTTGGCAGCAAATTCCACTGTCGAACAGCTCTTACTGTCAGGAAGTTCTTCCTAATGTTTAGGTGGAATCTTCCTTCTTGTAGTTTGGATCCATTGCTCCGTGTCCGCTTCTCTGGAGCAGCAGAAAACAACCTTTCTCCCTCCTCTAGGTGACATCCTTTTATATATTTGAACATGGCTATCATATCACCCCTTAACCTCCTCTTCTCCAGGCTAAACATGCCCAGCTCCCTTAGCCGTTCCTCATAAGGCATCATTTCCAGGCCTTTGACCATTTTGGTTGCCCTCCTCTGGACACGTTCCAGTTTGTCAGTGTCCTTCTTGAACTGTGGTGCCCAGAACTGGACACAGTACTCCAGGGTTGAGTAGGAAGTTTTCAGTGCGTAGAACTGAAGAGCTGGGAGGGATCACCTGCAATTCAGGAATCTCAACTAGATCATATCTGACAGAGGCTCCAACTTGTGAGAGAAATTGGGGGGCTGACGTCATGCATGTGACGTCTCAACGTTGCATCAGGACATCGTGTGACATCTCAACATTGTGTCAGGACATTGGAGGAGCCAAGAATGCGGCCACAGCGTGGCTTCAATGGCTGATGGCTCCTCCTCCTGCTTCTGCTTCCCCCCTCATTTCCTTTCAAGAGGAGAAGCCAGCCACTGAAGCCACACTCGGCTCCATGCTTGCAGTGCCATTGCAATGGGGGCAGGTGGGTGGTGTGCTCCCAGCTCCATGTCTGCAGGGGTGACAAGAAGGCACCCCGCCGCCGTGGCGCGAGCAGCCATCGCACCGCCACAGCCGCATGTGGAGGATCCTCCATTTGCGGCTGCAGCCACAAGCAGAGGATTCCGGCACCGTCCGTACGGCACTGAAGCGGCACTGGTGGAAAACTGCTATGTACAGTGCATGTGCGGCGTCGCTACGTACGGTGCATGCGTCGTATGTAGTGATGCCGCACATGCACACTATATAGTGACGCGCTGCACCGGGTGTCACAATGCCTTCGTTCACCCCTGCATGCTTGGCCCTGGAGATTGGGGGGCCAAAGGGATGGACCTCCAGGACTTTGCACCCCAATACATGACAGATGGTCATCCGAGCTCTGTTTAAGAAACGCTAAGAAAGGCACTACTCTATTCTGAACTTAAAAATGGAAAGCGTAATGCTGGTGGTCAACAAAAGAGGTTTAAAGACTGTCTCAAGGCAAATCTTTAAAAATGCAGCATAAACATTGACAACTGGAAAACTCTGGCCTGTGAGCGCTCCATTTGATGAACAGCCTTTGCCATAGGTGTCTTGGGCTTTGAAGACATTCGAACTCAGGACACAACGGAGAAACGGGCTAGGAGGAAGGCATGCTTGGCAAATCCACACCGTGATCAGCTCTCGCCCAAAACGAATGTCCCCACTGTGGAAGGATGTGTGGATCCAGAATTGGCCTCCAGAGTCACTTACGGACTCATTGTTAAAACCATGTTTATGGAAGACAATCTTTCTCGGCTACGAGTGATCGCCAAAGAAAAAGAAGACTCTCAGAAAGTTATTCCTGATGTTTAATCAGAACCAACTACTTCACACTGCTTGTCAATTGATTGGCTTATGAGGGGCTTGGTGTTCATTTTGTCTGGTTACCTTATTTGGCATTTAGTGCAGGCTAAACATGCTCAGCGCCCTGGTTCAAGTTGGTTGGAGCTCTCTTCACTAATCACTTCCTATTGTCAACTGGCTTGGAGGGGCTGCTTGGTTTGGTGCTCTCAGGCCTTGGCAGGGGCCACCTGTTGAACCCTGAGCAGTTGGTGTTGAGGGTGGCAGGCCCCTCTCAGGTTGGACACCCATGACTTCTGTTTATGGGAAGACACTATTGACTTCATGCCATCGTGGGTGATGGCGTTGATCTCGGATGCTTTGGCCTTTAGCAACAGACAAGAGATTTTCTATCAGCCTGTGGGTGTTTTACCCACCCACACTTGATGGATGTGATCGGAACAAGTTCTTCATTGTGAAATTTAAAGAAATAAAACCTTTTAAGCCAGTTCTGTCTTGTTGCGGCTTTGTTCTAGGTGTCGGGGAACCTGCTGAATCATATGATTCTGTTTATGTTTAGACTGGCTGTTGCTCTTCTTTCTCTTGATCTCATGGATATAAGCTTCAGGGAGGCCAGCTTCAGCTGAACATCTTGAGAGTAAGAGAAGTTAGAAAGTGGAGAGTAAGAGAAGTTCCTACGGTGGGCGGGTGGCTCTCTTTCCCTTGTTGAGGGTCTTGAAGCAGAGGTCAGGCAACCACCTTATAGGAATTCTTCATGGTTGCTGCATCCTTCTTCCACAACTTTCCCCAATCTGAGCCTTGCAAGGCCGCTCAGGGAGGGGGATACGACAACCCTCCCGCCCTGTGGAATGCCCTCCCATCAGATGTCAAAGCAATAAACAACTACCTGACATTCAGAAGACATCTGAAGGCAGCCCTGTTCAGGGAAGTTTTTAATATGTGACATTTTAGTGTATTTTTCATCTTTGTTGGAATCCGCCCAGAGTGGCGGGGTACAAATAATAAATTATTATTATTATTATTATTATTATTATTATTATTATTATTATTACCCTATGCCCTTTCATCTCAGCCTCACATGAGCCTGGAGATCAGGTCAGATTTGTATGGCTGGTAAAATCAGATCCTATATCATTTTCAATTTGTTATCCATCTCCCTTCCTCTTTGGTTTTCAGTTGATTCACACAAAGCACGTGGTTTGTTGGGACTGTAGGTCTTTCTTAGTTTACAGCATGCCCTTCTTAAACTTATTCCAGTTCACTAAAAGGTCACTGGATAGCGTTGCGTACTTCTGTGTATTAATTCTGCAAAGGGCCATTGGAATCCTCACTCCCTACTTCCTTGGTAATTTGGGAAATACATAATTTACACCCACAGGTCTCCTTCAATCCACCTCCATCAATCTTTAGAAAATTAGGTCAATACATTTATGTTGCTGTTCCTTCTTTTTTTTTTTTTTAAGACAGCTCATGCGTTGTTCTTTTAACAATTCCTGGCAGTTATATTAACATTTTGCTATTGGTAATGGCCGAATAATTATTTTTTTTTCTAGAGGCTCGACCGAAAGGTTAACCTTAGCATTTGCCTCTAAATGTTTTAAATTGTTTCCATTGTACCACCATTAGGGGAGAGCAGCAGACTAGATGAGTTTTAAAATAAAATAATAAAGAGAAAATCCAAATTACATTTTCATTGGCATTAAAGGCGAAGTGAAAATTAAATTGGCTTCGGCAATGAGGGGAAAAAATTAATGAGGGAACATGCCGTATTATTGCAGCTATTTGGCCGTGAATTCAGAATTTCTAGAACCTTTTTATTAGTGTTTATGCTTGCTTGAAATGCCACAACTCGCTGGTTTCTAAGGATTAGAGATTAACTGTGCTCAAATTGGATTAGGAATGGTAGGGAGATTTCACACTTGGGTATCAGCTCCTGCCTCTGATGGAGTTTGTGATTTACAGGTCCTGATCCTGAAAATTGCCATGATTAAGCGCCAGAGATCTTGATGGGATTTACCACCCGCCTATTCTGTTGTGCCTGCCCAAAGGTGAGCAGGCAGGTCAGTGTGAGGACCTTACTATGGTTTATTTGGTCTACGTATTCTGGGCCAAGGAGGAATTTTCCCCACAGACAAATTGGCCAGTCTGCGGGTTTTCACCTGCCTCATAGCAAATGTCGCAACTCTGGCAGATAAGGCATTGAGTTGGATCCTTAACTGACTAAATATCCTGTTAAAGGGATCCAGGAGGGGTGTCTCTGTCTGGGAGCCCACACAGGGGACAATGAGCAATAGCACCTTCCCAGATGTGGCCTGGGTAAGATCCTGGTGCATGTCAGGGAGTGATCCTCAAGCTCACGGTTGACCCCACCTTGCTTAACAACAACAACAACAACAACAACAATAATAGCAATAATTTCTTTATACCCCACCCATCTGGCTGGGTTTCCCCAACCACTCTGGGCGGCTTCCAACAAAGTATTAAAATACAGTGGTCTGTTAAACATTACAAGCTTCTCTAAACAGCGCTGCCTTCAGATGTCTTTTAAAAGTCTGGTAGTTGTTCTTCTCTTTGACATCTGGTGGGAGGGCGTTCCACAGGGCGGGCGCCACTACTGAGAGGCCCTCTGCCTGGTTCCTTGTAACTTGGCTTCTCACAGTGAGGGAACCGCCAGAAGGCTCTCGGCACTGGACCTCAGTGTCTGGGCAGAACGATGGGGTGGAGACTGCTTGAAGATGAATACATACCTAGTGCCTTGGCCAAAACCTACTAACATCTGTAACTGATAAGGTCGTGGCTGCTTCTCATGGCAATTCAAATGTCATGTGTTTTGCTTCTATGGTTGTTCCATCACCATGCTTGGGCATGCACAGTCTTGCACTGAGAGACCATACAGAGAAGAATAAATTGCATGCAGCCCAGCCTTTTATAAGTTATTTGAGTATTGTTGGACGAATCTGTCAATTTTGGTTTGCGCGTTGAGGTCCCCAAGACACCCTCCAAAGAAAAACACAATTGACACTTAATTTTTGTTTAAGGTTTTTGGCATAATTTTGGCCACAACTTTATTCAAATTACAGCAATGTGAGTGGTTGCTTAGGCATTGGTAGCACTAACTGACCCCGCACGAGGACAGCTCTGACATTCGCACCCCCCGCGAAGTCAGCAAGGGTAAGTCACCTGGGGAGAGAGACAGGACTGGGAACCATGCCTCACCTCTCCCCAGAATGCTCCCAGTTGCTTGTGTGGCCCTAGCCCCTTGCCAGGGGGTTTCGGACAAAAGCATGGGGAGCCCCTGGGTTCCTTTAACGGAAAATACTTGAAGCAGCAGCAGCAGCAGCATTTTGGAGGGGGCAGGCACAGGCAAATCCATACCCCTCCGCCAGCAGCAGCATTTTGGAGGGGCAGGCACAGCCAAATCCATATCCCTCCACCAACCAATTCCAAGACCAATGCCTAACCGCAAACCTTACAAGTTGTGATGATTTGCTACGCAGTAGGCAAAAACCAAGCGGCACACACTAATCAGCCAAATGGACAAAATTCCTACCAGGCCCCTGCCCCAAAGCAGACGACCCCATGACAGGCATAGCAAGGTCAAGCAAACAGCCTAAAATTAGGGAAGGGAGGGCGGGTGATCCGAAGTAAGCAGCGAAAAGAGGAAGTTGCTTGCTGCGAGCATTGTATTTAACAAATAGTGCTGTCAATCAACAAATGGCAACATCTAGATTTCCCCAGTAACAGCCCACCCCTGCTTAAAGGATGGCCAAACCATTTGCCTAGTAACAGCGAGGTGTCTTGTCAGCCCCGCCCGCAACCTGTGCTCTCCATGAGGTAGAACACACTTTGTCTTAGTTTCAGATTTTTCCGGTCTTTTCCCCTCTACATTTTCACAACAGTTTTTGAATTCTATTTTCTCGCCCACCAAAATTAATGTGTATCTGTGATAGTTTGCCGGTATTTTAGAGAGTATTTTTCCTAAAATACCTATTTTGGTATGTAATTCTGCACAATGCACCCATTTTTGTAAGCAATTTCCCCTGCCATATTGCTTTTCACTGGTGTATGCATTTTATATACACTTTCCCCATTTAAATGAAGGGATGAAGGAGCTGTGTATGTTTAGCCTGGAAAAGAGGAGACCGTGAGCAGATATGTTCTTCAAATATCTCAAGGGATGTCACATGGAAGATGGAGCAAGCTTGTTTTCTCCTGTTCTGGAGGGTAGGACTCTAACCAATGACTTAAAATTACAATAAAGAAAATTCTGAACTAAACATCTGGAAGACCTTTCCGACTGTAACAGCTGTTTGACAGCGGAACAGCCTCCCTTGGGAGGTTGCGGGTTCTCCTTCCATGGTGGTTTTTAAGCAGAGGTTGGGTGGCCATCTGTCAGGGATGCTTTAGCTGAGATTCCTGCATTGCAAGGGGTTGGCCTTCCAACTTTACAACTGTATCATTTTACAATCCTTTTCTTGATGCCCATTATTTGATAGGAGAACTTCATCACAACATTCCATGTAAATTTCAAAGGAGAGCTGTGCTTTGGCTTGCATCCCCACCCCCAGAAGTGCAAATCAGTTCATTCTGAACCAAAGTTGAACCAAAGTTTTCCCCCAACCCTAGTGCCCATACAGTATTTCTACAGGACAAACTGTAGCTTGCCTAGAATCATAGAATAGAATCATAGAATCATAGAGTTGGAAGAGACCACAAGGGCCATCGAGTCCAACCCCCTGCCAAGCAGGAAACACCATCAGAGCACTCCTGACATATAGTTGTCAAGCCTCTGCTTAAAGACCTCCAAAGAAGGAGACTCCACCACACTCCTTGGCAGCAAATTCCACTGTCGAACAGCTCTTACTGTCAGGAAGTTCTTCCTAATGTTTAGGTGGAATCTTCTTTCTTGTAGTTTGGATCCATTGCTCCGTGTCCATTTCTCTGGAGCAGCAGAAAACAACCTTTCTCCCTCCTCTATGTGACATCCTTTTATATATTTGAACATGGCTATCATATCACCCCTTAACCTCCTCTTCTCCAGGCTAAACATGCCCAGCTCCCTTAGCCGTTCCTCATAAGGCATCGTTTCCAGGCCTTTGACCATTTTGGTTGCCCTCCTCTGGACACGTTCCAGTTTGTCAGTGTCCTTCTTGAACTGTGGTGCCCTAAAACTACACCATGCAACTTGTTCAGATTACTGTCTCTATGGCCAATGAACTCCACTTGCACAGCTCAAATTGATGTGATGGGAGAATACCATATGGTCATGGACCACAACACCGGACGTGGCTTGCATTCCTTACGAAGTTGGGAACTAACCACTCATTTCATTGGAATCAGAGGCTGGCATCTCTGTAGTGGGTTAGGGGTGGGTAGAAGTATTTCCAAGGAACTTGGCAATGCTTTTGCTAGGCATCAATAAACACAGATACGTGGCAGAGAGTACACTAGTTTGGTTAATTTATTAGCAGCCCAGCTTGTTAACTGTACATCAGAAAGCTTGGCAGGCTTTCTAAGAAGCTATTTGAAAAGCAAACCTTCCTTTGCTGAGTTTCCTCCCAGGCCATCTGAATTTCAGTTCTGCCTCCTTCCCTCCTTCTTCTCTTGCACAATGTCAACTCAATTCCCAGCCATCTTTCCTGCGGCTTCTATAATCACAGGTGATCCACGTCTTCAGCTAGTCATGAAATTAGAATAGCCAGCAACAAAAGCTTCCTAGGAAGACCCCAGAGGCAAGTTCTGAGGGTGGGTGAGGAAGATTTGACAGTCTGGGCTTTATTGTTGTTTGCTTGGGAATAAGATTGCTGGCATCCTGGGGGACAATGCGACAAAGCAACCAACTGCCTATCAGCCTCAATTGTGAACACATTGTGCTGTGCTCATTTCACATGCCAAGGAGCAGGCAGTGCCTCCTACACACTGGACTGAAGACATCTGTACATTCAGAAGTGTGCAGCAGGAGGTGAGAACTTCCTTTATGCAAACAGTGCACTGTATCTACCTTTAATTTCTCTGGGTACTTAAAGTGTCAAGTACTACTAAAGCCTGTCATCAAAGCCCCTTAGTTCTGTCATCTCATGCAAAGTTGCATAGTTCAGTACGTAAGTTTAGCAATAGGTTTTGTCCCAGAGACTTGCGGCTAATATACATGTTCAGCACAATCATGCAGCAGGTCCCCACCCCCCCCCAAAAAAAAAATTCCACCAGTTCAGTACTATTACTTAAGTACATTGCTGATCATGGGGGTTTCCTTCACAGTCATCTTCATGATGGGTTTTGTAGCCTTGAGGCTGAAGAACCTGCTGCCTCATTCATGATGCTAAGAAAGAAAGAAAAAAGTCACAGGAAAGGTTATGACATGCAAAGTACTGCACAGAAATGGAAATCTAATCTAAGGCAGATACTGAAAGCAAGCACTGCAGATTTCAGAATTTTTGAATTAAGATTTAGAAGGCATGTTTAAGATATTATTCACAAATTTCTTCCCAGGGTTTAGGGTTCAGAATTACCTATTCTTGAACGTGGAGCTATGGTGTATTAGTTGTCCACTATCCTTTTGTGTTAGATTTCCAGACTTCATACAGTTTGGCATAGCTTTTAGCTCTTTCTGTTAATATGGATCTTTCTTTTTACTCCTCATTACTGTGATGCATATGAGCAGCAGCATTGCACTTATATGAACAATGATGAAATTGTGCAAGGAGCAATAATGGGCCAATATTGCTCAGCAACACAGGAAAACCTCTCTCTCTCTTCTCTCTTCTCTCTCTCTCTCTCTCTCTCTCTCTCTCTCTCTCTCTCTCTGCATAGGTCACCAGACAGATATTTGGAAGTGATGGTGATGTTGTGTTGATCCAAAATTTGTGTGTTTGAGAGAGAGGGTGGGGAAGAGAGAGGGAGAGAGTGAATTTTGGTGGCAAATCTATATCTATCAGGTGGCTCTTTGTGGTGGTAGCAGCCAAATAACAAGCAATAGCTAAAGGTCTATGGAGACTTTTGATCCAGCAGTTTATTCTGATATGGTCTGCAGCTCAACTGAAGTCTTAAATCCATATACTATGGTTTTATCCCCTTCTTGAAGAATGGAAGGCCTACAGTGTATAGAATAATAGAATCATAGGCTTGATGAGTTGTGAGGGACCTCAAGGGTCATCTCATCCAACCCCCTGTATTGGAAGAATCCCTACTAAAGAATCTTTGACAGATGGCCACCAACCTGGGTTTAAAAACCTCCAATGAAGGAGAGCCCACCATCTCTTGTGGGAGCCTGTTCCACTGCAAACAGCTTTTACTGTCAGAATGTTCTTGCTCATGTTTAGTTGGAATCACCTTCCTTGTAATTTGAATCCATTGGTTCAGGTCTTATGCCCTTGTTGTTGTTGTTTAGTCGTTTAGTCATGTCTGACTCTTAATGACCCCATGGACCAGGGCACGCCAGGCACTTCTGTCTTCCACTGCCTCCCGCAGTTTGGTCAAACTCATGCTGGTAGCTTCAAGAACACTGCCCAACCATCTCGTCCTCTGTCGTCCCCTTCTCCTTGTGCCCTCAATTTTTCCCAACATCAGGGTCTTTTCCAGGGAGTCTTCTCTTCTCATGAGGTGGCCAAAGTATTGGAGCCTCAGCTTCACGATCTGTCCTTCCAGTGAGCACTCAGGGCTGATTTCCTTCAGAATGAATAGGTTTGATCTTCTTGCAGTCCATGGGACTCTCAAGAGTCTCCTCCAGCACCAGAATTCAAAATCTTACGCCCTAGAGAAGCTGAAAATAAGCTTGCTCCATTCTTCCACGTGATAGCCCTTTGGATAGTTGAAGATTTGTAATCTTCTCACTTAGAATCTTTGACTCCTCTGCCTCTGCCTCTCTCTTAACTCTTGGCTACTGCATTTCTTATGCAGGCAAGCAGCCCTCTGGGAGCATGAGGTTGCTGGTGTAGACAGCTATGTTCCAGTTCATTTATTGTTTCAGGAAGTGTGGATTAGGTAAACTTGCATCCCCATCCCAGAAGGAAAACCATCACTGCGTTCAAGTGTGCTTTGGCTTGTGAGCCAATACAGAACAATCTGAAGGTGGAAAGTTTGCAAACCACCATTTTCGGAGACCTAGTCTCACATTGAGACTGCAGAGGCCTGGGTGCTTGCAGCCGAGGCAGCAGATAAACAGAAACTGTTGGATGTTAATTAACATTGACTTTGTTTACGCACAGGAGCTCGATGCCGAACATCACATGGCCTAAATGCGGGGGAGGGCTGTCAGGAATAGATAGTTACTCCTGATTCACTTCCTTGTTGATAAAACAACAGTGGGACACCTTGCAAAGTGACTTATTGATTGCTCTGTTCTTTACCCTTGACTTTGAAGATAACTCTTTGTGCTAGCGCTGGACAGCCGCTACGTTAAATGGTACCAAATGTTTGGAAGAAGGCTCTAATAGAGCTTTAATAGTGGGTAAAGAGTACGTCTTCCACCCAGAGCTTTGAGGACAGCTCTTCAAGGAATTCCCTTAACCC